>NC_134268.1:33625126-35049538 GCF_031893055.1 Leptodactylus fuscus
TACCTCTCATACTGATTCCAGTTCTGACCTTTCATACTGCTTCTGGCTCTGACATCTCAGTCTTATTCTGGCTCTGACCTCTCATTCTGATTCTGGCTCTGATCTCTCATACTGATTCTGGCTCTGACCTCTCAGTCTGATTCTGGCTCTGGACTTCTCTGACGGATTCTGAGCTCTGACTCTCAGACTGATTCTGTGGCTCTGACCTCTCAGACTGATTCTGGGTTCTGACCTCTCATACTAATTCTGGCTCTGGACCTCTCATACTGTTTCTGGCTCTGACCCGTCTCATACTGATTCTGGCTCTGACCTCTCAGACTGATTCTGGCTCTGACCTCTCAGTCTGATTCTGGCTCTGATCTCTCAGTCTGATTGCTGACTCTTGGCTCTGACCTCTTCAGTACTTGATCTAGGTCTGGCTCTGGACATCTCATACCTGATTCTGGCTCTGATTTCTCAGACTGTTCTGGCTCTGACCTCTCATACTGGATTCCATGTTCTGACCTTTCATACTGCTTCTGGCTCTGACATCTTCAGTACCGGATTCTGGCTCTGACCTCTCAGACTGATTCTGGCTCTGACTTCTCAGACTGATTCTTGGCTCTGACCTCGTCAGTCTGATTCTGGCTCTTACCTCTCATACTGATTCTGTGCTCTGACCTCTCAGTCTGATTCTGGCTCTGACCTCGTCATACTGATTCTGGCTCTGACCTCTCATACTGATTTCTGGCTCTGACCTCTCAGTCTGATTCTGGCTCTGACCTCTCAGACTGATTCTGGGTTTTGACCTCTCATACTGATTTCTTGGCTCTGACCTCTCATACTGAATCTGGCTCTGACCTCTCAGGACTGTTTGTGGCTCTGGACCTTCAGACTGATTCTGGGCTCTGACCTCTCAGTCTGATCTTAGTGTATCTGGGCTCTGACCTCTCAGGTCTGATTCCGGGCTCTGACCTCTCATACTGATTCTGTGCTCTGACCTCTGCATTACTGCTTCTGGCTCTGACCGCTCAGACCTATTCTGGCTCTGACCTCTCAGGACTGATTCTGGCTTTGACCCCTCAGGCTGATTCTTGTTCTGACTTCTCATACTAATTCTGGCTCTGGACCTCTCAGACTGATTCTGGTTCTGACCTCTCAGTCTGATTCCGGCTCTGAACTCTCAGACTGATACTGGCTCTGACCTCTCAGTCTGATTCTGGCTCTGACCTCTCAGTCTGATTCTGGCTCTGACCTCGTCAGTCTGATTCGGGCCCTGACCTCTCATACTGATTCTGGCTCTGACCTCTTCAGTCTGAATCCGGGCTCTGACCTCTCATACTGATTCTGGGCTCTGACCTCTCATTCTGCTTGCTGGCTCTGACCTCTCATACGTTTCTGGCTCGTGACTCTCAGACTGATTCTGGCTCTGACTTCTCATACTAATTCTGGCTCTGACCTCTCAGACTGATGCTGGTTCTGACATCTCATACTGCTTCTGGCTCTGACCTCTCAGTCTGATTCTGGCTCTGACTTCTCTGACTGATTCTGGCTCTGACCTCTCATACTGATTCTGGCTCTGACCTGTCAGACTGATTCTGGCTCTGACGTCTGATACTATTTCTGGCTCTGACCTCTCCGACTGATTCTGGCTCTGACCTCTTCATACTGATTTTCTGGCTCTGACCGTCTCATACTGATTCTGGCTCTGACCTCTCAGTATGATTCTGGCTCTGACTTCTCTGACTGATTCTGGCTCTGAACTTTCAGGACTGATTCTGGCTCTGACCTCTCATACTGATTCTGGTTCTTGACCTCTCATACTAATTCTGGGCTCTGACCTCTCATACTGATTCTGGCTCTGACCTCTCATACTGATTCTGGCTCTGACCTCTCAGACTGATTCTGGCTCTGACGTCTGATACTATTTCTGGCTCTGACCTCTCAGACTGATTCTGGCTCTGACCTCTCATACTGGATTCTGGCTCTGACCTCTCATACTGATTCTGGCTCTGACCTCTCAGTATGATTCTGACTCTGACTTCTCTGACTGATTCTGGCTCTGAACTTTCAGACTGATTCTGGCTCTGAACTCTCATACTGATTCTGGTTCTGACCTCGTCATACTAATTCTGGCTCTGACCTCTCATTACTGATTCTGGCTCTGACCTCTCATACTGATTCTGGCTCTGACATCTCATACCGATTCTGGCTCTGATTTCACAGACTGTGTTCTGGCTCTGACCTCTCAGTACTGATTCCAGTTCTGACCTTTCATACTGCTTCTGGCTCTGACATCTCATACCGATTCTGGCTCTGACCTCTCAGACTGATTCTGGGCTCTGGACTTCTCAGACTGATTCTGGCTCTGACCATTCAGTCTGATTCTGGCTCTTACCTCTCAAACTGAATCTGGCTCTGACCTCTCAGTCTGATTCTGGCTCTGACCTCTCATACTGACTCTGGCTCTTGACCTCTCAGTCTGATTCTGGGCTCTGACCTCTCAGACTGATTCTGGTTTTGACCTCTCATACTGATTCTGGCTCTGACCTCTCATACTGAATCTGGCTCTGACCTCTCTAGACTGTTTGTGGCTCTGACCTCTCAGACTGATTCTGGCTCTGACCTCTCAGTCTGATTCTGGCTCTGACCTCTCAGTCTGATTCCGGGCTCTGACCTCGTCATACTGATTCTGGCTCTGACCTCTCATGACTGCTTCTGGCTCTGACCTCTCATACCTATTCTGGCTCTGACCTCTCAGACTGATTCTGGCTTTGACCCCTCAGACTGATTCTTGTTCTGACTTCTCATACTAATTCTGGCTCTGACCTCTCAGACTGATTCTGGTTCTGACCTCTCAGTCTGATTCCGGCTCTGAACTCTCAGACTGATACTGGGCTCTGACCTCTCAGTCTGATTCTGGCTCTGACCTCTCAGTCTGGATTCTGGGCTCTGACCTCTGCAGTCTGATTCAGGCTCTGACCTCTCATACTGATTCTGGCTCTGGACCTCGTCATAATGCTTCTGGGCTCTGACCTCTCAGGACTGATTCTGGCTCTTACCTTGTCAGTCTGATTCGGCTCTGAACTCGTCAGACTGATTCTGGCTCTGACCTCTCAGTCTGATTCTGCTCTGACCTCTCAGTACTCATGTCTGGCTCTGACCTCTCATACTGATTTCTGGCTCTGACCTCTCAGACTGATTCTGGCTCTGACCTCTCAGACTGGATTCTGGCTCTGACCTCTCGATTCTGATTGGCTGGCTCTGGACCTCTCAGTCTGATTCCGGGCTCTGACCTCTCATACTGATTCTGGCTCTGACCTCTCATACTGCTTCTGGGCTCTGACCTCTGATACCTATTCTGGCTCTGACCTCTCAGACTGATTCTGGCTTTGACCCCTCAGGACTGATTCTGGCTCTGACTTCTCATACTAATTCTGGGCTCTGACCTCGTCAGACTGATTCTGGGTTCTGATATCTTATACTGCTTCTGGCTCTGACCTCTCAGTCTGATTCTGGCTCTGACTTCTCTGACTGATTCTGGCTCTGAACTCTCATGACTGATTCTGGCTTCTGACCTCTCAGACTGATTCTGGGCTCTGACCTCTTCAGTCTGGATTCTGGCTCTGGACCTCTCATACTGATTCTGGCTCTGACCTCTCAGGACTGATTCTGGGCTCTGACGTCTGATATTATTTCTGGCTCTGACCTCTCAGACTGATTCTGGCTCTGACCTTCTCATACTGATTCTGGCTCTGACCTCTCAGTACTGATTCTGGCTCTTGACCTCTCAGACTGATTCTGGGCTCTGACCTCTCATACTGGATTTTGTTCTGACTTCTCATACTATTTCTGGCTCTGGACCTCTCATATTGATTCTGGCTTTGACCTCTCATACTGATTCTGGCTCTGACCTCTCATACTGATTCTGGCTCTGACCTCGGTCAGGACTGATTCTGGCTCTGATTTCTCAGACTGTTTCTGGCTCTGACCTCTCATACTGATTCCAGTTCTGACCTTTCATACTGCTTCTGGCTCTGGACATCTCATACTCGATTCTGGCTCTGACCTCTCAGACTGATTCTGGCTCTGACTTCTGATTCTGGCTCTGACCTCGTCAGTCTGATTCTGGCTCTTACCTCGTCATACTGATTCTGGCTCTGACCTCTCAGTCTGACTCGTGGTTCTGACCTCTCATACTGATTCTGGCTCTGACCTCTCAGGTCTGATTCTGGCTCTGACCTCTCAGACTGATTCTGGTTTTGACCTCTCATACTGATTCTGGCTCTGACTTCTCATACTGAATCTGGCTCTGACCTCTCAGGACTGATTCTGGCTCTGGACCTCGTCAGACTGATTCTGGCTCTGAC
This sequence comes from Leptodactylus fuscus, assembly GCF_031893055.1. NCBI lineage: Eukaryota > Metazoa > Chordata > Amphibia > Anura > Leptodactylidae > Leptodactylus > Leptodactylus fuscus. The sequence continues at coordinate 33,629,476 of NC_134268.1, forward strand.
CTCGTCAGTCTGATTCCGGGCTCTGACCTCTCATACTGATTCTGGCTCTGACCTCTCATACTGCTTCTGGCTCTGACCTCTCATACCTATTCTGCCTCTGACCTCTCAGACTGATTCTGGGCTTTGACCCCTCAGGACTGATTCTGGTTCTGACCTCTCAGTCTGATTCCGGGCTCTGAACTCTCAGACTGATACTGGCTCTGACCTCTCAGTCTGATTCTGGGCTCTGACCTCTCAGTCTGATTCTGGCTCTGACCTCTCATACCTATTCTGGCTCTGACCTCTTCAGACTGAGTCCTGGCTTTGACCCCTCAGACTGATTCTGGCTCTGACTTCTCATAGCTAATTCTGGGCTCTGACCTCTCAGACTGATTCCGGTTCTGACATCTTCATACTGCTTCTGGCTCTGACCTCTCAGTCTGATTCTGGCTCTGACTTCTCTGACTGATTCTGGCTCTGAACTCTCAGACTGATTCTGGCTCTGACCTCTCAGACTGATTCTGGCTCTGACCTCTCAGTCTGATTCTGGCTCTGACATCTCAGTCTGATTCCGGGGCTCTGACCTCGTCATACTGATTCTGGCTCTGACCTCTCATACTGCAGTCTGGCTCTGACCTCTCATACCTATTCTGGCTCTGACCTCTCATTACTGATTCTGGCTCTGACCTCTCAGACTGATTCTGGCTCTGATTTCTCAGACTGTTTTCTGGCTCTGACCTCTCATACTGATTCCAGTTCTGACCTTTCATACTGCTGCTGGCTCTGAATTCTCAGTCTTATTCTGGCTCTGACCTCTCATACTGATTCTGGGCTCTGACCTCTTCAGGACTGATTCTGGCTCTGACCTCTTCAGACTGATTCTGGCTCTGACGTCTGATACTATTTCTGGCTCTGACCTCTCAGACTGATTCTGGCTCTGACCTCTCATACTGATTTCTGCTGCTCTGACCTCTCATACTGATTCTGGCTCTGACCTCTCAGTCTGATTCTGGCTCTGGACTTCTCTGACTGATTCTGGCTCTGAACTCTCAGACTGATTCTGGCTCTGACCTCTCATACTGATTCTGGTTCTGACCTCTTCATACTAATTCTGGCTCTGACGCTCTCATACTGATTCTGGCTCTGACCTCTGCATACTGATTCTGGCTCTGACCTCTCAGACTGATTCTGGCTCTGACCTCTCAGTCTGATTCTGGCTCTGACCTCTCAGTCTGATTCTGGCTCTGACCTCTCATACTGATTCTGGCTCTGACCTCTCATAATGCTTCTGGCTCTTACCTCTCATACCTATTCTGGCTCTGACCTCTTCAGACTGATTCTGGCTTTGACCCCTCAGACTGATTCTGGGCTCTGACTTCTCATACTAATTCTGGCTCTGACCTCAGACTGATTCCTGTTCTGACATCTCATACTGCTTCTGGCTCTGACCTCTCAGTCTGATTCTGGCTCAGACTTCTCTGACTGATTCTGGCTCTGAACTCTCAGACTGATTCTGGCTCTGACCTCTCAGACTGATTCTGGGCTCTGACCTCTCAGTCTGATTCTGGCTCTGACCTCTCATACTGATTCTGGCTCTGACCTCTCAGACTGATTCTGGCTCTGACCTCTCAGACTGATTCTGACTCTGACGTCTGATACTATTTCTGGCTCTGACCTCTCATACTGATTCTGGCTCTGACCTCTCATACTGATTCTGGCTCTGACCTCTAATACTGATTCTGGCTCTGACCTCTCAGTCTGATTCTGGCTCTGACTTCTCTGACTGATTCTGGCTCTGAACTCTCAGACTGATTTCTGGCTCTGACCTCTCATACTGATTCTGGGTTTCTGGACCTCTCATACTAATTCTGGCTCTGACCTCTCATGACTGCATCTGGCTCTGACCTCTCATACCTATTCTGGCTCTGACCTCTCAGACTGATTCTGGCTTTGACCCCTCAGACTGATTCTGGCTCTGACTTCTCATACTAATTCTGGCTCTGACCTCAGGACTGATTCTGGTTCTGACATCTCATACTGCTTCTGGGCTCGGACCTCTCAGTCTGATTCTGGGCTCTGACTTCTCTGACTGATTCTGGCTCTGACCTCTCAGACTGATTCTGGCTCTGACCTCTCATACTGATTCTGGCTCTGACCTCTCATACTGATTCTGGCTCTGACCTCTCAGACTGATTCTGGCTCTGATTTCTCAGACTGTTTCTGGCTCTGACCTCTCATACTGATTTCTGGCTCTGACCTCGTCATACTGAATCTGGCTCTGACGCTCTCAGACTGATTCTGGCTCTGACCTCTTCAGTCTGATTCTGGCTCTGACCTCTCAGACTGATTCTGGTTTTGACCTCTCATACTGATTCTGGCTCTGACCTCAGTCTGATTCCGGGCTCTGACCTCTCATACTGATTCTGGCTCTGACCTCTCATACTGCTTCTGGCTCTGACCTCTCATACCTATTCTGGGCTCTGACCTCTCAGACTGATTCTGGCTTTGACCCCTCAGACTGATTCTGGTTCTGACCTCTCAGTCTGATTCCGGCTCTGAACTCTCAGACTGATACTGGCTCTGACCTCTCAGTCTGATTCTGGCTCTGACCTCTCAGTCTGATTCTGGCTCTGACCTCTCATACTGGATTCTGGCTCTGACCTTTCATAATCCTTCTGGCTCTGACCTCTCATACCTATTCTGGCTCTGACCTCTCAGACTGATTCCTGGCTTTGACCCCTCAGACTGATTCTGGCTCTGACTTCTCATACTAATTCTGGCTCTGACCTCTCAGACTGATTCCGGTTCTGACATCTCATACTGCTTCTGGCTCTGACCTCTCAGTCTGATTCTGGCTCTGACTTCTCTGACTGGATTCTGGCTCTGAACTCTCAGACTGATTCTGGCTCTGACCTCTCAGACTGATTCTGGCTCTGACCTCTCAGTCTGATTCTGGCTGCTGGACATCTCAGTCTGATTCCGGGCTCTGACCTCTCATACTGATTCTGGCTCTGACCTCTCATACTGCATCTGGCTCTGACCTCTCATACCTATTCTGGCTCTGACCTCTCATACTGATTCTGGCTCTGACCTCTCAGACTGATTCTGGCTCTGATTTCTCAGACTGTTTCTGGCTCTGACCTCTCATACTGATTCCAGTTCTGACCTTTCATACTGCTGCTGGCTCTGAATTCCAGTCTTATTCTGGCTCTGACCTCTCATACTGATTCTGGCTCTGACCTCTCAGACTGATTTCTGGCTCTGACCTCGTCAGACTGATTCTGGCTCTGACGTCTGATTACTATTTCTGGCTCTGACCTCTCAGACTGATTCTGGCTCTGACCTCTCATACTGATGTCTGGCTCTGACCTCTCATACTGATTCTGGCTCTGACCTCTCAGTCTGATTCTGGCTCTGACGTCTGATACTATTTCTGGCTCTGACCTCTCAGACTTGATTCTGGCTCTGACCTCTCATACTGATTCTGGCTCTGACCTCTCATACTGATTCTGGCTCTGACCTCTCAGTCTGATTCTGGCTCTGACTTCTCTGACTGATTCTGGCTCTGAACTCTCAGACTGATTCTGGCTCTGACCTCTCATACTGATTCTGGTTCTGGACCTCGTCATACTAATTCTGGCTCTGACCTCTCATTATCTGATTCTGGCTCTGACCTCTCATACTGATTTTGGGCTCTGACCTCTCAGACTGATTCTGGCTCTGACCTCGTAGTCTGATTTCTGGCTCTGACCTCTCAGTCTGATTCTGGCTCTGACCTCTCATACTGATTCTGGCTCTGACCTCTTCATAATGCTTCTGGCTCTTACCTTCTCATACCTATTTCTGGCTCTGACCTCTCAGACTGATTCTGGCTTTGACCCCTCAGGACTGATTCTGGCTCTGACTTCTCATACTAATTCTGGCTCTGACCTCAGACTGATTCCTGTTCTGACATCTCATACTGCTTCTGGCTCTGACCTCTCAGTCTGATTCTGGCTCAGACTTCTCTGACTGATTCTGGCTCTGAACTCTCAGACTGATTCTGGCTCTGACCTCTCAGGACTGATTCTGGCTCTGACCCTCAGTCTGATTCTGGCTCTGACCTCGTCATACTGAGTTCTGGCTCTGACCTCTCAGACTGATTCTGGCTCTGACCTCGTCAGACTGATTCTGACTCTGACGTCTGATACTATTTCTGGCTCTGACCTCTCATACTGATTCTGGGCTCTGACCTCTCATACTGATTCTGGCTCTGACCTCTAATACTGATTCTGGCTCTGACCTCTCAGTCTGATTCTGGCTCTGACTTCTCTGACTGATTCTGGCTCTGAACTCTCAGACTGATTCTGGCTCTGACCTCTCATACTGATTCTGTTCTGACCTCTCATACTAATTCTGGCTCTGACCTCTCATACTGCATCTGGCTCTGACCTCTCATACCTATTCTGGCTCTGACCTCTCAGACTGTTCTGGCTTTGACCCCTCAGACTGATTCTGGCTCTGACTTCTCATACTAATTCTGGCTCTGACCTCAGACTGATTCTGGTTCTGACATCTTCATACTGCTTCTGGCTCTGACCTCTCAGTCTGATTCTGGCTCTGACTTCTCTGACTGATTCTGGCTCTGACCTCTCAGACTGATTCTGGCTCTGACCTCTCATACTGATTCTGGCTCTGACCTCTCATACTGATTCTGGGCTCTGACCTCTCAGACTGATTCTGGCTCTGATTTCTCAGACTGTTTCTGGCTCTGACCTCTCATACTGATTCTGGCTCTGACCTCTCATACTGATCTGGCTCTGACCTCTCATGACTGAGATTCTGGCTCTGACCTCTCAGACTGATTCTGGGTCTGGACGTCTGATACTATTTCTGGATCTGACCTCTCAGACTGATTCTGGGTCTGACCTCTCATACTGATTCTGGCTCTGACCTCTCATACTGATTCTGGCTCTGACCTCTCAGTCTGACTCTGGCTCTGACTTCTCTGACTGATTCTGGCTCTGACTCTCAGACTGATTTTGGCTCTGACCTCTTCATACTGATTCTGGTTCTGACCTCTCATACTAATTCTTGCTCTGACCTCTCATACTGATTCTGGCTCTGACCTCTCAGTACTGATTCTGGCTCTGACCTCTCATACTGGATTCTGGCTCTGACCTCTCAGTCTGATTCTGGCTCTGACTTCTCAGACTGATTCTGGCTGCTGACCTCTCAGACTGATTCTGGCTCTGACCTCTCAGTCTTATTCTGGCTCTGACACTCTCAGTCTTATTCCGGGCTCTGACCTCTCATACTGATTCTGGCTCTGACCTCTCATACTGCATCTGGCTCTGACCTCTCATACCTATTCTGGCTCTGACCTCTCATACTGATTCTGGCTCTGAAAATTAGAAAACTGAGTACTCTCAGACTGATTCTGGCTCTGATTTCTCTGACTATTTCTGGCTCTGACCTCTCATACTGATTCCAGTTCTGACCTTTCATACTGCTTTCTGGCTCTGACATCTCAGTCTTATTCTGGCTCTGACCTCTCATTCTGATTCTGGCTCTGATCTATCATACTGATTCTGGCTCTGACCTCTCAGTCTGATTCTGGCTCTGACTTCTCTGACTGATTCTGGCTCTGAACTCTCAGACTGATTCTGGCTCTTGACCTCTCAGACTGATTCTGGTTCTGACCTCTCATACTAATTCTGGCTCTGACCTCTCATACTGTTTCTGGCTCTGACCTCTCATACTGATTCTGGCTCTGACCTCTCAGACTGATTCTGGCTCTGACCTCGTCAGTCTGATTCTGGCTCTGACCTCTCAGTCTGATTCTGGCTCTGACCCTCTCATACCTTTTCTGGCTCTGACCTCTCAGACTGATTCTGGCTTTGACCCCTCAGGACTGATTCTTGTTCTGACTTCTCATACTAATTCTGGCTCTGACCTCTCAGACTGATTCTGGGTTCTTGACCTCGTCAGTCTGATTCCGGGCTCTGAACTCTCAGACTGATACTGGCTCTGACCTCTCAGTCTGATTCTGGCTCTGACCTCTCAGTCTGATTCAGGCTCTGACCTCTCAGTCTGATTCCGGGCTCTGACCTCTCATACTGATTCTGGCTCTGGACCTCTTCATAATGCTTCTGGCTCTGACCTCTCAGACTGATTCTGGCTCTGACCTCTCATTCTGATTCTGGCTCTGACCTCTCAGTCTGATTCCGGGCTCTGATCTCTCATACTGATTCTGGCTCTGACCTCTCATACTGCTTCTGGCTCTGACCTCTGATACCTATTCTGGCTCTGACCTCTCAGACTGATTCTGGCTTTGACCCCTCAGACTGATTCTGGCTCTGACTTCTCATACTAATTCTGGCTCTGACCTCTCAGACTGATTCTGGCTCTGACCTCTCATACTGATTCTGGCTCTGACCTCTCATACTGATTCTGGCTCTGACCTCTCAGTCTGATTCTGGCTCTGACGTCTGATACTATTTCTGGCTCTGTACCTCTCAGACTGATTCTGGCTCTGACCTCTCATACTGATTCTGGCTCTGACCTCTCATACTGATTCTTGCTCTGACCTCTCAGTCTGATTCTGGCTCTGACTTCTCTGACTGATTCTGGCTCTGAACTCTCAGACTTGATTCTGGCTCTGACCTCTCATACTGATTCTGGGTTCTGACCTCTCATACTAATTCTGGCTCTGACCTCTCATACTGATTCTGGCTCTGACCTCTCGATACTGATTCTGGCTCTGACCTCTCAGACTGATTCTGGCTCTGACGCTCTCAGTCTGATTCTGGCTCTGGACCTCGTCAGTCTGATTCTGGCTCTGACCTCTCATACTGATTCTGGCTCTGACCTCTCATAATGCTTCTGGCTCTTACCTCTCATACCTATTCTGGCTCTGACCTCTCAGACTGATTCTGGCTTTGACCCCTCAGACTGATTCTGGCTCTGACTTCTCATACTAATTCTGCTCTGACCTCAGACTGATTCCTGTTCTGACATCTCATACTGCTTCTGGCTCTGACCTCTCAGACTGATTCTGGCTCTGATTTCTCAGACTGTTTCTGGCTCTGACCTCTCATACTGATTCTGGCTCTGACCTCTCATACTGAATCTGGCTCTGACCTCTCAGACTGATTCTGGCTCTGACCTCTCAGTCTGGATTCTGGCTCTGACCTCTCAGACTGATTCTGGTTTTGACCTCTCATACTGATTCTGGCTCTGACTTCTCATACTGGAATCTGGCTCTGACCTCTCAGACTGATTCTGGCTCTGACCTCTCAGACTGATTCTGGCTCTGACCTCTCAGTCTGATTCCGGGCTCTGACCTCTCATGACTGATTCTGGCTCTGACCTCTTCATACTGCTTCTGGGCTCTGACCTCTCATACCTATTCTGGCTCTGACCTCGTCAGACTGGATTCTGGCTTTGACCCCTCAGACTGATTCTGGTTCTGACCTCTCAGTCTGATTCCGGCTCTGAACTCTCAGACTGATACTGGCTCTGACCTCTCAGTCTGATTCTGGCTCTGACCTCTCAGTCTGATTCTGGCTCTGACCTCTCATACTGATTCTGGCTCTGACCTTTCATAATCCTTCTGGCTCTGACCTCTCATACCTATTCTGGCTCTGACCTCTCAGACTGATCCTGGCTTTGACCCCTCAGACTGATTCTGGGCTCTGACTTCTCATACTAATTCTGGCTCTGACCTCTCAGACTGATTCCGGTTCTGACATCTCATACTGCTTCTGGCTCTGACCTCTCAGTCTGATTCTTGCTCTGACTTCTCTGACTGATTCTGGCTCTGAACTCTCAGACTGTTTCTGGCTCTGACCTCTCAGACTGATTCTGGCTCTGACCTCTCAGTCTGATTCTGGCTCTGACATCTCAGTCTGATTCCGGGCTCTGACCTCTCATACTGATTCTGGCTCTGACCTCTCATACTGCATCTGGGCTCTGACCTCTCATACCTATTCTGGCTCTGACCTCTCATACTGATTCTGGCTCTGACCTCTCAGACTGATTCTGGCTCTGATTTCTCAGACTGTTTTCTGGCTCTGACCTCTCATACTGATGTCCAGTTCTGACCTTTCATACTGCTGCTGGGCTCTGAATTCTCAGTCTTATTCTGGCTCTGACCGTCTCATACTGATTCTGGCTCTGACCTCTCAGACTGATTCTGGCTCTGGACCTCTCAGACTGATTCTGGCTCTGACGTCTGATACTATTTCTGGCTCTGACCTCTCAGACTGATTCTGGCTCTGACCTCTCATACTGATTCTGGCTCTGACCTCTCATACTGATTCTGGCTCTGACCTCTCAGTCTGATTCTGGCTCTGACGTCTGATACTATTTCTGGCTCTGACCTCTCAGACTGATTCTGGCTCTGACCTCTCATACTGATTCTGGCTCTGACCTCTCATACTGATTCTGGCTCTGACCTCTCAGTCTGATTCTGGCTCTGACTTCTCTGACTGATTTCTGGCTCTGAACTCTCAGGACTGATTCTGGCTCTTGACCTCTCATACTGATTCTGGTTCTGACCTCTCATGACTAATTCTGGCTCTGACCTCTCATACTGATTCTGGCTCTGACCTCTCATACTGATTTTGGCTCTGACCTCTCAGACTGATTCTGGCTCTGACCTCTTAGTCTGATTCTGGCTCTGACCTCTCAGTCTGATTCTGGCTCTGACCTCTCATACTGATTCTGGCTCTGACCTCTCATAATGCTTCTGGCTCTTACCTCTCATACCTATTCTGGCTCTGACCTCTCAGTCTGATTCTGGCTCTGACCTCTCATACTGATTCTGGCTCTGACCTCTCATAATGCTTCTGGCTCTTACCTCTCATACCTATTCTGGCTCTGACCTCTCAGACTGATTCTGGCTTTGACCCCGTCAGACTGATTCTGGCTCTGACTTCTCATACTAATTCTGGCTCTGACCTCAGACTGATTCCTGTTCTGACATCTCATACTGCTTCTGGCTCTGACCTCTCAGTCTGATTCTGGCTCAGACTTCTCTGACTGATTCTGGCTCTGAACTCTCAGACTGATTCTGGCTCTGAACCTCTCAGACTGATTCTGGCTCTGACCTCTCAGTCTGATTCTGGCTCTGACCTCTCATACTGATTCTGGCTCTGACCTCTTCAGACTGATTCTGGCTCTGACCTCGTCAGACTGATTCTGATTTTGACGTCTGATACTATTTCTGGCTCTGACCTCTCATACTGATTCTGGCTCTGACGCTCGTCATACTGATTCTGGGCTCTGACCTCTAATACTGATTCTGGCTCTGACCTCTCAGTCTGATTCTTGGCTCTGACTTCTCTGACTGATTCTGGCTCTGAACTCTCAGACTGATTCTGGCTCTGACCTCTCATACTGATTCTGGTTCTGACCTCTCATACTAATTCTGGCTCTGACCTCTCATTACTGCATCTGGGCTCTGACCTCGTCATACCTATTCTGGCTCTGACCTCTCAGACTGATTCTGGCTTTGACCCCGTCAGACTGATTCTGGCTCTGACTTCTCATACTAATTCTGGCTCTGACCTTCAGACTGATTCTGGGTTCTGACATCTCATACTGCTTCTGGCTCTGACCTCTCAGTCTGATTCTGGCTCTGACTTCTCTGACTGATTCTGGCTCTGACCTCTCAGACTGATTCTGGCTCTGACCTCTCATACTGATTCTGGCTCTGACCTCTCATACTGATTCTGGCTCTGACCTCTCAGACTGATTCTGGCTCTGATTTCTCAGACTGTTTCTGGCTCTGACCTCTCATACTGAGTTCTGGCTCTGACCTCTCATACTGAATCTGGCTCTGGACCGGTGTGGAGGGTGAGGGGTCAGTGAGCCAGATTCAGTATGAGAGGTCAGAGCCAGAATCAGTATGAGAGGTCAGAGCCAGAAACAGTCTGAGAAATCAGAGCCAGAATCAGTCTGAGAGGTCAGAGCCAGAATCAGTATGAGAGGTCAGAGCCAGAAGTCAGTATGAGAGGTCAGAGCCAGAATCAGTCTGAGAGGTCAGAGCCAGAATCAGTCAGAGAAGTCAGAGCCAGAATCAGACTGAGAGGTCAGAGCCAGAAGCAGTATGAGATGTCAGAACCAGAATCAGTCTGAGGTCAGAGCCAGAATTAGTATGAGAAGTCAGAGCCAGAATCAGTCTGAGGGGTCAAAGCCAGAATCAGTCTGAGAGGTCAGAGCCAGAATAGGTATGAGAGGGTCAGAGCCAGATGCAGTATGAGAGGTCAAGAGCAGAATTAGTATGAGAGGTCAGAACCAGAATCAGTATGAGAGGTCAGAGCCAGAATCAGTCTGGAGAGTTCAGAGCCAGAATCAGTCAGAGAAGTCAGAGCCAGAATCAGACTGAGAGGTCAGAGCCAGAATCGAGTATTAGAGGTCAGAGCCAGAATCAGTATGAGAGGGTCAGAGCCAGAATCAGTATGAGAGGTCAGAGCCAGAAATAGTATCAGACGTCAAAATCAGAATCAGTCTGAGAGGTCAGAGCCAGAATCAGTCTGAGAGGTCAGAGCCAGAATCAGTATGAGAGGTCAGAGCCAGAATCAGACTGAGAGGTCAGAGCCAGAATCAGTCTGAGAGGTCAGAGCCAGAATCAGTCCTGAGAGTTCAGAGCCAGAATCAGTCAGAGAAGTCTGAGCCAGAATCAGACTGAGAGGTCAGAGCCAGAAGCAGTATGAGATGTCAGAACAGGAATCAGTCTGAGGTCAGAGCCAGAATTAGTATGAGAAGTCAGAGCCAGAATCAGTCTGAGGGGTCAAAGCCAGAATCAGTCTGAGAGGTCAGAGCCAGAATAGGTATGAGAGGTAAGAGCCAGAAGCATTATGAGGAGGTCAGAGCCAGAATCAGTATGAGAGGTCAGAGCCAGAATCAGACTGAGAGGGTCAGAGCCAGAATAGGTATTGAGAGGTAAGAGCCAGAAGCATTATGAGAGGTCAGAGCCAGAATCAGTATGAGAGGTCAGAGCCAGAATCAGACTGAGAGGTCAGAGGCCAGAATCAGACTAAGAGGTCAGAGCCAGAATCAGTCTGAGAGGTCAGAGCCAAAATCAGTATGAGAGGTCAGAGCCAGAATCAGTATGAGAGGTCAGAGCCAGAATTAGTATGAGAGGTCAGAACCAGAATCAGTATGAGAGGTCAGAGCCAGAATCAGTCTGAGAGTTCAGAGCCAGAATCAGTCAGAGAAGTCAGAGCCAGAATCAGACTGAGAGAGGTCAGAGCCAGAATCAGTATGAGAGGTCAGAGCCAGAATCAGTATGAGAGGTCAGAGCCAGAATCAGTCTGAGAGGTCAGAGCCAGAAATAGTATCAGACGTCAGAGCCAGAATCAGACTGAGAGGTCAGAGCCAGAATCAGTATGAGAGGTCAGAGCCAGAATCAGTATGAGAGGTCAGAGCCAGAATCAGTCTGAGAGGTCAGAGCCAGAAATAGTATCAGACGTCAGAGCCAGAATCAGTCCTGAGAGGTCAGAGCCAGAATCAGTCTGAGAGGTCAGAGCCAGAATCAGTATGAGAGGTCAGAGCCAGAATAAGACTGAGAATTCAGAGCCAGCAGCAGTATGAAAGGTCAGAACTGGAATCAGTATGAGAGGTCAGAGCCAGAAACAGTCTGAGAAATCAGAGCCAGAATCAGTCTGAGAGGTCAGAGCCAGAATCAGTATGAGAGGTCAGAGCCAGAATAGGTATGAGAGGTCAGAGCCAGATGCAGTATGAGAGGTCAGAGCCAGAATCAGTATGAGAGGTCAGAGCCCGGAATCAGGACTGAGATGTCAGAGCCAGAATCAGACTGAGAGGTCAGAGCCAGAATCAGTCTGAGAGGTCAGAGCCAGAATCAGTCTGAGAGTTCAGAGCCAGAATCAGTCAGAGAAGTCAGAGCCAGAATCAGACTGAGAGGTCAGAGCCAGAAGCAGTATGAGATGTCAGAACCGGAATCAGTCTGAGAGGTCAGGAGCCAGAATTAGTATGAGAAGTCAGAGCCAGAATCAGTCTGAGGGGTCAAAGCCAGGATCAGTCTGAGAGGTCAGAGCCAGAATAGGTATGAGAGGTCAGAGCCAGAAGGATTATGAAAGGTCAGAGCCAGAATCAGTATGAGAGGTCAGAGGCCAGAATCAGACTGAGAGGTCAGAGCCAGAATCAGACTGAGAGGGTCAGAGCCAGTATCAGTCTGAGAGTTCAGAGCCGGAATCAGACTGAGAGGGTCAGAACCAGAATCAGTCTGAGGGGGTCAAAGCCAGAATCAGTCTGAGAGGTCAGAGCCAGAATAGGTATGAGAGGTCAGAGCCAGAAGCAGTATGAGAGGTCAGAGCCAGAATCAGTATGAGAGGTCAGAGCCCGGAATCAGACTGAGAGGGTCAGAGCCAGAATCAGTCTGAGAGGTCAGAGCCAGAATCAGTCTGAGAGGTCAGAGCCAGATTCAGTATGAGAAGTCAGAGCCAGAATCAGTATGAGAGGGTCAAAACCAGAATCAGTCTGAGAGGTCAGAGCCAGAATCAGACTGAGAGGTCAGAGCCAGAATCAGTCTGAGAGGGTCAGAGCCAGATTCAGTATGAGAGGTCAGAGCCAGAATCAGTATGAGAGGTCAGAGCCAGAAACAGTCTGAGAAATCAGAGCCAGAATCAGTCTGAGAGGTCAGAGCCAGAAGCAGTATGAGATGTCAGTAACAGGGAATCAGTCTGAGGTCAGAGCCAGAATTAGTATGAGAAGTCAGAGCCAGAATCAGTCTGAGGGGTCAAAGCCAGAATCAGTCTGAGAGGTCAGAGCCAGAATAGGTATGAGAGGTAAGAGCCAGAAGCATTATGAGAGGTCAGAGCCAGAATCAGTATGAGAGGGTCAGAGCCAGAATCAGACTGGAGAGGTCAGAGCCAGAATCAGACTGAGAGGTCAGAGCCAGAATCAGTCTGAGAGGTCAGAGCCAGAATCAGTATGAGGAGGTCAGAGCCAGAATCAGTATGAGAGGTCAGAGCCAGAATTAGTATGAGAGGTCAGAACCAGAATCAGTATGAGAGGTCAGAGCCAGAATCAGTCTGAGAGTTCAGAGCCAGAATCAGTCAGAGAGAAGTCAGAGCCAGAATCAGACTGAGAGGTCAGAGCAAGAATCAGTATGAGAGGGTCAGAGCCAGAATCAGTATTGAGAGGGTCAGAGCCAGAATCAGTCTGAGAGGTCAGAGCCAGAAATAGTATCAGACGTCAGAGCCAGAATCAGACTGAGAGGTCAGAGCCAGAATCAGTATGAGAGGTCAGAGCCAGAATCAGTATGAGAGGGTCAGAGCCAGAATCAGTCTGAGAGGTCAGAGCCAGAATTAGTATGAGAAGTCAGAGCCAGAATCAGTCTGAGGGGTCAAAGCCAGAATCAGTCTGAGAGGTCAGAGCCAGAATAGGGTATCAGAGGGTCAGAGCCAGAAGCAGTATGAGAGGTCAGAGCCAGAATCAGTATGAGAGAATCAGAGCCCGGAATCAGACTGAAGAGGTCAGAGCCAGAATCAGAATGAGAGGTCAGAGCCAGAATCAGTCTGAGAGGGTCAGAGCCAGAAGCATTATGAGAGGTCAGAGCCAGAATCAGTATGAGAGGTCAGAGCCCGGAATCAGACTGAGAGGTCAGAGCCTGAATCAGACTGAGAGGTCAGAGCCAGAATCAGACTGAGAGGTCAGAGCCAGTATCAGTCTGAGAGTTCAGAGCCGGAATCAGACTGAGAGGTCAGAACCAGAATCAGTCTGAGAGGGTCAGAGGCCAGAATTAGTATGAGAAGTCAGAACAAGAATCAGTCTGAGGTGGTCAAAGCCAGAATCAGTCTGAGAGGTCAGAGCCAGAAAAGGTATGAGAGGTCAGAGCCAGAATCAGACTGAGAGGTCAGAGCCAGAATCAGACTGAGAGGTCAGAGCCAGAATCAGTCTGAGAGGTCAGAGCCAGAATCAGTATGAGAGGTCAGAGCCAGAAACAGTATGAGAGGGTCAGAGCCAGAATTAGTATGGAGAGGTCAGAACCAGAATCAGTCTGAGAGGTCAGAGCCAGAATCAGTCTGAGAGTTCAGAGCCAGAATCAGTCAGAGAAGTCAGAGCCAGAATCAGACTGAGAGGGTCAGAGCCAGAATCAGTATGATAGATCAGAGCCAGAATCAGAATGAGAGGTCAGAGCCAGAATAAGACTGAGATGGTCAGAGCCAGAAGCAGTATGAAAGGTCAGAACTGGAATCAGTATGAGAGGTCAGAGCCAGAAATAGTCAGAGAAATCAGAGCCAGAATCAGTCTGAGAGTAGGTCAGAGCCAGAATCAGTATGAGAGGTCAGAGCCAGAATAGGTATGAGAGGTCAGAGCCAGATGCAGTATGAGAGGGTCAGAGCCAGAATCAGTATGAGAGTGAGAGGTCAGAGCCAGAATCAGTATGAGAGGTCAGAGCCCGGAATAAGACTGAGAGGTCAGAGCCAGAATAAGACTGAGAGGTCAGAGCCAGAATCAGTCTGAGAGGTCAGAGCCAGAATCAGTCTGAGAAGTCAGAGCCAGAATCAGACTGAGAGGTCAGAGCCAGAATCAGTATGAGAGGTCAGAGCCAGAATCAGTATGAGAGGTCAGAGCCAGAATCAGTATGAGAGGTCAGAGCAAGAATTAGTATGAGAGGTCAGAACCAGAATCAGTATGAGAGGTCAGAGCCAAAATCAGTCTGAGAGTTCAGAGCCAGAATCAGTCAGAGAAGTCAGAGCCAGAGTCAGACTGAGAGGTCAGAGCCAGAATCAGTATGAGAGGTCAGAGCCAGAATCAGTATGAGAGGTCAGACCCAGAATCAGTCTGAGAGGTCAGATCCAGAAATAGTATCAGACGTCAGACCCAGAATCAGTCTGAGAGGTCAGAGCCAGAATCAGTCTGAGAGGTCAGAGCCAGATTCAGTATGAGAGGTCAGAGCCAGAATCAGTATGAGAGGTCAGAGCCAGAAACAGTCTGAGAAATCAGAGCCAGAATCAGTCTGAGAGGTCAGAGCCAGAATCAGTATGAGAGGTCAGAGCCAGAATCAGTATGAGAGGTCAGAGCCAGAATCAGTCTGAGAGGTCAGAGCCAGAATCAGTCAGAGAAGTCAGAGCCAGAATCAGACTGAGAGGTCAGAGCCAGAAGCAGTATGAGATGTCAGAACCAGAATCAGTCTGAGGTCAGAGCCAGAATTAGTATGAGAAGTCAGAGCCAGAATCAGTCTGAGGGGTCAAAGCCAGAATCAGTCTGAGAGGTCAGAGCCAGAATAGGTATGAGAGGTCAGAGCCAGATGCAGTATGAGAGGTCAGAGCCAGAATTAGTATGAGAGGTCAGAACCAGAATCAGTATGAGAGGTCAGAGCCAGAATCAGTCTGAGAGTTCAGAGCCAGAATCAGTCAGAGAAGTCAGAGCCAGAATCAGACTGAGAGGTCAGAGCCAGAATCAGTATTAGAGGTCAGAGCCAGAATCAGTATGAGAGGTCAGAGCCAGAATCAGTATGAGAGGTCAGAGCCAGAAATAGTATCAGACGTCAGAGTCAGAATCAGTCTGAGAGGTCAGAGCCAGAATCAGTCTGAGAGGTCAGAGCCAGAATCAGTATGAGAGGTCAGAGCCAGAATCAGACTGAGAGGTCAGAGCCAGAATCAGTCTGAGAGGTCAGAGCCAGAATCAGTCTGAGAGTTCAGAGCCAGAATCAGTCAGAGAAGTCTGAGCCAGAATCAGACTGAGAGGTCAGAGCCAGAAGCAGTATGAGATGTCAGAACAGGAATCAGTCTGAGGTCAGAGCCAGAATTAGTATGAGAAGTCAGAGCCAGAATCAGTCTGAGGGGTCAAAGCCAGAATCAGTCTGAGAGGTCAGAGCCAGAATAGGTATGAGAGGTAAGAGCCAGAAGCATTATGAGAGGTCAGAGCCAGAATCAGTATGAGAGGTCAGAGCCAGAATCAGACTGAGAGGTCAGAGCCAGAATCAGACTAAGAGGTCAGAGCCAGAATCAGTCTGAGAGGTCAGAGCCAAAATCAGTATGAGAGGTCAGAGCCAGAATCAGTATGAGAGGTCAGAGCCAGAATTAGTATGAGAGGTCAGAACCAGAATCAGTATGAGAGGTCAGAGCCAGAATCAGTCTGAGAGTTCAGAGCCAGAATCAGTCAGAGAAGTCAGAGCCAGAATCAGACTGAGAGGTCAGAGCCAGAATCAGTATGAGAGGTCAGAGCCAGAATCAGTATGAGAGGTCAGAGCCAGAATCAGTCTGAGAGGTCAGAGCCAGAAATAGTATCAGACGTCAGAGCCAGAATCAGACTGAGAGGTCAGAGCCAGAATCAGTATGAGAGGTCAGAGCCAGAATCAGTATGAGAGGTCAGAGCCAGAATCAGTCTGAGAGGTCAGAGCCAGAAATAGTATCAGACGTCAGAGCCAGAATCAGTCTGAGAGGTCAGAGCCAGAATCAGTCTGAGAGGTCAGAGCCAGAATCAGTATGAGAGGTCAGAGCCAGAATAAGACTGAGAATTCAGAGCCAGCAGCAGTATGAAAGGTCAGAACTGGAATCAGTATGAGAGGTCAGAGCCAGAAACAGTCTGAGAAATCAGAGCCAGAATCAGTCTGAGAGGTCAGAGCCAGAATCAGTATGAGAGGTCAGAGCCAGAATAGGTATGAGAGGTCAGAGCCAGATGCAGTATGAGAGGTCAGAGCCAGAATCAGTATGAGAGGTCAGAGCCCGGAATCAGACTGAGATGTCAGAGCCAGAATCAGACTGAGAGGTCAGAGCCAGAATCAGTCTGAGAGGTCAGAGCCAGAATCAGTCTGAGAGTTCAGAGCCAGAATCAGTCAGAGAAGTCAGAGCCAGAATCAGACTGAGAGGTCAGAGCCAGAAGCAGTATGAGATGTCAGAACCGGAATCAGTCTGAGAGGTCAGAGCCAGAATTAGTATGAGAAGTCAGAGCCAGAATCAGTCTGAGGGGTCAAAGCCAGGATCAGTCTGAGAGGTCAGAGCCAGAATAGGTATGAGAGGTCAGAGCCAGAAGGATTATGAAAGGTCAGAGCCAGAATCAGTATGAGAGGTCAGAGCCAGAATCAGACTGAGAGGTCAGAGCCAGAATCAGACTGAGAGGTCAGAGCCAGTATCAGTCTGAGAGTTCAGAGCCGGAATCAGACTGAGAGGTCAGAACCAGAATCAGTCTGAGGGGTCAAAGCCAGAATCAGTCTGAGAGGTCAGAGCCAGAATAGGTATGAGAGGTCAGAGCCAGAAGCAGTATGAGAGGTCAGAGCCAGAATCAGTATGAGAGGTCAGAGCCCGGAATCAGACTGAGAGGTCAGAGCCAGAATCAGTATGAGAGGTCAAAACCAGAATCAGTCTGAGAGGTCAGAGCCAGAATCAGACTGAGAGGTCAGAGCCAGAATCAGTCTGAGAGGTCAGAGCCAGATTCAGTATGAGAGGTCAGAGCCAGAATCAGTATGAGAGGTCAGAGCCAGAAACAGTCTGAGAAATCAGAGCCAGAATCAGTCTGAGAGGTCAGAGCCAGAATCAGTATGAGAGGTCAGAGCCAGAATCAGTATGAGAGGTCAGAGCCAGAATCAGTCTGAGAGGTCAGAGCCAGAATCAGTCAGAGAAGTCAGAGCCAGAATCAGACTGAGAGGTCCGAGCCAGAAGCAGTATGAGATGTCAGAACCAGAATCAGTCTGAGGTCAGAGCCAGAATTAGTATGAGAAGTCAGAGCCAGAATCAGTCTGAGGGGTCAAAGCCAGAATCAGTCTGAGAGGTCAGAGCCAGAATAGGTATGAGAGGTCAGAGCCAGATGCAGTATGAGAGGTCAGAGCCAGAATTAGTATGAGAGGTCAGAACCAGAATCAGTATGAGAGGTCAGAGCCAGAATCAGTCTGAGAGTTCAGAGCCAGAATCAGTCAGAGAAGTCAGAGCCAGAATCAGACTGAGAGGTCAGAGCCAGAATCAGTATTAGAGGTCAGAGCCAGAATCAGTATGAGAGGTCAGAGCCAGAATCAGTATGAGAGGTCAGAGCCAGAAATAGTATCAGACGTCAGAGTCAGAATCAGTCTGAGAGGTCAGAGCCAGAATCAGTCTGAGAGGTCAGAGCCAGAATCAGTATGAGAGGTCAGAGCCAGAATCAGACTGAGAGGTCAGAGCCAGAATCAGTCTGAGAGGTCAGAGCCAGAATCAGTCTGAGAGTTCAGAGCCAGAATCAGTCAGAGAAGTCTGAGCCAGAATCAGACTGAGAGGTCAGAGCCAGAAGCAGTATGAGATGTCAGAACAGGAATCAGTCTGAGGTCAGAGCCAGAATTAGTATGAGAAGTCAGAGCCAGAATCAGTCTGAGGGGTCAAAGCCAGAATCAGTCTGAGAGGTCAGAGCCAGAATAGGTATGAGAGGTAAGAGCCAGAAGCATTATGAGAGGTCAGAGCCAGAATCAGTATGAGAGGTCAGAGCCAGAATCAGACTGAGAGGTCAGAGCCAGAATCAGACTGAGAGGTCAGAGCCAGAATCAGTCTGAGAGGTCAGAGCCAGAATCAGTATGAGAGGTCAGAGCCAGAATCAGTATGAGAGGTCAGAGCCAGAATTAGTATGAGAGGTCAGAACCAGAATCAGTATGAGAGGTCAGAGCCAGAATCAGTCTGAGAGTTCAGAGCCAGAATCAGTCAGAGAAGTCAGAGCCAGAATCAGACTGAGAGGTCAGAGCCAGAATCAGTATGAGAGGTCAGAGCCAGAATCAGTATGAGAGGTCAGAGCCAGAATCAGTCTGAGAGGTCAGAGCCAGAAATAGTATCAGACGTCAGAGCCAGAATCAGTCTGAGAGGTCAGAGCCAGAATCAGTCTGAGAGGTCAGAGCCAGAATCAGTATGAGAGGTCAGAGCCAGAATAAGACTGAGAATTCAGAGCCAGCAGCAGTATGAAAGGTCAGAACTGGAATCAGTATGAGAGGTCAGAGCCAGAAACAGTCTGAGAAATCAGAGCCAGAATCAGTCTGAGAGGTCAGAGCCAGAATCAGTATGAGAGGTCAGAGCCAGAATAGGTATGAGAGGTCAGAGCCAGATGCAGTATGAGAGGTCAGAGCCAGAATCAGTATGAGAGGTCAGAGCCCGGAATCAGACTGAGATGTCAGAGCCAGAATCAGACTGAGAGGTCAGAGCCAGAATCAGTCTGAGAGGTCAGAGCCAGAATCAGTCTGAGAGTTCAGAGCCAGAATCAGTCAGAGAAGTCAGAGCCAGAATCAGACTGAGAGGTCAGAGCCAGAAGCAGTATGAGATGTCAGAACCGGAATCAGTCTGAGAGGTCAGAGCCAGAATTAGTATGAGAAGTCAGAGCCAGAATCAGTCTGAGGGGTCAAAGCCAGGATCAGTCTGAGAGGTCAGAGCCAGAATAGGTATGAGAGGTCAGAGCCAGAATCAGACTGAGAGGTCAGAGCCAGAATCAGACTGAGAGGTCAGAGCCAGTATCAGTCTGAGAGTTCAGAGCCGGAATCAGACTGAGAGGTCAGAACCAGAATCAGTCTGAGGGGTCAAAGCCAGAATCAGTCTGAGAGGTCAGAGGCAGAATAGGTATGAGAGGTCAGAGCCAGAAGCAGTATGAGAGGTCAGAGCCAGAATCAGTATGAGAGGTCAGAGCCCGGAATCAGACTGAGAGGTCAGAGCCAGAATCAGTCTGAGAGGTCAGAGCCAGAATCAGTCTGAGAGGTCAGAGCCAGATTCAGTATGAGAAGTCAGAGCCAGAATCAGTATGAGAGGTCAAAACCAGAATCAGTCTGAGAGGTCAGAGCCAGAATCAGACTGAGAGGTCAGAGCCAGAATCAGTATGAGAGGTCAGAACCAGAGTCAGACTGAGAGGTCAGAGCCAGAATCAGTATGAGAGGTAAGAGCCAGAATCAGACTGAGAGGTCAGAGCCAGAATCAGAAGTCAGAGCCAGAATCAGTCTGAGAGGTCAGAGCCAGAATCGGTATGAGATGTCAGAGCCAGAAGCAGTATGAAAGGTCAGAACTGGAATCAGTATGAGAGGTCAGAGCCAGAAACAGTCTGAGAAATCAGAGCCAGAATCAGTCTGAGAGGTCAGAGCCAGAATCAGTATGAGAGGTCAGAGCCAGAATCAGTATGAGAGGTCAAAGCCAGAATCAATATGAGAGGTCAGAGCCAGAATTAGTATGAGAGGTCAGAACCAAAATCAGTATGAGAGGTCAGAGCCAGAATCAGTCTGAGAGTTCAGAGCCAGAATCAGTATGAGAGGTCAGAGCCAGAATCAGTATGAGAGGTCAGAGCCAGAATCAGTCTGAGAGGTCAGAGCCAGAAATAATATCAGACGTCAGAGCCAGAATCAGTCTGAGAGGTCAGAGCCAGAATCAGTATGAGAGGTCAGAGCCAGAATCAGACTGAGAGGTCAGAGCCAGAATCAGTCTGAGAGGTCAGAGCCAGAATCAGTCTGAGAGTTCAGAGCCAGAATCAGTCAGAGAAGTCAGAGCCAGAATCAGACTGAGAGGTCAGAGCCAGAAGCAGTATAAGATATCAGAACCAGAATCAGTCTGAGAGGTCAGAGCCAGAATTAGTATGAGAAGTCAGAGCCAGAATCAGTCTGAGGGGTCAAAGCCAGAATCAGTCTGAGAGGTCAGAGCCAGAATAGGTATCAGAGGTCAGAGCCAGAAGCAGTATGAGAGGTCAGAGCCAGAATCAGTATGAGAGGTCAGAGCCCGGAATCAGACTGAGAGGTCAGAGCCAGAATCAGAATGAGAGGTCAGAGCCAGAATCAGTCTGAGAGGTCAGAGCCAGAATCAGTCTGAGAGGTCAGAGCCAGAATCAGTATGAGAGGTCAGAGCCAGAATGAGTATGAGAGGTCAGAGGCAGAATCAGACTGAGAGGTCAGAGCCAGAATCAGTCTGAGAGTTCAGAGCCGGAATCAGACTGAAAGGTAAGAGCCAGAATCAGTCTGAGAGGTCAGAGCCAGAAGCATTATGAGAGGTCAGAGCCAGAATCAGTATGAGAGGTCAGAGCCTGGAATCAGACTGAGAGGTCAGAGCCAGAATCAGACTGAGAGGTCAGAGCCAGAATCAGACTGAGAGGTCAGAGCCAGTATCAGTCTGAGAGTTCAGAGCCGGAATCAGACTGAGAGGTCAGAACCAGAATCAGTCTGAGAGGTCAGAGCCAGAATTAGTATGAGAAGTCAGAACAAGAATCAGTCTGAGGGGTCAAAGCCAGAATCAGTCTGAGAGGTCAGAGCCAGAATAGGTATGAGAGGTCAGAGCCAGAAGCAGTATGAGAGGTCAGAGCCAGAATCAGTATGAGAGGTCAGAGCCCGGAATCAGACTGAGAGGTCAGAGCCAGAATCAGACTGAGAGGTCAGAGCCAGAATCAGTCTGAGAGGTCAGAGCCACAAACAGTCTGAGAGGTCAGAGCCAGATTCAGTATGAGAGGTCAGAGCCAGAATCAGTATGAGAGGTCAAAACCAGAATCAGTCTGAGAGGTCAGAGCCAGAATCAGACTGAGAGGTCAGAGCCAGAGTCAGTATGAGAGGTCAGAGCCAGAATCAGACTGAGAGGTCAGAGCCAGATTCAGTTTGAGAGGTAAGAGCCAGAATCAGACTGAATGGTCAGAGCCAGAATCAGTCTGAGAAGTCAGAGCCAGAATCAGTCTGAGAGGTCAGAGCCAGAATCGGTATGAGATGTCAGAGCCAGAAGCAGTATGAAAGGTCAGAACTGGAATCAGTATGAGAGGTCAGAGCCAGAAACAGTCTGTGAAATCAGAGCCAGAATCGGTATGAGATGTCAGAGCCAGAATCAGTATGAGAGGTCAGAGCCAGAATCAGTATGAGAGGTCAGAGCCAGAATTAGTATGAGAGGTCAGAACCAGAATCAGTATGAGAGTTCAGAGCCAGAATCAGTCTGAAAGTTCAGAGCCAGAATCAGTCAGAGAAGTCAGAGTCAGAATCATACTGAGAGGTCAGAGCCAGAATCAGTATGAGAGGTCAGAGCCAGAATCAGTATGAGAGGTCAGAGCCAGAATCAGTCTGAGAGGTCAGAGCCAGAAATAGTATCAGACGTCAGAGCCAGAATCAGTCTGAGAGGTCAGAGCCAGAATCAGTATGAGAGGTCAGAGCCAGAATCAGTATGAGAGGTCAGAGCCAGAATTAGTATGAGAGGTCAGAACCAGAATCAGTATGAGAGGTCAGAGCCAGAATCAGTCTGAAAGTTCAGAGCCAGAATCAGTCAGAGAAGTCAGAGCCAGAATCATACTGAGAGGTCAGAGCCAGAATCAGTATGAGAGGTCAGAGCCAGAATCAGTATGAGAGGTCAGAGCCAGAATCAGTCGGAGAGGTCAGAGCCAGAAATAGTATCAGACGTCAGAGCCAGAATCAGTCTGACAGGTCAGAGCCAGAATCAGTATGAGAGGTCAGAGCCAGAATCAGTCAGAGAAGTCAGAGCCAGAATCAGACTGAGAGGTCAGAGCCAGAAGCAGTATGAGATGTCAGAACCAGCATCAGTCTGAGAGGTCAGAGCCAGAATTAGTATGAGAAGTCAGAGCCAGAATCAGTCTGAGAAGTCAGAGCCAGAATACGTATGAGAGGTCAGAGCCAGAAGCAGTATGAGAGGTCAGAGCCAGAATCAGTATGAGAGGTCAGAGCCCGGATTCAGACTGAGAGGTCAGAGCCAGAATCAGTATGAGAGGTCAGGGCCCGGAATCAGACTGAGAGGTCAGAGCCAGAATCAGACTGAGAGGTCAGAGCCAGAATCAGACTGAGAGGTCAGAGCCAGTATCAGTCTGAGAGTTCAGAGCCGGAATCAGACTGAGAGGTCAGAACCAGAATCAGTCTGAGAGGTCAGAGCCAGAATTAGTATGAGAAGTCAGAACAAGAATCAGCCTGAGGGGTCAAAGCCAGAATCAGTCTGAGAGGTCAGAGCCAGAATAGGTATGAGCGGTCAGAGCCAGAAGCAGTATGAGAGGTCAGAGCCAGAATCAGTATGAGAGGTCAGAGCCCGGAATCAGACTGAGAGGTCAGAGCCAGAATCAGACTGAGAGGTCAGAGCCAGAATCAGTCTGAGAGGTCAGAGCCACAAACAGTCTGAGAGGTCAGAGCCAGATTCAGTATGAGAGGTCAGAGCCAGAATCAGTATGAGAGGTCAAAACCAGAATCAGTCTGAGAGGTCAGAGCCAGAATCAGACTGAGAGGTCAGAGCCAGAATCAGTATGAGAGGTCAGAGCCAGAATCAGTATGAGAGGTCAGAGCCAGAATCAGACTGAGAGGTCAGAGCCCAGAATCAGTATGAGAGGTAAGAGCCAGAATCAGACTGAGAGGTCAGAGCCAGAATCAGTCTGAGAAGTCAGAGCCAGAATCAGTCTGAGAGGTCAGAGCCAGAATCGGTATGAGATGTCAGAGCCAGAAGCAGTATGAAAGGTCAGAACTGGAATCAGTATGAGAGGTCAGAGCCAGAAACAGTCTGAGAAATCAGAGCCAGAATCGGTATGAGATGTCAGAGCCAGAATCAGTATGAGAGGTCAGAGCCAGAATAGGTATGAGAGGTCAGAGCCAGAATCAGACTGAGAGATCAGAGCCAGAATCAGACTGAGAGGTCAGAGCCAGAATCAGTCTGAGAGGTCAGAGCCAGAATCAGTATGAGAGGTCAGAGCCAGAAACAGTATGAGAGGTCAGAGCCAGAATTAGTATGAGAGGTCAGAACCAGAATCAGTCTGAGAGGTCAGAGCCAGAATCAGTCTGAGAGTTCAGAGCCAGAATCCGTCAGAGAAGTCAGAGCCAGAATCAGACTGAGAGGTCAGAGCCAGAATCAGTATGAGAGATCAGAGCCAGAATCAGAATGAGAGGTCAGAGCCAGAATAAGACTGAGATGTCAGAGCCAGAAGCAGTATGAAAGGTCAGAACTGGAATCAGTATGAGAGGTCAGAGCCAGAAATAGTCAGAGAAATCAGAGCCAGAATCAGTCTGAGAGGTCAGAGCCAGAATCAGTATGAGAGGTCAGAGCCAGAATAGGTATGAGAGGTCAGAGCCAGATGCAGTATGAGAGGTCAGAGCCAGAATCAGTATGAGAGGTCAGAGCACGGAATAAGACTGAGAGGTCAGAGCCAGAATAAGACTGAGAGGTCAGAGCCAGAATCAGTCTGAGAGGTCAGAGCCAGAATCAGTCTGAGAAGTCAGAGCCAGAATCAGACTGAGAGGTCAGAGCCAGAATCAGTATGAGAGGTCAGAGCCAGAATCAGTATGAGAGGTCAGAGCCAGAATCAGTATGAGAGGTCAGAGCAAGAATTAGTATGAGAGGTCAGAACCAGAATCAGTATGAGAGGTCAGAGCCAGAATCAGTCTGAGAGTTCAGAGCCAGAATCAGTCAGAGAAGTCAGAGCCAGAATCAGACTGAGAGGTCAGAGCCAGAATCAGTATGAGAGGTCAGAGCCAGAATCAGTATGAGAGGTCAGACCCAGAATCAGTCTGAGAGGTCAGAGCCAGAAATAGTATCAGACGTCAGAGCCAGAATCAGTCTGAGAGGTCAGAGCCAGAATCAGTCTGAGAGGTCAGAGCCAGATTCAGTATGAGAGGTCAGAGCCAGAATCAGTATGAGAGGTCAGAGCCAGAAACAGTCTGAGAAATCAGAGCCAGAATCAGTATGAGAGGTCAGAGCCAGAATCAGTATGAGAGGTCAGAGCCAGAATCAGTATGAGAGGTCAGAGCCAGAATCAGTCAGAGAAGTCAGAGCCAGAATCAGACTGAGAGGTCAGAGCCAGAAGCAGCATGAGATGTCAGAACCAGAATCAGTCTGAGGTCAGAGCCAGAATTAGTATGAGAAGTCAGAGCCAGAATCAGTCTGAGGGGTCAAAGCCAGAATCAGTCTGAGAGGTCAGAGCCAGAATAGGTATGAGAGGTCAGAGCCAGATGCAGTATGAGAGGTCAGAGCCAGAATTAGTATGAGAGGTCAGAACCAGAATCAGTATGAGAGGTCAGAGCCAGAATCAGTCTGAGAGTTCAGAGCCAGAATCAGTCAGAGAAGTCAGAGCCAGAATCAGACTGAGAGGTCAGAGCCAGAATCAGTATTAGAGGTCAGAGCCAGAATCAGTATGAGAGGTCAGAGCCAGAATCAGTATGAGAGGTCAGAGCCAGAAATAGTATCAGACGTCAGAGTCAGAATCAGTTTGAGAGGTCAGAGCCAGAATCAGTCTGAGAGGTCAGAGCCAGAATCAGTATGAGAGGTCAGAGCCAGAATCAGACTGAGAGGTCAGAGCCAGAATCAGACTGAGAGGTCAGAGCCAGAATCAGTCTGAGAGGTCAGAGCCACAAACAGTCTGAGAGGTCAGAGCCAGATTCAGTATGAGAGGTCAGAGCCAGAATCAGTATGAGAGGTCAAAACCAGAATCAGTCTGAGAGGTCAGAGCCAGAATCAGACTGAGAGGTCAGAGCCAGAGTCAGTATGAGAGGTCAGAGCCAGAATCAGACTGAGAGGTCAGAGCCAGATTCAGTATGAGAGGTAAGAGCCAGAATCAGACTGAATGGTCAGAGCCAGAATCAGTCTGAGAAGTCAGAGCCAGAATCAGTCTGAGAGGTCAGAGCCAGAATCGGTATGAGATGTCAGAGCCAGAAGCAGTATGAAAGGTCAGAACTGGAATCAGTATGAGAGGTCAGAGCCAGAAACAGTCTGTGAAATCAGAGCCAGAATCGGTATGAGATGTCAGAGCCAGAATCAGTATGAGAGGTCAGAGCCAGAATCAGTATGAGAGGTCAGAGCCAGAATTAGTATGAGAGGTCAGAACCAGAATCAGTATGAGAGTTCAGAGCCAGAATCAGTCTGAAAGTTCAGAGCCAGAATCAGTCAGAGAAGTCAGAGTCAGAATCATACTGAGAGGTCAGAGCCAGAATCAGTATGAGAGGTCAGAGCCAGAATCAGTATGAGAGGTCAGAGCCAGAATCAGTCTGAGAGGTCAGAGCCAGAAATAGTATCGGACGTCAGAGCCAGAATCAGTCTGAGAGGTCAGAGCCAGAATCAGTATGAGAGGTCAGAGCCAGAATCAGTATGAGAGGTCAGAGCCAGAATTAGTATGAGAGGTCAGAACCAGAATCAGTATGAGAGGTCAGAGCCAGAATCAGTCTGAAAGTTCAGAGCCAGAATCAGTCAGAGAAGTCAGAGCCAGAATCATACTGAGAGGTCAGAGCCAGAATCAGTATGAGAGGTCAGAGCCAGAATCAGTATGAGAGGTCAGAGCCAGAATCAGTCGGAGAGGTCAGAGCCAGAAATAGTATCAGACGTCAGAGCCAGAATCAGTCTGACAGGTCAGAGCCAGAATCAGTATGAGAGGTCAG
The DNA here is from genome assembly GCF_031893055.1 of Leptodactylus fuscus. Lineage (NCBI taxonomy): Eukaryota > Metazoa > Chordata > Amphibia > Anura > Leptodactylidae > Leptodactylus > Leptodactylus fuscus. The sequence continues at coordinate 33,655,709 of NC_134268.1, forward strand.
AGCCAGAATCAGTCAGAGAAGTCAGAGCCAGAATCAGACTGAGAGGTCAGAGCCAGAAGCAGTATGAGATGTCAGAACCAGCATCAGTCTGAGAGGTCAGAGCCAGAATTAGTATGAGAAGTCAGAGCCAGAATCAGTCTGAGAAGTCAGAGCCAGAATACGTATGAGAGGTCAGAGCCAGAAGCAGTATGAGAGGTCAGAGCCAGAATCAGTATGAGAGGTCAGAGCCCGGATTCAGACTGAGAGGTCAGAGCCAGAATCAGTATGAGAGGTCAGGGCCCGGAATCAGACTGAGAGGTCAGAGCCAGAATCAGACTGAGAGGTCAGAGCCAGAATCAGACTGAGAGGTCAGAGCCAGTATCAGTCTGAGAGTTCAGAGCCGGAATCAGACTGAGAGGTCAGAACCAGAATCAGTCTGAGAGGTCAGAGCCAGAATTAGTATGAGAAGTCAGAACAAGAATCAGCCTGAGGGGTCAAAGCCAGAATCAGTCTGAGAGGTCAGAGCCAGAATAGGTATGAGCGGTCAGAGCCAGAAGCAGTATGAGAGGTCAGAGCCAGAATCAGTATGAGAGGTCAGAGCCCGGAATCAGACTGAGAGGTCAGAGCCAGAATCAGACTGAGAGGTCAGAGCCAGAATCAGTCTGAGAGGTCAGAGCCACAAACAGTCTGAGAGGTCAGAGCCAGATTCAGTATGAGAGGTCAGAGCCAGAATCAGTATGAGAGGTCAAAACCATAATCAGTCTGAGAGGTCAGAGCCAGAATCAGACTGAGAGGTCAGAGCCAGAATCAGTATGAGAGGTCAGAGCCAGAATCAGTATGAGAGGTCAGAGCCAGAATCAGACTGAGAGGTCAGAGCCCAGAATCAGTATGAGAGGTAAGAGCCAGAATCAGACTGAGAGGTCAGAGCCAGAATCAGTCTGAGAAGTCAGAGCCAGAATCAGTCTGAGAGGTCAGAGCCAGAATCGGTATGAGATGTCAGAGCCAGAAGCAGTATGAAAGGTCAGAACTGGAATCAGTATGAGAGGTCAGAGCCAGAAACAGTCTGAGAAATCAGAGCCAGAATCGGTATGAGATGTCAGAGCCAGAATCAGTATGAGAGGTCAGAGCCAGAATAGGTATGAGAGGTCAGAGCCAGAATCAGACTGAGAGATCAGAGCCAGAATCAGACTGAGAAGTCAGAGCCAGAATCAGTCTGAGAGGTCAGAGCCAGAATCAGTATGAGAGGTCAGAGCCAGAAACAGTATGAGAGGTCAGAGCCAGAATTAGTATGAGAGGTCAGAACCAGAATCAGTCTGAGAGGTCAGAGCCAGAATCAGTCTGAGAGTTCAGAGCCAGAATCCGTCAGAGAAGTCAGAGCCAGAATCAGACTGAGAGGTCAGAGCCAGAATCAGTATGAGAGATCAGAGCCAGAATCAGAATGAGAGGTCAGAGCCAGAATAAGACTGAGATGTCAGAGCCAGAAGCAGTATGAAAGGTCAGAACTGGAATCAGTATGAGAGGTCAGAGCCAGAAATAGTCAGAGAAATCAGAGCCAGAATCAGTCTGAGAGGTCAGAGCCAGAATCAGTATGAGAGGTCAGAGCCAGAATAGGTATGAGAGGTCAGAGCCAGATGCAGTATGAGAGGTCAGAGCCAGAATCAGTATGAGAGGTCAGAGCACGGAATAAGACTGAGAGGTCAGAGCCAGAATAAGACTGAGAGGTCAGAGCCAGAATCAGTCTGAGAGGTCAGAGCCAGAATCAGTCTGAGAAGTCAGAGCCAGAATCAGACTGAGAGGTCAGAGCCAGAATCAGTATGAGAGGTCAGAGCCAGAATCAGTATGAGAGGTCAGAGCCAGAATCAGTATGAGAGGTCAGAGCAAGAATTAGTATGAGAGGTCAGAACCAGAATCAGTATGAGAGGTCAGAGCCAGAATCAGTCTGAGAGTTCAGAGCCAGAATCAGTCAGAGAAGTCAGAGCCAGAATCAGACTGAGAGGTCAGAGCCAGAATCAGTATGAGAGGTCAGAGCCAGAATCAGTATGAGAGGTCAGACCCAGAATCAGTCTGAGAGGTCAGAGCCAGAAATAGTATCAGACGTCAGAGCCAGAATCAGTCTGAGAGGTCAGAGCCAGAATCAGTCTGAGAGGTCAGAGCCAGATTCAGTATGAGAGGTCAGAGCCAGAATCAGTATGAGAGGTCAGAGCCAGAAACAGTCTGAGAAATCAGAGCCAGAATCAGTATGAGAGGTCAGAGCCAGAATCAGTATGAGAGGTCAGAGCCAGAATCAGTATGAGAGGTCAGAGCCAGAATCAGTCAGAGAAGTCAGAGCCAGAATCAGACTGAGAGGTCAGAGCCAGAAGCAGCATGAGATGTCAGAACCAGAATCAGTCTGAGGTCAGAGCCAGAATTAGTATGAGAAGTCAGAGCCAGAATCAGTCTGAGGGGTCAAAGCCAGAATCAGTCTGAGAGGTCAGAGCCAGAATAGGTATGAGAGGTCAGAGCCAGATGCAGTATGAGAGGTCAGAGCCAGAATTAGTATGAGAGGTCAGAACCAGAATCAGTATGAGAGGTCAGAGCCAGAATCAGTCTGAGAGTTCAGAGCCAGAATCAGTCAGAGAAGTCAGAGCCAGAATCAGACTGAGAGGTCAGAGCCAGAATCAGTATTAGAGGTCAGAGCCAGAATCAGTATGAGAGGTCAGAGCCAGAATCAGTATGAGAGGTCAGAGCCAGAAATAGTATCAGACGTCAGAGTCAGAATCAGTTTGAGAGGTCAGAGCCAGAATCAGTCTGAGAGGTCAGAGCCAGAATCAGTATGAGAGGTCAGAGCCAGAATCAGACTAAGAGGTCAGAGCCAGAATCAGTCTGAGAGGTCAGAGCCAGAATCAGTCTGAGAGTTCAGAGCCAGAATCAGTCAGAGAAGTCTGAGCCAGAATCAGACTGAGAGGTCAGAGCCAGAAGCAGTATGAGATGTCAGAACAGGAATCAGTCTGAGGTCAGAGCAAGAATTAGTATGAGAAGTCAGAGCCAGAATCAGTCTAAGGGGTCAAAGCCAGAATCAGTCTGAGAGGTCAGAGCCAGAATAGGTATGAGAGGTCAGAGCCAGAAGCATTATGAGAGGTCAGAGCCAGAATCAGTATGAGAGGTCAGAGCCTGGAATCAGACTGAGAGGCCAGAGCCAGAATCAGTCTGAGAGGTCAGAGCCAGAATCAGTATGAGAGGTCAGAGCCAGAATTAGTATGAGAGGTCAGAACCAGAATCAGTATGAGAGGTCAGAGCCAGAATCAGTCTGAGAGTTCAGAGCCAGAATCAGTCTGAGAGTTCAGAGCCAGAATCAGTCAGAGAAGTCAGAGCCAGAATCAGACTGAGAGGTCAGAGCCAGAATCAGTATGAGAGGTCAGAGCCAGAATCAGTATGAGAGGTCAGAGCCAGAATCAGTCTGAGAGGTCAGAGCCAGAAATAGTATCAGACGTCAGAGCCAGAATCAGTCTAAGAGGTCAGAGCCAGAATCAGTCTGAGAGGTCAGAGCCAGAATCAGTATGAGAGGTCAGAGCCAGAATAAGACTGAGAATTCAGAGCCAGAAGCAGTATGAAAGGTCAGAACTGGAATCAGTATGAGAGGTCAGAGCCAGAAACAGTCTGAGAAATCAGAGCCAGAATCAGTCTGAGAGGTCAGAGCCAGAATCAGTATGAGAGGTCAGAGCCAGAATAGGTATGAGAGGTCAGAGCCAGATGCAGTATGAGAGGTCAGAGCCAGAATCAGTATGAGAGGTCAGAGCCCGGAATCAGACTGAGATGTCAGAACCAGAATCAGACTGAGAGGTCAGAGCCAGAATCAGTCTGAGAGGTCAGAGCCAGAATCAGTCTGAGAGTTCAGAGCCAGAATCAGTCAGAGAAGTCAGAGCCAGAATCAGACTGAGAGGTCAGAGCCAGGAGCAGTATGAGATGTCAGAACCGGAATCAGTCTGAGAGGTCAGAGCCAGAATTAGTATGAGAAGTCAGAGCCAGAATCAGTCTGAGGGGTCAAAGCCAGGATCAGTCTGAGAGGTCAGAGCCAGAATAGGTATGAGAGGTCAGAGCCAGAAGCATTATGAAAGGTCAGAGCCAGAATCAGTATGAGAGGTCAGAGCCAGAATTAGACTGAGAGGTCAGAGCCAGAATCAGACTGAGAGGTCAGAGCCAGTATCAGTCTGAGAGTTCAGAGCCGGAATCAGACTGAGAGGTCAGAACCAGAATCAGTCTGAGGGGTCAAAGCCAGAATCAGTCTGAGAGGTCAGAGCCAGAATAGGTATGAGAGGTCAGAGCCAGAAGCAGTATGAGAGGTCAGAGCCAGAATCAGTATGAGAGGTCACAGCCCGGAAATAGTATCAGACGTCAGAGCCAGAATCAGTCTAAGAGGTCAGAGCCAGAATCAGTCTGAGAGGTCAGAGCCAGAATCAGTATGAGAGGTCAGAGCCAGAATAAGACTGAGAATTCAGAGCCAGAAGCAGTATGAAAGGTCAGAACTGGAATCAGTATGAGAGGTCAGAGCCAGAAACAGTCTGAGAAATCAGAGCCAGAATCAGTCTGAGAGGTCAGAGCCAGAATCAGTATGAGAGGTCAGAGCCAGAATAGGTATGAGAGGTCAGAGCCAGATGCAGTATGAGAGGTCAGAGCCAGAATCAGTATGAGAGGTCAGAGCCCGGAATCAGACTGAGATGTCAGAACCGGAATCAGTCTGAGAGGTCAGAGCCAGAATTAGTATGAGAAGTCAGAGCCAGAATCAGTCTGAGGGGTCAAAGCCAGGATCAGTCTGAGAGGTCAGAGCCAGAATAGGTATGAGAGGTCAGAGCCAGAAGCATTATGAAAGGTCAGAGCCAGAATCAGTATGAGAGGTCAGAGCCAGAATTAGACTGAGAGGTCAGAGCCAGAATCAGACTGAGAGGTCAGAGCCAGTATCAGTCTCAGAGTTCAGAGCCGGAATCAGACTGAGAGGTCAGAACCAGAATCAGTCTGAGGGGTCAAAGCCAGAATCAGTCTGAGAGGTCAGAGCCAGAATAGGTATGAGAGGTCAGAGCCAGAATCAGTATGAGAGGTCAGAGCCTGGAATCAGACTGAGAGGTCAGAGCCAGAATCAGTCTGAGAGGTCAGAGCCAGAATCAGTATGAGAGGTCAGAGGCAGAATTAGTATGAGAGGTCAGAACCAGAATCAGTATGAGAGGTCAGAGCCAGAATCAGTCTGAGAGTTCAGAGCCAGAATCAGTCTGAGAGTTCAGAGCCAGAATCAGTCAGAGAAGTCAGAGCCAGAATCAGACTGAGAGGTCAGAGCCAGAATCAGTATGAGAGGTCAGAGCCAGAATCAGTATGAGAGGTCAGAGCCAGAATCAGTCTGAGAGGTCAGAGCCAGAAATAGTATCAGACGTCAGAGCCAGAATCAGTCTAAGAGGTCAGAGCCAGAATCAGTCTGAGAGGTCAGAGCCAGAATCAGTATGAGAGGTCAGAGCCAGAATAAGACTGAGAATTCAGAGCCAGAAGCAGTATGAAAGGTCAGAACTGGAATCAGTATGAGAGGTCAGAGCCAGAAACAGTCTGAGAAATCAGAGCCCGAATCAGTATGAGAGGTCAGAGCCAGAATCAGTATGAGAGGTCAGAGCCAGAATAGGTATGAGAGGTCAGAGCCAGATGCAGTATGAGAGGTCAGAGCCAGAATCAGTATGAGAGGTCAGAGCCCGGAATCAGACTGAGATGTCAGAACCAGAATCAGACTGAGAGGTCAGAGCCAGAATCAGTCTGAGAGGTCAGAGCCAGAATCAGTCTGAGAGTTCAGAGCCAGAATCAGTCAGAGAAGTCAGAGCCAGAATCAGACTGAGAGGTCAGAGCCAGAAGCAGTATGAGATGTCAGAACCGGAATCAGTCTGAGAGGTCAGAGCCAGAATTAGTATGAGAAGTCAGAGCCAGAATCAGTCTGAGGGGTCAAAGCCAGGATCAGTCTGAGAGGTCAGAGCCAGAATAGGTATCAGAGGTCAGAGCCAGAAGCATTATGAAAGGTCAGAGCCAGAATCAGTATGAGAGGTCAGAGCCAGAATTAGACTGAGAGGTCAGAGCCAGAATCAGACTGAGAGGTCAGAGCCAGTATCAGTCTGAGAGTTCAGAGCCGGAATCAGACTGAGAGGTCAGAACCAGAATCAGTCTGAGGGGTCAAAGCCAGAATCAGTCTGAGAGGTCAGAGCCAGAATAGGTATGAGAGGTCAGAGCCAGAAGCAGTATGAGAGGTCAGAGCCAGAATCAGTATGAGAGGTCACAGCCCGGAAATAGTATCAGACGTCAGAGCCAGAATCAGTCTAAGAGGTCAGAGCCAGAATCAGTCTGAGAGGTCAGAGCCAGAATCAGTATGAGAGGTCAGAGCCAGAATAAGACTGAGAATTCAGAGCCAGAAGCAGTATGAAAGGTCAGAACTGGAATCAGTATGAGAGGTCAGAGCCAGAAACAGTCTGAGAAATCAGAGCCAGGATCAGTCTGAGAGGTCAGAGCCAGAATAGGTATGAGAGGTCAGAGCCAGAAGCATTATGAAAGGTCAGAGCCAGAATCAGTATGAGAGGTCAGAGCCAGAATTAGACTGAGAGGTCAGAGCCAGAATCAGACTGAGAGGTCAGAGCCAGTATTAGTCTGAGAGTTCAGAGCCGGAATCAGACTGAGAGGTCAGAACCAGAATCAGTCTGAGGGGTCAAAGCCAGAATCAGTCTGAGAGGTCAGAGCCAGAATAGGTATGAGAGGTCAGAGCCAGAAGCAGTATGAGAGGTCAGAGCCAGAATCAGTATGAGAGGTCACAGCCCGGAATCAGACTGAGAGGTCAGAGCCAGAATAAGACTGAGAGGTCAGAGCCAGAATCAGTCTGAGAGGTCAGAGCCAGAATCAGTCTGAGAGGTCAGAGCCAGATTCAGTATGAGAGGTCAGAGCCAGAATCAGTATGAGAGGTCAAAACCAGAATCAGTCTGAGAGGTCAGAGCCAGAATCAGACTGAGAGGTCAGAGCCAGAATCAGTATGAGAGGTCAGAGCCAGAATCAGTATGAGAGGTCAGAACCAGAATCAGACTGAGAGGTCAGAGCCAGAATCAGTATGAGAGGTAAGAGCCAGAATCAGACTGATAGGTCAGAGCCAGAATCAGTCTGAGAATTCAGAGCCAGAATCAGTCTGAGAGGTCAGAGCCAGAATCGGTATGAGATGTCAGAGCCAGAAGCAGTATGAAAGGTCAGAACTGGAATCAGTATGAGAGGTCAGAGCCAGAAACAGTCTGAGAAATCAGAGCCAGAATCAGTCTGAGAGGTCAGAGCCAGAATCAGTATGAGAGGTCAGAGCCAGAATCAGTATGAGAGGTCAAAGCCAGAATCAGTATGAGAGGTCAGAGCCAGAATTAGTATGAGAGGTCAGAACCAGAATCAGTATGAGAGGTCAGAGCCAGAATCAGTCTGAGAGTTCAGAGCCAGAATCAGTATGAGAGGTCAGAGCCAGAATCAGTATGAGAGGTCAGAGCCAGAATCAGTCTGAGAGGTCAGAGCCAGAAATAAAATCAGACGTCAGAGCCAGAATCAGTCTGAGAGGTCAGAGCCAGAATCAGTATGAGAGGTCAGAGCCAGAATCAGACTGAGAGGTCAGAGCCAGAATCAGTCTGAGAGGTCAGAGCCAGAATCAGTCTGAGAGTTCAGAGCCAGAATCAGTCAGAGAAGTCAGAGCCAGAATCAGACTGAGAGGTCAGAGCCAGAAGCAGTATAAGATATCAGAACCAGAATCAGTCTGAGAAGTCAGAGCCAGAATTAGTATGAGAAGTCAGAGCCAGAATCAGTCTGAGGGGTCAAAGCCAGAATCAGTCTGAGAGGTCAGAGCCAGAATAGGTATCAGAGGTCAGAGCCAGAAGCAGTATGAGAGGTCAGAGCCAGAATCAGTATGAGAGGTCAGAGCCCGGAATCAGACTGAGAGGTCAGAGCCAGAATCAGAATGAGAGGTCAGAGCCAGAATCAGTCTGAGAGGTCAGAGCCAGAATCAGTCTGAGAGGTCAGAGCCAGAATCAGTATGAGAGGTCAGAGCCAGAATGAGTATGAGAGGTCAGAGGCAGAATCAGACTGAGAGGTCAGAGCCAGAATCAGTCTGAGAGTTCAGAGCCGGAATCAGACTGAAAGGTAAGAGCCAGAATCAGTCTGAGAGGTCAGAGCCAGAAGCATTATGAGAGGTCAGAGCCAGAATCAGTATGAGAGGTCAGAGCCCGGAATCAGACTGAGAGGTCAGAGCCAGAATCAGACTGAGAGGTCAGAGCCAGAATCAGACTGAGAGGTCAGAGCCAGTATCAGTCTGAGAGTTCAGAGCCGGAATCAGACTGAGAGGTCAGAACCAGAATCAGTCTGAGAGGTCAGAGCCAGAATTAGTATGAGAAGTCAGAACAAGAATCATTCTGAGGGGTCAAAGCCAGAATCAGTCTGAGAGGTCAGAGCCAGAATAGGTATGAGAGGTCAGAGCCAGAAGCAGTATGAGAGGTCAGAGCCAGAATCAGTATGAGAGGTCAGAGCCCGGAATCAGACTGAGAGGTCAGAGCCAGAATCAGACTGAGAGGTCAGAGCCAGAATCAGTCTGAGAGGTCAGAGCCACAAACAGTCTGAGAGGTCAGAGCCAGATTCAGTATGAGAGGTCAGAGCCAGAATCAGACTGAAAGGTCAGAGCCAGAATCAGTATGAGAGGTCAGAGCCAGAATCAGACTGAGAGGTCAGAGCCAGATTCAGTATGAGAGGTAAGAGCCAGAATCAGACTGAATGGTCAGAGCCAGAATCAGTCTGAGAATTCAGAGCCAGAATCAGTCTGAGAGGTCAGAGCCAGAATCGGTATGAGATGTCAGAGCCAGAAGCAGTATGAAAGGTCAGAACTGGAATCAGTATGAGAGGTCAGAGCCAGAAACAGTCTGTGAAATCAGAGCCAGAATCGGTATGAGATGTCAGAGCCAGAATCAGTATGAGAGGTCAGAGCCAGAATCAGTATGAGAGGTCAGAGCCAGAATTAGTATGAGAGGTCAGAACCAGAATCAGTATGAGAGTTCAGAGCCAGAATCAGTCTGAAAGTTCAGAGCCAGAATCAGTCAGAGAAGTCAGAGCCAGAATCATACTGAGAGGTCAGAGCCAGAATCAGTATGAGAGGTCAGAGCCAGAATCAGTATGAGAGGTCAGAGCCAGAATCAGTCTGAGAGGTCAGAGCCAGAAATAGTATCAGACGTCAGAGCCAGAATCAGTCTGAGAGGTCAGAGCCAGAATCAGTATGAGAGGTCAGAGCCAGAATCAGTATGAGAGGTCAGAGCCAGAATTAGTATGAGAGGTCAGAACCAGAATCAGTATGAGAGGTCAGAGCCAGAATCAGTCTGAAAGTTCAGAGCCAGAATCAGTCAGAGAAGTCAGAGCCAGAATCATACTGAGAGGTCAGAGCCAGAATCAGTATGAGAGGTCACAGCCAGAATCAGTATGAGAGGTCAGAGCCAGAATCAGTCGGAGAGGTCAGAGCCAGAAATAGTATCAGACGTCAGAGCCAGAATCAGTCTGAGAGGTCAGAGCCAGAATCAGTATGAGAGGTCAGAGCCAGAATCAGACTGAGAGTTCAGAGCCAGAATCAGTCAGAGAAGTCAGAGCCAGAATCAGACTGAGAGGTCAGAGCCAGAAGCAGTATGAGATGTCAGAACCAGCATCAGTCTGAGAGGTCAGAGCCAGAATTAGTATGAGAAGTCAGAGCCAGAATCAGTCTGAGAAGTCAGAGCCAGAATACGTATGAGAGGTCAGAGCCAGAAGCAGTATGAGAGGTCAGAGCCAGAATCAGTATGAGAGGTCAGAGCCCAGATTCAGACTGAGAGGTCAGAGCCAGAATCAGTATGAGAGGTCAGGGCCCGGAATCAGACTGAGAGGTCAGAGCCAGAATTAGACTGAGAGGTCAGAGCCAGAATCAGACTGAGAGGTCAGAGCCAGTATCAGTCTGAGAGTTCAGAGCCGGAATCAGACTGAGAGGTCAGAACCAGAATCAGTCTGAGAGGTCAGAGCCAGAATTAGTATGAGAAGTCAGAACAAGAATCAGTCTGAGGGGTCAAAGCCAGAATCAGTCTGAGAGGTCAGAGCCAGAATAGGTATGAGCGGTCAGAGCCAGAAGCAGTATGAGAGGTCAGAGCCAGAATCAGTATGAGAGGTCAGAGCCCGGAATCAGACTGAGAGGTCAGAGCCAGAATCAGACTGAGAGGTCAGAGCCAGAATCAGTCTGAGAGGTCAGAGCCACAAACAGTCTGAGAGGTCAGAGCCAGATTCAGTATGAGAGGTCAGAGCCAGAATCAGTATGAGAGGTCAAAACCAGAATCAGTCTGAGAGGTCAGAGCCAGAATCAGACTGAGAGGTCAGAGCCAGAATCAGTATGAGAGGTCAGAGCCAGAATCAGTATGAGAGGTCAGAGCCAGAATCAGACTGAGAGGTCAGAGCCAGAATCAGTATGAGAGGTAAGAGCCAGAATCAGACTGAGAGGTCAGAGCCAGAATCAGTCTGAGAAGACAGAGCCAGAATCAGTCTGAGAGGTCAGAGCCAGAATCGGTATGAGATGTCAGAGCCAGAAGCAGTATGAAAGGTCAGAACTGGAATCAGTATGAGAGGTCAGAGCCAGAAACAGTCTGAGAAATCAGAGCCAGAATCGGTATGAGATGTCAGAGCCAGAATCAGTATGAGAGGTCAGAGCCAGAATCAGAATGAGAGGTCAGAGCCAGAATAGGTATGAGAGGTCAGAGCCAGAATCAGACTGAGAGATCAGAGCCAGAATCAGACTGAGAGGTCAGAGCCAGAATCAGTCTGAGAGGTCAGAGCCAGAATCAGTATGAGAGGTCAGAGCCAGAAACAGTATGAGAGGTCAGAGCCAGAGTTAGTATGAGAGGTCAGAACCAGAATCAGTCTGAGAGGTCAGAGCCAGAATCAGTCTGAGAGTTCAGAGCCAGAATCAGTCAGAGAAGTCAGAGCCAGAATCAGACTGAGAGGTCAGAGCCAGAATCAGTATGAGAGATCAGAGCCAGAATCAGAATGAGAGGTCAGAGCCAGAATAAGACTGAGATGTCAGAGCCAGAAGCAGTATGAAAGGTCAGAACTGGAATCAGTATGAGAGGTCAGAGCCAGAAATAGTCAGAGAAATCAGAGCCAGAATCAGTCTGAGAGGTCAGAGCCAGAATCAGTATGAGAGGTCAGAGCCAGAATCAGTATGAGAGGTCAAAACCAGAATCAGTCTGAGAGGTCAGAGCCAGAATCAGACTGAGAGGTCAGAGCCAGAATCAGTATGAGAGGTCAGAGCCAGAATCAGTATGAGAGGTCAGAGCCAGAATCAGACTGAGAGGTCAGAGCCAGAATCAGTATGAGAGGTAAGAGCCAGAATCAGACTGAGAGGTCAGAGCCAGAATCAGTCTGAGAAGTCAGAACCAGAATCAGTCTGAGAGGTCAGAGCCAGAATCGGTATGAGATGTCAGAGCCAGAAGCAGTATGAAAGGTCAGAACTGGAATCAGTATGAGAGGTCAGAGCCAGAAACAGTCTGAGAAATCAGAGCCAGAATCGGTATGAGATGTCAGAGCCAGAATCAGTATGAGAGGTCAGAGCCAGAATAGGTATGAGAGGTCAGAGCCAGAATCAGAATGAGAGATCAGAGCCAGAATCAGACTGAGAGGTCAGAGCCAGAATCAGTCTGAGAGGTCAGAGCCAGAATCAGTATGAGAGGTCAGAGCCAGAAACAGTATGAGAGGTCAGAGTCAGAATTAGTATGAGAGGTCAGAACCAGAATCAGTCTGAGAGGTCAGAGCCAGAATCAGTCTGAGAGTTCAGAGCCAGAATCAGTCAGAGAAGTCAGAGCCAGAATCAGACTGAGAGGTCAGAGCCAGAATCAGTATGAGAGATCAGAGCCAGAATCAGAATGAGAGGTCAGAGCCAGAATAAGACTGAGATGTCAGAGCCAGAAGCAGTATGAAAGGTCAGAACTGGAATCAGTATGAGAGGTCAGAGCCAGAAATAGTCAGAGAAATCAGAGCCAGAATCAGTCTGAGAGGTCAGAGCCAGAATCAGTATGAGAGGTCAGAGCCAGAATAGGTATGAGAGGTCAGAGCCAGATGCAGTATGAGAGGTCAGAGCCAGAATCAGTACGAGAGGTCAGAGCACGGAATAAGACTGAGAGGTCAGAGCCAGAATCAGACTGAGAGGTCAGAGCCAGAATCAGTCTGAGAGGTCAGAGCCACAAACAGTCTGAGAGGTCAGAGCCAGATTCAGTATGAGAGGTCAGAGCCAGAATCAGTATGAGAGGTCAAAACCAGAATCAGTCTGAGAGGTCAGAGCCAGAATCAGACTGAGAGGTCAGAGCCAGAATCAGTATGAGAGGTCAGAGCCAGAATCAGTATGAGAGGTCAGAGCCAGAATCAGACTGAGAGGTCAGAGCCAGAATCAGTCTGAGAAGACAGAGCCAGAATCAGTCTGAGAGGTCAGAGCCAGAATCGGTATGAGATGTCAGAGCCAGAAGCAGTATGAAAGGTCAGAACTGGAATCAGTATGAGAGGTCAGAGCCAGAAACAGTCTGAGAAATCAGAGCCAGAATCGGTATGAGATGTCAGAGCCAGAATCAGTATGAGAGGTCAGAGCCAGAATCAGTATGAGAGGTCAGAGCCAGAATAGGTATGAGAGGTCAGAGCCAGAATCAGACTGAGAGATCAGAGCCAGAATCAGACTGAGAGGTCAGAGCCAGAATCAGTCTGAGAGGTCAGAGCCAGAATCAGTATGAGAGGTCAGAGCCAGAAACAGTATGAGAGTTCAGAGCCAGAATCAGTCAGAGAAGTCAGAGCCAGAATCAGACTGAGAGGTCAGAGCCAGAATCAGTATGAGAGATCAGAGCCAGAATCAGAATGAGAGGTCAGAGCCAGAATAAGACTGAGATGTCAGAGCCAGAAGCAGTATGAAAGGTCAGAACTGGAATCAGTATGAGAGGTCAGAGCCAGAAATAGTCAGAGAAATCAGAGCCAGAATCAGTCTGAGAGGTCAGAGCCAGAATCAGTATGAGAGGTCAGAGCCAGAATCAGTATGAGAGGTCAAAACCAGAATCAGTCTGAGAGGTCAGAGCCAGAATCAGACTGAGAGGTCAGAGCCAGAATCAGTATGAGAGGTCAGAGCCAGAATCAGTATGAGAGGTCAGAGCCAGAATCAGACTGAGAGGTCAGAGCCAGAATCAGTATGAGAGGTAAGAGCCAGAATCAGACTGAGAGGTCAGAGCCAGAATCAGTCTGAGAAGTCAGAGCCAGAATCAGTCTGAGAGGTCAGAGCCAGAATCGGTATGAGATGTCAGAGCCAGAAGCAGTATGAAAGGTCAGAACTGGAATCAGTATGAGAGGTCAGAGCCAGAAACAGTCTGAGAAATCAGAGCCAGAATCGGTATGAGATGTCAGAGCCAGAATCAGTATGAGAGGTCAGAGCCAGAATAGGTATGAGAGGTCAGAGCCAGAATCAGACTGAGAGATCAGAGCCAGAATCAGACTGAGAGGTCAGAGCCAGAATCAGTCTGAGAGGTCAGAGCCAGAATCAGTATGAGAGGTCAGAGCCAGAAACAGTATGAGAGGTCAGAGCCAGAATTAGTATGAGAGGTCAGAACCAGAATCAGTCTGAGAGGTCAGAGCCAGAATCAGTCTGAGAGTTCAGAGCCAGAATCAGTCAGAGAAGTCAGAGCCAGAATCAGACTGAGAGGTCAGAGCCAGAATCAGTATGAGAGATCAGAGCCAGAATCAGAATGAGAGGTCAGAGCCAGAATAAGACTGAGATGTCAGAGCCAGAAGCAGTATGAAAGGTCAGAACTGGAATCAGTATGAGAGGTCAGAGCCAGAAATAGTCAGAGAAATCAGAGCCAGAATCAGTCTGAGAGGTCAGAGCCAGAATCAGTATGAGAGGTCAGAGCCAGAATAGGTATGAGAGGTCAGAGCCAGATGCAGTATGAGAGGTCAGAGCCAGAATCAGTATGAGAGGTCAGAGCACGGAATAAGACTGAGAGGTCAGAGCCAGAATAAGACTGAGAGGTCAGAGCCAGAATCAGTCTGAGAGGTCAGAGCCAGAATCAGTCTGAGAAGTCAGAGCCAGAATCAGACTGAGAGGTCAGAGCCAGAATCAGTATGAGAGGTCAGAGCCAGAATCAGTATGAGAGGTCAGAGCCAGAATCAGTATGAGAGGTCAGAGCAAGAATTAGTATGAGAGGTCAGAACCAGAATCAGTATGAGAGGTCAGAGCCAGAATCAGTCTGAGAGTTCAGAGCCAGAATCAGTCAGAGAAGTCAGAGCCGGAATCAGACTGAGAGGTCAGAGCCAGAATCAGTATGAGAGGTCAGAGCCAGAATCAGTATGAGAGGTCAGACCCAGAATCAGTCTGAGAGGTCAGAGCCAGAAATAGTATCAGACGTCAGAGCCAGAATCAGTCTGAGAGGTCAGAGCCAGAATCAGTCTGAGAGGTCAGAGCCAGATTCAGTATGAGAGGTCAGAGCCAGAATCAGTATGAGAGGTCAGAGCCAGAAACAGTCTGAGAAATCAGAGCCAGAATCAGTATGAGAGGTCAGAGCCAGAATCAGTATGAGAGGTCAGAGCCAGAATCAGTATGAGAGGTCAGAGCCAGAATCAGTCAGAGAAGTCAGAGCCAGAATCAGACTGAGAGGTCAGAGCCAGAAGCAGCATGAGATGTCAGAACCAGAATCAGTCTGAGGTCAGAGCCAGAATTAGTATGAGAAGTCAGAGCCAGAATCAGTCTGAGGGGTCAAAGCCAGAATCAGTCTGAGAGGTCAGAGCCAGAATAGGTATGAGAGGTCAGAGCCAGATGCAGTATGAGAGGTCAGAGCCAGAATTAGTATGAGAGGTCAGAACCAGAATCAGTATGAGAGGTCAGAGCCAGAATCAGTCTGAGAGTTCAGAGCCAGAATCAGTCAGAGAAGTCAGAGCCAGAATCAGACTGAGAGGTCAGAGCCAGAATCAGTATTAGAGGTCAGAGCCAGAATCAGTATGAGAGGTCAGAGCCAGAATCAGTATGAGAGGTCAGAGCCAGAAATAGTATCAGACGTCAGAGTCAGAATCAGTTTGAGAGGTCAGAGCCAGAATCAGTCTGAGAGGTCAGAGCCAGAATCAGTATGAGAGGTCAGAGCCAGAATCAGACTAAGAGGTCAGAGCCAGAATCAGTCTGAGAGGTCAGAGCCAGAATCAGTCTGAGAGTTCAGAGCCAGAATCAGTCAGAGAAGTCTGAGCCAGAATCAGACTGAGAGGTCAGAGCCAGAAGCAGTATGAGATGTCAGAACAGGAATCAGTCTGAGGTCAGAGCAAGAATTAGTATGAGAAGTCAGAGCCAGAATCAGTCTAAGGGGTCAAAGCCAGAATCAGTCTGAGAGGTCAGAGCCAGAATAGGTATGAGAGGTCAGAGCCAGAAGCATTATGAGAGGTCAGAGCCAGAATCAGTATGAGAGGTCAGAGCCTGGAATCAGACTGAGAGGCAAGAGCCAGAATCAGTCTGAGAGGTCAGAGCCAGAATCAGTCTGAGAGTTCAGAGCCAGAATCAGTCAGAGAAGTCAGAGCCAGAATCAGACTGAGAGGTCAGAGCCAGAAGCAGTATGAGATGTCAGAACCGGAATCAGTCTGAGAGGTCAGAGCCAGAATTAGTATGAGAAGTCAGAGCCAGAATCAGTCTGAGGGGTCAAAGCCAGGATCAGTCTGAGAGGTCAGAGCCAGAATAGGTATGAGAGGTCAGAGCCAGAAGCATTATGAAAGGTCAGAGCCAGAATCAGTATGAGAGGTCAGAGCCAGAATTAGACTGAGAGGTCAGAGCCAGAATCAGACTGAGAGGTCAGAGCCAGTATTAGTCTGAGAGTTCAGAGCCGGAATCAGACTGAGAGGTCAGAACCAGAATCAGTCTGAGGGGTCAAAGCCAGAATCAGTCTGAGAGGTCAGAGCCAGAATAGGTATGAGAGGTCAGAGCCAGAAGCAGTATGAGAGGTCAGAGCCAGAATCAGTATGAGAGGTCACAGCCCGGAATCAGACTTAGAGGTCAGAGCCAGAATAAGACTGAGAGGTCAGAGCCAGAATCAGTCTGAGAGGTCAGAGCCAGAATCAGTCTGAGAGGTCAGAGCCAGATTCAGTATGAGAGGTCAGAGCCAGAATCAGTATGAGAGGTCAAAACCAGAATCAGTCTGAGAGGTCAGAGCCAGAATCAGACTGAGAGGTCAGAGCCAGAATCAGTATGAGAGGTCAGAGCCAGAATCAGTATGAGAGGTCAGAACCAGAATCAGACTGAGAGGTCAGAGCCAGAATCAGTATGAGAGGTAAGAGCCAGAATCAGACTGATAGGTCAGAGCCAGAATCAGTCTGAGAATTCAGAGCCAGAATCAGTCTGAGAGGTCAGAGCCAGAATCGGTATGAGATGTCAGAGCCAGAAGCAGTATGAAAGGTCAGAACTGGAATCAGTATGAGAGGTCAGAGCCAGAAACAGTCTGAGAAATCAGAGCCAGAATCAGTCTGAGAGGTCAGAGCCAGAATCAGTATGAGAGGTCAGAGCCAGAATCAGTATGAGAGGTCAAAGCCAGAATCAGTATGAGAGGTCAGAGCCAGAATTAGTATGAGAGGTCAGAACCAGAATCAGTATGAGAGGTCAGAGCCAGAATCAGTCTGAGAGTTCAGAGCCAGAATCAGTATGAGAGGTCAGAGCCAGAATCAGTATGAGAGGTCAGAGCCAGAATCAGTCTGAGAGGTCAGAGCCAGAAATAAAATCAGACGTCAGAGCCAGAATCAGTCTGAGAGGTCAGAGCCAGAATCAGTATGAGAGGTCAGAGCCAGAATCAGACTGAGAGGTCAGAGCCAGAATCAGTCTGAGAGTTCAGAGCCAGAATCAGTATGAGAGGTCAGAGCCAGAATCAGTATGAGAGGTCAGAGCCAGAATCAGTCTGAGAGGTCAGAGCCAGAAATAAAATCAGACGTCAGAGCCAGAATCAGTCTGAGAGGTCAGAGCCAGAATCAGTATGAGAGGTCAGAGCCAGAATCAGACTGAGAGGTCAGAGCCAGAATCAGTCTGAGAGGTCAGAGCCAGAATCAGTCTGAGAGTTCAGAGCCAGAATCAGTCAGAGAAGTCAGAGCCAGAATCAGACTGAGAGGTCAGAGCCAGAAGCAGTATAAGATATCAGAACCAGAATCAGTCTGAGAAGTCAGAGCCAGAATTAGTATGAGAAGTCAGAGCCAGAATCAGTCTGAGGGGTCAAAGCCAGAATCAGTCTGAGAGGTCAGAGCCAGAATAGGTATCAGAGGTCAGAGCCAGAAGCAGTATGAGAGGTCAGAGCCAGAATCAGTATGAGAGGTCAGAGCCCGGAATCAGACTGAGAGGTCAGAGCCAGAATCAGAATGAGAGGTCAGAGCCAGAATCAGTCTGAGAGGTCAGAGCCAGAATCAGTCTGAGAGGTCAGAGCCAGAATCAGTATGAGAGGTCAGAGCCAGAATGAGTATGAGAGGTCAGAGGCAGAATCAGACTGAGAGGTCAGAGCCAGAATCAGTCTGAGAGTTCAGAGCCGGAATCAGACTGAAAGGTAAGAGCCAGAATCAGTCTGAGAGGTCAGAGCCAGAAGCATTATGAGAGGTCAGAGCCAGAATCAGTATGAGAGGTCAGAGCCCGGAATCAGACTGAGAGGTCAGAGCCAGAATCAGACTGAGAGGTCAGAGCCAGAATCAGACTGAGAGGTCAGAGCCAGTATCAGTCTGAGAGTTCAGAGCCGGAATCAGACTGAGAGGTCAGAACCAGAATCAGTCTGAGAGGTCAGAGCCAGAATTAGTATGAGAAGTCAGAACAAGAATCATTCTGAGGGGTCAAAGCCAGAATCAGTCTGAGAGGTCAGAGCCAGAATAGGTATGAGAGGTCAGAGCCAGAAGCAGTATGAGAGGTCAGAGCCAGAATCAGTATGAGAGGTCAGAGCCCGGAATCAGACTGAGAGGTCAGAGCCAGAATCAGACTGAGAGGTCAGAGCCAGAATCAGTCTGAGAGGTCAGAGCCACAAACAGTCTGAGAGGTCAGAGCCAGATTCAGTATGAGAGGTCAGAGCCAGAATCAGTATGAGAGGTCAAAACCAGAATCAGTCTGAGAGGTCAGAGCCAGAATCAGACTGAGAGGTCAGAGCCAGAATCAGAATGAGAGGTCAGAGCCAGAATCAGACTGAGAGGTCAGAGCCAGATTCAGTATGAGAGGTAAGAGCCAGAATCAGACTGAATGGTCAGAGCCAGAATCAGTCTGAGAAGTCAGAGCCAGAATCAGTCTGAGAGGTCAGAGCCAGAATCGGTATGAGATGTCAGAGCCAGAAGCAGTATGAAAGGTCAGAACTGGAATCAGTATGAGAGGTCAGAGCCAGAAACAGTCTGTGAAATCAGAGCCAGAATCGGTATGAGATGTCAGAGCCAGAATCAGTATGAGAGGTCAGAGCCAGAATCAGTATGAGAGGTCAGAGCCAGAATCAGACTGAATGGTCAGAGCCAGAATCAGTCTGAGAAGTCAGAGCCAGAATCAGTCTGAGAGGTCAGAGCCAGAATCGGTATGAGATGTCAGAGCCAGAAGCAGTATGAAAGGTCAGAACTGGAATCAGTATGAGAGGTCAGAGCCAGAAACAGTCTGTGAAATCAGAGCCAGAATCGGTATGAGATGTCAGAGCCAGAATCAGTATGAGAGGTCAGAGCCAGAATCAGTATGAGAGGTCAGAGCCAGAATTAGTATGAGAGGTCAGAACCAGAATCAGTATGAGAGTTCAGAGCCAGAATCAGTCTGAAAGTTCAGAGCCAGAATCAGTCAGAGAAGTCAGAGCCAGAATCATACTGAGAGGTCAGAGCCAGAATCAGTATGAGAGGTCAGAGCCAGAATCAGTCGGAGGGGTCAGAGCCAGAAATAGTATCAGACGTCAGAGCCAGAATCAGTCTGAGAGGTCAGAGCCAGAATCAGTATGAGAAGTCAGAGCCAGAATCAGACTGAGAGTTCAGAGCCAGAATCAGTCAGAGAAGTCAGAGCCAGAATCAGACTGAGAGGTCAGAGCCAGAAGCAGTATGAGATGTCAGAACCAGCATCAGTCTGAGAGGTCAGAGCCAGAATTAGTATGAGAAGTCAGAGCCAGAATCAGTCTGAGAAGTCAGAGCCAGAATACGTATGAGAGGTCAGAGCCAGAAGCAGTATGAGAGGTCAGAGCCAGAATCAGTATGAGAGGTCAGAGCCCAGATTCAGACTGAGAGGTCAGAGCCAGAATCAGTATGAGAGGTCAGGGCCCGGAATCAGACTGAGAGGTCAGAGCCAGAATTAGACTGAGAGGTCAGAGCCAGAATCAGACTGAGAGGTCAGAGCCAGTATCAGTCTGAGAGTTCAGAGCCGGAATCAGACTGAGAGGTCAGAACCAGAATCAGTCTGAGAGGTCAGAGCCAGAATTAGTATGAGAAGTCAGAACAAGAATCAGTCTGAGGGGTCAAAGCCAGAATCAGTCTGAGAGGTCAGAGCCAGAATAGGTATGAGCGGTCAGAGCCAGAAGCAGTATGAGAGGTCAGAGCCAGAATCAGTATGAGAGGTCAGAGCCCGGAATCAGACTGAGAGGTCAGAGCCAGAATCAGACTGAGAGGTCAGAGCCAGAATCAGTCTGAGAGGTCAGAGCCACAAACAGTCTGAGAGGTCAGAGCCAGATTCAGTATGAGAGGTCAGAGCCAGAATCAGTATGAGAGGTCAAAACCAGAATCAGTCTGAGAGGTCAGAGCCAGAATCAGACTGAGAGGTCAGAGCCAGAATCAGTATGAGAGGTCAGAGCCAGAATCAGTATGAGAGGTCAGAGCCAGAATCAGACTGAGAGGTCAGAGCCAGAATCAGTATGAGAGGTAAGAGCCAGAATCAGACTGAGAGGTCAGAGCCAGAATCAGTCTGAGAAGACAGAGCCAGAATCAGTCTGAGAGGTCAGAGCCAGAATCGGTATGAGATGTCAGAGCCAGAAGCAGTATGAAAGGTCAGAACTGGAATCAATATGAGAGGTCAGAGCCAGAAACAGTCTGAGAAATCAGAGCCAGAATCGGTATGAGATGTCAGAGCCAGAATCAGTACGAGAGGTCAGAGCCAGAATCAGTATGAGAGGTCAGAGCCAGAATAGGTATGAGAGGTCAGAGCCAGAATCAGACTGAGAGATCAGAGCCAGAATCAGACTGAGAGGTCAGAGCCAGAATCAGTCTGAGAGGTCAGAGCCAGAATCAGTATGAGAGGTCAGAGCCAGAAACAGTATGAGAGGTCAGAGCCAGAGTTAGTATGAGAGGTCAGAACCAGAATCAGTCTGAGAGGTCAGAGCCAGAATCAGTCTGAGAGTTCAGAGCCAGAATCAGTCAGAGAAGTCAGAGCCAGAATCAGACTGAGAGGTCAGAGCCAGAATCAGTATGAGAGATCAGAGCCAGAATCAAAATGAGAGGTCAGAGCCAGAATAAGACTGAGATGTCAGAGCCAGAAGCAGTATGAAAGGTCAGAACTGGAATCAGTATGAGAGGTCAGAGCCAGAAATAGTCAGAGAAATCAGAGCCAGAATCAGTCTGAGAGGTCAGAGCCAGAATCAGTATGAGAGGTCAGAGCCAGAATCAGTATGAGAGGTCAAAACCAGAATCAGTCTGAGAGGTCAGAGCCAGAATCAGACTGAGAGGTCAGAGCCAGAATCAGTATGAGAGGTCAGAGCCAGAATCAGTATGAGAGGTCAGAGCCAGAATCAGACTGAGAGGTCAGAGCCAGAATCAGTATGAGAGGTAAGAGCCAGAATCAGACTGAGAGGTCAGAGCCAGAATCAGTCTGAGAAGTCAGAGCCAGAATCAGTCTGAGAGGTCAGAGCCAGAATCGGTATGAGATGTCAGAGCCAGAAGCAGTATGAAAGGTCAGAACTGGAATCAGTATGAGAGGTCAGAGCCAGAAACAGTCTGAGAAATCAGAGCCAGAATCGGTATGAGATGTCAGAGCCAGAATCAGTATGAGAGGTCAGAGCCAGAATAGGTATGAGAGGTCAGAGCCAGAATCAGACTGAGAGATCAGAGCCAGAATCAGACTGAGAGGTCAGAGCCAGAATCAGTCTGAGAGGTCAGAGCCAGAATCAGTATGAGAGGTCAGAGCCAGAAACAGTATGAGAGGTCAGAGCCAGAATTAGTATGAGAGGTCAGAACCAGAATCAGTCTGAGAGGTCAGAGCCAGAATCAGTCTGAGAGTTCAGAGCCAGAATCAGTCAGAGAAGTCAGAGCCAGAATCAGACTGAGAGGTCAGAGCCAGAATCAGTATGAGAGATCAGAGCCAGAATCAGAATGAGAGGTCAGAGCCAGAATAAGACTGAGATGTCAGAGCCAGAAGCAGTATGAAAGGTCAGAACTGGAATCAGTATGAGAGGTCAGAGCCAGAAATAGTCAGAGAAATCAGAGCCAGAATCAGTCTGAGAGGTCAGAGCCAGAATCAGTATGAGAGGTCAGAGCCAGAATAGGTATGAGAGGTCAGAGCCAGATGCAGTATGAGAGGTCAGAGCCAGAATCAGTATGAGAGGTCAGAGCACGGAATAAGACTGAGAGGTCAGAGCCAGAATAAGACTGAGAGGTCAGAGCCAGAATCAGTCTGAGAGGTCAGAGCCAGAATCAGTCTGAGAAGTCAGAGCCAGAATCAGACTGAGAGGTCAGAGCCAGAATCAGTATGAGAGGTCAGAGCCAGAATCAGTATGAGAGGTCAGAGCCAGAATCAGTATGAGAGGTCAGAGCAAGAATTAGTATGAGAGGTCAGAACCAGAATCAGTATGAGAGGTCAGAGCCAGAATCAGTATGAGAGGTCAGACCCAGAATCAGTCTGAGAGGTCAGAGCCAGAAATAGTATCAGACGTCAGAGCCAGAATCAGTCTGAGAGGTCAGAGCCAGAATCAGTCTGAGAGGTCAGAGCCAGATTCAGTATGAGAGGTCAGAGCCAGAATCAGTATGAGAGGTCAGAGCCAGAAACAGTCTGAGAAATCAGAGCCAGAATCAGTATGAGAGGTCAGAGCCAGAATCAGTATGAGAGGTCAGAGCCAGAATCAGTATGAGAGGTCAGAGCCAGAATCAGTCAGAGAAGTCAGAGCCAGAATCAGACTGAGAGGTCAGAGCCAGAAGCAGCATGAGATGTCAGAACCAGAATCAGTCTGAGGTCAGAGCCAGAATTAGTATGAGAAGTCAGAGCCAGAATCAGTCTGAGGGGTCAAAGCCAGAATCAGTCTGAGAGGTCAGAGCCAGAATAGGTATGAGAGGTCAGAGCCAGATGCAGTATGAGAGGTCAGAGCCAGAATTAGTATGAGAGGTCAGAACCAGAATCAGTATGAGAGGTCAGAGCCAGAATCAGTCTGAGAGTTCAGAGCCAGAATCAGTCAGAGAAGTCAGAGCCAGAATCAGACTGAGAGGTCAGAGCCAGAATCAGTATTAGAGGTCAGAGCCAGAATCAGTATGAGAGGTCAGAGCCAGAATCAGTATGAGAGGTCAGAGCCAGAAATAGTATCAGACGTCAGAGTCAGAATCAGTTTGAGAGGTCAGAGCCAGAATCAGTCTGAGAGGTCAGAGCCAGAATCAGTATGAGAGGTCAGAGCCAGAATCAGACTAAGAGGTCAGAGCCAGAATCAGTCTGAGAGGTCAGAGCCAGAATCAGTCTGAGAGTTCAGAGCCAGAATCAGTCAGAGAAGTCTGAGCCAGAATCAGACTGAGAGGTCAGAGCCAGAAGCAGTATGAGATGTCAGAACAGGAATCAGTCTGAGGGCAGAGCAAGAATTAGTATGAGAAGTCAGAGCCAGAATCAGTCTAAGGGGTCAAAGCCAGAATCAGTCTGAGAGGTCAGAGCCAGAATAGGTATGAGAGGTCAGAGCCAGAAGCATTATGAGAGGTCAGAGCCAGAATCAGTATGAGAGGTCAGAGCCTGGAATCAGACTGAGAGGCCAGAGCCAGAATCAGTCTGAGAGGTCAGAGCCAGAATCAGTATGAGAGGTCAGAGCCAGAATTAGTATGAGAGGTCAGAACCAGAATCAGTATGAGAGGTCAGAGCCAGAATCAGTCTGAGAGTTCAGAGCCAGAATCAGTCTGAGAGTTCAGAGCCAGAATCAGTCAGAGAAGTCAGAGCCAGAATCAGACTGAGAGGTCAGAGCCAGAATCAGTATGAGAGGTCAGAGCCAGAATCAGTATGAGAGGTCAGAGCCAAAATCAGTCTGAGAGGTCAGAGCCAGAAATAGTATCAGACGTCAGAGCCAGAATCAGTCTAAGAGGTCAGAGCCAGAATCAGTCTGAGAGGTCAGAGCCAGAATCAGTATGAGAGGTCAGAGCCAGAATAAGACTGAGAATTCAGAGCCAGAAGCAGTATGAAAGGTCAGAACTGGAATCAGTATGAGAGGTCAGAGCCAGAAACAGTCTGAGAAATCAGAGCCAGAATCAGTCTGAGAGGTCAGAGCCAGAATCAGTATGAGAGGTCAGAGCCAGAATAGGTATGAGAGGTCAGAGCCAGATGCAGTATGAGAGGTCAGAGCCAGAATCAGTATGAGAGGTCAGAGCCCGGAATCAGACTGAGATGTCAGAACCAGAATCAGACTGAGAGGTCAGAGCCAGAATCAGTCTGAGAGGTCAGAGCCAGAATCAGTCTGAGAGTTCAGAGCCAGAATCAGTCAGAGAAGTCAGAGCCAGAATCAGACTGAGAGGTCAGAGCCAGAAGCAGTATGAGATGTCAGAACCGGAATCAGTCTGAGAGGTCAGAGCCAGAATTAGTATGAGAAGTCAGAGCCAGAATCAGTCTGAGGGGTCAAAGCCAGGATCAGTCTGAGAGGTCAGAGCCAGAATAGGTATGAGAGGTCAGAGCCAGAAGCATTATGAAAGGTCAGAGCCAGAATCAGTATGAGAGGTCAGAGCCAGAATTAGACTGAGAGGTCAGAGCCAGAATCAGACTGAGAGGTCAGAGCCAGTATCAGTCTGAGAGTTCAGAGCCGGAATCAGACTGAGAGGTCAGAACCAGAATCAGTCTGAGGGGTCAAAGCCAGAATCAGTCTGAGAGGTCAGAGCCAGAATAGGTATGAGAGGTCAGAGCCAGAAGCAGTATGAGAGGTCAGAGCCAGAATCAGTATGAGAGGTCACAGCCCGGAAATAGTATCAGACGTCAGAGCCAGAATCAGTCTAAGAGGTCAGAGCCAGAATCAGTCTGAGAGGTCAGAGCCAGAATCAGTATGAGAGGTCAGAGCCAGAATAAGACTGAGAATTCAGAGCCAGAAGCAGTATGAAAGGTCAGAACTGGAATCAGTATGAGAGGTCAGAGACAGAAACAGTCTGAGAAATCAGAGCCAGAATCAGTCTGAGAGGTCAGAGCCAGAATCAGTATGAGAGGTCAGAGCCAGAATAGGTATGAGAGGTCAGAGCCAGATGCAGTATGAGAGGTCAGAGCCAGAATCAGTATGAGAGGTCAGAGCCCGGAATCAGACTGAGATGTCAGAACCAGAATCAGACTGAGAGGTCAGAGCCAGAATCAATCTGAGAGGTCAGAGCCAGAATCAGTCTGAGAGTTCAGAGCCAGAATCAGTCAGAGAAGTCAGAGCCAGAATCAGACTGAGAGGTCAGAGCCAGAAGCAGTATGAGATGTCAGAACCGGAATCAGTCTGAGAGGTCAGAGCCAGAATTAGTATGAGAAGTCAGAGCCAGAATCAGTCTGAGGGGTCAAAGCCAGGATCAGTCTGAGAGGTCAGAGCCAGAATAGGTATGAGAGGTCAGAGCCAGAAGCATTATGAAAGGTCAGAGCCAGAATCAGTATGAGAGGTCAGAGCCAGAATTAGACTGAGAGGTCAGAGCCAGAATCAGACTGAGAGGTCAGAGCCAGTATCAGTCTCAGAGTTCAGAGCCGGAATCAGACTGAGAGGTCAGAACCAGAATCAGTCTGAGGGGTCAAAGCCAGAATCAGTCTGAGAGGTCAGAGCCAGAATAGGTATGAGAGGTCAGAGCCAGAAGCAGTATGAGAGGTCAGAGCCAGAATCAGTATGAGAGGTCAGAGCCTGGAATCAGACTGAGAGGTCAGAGCCAGAATCAGTCTGAGAGGTCAGAGCCAGAATCAGTATGAGAGGTCAGAGCCAGAATTAGTATGAGAGGTCAGAACCAGAATCAGTATGAGAGGTCAGAGCCAGAATCAGTCTGAGAGTTCAGAGCCAGAATCAGTCTGAGAGTTCAGAGCCAGAATCAGTCAGAGAAGTCAGAGCCAGAATCAGACTGAGAGGTCAGAGCCAGAATCAGTATGAGAGGTCAGAGCCAGAATCAGTATGAGAGGTCAGAGCCAGAATCAGTCTGAGAGGTCAGAGCCAGAAATAGTATCAGACGTCAGAGCCAGAATCAGTCTAAGAGGTCAGAGCCAGAATCAGTCTGAGAGGTCAGAGCCAGAATCAGTATGAGAGGTCAGAGCCAGAATAAGACTGAGAATTCAGAGCCAGAAGCAGTATGAAAGGTCAGAACTGGAATCAGTATGAGAGGTCAGAGCCAGAAACAGTCTGAGAAATCAGAGCCAGAATCAGTCTGAGAGGTCAGAGCCAGAATCAGTATGAGAGGTCAGAGCCAGAATATGTATGAGAGGTCAGAGCCAGATGCAGTATGAGAGGTCAGAGCCAGAATCAGTATGAGAGGTCAGAGCCCGGAATCAGACTGAGATGTCAGAACCAGAATCAGACTGAGAGGTCAGAGCCAGAATCAGTCTGAGAGGTCAGAGCCAGAATCAGTCTGAGAGTTCAGAGCCAGAATCAGTCAGAGAAGTCAGAGCCAGAATCAGACTGAGAGGTCAGAGCCAGAAGCAGTATGAGATGTCAGAACCGGAATCAGTCTGAGAGGTCAGAGCCAGAATTAGTATGAGAAGTCAGAGCCAGAATCAGTCTGAGGGGTCAAAGCCAGGATCAGTCTGAGAGGTCAGAGCCAGAATAGGTATGAGAGGTCAGAGCCAGAAGCATTATGAAAGGTCAGAGCCAGAATCAGTATGAGAGGTCAGAGCCAGAATTAGACTGAGAGGTCAGAGCCAGAATCAGACTGAGAGGTCAGAGCCAGTATCAGTCTGAGAGTTCAGAGCCGGAATCAGACTGAGAGGTCAGAACCAGAATCAGTCTGAGGGGTCAAAGCCAGAATCAGTCTGAGAGGTCAGAGCCAGAATAGGTATGAGAGGTCAGAGCCAGAAGCAGTATGAGAGGTCAGAGCCAGAATCAGTATGAGAGGTCACAGCCCGGAAATAGTATCAGACGTCAGAGCCAGAATCAGTCTGAGAGGTCAGAGCCAGAATCAGTATGAGAGGTCAGAGCCAGAATAAGACTGAGAATTCAGAGCCAGAAGCAGTATGAAAGGTCAGAACTGGAATCAGTATGAGAGGTCAGAGCCAGAAACAGTCTGAGAAATCAGAGCCAGAATCAGTCTGAGAGGTCAGAGCCAGAATCAGTATGAGAGGTCAGAGCCAGAATAGGTATGAGAGGTCAGAGCCAGATGCAGTATGAGAGGTCAGAGCCAGAATCAGTATGAGAGGTCAGAGCCCGGAATCAGACTGAGATGTCAGAACCAGAATCAGACTGAGAGGTCAGAGCCAGAATCAGTCTGAGAGGTCAGAGCCAGAATCAGTCTGAGAGTTCAGAGCCAGAATCAGTCAGAGAAGTCAGAGCCAGAATCAGACTGAGAGGTCAGAGCCAGAAGCAGTATGAGATGTCAGAACCGGAATCAGTCTGAGAGGTCAGAGCCAGAATTAGTATGAGAAGTCAGAGCCAGAATCAGTCTGAGGGGTCAAAGCCAGGATCAGTCTGAGAGGTCAGAGCCAGAATAGGTATGAGAGGTCAGAGCCAGAAGCATTATGAAAGGTCAGAGCCAGAATCAGTATGAGAGGTCAGAGCCAGAATTAGACTGAGAGGTCAGAGCCAGAATCAGACTGAGAGGTCAGAGCCAGTATTAGTCTGAGAGTTCAGAGCCGGAATCAGACTGAGAGGTCAGAACCAGAATCAGTCTGAGGGGTCAAAGCCAGAATCAGTCTGAGAGGTCAGAGCCAGAATAGGTATGAGAGGTCAGAGCCAGAAGCAGTATGAGAGGTCAGAGCCAGAATCAGTATGAGAGGTCACAGCCCGGAATCAGACTGAGAGGTCAGAGCCAGAATAAGACTGAGAGGTCAGAGCCAGAATCAGTCTGAGAGGTCAGAGCCAGAATCAGTCTGAGAGGTCAGAGCCAGATTCAGTATGAGAGGTCAGAGCCAGAATCAGTATGAGAGGTCAAAACCAGAATCAGTCTGAGAGGTCAGAGCCAGAATCAGTCTGAGAGGTCAGAGCCAGAATCAGTATGAGAGGTCAGAGCCAGAATCAGTATGAGAGGTAAGAGCCAGAATCAGACTGATAGGTCAGAGCCAGAATCAGTCTGAGAATTCAGAGCCAGAATCAGTCTGAGAGGTCAGAGCCAGAATCGGTATGAGATGTCAGAGCCAGAAGCAGTATGAAAGGTCAGAACTGGAATCAGTATGAGAGGTCAGAGCCAGAAACAGTCTGAGAAATCAGAGCCAGAATCAGTCTGAGAGGTCAGAGCCAGAATCAGTATGAGAGGTCAGAGCCAGAATCAGTATGAGAGGTCAGAGCCAGAATAGGTATGAGAGGTCAGAGCCAGAATCAGACTGAGAGATCAGAGCCAGAATCAGACTGAGAGGTCAGAGCCAGAATCAGTCTGAGAGGTCAGAGCCAGAATCAGTATGAGAGGTCAGAGCCAGAAACAGTATGAGAGGTCAGAGCCAGAATTAGTATGAGAGGTCCGAACCAGAATCAGTCTGAGAGGTCAGAGCCAGAATCAGTCTGAGAGTTCAGAGCCAGAATCAGTCAGAGAAGTCAGAGCCAGAATCAGACTGAGAAGTCAGAGCCAGAATCAGTATGAGAGATCAGAGCCAGAATCAGAATGAGAGGTCAGAGCCAGAATAAGACTGAGATGTCAGAGCCAGAAGCAGTATGAAAGGTCAGAACTGGAATCAGTATGAGAGGTCAGAGCCAGAAATAGTCAGAGAAATCAGAGCCAGAATCAGTCTGAGAGGTCAGAGCCAGAATCAGTATGTGAGGTCAGAGCCAGAATAGGTATGAGAGGTCAGAGCCAGATGCAGTATGAGAGGTCAGAGCCAGAATAAGACTGAGAGGTCAGAGCCAGAATCAGTCTGAGAGGTCAGAGCCAGAATCAGTCTGAGAGGTCAGAGCCAGAATCAGTATGAGAGGTCAGAGCCAGAATCAGTATGAGAGGTCAGAACCAGAATCAGACTGAGAGGTCAGAGCCAGAATCAGTATGAGAGGTAAGAGCCAGAATCAGACTGATAGGTCAGAGCCAGAATCAGTCTGAGAATTCAGAGCCAGAATCAGTCTGAGAGGTCAGAGCCAGAATCGGTATGAGATGTCAGAGCCAGAAGCAGTATGAAAGGTCAGAACTGGAATCAGTATGAGAGGTCAGAGCCAGAAACAGTCTGAGAAATCAGAGCCAGAATCAGTCTGAGAGGTCAGAGCCAGAATCAGTATGAGAGGTCAGAGCCAGAATCAGTATGAGAGGTCAAAGCCAGAATCAGTATGAGAGGTCAGAGCCAGAATTAGTATGAGAGGTCAGAACCAGAATCAGTATGAGAGGTCAGAGCCAGAATCAGTCTGAGAGTTCAGAGCCAGAATCAGTATGAGAGGTCAGAGCCAGAATCAGTATGAGAGGTCAGAGCCAGAATCAGTCTGAGAGGTCAGAGCCAGAAATAAAATCAGACGTCAGAGCCAGAATCAGTCTGAGAGGTCAGAGCCAGAATCAGTATGAGAGGTCAGAGCCAGAATCAGACTGAGAGGTCAGAGCCAGAATCAGTCTGAGAGGTCAGAGCCAGAATCAGTCTGAGAGTTCAGAGACAGAATCAGTCAGAGAAGTCAGAGCCAGAATCAGACTGAGAGGTCAGAGCCAGAAGCAGTATAAGATATCAGAACCAGAATCAGTCTGAGAAGTCAGAGCCAGAATTAGTATGAGAAGTCAGAGCCAGAATCAGTCTGAGGGGTCAAAGCCAGAATCAGTCTGAGAGGTCAGAGCCAGAATAGGTATCAGAGGTCAGAGCCAGAAGCAGTATGAGAGGTCAGAGCCAGAATCAGTATGAGAGGTCAGAGCCCGGAATCAGACTGAGAGGTCAGAGCCAGAATCAGAATGAGAGGTCAGAGCCAGAATCAGTCTGAGAGGTCAGAGCCAGAATCAGTCTGAGAGGTCAGAGCCAGAATCAGTATGAGAGGTCAGAGCCAGAATGAGTATGAGAGGTCAGAGGCAGAATCAGACTGAGAGGTCAGAGCCAGAATCAGTCTGAGAGTTCAGAGCCGGAATCAGACTGAAAGGTAAGAGCCAGAATCAGTCTGAGAGGTCAGAGCCAGAAGCATTATGAGAGGTCAGAGCCAGAATCAGTATGAGAGGTCAGAGCCCGGAATCAGACTGAGAGGTCAGAGCCAGAATCAGACTGAGAGGTCAGAGCCAGAATCAGACTGAGAGGTCAGAGCCAGTATCAGTCTGAGAGTTCAGAGCCGGAATCAGACTGAGAGGTCAGAACCAGAATCAGTCTGAGAGGTCAGAGCCAGAATTAGTATGAGAAGTCAGAACAAGAATCATTCTGAGGGGTCAAAGCCAGAATCAGTCTGAGAGGTCAGAGCCAGAATAGGTATGAGAGGTCAGAGCCAGAAGCAGTATGAGAGGTCAGAGCCAGAATCAGTATGAGAGGTCAGAGCCCGGAATCAGACTGAGAGGTCAGAGCCAGAATCAGACTGAGAGGTCAGAGCCAGAATCAGTCTGAGAGGTCAGAGCCACAAACAGTCTGAGAGGTCAGAGCCAGATTCAGTATGAGAGGTCAGAGCCAGAATCAGTATGAGAGGTCAAAACCAGAATCAGTCTGAGAGGTCAGAGCCAGAATCAGACTGAGAGGTCAGAGCCAGAATCAGTATGAGAGGTCAGAGCCAGAATCAGACTGAGAGGTCAGAGCCAGATTCAGTATGAGAGGTAAGAGCCAGAATCAGACTGCATGGTCAGAGCCAGAATCAGTCTGAGAAGTCAGAGCCAGAATCAGTCTGAGAGGTCAGAGCCAGAATCGGTATGAGATGTCAGAGCCAGAAGCAGTATGAAAGGTCAGAACTGGAATCAGTATGAGAGGTCAGAGCCAGAAACAGTCTGTGAAATCAGAGCCAGAATCGGTATGAGATGTCAGAGCCAGAATCAGTATGAGAGGTCAGAGCCAGAATCAGTATGAGAGGTCAGAGCCAGAATTAGTATGAGAGGTCAGAACCAGAATCAGTATGAGAGTTCAGAGCCAGAATCAGTCTGAAAGTTCAGAGCCAGAATCAGTCAGAGAAGTCAGAGCCAGAATCATACTGAGAGGTCAGAGCCAGAATCAGTATGAGAGGTCAGAGCCAGAATCAGTATGAGAGGTCAGAGCCAGAATCAGTCTGAGAGGTCAGAGCCAGAAATAGTATCAGACGTCAGAGCCAGAATCAGTCTGAGAGGTCAGAGCCAGAATCAGTATGAGAGGTCAGAGCCAGAATCAGTATGAGAGGTCAGAGCCAGAATTAGTATG
Source organism: Leptodactylus fuscus (assembly GCF_031893055.1). Lineage (NCBI taxonomy): Eukaryota > Metazoa > Chordata > Amphibia > Anura > Leptodactylidae > Leptodactylus > Leptodactylus fuscus. The sequence continues at coordinate 33,686,280 of NC_134268.1, forward strand.
GGAGGTCAGAACCAGAATCAGTATGAGAGGTCAGAGCCAGAATCAGTCTGAAAGTTCAGAGCCAGAATCAGTCAGAGAAGTCAGAGCCAGAATCATACTGAGAGGTCAGAGCCAGAATCAGTATGAGAGGTCAGAGCCAGAATCAGTATGAGAGGTCAGAGCCAGAATCAGTCGGAGAGGTCAGAGCCAGAAATAGTATCAGACGTCAGAGCCAGAATCAGTCTGAGAGGTCAGAGCCAGAATCAGTATGAGAGGTCAGAGCCAGAATCAGACTGAGAGTTCAGAGCCAGAATCAGTCAGAGAAGTCAGAGCCAGAATCAGACTGAGAGGTCAGAGCCAGAAGCAGTATGAGATGTCAGAACCAGCATCAGTCTGAGAGATCAGAGCCAGAATTAGTATGAGAAGTCAGAGCCAGAATCAGTCTGAGAAGTCAGAGCCAGAATACGTATGAGAGGTCAGAGCCAGAAGCAGTATGAGAGGTCAGAGCCAGAATCAGTATGAGAGGTCAGAGCCCGGATTCAGACTGAGAGGTCAGAGCCAGAATCAGTATGAGAGGTCAGGGCCCGGAATCAGACTGAGAGGTCAGAGCCAGAATCAGACTGAGAGGTCAGAGCCAGAATCAGACTGAGAGGTCAGAGCCAGTATCAGTCTGAGAGTTCAGAGCCGGAATCAGACTGAGAGGTCAGAACCAGAATCAGTCTGAGAGGTCAGAGCCAGAATTAGTATGAGAAGTCAGAACAAGAATCAGTCTGAGGGGTCAAAGCCAGAATCAGTCTGAGAGGTCAGAGCCAGAATAGGTATGAGCGGTCAGAGCCAGAAGCAGTATGAGAGGTCAGAGCCAGAATCAGTATGAGAGGTCAGAGCCCGGAATCAGACTGAGAGGTCAGAGCCAGAATCAGACTGAGAGGTCAGAGCCAGAATCAGTCTGAGAGGTCAGAGCCACAAACAGTCTGAGAGGTCAGAGCCAGATTCAGTATGAGAGGTCAGAGCCAGAATCAGTATGAGAGGTCAAAACCAGAATCAGTCTGAGAGGTCAGAGCCAGAATCAGACTGAGAGGTCAGAGCCAGAATCAGTATGAGAGGTCAGAGCCAGAATCAGTATGAGAGGTCAGAGCCAGAATCAGACTGAGAGGTCAGAGCCAGAATCAGTATGAGAGGTAAGAGCCAGAATCAGACTGAGAGGTCAGAGCCAGAATCAGTCTGAGAAGACAGAGCCAGAATCAGTCTGAGAGGTCAGAGCCAGAATCGGTATGAGATGTCAGAGCCAGAAGCAGTATGAAAGGTCAGAACTGGAATCAGTATGAGAGGTCAGAGCCAGAAACAGTCTGAGAAATCAGAGCCAGAATCGGTATGAGATGTCAGAGCCAGAATCAGTATGAGAGGTCAGAGCCAGAATCAGTATGAGAGGTCAGAGCCAGAATAGGTATGAGAGGTCAGAGCCAGAATCAGACTGAGAGATCAGAGCCAGAATCAGACTGAGAGGTCAGAGCCAGAATCAGTCTGAGAGGTCAGAGCCAGAATCAGTATGAGAGGTCAGAGCCAGAAACAGTATGAGAGGTCAGAGCCAGAGTTAGTATGAGAGGTCAGAACCAGAATCAGTCTGAGAGGTCAGAGCCAGAATCAGTCTGAGAGTTCAGAGCCAGAATCAGTCAGAGAAGTCAGAGCCAGAATCAGACTGAGAGGTCAGAGCCAGAATCAGTATGAGAGATCAGAGCCAGAATCAGAATGAGAGGTCAGAGCCAGAATAAGACTGAGATGTCAGAGCCAGAAGCAGTATGAAAGGTCAGAACTGGAATCAGTATGAGAGGTCAGAGCCAGAAATAGTCAGAGAAATCAGAGCCAGAATCAGTCTGAGAGGTCAGAGCCAGAATCAGTATGAGAGGTCAGAGCCAGAATCAGTATGAGAGGTCAAAACCAGAATCAGTCTGAGAGGTCAGAGCCAGAATCAGACTGAGAGGTCAGAGCCAGAATCAGTATGAGAGGTCAGAGCCAGAATCAGTATGAGAGGTCAGAGCCAGAATCAGACTGAGAGGTCAGAGCCAGAATCAGTATGAGAGGTAAGAGCCAGAATCAGACTGAGAGGTCAGAGCCAGAATCAGTCTGAGAAGTCAGAGCCAGAATCAGTCTGAGAGGTCAGAGCCAGAATCGGTATGAGATGTCAGAGCCAGAAGCAGTATGAAAGGTCAGAACTGGAATCAGTATGAGAGGTCAGAGCCAGAAACAGTCTGAGAAATCAGAGCCAGAATCGGTATGAGATGTCAGAGCCAGAATCAGTATGAGAGGTCAGAGCCAGAATCAGTATGAGAGGTCAGAGCCAGAATAGGTATGAGAGGTCAGAGCCAGAATCAGACTGAGAGATCAGAGCCAGAATCAGACTGAGAGGTCAGAGCCAGAATCAGTCTGAGAGGTCAGAGCCAGAATCAGTATGAGAGGTCAGAGCCAGAAACAGTATGAGAGGTCAGAGCCAGAATTAGTATGAGAGGTCCGAACCAGAATCAGTCTGAGAGGTCAGAGCCAGAATCAGTCTGAGAGTTCAGAGCCAGAATCAGTCAGAGAAGTCAGAGCCAGAATCAGACTGAGAGGTCAGAGCCAGAATCAGTATGAGAGATCAGAGCCAGAATCAGAATGAGAGGTCAGAGCCAGAATAAGACTGAGATGTCAGAGCCAGAAGCAGTATGAAAGGTCAGAACTGGAATCAGTATGAGAGGTCAGAGCCAGAAATAGTCAGAGAAATCAGAGCCAGAATCAGTCTGAGAGGTCAGAGCCAGAATCAGTATGAGAGGTCAGAGCCAGAATAGGTATGAGAGGTCAGAGCCAGATGCAGTATAAGAGGTCAGAGCCAGAATCAGTATGAGAGGTCAGAGCACGGAATAAGACTGAGAGGTCAGAGCCAGAATAAGACTGAGAGGTCAGAGCCAGAATCAGTCTGAGAGGTCAGAGCCAGAATCAGTCTGAGAAGTCAGAGCCAGAATCAGACTGAGAGGTCAGAGCCAGAATCAGTATGAGAGGTCAGAGCCAGAATCAGTATGAGAGGTCAGAGCCAGAATCAGTATGAGAGGTCAGAGCAAGAATTAGTATGAGAGGTCAGAACCAGAATCGGTATGAGAGGTCAGAGCCAGAATCAGTCTGAGAGTTCAGAGCCAGAATCAGTCAGAGAAGTCAGAGCCAGAATCAGACTGAGAGGTCAGAGCCAGAATCAGTATGAGAGGTCAGAGCCAGAATCAGTATGAGAGGTCAGACCCAGAATCAGTCTGAGAGGTCAGAGCCAGAAATAGTATCAGACGTCAGAGCCAGAATCAGTCTGAGAGGTCAGAGCCAGAATCAGTCTGAGAGGTCAGAGCCAGATTCAGTATGAGAGGTCAGAGCCAGAATCAGTATGAGAGGTCAGAGCCAGAAACAGTCTGAGAAATCAGAGCCAGAATCAGTCTGAGAGGTCAGAGCCAGAATCAGTATGAGAGGTCAGAGCCAGAATCAGTATGAGAGGTCAGAGCCAGAATCAGTATGAGAGGTCAGAGCCAGAATCAGTCAGAGAAGTCAGAGCCAGAATCAGACTGAGAGGTCAGAGCCTGAAGCAGCATGAGATGTCAGAACCAGAATCAGTCTGAGGTCAGAGCCAGAATTAGTATGAGAAGTCAGAGCCAGAATCAGTCTGAGGGGTCAAAGCCAGAATCAGTCTGAGAGGTCAGAGCCAGAATAGGTATGAGAGGTCAGAGCCAGATGCAGTATGAGAGGTCAGAGCCAGAATTAGTATGAGAGGACAGAACCAGAATCAGTATGAGAGGTCAGAGCCAGAATCAGTCTGAGAGTTCAGAGCCAGAATCAGTCAGAGAAGTCAGAGCCAGAATCAGACTGAGAGGTCAGAGCCAGAATCAGCATTAGAGGTCAGAGCCAGAATCAGTATGAGAGGTCAGAGCCAGAATCAGTATGAGAGGTCAGAGCCAGAAATAGTATCAGACGTCAGAGTCAGAATCAGTTTGAGAGGTCAGAGCCAGAATCAGTCTGAGAGGTCAGAGCCAGAATCAGTATGAGAGGTCAGAGCCAGAATCAGACTAAGAGGTCAGAGCCAGAATCAGTCTGAGAGGTCAGAGCTAGAATCAGTCTGAGAGTTCAGAGCCAGAATCAGTCAGAGAAGTCTGAGCCAGAATCAGACTGAGAGGTCAGAGCCAGAAGCAGTATGAGATGTCAGAACAGGAATCAGTCTGAGGTCAGAGCAAGAATTAGTATGAGAAGTCAGAGCCAGAATCAGTCTAAGGGGTCAAAGCCAGAATCAGTCTGAGAGGTCAGAGCCAGAATAGGTATGAGAGGTCAGAGCCAGAAGCATTATGAGAGGTCAGAGCCAGAATCAGTATGAGAGGTCAGAGCCTGGAATCAGACTGAGAGGTCAGAGCCAGAATCAGTCTGAGAGGTCAGAGCCAGAATCAGTATGAGAGGTCAGAGCCAGAATTAGTATGAGAGGTCAGAACCAGAATCAGTATGAGAGGTCAGAGCCAGAATCAGTCTGAGAGTTCAGAGCCAGAATCAGTCAGAGAAGTCAGAGCCAGAATCAGACTGAGAGGTCAGAGCCAGAATCAGTATGAGAGGTCAGAGCCAGAATCAGTATGAGAGGTCAGAGCCAGAATCAGTCTGAGAGGTCAGAGCCAGAAATAGTATCAGACGTCAGAGCCAGAATCAGTCTAAGAGGTCAGAGCCAGAATCAGTCTGAGAGGTCAGAGCCAGAATCAGTATGAGAGGTCAGAGCCAGAATAAGACTGAGAATTCAGAGCCAGAAGCAGTATGAAAGGTCAGAACTGGAATCAGTATGAGAGGTCAGAGCCAGAAACAGTCTGAGAAATCAGAGCCAGAATCAGTCTGAGAGGTCAGAGCCAGAATCAGTATGAGAGGTCAGAGCCAGAATAGGTATGAGAGGTCAGAGCCAGATGCAGTATGAGAGGTCAGAGCCAGAATCAGTATGAGAGGTCAGAGCCCGGAATCAGACTGAGATGTCAGAACCAGAATCAGACTGAGAGGTCAGAGCCAGAATCAGTCTGAGAGGTCAGAGCCAGAATCAGTCTGAGAGTTCAGAGCCAGAATCAGTCAGAGAAGTCAGAGCCAGAATCAGACTGAGAGGTCAGAGCCAGAAGCAGTATGAGATGTCAGAACCGGAATCAGTCTGAGAGGTCAGAGCCAGAATTAGTATGAGAAGTCAGAGCCAGAATCAGTCTGAGGGGTCAAAGCCAGGATCAGTCTGAGAGGTCAGAGCCAGAATAGGTATGAGAGGTCAGAGCCAGAAGCATTATGAAAGGTCAGAGCCAGAATCAGTATGAGAGGTCAGAGCCAGAATTAGACTGAGAGGTCAGAGCCAGAATCAGACTGAGAGGTCAGAGCCAGTATCAGTCTGAGAGTTCAGAGCCGGAATCAGACTGAGAGGTCAGAACCAGAATCAGTCTGTGGGGTCAAAGCCAGAATCAGTCTGAGAGGTCAGAGCCAGAATAGGTATGAGAGGTCAGAGCCAGAAGCAGTATGAGAGGTCAGAGCCAGAATCAGTATGAGAGGTCACAGCCCGGAATCAGACTGAGAGGTCAGAGCCAGAATAAGACTGAGAGGTCAGAGCCAGAATCAGTCTGAGAGGTCAGAGCCAGAATCAGTCTGAGAGGTCAGAGCCAGATTCAGTATGAGAGGTCAGAGCCAGAATCAGTATGAGAGGTCAAAACCAGAATCAGTCTGAGAGGTCAGAGCCAGAATCAGACTGAGAGGTCAGAGCCAGAATCAGTATGAGAGGTCAGAGCCAGAATCAGTATGAGAGGTCAGAACCAGAATCAGACTGAGAGGTCAGAGCCAGAATCAGTATGAGAGGTAAGAGCCAGAATCAGACTGATAGGTCAGAGCCAGAATCAGTCTGAGAATTCAGAGCCAGAATCAGTCTGAGAGGTCAGAGCCAGAATCGGTATGAGATGTCAGAGCCAGAAGCAGTATGAAAGGTCAGAACTGGAATCAGTATGAGAGGTCAGAGCCAGAAACAGTCTGAGAAATCAGAGCCAGAATCAGTCTGAGAGGTCAGAGCCAGAATCAGTATGAGAGGTCAGAGCCAGAATCAGTATGAGAGGTCAAAGCCAGAATCAGTATGAGAGGTCAGAGCCAGAATTAGTATGAGAGGTCAGAACCAGAATCAGTATGAGAGGTCAGAGCCAGAATCAGTCTGAGAGTTCAGAGCCAGAATCAGTATGAGAGGTCAGAGCCAGAATCAGTATGAGAGGTCAGAGCCAGAATCAGTCTGAGAGGTCAGAGCCAGAAATAAAATCAGACGTCAGAGCCAGAATCAGTCTGAGAGGTCAGAGCCAGAATCAGTATGAGAGGTCAGAGCCAGAATCAGACTGAGAGGTCAGAGCCAGAATCAGTCTGAGAGGTCAGAGCCAGAATCAGTCTGAGAGTTCAGAGCCAGAATCAGTCAGAGAAGTCAGAGCCAGAATCAGACTGAGAGGTCAGAGCCAGAAGCAGTCTGAGAGGTCAGAGCCAGAATAGGTATCAGAGGTCAGAGCCAGAAGCAGTATGAGAGGTCAGAGCCAGAATCAGTAAGAGAGGTCAGAGCCCGGAATCAGACTGAGAGGTCAGAGCCAGAATCAGAATGAGAGGTCAGAGCCAGAATCAGTCTGAGAGGTCAGAGCCAGAATCAGTCTGAGAGGTCAGAACCAGAATCAGTCTGAGAGGTCAGAGCCAGAATTAGTATGAGAAGTCAGAGCCAGAATCAGTCTGAGGGGTCAAAGCCAGAATCAGTCTGAGAGGTCAGAGCCAGAATAGGTATCAGAGGTCAGAGCCAGAAGCAGTATGAGAGGTCAGAGCCAGAATCAGTAAGAGAGGTCAGAGCCCGGAATCAGACTGAGAGGTCAGAGCCAGAATCAGAATGAGAGGTCAGAGCCAGAATCAGTCTGAGAGGTCAGAGCCAGAATCAGTCTGAGAGGTCAGAGCCAGAATCAGTATGAGAGGTCAGAGCCAGAATGAGTATGAGAGGTCAGAGGCAGAATCAGACTGAGAGGTCAGAGCCAGAATCAGTCTGAGAGTTCAGAGCCGGAATCAGACTGAAAGGTAAGAGCCAGAATCAGTCTGAGAGGTCAGAGCCAGAAGCATTATGAGAGGTCAGAGCCAGAATCAGTATGAGAGGTCAGAGCCCGGAATCAGACTAAGAGGTCAGAGCCAGAATCAGACTGAGAGGTTAGAGCCAGAATCAGACTGAGAGGTCAGAGCCAGTATCAGTCTGAGAGTTCAGAGCCGGAATCAGACTGAGATGTCAGAACCAGAATCAGTCTGAGAGGTCAGAGCCAGAATTAGTATGAGAAGTCAGAACAAGAATCAGTCTGTGGGGTCAAAGCCAGAATCAGTCTGAGAGGTCAGAGCCAGAATAGGTATGAGAGGTCAGAGCCAGAAGCAGTATGAGAGGTCAGAGCCAGAATCAGTATGAGAGGTCAGACCCAGAATCAGTCTGAGAGGTCAGAGCCAGAAATAGTATCAGACGTCAGAGCCAGAATCAGTCTGAGAGGTCAGAGCCAGAATCAGTCTGAGAGGTCAGAGCCAGATTCAGTATGAGAGGTCAGAGCCAGAATCAGTATGAGAGGTCAGAGCCAGAAACAGTCTGAGAAATCAGAGCCAGAATCAGTCTGAGAGGTCAGAGCCAGAATCAGTATGAGAGGTCAGAGCCAGAATCAGTATGAGAGGTCAGAGCCAGAATCAGTATGAGAGGTCAGAGCCAGAATCAGTCAGAGAAGTCAGAGCCAGAATCAGACTGAGAGGTCAGAGCCAGAAGCAGCATGAGATGTCAGAACCAGAATCAGTCTGAGGTCAGAGCCAGAATTAGTATGAGAAGTCAGAGCCAGAATCAGTCTGAGGGGTCAAAGCCAGAATCAGTCTGAGAGGTCAGAGCCAGAATAGGTATGAGAGGTCAGAGCCAGATGCAGTATGAGAGGTCAGAGCCAGAATTAGTATGAGAGGTCAGAACCAGAATCAGTATGAGAGGTCAGAGCCAGAATCAGTCTGAGAGTTCAGAGCCAGAATCAGTCAGAGAAGTCAGAGCCAGAATCAGACTGAGAGGTCAGAGCCAGAATCAGTATTAGAGGTCAGAGCCAGAATCAGTATGAGAGGTCAGAGCCAGAATCAGTATGAGAGGTCAGAGCCAGAAATAGTATCAGACGTCAGAGTCAGAATCAGTTTGAGAGGTCAGAGCCAGAATCAGTCTGAGAGGTCAGAGCCAGAATCAGTATGAGAGGTCAGAGCCAGAATCAGACTAAGAGGTTAGAGCCAGAATCAGTCTGAGAGGTCAGAGCCAGAATCAGTCTGAGAGTTCAGAGCCAGAATCAGTCAGAGAAGTCTGAGCCAGAATCAGACTGAGAGGTCAGAGCCAGAAGCAGTATGAGATGTCAGAACAGGAATCAGTCTGAGGTCAGAGCAAGAATTAGTATGAGAAGTCAGAGCCAGAATCAGTCTAAGGGGTCAAAGCCAGAATCAGTCTGAGAGGTCAGAGCCAGAATAGGTATGAGAGGTCAGAGCCAGAAGCATTATGAGAGGTCAGAGCCAGAATCAGTATGAGAGGTCAGAGCCTGGAATCAGACTGAGAGGTCAGAGCCAGAATCAGTCTGAGAGGTCAGAGCCAGAATTAGTATGAGAGGTCAGAACCAGAATCAGTATGAGAGGTCAGAGCCAGAATCAGTCTGAGAGTTCAGAGCCAGAATCAGTCAGAGAAGTCAGAGCCAGAATCAGACTGAGAGGTCAGAGCCAGAATCAGTATGAGAGGTCAGAGCCAGAATCAGTATGAGAGGTCAGAGCCAGAATCAGTCTGAGAGGTCAGAGCCAGAAATAGTATCAGACGTCAGAGCCAGAATCAGTCTAAGAGGTCAGAGCCAGAATCAGTCTGAGAGGTCAGAGCCAGAATCAGTATGAGAGGTCAGAGCCAGAATAAGACTGAGAATTCAGAGCCAGAAGCAGTATGAAAGGTCAGAACTGGAATCAGTATGAGAGGTCAGAGCCAGAAACAGTCTGAGAAATCAGAGCCAGAATCAGTCTGAGAGGTCAGAGCCAGAATCAGTATGAGAGGTCAGAGCCAGAATAGGTATGAGAGGTCAGAGCCAGATGCAGTATGAGAGGTCAGAGCCAGAATCAGTATGAGAGGTCAGAGCCCGGAATCAGACTGAGATGTCAGAACCAGAATCAGACTGAGAGGTCAGAGCCAGAATCAGTCTGAGAGGTCAGAGCCAGAATCAGTCTGAGAGTTCAGAGCCAGAATCAGTCAGAGAAGTCAGAGCCAGAATCAGACTGAGAGGTCAGAGCCAGAAGCAGTATGAGATGTCAGAACCGGAATCAGTCTGAGAGGTCAGAGCCAGAATTAGTATGAGAAGTCAGAGCCAGAATCAGTCTGAGGGGTCAAAGCCAGGATCAGTCTGAGAGGTCAGAGCCAGAATAGGTATGAGAGGTCAGAGCCAGAAGCATTATGAAAGGTCAGAGCCAGAATCAGTATGAGAGGTCAGAGCCAGAATTAGACTGAGAGGTCAGAGCCAGAATCAGACTGAGAGGTCAGAGCCAGTATCAGTCTGAGAGTTCAGAGCCGGAATCAGACTGAGAGGTCAGAACCAGAATCAGTCTGAGGGGTCAAAGCCAGAATCAGTCTGAGAGGTCAGAGCCAGAATAGGTATGAGAGGTCAGAGCCAGAAGCAGTATGAGAGGTCAGAGCCAGAATCAGTATGAGAGGTCACAGCCCGGAATCAGACTGAGAGGTCAGAGCCAGAATAAGACTGAGAGGTCAGAGCCAGAATCAGTCTGAGAGGTCAGAGCCAGAATCAGTCTGAGAGGTCAGAGCCAGATTCAGTATGAGAGGTCAGAGCCAGAATCAGTATGAGAGGTCAAAACCAGAATCAGTCTGAGAGGTCAGAGCCAGAATCAGACTGAGAGGTCAGAGCCAGAATCAGTATGAGAGGTCAGAGCCAGAATCAGTATGAGAGTTCAGAGCCAGAATCAGTCAGAGAAGTCAGAGCCAGAATCAGACTGAGAGGTCAGAGCAAGAATCAGTATGAGAGGTCAGAGCCAGAATCAGTATGAGAGGTCAGAGCCAGAATCAGTCTGAGAGGTCAGAGCCAGAAATAGTATCAGACGTCAGAGCCAGAATCAGACTGAGAGGTCAGAGCCAGAATCAGTATGAGAGGTCAGAGCCAGAATCAGTATGAGAGGTCAGAGCCAGAATCAGTCTGAGAGGTCAGAGCCAGAATTAGTATGAGAAGTCAGAGCCAGAATCAGTCTGAGGGGTCAAAGCCAGAATCAGTCTGAGAGGTCAGAGCCAGAATAGGTATCAGAGGTCAGAGCCAGAAGCAGTATGAGAGGTCAGAGCCAGAATCAGTATGAGAGATCAGAGCCCGGAATCAGACTGAGAGGTCAGAGCCAGAATCAGAATGAGAGGTCAGAGCCAGAATCAGTCTGAGAGGTCAGAGCCAGAAGCATTATGAGAGGTCAGAGCCAGAATCAGTATGAGAGGTCAGAGCCCGGAATCAGACTGAGAGGTCAGAGCCTGAATCAGACTGAGAGGTCAGAGCCAGAATCAGACTGAGAGGTCAGAGCCAGTATCAGTCTGAGAGTTCAGAGCCGGAATCAGACTGAGAGGTCAGAACCAGAATCAGTCTGAGAGGTCAGAGCCAGAATTAGTATGAGAAGTCAGAACAAGAATCAGTCTGAGGGGTCAAAGCCAGAATCAGTCTGAGAGGTCAGAGCCAGAAAAGGTATGAGAGGTCAGAGCCAGAATCAGACTGAGAGGTCAGAGCCAGAATCAGACTGAGAGGTCAGAGCCAGAATCAGTCTGAGAGGTCAGAGCCAGAATCAGTATGAGAGGTCAGAGCCAGAAACAGTATGAGAGGTCAGAGCCAGAATTAGTATGAGAGGTCAGAACCAGAATCAGTCTGAGAGGTCAGAGCCAGAATCAGTCTGAGAGTTCAGAGCCAGAATCAGTCAGAGAAGTCAGAGCCAGAATCAGACTGAGAGGTCAGAGCCAGAATCAGTATGATAGATCAGAGCCAGAATCAGAATGAGAGGTCAGAGCCAGAATAAGACTGAGATGTCAGAGCCAGAAGCAGTATGAAAGGTCAGAACTGGAATCAGTATGAGAGGTCAGAGCCAGAAATAGTCAGAGAAATCAGAGCCAGAATCAGTCTGAGAGGTCAGAGCCAGAATAGGTATGAGAGGTCAGAGCCAGATGCAGTATGAGAGGTCAGAGCCAGAATCAGTATGAGAGGTCAGAGCCCGGAATAAGACTGAGAGGTCAGAGCCAGAATAAGACTGAGAGGTCAGAGCCAGAATCAGTCTGAGAGGTCAGAGCCAGAATCAGTCTGAGAAGTCAGAGCCAGAATCAGACTGAGAGGTCAGAGCCAGAATCAGTATGAGAGGTCAGAGCCAGAATCAGTATGAGAGGTCAGAGCCAGAATCAGTATGAGAGGTCAGAGCAAGAATTAGTATGAGAGGTCAGAACCAGAATCAGTATGAGAGGTCAGAGCCAAAATCAGTCTGAGAGTTCAGAGCCAGAATCAGTCAGAGAAGTCAGAGCCAGAGTCAGACTGAGAGGTCAGAGCCAGAATCAGTATGAGAGGTCAGAGCCAGAATCAGTATGAGAGGTCAGACCCAGAATCAGTCTGAGAGGTCAGATCCAGAAATAGTATCAGACGTCAGACCCAGAATCAGTCTGAGAGGTCAGAGCCAGAATCAGTCTGAGAGGTCAGAGCCAGATTCAGTATGAGAGGTCAGAGCCAGAATCAGTATGAGAGGTCAGAGCCAGAAACAGTCTGAGAAATCAGAGCCAGAATCAGTCTGAGAGGTCAGAGCCAGAATCAGTATGAGAGGTCAGAGCCAGAATCAGTATGAGAGGTCAGAGCCAGAATCAGTCTGAGAGGTCAGAGCCAGAATCAGTCAGAGAAGTCAGAGCCAGAATCAGACTGAGAGGTCAGAGCCAGAAGCAGTATGAGATGTCAGAACCAGAATCAGTCTGAGGTCAGAGCCAGAATTAGTATGAGAAGTCAGAGCCAGAATCAGTCTGAGGGGTCAAAGCCAGAATCAGTCTGAGAGGTCAGAGCCAGAATAGGTATGAGAGGTCAGAGCCAGATGCAGTATGAGAGGTCAGAGCCAGAATTAGTATGAGAGGTCAGAACCAGAATCAGTATGAGAGGTCAGAGCCAGAATCAGTCTGAGAGTTCAGAGCCAGAATCAGTCAGAGAAGTCAGAGCCAGAATCAGACTGAGAGGTCAGAGCCAGAATCAGTATTAGAGGTCAGAGCCAGAATCAGTATGAGAGGTCAGAGCCAGAATCAGTATGAGAGGTCAGAGCCAGAAATAGTATCAGACGTCAGAGTCAGAATCAGTCTGAGAGGTCAGAGCCAGAATCAGTCTGAGAGGTCAGAGCCAGAATCAGTATGAGAGGTCAGAGCCAGAATCAGACTGAGAGGTCAGAGCCAGAATCAGTCTGAGAGGTCAGAGCCAGAATCAGTCTGAGAGTTCAGAGCCAGAATCAGTCAGAGAAGTCTGAGCCAGAATCAGACTGAGAGGTCAGAGCCAGAAGCAGTATGAGATGTCAGAACAGGAATCAGTCTGAGGTCAGAGCCAGAATTAGTATGAGAAGTCAGAGCCAGAATCAGTCTGAGGGGTCAAAGCCAGAATCAGTCTGAGAGGTCAGAGCCAGAATAGGTATGAGAGGTAAGAGCCAGAAGCATTATGAGAGGTCAGAGCCAGAATCAGTATGAGAGGTCAGAGCCAGAATCAGACTGAGAGGTCAGAGCCAGAATCAGACTAAGAGGTCAGAGCCAGAATCAGTCTGAGAGGTCAGAGCCAAAATCAGTATGAGAGGTCAGAGCCAGAATCAGTATGAGAGGTCAGAGCCAGAATTAGTATGAGAGGTCAGAACCAGAATCAGTATGAGAGGTCAGAGCCAGAATCAGTCTGAGAGTTCAGAGCCAGAATCAGTCAGAGAAGTCAGAGCCAGAATCAGACTGAGAGGTCAGAGCCAGAATCAGTATGAGAGGTCAGAGCCAGAATCAGTATGAGAGGTCAGAGCCAGAATCAGTCTGAGAGGTCAGAGCCAGAAATAGTATCAGACGTCAGAGCCAGAATCAGACTGAGAGGTCAGAGCCAGAATCAGTATGAGAGGTCAGAGCCAGAATCAGTATGAGAGGTCAGAGCCAGAATCAGTCTGAGAGGTCAGAGCCAGAAATAGTATCAGACGTCAGAGCCAGAATCAGTCTGAGAGGTCAGAGCCAGAATCAGTCTGAGAGGTCAGAGCCAGAATCAGTATGAGAGGTCAGAGCCAGAATAAGACTGAGAATTCAGAGCCAGCAGCAGTATGAAAGGTCAGAACTGGAATCAGTATGAGAGGTCAGAGCCAGAAACAGTCTGAGAAATCAGAGCCAGAATCAGTCTGAGAGGTCAGAGCCAGAATCAGTATGAGAGGTCAGAGCCAGAATAGGTATGAGAGGTCAGAGCCAGATGCAGTATGAGAGGTCAGAGCCAGAATCAGTATGAGAGGTCAGAGCCCGGAATCAGACTGAGATGTCAGAGCCAGAATCAGACTGAGAGGTCAGAGCCAGAATCAGTCTGAGAGGTCAGAGCCAGAATCAGTCTGAGAGTTCAGAGCCAGAATCAGTCAGAGAAGTCAGAGCCAGAATCAGACTGAGAGGTCAGAGCCAGAAGCAGTATGAGATGTCAGAACCGGAATCAGTCTGAGAGGTCAGAGCCAGAATTAGTATGAGAAGTCAGAGCCAGAATCAGTCTGAGGGGTCAAAGCCAGGATCAGTCTGAGAGGTCAGAGCCAGAATAGGTATGAGAGGTCAGAGCCAGAAGGATTATGAAAGGTCAGAGCCAGAATCAGTATGAGAGGTCAGAGCCAGAATCAGACTGAGAGGTCAGAGCCAGAATCAGACTGAGAGGTCAGAGCCAGTATCAGTCTGAGAGTTCAGAGCCGGAATCAGACTGAGAGGTCAGAACCAGAATCAGTCTGAGGGGTCAAAGCCAGAATCAGTCTGAGAGGTCAGAGCCAGAATAGGTATGAGAGGTCAGAGCCAGAAGCAGTATGAGAGGTCAGAGCCAGAATCAGTATGAGAGGTCAGAGCCCGGAATCAGACTGAGAGGTCAGAGCCAGAATCAGTATGAGAGGTCAAAACCAGAATCAGTCTGAGAGGTCAGAGCCAGAATCAGACTGAGAGGTCAGAGCCAGAATCAGTCTGAGAGGTCAGAGCCAGATTCAGTATGAGAGGTCAGAGCCAGAATCAGTATGAGAGGTCAGAGCCAGAAACAGTCTGAGAAATCAGAGCCAGAATCAGTCTGAGAGGTCAGAGCCAGAATCAGTATGAGAGGTCAGAGCCAGAATCAGTATGAGAGGTCAGAGCCAGAATCAGTCTGAGAGGTCAGAGCCAGAATCAGTCAGAGAAGTCAGAGCCAGAATCAGACTGAGAGGTCCGAGCCAGAAGCAGTATGAGATGTCAGAACCAGAATCAGTCTGAGGTCAGAGCCAGAATTAGTATGAGAAGTCAGAGCCAGAATCAGTCTGAGGGGTCAAAGCCAGAATCAGTCTGAGAGGTCAGAGCCAGAATAGGTATGAGAGGTCAGAGCCAGATGCAGTATGAGAGGTCAGAGCCAGAATTAGTATGAGAGGTCAGAACCAGAATCAGTATGAGAGGTCAGAGCCAGAATCAGTCTGAGAGTTCAGAGCCAGAATCAGTCAGAGAAGTCAGAGCCAGAATCAGACTGAGAGGTCAGAGCCAGAATCAGTATTAGAGGTCAGAGCCAGAATCAGTATGAGAGGTCAGAGCCAGAATCAGTATGAGAGGTCAGAGCCAGAAATAGTATCAGACGTCAGAGTCAGAATCAGTCTGAGAGGTCAGAGCCAGAATCAGTCTGAGAGGTCAGAGCCAGAATCAGTATGAGAGGTCAGAGCCAGAATCAGACTGAGAGGTCAGAGCCAGAATCAGTCTGAGAGGTCAGAGCCAGAATCAGTCTGAGAGTTCAGAGCCAGAATCAGTCAGAGAAGTCTGAGCCAGAATCAGACTGAGAGGTCAGAGCCAGAAGCAGTATGAGATGTCAGAACAGGAATCAGTCTGAGGTCAGAGCCAGAATTAGTATGAGAAGTCAGAGCCAGAATCAGTCTGAGGGGTCAAAGCCAGAATCAGTCTGAGAGGTCAGAGCCAGAATAGGTATGAGAGGTAAGAGCCAGAAGCATTATGAGAGGTCAGAGCCAGAATCAGTATGAGAGGTCAGAGCCAGAATCAGACTGAGAGGTCAGAGCCAGAATCAGACTGAGAGGTCAGAGCCAGAATCAGTCTGAGAGGTCAGAGCCAGAATCAGTATGAGAGGTCAGAGCCAGAATCAGTATGAGAGGTCAGAGCCAGAATTAGTATGAGAGGTCAGAACCAGAATCAGTATGAGAGGTCAGAGCCAGAATCAGTCTGAGAGTTCAGAGCCAGAATCAGTCAGAGAAGTCAGAGCCAGAATCAGACTGAGAGGTCAGAGCCAGAATCAGTATGAGAGGTCAGAGCCAGAATCAGTATGAGAGGTCAGAGCCAGAATCAGTCTGAGAGGTCAGAGCCAGAAATAGTATCAGACGTCAGAGCCAGAATCAGTCTGAGAGGTCAGAGCCAGAATCAGTCTGAGAGGTCAGAGCCAGAATCAGTATGAGAGGTCAGAGCCAGAATAAGACTGAGAATTCAGAGCCAGCAGCAGTATGAAAGGTCAGAACTGGAATCAGTATGAGAGGTCAGAGCCAGAAACAGTCTGAGAAATCAGAGCCAGAATCAGTCTGAGAGGTCAGAGCCAGAATCAGTATGAGAGGTCAGAGCCAGAATAGGTATGAGAGGTCAGAGCCAGATGCAGTATGAGAGGTCAGAGCCAGAATCAGTATGAGAGGTCAGAGCCCGGAATCAGACTGAGATGTCAGAGCCAGAATCAGACTGAGAGGTCAGAGCCAGAATCAGTCTGAGAGGTCAGAGCCAGAATCAGTCTGAGAGTTCAGAGCCAGAATCAGTCAGAGAAGTCAGAGCCAGAATCAGACTGAGAGGTCAGAGCCAGAAGCAGTATGAGATGTCAGAACCGGAATCAGTCTGAGAGGTCAGAGCCAGAATTAGTATGAGAAGTCAGAGCCAGAATCAGTCTGAGGGGTCAAAGCCAGGATCAGTCTGAGAGGTCAGAGCCAGAATAGGTATGAGAGGTCAGAGCCAGAATCAGACTGAGAGGTCAGAGCCAGAATCAGACTGAGAGGTCAGAGCCAGTATCAGTCTGAGAGTTCAGAGCCGGAATCAGACTGAGAGGTCAGAACCAGAATCAGTCTGAGGGGTCAAAGCCAGAATCAGTCTGAGAGGTCAGAGGCAGAATAGGTATGAGAGGTCAGAGCCAGAAGCAGTATGAGAGGTCAGAGCCAGAATCAGTATGAGAGGTCAGAGCCCGGAATCAGACTGAGAGGTCAGAGCCAGAATCAGTCTGAGAGGTCAGAGCCAGAATCAGTCTGAGAGGTCAGAGCCAGATTCAGTATGAGAAGTCAGAGCCAGAATCAGTATGAGAGGTCAAAACCAGAATCAGTCTGAGAGGTCAGAGCCAGAATCAGACTGAGAGGTCAGAGCCAGAATCAGTATGAGAGGTCAGAACCAGAGTCAGACTGAGAGGTCAGAGCCAGAATCAGTATGAGAGGTAAGAGCCAGAATCAGACTGAGAGGTCAGAGCCAGAATCAGAAGTCAGAGCCAGAATCAGTCTGAGAGGTCAGAGCCAGAATCGGTATGAGATGTCAGAGCCAGAAGCAGTATGAAAGGTCAGAACTGGAATCAGTATGAGAGGTCAGAGCCAGAAACAGTCTGAGAAATCAGAGCCAGAATCAGTCTGAGAGGTCAGAGCCAGAATCAGTATGAGAGGTCAGAGCCAGAATCAGTATGAGAGGTCAAAGCCAGAATCAATATGAGAGGTCAGAGCCAGAATTAGTATGAGAGGTCAGAACCAAAATCAGTATGAGAGGTCAGAGCCAGAATCAGTCTGAGAGTTCAGAGCCAGAATCAGTATGAGAGGTCAGAGCCAGAATCAGTATGAGAGGTCAGAGCCAGAATCAGTCTGAGAGGTCAGAGCCAGAAATAATATCAGACGTCAGAGCCAGAATCAGTCTGAGAGGTCAGAGCCAGAATCAGTATGAGAGGTCAGAGCCAGAATCAGACTGAGAGGTCAGAGCCAGAATCAGTCTGAGAGGTCAGAGCCAGAATCAGTCTGAGAGTTCAGAGCCAGAATCAGTCAGAGAAGTCAGAGCCAGAATCAGACTGAGAGGTCAGAGCCAGAAGCAGTATAAGATATCAGAACCAGAATCAGTCTGAGAGGTCAGAGCCAGAATTAGTATGAGAAGTCAGAGCCAGAATCAGTCTGAGGGGTCAAAGCCAGAATCAGTCTGAGAGGTCAGAGCCAGAATAGGTATCAGAGGTCAGAGCCAGAAGCAGTATGAGAGGTCAGAGCCAGAATCAGTATGAGAGGTCAGAGCCCGGAATCAGACTGAGAGGTCAGAGCCAGAATCAGAATGAGAGGTCAGAGCCAGAATCAGTCTGAGAGGTCAGAGCCAGAATCAGTCTGAGAGGTCAGAGCCAGAATCAGTATGAGAGGTCAGAGCCAGAATGAGTATGAGAGGTCAGAGGCAGAATCAGACTGAGAGGTCAGAGCCAGAATCAGTCTGAGAGTTCAGAGCCGGAATCAGACTGAAAGGTAAGAGCCAGAATCAGTCTGAGAGGTCAGAGCCAGAAGCATTATGAGAGGTCAGAGCCAGAATCAGTATGAGAGGTCAGAGCCTGGAATCAGACTGAGAGGTCAGAGCCAGAATCAGACTGAGAGGTCAGAGCCAGAATCAGACTGAGAGGTCAGAGCCAGTATCAGTCTGAGAGTTCAGAGCCGGAATCAGACTGAGAGGTCAGAACCAGAATCAGTCTGAGAGGTCAGAGCCAGAATTAGTATGAGAAGTCAGAACAAGAATCAGTCTGAGGGGTCAAAGCCAGAATCAGTCTGAGAGGTCAGAGCCAGAATAGGTATGAGAGGTCAGAGCCAGAAGCAGTATGAGAGGTCAGAGCCAGAATCAGTATGAGAGGTCAGAGCCCGGAATCAGACTGAGAGGTCAGAGCCAGAATCAGACTGAGAGGTCAGAGCCAGAATCAGTCTGAGAGGTCAGAGCCACAAACAGTCTGAGAGGTCAGAGCCAGATTCAGTATGAGAGGTCAGAGCCAGAATCAGTATGAGAGGTCAAAACCAGAATCAGTCTGAGAGGTCAGAGCCAGAATCAGACTGAGAGGTCAGAGCCAGAGTCAGTATGAGAGGTCAGAGCCAGAATCAGACTGAGAGGTCAGAGCCAGATTCAGTTTGAGAGGTAAGAGCCAGAATCAGACTGTATGGTCAGAGCCAGAATCAGTCTGAGAAGTCAGAGCCAGAATCAGTCTGAGAGGTCAGAGCCAGAATCGGTATGAGATGTCAGAGCCAGAAGCAGTATGAAAGGTCAGAACTGGAATCAGTATGAGAGGTCAGAGCCAGAAACAGTCTGTGAAATCAGAGCCAGAATCGGTATGAGATGTCAGAGCCAGAATCAGTATGAGAGGTCAGAGCCAGAATCAGTATGAGAGGTCAGAGCCAGAATTAGTATGAGAGGTCAGAACCAGAATCAGTATGAGAGTTCAGAGCCAGAATCAGTCTGAAAGTTCAGAGCCAGAATCAGTCAGAGAAGTCAGAGTCAGAATCATACTGAGAGGTCAGAGCCAGAATCAGTATGAGAGGTCAGAGCCAGAATCAGTATGAGAGGTCAGAGCCAGAATCAGTCTGAGAGGTCAGAGCCAGAAATAGTATCAGACGTCAGAGCCAGAATCAGTCTGAGAGGTCAGAGCCAGAATCAGTATGAGAGGTCAGAGCCAGAATCAGTATGAGAGGTCAGAGCCAGAATTAGTATGAGAGGTCAGAACCAGAATCAGTATGAGAGGTCAGAGCCAGAATCAGTCTGAAAGTTCAGAGCCAGAATCAGTCAGAGAAGTCAGAGCCAGAATCATACTGAGAGGTCAGAGCCAGAATCAGTATGAGAGGTCAGAGCCAGAATCAGTATGAGAGGTCAGAGCCAGAATCAGTCGGAGAGGTCAGAGCCAGAAATAGTATCAGACGTCAGAGCCAGAATCAGTCTGACAGGTCAGAGCCAGAATCAGTATGAGAGGTCAGAGCCAGAATCAGTCAGAGAAGTCAGAGCCAGAATCAGACTGAGAGGTCAGAGCCAGAAGCAGTATGAGATGTCAGAACCAGCATCAGTCTGAGAGGTCAGAGCCAGAATTAGTATGAGAAGTCAGAGCCAGAATCAGTCTGAGAAGTCAGAGCCAGAATACGTATGAGAGGTCAGAGCCAGAAGCAGTATGAGAGGTCAGAGCCAGAATCAGTATGAGAGGTCAGAGCCCGGATTCAGACTGAGAGGTCAGAGCCAGAATCAGTATGAGAGGTCAGGGCCCGGAATCAGACTGAGAGGTCAGAGCCAGAATCAGACTGAGAGGTCAGAGCCAGAATCAGACTGAGAGGTCAGAGCCAGTATCAGTCTGAGAGTTCAGAGCCGGAATCAGACTGAGAGGTCAGAACCAGAATCAGTCTGAGAGGTCAGAGCCAGAATTAGTATGAGAAGTCAGAACAAGAATCAGCCTGAGGGGTCAAAGCCAGAATCAGTCTGAGAGGTCAGAGCCAGAATAGGTATGAGCGGTCAGAGCCAGAAGCAGTATGAGAGGTCAGAGCCAGAATCAGTATGAGAGGTCAGAGCCCGGAATCAGACTGAGAGGTCAGAGCCAGAATCAGACTGAGAGGTCAGAGCCAGAATCAGTCTGAGAGGTCAGAGCCACAAACAGTCTGAGAGGTCAGAGCCAGATTCAGTATGAGAGGTCAGAGCCAGAATCAGTATGAGAGGTCAAAACCAGAATCAGTCTGAGAGGTCAGAGCCAGAATCAGACTGAGAGGTCAGAGCCAGAATCAGTATGAGAGGTCAGAGCCAGAATCAGTATGAGAGGTCAGAGCCAGAATCAGACTGAGAGGTCAGAGCCCAGAATCAGTATGAGAGGTAAGAGCCAGAATCAGACTGAGAGGTCAGAGCCAGAATCAGTCTGAGAAGTCAGAGCCAGAATCAGTCTGAGAGGTCAGAGCCAGAATCGGTATGAGATGTCAGAGCCAGAAGCAGTATGAAAGGTCAGAACTGGAATCAGTATGAGAGGTCAGAGCCAGAAACAGTCTGAGAAATCAGAGCCAGAATCGGTATGAGATGTCAGAGCCAGAATCAGTATGAGAGGTCAGAGCCAGAATAGGTATGAGAGGTCAGAGCCAGAATCAGACTGAGAGATCAGAGCCAGAATCAGACTGAGAGGTCAGAGCCAGAATCAGTCTGAGAGGTCAGAGCCAGAATCAGTATGAGAGGTCAGAGCCAGAAACAGTATGAGAGGTCAGAGCCAGAATTAGTATGAGAGGTCAGAACCAGAATCAGTCTGAGAGGTCAGAGCCAGAATCAGTCTGAGAGTTCAGAGCCAGAATCCGTCAGAGAAGTCAGAGCCAGAATCAGACTGAGAGGTCAGAGCCAGAATCAGTATGAGAGATCAGAGCCAGAATCAGAATGAGAGGTCAGAGCCAGAATAAGACTGAGATGTCAGAGCCAGAAGCAGTATGAAAGGTCAGAACTGGAATCAGTATGAGAGGTCAGAGCCAGAAATAGTCAGAGAAATCAGAGCCAGAATCAGTCTGAGAGGTCAGAGCCAGAATCAGTATGAGAGGTCAGAGCCAGAATAGGTATGAGAGGTCAGAGCCAGATGCAGTATGAGAGGTCAGAGCCAGAATCAGTATGAGAGGTCAGAGCACGGAATAAGACTGAGAGGTCAGAGCCAGAATAAGACTGAGAGGTCAGAGCCAGAATCAGTCTGAGAGGTCAGAGCCAGAATCAGTCTGAGAAGTCAGAGCCAGAATCAGACTGAGAGGTCAGAGCCAGAATCAGTATGAGAGGTCAGAGCCAGAATCAGTATGAGAGGTCAGAGCCAGAATCAGTATGAGAGGTCAGAGCAAGAATTAGTATGAGAGGTCAGAACCAGAATCAGTATGAGAGGTCAGAGCCAGAATCAGTCTGAGAGTTCAGAGCCAGAATCAGTCAGAGAAGTCAGAGCCAGAATCAGACTGAGAGGTCAGAGCCAGAATCAGTATGAGAGGTCAGAGCTAGAATCAGTATGAGAGGTCAGACCCAGAATCAGTCTGAGAGGTCAGAGCCAGAAATAGTATCAGACGTCAGAGCCAGAATCAGTCTGAGAGGTCAGAGCCAGAATCAGTCTGAGAGGTCAGAGCCAGATTCAGTATGAGAGGTCAGAGCCAGAATCAGTATGAGAGGTCAGAGCCAGAAACAGTCTGAGAAATCAGAGCCAGAATCAGTATGAGAGGTCAGAGCCAGAATCAGTATGAGAGGTCAGAGCCAGAATCAGTATGAGAGGTCAGAGCCAGAATCAGTCAGAGAAGTCAGAGCCAGAATCAGACTGAGAGGTCAGAGCCAGAAGCAGCATGAGATGTCAGAACCAGAATCAGTCTGAGGTCAGAGCCAGAATTAGTATGAGAAGTCAGAGCCAGAATCAGTCTGAGGGGTCAAAGCCAGAATCAGTCTGAGAGGTCAGAGCCAGAATAGGTATGAGAGGTCAGAGCCAGATGCAGTATGAGAGGTCAGAGCCAGAATTAGTATGAGAGGTCAGAACCAGAATCAGTATGAGAGGTCAGAGCCAGAATCAGTCTGAGGAGTTCAGAGCCAGAATCAGTCAGAGAAGTCAGAGCCAGAATCAGACTGAGAGGTCAGAGCCAGAATCAGTATTAGAGGTCAGAGCCAGAATCAGTATGAGAGGTCAGAGCCAGAATCAGTATGAGAGGTCAGAGCCAGAAATAGTATCAGACGTCAGAGTCAGAATCAGTTTGAGAGGTCAGAGCCAGAATCAGTCTGAGAGGTCAGAGCCAGAATCAGTATGAGAGGTCAGAGCCAGAATCAGACTGAGAGGTCAGAGCCAGAATCAGACTGAGAGGTCAGAGCCAGAATCAGTCTGAGAGGTCAGAGCCACAAACAGTCTGAGAGGTCAGAGCCAGATTCAGTATGAGAGGTCAGAGCCAGAATCAGTATGAGAGGTCAAAACCAGAATCAGTCTGAGAGGTCAGAGCCAGAATCAGACTGAGAGGTCAGAGCCAGAGTCAGTATGAGAGGTCAGAGCCAGAATCAGACTGAGAGGTCAGAGCCAGATTCAGTATGAGAGGTAAGAGCCAGAATCAGACTGAATGGTCAGAGCCAGAATCAGTCTGAGAAGTCAGAGCCAGAATCAGTCTGAGAGGTCAGAGCCAGAATCGGTATGAGATGTCAGAGCCAGAAGCAGTATGAAAGGTCAGAACTGGAATCAGTATGAGAGGTCAGAGCCAGAAACAGTCTGTGAAATCAGAGCCAGAATCGGTATGAGATGTCAGAGCCAGAATCAGTATGAGAGGTCAGAGCCAGAATCAGTATGAGAGGTCAGAGCCAGAATTAGTATGAGAGGTCAGAACCAGAATCAGTATGAGAGTTCAGAGCCAGAATCAGTCTGAAAGTTCAGAGCCAGAATCAGTCAGAGAAGTCAGAGTCAGAATCATACTGAGAGGTCAGAGCCAGAATCAGTATGAGAGGTCAGAGCCAGAATCAGTATGAGAGGTCAGAGCCAGAATCAGTCTGAGAGGTCAGAGCCAGAAATAGTATCGGACGTCAGAGCCAGAATCAGTCTGAGAGGTCAGAGCCAGAATCAGTATGAGAGGTCAGAGCCAGAATCAGTATGAGAGGTCAGAGCCAGAATTAGTATGAGAGGTCAGAACCAGAATCAGTATGAGAGGTCAGAGCCAGAATCAGTCTGAAAGTTCAGAGCCAGAATCAGTCAGAGAAGTCAGAGCCAGAATCATACTGAGAGGTCAGAGCCAGAATCAGTATGAGAGGTCAGAGCCAGAATCAGTATGAGAGGTCAGAGCCAGAATCAGTCGGAGAGGTCAGAGCCAGAAATAGTATCAGACGTCAGAGCCAGAATCAGTCTGACAGGTCAGAGCCAGAATCAGTATGAGAGGTCAGAGCCAGAATCAGTCAGAGAAGTCAGAGCCAGAATCAGACTGAGAGGTCAGAGCCAGAAGCAGTATGAGATGTCAGAACCAGCATCAGTCTGAGAGGTCAGAGCCAGAATTAGTATGAGAAGTCAGAGCCAGAATCAGTCTGAGAAGTCAGAGCCAGAATACGTATGAGAGGTCAGAGCCAGAAGCAGTATGAGAGGTCAGAGCCAGAATCAGTATGAGAGGTCAGAGCCCGGATTCAGACTGAGAGGTCAGAGCCAGAATCAGTATGAGAGGTCAGGGCCCGGAATCAGACTGAGAGGTCAGAGCCAGAATCAGACTGAGAGGTCAGAGCCAGAATCAGACTGAGAGGTCAGAGCCAGTATCAGTCTAAGAGTTCAGAGCCGGAATCAGACTGAGAGGTCAGAACCAGAATCAGTCTGAGAGGTCAGAGCCAGAATTAGTATGAGAAGTCAGAACAAGAATCAGCCTGAGGGGTCAAAGCCAGAATCAGTCTGAGAGGTCAGAGCCAGAATAGGTATGAGCGGTCAGAGCCAGAAGCAGTATGAGAGGTCAGAGCCAGAATCAGTATGAGAGGTCAGAGCCCGGAATCAGACTGAGAGGTCAGAGCCAGAATCAGACTGAGAGGTCAGAGCCAGAATCAGTCTGAGAGGTCAGAGCCACAAACAGTCTGAGAGGTCAGAGCCAGATTCAGTATGAGAGGTCAGAGCCAGAATCAGTATGAGAGGTCAAAACCATAATCAGTCTGAGAGGTCAGAGCCAGAATCAGACTGAGAGGTCAGAGCCAGAATCAGTATGAGAGGTCAGAGCCAGAATCAGTATGAGAGGTCAGAGCCAGAATCAGACTGAGAGGTCAGAGCCCAGAATCAGTATGTAGGTAAGAGCAGAATCAGACTGAGAGGTCAGAAGCCAGAAATCAGTCTGAGAAGTCAGAGCCAGAATCAGTCTGAGGTCAGAGCCAGAATCGGTATGAGATGTCAGAGCCAGAAGCAGTATGAAAGGTCAGAACTGGATATCAGTATGAGAGGTCAGAGCCAGAAACAGTCTGAGAAATCAGAGCCAGAATCGGTATGAGATGTCAGAGCCAGAATCAGTATGAGAGGTCAGAGCCAGAACTAGGTATGAGAGGTCAGAGCCAGAATCAGACTGAGAGATCAGAGCCAGAATCAGACTGAGAAGTCAGAGCCAGAATCAGTCTGAGAGGTCAGAGCCAGAATCAGTATGAGAGGTCAGAGCCAGAAACAGTATGAGAGGTCAGAGCCAGAATTAGTATGAGAGGTCAGAACCAGAATCAGTCTGAGAGGTCAGAGCCAGAATCAGTCTGAGAGTTCAGAGCCAGAATCCGTCAGAGAAGTCAGAGCCAGAATCAGACTGAGAGGTCAGAGCCAGAATCAGTATGAGAGATCAGAGCCAGAATCAGAATGAGAGGTCAGAGCCAGAATAAGACTGAGATGTCAGAGCCAGAAGCAGTATGAAAGGTCAGAACTGGAATCAGTATGAGAGGTCAGAGCCAGAAATAGTCAGAGAAATCAGAGCCAGAATCAGTCTGAGAGGTCAGAGCCAGAATCAGTATGAGAGGTCAGAGCCAGAATAGGTATGAGAGGTCAGAGCCAGATGCAGTATGAGAGGTCAGAGCCAGAATCAGTATGAGAGGTCAGAGCACGGAATAAGACTGAGAGGTCAGAGCCAGAATAAGACTGAGAGGTCAGAGCCAGAATCAGTCTGAGAGGTCAGAGCCAGAATCAGTCTGAGAAGTCAGAGCCAGAATCAGACTGAGAGGTCAGAGCCAGAATCAGTATGAGAGGTCAGAGCCAGAATCAGTATGAGAGGTCAGAGCCAGAATCAGTATGAGAGGTCAGAGCAAGAATTAGTATGAGAGGTCAGAACCAGAATCAGTATGAGAGGTCAGAGCCAGAATCAGTCTGAGAGTTCAGAGCCAGAATCAGTCAGAGAAGTCAGAGCCAGAATCAGACTGAGAGGTCAGAGCCAGAATCAGTATGAGAGGTCAGAGCCAGAATCAGTATGAGAGGTCAGACCCAGAATCAGTCTGAGAGGTCAGAGCCAGAAATAGTATCAGACGTCAGAGCCAGAATCAGTCTGAGAGGTCAGAGCCAGAATCAGTCTGAGAGGTCAGAGCCAGATTCAGTATGAGAGGTCAGAGCCAGAATCAGTATGAGAGGTCAGAGCCAGAAACAGTCTGAGAAATCAGAGCCAGAATCAGTATGAGAGGTCAGAGCCAGAATCAGTATGAGAGGTCAGAGCCAGAATCAGTATGAGAGGTCAGAGCCAGAATCAGTCAGAGAAGTCAGAGCCAGAATCAGACTGAGAGGTCAGAGCCAGAAGCAGCATGAGATGTCAGAACCAGAATCAGTCTGAGGTCAGAGCCAGAATTAGTATGAGAAGTCAGAGCCAGAATCAGTCTGAGGGGTCAAAGCCAGAATCAGTCTGAGAGGTCAGAGCCAGAATAGGTATGAGAGGTCAGAGCCAGATGCAGTATGAGAGGTCAGAGCCAGAATTAGTATGAGAGGTCAGAACCAGAATCAGTATGAGAGGTCAGAGCCAGAATCAGTCTGAGAGTTCAGAGCCAGAATCAGTCAGAGAAGTCAGAGCCAGAATCAGACTGAGAGGTCAGAGCCAGAATCAGTATTAGAGGTCAGAGCCAGAATCAGCATGAGAGGTCAGAGCCAGAATCAGTATGAGAGGTCAGAGCCAGAAATAGTATCAGACGTCAGAGTCAGAATCAGTTTGAGAGGTCAGAGCCAGAATCAGTCTGAGAGGTCAGAGCCAGAATCAGTATGAGAGGTCAGAGCCAGAATCAGACTAAGAGGTCAGAGCCAGAATCAGTCTGAGAGGTCAGAGCCAGAATCAGTCTGAGAGTTCAGAGCCAGAATCAGTCAGAGAAGTCTGAGCCAGAATCAGACTGAGAGGTCAGAGCCAGAAGCAGTATGAGATGTCAGAACAGGAATCAGTCTGAGGTCAGAGCAAGAATTAGTATGAGAAGTCAGAGCCAGAATCAGTCTAAGGGGTCAAAGCCAGAATCAGTCTGAGAGGTCAGAGCCAGAATAGGTATGAGAGGTCAGAGCCAGAAGCATTATGAGAGGTCAGAGCCAGAATCAGTATGAGAGGTCAGAGCCTGGAATCAGACTGAGAGGCCAGAGCCAGAATCAGTCTGAGAGGTCAGAGCCAGAATCAGTATGAGAGGTCAGAGCCAGAATTAGTATGAGAGGTCAGAACCAGAATCAGTATGAGAGGTCAGAGCCAGAATCAGTCTGAGAGTTCAGAGCCAGAATCAGTCTGAGAGTTCAGAGCCAGAATCAGTCAGAGAAGTCAGAGCCAGAATCAGACTGAGAGGTCAGAGCCAGAATCAGTATGAGAGGTCAGAGCCAGAATCAGTATGAGAGGTCAGAGCCAGAATCAGTCTGAGAGGTCAGAGCCAGAAATAGTATCAGACGTCAGAGCCAGAATCAGTCTAAGAGGTCAGAGCCAGAATCAGTCTGAGAGGTCAGAGCCAGAATCAGTATGAGAGGTCAGAGCCAGAATAAGACTGAGAATTCAGAGCCAGAAGCAGTATGAAAGGTCAGAACTGGAATCAGTATGAGAGGTCAGAGCCAGAAACAGTCTGAGAAATCAGAGCCAGAATCAGTCTGAGAGGTCAGAGCCAGAATCAGTATGAGAGGTCAGAGCCAGAATAGGTATGAGAGGTCAGAGCCAGATGCAGTATGAGAGGTCAGAGCCAGAATCAGTATGAGAGGTCAGAGCCCGGAATCAGACTGAGATGTCAGAACCAGAATCAGACTGAGAGGTCAGAGCCAGAATCAGTCTGAGAGGTCAGAGCCAGAATCAGTCTGAGAGTTCAGAGCCAGAATCAGTCAGAGAAGTCAGAGCCAGAATCAGACTGAGAGGTCAGAGCCAGGAGCAGTATGAGATGTCAGAACCGGAATCAGTCTGAGAGGTCAGAGCCAGAATTAGTATGAGAAGTCAGAGCCAGAATCAGTCTGAGGGGTCAAAGCCAGGATCAGTCTGAGAGGTCAGAGCCAGAATAGGTATGAGAGGTCAGAGCCAGAAGCATTATGAAAGGTCAGAGCCAGAATCAGTATGAGAGGTCAGAGCCAGAATTAGACTGAGAGGTCAGAGCCAGAATCAGACTGAGAGGTCAGAGCCAGTATCAGTCTGAGAGTTCAGAGCCGGAATCAGACTGAGAGGTCAGAACCAGAATCAGTCTGAGGGGTCAAAGCCAGAATCAGTCTGAGAGGTCAGAGCCAGAATAGGTATGAGAGGTCAGAGCCAGAAGCAGTATGAGAGGTCAGAGCCAGAATCAGTATGAGAGGTCACAGCCCGGAAATAGTATCAGACGTCAGAGCCAGAATCAGTCTAAGAGGTCAGAGCCAGAATCAGTCTGAGAGGTCAGAGCCAGAATCAGTATGAGAGGTCAGAGCCAGAATAAGACTGAGAATTCAGAGCCAGAAGCAGTATGAAAGGTCAGAACTGGAATCAGTATGAGAGGTCAGAGCCAGAAACAGTCTGAGAAATCAGAGCCAGAATCAGTCTGAGAGGTCAGAGCCAGAATCAGTATGAGAGGTCAGAGCCAGAATAGGTATGAGAGGTCAGAGCCAGATGCAGTATGAGAGGTCAGAGCCAGAATCAGTATGAGAGGTCAGAGCCCGGAATCAGACTGAGATGTCAGAACCGGAATCAGTCTGAGAGGTCAGAGCCAGAATTAGTATGAGAAGTCAGAGCCAGAATCAGTCTGAGGGGTCAAAGCCAGGATCAGTCTGAGAGGTCAGAGCCAGAATAGGTATGAGAGGTCAGAGCCAGAAGCATTATGAAAGGTCAGAGCCAGAATCAGTATGAGAGGTCAGAGCCAGAATTAGACTGAGAGGTCAGAGCCAGAATCAGACTGAGAGGTCAGAGCCAGTATCAGTCTCAGAGTTCAGAGCCGGAATCAGACTGAGAGGTCAGAACCAGAATCAGTCTGAGGGGTCAAAGCCAGAATCAGTCTGAGAGGTCAGAGCCAGAATAGGTATGAGAGGTCAGAGCCAGAATCAGTATGAGAGGTCAGAGCCTGGAATCAGACTGAGAGGTCAGAGCCAGAATCAGTCTGAGAGGTCAGAGCCAGAATCAGTATGAGAGGTCAGAGGCAGAATTAGTATGAGAGGTCAGAACCAGAATCAGTATGAGAGGTCAGAGCCAGAATCAGTCTGAGAGTTCAGAGCCAGAATCAGTCTGAGAGTTCAGAGCCAGAATCAGTCAGAGAAGTCAGAGCCAGAATCAGACTGAGAGGTCAGAGCCAGAATCAGTATGAGAGGTCAGAGCCAGAATCAGTATGAGAGGTCAGAGCCAGAATCAGTCTGAGAGGTCAGAGCCAGAAATAGTATCAGACGTCAGAGCCAGAATCAGTCTAAGAGGTCAGAGCCAGAATCAGTCTGAGAGGTCAGAGCCAGAATCAGTATGAGAGGTCAGAGCCAGAATAAGACTGAGAATTCAGAGCCAGAAGCAGTATGAAAGGTCAGAACTGGAATCAGTATGAGAGGTCAGAGCCAGAAACAGTCTGAGAAATCAGAGCCCGAATCAGTATGAGAGGTCAGAGCCAGAATCAGTATGAGAGGTCAGAGCCAGAATAGGTATGAGAGGTCAGAGCCAGATGCAGTATGAGAGGTCAGAGCCAGAATCAGTATGAGAGGTCAGAGCCCGGAATCAGACTGAGATGTCAGAACCAGAATCAGACTGAGAGGTCAGAGCCAGAATCAGTCTGAGAGGTCAGAGCCAGAATCAGTCTGAGAGTTCAGAGCCAGAATCAGTCAGAGAAGTCAGAGCCAGAATCAGACTGAGAGGTCAGAGCCAGAAGCAGTATGAGATGTCAGAACCGGAATCAGTCTGAGAGGTCAGAGCCAGAATTAGTATGAGAAGTCAGAGCCAGAATCAGTCTGAGGGGTCAAAGCCAGGATCAGTCTGAGAGGTCAGAGCCAGAATAGGTATCAGAGGTCAGAGCCAGAAGCATTATGAAAGGTCAGAGCCAGAATCAGTATGAGAGGTCAGAGCCAGAATTAGACTGAGAGGTCAGAGCCAGAATCAGACTGAGAGGTCAGAGCCAGTATCAGTCTGAGAGTTCAGAGCCGGAATCAGACTGAGAGGTCAGAACCAGAATCAGTCTGAGGGGTCAAAGCCAGAATCAGTCTGAGAGGTCAGAGCCAGAATAGGTATGAGAGGTCAGAGCCAGAAGCAGTATGAGAGGTCAGAGCCAGAATCAGTATGAGAGGTCACAGCCCGGAAATAGTATCAGACGTCAGAGCCAGAATCAGTCTAAGAGGTCAGAGCCAGAATCAGTCTGAGAGGTCAGAGCCAGAATCAGTATGAGAGGTCAGAGCCAGAATAAGACTGAGAATTCAGAGCCAGAAGCAGTATGAAAGGTCAGAACTGGAATCAGTATGAGAGGTCAGAGCCAGAAACAGTCTGAGAAATCAGAGCCAGGATCAGTCTGAGAGGTCAGAGCCAGAATAGGTATGAGAGGTCAGAGCCAGAAGCATTATGAAAGGTCAGAGCCAGAATCAGTATGAGAGGTCAGAGCCAGAATTAGACTGAGAGGTCAGAGCCAGAATCAGACTGAGAGGTCAGAGCCAGTATTAGTCTGAGAGTTCAGAGCCGGAATCAGACTGAGAGGTCAGAACCAGAATCAGTCTGAGGGGTCAAAGCCAGAATCAGTCTGAGAGGTCAGAGCCAGAATAGGTATGAGAGGTCAGAGCCAGAAGCAGTATGAGAGGTCAGAGCCAGAATCAGTATGAGAGGTCACAGCCCGGAATCAGACTGAGAGGTCAGAGCCAGAATAAGACTGAGAGGTCAGAGCCAGAATCAGTCTGAGAGGTCAGAGCCAGAATCAGTCTGAGAGGTCAGAGCCAGATTCAGTATGAGAGGTCAGAGCCAGAATCAGTATGAGAGGTCAAAACCAGAATCAGTCTGAGAGGTCAGAGCCAGAATCAGACTGAGAGGTCAGAGCCAGAATCAGTATGAGAGGTCAGAGCCAGAATCAGTATGAGAGGTCAGAACCAGAATCAGACTGAGAGGTCAGAGCCAGAATCAGTATGAGAGGTAAGAGCCAGAATCAGACTGATAGGTCAGAGCCAGAATCAGTCTGAGAATTCAGAGCCAGAATCAGTCTGAGAGGTCAGAGCCAGAATCGGTATGAGATGTCAGAGCCAGAAGCAGTATGAAAGGTCAGAACTGGAATCAGTATGAGAGGTCAGAGCCAGAAACAGTCTGAGAAATCAGAGCCAGAATCAGTCTGAGAGGTCAGAGCCAGAATCAGTATGAGAGGTCAGAGCCAGAATCAGTATGAGAGGTCAAAGCCAGAATCAGTATGAGAGGTCAGAGCCAGAATTAGTATGAGAGGTCAGAACCAGAATCAGTATGAGAGGTCAGAGCCAGAATCAGTCTGAGAGTTCAGAGCCAGAATCAGTATGAGAGGTCAGAGCCAGAATCAGTATGAGAGGTCAGAGCCAGAATCAGTCTGAGAGGTCAGAGCCAGAAATAAAATCAGACGTCAGAGCCAGAATCAGTCTGAGAGGTCAGAGCCAGAATCAGTATGAGAGGTCAGAGCCAGAATCAGACTGAGAGGTCAGAGCCAGAATCAGTCTGAGAGGTCAGAGCCAGAATCAGTCTGAGAGTTCAGAGCCAGAATCAGTCAGAGAAGTCAGAGCCAGAATCAGACTGAGAGGTCAGAGCCAGAAGCAGTATAAGATATCAGAACCAGAATCAGTCTGAGAAGTCAGAGCCAGAATTAGTATGAGAAGTCAGAGCCAGAATCAGTCTGAGGGGTCAAAGCCAGAATCAGTCTGAGAGGTCAGAGCCAGAATAGGTATCAGAGGTCAGAGCCAGAAGCAGTATGAGAGGTCAGAGCCAGAATCAGTATGAGAGGTCAGAGCCCGGAATCAGACTGAGAGGTCAGAGCCAGAATCAGAATGAGAGGTCAGAGCCAGAATCAGTCTGAGAGGTCAGAGCCAGAATCAGTCTGAGAGGTCAGAGCCAGAATCAGTATGAGAGGTCAGAGCCAGAATGAGTATGAGAGGTCAGAGGCAGAATCAGACTGAGAGGTCAGAGCCAGAATCAGTCTGAGAGTTCAGAGCCGGAATCAGACTGAAAGGTAAGAGCCAGAATCAGTCTGAGAGGTCAGAGCCAGAAGCATTATGAGAGGTCAGAGCCAGAATCAGTATGAGAGGTCAGAGCCCGGAATCAGACTGAGAGGTCAGAGCCAGAATCAGACTGAGAGGTCAGAGCCAGAATCAGACTGAGAGGTCAGAGCCAGTATCAGTCTGAGAGTTCAGAGCCGGAATCAGACTGAGAGGTCAGAACCAGAATCAGTCTGAGAGGTCAGAGCCAGAATTAGTATGAGAAGTCAGAACAAGAATCATTCTGAGGGGTCAAAGCCAGAATCAGTCTGAGAGGTCAGAGCCAGAATAGGTATGAGAGGTCAGAGCCAGAAGCAGTATGAGAGGTCAGAGCCAGAATCAGTATGAGAGGTCAGAGCCCGGAATCAGACTGAGAGGTCAGAGCCAGAATCAGACTGAGAGGTCAGAGCCAGAATCAGTCTGAGAGGTCAGAGCCACAAACAGTCTGAGAGGTCAGAGCCAGATTCAGTATGAGAGGTCAGAGCCAGAATCAGACTGAAAGGTCAGAGCCAGAATCAGTATGAGAGGTCAGAGCCAGAATCAGACTGAGAGGTCAGAGCCAGATTCAGTATGAGAGGTAAGAGCCAGAATCAGACTGAATGGTCAGAGCCAGAATCAGTCTGAGAATTCAGAGCCAGAATCAGTCTGAGAGGTCAGAGCCAGAATCGGTATGAGATGTCAGAGCCAGAAGCAGTATGAAAGGTCAGAACTGGAATCAGTATGAGAGGTCAGAGCCAGAAACAGTCTGTGAAATCAGAGCCAGAATCGGTATGAGATGTCAGAGCCAGAATCAGTATGAGAGGTCAGAGCCAGAATCAGTATGAGAGGTCAGAGCCAGAATTAGTATGAGAGGTCAGAACCAGAATCAGTATGAGAGTTCAGAGCCAGAATCAGTCTGAAAGTTCAGAGCCAGAATCAGTCAGAGAAGTCAGAGCCAGAATCATACTGAGAGGTCAGAGCCAGAATCAGTATGAGAGGTCAGAGCCAGAATCAGTATGAGAGGTCAGAGCCAGAATCAGTCTGAGAGGTCAGAGCCAGAAATAGTATCAGACGTCAGAGCCAGAATCAGTCTGAGAGGTCAGAGCCAGAATCAGTATGAGAGGTCAGAGCCAGAATCAGTATGAGAGGTCAGAGCCAGAATTAGTATGAGAGGTCAGAACCAGAATCAGTATGAGAGGTCAGAGCCAGAATCAGTCTGAAAGTTCAGAGCCAGAATCAGTCAGAGAAGTCAGAGCCAGAATCATACTGAGAGGTCAGAGCCAGAATCAGTATGAGAGGTCACAGCCAGAATCAGTATGAGAGGTCAGAGCCAGAATCAGTCGGAGAGGTCAGAGCCAGAAATAGTATCAGACGTCAGAGCCAGAATCAGTCTGAGAGGTCAGAGCCAGAATCAGTATGAGAGGTCAGAGCCAGAATCAGACTGAGAGTTCAGAGCCAGAATCAGTCAGAGAAGTCAGAGCCAGAATCAGACTGAGAGGTCAGAGCCAGAAGCAGTATGAGATGTCAGAACCAGCATCAGTCTGAGAGGTCAGAGCCAGAATTAGTATGAGAAGTCAGAGCCAGAATCAGTCTGAGAAGTCAGAGCCAGAATACGTATGAGAGGTCAGAGCCAGAAGCAGTATGAGAGGTCAGAGCCAGAATCAGTATGAGAGGTCAGAGCCCAGATTCAGACTGAGAGGTCAGAGCCAGAATCAGTATGAGAGGTCAGGGCCCGGAATCAGACTGAGAGGTCAGAGCCAGAATTAGACTGAGAGGTCAGAGCCAGAATCAGACTGAGAGGTCAGAGCCAGTATCAGTCTGAGAGTTCAGAGCCGGAATCAGACTGAGAGGTCAGAACCAGAATCAGTCTGAGAGGTCAGAGCCAGAATTAGTATGAGAAGTCAGAACAAGAATCAGTCTGAGGGGTCAAAGCCAGAATCAGTCTGAGAGGTCAGAGCCAGAATAGGTATGAGCGGTCAGAGCCAGAAGCAGTATGAGAGGTCAGAGCCAGAATCAGTATGAGAGGTCAGAGCCCGGAATCAGACTGAGAGGTCAGAGCCAGAATCAGACTGAGAGGTCAGAGCCAGAATCAGTCTGAGAGGTCAGAGCCACAAACAGTCTGAGAGGTCAGAGCCAGATTCAGTATGAGAGGTCAGAGCCAGAATCAGTATGAGAGGTCAAAACCAGAATCAGTCTGAGAGGTCAGAGCCAGAATCAGACTGAGAGGTCAGAGCCAGAATCAGTATGAGAGGTCAGAGCCAGAATCAGTATGAGAGGTCAGAGCCAGAATCAGACTGAGAGGTCAGAGCCAGAATCAGTATGAGAGGTAAGAGCCAGAATCAGACTGAGAGGTCAGAGCCAGAATCAGTCTGAGAAGACAGAGCCAGAATCAGTCTGAGAGGTCAGAGCCAGAATCGGTATGAGATGTCAGAGCCAGAAGCAGTATGAAAGGTCAGAACTGGAATCAGTATGAGAGGTCAGAGCCAGAAACAGTCTGAGAAATCAGAGCCAGAATCGGTATGAGATGTCAGAGCCAGAATCAGTATGAGAGGTCAGAGCCAGAATCAGAATGAGAGGTCAGAGCCAGAATAGGTATGAGAGGTCAGAGCCAGAATCAGACTGAGAGATCAGAGCCAGAATCAGACTGAGAGGTCAGAGCCAGAATCAGTCTGAGAGGTCAGAGCCAGAATCAGTATGAGAGGTCAGAGCCAGAAACAGTATGAGAGGTCAGAGCCAGAGTTAGTATGAGAGGTCAGAACCAGAATCAGTCTGAGAGGTCAGAGCCAGAATCAGTCTGAGAGTTCAGAGCCAGAATCAGTCAGAGAAGTCAGAGCCAGAATCAGACTGAGAGGTCAGAGCCAGAATCAGTATGAGAGATCAGAGCCAGAATCAGAATGAGAGGTCAGAGCCAGAATAAGACTGAGATGTCAGAGCCAGAAGCAGTATGAAAGGTCAGAACTGGAATCAGTATGAGAGGTCAGAGCCAGAAATAGTCAGAGAAATCAGAGCCAGAATCAGTCTGAGAGGTCAGAGCCAGAATCAGTATGAGAGGTCAGAGCCAGAATCAGTATGAGAGGTCAAAACCAGAATCAGTCTGAGAGGTCAGAGCCAGAATCAGACTGAGAGGTCAGAGCCAGAATCAGTATGAGAGGTCAGAGCCAGAATCAGTATGAGAGGTCAGAGCCAGAATCAGACTGAGAGGTCAGAGCCAGAATCAGTATGAGAGGTAAGAGCCAGAATCAGACTGAGAGGTCAGAGCCAGAATCAGTCTGAGAAGTCAGAACCAGAATCAGTCTGAGAGGTCAGAGCCAGAATCGGTATGAGATGTCAGAGCCAGAAGCAGTATGAAAGGTCAGAACTGGAATCAGTATGAGAGGTCAGAGCCAGAAACAGTCTGAGAAATCAGAGCCAGAATCGGTATGAGATGTCAGAGCCAGAATCAGTATGAGAGGTCAGAGCCAGAATAGGTATGAGAGGTCAGAGCCAGAATCAGAATGAGAGATCAGAGCCAGAATCAGACTGAGAGGTCAGAGCCAGAATCAGTCTGAGAGGTCAGAGCCAGAATCAGTATGAGAGGTCAGAGCCAGAAACAGTATGAGAGGTCAGAGTCAGAATTAGTATGAGAGGTCAGAACCAGAATCAGTCTGAGAGGTCAGAGCCAGAATCAGTCTGAGAGTTCAGAGCCAGAATCAGTCAGAGAAGTCAGAGCCAGAATCAGACTGAGAGGTCAGAGCCAGAATCAGTATGAGAGATCAGAGCCAGAATCAGAATGAGAGGTCAGAGCCAGAATAAGACTGAGATGTCAGAGCCAGAAGCAGTATGAAAGGTCAGAACTGGAATCAGTATGAGAGGTCAGAGCCAGAAATAGTCAGAGAAATCAGAGCCAGAATCAGTCTGAGAGGTCAGAGCCAGAATCAGTATGAGAGGTCAGAGCCAGAATAGGTATGAGAGGTCAGAGCCAGATGCAGTATGAGAGGTCAGAGCCAGAATCAGTACGAGAGGTCAGAGCACGGAATAAGACTGAGAGGTCAGAGCCAGAATCAGACTGAGAGGTCAGAGCCAGAATCAGTCTGAGAGGTCAGAGCCACAAACAGTCTGAGAGGTCAGAGCCAGATTCAGTATGAGAGGTCAGAGCCAGAATCAGTATGAGAGGTCAAAACCAGAATCAGTCTGAGAGGTCAGAGCCAGAATCAGACTGAGAGGTCAGAGCCAGAATCAGTATGAGAGGTCAGAGCCAGAATCAGTATGAGAGGTCAGAGCCAGAATCAGACTGAGAGGTCAGAGCCAGAATCAGTCTGAGAAGACAGAGCCAGAATCAGTCTGAGAGGTCAGAGCCAGAATCGGTATGAGATGTCAGAGCCAGAAGCAGTATGAAAGGTCAGAACTGGAATCAGTATGAGAGGTCAGAGCCAGAAACAGTCTGAGAAATCAGAGCCAGAATCGGTATGAGATGTCAGAGCCAGAATCAGTATGAGAGGTCAGAGCCAGAATCAGTATGAGAGGTCAGAGCCAGAATAGGTATGAGAGGTCAGAGCCAGAATCAGACTGAGAGATCAGAGCCAGAATCAGACTGAGAGGTCAGAGCCAGAATCAGTCTGAGAGGTCAGAGCCAGAATCAGTATGAGAGGTCAGAGCCAGAAACAGTATGAGAGTTCAGAGCCAGAATCAGTCAGAGAAGTCAGAGCCAGAATCAGACTGAGAGGTCAGAGCCAGAATCAGTATGAGAGATCAGAGCCAGAATCAGAATGAGAGGTCAGAGCCAGAATAAGACTGAGATGTCAGAGCCAGAAGCAGTATGAAAGGTCAGAACTGGAATCAGTATGAGAGGTCAGAGCCAGAAATAGTCAGAGAAATCAGAGCCAGAATCAGTCTGAGAGGTCAGAGCCAGAATCAGTATGAGAGGTCAGAGCCAGAATCAGTATGAGAGGTCAAAACCAGAATCAGTCTGAGAGGTCAGAGCCAGAATCAGACTGAGAGGTCAGAGCCAGAATCAGTATGAGAGGTCAGAGCCAGAATCAGTATGAGAGGTCAGAGCCAGAATCAGACTGAGAGGTCAGAGCCAGAATCAGTATGAGAGGTAAGAGCCAGAATCAGACTGAGAGGTCAGAGCCAGAATCAGTCTGAGAAGTCAGAGCCAGAATCAGTCTGAGAGGTCAGAGCCAGAATCGGTATGAGATGTCAGAGCCAGAAGCAGTATGAAAGGTCAGAACTGGAATCAGTATGAGAGGTCAGAGCCAGAAACAGTCTGAGAAATCAGAGCCAGAATCGGTATGAGATGTCAGAGCCAGAATCAGTATGAGAGGTCAGAGCCAGAATAGGTATGAGAGGTCAGAGCCAGAATCAGACTGAGAGATCAGAGCCAGAATCAGACTGAGAGGTCAGAGCCAGAATCAGTCTGAGAGGTCAGAGCCAGAATCAGTATGAGAGGTCAGAGCCAGAAACAGTATGAGAGGTCAGAGCCAGAATTAGTATGAGAGGTCAGAACCAGAATCAGTCTGAGAGGTCAGAGCCAGAATCAGTCTGAGAGTTCAGAGCCAGAATCAGTCAGAGAAGTCAGAGCCAGAATCAGACTGAGAGGTCAGAGCCAGAATCAGTATGAGAGATCAGAGCCAGAATCAGAATGAGAGGTCAGAGCCAGAATAAGACTGAGATGTCAGAGCCAGAAGCAGTATGAAAGGTCAGAACTGGAATCAGTATGAGAGGTCAGAGCCAGAAATAGTCAGAGAAATCAGAGCCAGAATCAGTCTGAGAGGTCAGAGCCAGAATCAGTATGAGAGGTCAGAGCCAGAATAGGTATGAGAGGTCAGAGCCAGATGCAGTATGAGAGGTCAGAGCCAGAATCAGTATGAGAGGTCAGAGCACGGAATAAGACTGAGAGGTCAGAGCCAGAATAAGACTGAGAGGTCAGAGCCAGAATCAGTCTGAGAGGTCAGAGCCAGAATCAGTCTGAGAAGTCAGAGCCAGAATCAGACTGAGAGGTCAGAGCCAGAATCAGTATGAGAGGTCAGAGCCAGAATCAGTATGAGAGGTCAGAGCCAGAATCAGTATGAGAGGTCAGAGCAAGAATTAGTATGAGAGGTCAGAACCAGAATCAGTATGAGAGGTCAGAGCCAGAATCAGTCTGAGAGTTCAGAGCCAGAATCAGTCAGAGAAGTCAGAGCCGGAATCAGACTGAGAGGTCAGAGCCAGAATCAGTATGAGAGGTCAGAGCCAGAATCAGTATGAGAGGTCAGACCCAGAATCAGTCTGAGAGGTCAGAGCCAGAAATAGTATCAGACGTCAGAGCCAGAATCAGTCTGAGAGGTCAGAGCCAGAATCAGTCTGAGAGGTCAGAGCCAGATTCAGTATGAGAGGTCAGAGCCAGAATCAGTATGAGAGGTCAGAGCCAGAAACAGTCTGAGAAATCAGAGCCAGAATCAGTATGAGAGGTCAGAGCCAGAATCAGTATGAGAGGTCAGAGCCAGAATCAGTATGAGAGGTCAGAGCCAGAATCAGTCAGAGAAGTCAGAGCCAGAATCAGACTGAGAGGTCAGAGCCAGAAGCAGCATGAGATGTCAGAACCAGAATCAGTCTGAGGTCAGAGCCAGAATTAGTATGAGAAGTCAGAGCCAGAATCAGTCTGAGGGGTCAAAGCCAGAATCAGTCTGAGAGGTCAGAGCCAGAATAGGTATGAGAGGTCAGAGCCAGATGCAGTATGAGAGGTCAGAGCCAGAATTAGTATGAGAGGTCAGAACCAGAATCAGTATGAGAGGTCAGAGCCAGAATCAGTCTGAGAGTTCAGAGCCAGAATCAGTCAGAGAAGTCAGAGCCAGAATCAGACTGAGAGGTCAGAGCCAGAATCAGTATTAGAGGTCAGAGCCAGAATCAGTATGAGAGGTCAGAGCCAGAATCAGTATGAGAGGTCAGAGCCAGAAATAGTATCAGACGTCAGAGTCAGAATCAGTTTGAGAGGTCAGAGCCAGAATCAGTCTGAGAGGTCAGAGCCAGAATCAGTATGAGAGGTCAGAGCCAGAATCAGACTAAGAGGTCAGAGCCAGAATCAGTCTGAGAGGTCAGAGCCAGAATCAGTCTGAGAGTTCAGAGCCAGAATCAGTCAGAGAAGTCTGAGCCAGAATCAGACTGAGAGGTCAGAGCCAGAAGCAGTATGAGATGTCAGAACAGGAATCAGTCTGAGGTCAGAGCAAGAATTAGTATGAGAAGTCAGAGCCAGAATCAGTCTAAGGGGTCAAAGCCAGAATCAGTCTGAGAGGTCAGAGCCAGAATAGGTATGAGAGGTCAGAGCCAGAAGCATTATGAGAGGTCAGAGCCAGAATCAGTATGAGAGGTCAGAGCCTGGAATCAGACTGAGAGGCAAGAGCCAGAATCAGTCTGAGAGGTCAGAGCCAGAATCAGTCTGAGAGTTCAGAGCCAGAATCAGTCAGAGAAGTCAGAGCCAGAATCAGACTGAGAGGTCAGAGCCAGAAGCAGTATGAGATGTCAGAACCGGAATCAGTCTGAGAGGTCAGAGCCAGAATTAGTATGAGAAGTCAGAGCCAGAATCAGTCTGAGGGGTCAAAGCCAGGATCAGTCTGAGAGGTCAGAGCCAGAATAGGTATGAGAGGTCAGAGCCAGAAGCATTATGAAAGGTCAGAGCCAGAATCAGTATGAGAGGTCAGAGCCAGAATTAGACTGAGAGGTCAGAGCCAGAATCAGACTGAGAGGTCAGAGCCAGTATTAGTCTGAGAGTTCAGAGCCGGAATCAGACTGAGAGGTCAGAACCAGAATCAGTCTGAGGGGTCAAAGCCAGAATCAGTCTGAGAGGTCAGAGCCAGAATAGGTATGAGAGGTCAGAGCCAGAAGCAGTATGAGAGGTCAGAGCCAGAATCAGTATGAGAGGTCACAGCCCGGAATCAGACTTAGAGGTCAGAGCCAGAATAAGACTGAGAGGTCAGAGCCAGAATCAGTCTGAGAGGTCAGAGCCAGAATCAGTCTGAGAGGTCAGAGCCAGATTCAGTATGAGAGGTCAGAGCCAGAATCAGTATGAGAGGTCAAAACCAGAATCAGTCTGAGAGGTCAGAGCCAGAATCAGACTGAGAGGTCAGAGCCAGAATCAGTATGAGAGGTCAGAGCCAGAATCAGTATGAGAGGTCAGAACCAGAATCAGACTGAGAGGTCAGAGCCAGAATCAGTATGAGAGGTAAGAGCCAGAATCAGACTGATAGGTCAGAGCCAGAATCAGTCTGAGAATTCAGAGCCAGAATCAGTCTGAGAGGTCAGAGCCAGAATCGGTATGAGATGTCAGAGCCAGAAGCAGTATGAAAGGTCAGAACTGGAATCAGTATGAGAGGTCAGAGCCAGAAACAGTCTGAGAAATCAGAGCCAGAATCAGTCTGAGAGGTCAGAGCCAGAATCAGTATGAGAGGTCAGAGCCAGAATCAGTATGAGAGGTCAAAGCCAGAATCAGTATGAGAGGTCAGAGCCAGAATTAGTATGAGAGGTCAGAACCAGAATCAGTATGAGAGGTCAGAGCCAGAATCAGTCTGAGAGTTCAGAGCCAGAATCAGTATGAGAGGTCAGAGCCAGAATCAGTATGAGAGGTCAGAGCCAGAATCAGTCTGAGAGGTCAGAGCCAGAAATAAAATCAGACGTCAGAGCCAGAATCAGTCTGAGAGGTCAGAGCCAGAATCAGTATGAGAGGTCAGAGCCAGAATCAGACTGAGAGGTCAGAGCCAGAATCAGTCTGAGAGTTCAGAGCCAGAATCAGTATGAGAGGTCAGAGCCAGAATCAGTATGAGAGGTCAGAGCCAGAATCAGTCTGAGAGGTCAGAGCCAGAAATAAAATCAGACGTCAGAGCCAGAATCAGTCTGAGAGGTCAGAGCCAGAATCAGTATGAGAGGTCAGAGCCAGAATCAGACTGAGAGGTCAGAGCCAGAATCAGTCTGAGAGGTCAGAGCCAGAATCAGTCTGAGAGTTCAGAGCCAGAATCAGTCAGAGAAGTCAGAGCCAGAATCAGACTGAGAGGTCAGAGCCAGAAGCAGTATAAGATATCAGAACCAGAATCAGTCTGAGAAGTCAGAGCCAGAATTAGTATGAGAAGTCAGAGCCAGAATCAGTCTGAGGGGTCAAAGCCAGAATCAGTCTGAGAGGTCAGAGCCAGAATAGGTATCAGAGGTCAGAGCCAGAAGCAGTATGAGAGGTCAGAGCCAGAATCAGTATGAGAGGTCAGAGCCCGGAATCAGACTGAGAGGTCAGAGCCAGAATCAGAATGAGAGGTCAGAGCCAGAATCAGTCTGAGAGGTCAGAGCCAGAATCAGTCTGAGAGGTCAGAGCCAGAATCAGTATGAGAGGTCAGAGCCAGAATGAGTATGAGAGGTCAGAGGCAGAATCAGACTGAGAGGTCAGAGCCAGAATCAGTCTGAGAGTTCAGAGCCGGAATCAGACTGAAAGGTAAGAGCCAGAATCAGTCTGAGAGGTCAGAGCCAGAAGCATTATGAGAGGTCAGAGCCAGAATCAGTATGAGAGGTCAGAGCCCGGAATCAGACTGAGAGGTCAGAGCCAGAATCAGACTGAGAGGTCAGAGCCAGAATCAGACTGAGAGGTCAGAGCCAGTATCAGTCTGAGAGTTCAGAGCCGGAATCAGACTGAGAGGTCAGAACCAGAATCAGTCTGAGAGGTCAGAGCCAGAATTAGTATGAGAAGTCAGAACAAGAATCATTCTGAGGGGTCAAAGCCAGAATCAGTCTGAGAGGTCAGAGCCAGAATAGGTATGAGAGGTCAGAGCCAGAAGCAGTATGAGAGGTCAGAGCCAGAATCAGTATGAGAGGTCAGAGCCCGGAATCAGACTGAGAGGTCAGAGCCAGAATCAGACTGAGAGGTCAGAGCCAGAATCAGTCTGAGAGGTCAGAGCCACAAACAGTCTGAGAGGTCAGAGCCAGATTCAGTATGAGAGGTCAGAGCCAGAATCAGTATGAGAGGTCAAAACCAGAATCAGTCTGAGAGGTCAGAGCCAGAATCAGACTGAGAGGTCAGAGCCAGAATCAGAATGAGAGGTCAGAGCCAGAATCAGACTGAGAGGTCAGAGCCAGATTCAGTATGAGAGGTAAGAGCCAGAATCAGACTGAATGGTCAGAGCCAGAATCAGTCTGAGAAGTCAGAGCCAGAATCAGTCTGAGAGGTCAGAGCCAGAATCGGTATGAGATGTCAGAGCCAGAAGCAGTATGAAAGGTCAGAACTGGAATCAGTATGAGAGGTCAGAGCCAGAAACAGTCTGTGAAATCAGAGCCAGAATCGGTATGAGATGTCAGAGCCAGAATCAGTATGAGAGGTCAGAGCCAGAATCAGTATGAGAGGTCAGAGCCAGAATCAGACTGAATGGTCAGAGCCAGAATCAGTCTGAGAAGTCAGAGCCAGAATCAGTCTGAGAGGTCAGAGCCAGAATCGGTATGAGATGTCAGAGCCAGAAGCAGTATGAAAGGTCAGAACTGGAATCAGTATGAGAGGTCAGAGCCAGAAACAGTCTGTGAAATCAGAGCCAGAATCGGTATGAGATGTCAGAGCCAGAATCAGTATGAGAGGTCAGAGCCAGAATCAGTATGAGAGGTCAGAGCCAGAATTAGTATGAGAGGTCAGAACCAGAATCAGTATGAGAGTTCAGAGCCAGAATCAGTCTGAAAGTTCAGAGCCAGAATCAGTCAGAGAAGTCAGAGCCAGAATCATACTGAGAGGTCAGAGCCAGAATCAGTATGAGAGGTCAGAGCCAGAATCAGTCGGAGGGGTCAGAGCCAGAAATAGTATCAGACGTCAGAGCCAGAATCAGTCTGAGAGGTCAGAGCCAGAATCAGTATGAGAAGTCAGAGCAGAATCAGACTGAGAGTTCAGAGCCAGAATCAGTCAGAGAAGTCAGAGCCAGAATCAGACTGAGAGGTCAGAGCCAGAAGCAGTATGAGAT
The DNA here is from genome assembly GCF_031893055.1 of Leptodactylus fuscus. Lineage (NCBI taxonomy): Eukaryota > Metazoa > Chordata > Amphibia > Anura > Leptodactylidae > Leptodactylus > Leptodactylus fuscus. Next base: position 33,728,431 of record NC_134268.1, read on the forward strand.
GTCAGAACCAGCATCAGTCTGAGAGGTCAGAGCCAGAATTAGTATGAGAAGTCAGAGCCAGAATCAGTCTGAGAAGTCAGAGCCAGAATACGTATGAGAGGTCAGAGCCAGAAGCAGTATGAGAGGTCAGAGCCAGAATCAGTATGAGAGGTCAGAGCCCAGATTCAGACTGAGAGGTCAGAGCCAGAATCAGTATGAGAGGTCAGGGCCCGGAATCAGACTGAGAGGTCAGAGCCAGAATTAGACTGAGAGGTCAGAGCCAGAATCAGACTGAGAGGTCAGAGCCAGTATCAGTCTGAGAGTTCAGAGCCGGAATCAGACTGAGAGGTCAGAACCAGAATCAGTCTGAGAGGTCAGAGCCAGAATTAGTATGAGAAGTCAGAACAAGAATCAGTCTGAGGGGTCAAAGCCAGAATCAGTCTGAGAGGTCAGAGCCAGAATAGGTATGAGCGGTCAGAGCCAGAAGCAGTATGAGAGGTCAGAGCCAGAATCAGTATGAGAGGTCAGAGCCCGGAATCAGACTGAGAGGTCAGAGCCAGAATCAGACTGAGAGGTCAGAGCCAGAAGTCAGTCTGAGAGGTCAGAGCCACAAACAGTCTGAGAGGTCAGAGCCAGATTCAGTATGAGAGGTCAGAGCCAGAATCAGTATGAGAGGTCAAACCAGAATCAGTCTGAGAGGTCAGAGCCAGAATCAGACTGAGAGGTCAGAGCCAGAATCAGTATGAGAGGTCAGAGCCAGAATCAGTATGAGAGGTCAGAGCCAGAATCAGACTGAGAGGTCAGAGCCAGAATCAGTATGAGAGGTAAGAGCCAGAATCAGACTGAGAGGTCAGAGCCAGAATCAGTCTGAGAAGACAGAGCCAGAATCAGTCTGAGAGGTCAGAGCCAGAATCGGTATGAGATGTCAGAGCCAGAAGCAGTATGAAAGGTCAGAACTGGAATCAATATGAGAGGTCAGAGCCAGAAACAGTCTGAGAAATCAGAGCCAGAATCGGTATGAGATGTCAGAGCCAGAATCAGTACGAGAGGTCAGAGCAGAATCAGTATGAGAGGTCAGAGCCAGAATAGGTATGAGAGGTCAGAGCCAGAATCAGACTGAGAGATCAGAGCCAGAATCAAGACTGAGAGGTCAGAGCCAGAATCAGTCTGAGAGGTCAGAGCCAGAATCAGTATGAGAGGTCAGAGCCAGAAACAGTATGAGAGGTCAGAGCCAGAGTTAGTATGAGAGGTCAGAACCAGAATCAGTCTGAGAGGTCAGAGCCAGAATCAGTCTGAGAGTTCAGAGCCAGAATCAGTCAGAGAAGTCAGAGCAGAATCAGACTGAGAGGTCAGAGCCAGAATCAGTATGAGAGATCAGAGCCAGAATCAAAATGAGAGGTCAGAGGCCAGAATAAGACTGAGATGTCAGAGCCAGAAGCAGTATGAAAGGTCAGAACTGGAATCAGTATGAGAGGTCAGAGCCAGAAATAGTCAGAGAAATCAGAGCCAGAATCAGTCTGAGAGGTCAGAGCCAGAATCAGTATGAGAGGTCAGAGCCAGAATCAGTATGAGAGGTCAAAACCAGAATCAGTCTGAGAGGTCAGAGCCAGAATCAGACTGAGAGGTCAGAGCCAGAATCAGTATGAGAGGTCAGAGCCAGAATCAGTATGAGAGGTCAGAGCCAGAATCAGACTGAGAGGTCAGAGCCAGAATCAGTATGAGAGGTAAGAGCCAGAATCAGACTGAGAGGTCAGAGCCAGAATCAGTCTGAGAAGTCAGAGCCAGAATCAGTCTGAGAGGTCAGAGCCAGAATCGGTATGAGATGTCAGAGCCAGAAGCAGTATGAAAGGTCAGAACTGGAATCAGTATGAGAGGTCAGAGCCAGAAACAGTCTGAGAAATCAGAGCCAGAATCGGTATGAGATGTCAGAGCCAGAATCAGTATGAGAGGTCAGAGCCAGAATAGGTATGAGAGGTCAGAGCCAGAATCAGACTGAGAGATCAGAGCCAGAATCAGACTGAGAGGTCAGAGCCAGAATCAGTCTGAGAGGTCAGAGCCAGAATCAGTATGAGAGGTCAGAGCCAGAAACAGTATGAGAGGTCAGAGCCAGAATTAGTATGAGAGGTCAGAACCAGAATCAGTCTGAGAGGTCAGAGCCAGAATCAGTCTGAGAGTTCAGAGCCAGAATCAGTCAGAGAAGTCAGAGCCAGAATCAGACTGAGAAGTCAGAGCCAGAATCAGTATGAGAGATCAGAGCCAGAATCAGAATGAGAGGTCAGAGCCAGAATAAGACTGAGATGTCAGAGCCAGAAGCAGTATGAAAGGTCAGAACTGGAATCAGTATGAGAGGTCAGAGCCAGAAATAGTCAGAGAAATCAGAGCCAGAATCAGTCTGAGAGGTCAGAGCCAGAATCAGTATGAGAGGTCAGAGCCAGAATAGGTATGAGAGGTCAGAGCCAGATGCAGTATGAGAGGTCAGAGCCAGAATCAGTATGAGAGGTCAGAGCACGGAATAAGACTGAGAGGTCAGAGCCAGAATAAGACTGAGAGGTCAGAGCCAGAATCAGTCTGAGAGGTCAGAGCCAGAATCAGTCTGAGAAGTCAGAGCCAGAATCAGACTGAGAGGTCAGAGCCAGAATCAGTATGAGAGGTCAGAGCCAGAATCAGTATGAGAGGTCAGAGCCAGAATCAGTATGAGAGGTCAGAGCAAGAATTAGTATGAGAGGTCAGAACCAGAATCAGTATGAGAGGTCAGAGCCAGAATCAGTATGAGAGGTCAGACCCAGAATCAGTCTGAGAGGTCAGAGCCAGAAATAGTATCAGACGTCAGAGCCAGAATCAGTCTGAGAGGTCAGAGCCAGAATCAGTCTGAGAGGTCAGAGCCAGATTCAGTATGAGAGGTCAGAGCCAGAATCAGTATGAGAGGTCAGAGCCAGAAACAGTCTGAGAAATCAGAGCCAGAATCAGTATGAGAGGTCAGAGCCAGAATCAGTATGAGAGGTCAGAGCCAGAATCAGTATGAGAGGTCAGAGCCAGAATCAGTCAGAGAAGTCAGAGCCAGAATCAGACTGAGAGGTCAGAGCCAGAAGCAGCATGAGATGTCAGAACCAGAATCAGTCTGAGGTCAGAGCCAGAATTAGTATGAGAAGTCAGAGCCAGAATCAGTCTGAGGGGTCAAAGCCAGAATCAGTCTGAGAGGTCAGAGCCAGAATAGGTATGAGAGGTCAGAGCCAGATGCAGTATGAGAGGTCAGAGCCAGAATTAGTATGAGAGGTCAGAACCAGAATCAGTATGAGAGGTCAGAGCCAGAATCAGTCTGAGAGTTCAGAGCCAGAATCAGTCAGAGAAGTCAGAGCCAGAATCAGACTGAGAGGTCAGAGCCAGAATCAGTATTAGAGGTCAGAGCCAGAATCAGTATGAGAGGTCAGAGCCAGAATCAGTATGAGAGGTCAGAGCCAGAAATAGTATCAGACGTCAGAGTCAGAATCAGTTTGAGAGGTCAGAGCCAGAATCAGTCTGAGAGGTCAGAGCCAGAATCAGTATGAGAGGTCAGAGCCAGAATCAGACTAAGAGGTCAGAGCCAGAATCAGTCTGAGAGGTCAGAGCCAGAATCAGTCTGAGAGTTCAGAGCCAGAATCAGTCAGAGAAGTCTGAGCCAGAATCAGACTGAGAGGTCAGAGCCAGAAGCAGTATGAGATGTCAGAACAGGAATCAGTCTGAGGGCAGAGCAAGAATTAGTATGAGAAGTCAGAGCCAGAATCAGTCTAAGGGGTCAAAGCCAGAATCAGTCTGAGAGGTCAGAGCCAGAATAGGTATGAGAGGTCAGAGCCAGAAGCATTATGAGAGGTCAGAGCCAGAATCAGTATGAGAGGTCAGAGCCTGGAATCAGACTGAGAGGCCAGAGCCAGAATCAGTCTGAGAGGTCAGAGCCAGAATCAGTATGAGAGGTCAGAGCCAGAATTAGTATGAGAGGTCAGAACCAGAATCAGTATGAGAGGTCAGAGCCAGAATCAGTCTGAGAGTTCAGAGCCAGAATCAGTCTGAGAGTTCAGAGCCAGAATCAGTCAGAGAAGTCAGAGCCAGAATCAGACTGAGAGGTCAGAGCCAGAATCAGTATGAGAGGTCAGAGCCAGAATCAGTATGAGAGGTCAGAGCCAAAATCAGTCTGAGAGGTCAGAGCCAGAAATAGTATCAGACGTCAGAGCCAGAATCAGTCTAAGAGGTCAGAGCCAGAATCAGTCTGAGAGGTCAGAGCCAGAATCAGTATGAGAGGTCAGAGCCAGAATAAGACTGAGAATTCAGAGCCAGAAGCAGTATGAAAGGTCAGAACTGGAATCAGTATGAGAGGTCAGAGCCAGAAACAGTCTGAGAAATCAGAGCCAGAATCAGTCTGAGAGGTCAGAGCCAGAATCAGTATGAGAGGTCAGAGCCAGAATAGGTATGAGAGGTCAGAGCCAGATGCAGTATGAGAGGTCAGAGCCAGAATCAGTATGAGAGGTCAGAGCCCGGAATCAGACTGAGATGTCAGAACCAGAATCAGACTGAGAGGTCAGAGCCAGAATCAGTCTGAGAGGTCAGAGCCAGAATCAGTCTGAGAGTTCAGAGCCAGAATCAGTCAGAGAAGTCAGAGCCAGAATCAGACTGAGAGGTCAGAGCCAGAAGCAGTATGAGATGTCAGAACCGGAATCAGTCTGAGAGGTCAGAGCCAGAATTAGTATGAGAAGTCAGAGCCAGAATCAGTCTGAGGGGTCAAAGCCAGGATCAGTCTGAGAGGTCAGAGCCAGAATAGGTATGAGAGGTCAGAGCCAGAAGCATTATGAAAGGTCAGAGCCAGAATCAGTATGAGAGGTCAGAGCCAGAATTAGACTGAGAGGTCAGAGCCAGAATCAGACTGAGAGGTCAGAGCCAGTATCAGTCTGAGAGTTCAGAGCCGGAATCAGACTGAGAGGTCAGAACCAGAATCAGTCTGAGGGGTCAAAGCCAGAATCAGTCTGAGAGGTCAGAGCCAGAATAGGTATGAGAGGTCAGAGCCAGAAGCAGTATGAGAGGTCAGAGCCAGAATCAGTATGAGAGGTCACAGCCCGGAAATAGTATCAGACGTCAGAGCCAGAATCAGTCTAAGAGGTCAGAGCCAGAATCAGTCTGAGAGGTCAGAGCCAGAATCAGTATGAGAGGTCAGAGCCAGAATAAGACTGAGAATTCAGAGCCAGAAGCAGTATGAAAGGTCAGAACTGGAATCAGTATGAGAGGTCAGAGACAGAAACAGTCTGAGAAATCAGAGCCAGAATCAGTCTGAGAGGTCAGAGCCAGAATCAGTATGAGAGGTCAGAGCCAGAATAGGTATGAGAGGTCAGAGCCAGATGCAGTATGAGAGGTCAGAGCCAGAATCAGTATGAGAGGTCAGAGCCCGGAATCAGACTGAGATGTCAGAACCAGAATCAGACTGAGAGGTCAGAGCCAGAATCAATCTGAGAGGTCAGAGCCAGAATCAGTCTGAGAGTTCAGAGCCAGAATCAGTCAGAGAAGTCAGAGCCAGAATCAGACTGAGAGGTCAGAGCCAGAAGCAGTATGAGATGTCAGAACCGGAATCAGTCTGAGAGGTCAGAGCCAGAATTAGTATGAGAAGTCAGAGCCAGAATCAGTCTGAGGGGTCAAAGCCAGGATCAGTCTGAGAGGTCAGAGCCAGAATAGGTATGAGAGGTCAGAGCCAGAAGCATTATGAAAGGTCAGAGCCAGAATCAGTATGAGAGGTCAGAGCCAGAATTAGACTGAGAGGTCAGAGCCAGAATCAGACTGAGAGGTCAGAGCCAGTATCAGTCTCAGAGTTCAGAGCCGGAATCAGACTGAGAGGTCAGAACCAGAATCAGTCTGAGGGGTCAAAGCCAGAATCAGTCTGAGAGGTCAGAGCCAGAATAGGTATGAGAGGTCAGAGCCAGAAGCAGTATGAGAGGTCAGAGCCAGAATCAGTATGAGAGGTCAGAGCCTGGAATCAGACTGAGAGGTCAGAGCCAGAATCAGTCTGAGAGGTCAGAGCCAGAATCAGTATGAGAGGTCAGAGCCAGAATTAGTATGAGAGGTCAGAACCAGAATCAGTATGAGAGGTCAGAGCCAGAATCAGTCTGAGAGTTCAGAGCCAGAATCAGTCTGAGAGTTCAGAGCCAGAATCAGTCAGAGAAGTCAGAGCCAGAATCAGACTGAGAGGTCAGAGCCAGAATCAGTATGAGAGGTCAGAGCCAGAATCAGTATGAGAGGTCAGAGCCAGAATCAGTCTGAGAGGTCAGAGCCAGAAATAGTATCAGACGTCAGAGCCAGAATCAGTCTAAGAGGTCAGAGCCAGAATCAGTCTGAGAGGTCAGAGCCAGAATCAGTATGAGAGGTCAGAGCCAGAATAAGACTGAGAATTCAGAGCCAGAAGCAGTATGAAAGGTCAGAACTGGAATCAGTATGAGAGGTCAGAGCCAGAAACAGTCTGAGAAATCAGAGCCAGAATCAGTCTGAGAGGTCAGAGCCAGAATCAGTATGAGAGGTCAGAGCCAGAATATGTATGAGAGGTCAGAGCCAGATGCAGTATGAGAGGTCAGAGCCAGAATCAGTATGAGAGGTCAGAGCCCGGAATCAGACTGAGATGTCAGAACCAGAATCAGACTGAGAGGTCAGAGCCAGAATCAGTCTGAGAGGTCAGAGCCAGAATCAGTCTGAGAGTTCAGAGCCAGAATCAGTCAGAGAAGTCAGAGCCAGAATCAGACTGAGAGGTCAGAGCCAGAAGCAGTATGAGATGTCAGAACCGGAATCAGTCTGAGAGGTCAGAGCCAGAATTAGTATGAGAAGTCAGAGCCAGAATCAGTCTGAGGGGTCAAAGCCAGGATCAGTCTGAGAGGTCAGAGCCAGAATAGGTATGAGAGGTCAGAGCCAGAAGCATTATGAAAGGTCAGAGCCAGAATCAGTATGAGAGGTCAGAGCCAGAATTAGACTGAGAGGTCAGAGCCAGAATCAGACTGAGAGGTCAGAGCCAGTATCAGTCTGAGAGTTCAGAGCCGGAATCAGACTGAGAGGTCAGAACCAGAATCAGTCTGAGGGGTCAAAGCCAGAATCAGTCTGAGAGGTCAGAGCCAGAATAGGTATGAGAGGTCAGAGCCAGAAGCAGTATGAGAGGTCAGAGCCAGAATCAGTATGAGAGGTCACAGCCCGGAAATAGTATCAGACGTCAGAGCCAGAATCAGTCTGAGAGGTCAGAGCCAGAATCAGTATGAGAGGTCAGAGCCAGAATAAGACTGAGAATTCAGAGCCAGAAGCAGTATGAAAGGTCAGAACTGGAATCAGTATGAGAGGTCAGAGCCAGAAACAGTCTGAGAAATCAGAGCCAGAATCAGTCTGAGAGGTCAGAGCCAGAATCAGTATGAGAGGTCAGAGCCAGAATAGGTATGAGAGGTCAGAGCCAGATGCAGTATGAGAGGTCAGAGCCAGAATCAGTATGAGAGGTCAGAGCCCGGAATCAGACTGAGATGTCAGAACCAGAATCAGACTGAGAGGTCAGAGCCAGAATCAGTCTGAGAGGTCAGAGCCAGAATCAGTCTGAGAGTTCAGAGCCAGAATCAGTCAGAGAAGTCAGAGCCAGAATCAGACTGAGAGGTCAGAGCCAGAAGCAGTATGAGATGTCAGAACCGGAATCAGTCTGAGAGGTCAGAGCCAGAATTAGTATGAGAAGTCAGAGCCAGAATCAGTCTGAGGGGTCAAAGCCAGGATCAGTCTGAGAGGTCAGAGCCAGAATAGGTATGAGAGGTCAGAGCCAGAAGCATTATGAAAGGTCAGAGCCAGAATCAGTATGAGAGGTCAGAGCCAGAATTAGACTGAGAGGTCAGAGCCAGAATCAGACTGAGAGGTCAGAGCCAGTATTAGTCTGAGAGTTCAGAGCCGGAATCAGACTGAGAGGTCAGAACCAGAATCAGTCTGAGGGGTCAAAGCCAGAATCAGTCTGAGAGGTCAGAGCCAGAATAGGTATGAGAGGTCAGAGCCAGAAGCAGTATGAGAGGTCAGAGCCAGAATCAGTATGAGAGGTCACAGCCCGGAATCAGACTGAGAGGTCAGAGCCAGAATAAGACTGAGAGGTCAGAGCCAGAATCAGTCTGAGAGGTCAGAGCCAGAATCAGTCTGAGAGGTCAGAGCCAGATTCAGTATGAGAGGTCAGAGCCAGAATCAGTATGAGAGGTCAAAACCAGAATCAGTCTGAGAGGTCAGAGCCAGAATCAGTCTGAGAGGTCAGAGCCAGAATCAGTATGAGAGGTCAGAGCCAGAATCAGTATGAGAGGTAAGAGCCAGAATCAGACTGATAGGTCAGAGCCAGAATCAGTCTGAGAATTCAGAGCCAGAATCAGTCTGAGAGGTCAGAGCCAGAATCGGTATGAGATGTCAGAGCCAGAAGCAGTATGAAAGGTCAGAACTGGAATCAGTATGAGAGGTCAGAGCCAGAAACAGTCTGAGAAATCAGAGCCAGAATCAGTCTGAGAGGTCAGAGCCAGAATCAGTATGAGAGGTCAGAGCCAGAATCAGTATGAGAGGTCAGAGCCAGAATAGGTATGAGAGGTCAGAGCCAGAATCAGACTGAGAGATCAGAGCCAGAATCAGACTGAGAGGTCAGAGCCAGAATCAGTCTGAGAGGTCAGAGCCAGAATCAGTATGAGAGGTCAGAGCCAGAAACAGTATGAGAGGTCAGAGCCAGAATTAGTATGAGAGGTCCGAACCAGAATCAGTCTGAGAGGTCAGAGCCAGAATCAGTCTGAGAGTTCAGAGCCAGAATCAGTCAGAGAAGTCAGAGCCAGAATCAGACTGAGAAGTCAGAGCCAGAATCAGTATGAGAGATCAGAGCCAGAATCAGAATGAGAGGTCAGAGCCAGAATAAGACTGAGATGTCAGAGCCAGAAGCAGTATGAAAGGTCAGAACTGGAATCAGTATGAGAGGTCAGAGCCAGAAATAGTCAGAGAAATCAGAGCCAGAATCAGTCTGAGAGGTCAGAGCCAGAATCAGTATGTGAGGTCAGAGCCAGAATAGGTATGAGAGGTCAGAGCCAGATGCAGTATGAGAGGTCAGAGCCAGAATAAGACTGAGAGGTCAGAGCCAGAATCAGTCTGAGAGGTCAGAGCCAGAATCAGTCTGAGAGGTCAGAGCCAGAATCAGTATGAGAGGTCAGAGCCAGAATCAGTATGAGAGGTCAGAACCAGAATCAGACTGAGAGGTCAGAGCCAGAATCAGTATGAGAGGTAAGAGCCAGAATCAGACTGATAGGTCAGAGCCAGAATCAGTCTGAGAATTCAGAGCCAGAATCAGTCTGAGAGGTCAGAGCCAGAATCGGTATGAGATGTCAGAGCCAGAAGCAGTATGAAAGGTCAGAACTGGAATCAGTATGAGAGGTCAGAGCCAGAAACAGTCTGAGAAATCAGAGCCAGAATCAGTCTGAGAGGTCAGAGCCAGAATCAGTATGAGAGGTCAGAGCCAGAATCAGTATGAGAGGTCAAAGCCAGAATCAGTATGAGAGGTCAGAGCCAGAATTAGTATGAGAGGTCAGAACCAGAATCAGTATGAGAGGTCAGAGCCAGAATCAGTCTGAGAGTTCAGAGCCAGAATCAGTATGAGAGGTCAGAGCCAGAATCAGTATGAGAGGTCAGAGCCAGAATCAGTCTGAGAGGTCAGAGCCAGAAATAAAATCAGACGTCAGAGCCAGAATCAGTCTGAGAGGTCAGAGCCAGAATCAGTATGAGAGGTCAGAGCCAGAATCAGACTGAGAGGTCAGAGCCAGAATCAGTCTGAGAGGTCAGAGCCAGAATCAGTCTGAGAGTTCAGAGACAGAATCAGTCAGAGAAGTCAGAGCCAGAATCAGACTGAGAGGTCAGAGCCAGAAGCAGTATAAGATATCAGAACCAGAATCAGTCTGAGAAGTCAGAGCCAGAATTAGTATGAGAAGTCAGAGCCAGAATCAGTCTGAGGGGTCAAAGCCAGAATCAGTCTGAGAGGTCAGAGCCAGAATAGGTATCAGAGGTCAGAGCCAGAAGCAGTATGAGAGGTCAGAGCCAGAATCAGTATGAGAGGTCAGAGCCCGGAATCAGACTGAGAGGTCAGAGCCAGAATCAGAATGAGAGGTCAGAGCCAGAATCAGTCTGAGAGGTCAGAGCCAGAATCAGTCTGAGAGGTCAGAGCCAGAATCAGTATGAGAGGTCAGAGCCAGAATGAGTATGAGAGGTCAGAGGCAGAATCAGACTGAGAGGTCAGAGCCAGAATCAGTCTGAGAGTTCAGAGCCGGAATCAGACTGAAAGGTAAGAGCCAGAATCAGTCTGAGAGGTCAGAGCCAGAAGCATTATGAGAGGTCAGAGCCAGAATCAGTATGAGAGGTCAGAGCCCGGAATCAGACTGAGAGGTCAGAGCCAGAATCAGACTGAGAGGTCAGAGCCAGAATCAGACTGAGAGGTCAGAGCCAGTATCAGTCTGAGAGTTCAGAGCCGGAATCAGACTGAGAGGTCAGAACCAGAATCAGTCTGAGAGGTCAGAGCCAGAATTAGTATGAGAAGTCAGAACAAGAATCATTCTGAGGGGTCAAAGCCAGAATCAGTCTGAGAGGTCAGAGCCAGAATAGGTATGAGAGGTCAGAGCCAGAAGCAGTATGAGAGGTCAGAGCCAGAATCAGTATGAGAGGTCAGAGCCCGGAATCAGACTGAGAGGTCAGAGCCAGAATCAGACTGAGAGGTCAGAGCCAGAATCAGTCTGAGAGGTCAGAGCCACAAACAGTCTGAGAGGTCAGAGCCAGATTCAGTATGAGAGGTCAGAGCCAGAATCAGTATGAGAGGTCAAAACCAGAATCAGTCTGAGAGGTCAGAGCCAGAATCAGACTGAGAGGTCAGAGCCAGAATCAGTATGAGAGGTCAGAGCCAGAATCAGACTGAGAGGTCAGAGCCAGATTCAGTATGAGAGGTAAGAGCCAGAATCAGACTGCATGGTCAGAGCCAGAATCAGTCTGAGAAGTCAGAGCCAGAATCAGTCTGAGAGGTCAGAGCCAGAATCGGTATGAGATGTCAGAGCCAGAAGCAGTATGAAAGGTCAGAACTGGAATCAGTATGAGAGGTCAGAGCCAGAAACAGTCTGTGAAATCAGAGCCAGAATCGGTATGAGATGTCAGAGCCAGAATCAGTATGAGAGGTCAGAGCCAGAATCAGTATGAGAGGTCAGAGCCAGAATTAGTATGAGAGGTCAGAACCAGAATCAGTATGAGAGTTCAGAGCCAGAATCAGTCTGAAAGTTCAGAGCCAGAATCAGTCAGAGAAGTCAGAGCCAGAATCATACTGAGAGGTCAGAGCCAGAATCAGTATGAGAGGTCAGAGCCAGAATCAGTATGAGAGGTCAGAGCCAGAATCAGTCTGAGAGGTCAGAGCCAGAAATAGTATCAGACGTCAGAGCCAGAATCAGTCTGAGAGGTCAGAGCCAGAATCAGTATGAGAGGTCAGAGCCAGAATCAGTATGAGAGGTCAGAGCCAGAATTAGTATGGGAGGTCAGAACCAGAATCAGTATGAGAGGTCAGAGCCAGAATCAGTCTGAAAGTTCAGAGCCAGAATCAGTCAGAGAAGTCAGAGCCAGAATCATACTGAGAGGTCAGAGCCAGAATCAGTATGAGAGGTCAGAGCCAGAATCAGTATGAGAGGTCAGAGCCAGAATCAGTCGGAGAGGTCAGAGCCAGAAATAGTATCAGACGTCAGAGCCAGAATCAGTCTGAGAGGTCAGAGCCAGAATCAGTATGAGAGGTCAGAGCCAGAATCAGACTGAGAGTTCAGAGCCAGAATCAGTCAGAGAAGTCAGAGCCAGAATCAGACTGAGAGGTCAGAGCCAGAAGCAGTATGAGATGTCAGAACCAGCATCAGTCTGAGAGATCAGAGCCAGAATTAGTATGAGAAGTCAGAGCCAGAATCAGTCTGAGAAGTCAGAGCCAGAATACGTATGAGAGGTCAGAGCCAGAAGCAGTATGAGAGGTCAGAGCCAGAATCAGTATGAGAGGTCAGAGCCCGGATTCAGACTGAGAGGTCAGAGCCAGAATCAGTATGAGAGGTCAGGGCCCGGAATCAGACTGAGAGGTCAGAGCCAGAATCAGACTGAGAGGTCAGAGCCAGAATCAGACTGAGAGGTCAGAGCCAGTATCAGTCTGAGAGTTCAGAGCCGGAATCAGACTGAGAGGTCAGAACCAGAATCAGTCTGAGAGGTCAGAGCCAGAATTAGTATGAGAAGTCAGAACAAGAATCAGTCTGAGGGGTCAAAGCCAGAATCAGTCTGAGAGGTCAGAGCCAGAATAGGTATGAGCGGTCAGAGCCAGAAGCAGTATGAGAGGTCAGAGCCAGAATCAGTATGAGAGGTCAGAGCCCGGAATCAGACTGAGAGGTCAGAGCCAGAATCAGACTGAGAGGTCAGAGCCAGAATCAGTCTGAGAGGTCAGAGCCACAAACAGTCTGAGAGGTCAGAGCCAGATTCAGTATGAGAGGTCAGAGCCAGAATCAGTATGAGAGGTCAAAACCAGAATCAGTCTGAGAGGTCAGAGCCAGAATCAGACTGAGAGGTCAGAGCCAGAATCAGTATGAGAGGTCAGAGCCAGAATCAGTATGAGAGGTCAGAGCCAGAATCAGACTGAGAGGTCAGAGCCAGAATCAGTATGAGAGGTAAGAGCCAGAATCAGACTGAGAGGTCAGAGCCAGAATCAGTCTGAGAAGACAGAGCCAGAATCAGTCTGAGAGGTCAGAGCCAGAATCGGTATGAGATGTCAGAGCCAGAAGCAGTATGAAAGGTCAGAACTGGAATCAGTATGAGAGGTCAGAGCCAGAAACAGTCTGAGAAATCAGAGCCAGAATCGGTATGAGATGTCAGAGCCAGAATCAGTATGAGAGGTCAGAGCCAGAATCAGTATGAGAGGTCAGAGCCAGAATAGGTATGAGAGGTCAGAGCCAGAATCAGACTGAGAGATCAGAGCCAGAATCAGACTGAGAGGTCAGAGCCAGAATCAGTCTGAGAGGTCAGAGCCAGAATCAGTATGAGAGGTCAGAGCCAGAAACAGTATGAGAGGTCAGAGCCAGAGTTAGTATGAGAGGTCAGAACCAGAATCAGTCTGAGAGGTCAGAGCCAGAATCAGTCTGAGAGTTCAGAGCCAGAATCAGTCAGAGAAGTCAGAGCCAGAATCAGACTGAGAGGTCAGAGCCAGAATCAGTATGAGAGATCAGAGCCAGAATCAGAATGAGAGGTCAGAGCCAGAATAAGACTGAGATGTCAGAGCCAGAAGCAGTATGAAAGGTCAGAACTGGAATCAGTATGAGAGGTCAGAGCCAGAAATAGTCAGAGAAATCAGAGCCAGAATCAGTCTGAGAGGTCAGAGCCAGAATCAGTATGAGAGGTCAGAGCCAGAATCAGTATGAGAGGTCAAAACCAGAATCAGTCTGAGAGGTCAGAGCCAGAATCAGACTGAGAGGTCAGAGCCAGAATCAGTATGAGAGGTCAGAGCCAGAATCAGTATGAGAGGTCAGAGCCAGAATCAGACTGAGAGGTCAGAGCCAGAATCAGTATGAGAGGTAAGAGCCAGAATCAGACTGAGAGGTCAGAGCCAGAATCAGTCTGAGAAGTCAGAGCCAGAATCAGTCTGAGAGGTCAGAGCCAGAATCGGTATGAGATGTCAGAGCCAGAAGCAGTATGAAAGGTCAGAACTGGAATCAGTATGAGAGGTCAGAGCCAGAAACAGTCTGAGAAATCAGAGCCAGAATCGGTATGAGATGTCAGAGCCAGAATCAGTATGAGAGGTCAGAGCCAGAATCAGTATGAGAGGTCAGAGCCAGAATAGGTATGAGAGGTCAGAGCCAGAATCAGACTGAGAGATCAGAGCCAGAATCAGACTGAGAGGTCAGAGCCAGAATCAGTCTGAGAGGTCAGAGCCAGAATCAGTATGAGAGGTCAGAGCCAGAAACAGTATGAGAGGTCAGAGCCAGAATTAGTATGAGAGGTCCGAACCAGAATCAGTCTGAGAGGTCAGAGCCAGAATCAGTCTGAGAGTTCAGAGCCAGAATCAGTCAGAGAAGTCAGAGCCAGAATCAGACTGAGAGGTCAGAGCCAGAATCAGTATGAGAGATCAGAGCCAGAATCAGAATGAGAGGTCAGAGCCAGAATAAGACTGAGATGTCAGAGCCAGAAGCAGTATGAAAGGTCAGAACTGGAATCAGTATGAGAGGTCAGAGCCAGAAATAGTCAGAGAAATCAGAGCCAGAATCAGTCTGAGAGGTCAGAGCCAGAATCAGTATGAGAGGTCAGAGCCAGAATAGGTATGAGAGGTCAGAGCCAGATGCAGTATAAGAGGTCAGAGCCAGAATCAGTATGAGAGGTCAGAGCACGGAATAAGACTGAGAGGTCAGAGCCAGAATAAGACTGAGAGGTCAGAGCCAGAATCAGTCTGAGAGGTCAGAGCCAGAATCAGTCTGAGAAGTCAGAGCCAGAATCAGACTGAGAGGTCAGAGCCAGAATCAGTATGAGAGGTCAGAGCCAGAATCAGTATGAGAGGTCAGAGCCAGAATCAGTATGAGAGGTCAGAGCAAGAATTAGTATGAGAGGTCAGAACCAGAATCGGTATGAGAGGTCAGAGCCAGAATCAGTCTGAGAGTTCAGAGCCAGAATCAGTCAGAGAAGTCAGAGCCAGAATCAGACTGAGAGGTCAGAGCCAGAATCAGTATGAGAGGTCAGAGCCAGAATCAGTATGAGAGGTCAGACCCAGAATCAGTCTGAGAGGTCAGAGCCAGAAATAGTATCAGACGTCAGAGCCAGAATCAGTCTGAGAGGTCAGAGCCAGAATCAGTCTGAGAGGTCAGAGCCAGATTCAGTATGAGAGGTCAGAGCCAGAATCAGTATGAGAGGTCAGAGCCAGAAACAGTCTGAGAAATCAGAGCCAGAATCAGTCTGAGAGGTCAGAGCCAGAATCAGTATGAGAGGTCAGAGCCAGAATCAGTATGAGAGGTCAGAGCCAGAATCAGTATGAGAGGTCAGAGCCAGAATCAGTCAGAGAAGTCAGAGCCAGAATCAGACTGAGAGGTCAGAGCCTGAAGCAGCATGAGATGTCAGAACCAGAATCAGTCTGAGGTCAGAGCCAGAATTAGTATGAGAAGTCAGAGCCAGAATCAGTCTGAGGGGTCAAAGCCAGAATCAGTCTGAGAGGTCAGAGCCAGAATAGGTATGAGAGGTCAGAGCCAGATGCAGTATGAGAGGTCAGAGCCAGAATTAGTATGAGAGGACAGAACCAGAATCAGTATGAGAGGTCAGAGCCAGAATCAGTCTGAGAGTTCAGAGCCAGAATCAGTCAGAGAAGTCAGAGCCAGAATCAGACTGAGAGGTCAGAGCCAGAATCAGCATTAGAGGTCAGAGCCAGAATCAGTATGAGAGGTCAGAGCCAGAATCAGTATGAGAGGTCAGAGCCAGAAATAGTATCAGACGTCAGAGTCAGAATCAGTTTGAGAGGTCAGAGCCAGAATCAGTCTGAGAGGTCAGAGCCAGAATCAGTATGAGAGGTCAGAGCCAGAATCAGACTAAGAGGTCAGAGCCAGAATCAGTCTGAGAGGTCAGAGCCAGAATCAGTCTGAGAGTTCAGAGCCAGAATCAGTCAGAGAAGTCTGAGCCAGAATCAGACTGAGAGGTCAGAGCCAGAAGCAGTATGAGATGTCAGAACAGGAATCAGTCTGAGGTCAGAGCAAGAATTAGTATGAGAAGTCAGAGCCAGAATCAGTCTAAGGGGTCAAAGCCAGAATCAGTCTGAGAGGTCAGAGCCAGAATAGGTATGAGAGGTCAGAGCCAGAAGCATTATGAGAGGTCAGAGCCAGAATCAGTATGAGAGGTCAGAGCCTGGAATCAGACTGAGAGGTCAGAGCCAGAATCAGTCTGAGAGGTCAGAGCCAGAATCAGTATGAGAGGTCAGAGCCAGAATTAGTATGAGAGGTCAGAACCAGAATCAGTATGAGAGGTCAGAGCCAGAATCAGTCTGAGAGTTCAGAGCCAGAATCAGTCAGAGAAGTCAGAGCCAGAATCAGACTGAGAGGTCAGAGCCAGAATCAGTATGAGAGGTCAGAGCCAGAATCAGTATGAGAGGTCAGAGCCAGAATCAGTCTGAGAGGTCAGAGCCAGAAATAGTATCAGACGTCAGAGCCAGAATCAGTCTAAGAGGTCAGAGCCAGAATCAGTCTGAGAGGTCAGAGCCAGAATCAGTATGAGAGGTCAGAGCCAGAATAAGACTGAGAATTCAGAGCCAGAAGCAGTATGAAAGGTCAGAACTGGAATCAGTATGAGAGGTCAGAGCCAGAAACAGTCTGAGAAATCAGAGCCAGAATCAGTCTGAGAGGTCAGAGCCAGAATCAGTATGAGAGGTCAGAGCCAGAATAGGTATGAGAGGTCAGAGCCAGATGCAGTATGAGAGGTCAGAGCCAGAATCAGTATGAGAGGTCAGAGCCCGGAATCAGACTGAGATGTCAGAACCAGAATCAGACTGAGAGGTCAGAGCCAGAATCAGTCTGAGAGGTCAGAGCCAGAATCAGTCTGAGAGTTCAGAGCCAGAATCAGTCAGAGAAGTCAGAGCCAGAATCAGACTGAGAGGTCAGAGCCAGAAGCAGTATGAGATGTCAGAACCGGAATCAGTCTGAGAGGTCAGAGCCAGAATTAGTATGAGAAGTCAGAGCCAGAATCAGTCTGAGGGGTCAAAGCCAGGATCAGTCTGAGAGGTCAGAGCCAGAATAGGTATGAGAGGTCAGAGCCAGAAGCATTATGAAAGGTCAGAGCCAGAATCAGTATGAGAGGTCAGAGCCAGAATTAGACTGAGAGGTCAGAGCCAGAATCAGACTGAGAGGTCAGAGCCAGTATCAGTCTGAGAGTTCAGAGCCGGAATCAGACTGAGAGGTCAGAACCAGAATCAGTCTGTGGGGTCAAAGCCAGAATCAGTCTGAGAGGTCAGAGCCAGAATAGGTATGAGAGGTCAGAGCCAGAAGCAGTATGAGAGGTCAGAGCCAGAATCAGTATGAGAGGTCACAGCCCGGAATCAGACTGAGAGGTCAGAGCCAGAATAAGACTGAGAGGTCAGAGCCAGAATCAGTCTGAGAGGTCAGAGCCAGAATCAGTCTGAGAGGTCAGAGCCAGATTCAGTATGAGAGGTCAGAGCCAGAATCAGTATGAGAGGTCAAAACCAGAATCAGTCTGAGAGGTCAGAGCCAGAATCAGACTGAGAGGTCAGAGCCAGAATCAGTATGAGAGGTCAGAGCCAGAATCAGTATGAGAGGTCAGAACCAGAATCAGACTGAGAGGTCAGAGCCAGAATCAGTATGAGAGGTAAGAGCCAGAATCAGACTGATAGGTCAGAGCCAGAATCAGTCTGAGAATTCAGAGCCAGAATCAGTCTGAGAGGTCAGAGCCAGAATCGGTATGAGATGTCAGAGCCAGAAGCAGTATGAAAGGTCAGAACTGGAATCAGTATGAGAGGTCAGAGCCAGAAACAGTCTGAGAAATCAGAGCCAGAATCAGTCTGAGAGGTCAGAGCCAGAATCAGTATGAGAGGTCAGAGCCAGAATCAGTATGAGAGGTCAAAGCCAGAATCAGTATGAGAGGTCAGAGCCAGAATTAGTATGAGAGGTCAGAACCAGAATCAGTATGAGAGGTCAGAGCCAGAATCAGTCTGAGAGTTCAGAGCCAGAATCAGTATGAGAGGTCAGAGCCAGAATCAGTATGAGAGGTCAGAGCCAGAATCAGTCTGAGAGGTCAGAGCCAGAAATAAAATCAGACGTCAGAGCCAGAATCAGTCTGAGAGGTCAGAGCCAGAATCAGTATGAGAGGTCAGAGCCAGAATCAGACTGAGAGGTCAGAGCCAGAATCAGTCTGAGAGGTCAGAGCCAGAATCAGTCTGAGAGTTCAGAGCCAGAATCAGTCAGAGAAGTCAGAGCCAGAATCAGACTGAGAGGTCAGAGCCAGAAGCAGTATAAGATATCAGAACCAGAATCAGTCTGAGAGGTCAGAGCCAGAATTAGTATGAGAAGTCAGAGCCAGAATCAGTCTGAGGGGTCAAAGCCAGAATCAGTCTGAGAGGTCAGAGCCAGAATAGGTATCAGAGGTCAGAGCCAGAAGCAGTATGAGAGGTCAGAGCCAGAATCAGTAAGAGAGGTCAGAGCCCGGAATCAGACTGAGAGGTCAGAGCCAGAATCAGAATGAGAGGTCAGAGCCAGAATCAGTCTGAGAGGTCAGAGCCAGAATCAGTCTGAGAGGTCAGAGCCAGAATCAGTATGAGAGGTCAGAGCCAGAATGAGTATGAGAGGTCAGAGGCAGAATCAGACTGAGAGGTCAGAGCCAGAATCAGTCTGAGAGTTCAGAGCCGGAATCAGACTGAAAGGTAAGAGCCAGAATCAGTCTGAGAGGTCAGAGCCAGAAGCATTATGAGAGGTCAGAGCCAGAATCAGTATGAGAGGTCAGAGCCCGGAATCAGACTAAGAGGTCAGAGCCAGAATCAGACTGAGAGGTTAGAGCCAGAATCAGACTGAGAGGTCAGAGCCAGTATCAGTCTGAGAGTTCAGAGCCGGAATCAGACTGAGATGTCAGAACCAGAATCAGTCTGAGAGGTCAGAGCCAGAATTAGTATGAGAAGTCAGAACAAGAATCAGTCTGTGGGGTCAAAGCCAGAATCAGTCTGAGAGGTCAGAGCCAGAATAGGTATGAGAGGTCAGAGCCAGAAGCAGTATGAGAGGTCAGAGCCAGAATCAGTATGAGAGGTCAGACCCAGAATCAGTCTGAGAGGTCAGAGCCAGAAATAGTATCAGACGTCAGAGCCAGAATCAGTCTGAGAGGTCAGAGCCAGAATCAGTCTGAGAGGTCAGAGCCAGATTCAGTATGAGAGGTCAGAGCCAGAATCAGTATGAGAGGTCAGAGCCAGAAACAGTCTGAGAAATCAGAGCCAGAATCAGTCTGAGAGGTCAGAGCCAGAATCAGTATGAGAGGTCAGAGCCAGAATCAGTATGAGAGGTCAGAGCCAGAATCAGTATGAGAGGTCAGAGCCAGAATCAGTCAGAGAAGTCAGAGCCAGAATCAGACTGAGAGGTCAGAGCCAGAAGCAGCATGAGATGTCAGAACCAGAATCAGTCTGAGGTCAGAGCCAGAATTAGTATGAGAAGTCAGAGCCAGAATCAGTCTGAGGGGTCAAAGCCAGAATCAGTCTGAGAGGTCAGAGCCAGAATAGGTATGAGAGGTCAGAGCCAGATGCAGTATGAGAGGTCAGAGCCAGAATTAGTATGAGAGGTCAGAACCAGAATCAGTATGAGAGGTCAGAGCCAGAATCAGTCTGAGAGTTCAGAGCCAGAATCAGTCAGAGAAGTCAGAGCCAGAATCAGACTGAGAGGTCAGAGCCAGAATCAGTATTAGAGGTCAGAGCCAGAATCAGTATGAGAGGTCAGAGCCAGAATCAGTATGAGAGGTCAGAGCCAGAAATAGTATCAGACGTCAGAGTCAGAATCAGTTTGAGAGGTCAGAGCCAGAATCAGTCTGAGAGGTCAGAGCCAGAATCAGTATGAGAGGTCAGAGCCAGAATCAGACTAAGAGGTTAGAGCCAGAATCAGTCTGAGAGGTCAGAGCCAGAATCAGTCTGAGAGTTCAGAGCCAGAATCAGTCAGAGAAGTCTGAGCCAGAATCAGACTGAGAGGTCAGAGCCAGAAGCAGTATGAGATGTCAGAACAGGAATCAGTCTGAGGTCAGAGCAAGAATTAGTATGAGAAGTCAGAGCCAGAATCAGTCTAAGGGGTCAAAGCCAGAATCAGTCTGAGAGGTCAGAGCCAGAATAGGTATGAGAGGTCAGAGCCAGAAGCATTATGAGAGGTCAGAGCCAGAATCAGTATGAGAGGTCAGAGCCTGGAATCAGACTGAGAGGTCAGAGCCAGAATCAGTCTGAGAGGTCAGAGCCAGAATTAGTATGAGAGGTCAGAACCAGAATCAGTATGAGAGGTCAGAGCCAGAATCAGTCTGAGAGTTCAGAGCCAGAATCAGTCAGAGAAGTCAGAGCCAGAATCAGACTGAGAGGTCAGAGCCAGAATCAGTATGAGAGGTCAGAGCCAGAATCAGTATGAGAGGTCAGAGCCAGAATCAGTCTGAGAGGTCAGAGCCAGAAATAGTATCAGACGTCAGAGCCAGAATCAGTCTAAGAGGTCAGAGCCAGAATCAGTCTGAGAGGTCAGAGCCAGAATCAGTATGAGAGGTCAGAGCCAGAATAAGACTGAGAATTCAGAGCCAGAAGCAGTATGAAAGGTCAGAACTGGAATCAGTATGAGAGGTCAGAGCCAGAAACAGTCTGAGAAATCAGAGCCAGAATCAGTCTGAGAGGTCAGAGCCAGAATCAGTATGAGAGGTCAGAGCCAGAATAGGTATGAGAGGTCAGAGCCAGATGCAGTATGAGAGGTCAGAGCCAGAATCAGTATGAGAGGTCAGAGCCCGGAATCAGACTGAGATGTCAGAACCAGAATCAGACTGAGAGGTCAGAGCCAGAATCAGTCTGAGAGGTCAGAGCCAGAATCAGTCTGAGAGTTCAGAGCCAGAATCAGTCAGAGAAGTCAGAGCCAGAATCAGACTGAGAGGTCAGAGCCAGAAGCAGTATGAGATGTCAGAACCGGAATCAGTCTGAGAGGTCAGAGCCAGAATTAGTATGAGAAGTCAGAGCCAGAATCAGTCTGAGGGGTCAAAGCCAGGATCAGTCTGAGAGGTCAGAGCCAGAATAGGTATGAGAGGTCAGAGCCAGAAGCATTATGAAAGGTCAGAGCCAGAATCAGTATGAGAGGTCAGAGCCAGAATTAGACTGAGAGGTCAGAGCCAGAATCAGACTGAGAGGTCAGAGCCAGTATCAGTCTGAGAGTTCAGAGCCGGAATCAGACTGAGAGGTCAGAACCAGAATCAGTCTGAGGGGTCAAAGCCAGAATCAGTCTGAGAGGTCAGAGCCAGAATAGGTATGAGAGGTCAGAGCCAGAAGCAGTATGAGAGGTCAGAGCCAGAATCAGTATGAGAGGTCACAGCCCGGAATCAGACTGAGAGGTCAGAGCCAGAATAAGACTGAGAGGTCAGAGCCAGAATCAGTCTGAGAGGTCAGAGCCAGAATCAGTCTGAGAGGTCAGAGCCAGATTCAGTATGAGAGGTCAGAGCCAGAATCAGTATGAGAGGTCAAAACCAGAATCAGTCTGAGAGGTCAGAGCCAGAATCAGACTGAGAGGTCAGAGCCAGAATCAGTATGAGAGGTCAGAGCCAGAATCAGTATGAGAGGTCAGAACCAGAATCAGACTGAGAGGTCAGAGCCAGAATCAGTATGAGAGGTAAGAGCCAGAATCAGACTGATAGGTCAGAGCCAGAATCAGTCTGAGAATTCAGAGCCAGAATCAGTCTGAGAGGTCAGAGCCAGAATCGGTATGAGATGTCAGAGCCAGAAGCAGTATGAAAGGTCAGAACTGGAATCAGTATGAGAGGTCAGAGCCAGAAACAGTCTGAGAAATCAGAGCCAGAATCAGTCTGAGAGGTCAGAGCCAGAATCAGTATGAGAGGTCAGAGCCAGAATCAGTATGAGAGGTCAAAGCCAGAATCAGTATGAGAGGTCAGAGCCAGAATTAGTATGAGAGGTCAGAACCAGAATCAGTATGAGAGGTCAGAGCCAGAATCAGTCTGAGAGTTCAGAGGCAGAATCAGTATGAGAGGTCAGAGCCAGAATCAGTATGAGAGGTCAGAGCCAGAATCAGTCTGAGAGGTCAGAGCCAGAAATAAAATCAGACGTCAGAGCCAGAATCAGTCTGAGAGGTGAGAGCCAGAATCAGTATGAGAGGTCAGAGCCAGAATCAGACTGAGAGGTCAGAGCCAGAATCAGTCTGAGAGGTCAGAGCCAGAATCAGTCTGAGAGTTCAGAGCCAGAATCAGTCAGAGAAGTCAGAGCCAGAATCAGACTGAGAGGTCAGAGCCAGAAGCAGTATAAGATATCAGAACCAGAATCAGTCTGAGAGGTCAGAGCCAGAATTAGTATGAGAAGTCAGAGCCAGAATCAGTCTGAGGGGTCAAAGCCAGAATCAGTCTGAGAGGTCAGAGCCAGAATAGGTATCAGAGGTCAGAGCCAGAAGCAGTATGAGAGGTCAGAGCCAGAATCAGTATGAGAGGTCAGAGCCCGGAATCAGACTGAGAGGTCAGAGCCAGAATCAGAATGAGAGGTCAGAGCCAGAATCAGTCTGAGAGGTCAGAGCCAGAATCAGTCTGAGAGGTCAGAGCCAGAATCAGTATGAGAGGTCAGAGCCAGAATGAGTATGAGAGGTCAGAGGCAGAATCAGACTGAGAGGTCAGAGCCAGAATCAGTCTGAGAGTTCAGAGCCGGAATCAGACTGAAAGGTAAGAGCCAGAATCAGTCTGAGAGGTCAGAGCCAGAAGCATTATGAGAGGTCAGAGCCAGAATCAGTATGAGAGGTCAGAGCCCGGAATCAGACTGAGAGGTCAGAGCCAGAATCAGACTGAGAGGTTAGAGCCAGAATCAGACTGAGAGGTCAGAGCCAGTATCAGTCTGAGAGTTCAGAGCCGGAATCAGACTGAGATGTCAGAACCAGAATCAGTCTGAGAGGTCAGAGCCAGAATTAGTATGAGAAGTCAGAACAAGAATCAGTCTGTGGGGTCAAAGCCAGAATCAGTCTGAGAGGTCAGAGCCAGAATAGGTATGAGAGGTCAGAGCCAGATGCAGTATGAGAGGTCAGAGCCAGAATTAGTATGAGAGGTCAGAACCAGAATCAGTATGAGAGGTCAGAGCCAGAATCAGTCTGAGAGTTCAGAGCCAGAATCAGTCAGAGAAGTCAGAGCCAGAATCAGACTGAGAGGTCAGAGCCAGAATCAGTATTAGAGGTCAGAGCCAGAATCAGTATGAGAGGTCAGAGCCAGAAATAGTATCAGACGTCAGAGTCAGAATCAGTTTGAGAGGTCAGAGCCAGAATCAGTCTGAGAGGTCAGAGCCAGAATCAGTATGAGAGGTCAGAGCCAGAATCAGACTAAGAGGTCAGAGCCAGAATCAGTCTGAGAGGTCAGAGCCAGAATCAGTCTGAGAGTTCAGAGCCAGAATCAGTCAGAGAAGTCTGAGCCAGAATCAGACTGAGAGGTCAGAGCCAGAAGCAGTATGAGATGTCAGAACAGGAATCAGTCTGAGGTCAGAGCAAGAATTAGTATGAGAAGTCAGAGCCAGAATCAGTCTAAGGGGTCAAAGCCAGAATCAGTCTGAGAGGTCAGAGCCAGAATAGGTATGAGAGGTCAGAGCCAGAAGCATTATGAGAGGTCAGAGCCAGAATCAGTATGAGAGTTCAGAGCCGGAATCAGACTGAGATGTCAGAACCAGAATCAGTCTGAGAGGTCAGAGCCAGAATTAGTATGAGAAGTCAGAACAAGAATCAGTCTGTGGGGTCAAAGCCAGAATCAGTCTGAGAGGTCAGAGCCAGAATAGGTATGAGAGGTCAGAGCCAGAAGCAGTATGAGAGGTCAGAGCCAGAATCAGTATGAGAGGTCAGACCCAGAATCAGTCTGAGAGGTCAGAGCCAGAAATAGTATCAGACGTCAGAGCCAGAATCAGTCTGAGAGGTCAGAGCCAGAATCAGTCTGAGAGGTCAGAGCCAGATTCAGTATGAGAGGTCAGAGCCAGAATCAGTATGAGAGGTCAGAGCCAGAAACAGTCTGAGAAATCAGAGCCAGAATCAGTCTGAGAGGTCAGAGCCAGAATCAGTATGAGAGGTCAGAGCCAGAATCAGTATGAGAGGTCAGAGCCAGAATCAGTATGAGAGGTCAGAGCCAGAATCAGTCAGAGAAGTCAGAGCCAGAATCAGACTGAGAGGTCAGAGCCAGAAGCAGCATGAGATGTCAGAACCAGAATCAGTCTGAGGTCAGAGCCAGAATTAGTATGAGAAGTCAGAGCCAGAATCAGTCTGAGGGGTCAAAGCCAGAATCAGTCTGAGAGGTCAGAGCCAGAATAGGTATGAGAGGTCAGAGCCAGATGCAGTATGAGAGGTCAGAGCCTGAATTAGTATGAGAGGTCAGAACCAGAATCAGTATGAGAGGTCAGAGCCAGAATCAGTCTGAGAGTTCAGAGCCAGAATCAGTCAGAGAAGTCAGAGCCAGAATCAGACTGAGAGGTCAGAGCCAGAATCAGTATTAGAGGTCAGAGCCAGAATCAGTATGAGAGGTCAGAGCCAGAATCAGTATGAGAGGTCAGAGCCAGAAATAGTATCAGACGTCAGAGTCAGAATCAGTTTGAGAGGTCAGAGCCAGAATCAGTCTGAGAGGTCAAAGCCAGAATCAGTATGAGAGGTCAGAGCCAGAATCAGACTAAGAGGTCAGAGCCAGAATCAGTCTGAGAGGTCAGAGCCAGAATCAGTCTGAGAGTTCAGAGCCAGAATCAGTCAGAGAAGTCTGAGCCAGAATCAGACTGAGAGGTCAGAGCCAGAAGCAGTATGAGATGTCAGAACAGGAATCAGTCTGAGGTCAGAGCAAGAATTAGTATGAGAAGTCAGAGCCAGAATCAGTCTAAGGGGTCAAAGCCAGAATCAGTCTGAGAGGTCAGAGCCAGAATAGGTATGAGAGGTCAGAGCCAGAAGCATTATGAGAGGTCAGAGCCAGAATCAGTATGAGAGGTCAGAGCCTGGAATCAGACTGAGAGGTCAGAGCCAGAATCAGTCTGAGAGGTCAGAGCCAGAATCAGTATGAGAGGTCAGAGCCAGAATTAGTATGAGAGGTCAGAACCAGAATCAGTATGAGAGGTCAGAGCCAGAATCAGTCTGAGAGTTCAGAGCCAGAATCAGTCAGAGAAGTCAGAGCCAGAATCAGACTGAGAGGTCAGAGCCAGAATCAGTATGAGAGGTCAGAGCCAGAATCAGTATGAGAGGTCAGAGCCAGAATCAGTCTGAGAGGTCAGAGCCAGAAATAGTATCAGACGTCAGAGCCAGAATCAGTCTAAGAGGTCAGAGCCAGAATCAGTCTGAGAGGTCAGAGCCAGAATCAGTATGAGAGGTCAGAGCCAGAATAAGACTGAGAATTCAGAGCCAGAAGCAGTATGAAAGGTCAGAACTGGAATCAGTATGAGAGGTCAGAGCCAGAAACAGTCTGAGAAATCAGAGCCAGAATCAGTCTGAGAGGTCAGAGCCAGAATCAGTATGAGAGGTCAGAGCCAGAATAGGTATGAGAGGTCAGAGCCAGATGCAGTATGAGAGGTCAGAGCCAGAATCAGTATGAGAGGTCAGAGCCCGGAATCAGACTGAGATGTCAGAAACAGAATCAGACTGAGAGGTCAGAGCCAGAATCAGTCTGAGAGGTCAGAGCCAGAATCAGTCTGAGAGTTCAGAGCCAGAATCAGTCAGAGAAGTCAGAGCCAGAATCAGACTGAGAGGTCAGAGCCAGAAGTAGTATGAGATGTCAGAACCGGAATCAGTCTGAGAGGTCAGAGCCAGAATTAGTATGAGAAGTCAGAGCCAGAATCAGTCTGAGGGGTCAAAGCCAGGATCAGTCTGAGAGGTCAGAGCCAGAATAGGTATGAGAGGTCAGAGCCAGAAGCATTATGAAAGGTCAGAGCCAGAATCAGTATGAGAGGTCAGAGCCAGAATTAGACTGAGAGGTCAGAGCCAGAATCAGACTGAGAGGTCAGAGCCAGTATCAGTCTGAGAGTTCAGAGCCGGAATCAGACTGAGAGGTCAGAACCAGAATCAGTCTGAGGGGTCAAAGCCAGAATCAGTCTGAGAGGTCAGAGCCAGAATAGGTATGAGAGGTCAGAGCCAGAAGCAGTATGAGAGGTCAGAGCCAGAATCAGTCTGAGAGGTCAGAGCCAGAATCAGTCTGAGAGGTCAGAGCCAGATTCAGTATGAGAGGTCAGAGCCAGAATCAGTATGAGAGGTCAAAACCAGAATCAGTCTGAGAGGTCAGAGCCAGAATCAGACTGAGAGGTCAGAGCCAGAATCAGTATGAGAGGTCAGAGCCAGAATCAGTATGAGAGGTCAGAACCAGAATCAGACTGAGAGGTCAGAGCCAGAATCAGTATGAGAGGTAAGAGCCAGAATCAGACTGATAGGTCAGAGCCAGAATCAGTCTGAGAATTCAGAGCCAGAATCAGTCTGAGAGGTCAGAGCCAGAATCAGTATGAGAGGTCAGACCCAGAATCAGTCTGAGAGGTCAGAGCCAGAAATAGTATCAGACGTCAGAGCCAGAATCAGTCTGAGAGGTCAGAGCCAGAATCAGTCTGAGAGGTCAGAGCCAGATTCAGTATGAGAGGTCAGAGCCAGAATCAGTATGAGAGGTCAGAGCCAGAAACAGTCTGAGAAATCAGAGCCAGAATCAGTCTGAGAGGTCAGAGCCAGAATCAGTATGAGAGGTCAGAGCCAGAATCAGTATGAGAGGTCAGAGCCAGAATCAGTATGAGAGGTCAGAGCCAGAATCAGTCAGAGAAGTCAGAGCCAGAATCAGACTGAGAGGTCAGAGCCAGAAGCAGCATGAGATGTCAGAACCAGAATCAGTCTGAGGTCAGAGCCAGAATTAGTATGAGAAGTCAGAGCCAGAATCAGTCTGAGGGGTCAAAGCCAGAATCAGTCTGAGAGGTCAGAGCCAGAATAGGTATGAGAGGTCAGAGCCAGAATCAGTATGAGAGGTCAGAGCCAGAATCAGACTAAGAGGTCAGAGCCAGAATTAGTATGAGAGGTCAGAACCAGAATCAGTATGAGAGGTCAGAGCCAGAATCAGTCTGAGAGTTCAGAGCCAGAATCAGTCAGAGAAGTCAGAGCCAGAATCAGACTGAGAGGTCAGAGCCAGAATCAGTATTAGAGGTCAGAGCCAGAATCAGTATGAGAGGTCAGAGCCAGAATCAGTATGAGAGGTCAGAGCCAGAAATAGTATCAGACGTCAGAGTCAGAATCAGTTTGAGAGGTCAGAGCCAGAATCAGTCTGAGAGGTCAGAGCCAGAATCAGTATGAGAGGTCAGAGCCAGAATCAGACTAAGAGGTTAGAGCCAGAATCAGTCTGAGAGGTCAGAGCCAGAATCAGTCTGAGAGTTCAGAGCCAGAATCAGTCAGAGAAGTCTGAGCCAGAATCAGACTGAGAGGTCAGAGCCAGAAGCAGTATGAGATGTCAGAACAGGAATCAGTCTGAGGTCAGAGCAAGAATTAGTATGAGAAGTCAGAGCCAGAATCAGTCTAAGGGGTCAAAGCCAGAATCAGTCTGAGAGGTCAGAGCCAGAATAGGTATGAGAGGTCAGAGCCAGAAGCATTATGAGAGGTCAGAGCCAGAATCAGTATGAGAGGTCAGAGCCTGGAATCAGACTGAGAGGTCAGAGCCAGAATCAGTCTGAGAGGTCAGAGCCAGAATCAGTATGAGAGGTCAGAGCCAGAATTAGTATGAGAGGTCAGAACCAGAATCAGTATGAGAGGTCAGAGCCAGAATCAGTCTGAGAGTTCAGAGCCAGAATCAGTCAGAGAAGTCAGAGCCAGAATCAGACTGAGAGGTCAGAGCCAGAATCAGTATGAGAGGTCAGAGCCAGAATCAGTATGAGAGGTCAGAGCCAGAATCAGTCTGAGAGGTCAGAGCCAGAAATAGTATCAGACGTCAGAGCCAGAATCAGTCTAAGAGGTCAGAGCCAGAATCAGTCTGAGAGGTCAGAGCCAGAATCAGTATGAGAGGTCAGAGCCAGAATAAGACTGAGAATTCAGAGCCAGAAGCAGTATGAAAGGTCAGAACTGGAATCAGTATGAGAGGTCAGAGCCAGAAACAGTCTGAGAAATCAGAGCCAGAATCAGTCTGAGAGGTCAGAGCCAGAATCAGTATGAGAGGTCAGAGCCAGAATAGGTATGAGAGGTCAGAGCCAGATGCAGTATGAGAGGTCAGAGCCAGAATCAGTATGAGAGGTCAGAGCCCGGAATCAGACTGAGATGTCAGAACCAGAATCAGACTGAGAGGTCAGAGCCAGAATCAGTCTGAGAGGTCAGAGCCAGAATCAGTCTGAGAGTTCAGAGCCAGAATCAGTCAGAGAAGTCAGAGCCAGAATCAGACTGAGAGGTCAGAGCCAGAAGCAGTATGAGATGTCAGAACCGGAATCAGTCTGAGAGGTCAGAGCCAGAATTAGTATGAGAAGTCAGAGCCAGAATCAGTCTGAGGGGTCAAAGCCAGGATCAGTCTGAGAGGTCAGAGCCAGAATAGGTATGAGAGGTCAGAGCCAGAAGCATTATGAAAGGTCAGAGCCAGAATCAGTATGAGAGGTCAGAGCCAGAATTAGACTGAGAGGTCAGAGCCAGAATCAGACTGAGAGGTCAGAGCCAGTATCAGTCTGAGAGTTCAGAGCCGGAATCAGACTGAGAGGTCAGAACCAGAATCAGTCTGAGGGGTCAAAGCCAGAATCAGTCTGAGAGGTCAGAGCCAGAATAGGTATGAGAGGTCAGAGCCAGAAGCAGTATGAGAGGTCAGAGCCAGAATCAGTATGAGAGGTCACAGCCCGGAATCAGACTGAGAGGTCAGAGCCAGAATAAGACTGAGAGGTCAGAGCCAGAATCAGTCTGAGAGGTCAGAGCCAGAATCAGTCTGAGAGGTCAGAGCCAGATTCAGTATGAGAGGTCAGAGCCAGAATCAGTATGAGAGGTCAAAACCAGAATCAGTCTGAGAGGTCAGAGCCAGAATCAGACTGAGAGGTCAGAGCCAGAATCAGTATGAGAGGTCAGAGCCAGAATCAGTATGAGAGGTCAGAACCAGAATCAGACTGAGAGGTCAGAGCCAGAATCAGTATGAGAGGTAAGAGCCAGAATCAGACTGATAGGTCAGAGCCAGAATCAGTCTGAGAATTCAGAGCCAGAATCAGTCTGAGAGGTCAGAGCCAGAATCGGTATGAGATGTCAGAGCCAGAAGCAGTATGAAAGGTCAGAACTGGAATCAGTATGAGAGGTCAGAGCCAGAAACAGTCTGAGAAATCAGAGCCAGAATCAGTCTGAGAGGTCAGAGCCAGAATCAGTATGAGAGGTCAGAGCCAGAATCAGTATGAGAGGTCAAAGCCAGAATCAGTATGAGAGGTCAGAGCCAGAATTAGTATGAGAGGTCAGAACCAGAATCAGTATGAGAGGTCAGAGCCAGAATCAGTCTGAGAGTTCAGAGGCAGAATCAGTATGAGAGGTCAGAGCCAGAATCAGTATGAGAGGTCAGAGCCAGAATCAGTCTGAGAGGTCAGAGCCAGAAATAAAATCAGACGTCAGAGCCAGAATCAGTCTGAGAGGTGAGAGCCAGAATCAGTATGAGAGGTCAGAGCCAGAATCAGACTGAGAGGTCAGAGCCAGAATCAGTCTGAGAGGTCAGAGCCAGAATCAGTCTGAGAGTTCAGAGCCAGAATCAGTCAGAGAAGTCAGAGCCAGAATCAGACTGAGAGGTCAGAGCCAGAAGCAGTATAAGATATCAGAACCAGAATCAGTCTGAGAGGTCAGAGCCAGAATTAGTATGAGAAGTCAGAGCCAGAATCAGTCTGAGGGGTCAAAGCCAGAATCAGTCTGAGAGGTCAGAGCCAGAATAGGTATCAGAGGTCAGAGCCAGAAGCAGTATGAGAGGTCAGAGCCAGAATCAGTATGAGAGGTCAGAGCCCGGAATCAGACTGAGAGGTCAGAGCCAGAATCAGAATGAGAGGTCAGAGCCAGAATCAGTCTGAGAGGTCAGAGCCAGAATCAGTCTGAGAGGTCAGAGCCAGAATCAGTATGAGAGGTCAGAGCCAGAATGAGTATGAGAGGTCAGAGGCAGAATCAGACTGAGAGGTCAGAGCCAGAATCAGTCTGAGAGTTCAGAGCCGGAATCAGACTGAAAGGTAAGAGCCAGAATCAGTCTGAGAGGTCAGAGCCAGAAGCATTATGAGAGGTCAGAGCCAGAATCAGTATGAGAGGTCAGAGCCCGGAATCAGACTGAGAGGTCAGAGCCAGAATCAGACTGAGAGGTTAGAGCCAGAATCAGACTGAGAGGTCAGAGCCAGTATCAGTCTGAGAGTTCAGAGCCGGAATCAGACTGAGATGTCAGAACCAGAATCAGTCTGAGAGGTCAGAGCCAGAATTAGTATGAGAAGTCAGAACAAGAATCAGTCTGTGGGGTCAAAGCCAGAATCAGTCTGAGAGGTCAGAGCCAGAATAGGTATGAGAGGTCAGAGCCAGAAGCAGTATGAGAGGTCAGAGCCAGAATCAGTATGAGAGGTCAGACCCAGAATCAGTCTGAGAGGTCAGAGCCAGAAATAGTATCAGACGACAGAGCCAGAATCAGTCTGAGAGGTCAGAGCCAGAATCAGTCTGAGAGGTCAGAGCCAGATTCAGTATGAGAGGTCAGAGCCAGAATCAGTATGAGAGGTCAGAGCCAGAAACAGTCTGAGAAATCAGAGCCAGAATCAGTCTGAGAGGTCAGAGCCAGAATCAGTATGAGAGGTCAGAGCCAGAATCAGTATGAGAGGTCAGAGCCAGAATCAGTATGAGAGGTCAGAGCCAGAATCAGTCAGAGAAGTCAGAGCCAGAATCAGACTGAGAGGTCAGAGCCAGAAGCAGCATGAGATGTCAGAACCAGAATCAGTCTGAGGTCAGAGCCAGAATTAGTATGAGAAGTCAGAGCCAGAATCAGTCTGAGGGGTCAAAGCCAGAATCAGTCTGAGAGGTCAGAGCCAGAATAGGTATGAGAGGTCAGAGCCAGATGCAGTATGAGAGGTCAGAGCCAGAATTAGTATGAGAGGTCAGAACCAGAATCAGTATGAGAGGTCAGAGCCAGAATCAGTCTGAGAGTTCAGAGCCAGAATCAGTCAGAGAAGTCAGAGCCAGAATCAGACTGAGAGGTCAGAGCCAGAATCAGTATTAGAGGTCAGAGCCAGAATCAGTATGAGAGGTCAGAGCCAGAATCAGTATGAGAGGTCAGAGCCAGAAATAGTATCAGACGTCAGAGTCAGAATCAGTTTGAGAGGTCAGAGCCAGAATCAGTCTGAGAGGTCAGAGCCAGAATCAGTATGAGAGGTCAGAGCCAGAATCAGACTAAGAGGTCAGAGCCAGAATCAGTCTGAGAGTTCAGAGCCAGAATCAGTCTGAGAGTTCAGAGCCAGAATCAGTCAGAGAAGTCTGAGCCAGAATCAGACTGAGAGGTCAGAGCCAGAAGCAGTATGAGATGTCAGAACAGGAATCAGTCTGAGGTCAGAGCAAGAATTAGTATGAGAAGTCAGAGCCAGAATCAGTCTAAGGGGTCAAAGCCAGAATCAGTCTGAGAGGTCAGAGCCAGAATAGGTATGAGAGGTCAGAGCCAGAAGCATTATGAGAGGTCAGAGCCAGAATCAGTATGAGAGTTCAGAGCCGGAATCAGACTGAGATGTCAGAACCAGAATCAGTCTGAGAGGTCAGAGCCAGAATTAGTATGAGAAGTCAGAACAAGAATCAGTCTGTGGGGTCAAAGCCAGAATCAGTCTGAGAGGTCAGAGCCAGAATAGGTATGAGAGGTCAGAGCCAGAAGCAGTATGAAAGGTCAGAGCCAGAATCAGTATGAGAGGTCAGAGCCAGAATTAGTATGAGAGGTCAGAACCAGAATCAGTATGAGAGGTCAGAGCCAGAATCAGTCTGAGAGTTCAGAGCCAGAATCAGTCTGAGAGTTCAGAGCCAGAATCAGTCAGAGAAGTCAGAGCCAGAATCAGACTGAGAGGTCAGAGCCAGAATCAGTATGAGAGGTCAGAGCCAGAATCAGTATGAGAGGTCAGAGCCAGAATCAGTCTGAGAGGTCAGAGCCAGAAATAGTATCAGACGTCAGAGCCAGAATCAGTCTAAGAGGTCAGAGCCAGAATCAGTCTGAGAGGTCAGAGCCAGAATCAGTATGAGAGGTCAGAGCCAGAATAAGACTGAGAATTCAGAGCCAGAAGCAGTATGAAAGGTCAGAACTGGAATCAGTATGAGAGGTCAGAGCCAGAAACAGTCTGAGAAATCAGAGCCAGAATCAGTCTGAGAGGTCAGAGCCAGAATCAGTATGAGAGGTCAGAGCCAGAATATGTATGAGAGGTCAGAGCCAGATGCAGTATGAGAGGTCAGAGCCAGAATCAGTATGAGAGGTCAGAGCCCGGAATCAGACTGAGATGTCAGAACCAGAATCAGACTGAGAGGTCAGAGCCAGAATCAGTCTGAGAGGTCAGAGCCAGAATCAGTCTGAGAGTTCAGAGCCAGAATCAGTCAGAGAAGTCAGAGCCAGAATCAGACTGAGAGGTCAGAGCCAGAAGCAGTATGAGATGTCAGAACCGGAATCAGTCTGAGAGGTCAGAGCCAGAATTAGTATGAGAAGTCAGAGCCAGAATCAGTCTGAGGGGTCAAAGCCAGGATCAGTCTGAGAGGTCAGAGCCAGAATAGGTATGAGAGGTCAGAGCCAGAAGCATTATGAAAGGTCAGAGCCAGAATCAGTATGAGAGGTCAGAGCCAGAATTAGACTGAGAGGTCAGAGCCAGAATCAGACTGAGAGGTCAGAGCCAGTATCAGTCTGAGAGTTCAGAGCCGGAATCAGACTGAGAGGTCAGAACCAGAATCAGTCTGAGGGGTCAAAGCCAGAATCAGTCTGAGAGGTCAGAGCCAGAATAGGTATGAGAGGTCAGAGCCAGAAGCAGTATGAGAGGTCAGAGCCAGAATCAGTATGAGAGGTCACAGCCCGGAATCAGACTGAGAGGTCAGAGCCAGAATAAGACTGAGAGGTCAGAGCCAGAATCAGTCTGAGAGGTCAGAGCCAGAATCAGTCTGAGAGGTCAGAGCCAGATTCAGTATGAGAGGTCAGAGCCAGAATCAGTATGAGAGGTCAAAACCAGAATCAGTCTGAGAGGTCAGAGCCAGAATCAGTCTGAGAGGTCAGAGCCAGAATCAGTATGAGAGGTCAGAGCCAGAATCAGTATGAGAGGTAAGAGCCAGAATCAGACTGATAGGTCAGAGCCAGAATCAGTCTGAGAATTCAGAGCCAGAATCAGTCTGAGAGGTCAGAGCCAGAATCGGTATGAGATGTCAGAGCCAGAAGCAGTATGAAAGGTCAGAACTGGAATCAGTATGAGAGGTCAGAGCCAGAAACAGTCTGAGAAATCAGAGCCAGAATCAGTCTGAGAGGTCAGAGCCAGAATCAGTATGAGAGGTCAGAGCCAGAATCAGTATGAGAGGTCAGAGCCAGAATAGGTATGAGAGGTCAGAGCCAGAATCAGACTGAGAGATCAGAGCCAGAATCAGACTGAGAGGTCAGAGCCAGAATCAGTCTGAGAGGTCAGAGCCAGAATCAGTATGAGAGGTCAGAGCCAGAAACAGTATGAGAGGTCAGAGCCAGAATTAGTATGAGAGGTCCGAACCAGAATCAGTCTGAGAGGTCAGAGCCAGAATCAGTCTGAGAGTTCAGAGCCAGAATCAGTCAGAGAAGTCAGAGCCAGAATCAGACTGAGAAGTCAGAGCCAGAATCAGTATGAGAGATCAGAGCCAGAATCAGAATGAGAGGTCAGAGCCAGAATAAGACTGAGATGTCAGAGCCAGAAGCAGTATGAAAGGTCAGAACTGGAATCAGTATGAGAGGTCAGAGCCAGAAATAGTCAGAGAAATCAGAGCCAGAATCAGTCTGAGAGGTCAGAGCCAGAATCAGTATGTGAGGTCAGAGCCAGAATAGGTATGAGAGGTCAGAGCCAGATGCAGTATGAGAGGTCAGAGCCAGAATAAGACTGAGAGGTCAGAGCCAGAATCAGTCTGAGAGGTCAGAGCCAGAATCAGTCTGAGAGGTCAGAGCCAGAATCAGTATGAGAGGTCAGAGCCAGAATCAGTATGAGAGGTCAGAACCAGAATCAGACTGAGAGGTCAGAGCCAGAATCAGTATGAGAGGTAAGAGCCAGAATCAGACTGATAGGTCAGAGCCAGAATCAGTCTGAGAATTCAGAGCCAGAATCAGTCTGAGAGGTCAGAGCCAGAATCGGTATGAGATGTCAGAGCCAGAAGCAGTATGAAAGGTCAGAACTGGAATCAGTATGAGAGGTCAGAGCCAGAAACAGTCTGAGAAATCAGAGCCAGAATCAGTCTGAGAGGTCAGAGCCAGAATCAGTATGAGAGGTCAGAGCCAGAATCAGTATGAGAGGTCAAAGCCAGAATCAGTATGAGAGGTCAGAGCCAGAATTAGTATGAGAGGTCAGAACCAGAATCAGTATGAGAGGTCAGAGCCAGAATCAGTCTGAGAGTTCAGAGCCAGAATCAGTATGAGAGGTCAGAGCCAGAATCAGTATGAGAGGTCAGAGCCAGAATCAGTCTGAGAGGTCAGAGCCAGAAATAAAATCAGACGTCAGAGCCAGAATCAGTCTGAGAGGTCAGAGCCAGAATCAGTATGAGAGGTCAGAGCCAGAATCAGACTGAGAGGTCAGAGCCAGAATCAGTCTGAGAGGTCAGAGCCAGAATCAGTCTGAGAGTTCAGAGACAGAATCAGTCAGAGAAGTCAGAGCCAGAATCAGACTGAGAGGTCAGAGCCAGAAGCAGTATAAGATATCAGAACCAGAATCAGTCTGAGAAGTCAGAGCCAGAATTAGTATGAGAAGTCAGAGCCAGAATCAGTCTGAGGGGTCAAAGCCAGAATCAGTCTGAGAGGTCAGAGCCAGAATAGGTATCAGAGGTCAGAGCCAGAAGCAGTATGAGAGGTCAGAGCCAGAATCAGTATGAGAGGTCAGAGCCCGGAATCAGACTGAGAGGTCAGAGCCAGAATCAGAATGAGAGGTCAGAGCCAGAATCAGTCTGAGAGGTCAGAGCCAGAATCAGTCTGAGAGGTCAGAGCCAGAATCAGTATGAGAGGTCAGAGCCAGAATGAGTATGAGAGGTCAGAGGCAGAATCAGACTGAGAGGTCAGAGCCAGAATCAGTCTGAGAGTTCAGAGCCGGAATCAGACTGAAAGGTAAGAGCCAGAATCAGTCTGAGAGGTCAGAGCCAGAAGCATTATGAGAGGTCAGAGCCAGAATCAGTATGAGAGGTCAGAGCCCGGAATCAGACTGAGAGGTCAGAGCCAGAATCAGACTGAGAGGTCAGAGCCAGAATCAGACTGAGAGGTCAGAGCCAGTATCAGTCTGAGAGTTCAGAGCCGGAATC
Source organism: Leptodactylus fuscus (assembly GCF_031893055.1). Taxonomy (NCBI): domain Eukaryota; kingdom Metazoa; phylum Chordata; class Amphibia; order Anura; family Leptodactylidae; genus Leptodactylus; species Leptodactylus fuscus. Next base: position 33,763,536 of record NC_134268.1, read on the forward strand.
AGACTGAGAGGTCAGAACCAGAATCAGTCTGAGAGGTCAGAGCCAGAATTAGTATGAGAAGTCAGAACAAGAATCATTCTGAGGGGTCAAAGCCAGAATCAGTCTGAGAGGTCAGAGCCAGAATAGGTATGAGAGGTCAGAGCCAGAAGCAGTATGAGAGGTCAGAGCCAGAATCAGTATGAGAGGTCAGAGCCCGGAATCAGACTGAGAGGTCAGAGCCAGAATCAGACTGAGAGGTCAGAGCCAGAATCAGTCTGAGAGGTCAGAGCCACAAACAGTCTGAGAGGTCAGAGCCAGATTCAGTATGAGAGGTCAGAGCCAGAATCAGTATGAGAGGTCAAAACCAGAATCAGTCTGAGAGGTCAGAGCCAGAATCAGACTGAGAGGTCAGAGCCAGAATCAGTATGAGAGGTCAGAGCCAGAATCAGACTGAGAGGTCAGAGCCAGATTCAGTATGAGAGGTAAGAGCCAGAATCAGACTGCATGGTCAGAGCCAGAATCAGTCTGAGAAGTCAGAGCCAGAATCAGTCTGAGAGGTCAGAGCCAGAATCGGTATGAGATGTCAGAGCCAGAAGCAGTATGAAAGGTCAGAACTGGAATCAGTATGAGAGGTCAGAGCCAGAAACAGTCTGTGAAATCAGAGCCAGAATCGGTATGAGATGTCAGAGCCAGAATCAGTATGAGAGGTCAGAGCCAGAATCAGTATGAGAGGTCAGAGCCAGAATTAGTATGAGAGGTCAGAACCAGAATCAGTATGAGAGTTCAGAGCCAGAATCAGTCTGAAAGTTCAGAGCCAGAATCAGTCAGAGAAGTCAGAGCCAGAATCATACTGAGAGGTCAGAGCCAGAATCAGTATGAGAGGTCAGAGCCAGAATCAGTATGAGAGGTCAGAGCCAGAATCAGTCTGAGAGGTCAGAGCCAGAAATAGTATCAGACGTCAGAGCCAGAATCAGTCTGAGAGGTCAGAGCCAGAATCAGTATGAGAGGTCAGAGCCAGAATCAGTATGAGAGGTCAGAGCCAGAATTAGTATGGGAGGTCAGAACCAGAATCAGTATGAGAGGTCAGAGCCAGAATCAGTCTGAAAGTTCAGAGCCAGAATCAGTCAGAGAAGTCAGAGCCAGAATCATACTGAGAGGTCAGAGCCAGAATCAGTATGAGAGGTCAGAGCCAGAATCAGTATGAGAGGTCAGAGCCAGAATCAGTCGGAGAGGTCAGAGCCAGAAATAGTATCAGACGTCAGAGCCAGAATCAGTCTGAGAGGTCAGAGCCAGAATCAGTATGAGAGGTCAGAGCCAGAATCAGACTGAGAGTTCAGAGCCAGAATCAGTCAGAGAAGTCAGAGCCAGAATCAGACTGAGAGGTCAGAGCCAGAAGCAGTATGAGATGTCAGAACCAGCATCAGTCTGAGAGGTCAGAGCCAGAATTAGTATGAGAAGTCAGAGCCAGAATCAGTCTGAGAAGTCAGAGCCAGAATACGTATGAGAGGTCAGAGCCAGAAGCAGTATGAGAGGTCAGAGCCAGAATCAGTATGAGAGGTCAGAGCCCGGATTCAGACTGAGAGGTCAGAGCCAGAATCAGTATGAGAGGTCAGGGCCCGGAATCAGACTGAGAGGTCAGAGCCAGAATCAGACTGAGAGGTCAGAGCCAGAATCAGACTGAGAGGTCAGAGCCAGTATCAGTCTGAGAGTTCAGAGCCGGAATCAGACTGAGAGGTCAGAACCAGAATCAGTCTGAGAGGTCAGAGCCAGAATTAGTATGAGAAGTCAGAACAAGAATCAGTCTGAGGGGTCAAAGCCAGAATCAGTCTGAGAGGTCAGAGCCAGAATAGGTATGAGCGGTCAGAGCCAGAAGCAGTATGAGAGGTCAGAGCCCGGAATCAGACTGAGAGGTCAGAGCCAGAATCAGACTGAGAGGTCAGAGCCAGAATCAGTCTGAGAGGTCAGAGCCACAAACAGTCTGAGAGGTCAGAGCCAGATTCAGTATGAGAGGTCAGAGCCAGAATCAGTATGAGAGGTCAAAACCAGAATCAGTCTGAGAGGTCAGAGCCAGAATCAGACTGAGAGGTCAGAGCCAGAATCAGTATGAGAGGTCAGAGCCAGAATCAGTATGAGAGGTCAGAGCCAGAATCAGACTGAGAGGTCAGAGCCAGAATCAGTATGAGAGGTAAGAGCCAGAATCAGACTGAGAGGTCAGAGCCAGAATCAGTCTGAGAAGACAGAGCCAGAATCAGTCTGAGAGGTCAGAGCCAGAATCGGTATGAGATGTCAGAGCCAGAAGCAGTATGAAAGGTCAGAACTGGAATCAGTATGAGAGGTCAGAGCCAGAAACAGTCTGAGAAATCAGAGCCAGAATCGGTATGAGATGTCAGAGCCAGAATCAGTATGAGAGGTCAGAGCCAGAATCAGTATGAGAGGTCAGAGCCAGAATAGGTATGAGAGGTCAGAGCCAGAATCAGACTGAGAGATCAGAGCCAGAATCAGACTGAGAGGTCAGAGCCAGAATCAGTCTGAGAGGTCAGAGCCAGAATCAGTATGAGAGGTCAGAGCCAGAAACAGTATGAGAGGTCAGAGCCAGAGTTAGTATGAGAGGTCAGAACCAGAATCAGTCTGAGAGGTCAGAGCCAGAATCAGTCTGAGAGTTCAGAGCCAGAATCAGTCAGAGAAGTCAGAGCCAGAATCAGACTGAGAGGTCAGAGCCAGAATCAGTATGAGAGATCAGAGCCAGAATCAGAATGAGAGGTCAGAGCCAGAATAAGACTGAGATGTCAGAGCCAGAAGCAGTATGAAAGGTCAGAACTGGAATCAGTATGAGAGGTCAGAGCCAGAAATAGTCAGAGAAATCAGAGCCAGAATCAGTCTGAGAGGTCAGAGCCAGAATCAGTATGAGAGGTCAGAGCCAGAATCAGTATGAGAGGTCAAAACCAGAATCAGTCTGAGAGGTCAGAGCCAGAATCAGACTGAGAGGTCAGAGCCAGAATCAGTATGAGAGGTCAGAGCCAGAATCAGTATGAGAGGTCAGAGCCAGAATCAGACTGAGAGGTCAGAGCCAGAATCAGTATGAGAGGTAAGAGCCAGAATCAGACTGAGAGGTCAGAGCCAGAATCAGTCTGAGAAGTCAGAGCCAGAATCAGTCTGAGAGGTCAGAGCCAGAATCGGTATGAGATGTCAGAGCCAGAAGCAGTATGAAAGGTCAGAACTGGAATCAGTATGAGAGGTCAGAGCCAGAAACAGTCTGAGAAATCAGAGCCAGAATCGGTATGAGATGTCAGAGCCAGAATCAGTATGAGAGGTCAGAGCCAGAATCAGTATGAGAGGTCAGAGCCAGAATAGGTATGAGAGGTCAGAGCCAGAATCAGACTGAGAGATCAGAGCCAGAATCAGACTGAGAGGTCAGAGCCAGAATCAGTCTGAGAGGTCAGAGCCAGAATCAGTATGAGAGGTCAGAGCCAGAAACAGTATGAGAGGTCAGAGCCAGAATTAGTATGAGAGGTCCGAACCAGAATCAGTCTGAGAGGTCAGAGCCAGAATCAGTCTGAGAGTTCAGAGCCAGAATCAGTCAGAGAAGTCAGAGCCAGAATCAGACTGAGAGGTCAGAGCCAGAATCAGTATGAGAGATCAGAGCCAGAATCAGAATGAGAGGTCAGAGCCAGAATAAGACTGAGATGTCAGAGCCAGAAGCAGTATGAAAGGTCAGAACTGGAATCAGTATGAGAGGTCAGAGCCAGAAATAGTCAGAGAAATCAGAGCCAGAATCAGTCTGAGAGGTCAGAGCCAGAATCAGTATGAGAGGTCAGAGCCAGAATAGGTATGAGAGGTCAGAGCCAGATGCAGTATGAGAGGTCAGAGCCAGAATCAGTATGAGAGGTCAGAGCACGGAATAAGACTGAGAGGTCAGAGCCAGAATAAGACTGAGAGGTCAGAGCCAGAATCAGTCTGAGAGGTCAGAGCCAGAATCAGTCTGAGAAGTCAGAGCCAGAATCAGACTGAGAGGTCAGAGCCAGAATCAGTATGAGAGGTCAGAGCCAGAATCAGTATGAGAGGTCAGAGCCAGAATCAGTATGAGAGGTCAGAGCAAGAATTAGTATGAGAGGTCAGAACCAGAATCGGTATGAGAGGTCAGAGCCAGAATCAGTCTGAGAGTTCAGAGCCAGAATCAGTCAGAGAAGTCAGAGCCAGAATCAGACTGAGAGGTCAGAGCCAGAATCAGTATGAGAGGTCAGAGCCAGAATCAGTATGAGAGGTCAGACCCAGAATCAGTCTGAGAGGTCAGAGCCAGAAATAGTATCAGACGTCAGAGCCAGAATCAGTCTGAGAGGTCAGAGCCAGAATCAGTCTGAGAGGTCAGAGCCAGATTCAGTATGAGAGGTCAGAGCCAGAATCAGTATGAGAGGTCAGAGCCAGAAACAGTCTGAGAAATCAGAGCCAGAATCAGTCTGAGAGGTCAGAGCCAGAATCAGTATGAGAGGTCAGAGCCAGAATCAGTATGAGAGGTCAGAGCCAGAATCAGTATGAGAGGTCAGAGCCAGAATCAGTCAGAGAAGTCAGAGCCAGAATCAGACTGAGAGGTCAGAGCCTGAAGCAGCATGAGATGTCAGAACCAGAATCAGTCTGAGGTCAGAGCCAGAATTAGTATGAGAAGTCAGAGCCAGAATCAGTCTGAGGGGTCAAAGCCAGAATCAGTCTGAGAGGTCAGAGCCAGAATAGGTATGAGAGGTCAGAGCCAGATGCAGTATGAGAGGTCAGAGCCAGAATTAGTATGAGAGGACAGAACCAGAATCAGTATGAGAGGTCAGAGCCAGAATCAGTCTGAGAGTTCAGAGCCAGAATCAGTCAGAGAAGTCAGAGCCAGAATCAGACTGAGAGGTCAGAGCCAGAATCAGCATTAGAGGTCAGAGCCAGAATCAGTATGAGAGGTCAGAGCCAGAATCAGTATGAGAGGTCAGAGCCAGAAATAGTATCAGACGTCAGAGTCAGAATCAGTTTGAGAGGTCAGAGCCAGAATCAGTCTGAGAGGTCAGAGCCAGAATCAGTATGAGAGGTCAGAGCCAGAATCAGACTAAGAGGTCAGAGCCAGAATCAGTCTGAGAGGTCAGAGCCAGAATCAGTCTGAGAGTTCAGAGCCAGAATCAGTCAGAGAAGTCTGAGCCAGAATCAGACTGAGAGGTCAGAGCCAGAAGCAGTATGAGATGTCAGAACAGGAATCAGTCTGAGGTCAGAGCAAGAATTAGTATGAGAAGTCAGAGCCAGAATCAGTCTAAGGGGTCAAAGCCAGAATCAGTCTGAGAGGTCAGAGCCAGAATAGGTATGAGAGGTCAGAGCCAGAAGCATTATGAGAGGTCAGAGCCAGAATCAGTATGAGAGGTCAGAGCCTGGAATCAGACTGAGAGGTCAGAGCCAGAATCAGTCTGAGAGGTCAGAGCCAGAATCAGTATGAGAGGTCAGAGCCAGAATTAGTATGAGAGGTCAGAACCAGAATCAGTATGAGAGGTCAGAGCCAGAATCAGTCTGAGAGTTCAGAGCCAGAATCAGTCAGAGAAGTCAGAGCCAGAATCAGACTGAGAGGTCAGAGCCAGAATCAGTATGAGAGGTCAGAGCCAGAATCAGTATGAGAGGTCAGAGCCAGAATCAGTCTGAGAGGTCAGAGCCAGAAATAGTATCAGACGTCAGAGCCAGAATCAGTCTAAGAGGTCAGAGCCAGAATCAGTCTGAGAGGTCAGAGCCAGAATCAGTATGAGAGGTCAGAGCCAGAATAAGACTGAGAATTCAGAGCCAGAAGCAGTATGAAAGGTCAGAACTGGAATCAGTATGAGAGGTCAGAGCCAGAAACAGTCTGAGAAATCAGAGCCAGAATCAGTCTGAGAGGTCAGAGCCAGAATCAGTATGAGAGGTCAGAGCCAGAATAGGTATGAGAGGTCAGAGCCAGATGCAGTATGAGAGGTCAGAGCCAGAATCAGTATGAGAGGTCAGAGCCCGGAATCAGACTGAGATGTCAGAACCAGAATCAGACTGAGAGGTCAGAGCCAGAATCAGTCTGAGAGGTCAGAGCCAGAATCAGTCTGAGAGTTCAGAGCCAGAATCAGTCAGAGAAGTCAGAGCCAGAATCAGACTGAGAGGTCAGAGCCAGAAGCAGTATGAGATGTCAGAACCGGAATCAGTCTGAGAGGTCAGAGCCAGAATTAGTATGAGAAGTCAGAGCCAGAATCAGTCTGAGGGGTCAAAGCCAGGATCAGTCTGAGAGGTCAGAGCCAGAATAGGTATGAGAGGTCAGAGCCAGAAGCATTATGAAAGGTCAGAGCCAGAATCAGTATGAGAGGTCAGAGCCAGAATTAGACTGAGAGGTCAGAGCCAGAATCAGACTGAGAGGTCAGAGCCAGTATCAGTCTGAGAGTTCAGAGCCGGAATCAGACTGAGAGGTCAGAACCAGAATCAGTCTGAGGGGTCAAAGCCAGAATCAGTCTGAGAGGTCAGAGCCAGAATAGGTATGAGAGGTCAGAGCCAGAAGCAGTATGAGAGGTCAGAGCCAGAATCAGTATGAGAGGTCACAGCCCGGAATCAGACTGAGAGGTCAGAGCCAGAATAAGACTGAGAGGTCAGAGCCAGAATCAGTCTGAGAGGTCAGAGCCAGAATCAGTCTGAGAGGTCAGAGCCAGATTCAGTATGAGAGGTCAGAGCCAGAATCAGTATGAGAGGTCAAAACCAGAATCAGTCTGAGAGGTCAGAGCCAGAATCAGACTGAGAGGTCAGAGCCAGAATCAGTATGAGAGGTCAGAGCCAGAATCAGTATGAGAGGTCAGAACCAGAATCAGACTGAGAGGTCAGAGCCAGAATCAGTATGAGAGGTAAGAGCCAGAATCAGACTGATAGGTCAGAGCCAGAATCAGTCTGAGAATTCAGAGCCAGAATCAGTCTGAGAGGTCAGAGCCAGAATCGGTATGAGATGTCAGAGCCAGAAGCAGTATGAAAGGTCAGAACTGGAATCAGTATGAGAGGTCAGAGCCAGAAACAGTCTGAGAAATCAGAGCCAGAATCAGTCTGAGAGGTCAGAGCCAGAATCAGTATGAGAGGTCAGAGCCAGAATCAGTATGAGAGGTCAAAGCCAGAATCAGTATGAGAGGTCAGAGCCAGAATTAGTATGAGAGGTCAGAACCAGAATCAGTATGAGAGGTCAGAGCCAGAATCAGTCTGAGAGTTCAGAGGCAGAATCAGTATGAGAGGTCAGAGCCAGAATCAGTATGAGAGGTCAGAGCCAGAATCAGTCTGAGAGGTCAGAGCCAGAAATAAAATCAGACGTCAGAGCCAGAATCAGTCTGAGAGGTGAGAGCCAGAATCAGTATGAGAGGTCAGAGCCAGAATCAGACTGAGAGGTCAGAGCCAGAATCAGTCTGAGAGGTCAGAGCCAGAATCAGTCTGAGAGTTCAGAGCCAGAATCAGTCAGAGAAGTCAGAGCCAGAATCAGACTGAGAGGTCAGAGCCAGAAGCAGTATAAGATATCAGAACCAGAATCAGTCTGAGAGGTCAGAGCCAGAATTAGTATGAGAAGTCAGAGCCAGAATCAGTCTGAGGGGTCAAAGCCAGAATCAGTCTGAGAGGTCAGAGCCAGAATAGGTATCAGAGGTCAGAGCCAGAAGCAGTATGAGAGGTCAGAGCCAGAATCAGTATGAGAGGTCAGAGCCCGGAATCAGACTGAGAGGTCAGAGCCAGAATCAGAATGAGAGGTCAGAGCCAGAATCAGTCTGAGAGGTCAGAGCCAGAATCAGTCTGAGAGGTCAGAGCCAGAATCAGTATGAGAGGTCAGAGCCAGAATGAGTATGAGAGGTCAGAGGCAGAATCAGACTGAGAGGTCAGAGCCAGAATCAGTCTGAGAGTTCAGAGCCGGAATCAGACTGAAAGGTAAGAGCCAGAATCAGTCTGAGAGGTCAGAGCCAGAAGCATTATGAGAGGTCAGAGCCAGAATCAGTATGAGAGGTCAGAGCCCGGAATCAGACTGAGAGGTCAGAGCCAGAATCAGACTGAGAGGTTAGAGCCAGAATCAGACTGAGAGGTCAGAGCCAGTATCAGTCTGAGAGTTCAGAGCCGGAATCAGACTGAGATGTCAGAACCAGAATCAGTCTGAGAGGTCAGAGCCAGAATTAGTATGAGAAGTCAGAACAAGAATCAGTCTGTGGGGTCAAAGCCAGAATCAGTCTGAGAGGTCAGAGCCAGAATAGGTATGAGAGGTCAGAGCCAGAAGCAGTATGAGAGGTCAGAGCCAGAATCAGTATGAGAGGTCAGACCCAGAATCAGTCTGAGAGGTCAGAGCCAGAAATAGTATCAGACGACAGAGCCAGAATCAGTCTGAGAGGTCAGAGCCAGAATCAGTCTGAGAGGTCAGAGCCAGATTCAGTATGAGAGGTCAGAGCCAGAATCAGTATGAGAGGTCAGAGCCAGAAACAGTCTGAGAAATCAGAGCCAGAATCAGTCTGAGAGGTCAGAGCCAGAATCAGTATGAGAGGTCAGAGCCAGAATCAGTATGAGAGGTCAGAGCCAGAATCAGTATGAGAGGTCAGAGCCAGAATCAGTCAGAGAAGTCAGAGCCAGAATCAGACTGAGAGGTCAGAGCCAGAAGCAGCATGAGATGTCAGAACCAGAATCAGTCTGAGGTCAGAGCCAGAATTAGTATGAGAAGTCAGAGCCAGAATCAGTCTGAGGGGTCAAAGCCAGAATCAGTCTGAGAGGTCAGAGCCAGAATAGGTATGAGAGGTCAGAGCCAGATGCAGTATGAGAGGTCAGAGCCAGAATTAGTATGAGAGGTCAGAACCAGAATCAGTATGAGAGGTCAGAGCCAGAATCAGTCTGAGAGTTCAGAGCCAGAATCAGTCAGAGAAGTCAGAGCCAGAATCAGACTGAGAGGTCAGAGCCAGAATCAGTATTAGAGGTCAGAGCCAGAATCAGTATGAGAGGTCAGAGCCAGAATCAGTATGAGAGGTCAGAGCCAGAAATAGTATCAGACGTCAGAGTCAGAATCAGTTTGAGAGGTCAGAGCCAGAATCAGTCTGAGAGGTCAGAGCCAGAATCAGTATGAGAGGTCAGAGCCAGAATCAGACTAAGAGGTCAGAGCCAGAATCAGTCTGAGAGGTCAGAGCCAGAATCAGTCTGAGAGTTCAGAGCCAGAATCAGTCAGAGAAGTCTGAGCCAGAATCAGACTGAGAGGTCAGAGCCAGAAGCAGTATGAGATGTCAGAACAGGAATCAGTCTGAGGTCAGAGCAAGAATTAGTATGAGAAGTCAGAGCCAGAATCAGTCTAAGGGGTCAAAGCCAGAATCAGTCTGAGAGGTCAGAGCCAGAATAGGTATGAGAGGTCAGAGCCAGAAGCATTATGAGAGGTCAGAGCCAGAATCAGTATGAGAGTTCAGAGCCGGAATCAGACTGAGATGTCAGAACCAGAATCAGTCTGAGAGGTCAGAGCCAGAATTAGTATGAGAAGTCAGAACAAGAATCAGTCTGTGGGGTCAAAGCCAGAATCAGTCTGAGAGGTCAGAGCCAGAATAGGTATGAGAGGTCAGAGCCAGAAGCAGTATGAGAGGTCAGAGCCAGAATCAGTATGAGAGGTCAGACCCAGAATCAGTCTGAGAGGTCAGAGCCAGAAATAGTATCAGACGTCAGAGCCAGAATCAGTCTGAGAGGTCAGAGCCAGAATCAGTCTGAGAGGTCAGAGCCAGATTCAGTATGAGAGGTCAGAGCCAGAATCAGTATGAGAGGTCAGAGCCAGAAACAGTCTGAGAAATCAGAGCCAGAATCAGTCTGAGAGGTCAGAGCCAGAATCAGTATGAGAGGTCAGAGCCAGAATCAGTATGAGAGGTCAGAGCCAGAATCAGTATGAGAGGTCAGAGCCAGAATCAGTCAGAGAAGTCAGAGCCAGAATCAGACTGAGAGGTCAGAGCCAGAAGCAGCATGAGATGTCAGAACCAGAATCAGTCTGAGGTCAGAGCCAGAATTAGTATGAGAAGTCAGAGCCAGAATCAGTCTGAGGGGTCAAAGCCAGAATCAGTCTGAGAGGTCAGAGCCAGAATAGGTATGAGAGGTCAGAGCCAGAATCAGTATGAGAGGTCAGAGCCAGAATCAGACTAAGAGGTCAGAGCCAGAATTAGTATGAGAGGTCAGAACCAGAATCAGTATGAGAGGTCAGAGCCAGAATCAGTCTGAGAGTTCAGAGCCAGAATCAGTCAGAGAAGTCAGAGCCAGAATCAGACTGAGAGGTCAGAGCCAGAATCAGTATTAGAGGTCAGAGCCAGAATCAGTATGAGAGGTCAGAGCCAGAATCAGTATGAGAGGTCAGAGCCAGAAATAGTATCAGACGTCAGAGTCAGAATCAGTTTGAGAGGTCAGAGCCAGAATCAGTCTGAGAGGTCAGAGCCAGAATCAGTATGAGAGGTCAGAGCCAGAATCAGACTAAGAGGTTAGAGCCAGAATCAGTCTGAGAGGTCAGAGCCAGAATCAGTCTGAGAGTTCAGAGCCAGAATCAGTCAGAGAAGTCTGAGCCAGAATCAGACTGAGAGGTCAGAGCCAGAAGCAGTATGAGATGTCAGAACAGGAATCAGTCTGAGGTCAGAGCAAGAATTAGTATGAGAAGTCAGAGCCAGAATCAGTCTAAGGGGTCAAAGCCAGAATCAGTCTGAGAGGTCAGAGCCAGAATAGGTATGAGAGGTCAGAGCCAGAAGCATTATGAGAGGTCAGAGCCAGAATCAGTATGAGAGGTCAGAGCCTGGAATCAGACTGAGAGGTCAGAGCCAGAATCAGTCTGAGAGGTCAGAGCCAGAATCAGTATGAGAGGTCAGAGCCAGAATTAGTATGAGAGGTCAGAACCAGAATCAGTATGAGAGGTCAGAGCCAGAATCAGTCTGAGAGTTCAGAGCCAGAATCAGTCAGAGAAGTCAGAGCCAGAATCAGACTGAGAGGTCAGAGCCAGAATCAGTATGAGAGGTCAGAGCCAGAATCAGTATGAGAGGTCAGAGCCAGAATCAGTCTGAGAGGTCAGAGCCAGAAATAGTATCAGACGTCAGAGCCAGAATCAGTCTAAGAGGTCAGAGCCAGAATCAGTCTGAGAGGTCAGAGCCAGAATCAGTATGAGAGGTCAGAGCCAGAATAAGACTGAGAATTCAGAGCCAGAAGCAGTATGAAAGGTCAGAACTGGAATCAGTATGAGAGGTCAGAGCCAGAAACAGTCTGAGAAATCAGAGCCAGAATCAGTCTGAGAGGTCAGAGCCAGAATCAGTATGAGAGGTCAGAGCCAGAATAGGTATGAGAGGTCAGAGCCAGATGCAGTATGAGAGGTCAGAGCCAGAATCAGTATGAGAGGTCAGAGCCCGGAATCAGACTGAGATGTCAGAACCAGAATCAGACTGAGAGGTCAGAGCCAGAATCAGTCTGAGAGGTCAGAGCCAGAATCAGTCTGAGAGTTCAGAGCCAGAATCAGTCAGAGAAGTCAGAGCCAGAATCAGACTGAGAGGTCAGAGCCAGAAGCAGTATGAGATGTCAGAACCGGAATCAGTCTGAGAGGTCAGAGCCAGAATTAGTATGAGAAGTCAGAGCCAGAATCAGTCTGAGGGGTCAAAGCCAGGATCAGTCTGAGAGGTCAGAGCCAGAATAGGTATGAGAGGTCAGAGCCAGAAGCATTATGAAAGGTCAGAGCCAGAATCAGTATGAGAGGTCAGAGCCAGAATTAGACTGAGAGGTCAGAGCCAGAATCAGACTGAGAGGTCAGAGCCAGTATCAGTCTGAGAGTTCAGAGCCGGAATCAGACTGAGAGGTCAGAACCAGAATCAGTCTGAGGGGTCAAAGCCAGAATCAGTCTGAGAGGTCAGAGCCAGAATAGGTATGAGAGGTCAGAGCCAGAAGCAGTATGAGAGGTCAGAGCCAGAATCAGTATGAGAGGTCACAGCCCGGAATCAGACTGAGAGGTCAGAGCCAGAATAAGACTGAGAGGTCAGAGCCAGAATCAGTCTGAGAGGTCAGAGCCAGAATCAGTCTGAGAGGTCAGAGCCAGATTCAGTATGAGAGGTCAGAGCCAGAATCAGTATGAGAGGTCAAAACCAGAATCAGTCTGAGAGGTCAGAGCCAGAATCAGACTGAGAGGTCAGAGCCAGAATCAGTATGAGAGGTCAGAGCCAGAATCAGTATGAGAGGTCAGAACCAGAATCAGACTGAGAGGTCAGAGCCAGAATCAGTATGAGAGGTAAGAGCCAGAATCAGACTGATAGGTCAGAGCCAGAATCAGTCTGAGAATTCAGAGCCAGAATCAGTCTGAGAGGTCAGAGCCAGAATCGGTATGAGATGTCAGAGCCAGAAGCAGTATGAAAGGTCAGAACTGGAATCAGTATGAGAGGTCAGAGCCAGAAACAGTCTGAGAAATCAGAGCCAGAATCAGTCTGAGAGGTCAGAGCCAGAATCAGTATGAGAGGTCAGAGCCAGAATCAGTATGAGAGGTCAAAGCCAGAATCAGTATGAGAGGTCAGAGCCAGAATTAGTATGAGAGGTCAGAACCAGAATCAGTATGAGAGGTCAGAGCCAGAATCAGTCTGAGAGTTCAGAGGCAGAATCAGTATGAGAGGTCAGAGCCAGAATCAGTATGAGAGGTCAGAGCCAGAATCAGTCTGAGAGGTCAGAGCCAGAAATAAAATCAGACGTCAGAGCCAGAATCAGTCTGAGAGGTGAGAGCCAGAATCAGTATGAGAGGTCAGAGCCAGAATCAGACTGAGAGGTCAGAGCCAGAATCAGTCTGAGAGGTCAGAGCCAGAATCAGTCTGAGAGTTCAGAGCCAGAATCAGTCAGAGAAGTCAGAGCCAGAATCAGACTGAGAGGTCAGAGCCAGAAGCAGTATAAGATATCAGAACCAGAATCAGTCTGAGAGGTCAGAGCCAGAATTAGTATGAGAAGTCAGAGCCAGAATCAGTCTGAGGGGTCAAAGCCAGAATCAGTCTGAGAGGTCAGAGCCAGAATAGGTATCAGAGGTCAGAGCCAGAAGCAGTATGAGAGGTCAGAGCCAGAATCAGTATGAGAGGTCAGAGCCCGGAATCAGACTGAGAGGTCAGAGCCAGAATCAGAATGAGAGGTCAGAGCCAGAATCAGTCTGAGAGGTCAGAGCCAGAATCAGTCTGAGAGGTCAGAGCCAGAATCAGTATGAGAGGTCAGAGCCAGAATGAGTATGAGAGGTCAGAGGCAGAATCAGACTGAGAGGTCAGAGCCAGAATCAGTCTGAGAGTTCAGAGCCGGAATCAGACTGAAAGGTAAGAGCCAGAATCAGTCTGAGAGGTCAGAGCCAGAAGCATTATGAGAGGTCAGAGCCAGAATCAGTATGAGAGGTCAGAGCCCGGAATCAGACTGAGAGGTCAGAGCCAGAATCAGACTGAGAGGTTAGAGCCAGAATCAGACTGAGAGGTCAGAGCCAGTATCAGTCTGAGAGTTCAGAGCCGGAATCAGACTGAGATGTCAGAACCAGAATCAGTCTGAGAGGTCAGAGCCAGAATTAGTATGAGAAGTCAGAACAAGAATCAGTCTGTGGGGTCAAAGCCAGAATCAGTCTGAGAGGTCAGAGCCAGAATAGGTATGAGAGGTCAGAGCCAGAAGCAGTATGAGAGGTCAGAGCCAGAATCAGTATGAGAGGTCAGACCCAGAATCAGTCTGAGAGGTCAGAGCCAGAAATAGTATCAGACGACAGAGCCAGAATCAGTCTGAGAGGTCAGAGCCAGAATCAGTCTGAGAGGTCAGAGCCAGATTCAGTATGAGAGGTCAGAGCCAGAATCAGTATGAGAGGTCAGAGCCAGAAACAGTCTGAGAAATCAGAGCCAGAATCAGTCTGAGAGGTCAGAGCCAGAATCAGTATGAGAGGTCAGAGCCAGAATCAGTATGAGAGGTCAGAGCCAGAATCAGTATGAGAGGTCAGAGCCAGAATCAGTCAGAGAAGTCAGAGCCAGAATCAGACTGAGAGGTCAGAGCCAGAAGCAGCATGAGATGTCAGAACCAGAATCAGTCTGAGGTCAGAGCCAGAATTAGTATGAGAAGTCAGAGCCAGAATCAGTCTGAGGGGTCAAAGCCAGAATCAGTCTGAGAGGTCAGAGCCAGAATAGGTATGAGAGGTCAGAGCCAGATGCAGTATGAGAGGTCAGAGCCAGAATTAGTATGAGAGGTCAGAACCAGAATCAGTATGAGAGGTCAGAGCCAGAATCAGTCTGAGAGTTCAGAGCCAGAATCAGTCAGAGAAGTCAGAGCCAGAATCAGACTGAGAGGTCAGAGCCAGAATCAGTATTAGAGGTCAGAGCCAGAATCAGTATGAGAGGTCAGAGCCAGAATCAGTATGAGAGGTCAGAGCCAGAAATAGTATCAGACGTCAGAGTCAGAATCAGTTTGAGAGGTCAGAGCCAGAATCAGTCTGAGAGGTCAGAGCCAGAATCAGTATGAGAGGTCAGAGCCAGAATCAGACTAAGAGGTCAGAGCCAGAATCAGTCTGAGAGGTCAGAGCCAGAATCAGTCTGAGAGTTCAGAGCCAGAATCAGTCAGAGAAGTCTGAGCCAGAATCAGACTGAGAGGTCAGAGCCAGAAGCAGTATGAGATGTCAGAACAGGAATCAGTCTGAGGTCAGAGCAAGAATTAGTATGAGAAGTCAGAGCCAGAATCAGTCTAAGGGGTCAAAGCCAGAATCAGTCTGAGAGGTCAGAGCCAGAATAGGTATGAGAGGTCAGAGCCAGAAGCATTATGAGAGGTCAGAGCCAGAATCAGTATGAGAGTTCAGAGCCGGAATCAGACTGAGATGTCAGAACCAGAATCAGTCTGAGAGGTCAGAGCCAGAATTAGTATGAGAAGTCAGAACAAGAATCAGTCTGTGGGGTCAAAGCCAGAATCAGTCTGAGAGGTCAGAGCCAGAATAGGTATGAGAGGTCAGAGCCAGAAGCAGTATGAGAGGTCAGAGCCAGAATCAGTATGAGAGGTCAGACCCAGAATCAGTCTGAGAGGTCAGAGCCAGAAATAGTATCAGACGTCAGAGCCAGAATCAGTCTGAGAGGTCAGAGCCAGAATCAGTCTGAGAGGTCAGAGCCAGATTCAGTATGAGAGGTCAGAGCCAGAATCAGTATGAGAGGTCAGAGCCAGAAACAGTCTGAGAAATCAGAGCCAGAATCAGTCTGAGAGGTCAGAGCCAGAATCAGTATGAGAGGTCAGAGCCAGAATCAGTATGAGAGGTCAGAGCCAGAATCAGTATGAGAGGTCAGAGCCAGAATCAGTCAGAGAAGTCAGAGCCAGAATCAGACTGAGAGGTCAGAGCCAGAAGCAGCATGAGATGTCAGAACCAGAATCAGTCTGAGGTCAGAGCCAGAATTAGTATGAGAAGTCAGAGCCAGAATCAGTCTGAGGGGTCAAAGCCAGAATCAGTCTGAGAGGTCAGAGCCAGAATAGGTATGAGAGGTCAGAGCCAGATGCAGTATGAGAGGTCAGAGCCTGAATTAGTATGAGAGGTCAGAACCAGAATCAGTATGAGAGGTCAGAGCCAGAATCAGTCTGAGAGTTCAGAGCCAGAATCAGTCAGAGAAGTCAGAGCCAGAATCAGACTGAGAGGTCAGAGCCAGAATCAGTATTAGAGGTCAGAGCCAGAATCAGTATGAGAGGTCAGAGCCAGAATCAGTATGAGAGGTCAGAGCCAGAAATAGTATCAGACGTCAGAGTCAGAATCAGTTTGAGAGGTCAGAGCCAGAATCAGTCTGAGAGGTCAGAGCCAGAATCAGTATGAGAGGTCAGAGCCAGAATCAGACTAAGAGGTCAGAGCCAGAATCAGTCTGAGAGGTCAGAGCCAGAATCAGTCTGAGAGTTCAGAGCCAGAATCAGTCAGAGAAGTCTGAGCCAGAATCAGACTGAGAGGTCAGAGCCAGAAGCAGTATGAGATGTCAGAACAGGAATCAGTCTGAGGTCAGAGCAAGAATTAGTATGAGAAGTCAGAGCCAGAATCAGTCTAAGGGGTCAAAGCCAGAATCAGTCTGAGAGGTCAGAGCCAGAATAGGTATGAGAGGTCAGAGCCAGAAGCATTATGAGAGGTCAGAGCCAGAATCAGTATGAGAGGTCAGAGCCTGGAATCAGACTGAGAGGTCAGAGCCAGAATCAGTCTGAGAGGTCAGAGCCAGAATCAGTATGAGAGGTCAGAGCCAGAATTAGTATGAGAGGTCAGAACCAGAATCAGTATGAGAGGTCAGAGCCAGAATCAGTCTGAGAGTTCAGAGCCAGAATCAGTCAGAGAAGTCAGAGCCAGAATCAGACTGAGAGGTCAGAGCCAGAATCAGTATGAGAGGTCAGAGCCAGAATCAGTATGAGAGGTCAGAGCCAGAATCAGTCTGAGAGGTCAGAGCCAGAAATAGTATCAGACGTCAGAGCCAGAATCAGTCTAAGAGGTCAGAGCCAGAATCAGTCTGAGAGGTCAGAGCCAGAATCAGTATGAGAGGTCAGAGCCAGAATAAGACTGAGAATTCAGAGCCAGAAGCAGTATGAAAGGTCAGAACTGGAATCAGTATGAGAGGTCAGAGCCAGAAACAGTCTGAGAAATCAGAGCCAGAATCAGTCTGAGAGGTCAGAGCCAGAATCAGTATGAGAGGTCAGAGCCAGAATAGGTATGAGAGGTCAGAGCCAGATGCAGTATGAGAGGTCAGAGCCAGAATCAGTATGAGAGGTCAGAGCCCGGAATCAGACTGAGATGTCAGAAACAGAATCAGACTGAGAGGTCAGAGCCAGAATCAGTCTGAGAGGTCAGAGCCAGAATCAGTCTGAGAGTTCAGAGCCAGAATCAGACTGAGAGGTCAGAGCCAGAAGCAGTATGAGATGTCAGAACCGGAATCAGTCTGAGAGGTCAGAGCCAGAATTAGTATGAGAAGTCAGAGCCAGAATCAGTCTGAGGGGTCAAAGCCAGGATCAGTCTGAGAGGTCAGAGCCAGAATAGGTATGAGAGGTCAGAGCCAGAAGCATTATGAAAGGTCAGAGCCAGAATCAGTATGAGAGGTCAGAGCCAGAATTAGACTGAGAGGTCAGAGCCAGAATCAGACTGAGAGGTCAGAGCCAGTATCAGTCTGAGAGTTCAGAGCCGGAATCAGACTGAGAGGTCAGAACCAGAATCAGTCTGAGGGGTCAAAGCCAGAATCAGTCTGAGAGGTCAGAGCCAGAATAGGTATGAGAGGTCAGAGCCAGAAGCAGTATGAGAGGTCAGAGCCAGAATCAGTATGAGAGGTCACAGCCCGGAATCAGACTGAGAGGTCAGAGCCAGAATAAGACTGAGAGGTCAGAGCCAGAATCAGTCTGAGAGGTCAGAGCCAGAATCAGTCTGAGAGGTCAGAGCCAGATTCAGTATGAGAGGTCAGAGCCAGAATCAGTATGAGAGGTCAAAACCAGAATCAGTCTGAGAGGTCAGAGCCAGAATCAGACTGAGAGGTCAGAGCCAGAATCAGTATGAGAGGTCAGAGCCAGAATCAGTATGAGAGGTCAGAACCAGAATCAGACTGAGAGGTCAGAGCCAGAATCAGTATGAGAGGTAAGAGCCAGAATCAGACTGATAGGTCAGAGCCAGAATCAGTCTGAGAATTCAGAGCCAGAATCAGTCTGAGAGGTCAGAGCCAGAATCGGTATGAGATGTCAGAGCCAGAAGCAGTATGAAAGGTCAGAACTGGAATCAGTATGAGAGGTCAGAGCCAGAAACAGTCTGAGAAATCAGAGCCAGAATCAGTCTGAGAGGTCAGAGCCAGAATCAGTATGAGAGGTCAGAGCCAGAATCAGTATGAGAGGTCAAAGCCAGAATCAGTATGAGAGGTCAGAGCCAGAATTAGTATGAGAGGTCAGAACCAGAATCAGTATGAGAGGTCAGAGCCAGAATCAGTCTGAGAGTTCAGAGGCAGAATCAGTATGAGAGGTCAGAGCCAGAATCAGTATGAGAGGTCAGAGCCAGAATCAGTCTGAGAGGTCAGAGCCAGAAATAAAATCAGACGTCAGAGCCAGAATCAGTCTGAGAGGTGAGAGCCAGAATCAGTATGAGAGGTCAGAGCCAGAATCAGACTGAGAGGTCAGAGCCAGAATCAGTCTGAGAGGTCAGAGCCAGAATCAGTCTGAGAGTTCAGAGCCAGAATCAGTCAGAGAAGTCAGAGCCAGAATCAGACTGAGAGGTCAGAGCCAGAAGCAGTATAAGATATCAGAACCAGAATCAGTCTGAGAGGTCAGAGCCAGAATTAGTATGAGAAGTCAGAGCCAGAATCAGTCTGAGGGGTCAAAGCCAGAATCAGTCTGAGAGGTCAGAGCCAGAATAGGTATCAGAGGTCAGAGCCAGAAGCAGTATGAGAGGTCAGAGCCAGAATCAGTATGAGAGGTCAGAGCCCGGAATCAGACTGAGAGGTCAGAGCCAGAATCAGAATGAGAGGTCAGAGCCAGAATCAGTCTGAGAGGTCAGAGCCAGAATCAGTCTGAGAGGTCAGAGCCAGAATCAGTATGAGAGGTCAGAGCCAGAATGAGTATGAGAGGTCAGAGGCAGAATCAGACTGAGAGGTCAGAGCCAGAATCAGTCTGAGAGTTCAGAGCCGGAATCAGACTGAAAGGTAAGAGCCAGAATCAGTCTGAGAGGTCAGAGCCAGAAGCATTATGAGAGGTCAGAGCCAGAATCAGTATGAGAGGTCAGAGCCCGGAATCAGACTGAGAGGTCAGAGCCAGAATCAGACTGAGAGGTTAGAGCCAGAATCAGACTGAGAGGTCAGAGCCAGTATCAGTCTGAGAGTTCAGAGCCGGAATCAGACTGAGATGTCAGAACCAGAATCAGTCTGAGAGGTCAGAGCCAGAATTAGTATGAGAAGTCAGAACAAGAATCAGTCTGTGGGGTCAAAGCCAGAATCAGTCTGAGAGGTCAGAGCCAGAATAGGTATGAGAGGTCAGAGCCAGAAGCAGTATGAGAGGTCAGAGCCAGAATCAGTATGAGAGGTCAGACCCAGAATCAGTCTGAGAGGTCAGAGCCAGAAATAGTATCAGACGACAGAGCCAGAATCAGTCTGAGAGGTCAGAGCCAGAATCAGTCTGAGAGGTCAGAGCCAGATTCAGTATGAGAGGTCAGAGCCAGAATCAGTATGAGAGGTCAGAGCCAGAAACAGTCTGAGAAATCAGAGCCAGAATCAGTCTGAGAGGTCAGAGCCAGAATCAGTATGAGAGGTCAGAGCCAGAATCAGTATGAGAGGTCAGAGCCAGAATCAGTATGAGAGGTCAGAGCCAGAATCAGTCAGAGAAGTCAGAGCCAGAATCAGACTGAGAGGTCAGAGCCAGAAGCAGCATGAGATGTCAGAACCAGAATCAGTCTGAGGTCAGAGCCAGAATTAGTATGAGAAGTCAGAGCCAGAATCAGTCTGAGGGGTCAAAGCCAGAATCAGTCTGAGAGGTCAGAGCCAGAATAGGTATGAGAGGTCAGAGCCAGATGCAGTATGAGAGGTCAGAGCCAGAATTAGTATGAGAGGTCCGAACCAGAATCAGTATGAGAGGTCAGAGCCAGAATCAGTCTGAGAGTTCAGAGCCAGAATCAGTCAGAGAAGTCAGAGCCAGAATCAGACTGAGAGGTCAGAGCCAGAATCAGTATTAGAGGTCAGAGCCAGAATCAGTATGAGAGGTCAGAGCCAGAATCAGTATGAGAGGTCAGAGCGAGAAATAGTATCAGACGTCAGAGTCAGAATCAGTTTGAGAGGTCAGAGCCAGAATCAGTCTGAGAGGTCAGAGCCAGAATCAGTATGAGAGGTCAGAGCCAGAATCAGACTAAGAGGTCAGAGCCAGAATCAGTCTGAGAGGTCAGAGCCAGAATCAGTCTGAGAGTTCAGAGCCAGAATCAGTCAGAGAAGTCTGAGCCAGAATCAGACTGAGAGGTCAGAGCCAGAAGCAGTATGAGATGTCAGAACAGGAATCAGTCTGAGGTCAGAGCAAGAATTAGTATGAGAAGTCAGAGCCAGAATCAGTCTAAGGGGTCAAAGCCAGAATCAGTCTGAGAGGTCAGAGCCAGAATAGGTATGAGAGGTCAGAGCCAGAAGCATTATGAGAGGTCAGAGCCAGAATCAGTATGAGAGGTCAGAGCCTGGAATCAGACTGAGAGGTCAGAGCCAGAATCAGTCTGAGAGGTCAGAGCCAGAATCAGTATGAGAGGTCAGAGCCAGAATTAGTATGAGAGGTCAGAACCAGAATCAGTATGAGAGGTCAGAGCCAGAATCAGTCTGAGAGTTCAGAGCCAGAATCAGTCAGAGAAGTCAGAGCCAGAATCAGACTGAGAGGTCAGAGCCAGAATCAGTATGAGAGGTCAGAGCCAGAATCAGTATGAGAGGTCAGAGCCAGAATCAGTCTGAGAGGTCAGAGCCAGAAATAGTATCAGACGTCAGAGCCAGAATCAGTCTAAGAGGTCAGAGCCAGAATCAGTCTGAGAGGTCAGAGCCAGAATCAGTATGAGAGGTCAGAGCCAGAATAAGACTGAGAATTCAGAGCCAGAAGCAGTATGAAAGGTCAGAACTGGAATCAGTATGAGAGGTCAGAGCCAGAAACAGTCTGAGAAATCAGAGCCAGAATCAGTCTGAGAGGTCAGAGCCAGAATCAGTATGAGAGGTCAGAGCCAGAATAGGTATGAGAGGTCAGAGCCAGATGCAGTATGAGAGGTCAGAGCCAGAATCAGTATGAGAGGTCAGAGCCCGGAATCAGACTGAGATGTCAGAACCAGAATCAGACTGAGAGGTCAGAGCCAGAATCAGTCTGAGAGGTCAGAGCCAGAATCAGTCTGAGAGTTCAGAGCCAGAATCAGTCAGAGAAGTCAGAGCCAGAATCAGACTGAGAGGTCAGAGCCAGAAGCAGTATGAGATGTCAGAACCGGAATCAGTCTGAGAGGTCAGAGCCAGAATTAGTATGAGAAGTCAGAGCCAGAATCAGTCTGAGGGGTCAAAGCCAGGATCAGTCTGAGAGGTCAGAGCCAGAATAGGTATGAGAGGTCAGAGCCAGAAGCATTATGAAAGGTCAGAGCCAGAATCAGTATGAGAGGTCAGAGCCAGAATTAGACTGAGAGGTCAGAGCCAGAATCAGACTGAGAGGTCAGAGCCAGTATCAGTCTGAGAGTTCAGAGCCGGAATCAGACTGAGAGGTCAGAACCAGAATCAGTCTGAGGGGTCAAAGCCAGAATCAGTCTGAGAGGTCAGAGCCAGAATAGGTATGAGAGGTCAGAGCCAGAAGCAGTATGAGAGGTCAGAGCCAGAATCAGTATGAGAGGTCACAGCCCGGAATCAGACTGAGAGGTCAGAGCCAGAATAAGACTGAGAGGTCAGAGCCAGAATCAGTCTGAGAGGTCAGAGCCAGAATCAGTCTGAGAGGTCAGAGCCAGATTCAGTATGAGAGGTCAGAGCCAGAATCAGTATGAGAGGTCAAAACCAGAATCAGTCTGAGAGGTCAGAGCCAGAATCAGACTGAGAGGTCAGAGCCAGAATCAGTATGAGAGGTCAGAGCCAGAATCAGTATGAGAGGTCAGAACCAGAATCAGACTGAGAGGTCAGAGCCAGAATCAGTATGAGAGGTAAGAGCCAGAATCAGACTGATAGGTCAGAGCCAGAATCAGTCTGAGAATTCAGAGCCAGAATCAGTCTGAGAGGTCAGAGCCAGAATCGGTATGAGATGTCAGAGCCAGAAGCAGTATGAAAGGTCAGAACTGGAATCAGTATGAGAGGTCAGAGCAAGAAACAGTCTGAGAAATCAGAGCCAGAATCAGTCTGAGAGGTCAGAGCCAGAATCAGTATGAGAGGTCAGAGCCAGAATCAGTATGAGAGGTCAAAGCCAGAATCAGTATGAGAGGTCAGAGCCAGAATTAGTATGAGAGGTCAGAACCAGAATCAGTATGAGAGTTCAGAGCCAGAATCAGTCTGAGAGTTCAGAGGCAGAATCAGTATGAGAGGTCAGAGCCAGAATCAGTATGAGAGGTCAGAGCCAGAATCAGTCTGAGACGTCAGAGCCAGAAATAAAATCAGACGTCAGAGCCAGAATCAGTCTGAGAGGTGAGAGCCAGAATCAGTATGAGAGGTCAGAGCCAGAATCAGACTGAGAGGTCAGAGCCAGAATCAGTCTGAGAGGTCAGAGCCAGAATCAGTCTGAGAGTTCAGAGCCAGAATCAGTCAGAGAAGTCAGAGCCAGAATCAGACTGAGAGGTCAGAGCCAGAAGCAGTATAAGATATCAGAACCAGAATCAGTCTGAGAGGTCAGAGCCAGAATTAGTATGAGAAGTCAGAGCCAGAATCAGTCTGAGGGGTCAAAGCCAGAATCAGTCTGAGAGGTCAGAGCCAGAATAGGTATCAGAGGTCAGAGCCAGAAGCAGTATGAGAGGTCAGAGCCAGAATCAGTATGAGAGGTCAGAGCCCGGAATCAGACTGAGAGGTCAGAGCCAGAATCAGAATGAGAGGTCAGAGCCAGAATCAGTCTGAGAGGTCAGAGCCAGAATCAGTCTGAGAGGTCAGAGCCAGAATCAGTATGAGAGGTCAGAGCCAGAATGAGTATGAGAGGTCAGAGGCAGAATCAGACTGAGAGGTCAGAGCCAGAATCAGTCTGAGAGTTCAGAGCCGGAATCAGACTGAAAGGTAAGAGCCAGAATCAGTCTGAGAGGTCAGAGCCAGAATCAGTATGAGAGGTCAGAGCCCGGAATCAGACTGAGAGGTCAGAGCCAGAATCAGACTGAGAGGTTAGAGCCAGAATCAGACTGAGAGGTCAGAGCCAGTATCAGTCTGAGAGTTCAGAGCCGGAATCAGACTGAGATGTCAGAACCAGAATCAGTCTGAGAGGTCAGAGCCAGAATTAGTATGAGAAGTCAGAACAAGAATCAGTCTGTGGGGTCAAAGCCAGAATCAGTCTGAGAGGTCAGAGCCAGAATAGGTATGAGAGGTCAGAGCCAGAAGCAGTATGAGAGGTCAGAGCCAGAATCAGTATGAGAGGTCAGACCCAGAATCAGTCTGAGAGGTCAGAGCCAGAAATAGTATCAGACGTCAGAGCCAGAATCAGTCTGAGAGGTCAGAGCCAGAATCAGTCTGAGAGGTCAGAGCCAGATTCAGTATGAGAGGTCAGAGCCAGAATCAGTATGAGAGGTCAGAGCCAGAAACAGTCTGAGAAATCAGAGCCAGAATCAGTCTGAGAGGTCAGAGCCAGAATCAGTATGAGAGGTCAGAGCCAGAATCAGTATGAGAGGTCAGAGCCAGAATCAGTATGAGAGGTCAGAGCCAGAATCAGTCAGAGAAGTCAGAGCCAGAATCAGACTGGGAGGTCAGAGCCAGAAGCAGCATGAGATGTCAGAACCAGAATCAGTCAGAGGTCAGAGCCAGAATTAGTATGAGAAGTCAGAGCCAGAATCAGTCTGAGGGGTCAAAGCCAGAATCAGTCTGAGAGGTCAGAGCCAGAATAGGTATGAGAGGTCAGAACCAGAATCAGTATGAGAGGTCAGAGCCAGAATCAGTCTGAGAGTTCAGAGCCAGAATCAGTCAGAGAAGTCAGAGCCAGAATCAGACTGAGAGGTCAGAGCCAGAATCAGTATTAGAGGTCAGAGCCAGAATCAGTATGAGAGGTCAGAGCCAGAATCAGTATGAGGTCAGAGCCAGAAATAGTATCAGACGTCAGAGTCAGAATCAGTTTGAGAGGTCAGAGCCAGAATCAGTCTGAGAGGTCAGAGCCAGAATCAGTATGAGAGGTCAGAGCCAGAATCAGACTAAGAGGTCAGAGCCAGAATCAGTCTGAGAGGTCAGAGCCAGAATCAGTCTGAGAGTTCAGAGCCAGAATCAGTCAGAGAAGTCTGAGCCAGAATCAGACTGAGAGGTCAGAGCCAGAAGCAGTATGAGATGTCAGAACAGGAATCAGTCTGAGGTCAGAGCAAGAATTAGTATGAGAAGTCAGAGCCAGAATCAGTCTAAGGGGTCAAAGCCAGAATCAGTCTGAGAGGTCAGAGCCAGAATAGGTATGAGAGGTCAGAGCCAGAAGCATTATGAGAGGTCAGAGCCAGAATCAGTATGAGAGGTCAGAGCCTGGAATCAGACTGAGAGGTCAGAGCCAGAATCAGTCTGAGAGGTCAGAGCCAGAATCAGTATGAGAGGTCAGAGCCAGAATTAGTATGAGAGGTCAGAACCAGAATCAGTATGAGAGGTCAGAGCCAGAATCAGTCTGAGAGTTCAGAGCCAGAATCAGTCAGAGAAGTCAGAGCCAGAATCAGACTGAGAGGTCAGAGCCAGAATCAGTATGAGAGGTCAGAGCCAGAATCAGTATGAGAGGTCAGAGCCAGAATCAGTCTGAGAGGTCAGAGCCAGAAATAGTATCAGACGTCAGAGCCAGAATCAGTCTAAGAGGTCAGAGCCAGAATCAGTCTGAGAGGTCAGAGCCAGAATCAGTATGAGAGGTCAGAGCCAGAATAAGACTGAGAATTCAGAGCCAGAAGCAGTATGAAAGGTCAGAACTGGAATCAGTATGAGAGGTCAGAGCCAGAAACAGTCTGAGAAATCAGAGCCAGAATCAGTCTGAGAGGTCAGAGCCAGAATCAGTATGAGAGGTCAGAGCCAGAATAGGTATGAGAGGTCAGAGCCAGATGCAGTATGAGAGGTCAGAGCCAGAATCAGTATGAGAGGTCAGAGCCCGGAATCAGACTGAGATGTCAGAACCAGAATCAGACTGAGAGGTCAGAGCCAGAATCAGTCTGAGAGGTCAGAGCCAGAATCAGTCTGAGAGTTCAGAGCCAGAATCAGTCAGAGAAGTCAGAGCCAGAATCAGACTGAGAGGTCAGAGCCAGAAGCAGTATGAGATGTCAGAACCGGAATCAGTCTGAGAGGTCAGAGCCAGAATTAGTATGAGAAGTCAGAGCCAGAATCAGTCTGAGGGGTCAAAGCCAGGATCAGTCTGAGAGGTCAGAGCCAGAATAGGTATGAGAGGTCAGAGCCAGAAGCATTATGAAAGGTCAGAGCCAGAATCAGTATGAGAGGTCAGAGCCAGAATTAGACTGAGAGGTCAGAGCCAGAATCAGACTGAGAGGTCAGAGCCAGTATCAGTCTGAGAGTTCAGAGCCGGAATCAGACTGAGAGGTCAGAACCAGAATCAGTCTGAGGGGTCAAAGCCAGAATCAGTCTGAGAGGTCAGAGCCAGAATAGGTATGAGAGGTCAGAGCCAGAAGCAGTATGAGAGGTCAGAGCCCGAATCAGTATGAGAGGTCACAGCCCGGAATCAGACTGAGAGGTCAGAGCCAGAATAAGACTGAGAGGTCAGAGCCAGAATCAGTCTGAGAGGTCAGAGCCAGAATCAGTCTGAGAGGTCAGAGCCAGATTCAGTATGAGAGGTCAGAGCCAGAATCAGTATGAGAGGTCAAAACCAGAATCAGTCTGAGAGGTCAGAGCCAGAATCAGACTGAGAGGTCAGAGCCAGAATCAGTATGAGAGGTCAGAGCCAGAATCAGTATGAGAGGTCAGAACCAGAATCAGACTGAGAGGTCAGAGCCAGAATCAGTATGAGAGGTAAGAGCCAGAATCAGACTGATAGGTCAGAGCCAGAATCAGTCTGAGAATTCAGAGCCAGAATCAGTCTGAGAGGTCAGAGCCAGAATCGGTATGAGATGTCAGAGCCAGAAGCAGTATGAAAGGTCAGAACTGGAATCAGTATGAGAGGTCAGAGCCAGAAACAGTCTGAGAAATCAGAGCCAGAATCAGTCTGAGAGGTCAGAGCCAGAATCAGTATGAGAGGTCAGAGCCAGAATCAGTATGAGAGGTCAAAGCCAGAATCAGTATGAGAGGTCAGAGCCAGAATTAGTATGAGAGGTCAGAACCAGAATCAGTATGAGAGGTCAGAGCCAGAATCAGTCTGAGAGTTCAGAGCCAGAATCAGTATGAGAGGTCAGAGCCAGAATCAGTATGAGAGGTCAGAGCCAGAATCAGTCTGAGAGGTCAGAGCCAGAAATAAAATCAGACGTCAGAGCCAGAATCAGTCTGAGAGGTCAGAGCCAGAATCAGTATGAGAGGTCAGAGCCAGAATCAGACTGAGAGGTCAGAGCCAGAATCAGTCTGAGAGGTCAGAGCCAGAATCAGTCTGAGAGTTCAGAGCCAGAATCAGTCAGAGAAGTCAGAGCCAGAATCAGACTGAGAGGTCAGAGCCAGAAGCAGTATAAGATATCAGAACCAGAATCAGTCTGAGAGGTCAGAGCCAGAATTAGTATGAGAAGTCAGAGCCAGAATCAGTCTGAGGGGTCAAAGCCAGAATCAGTCTGAGAGGTCAGAGCCAGAATAGGTATCAGAGGTCAGAGCCAGAAGCAGTATGAGAGGTCAGAGCCAGAATCAGTATGAGAGGTCAGAGCCCGGAATCAGACTGAGAGGTCAGAGCCAGAATCAGAATGAGAGGTCAGAGCCAGAATCAGTCTGAGAGGTCAGAGCCAGAATCAGTCTGAGAGGTCAGAGCCAGAATCAGTATGAGAGGTCAGAGCCAGAATCAGTATGAGAGGTCAGAGCCAGAATGAGTATGAGAGGTCAGAGGCAGAATCAGACTGAGAGGTCAGAGCCAGAATCAGTCTGAGAGTTCAGAGCCGGAATCAGACTGAAAGGTAAGAGCCAGAATCAGTCTGAGAGGTCAGAGCCAGAAGCATTATGAGAGGTCAGAGCCAGAATCAGTATGAGAGGTCAGAGCCCGGAATCAGACTGAGAGGTCAGAGCCAGAATCAGACTGAGAGGTTAGAGCCAGAATCAGACTGAGAGGTCAGAGCCAGTATCAGTCTGAGAGTTCAGAGCCGGAATCAGACTGAGATGTCAGAACCAGAATCAGTCTGAGAGGTCAGAGCCAGAATTAGTATGAGAAGTCAGAACAAGAATCAGTCTGTGGGGTCAGAGCCAGAATCAGTCTGAGAGTTCAGAGCCAGAATCAGTATGAGAGGTCAGAGCCAGAATCAGTATGAGAGGTCAGAGCCAGAATCAGTCTGAGAGGTCAGAGCCAGAAATAAAATCAGACGTCAGAGCCAGAATCAGTCTGAGAGGTCAGAGCCAGAATCAGTATGAGAGGTCAGAGCCAGAATCAGACTGAGAGGTCAGAGCCAGAATCAGTCTGAGAGGTCAGAGCCAGAATCAGTCTGAGAGTTCAGAGCCAGAATCAGTCAGAGAAGTCAGAGCCAGAATCAGACTGAGAGGTCAGAGCCAGAAGCAGTATAAGATATCAGAACCAGAATCAGTCTGAGAGGTCAGAGCCAGAATTAGTATGAGAAGTCAGAGCCAGAATCAGTCTGAGGGGTCAAAGCCAGAATCAGTCTGAGAGGTCAGAGCCAGAATAGGTATCAGAGGTCAGAGCCAGAAGCAGTATGAGAGGTCAGAGCCAGAATCAGTATGAGAGGTCAGAGCCCGGAATCAGACTGAGAGGTCAGAGCCAGAATCAGAATGAGAGGTCAGAGCCAGAATCAGTCTGAGAGGTCAGAGCCAGAATCAGTCTGAGAGGTCAGAGCCAGAATCAGTATGAGAGGTCAGAGCCAGAATGAGTATGAGAGGTCAGAGGCAGAATTAGACTGAGAGGTCAGAGCCAGAATCAGTCTGAGAGTTCAGAGCCGGAATCAGACTGAAAGGTAAGAGCCAGAATCAGTCTGAGAGGTCAGAGCCAGAAGCATTATGAGAGGTCAGAGCCAGAATCAGTATGAGAGGTCAGAGCCCGGAATCAGACTGAGAGGTCAGAGCCAGAATCAGACTGAGAGGTTAGAGCCAGAATCAGACTGAGAGGTCAGAGCCAGTATCAGTCTGAGAGTTCAGAGCCGGAATCAGACTGAGATGTCAGAACCAGAATCAGTCTGAGAGGTCAGAGCCAGAATTAGTATGAGAAGTCAGAACAAGAATCAGTCTGTGGGGTCAAAGCCAGAATCAGACTGAGAGGTCAGAGCCAGAATAGGTATGAGAGGTCAGAGCCAGAAGCAGTATGAGAGGTCAGAGCCAGAATCAGTATGAGAGGTCAGAGCCCGGAATCAGACTGAGAGGTCAGAGCCAGAATCAGACTGAGAGGTCAGAGCCAGAATCAGTCTGAGAGGTCAGAGCCACAAACAGTCTGAGAGGTCAGAGCCAGATTCAGTATGAGAGGTCAGAGCCAGAATCAGTCAGAGAAGTCTGAGCCAGAATCAGACTGAGAGGTCAGAGCCAGAAGCAGTATGAGATGTCAGAACAGGAATCAGTCTGAGGTCAGAGCAAGAATTAGTATGAGAAGTCAGAGCCAGAATCAGTCTAAGGGGTCAAAGCCAGAATCAGTCTGAGAGGTCAGAGCCAGAATAGGTATGAGAGGTCAGAGCCAGAAGCATTATGAGAGGTCAGAGCCAGAATCAGTATGAGAGGTCAGAGCCTGGAATCAGACTGAGAGGTCAGAGCCAGAATCAGTCTGAGAGGTCAGAGCCAGAATCAGTATGAGAGGTCAGAGCCAGAATTAGTATGAGAGGTCAGAACCAGAATCAGTATGAGAGGTCAGAGCCAGAATCAGTCTGAGAGTTCAGAGCCAGAATCAGTCAGAGAAGTCAGAGCCAGAATCAGACTGAGAGGTCAGAGCCAGAATCAGTATGAGAGGTCAGAGCCAGAATCAGTATGAGAGGTCAGAGCCAGAATCAGTCTGAGAGGTCAGAGCCAGAAATAGTATCAGACGTCAGAGCCAGAATCAGTCTAAGAGGTCAGAGCCAGAATCAGTCTGAGAGGTCAGAGCCAGAATCAGTATGAGAGGTCAGAGCCAGAATAAGACTGAGAATTCAGAGCCAGAAGCAGTATGAAAGGTCAGAACTGGAATCAGTATGAGAGGTCAGAGCCAGAAACAGTCTGAGAAATCAGAGCCAGAATCAGTCTGAGAGGTCAGAGCCAGAATCAGTATGAGAGGTCAGAGCCAGAATAGGTATGAGAGGTCAGAGCCAGATGCAGTATGAGAGGTCAGAGCCAGAATCAGTATGAGAGGTCAGAGCCCGGAATCAGACTGAGATGTCAGAACCAGAATCAGACTGAGAGGTCAGAGCCAGAATCAGTCTGAGAGGTCAGAGCCAGAATCAGTCTGAGAGTTCAGAGCCAGAATCAGTCAGAGAAGTCAGAGCCAGAATCAGACTGAGAGGTCAGAGCCAGAAGCAGTATGAGATGTCAGAACCGGAATCAGTCTGAGAGGTCAGAGCCAGAATTAGTATGAGAAGTCAGAGCCAGAATCAGTCTGAGGGGTCAAAGCCAGGATCAGTCTGAGAGGTCAGAGCCAGAATAGGTATGAGAGGTCAGAGCCAGAAGCATTATGAAAGGTCAGAGCCAGAATCAGTATGAGAGGTCAGAGCCAGAATTAGACTGAGAGGTCAGAGCCAGAATCAGACTGAGAGGTCAGAGCCAGTATCAGTCTGAGAGTTCAGAGCCGGAATCAGACTGAGAGGTCAGAACCAGAATCAGTCTGAGGGGTCAAAGCCAGAATCAGTCTGAGAGGTCAGAGCCAGAATAGGTATGAGAGGTCAGAGCCAGAAGCAGTATGAGAGGTCAGAGCCCGAATCAGTATGAGAGGTCACAGCCCGGAATCAGACTGAGAGGTCAGAGCCAGAATAAGACTGAGAGGTCAGAGCCAGAATCAGTCTGAGAGGTCAGAGCCAGAATCAGTCTGAGAGGTCAGAGCCAGATTCAGTATGAGAGGTCAGAGCCAGAATCAGTATGAGAGGTCAAAACCAGAATCAGTCTGAGAGGTCAGAGCCAGAATCAGACTGAGAGGTCAGAGCCAGAATCAGTATGAGAGGTCAGAGCCAGAATCAGTATGAGAGGTCAGAACCAGAATCAGACTGAGAGGTCAGAGCCAGAATCAGTATGAGAGGTAAGAGCCAGAATCAGACTGATAGGTCAGAGCCAGAATCAGTCTGAGAATTCAGAGCCAGAATCAGTCTGAGAGGTCAGAGCCAGAATCGGTATGAGATGTCAGAGCCAGAAGCAGTATGAAAGGTCAGAACTGGAATCAGTATGAGAGGTCAGAGCCAGAAACAGTCTGAGAAATCAGAGCCAGAATCAGTCTGAGAGGTCAGAGCCAGAATCAGTATGAGAGGTCAGAGCCAGAATCAGTATGAGAGGTCAAAGCCAGAATCAGTATGAGAGGTCAGAGCCAGAATTAGTATGAGAGGTCAGAACCAGAATCAGTATGAGAGGTCAGAGCCAGAATCAGTCTGAGAGTTCAGAGCCAGAATCAGTATGAGAGGTCAGAGCCAGAATCAGTATGAGAGGTCAGAGCCAGAATCAGTCTGAGAGGTCAGAGCCAGAAATAAAATCAGACGTCAGAGCCAGAATCAGTCTGAGAGGTCAGAGCCAGAATCAGTATGAGAGGTCAGAGCCAGAATCAGACTGAGAGGTCAGAGCCAGAATCAGTCTGAGAGGTCAGAGCCAGAATCAGTCTGAGAGTTCAGAGCCAGAATCAGTCAGAGAAGTCAGAGCCAGAATCAGACTGAGAGGTCAGAGCCAGAAGCAGTATAAGATATCAGAACCAGAATCAGTCTGAGAGGTCAGAGCCAGAATTAGTATGAGAAGTCAGAGCCAGAATCAGTCTGAGGGGTCAAAGCCAGAATCAGTCTGAGAGGTCAGAGCCAGAATAGGTATCAGAGGTCAGAGCCAGAAGCAGTATGAGAGGTCAGAGCCAGAATCAGTATGAGAGGTCAGAGCCCGGAATCAGACTGAGAGGTCAGAGCCAGAATCAGAATGAGAGGTCAGAGCCAGAATCAGTCTGAGAGGTCAGAGCCAGAATCAGTCTGAGAGGTCAGAGCCAGAATCAGTATGAGAGGTCAGAGCCAGAATCAGTATGAGAGGTCAGAGCCAGAATGAGTATGAGAGGTCAGAGGCAGAATCAGACTGAGAGGTCAGAGCCAGAATCAGTCTGAGAGTTCAGAGCCGGAATCAGACTGAAAGGTAAGAGCCAGAATCAGTCTGAGAGGTCAGAGCCAGAAGCATTATGAGAGGTCAGAGCCAGAATCAGTATGAGAGGTCAGAGCCCGGAATCAGACTGAGAGGTCAGAGCCAGAATCAGACTGAGAGGTTAGAGCCAGAATCAGACTGAGAGGTCAGAGCCAGTATCAGTCTGAGAGTTCAGAGCCGGAATCAGACTGAGATGTCAGAACCAGAATCAGTCTGAGAGGTCAGAGCCAGAATTAGTATGAGAAGTCAGAACAAGAATCAGTCTGTGGGGTCAGAGCCAGAATCAGTCTGAGAGTTCAGAGCCAGAATCAGTATGAGAGGTCAGAGCCAGAATCAGTATGAGAGGTCAGAGCCAGAATCAGTCTGAGAGGTCAGAGCCAGAAATAAAATCAGACGTCAGAGCCAGAATCAGTCTGAGAGGTCAGAGCCAGAATCAGTATGAGAGGTCAGAGCCAGAATCAGACTGAGAGGTCAGAGCCAGAATCAGTCTGAGAGGTCAGAGCCAGAATCAGTCTGAGAGTTCAGAGCCAGAATCAGTCAGAGAAGTCAGAGCCAGAATCAGACTGAGAGGTCAGAGCCAGAAGCAGTATAAGATATCAGAACCAGAATCAGTCTGAGAGGTCAGAGCCAGAATTAGTATGAGAAGTCAGAGCCAGAATCAGTCTGAGGGGTCAAAGCCAGAATCAGTCTGAGAGGTCAGAGCCAGAATAGGTATCAGAGGTCAGAGCCAGAAGCAGTATGAGAGGTCAGAGCCAGAATCAGTATGAGAGGTCAGAGCCCGGAATCAGACTGAGAGGTCAGAGCCAGAATCAGAATGAGAGGTCAGAGCCAGAATCAGTCTGAGAGGTCAGAGCCAGAATCAGTCTGAGAGGTCAGAGCCAGAATCAGTATGAGAGGTCAGAGCCAGAATGAGTATGAGAGGTCAGAGGCAGAATTAGACTGAGAGGTCAGAGCCAGAATCAGTCTGAGAGTTCAGAGCCGGAATCAGACTGAAAGGTAAGAGCCAGAATCAGTCTGAGAGGTCAGAGCCAGAAGCATTATGAGAGGTCAGAGCCAGAATCAGTATGAGAGGTCAGAGCCCGGAATCAGACTGAGAGGTCAGAGCCAGAATCAGACTGAGAGGTTAGAGCCAGAATCAGACTGAGAGGTCAGAGCCAGTATCAGTCTGAGAGTTCAGAGCCGGAATCAGACTGAGATGTCAGAACCAGAATCAGTCTGAGAGGTCAGAGCCAGAATTAGTATGAGAAGTCAGAACAAGAATCAGTCTGTGGGGTCAAAGCCAGAATCAGACTGAGAGGTCAGAGCCAGAATAGGTATGAGAGGTCAGAGCCAGAAGCAGTATGAGAGGTCAGAGCCAGAATCAGTATGAGAGGTCAGAGCCCGGAATCAGACTGAGAGGTCAGAGCCAGAATCAGACTGAGAGGTCAGAGCCAGAATCAGTCTGAGAGGTCAGAGCCACAAACAGTCTGAGAGGTCAGAGCCAGATTCAGTATGAGAGGTCAGAGCCAGAATCAGTATGAGAGGTCAAAACCAGAATCAGTCTGAGAGGTCAGAGCAAGAATCAGTATGAGGGGTCGGAGCCAGAATAGGTATGAGAGGTCAGAGCCAAATGCAGTATGAGAGGTCAGAGCCAGAATCAGTATGAGAGGTCAGAGCCCGGAATCAGACTGAGATGTCAGAGCCAGAATCAGACTGAGAGGTCAGAGCCAGAATCAGTCTGAGAGGTCAGAGCCAGAATCAGTCTGAGAAGTCAGAGCCAGAATCAGTGTGAGAGGTCCGAGCCAGAATCAGTATGAGAGGTCAGAGCCAGAATCAGTCTGAGAGGTCAGAGCCAGAAATAGTATCAGACGTCAGAGCCAGAATCAGTCTGAGAGGTCAGAGCCAGAAACAGTCTGAGAGGTCAGAGCGAGAATCAGTCTGAGAGTTCAGAGCCAGAATCAGTCAGAGAAGTCAGAGCCAGAATCAGTCTGAGAGGTCAGAGCCAGAAGCAGTATGAGATGTCAGAACCGGAATCAGTCTGAGAGGTCAGAGCCAGAATTAGTATGAGAAGTCAGAGCCAGAATCAGTCTGAGGGGTCAAAGCCAGGATCAGTCTGAGAGGTCAGAGCCAGAATAGGTATGAGAGGTCAGAGCCAGAAGCATTATGAAAGGTCAGAGCCAGAATGAGACTGAGAGGTCAGAACCAGAATCAGACTGAGAGGTCAGAGCCAGTATCAGTCTGAGAGTTCAGAGCCGGAATCAGACTGAGAGGTCAGAACCAGAATCAGTCTGAGGGGTCAAAGCCAGAATCAGTCTGAGAGGTCAGAGCCAGAATAGGTATGAGAGGTCAGAGCCAGAAGCAGTATGAGAGGTCAGAGCCAGAATCAGTATGAGAGGTCAGAGCCCGGAATCAGACTGAGAGGTCAGAGCCAGAATAAGACTGAGAGGTCAGAGCCAGAATCAGTCTGAAAGGTCAGAGCCAGAATCAGTCTGAGAGGTCAGAGCCAGATTCAGTATGAGAGGTCAGAGCCAGAATCCGTATGAGAGGTCAAAACCAGAATCAGTCTGAGAGGTCAGAGCCAGAATCAGACTGAGAGGTCAGAGCCAGAATCAGTATGAGAGGTCAGAGCCAGAATCAGTATGAGAGGTCAGAGCCAGAATCAGACTGAGAGGTCAGAGCCAGAATCAGTATGAGAGGTAAGAGCCAGAATCAGACTGAGAGGTCAGAGCCAGAATCAGTCTGAGAAGTCAGAGCCAGAATCAGTCTGAGAGGTCAGAGCCAGAATCGGTATGAGATGTCAGAGCCAGAAGCAGTATGAAAGGTCAGAACTGGAATCAGTATGAGAGGTCAGAGCCAGAAACAGTCTGAGAAATCAGAGCCAGAATCAGTCTGAGAGGTCAGAGCGAGAATCAGTATGAGAGGTCAAAGCCAGAATCAGTATGAGAGGTCAGAGCCAGAATTAGAATGAGAGGTCAGAACCAGAATCAGTATGAGAGGTCAGAGCCAGAATCAGTCTGAGAGTTCAGAGCCAGAATCAGTATGAGAGGTCAGAGCCAGAATCAGTATGAGAGGTCAGAGCCAGAATCAGACTGAGAAGTCAGAGCCAGAATCAGACTGAGAGGTTAGAGCCAGAATCAGACTGAGAGGTCAGAGCCAGTATCAGTCTGAGAGGTCAGAGCCAGAATCAGTATGAGAGGTCAGAGCCAGAATCAGTATGAGAGGTCAGAGCCAGAATCAGTCTGCTAGGTCAGAGCCAGAATCAGTCTGAGAGGTCAGAGCCAGATTCAGTATGAGAGGTCAGAGCCAGAATCAGTATGAGAGGTCAGAGCCAGAATCAGTCTGAGAGCTCAAAGCCAGAATCAGACTGAGAGGTCAGAGCCAGAATCAGTATGAGAGGTCAGAGCCAGAATCAGTATGAGAGGTCAGAGCCAGAAACAGACTGAGAGGTCAGAGCCAGAATCAGTATGAGAGGTCAGAGCCAGAATCAGACTGAGAGGTCAGAGCCAGAATCAGTCTGAGAGGTCAGAGCCAGAATCAGTCTGAGAGTTCAGAGCCAGAATCAGAGTAGTCAGAGCCAGAATCAGACTGAGAGGTCAGAGCCAGAAGCAGTATAAGATATCAGAACCAGAATCATTCTGAGAGGTCAGAGCCAGAATTAGTATGAGAAGTCAGAGCCAGAATCAGTCTGAGGGGTCAAAGCCAGAATCAGTCTGAGAGGTCAGAGCCAGAATAGGTATCAGAGGTCAGAGCCAGAAGCAGTATGAGAGGTCAGAGCCAGAATCAGTATGAGAGGTCAGAGCCAGAATGAGTATGAGAGGTCAGAAGCAGAATCAGACTGAGAGGTCAGAGCCAGAATCAGTCTGAGAGTTCAGAGCCGGAATCAGACTGAAAGGTAAGAGCCAGAAACAGTCTGAGAGGTCAGAGCCAGAAGCATTATGAGAGGTCAGAGCCAGAATCAGTATGAGAGGTCAGAGCCCGGAATCAGACTGAGAGGTCAGAGCCAGAATCAGACTGAGAGGTCGGAGCCAGAATCAGTCTAAGAGTTCAGAGCCGGAATCAGTCCGAGAGATCAGAGCCAGAAGCAGTATGAGATGTCAGAGCCAGAATCAGTCTGAGAGGTCAGAGCCAGAATTAGTATGAGAGGTCAGAGCCATTATCGGTATGAGAGGTCAGTGCTTGAAACAGTATGAAAGGTCAGAGCCAGAATCAGTATGAGAGGTCAGAGCCAGAATCATACTGAGAGGTCAGAGCCAGAATCAGTATGAGAGGACAGAGCCAGAATCAGTATGAGAGGTCAGAGCCAGAATCAGTCTGAGAGGTCAGAGCCAGAAATAGTATCAGATGTTAGAGCCAGAATCAGTCTGAGAGGTCAGAGCCAGAATCAGTATGAGAGGTCAGAGCCAGAATCAGACTGAGAGGTCAGAGCCAGAATCAGTCTGAGAGGTCAGAGTCAGAATCAGTCTGAGAGTTCAGAGCCATAATCAGTCAGAGAAGTCAGAGCCAGAATCAGACTGAGAGGTCAGAGCCAGAAGCAGTATGAGATGTCAGAACCAGAATCAGTCTGAGAGGTCAGAGCCAGAATTAGTATGAGAAGTCAGAGCCAGAATCAGTCTGAGAAGTCAGAGCCAGAATAGGTATGAGAGGTCAGAGCCAGAAGCAGTATGAGAGGTCAGAGCCAGAATCAGTATGAGAGGTCAGAGCCCGGAATCAGACTGAGAGGTCAGAGCCAGAATCAGACTGAGAGGTCAGAGCCAGATTCAGTATGAGAGGTCAGAGCCAGATTCAGTATGAGAGGTCAGAGCCAGAATCAGTATGAGAGGTCAGAGCCAGAATCAGTCTGAGAGCTCAAAGCCAGAATCAGACTGAGAGGTCAGAGCCAGAATCAGTATGAGAGGTCAGAGCCAGAATCAGTATGAGAGGTCAGAGCCAGAAACAGACTGAGAGGTCAGAGCCAGAATCAGTATGAGAGGTAAGAGCCAGAATCAGACTGAGAGGTCAGAGCCAGAATCAGTCTGAGAAGTCAGAGCCAGAATCAGTCTTTGAGGTCAGAGCCACAATCAGTATGAGAGGTCAGAGCCAGAATCAGAATGAGAGGTCAGAGCCAAAATCAGTCTGAGAGGTCAGAGCTAGAATCAGTATGAGAGGACAGAGCCAGAATCAGTATGAGAGGTCAGAGCCAGAATCAGTATGAGAGGTCAGAGCCAGAATCAGACTGAGAGGTCGGAGCCAGAATCAGTCTAAGAGTTCAGAGCCGGAATCAGTCCGAGAGATCAGAGCCAGAAGCAGTATGAGATGTCAGAGCCAGAATCAGTCTGAGAGGTCAGAGCCAGAATTAGTATGAGAGGTCAGAGCCAGTATCGGTATGAGAGGTCAGTGCCAGAAACAGTATGAGAGGTCAGAGCCAGAATCAGTATGAGAGGTCAGAGCCAGAATCAGTATGAGAGGTCAGAGCCAGAAATAGTATCAGACGTCAGAGTCAGAATCAGTTTGAGAGGTCAGAGCCAGAATCAGTCTGAGAGGTCAGAGCCAGAATCAGTATGAGAGGTCAGAGCCAGAATCAGACTAAGAGGTCAGAGCCAGAATCAGTCTGAGAGGTCAGAGCCAGAATCAGTCTGAGAGTTCAGAGCCAGAATCAGTCAGAGAAGTCTGAGCCAGAATCAGACTGAGAGGTCAGAGCCAGAAGCAGTATGAGATGTCAGAACAGGAATCAGTCTGAGGTCAGAGCAAGAATTAGTATGAGAAGTCAGAGCCAGAATCAGTCTAAGGGGTCAAAGCCAGAATCAGTCTGAGAGGTCAGAGCCAGAATAGGTATGAGAGGTCAGAGCCAGAAGCATTATGAGAGGTCAGAGCCAGAATCAGTATGAGAGGTCAGAGCCTGGAATCAGACTGAGAGGTCAGAGCCAGAATCAGTCTGAGAGGTCAGAGCCAGAATCAGTATGAGAGGTCAGAGCCAGAATTAGTATGAGAGGTCAGAACCAGAATCAGTATGAGAGGTCAGAGCCAGAATCAGTCTGAGAGTTCAGAGCCAGAATCAGTCAGAGAAGTCAGAGCCAGAATCAGACTGAGAGGTCAGAGCCAGAATCAGTATGAGAGGTCAGAGCCAGAATCAGTATGAGAGGTCAGAGCCAGAATCAGTCTGAGAGGTCAGAGCCAGAAATAGTATCAGACGTCAGAGCCAGAATCAGTCTAAGAGGTCAGAGCCAAAATCAGTCTGAGAGGTCAGAGCCAGAATCAGTATGAGAGGTCAGAGCCAGAATAAGACTGAGAATTCAGAGCCAGAAGCAGTATGAAAGGTCAGAACTGGAATCAGTATGAGAGGTCAGAGCCAGAAACAGTCTGAGAAATCAGAGCCAGAATCAGTCTGAGAGGTCAGAGCCAGAATCAGTATGAGAGGTCAGAGCCAGAATAGGTATGAGAGGTCAGAGCCAGATGCAGTATGAGAGGTCAGAGCCAGAATCAGTATGAGAGGTCAGAGCCCGGAATCAGACTGAGATGTCAGAAACAGAATCAGACTGAGAGGTCAGAGCCAGAATCAGTCTGAGAGGTCAGAGCCAGAATCAGTCTGAGAGTTCAGAGCCAGAATCAGACTGAGAGGTCAGAGCCAGAAGCAGTATGAGATGTCAGAACCGGAATCAGTCTGAGAGGTCAGAGCCAGAATTAGTATGAGAAGTCAGAGCCAGAATCAGTCTGAGGGGTCAAAGCCAGGATCAGTCTGAGAGGTCAGAGCCAGAATAGGTATGAGAGGTCAGAGCCAGAAGCATTATGAAAGGTCAGAGCCAGAATCAGTATGAGAGGTCAGAGCCAGAATTAGACTGAGAGGTCAGAGCCAGAATCAGACTGAGAGGTCAGAGCCAGTATCAGTCTGAGAGTTCAGAGCCGGAATCAGACTGAGAGGTCAGAACCAGAATCAGTCTGAGGGGTCAAAGCCAGAATCAGTCTGAGAGGTCAGAGCCAGAATAGGTATGAGAGGTCAGAGCCAGAAGCAGTATGAGAGGTCAGAGCCAGAATCAGTATGAGAGGTCACAGCCCGGAATCAGACTGAGAGGTCAGAGCCAGAATAAGACTGAGAGGTCAGAGCCAGAATCAGTCTGAGAGGTCAGAGCCAGAATCAGTCTGAGAGGTCAGAGCCAGATTCAGTATGAGAGGTCAGAGCCAGAATCAGTATGAGAGGTCAAAACCAGAATCAGTCTGAGAGGTCAGAGCCAGAATCAGACTGAGAGGTCAGAGCCAGAATCAGTATGAGAGGTCAGAGCCAGAATCAGTATGAGAGGTCAGAACCAGAATCAGACTGA
This sequence comes from Leptodactylus fuscus, assembly GCF_031893055.1. Classification (NCBI taxonomy): domain Eukaryota; kingdom Metazoa; phylum Chordata; class Amphibia; order Anura; family Leptodactylidae; genus Leptodactylus; species Leptodactylus fuscus. Next base: position 33,801,703 of record NC_134268.1, read on the forward strand.
GAGGTCAGAGCCAGAATCAGTATGAGAGGTAAGAGCCAGAATCAGACTGATAGGTCAGAGCCAGAATCAGTCTGAGAATTCAGAGCCAGAATCAGTCTGAGAGGTCAGAGCCAGAATCGGTATGAGATGTCAGAGCCAGAAGCAGTATGAAAGGTCAGAACTGGAATCAGTATGAGAGGTCAGAGCCAGAAACAGTCTGAGAAATCAGAGCCAGAATCAGTCTGAGAGGTCAGAGCCAGAATCAGTATGAGAGGTCAGAGCCAGAATCAGTATGAGAGGTCAAAGCCAGAATCAGTATGAGAGGTCAGAGCCAGAATTAGTATGAGAGGTCAGAACCAGAATCAGTATGAGAGGTCAGAGCCAGAATCAGTCTGAGAGTTCAGAGGCAGAATCAGTATGAGAGGTCAGAGCCAGAATCAGTATGAGAGGTCAGAGCCAGAATCAGTCTGAGAGGTCAGAGCCAGAAATAAAATCAGACGTCAGAGCCAGAATCAGTCTGAGAGGTGAGAGCCAGAATCAGTATGAGAGGTCAGAGCCAGAATCAGACTGAGAGGTCAGAGCCAGAATCAGTCTGAGAGGTCAGAGCCAGAATCAGTCTGAGAGTTCAGAGCCAGAATCAGTCAGAGAAGTCAGAGCCAGAATCAGACTGAGAGGTCAGAGCCAGAAGCAGTATAAGATATCAGAACCAGAATCAGTCTGAGAGGTCAGAGCCAGAATTAGTATGAGAAGTCAGAGCCAGAATCAGTCTGAGGGGTCAAAGCCAGAATCAGTCTGAGAGGTCAGAGCCAGAATAGGTATCAGAGGTCAGAGCCAGAAGCAGTATGAGAGGTCAGAGCCAGAATCAGTATGAGAGGTCAGAGCCCGGAATCAGACTGAGAGGTCAGAGCCAGAATCAGAATGAGAGGTCAGAGCCAGAATCAGTCTGAGAGGTCAGAGCCAGAATCAGTCTGAGAGGTCAGAGCCAGAATCAGTATGAGAGGTCAGAGCCAGAATGAGTATGAGAGGTCAGAGGCAGAATCAGACTGAGAGGTCAGAGCCAGAATCAGTCTGAGAGTTCAGAGCCGGAATCAGACTGAAAGGTAAGAGCCAGAATCAGTCTGAGAGGTCAGAGCCAGAAGCATTATGAGAGGTCAGAGCCAGAATCAGTATGAGAGGTCAGAGCCCGGAATCAGACTGAGAGGTCAGAGCCAGAATCAGACTGAGAGGTTAGAGCCAGAATCAGACTGAGAGGTCAGAGCCAGTATCAGTCTGAGAGTTCAGAGCCGGAATCAGACTGAGATGTCAGAACCAGAATCAGTCTGAGAGGTCAGAGCCAGAATTAGTATGAGAAGTCAGAACAAGAATCAGTCTGTGGGGTCAAAGCCAGAATCAGTCTGAGAGGTCAGAGCCAGAATAGGTATGAGAGGTCAGAGCCAGAAGCAGTATGAGAGGTCAGAGCCAGAATCAGTATGAGAGGTCAGACCCAGAATCAGTCTGAGAGGTCAGAGCCAGAAATAGTATCAGACGACAGAGCCAGAATCAGTCTGAGAGGTCAGAGCCAGAATCAGTCTGAGAGGTCAGAGCCAGATTCAGTATGAGAGGTCAGAGCCAGAATCAGTATGAGAGGTCAGAGCCAGAAACAGTCTGAGAAATCAGAGCCAGAATCAGTCTGAGAGGTCAGAGCCAGAATCAGTATGAGAGGTCAGAGCCAGAATCAGTATGAGAGGTCAGAGCCAGAATCAGTATGAGAGGTCAGAGCCAGAATCAGTCAGAGAAGTCAGAGCCAGAATCAGACTGAGAGGTCAGAGCCAGAAGCAGCATGAGATGTCAGAACCAGAATCAGTCTGAGGTCAGAGCCAGAATTAGTATGAGAAGTCAGAGCCAGAATCAGTCTGAGGGGTCAAAGCCAGAATCAGTCTGAGAGGTCAGAGCCAGAATAGGTATGAGAGGTCAGAGCCAGATGCAGTATGAGAGGTCAGAGCCAGAATTAGTATGAGAGGTCCGAACCAGAATCAGTATGAGAGGTCAGAGCCAGAATCAGTCTGAGAGTTCAGAGCCAGAATCAGTCAGAGAAGTCAGAGCCAGAATCAGACTGAGAGGTCAGAGCCAGAATCAGTATTAGAGGTCAGAGCCAGAATCAGTATGAGAGGTCAGAGCCAGAATCAGTATGAGAGGTCAGAGCGAGAAATAGTATCAGACGTCAGAGTCAGAATCAGTTTGAGAGGTCAGAGCCAGAATCAGTCTGAGAGGTCAGAGCCAGAATCAGTATGAGAGGTCAGAGCCAGAATCAGACTAAGAGGTCAGAGCCAGAATCAGTCTGAGAGGTCAGAGCCAGAATCAGTCTGAGAGTTCAGAGCCAGAATCAGTCAGAGAAGTCTGAGCCAGAATCAGACTGAGAGGTCAGAGCCAGAAGCAGTATGAGATGTCAGAACAGGAATCAGTCTGAGGTCAGAGCAAGAATTAGTATGAGAAGTCAGAGCCAGAATCAGTCTAAGGGGTCAAAGCCAGAATCAGTCTGAGAGGTCAGAGCCAGAATAGGTATGAGAGGTCAGAGCCAGAAGCATTATGAGAGGTCAGAGCCAGAATCAGTATGAGAGGTCAGAGCCTGGAATCAGACTGAGAGGTCAGAGCCAGAATCAGTCTGAGAGGTCAGAGCCAGAATCAGTATGAGAGGTCAGAGCCAGAATTAGTATGAGAGGTCAGAACCAGAATCAGTATGAGAGGTCAGAGCCAGAATCAGTCTGAGAGTTCAGAGCCAGAATCAGTCAGAGAAGTCAGAGCCAGAATCAGACTGAGAGGTCAGAGCCAGAATCAGTATGAGAGGTCAGAGCCAGAATCAGTATGAGAGGTCAGAGCCAGAATCAGTCTGAGAGGTCAGAGCCAGAAATAGTATCAGACGTCAGAGCCAGAATCAGTCTAAGAGGTCAGAGCCAGAATCAGTCTGAGAGGTCAGAGCCAGAATCAGTATGAGAGGTCAGAGCCAGAATAAGACTGAGAATTCAGAGCCAGAAGCAGTATGAAAGGTCAGAACTGGAATCAGTATGAGAGGTCAGAGCCAGAAACAGTCTGAGAAATCAGAGCCAGAATCAGTCTGAGAGGTCAGAGCCAGAATCAGTATGAGAGGTCAGAGCCAGAATAGGTATGAGAGGTCAGAGCCAGATGCAGTATGAGAGGTCAGAGCCAGAATCAGTATGAGAGGTCAGAGCCCGGAATCAGACTGAGATGTCAGAACCAGAATCAGACTGAGAGGTCAGAGCCAGAATCAGTCTGAGAGGTCAGAGCCAGAATCAGTCTGAGAGTTCAGAGCCAGAATCAGTCAGAGAAGTCAGAGCCAGAATCAGACTGAGAGGTCAGAGCCAGAAGCAGTATGAGATGTCAGAACCGGAATCAGTCTGAGAGGTCAGAGCCAGAATTAGTATGAGAAGTCAGAGCCAGAATCAGTCTGAGGGGTCAAAGCCAGGATCAGTCTGAGAGGTCAGAGCCAGAATAGGTATGAGAGGTCAGAGCCAGAAGCATTATGAAAGGTCAGAGCCAGAATCAGTATGAGAGGTCAGAGCCAGAATTAGACTGAGAGGTCAGAGCCAGAATCAGACTGAGAGGTCAGAGCCAGTATCAGTCTGAGAGTTCAGAGCCGGAATCAGACTGAGAGGTCAGAACCAGAATCAGTCTGAGGGGTCAAAGCCAGAATCAGTCTGAGAGGTCAGAGCCAGAATAGGTATGAGAGGTCAGAGCCAGAAGCAGTATGAGAGGTCAGAGCCAGAATCAGTATGAGAGGTCACAGCCCGGAATCAGACTGAGAGGTCAGAGCCAGAATAAGACTGAGAGGTCAGAGCCAGAATCAGTCTGAGAGGTCAGAGCCAGAATCAGTCTGAGAGGTCAGAGCCAGATTCAGTATGAGAGGTCAGAGCCAGAATCAGTATGAGAGGTCAAAACCAGAATCAGTCTGAGAGGTCAGAGCCAGAATCAGACTGAGAGGTCAGAGCCAGAATCAGTATGAGAGGTCAGAGCCAGAATCAGTATGAGAGGTCAGAACCAGAATCAGACTGAGAGGTCAGAGCCAGAATCAGTATGAGAGGTAAGAGCCAGAATCAGACTGATAGGTCAGAGCCAGAATCAGTCTGAGAATTCAGAGCCAGAATCAGTCTGAGAGGTCAGAGCCAGAATCGGTATGAGATGTCAGAGCCAGAAGCAGTATGAAAGGTCAGAACTGGAATCAGTATGAGAGGTCAGAGCAAGAAACAGTCTGAGAAATCAGAGCCAGAATCAGTCTGAGAGGTCAGAGCCAGAATCAGTATGAGAGGTCAGAGCCAGAATCAGTATGAGAGGTCAAAGCCAGAATCAGTATGAGAGGTCAGAGCCAGAATTAGTATGAGAGGTCAGAACCAGAATCAGTATGAGAGTTCAGAGCCAGAATCAGTCTGAGAGTTCAGAGGCAGAATCAGTATGAGAGGTCAGAGCCAGAATCAGTATGAGAGGTCAGAGCCAGAATCAGTCTGAGAGGTCAGAGCCAGAAATAAAATCAGACGTCAGAGCCAGAATCAGTCTGAGAGGTGAGAGCCAGAATCAGTATGAGAGGTCAGAGCCAGAATCAGACTGAGAGGTCAGAGCCAGAATCAGTCTGAGAGGTCAGAGCCAGAATCAGTCTGAGAGTTCAGAGCCAGAATCAGTCAGAGAAGTCAGAGCCAGAATCAGACTGAGAGGTCAGAGCCAGAAGCAGTATAAGATATCAGAACCAGAATCAGTCTGAGAGGTCAGAGCCAGAATTAGTATGAGAAGTCAGAGCCAGAATCAGTCTGAGGGGTCAAAGCCAGAATCAGTCTGAGAGGTCAGAGCCAGAATAGGTATCAGAGGTCAGAGCCAGAAGCAGTATGAGAGGTCAGAGCCAGAATCAGTATGAGAGGTCAGAGCCCGGAATCAGACTGAGAGGTCAGAGCCAGAATCAGAATGAGAGGTCAGAGCCAGAATCAGTCTGAGAGGTCAGAGCCAGAATCAGTCTGAGAGGTCAGAGCCAGAATCAGTATGAGAGGTCAGAGCCAGAATGAGTATGAGAGGTCAGAGGCAGAATCAGACTGAGAGGTCAGAGCCAGAATCAGTCTGAGAGTTCAGAGCCGGAATCAGACTGAAAGGTAAGAGCCAGAATCAGTCTGAGAGGTCAGAGCCAGAAGCATTATGAGAGGTCAGAGCCAGAATCAGTATGAGAGGTCAGAGCCCGGAATCAGACTGAGAGGTCAGAGCCAGAATCAGACTGAGAGGTTAGAGCCAGAATCAGACTGAGAGGTCAGAGCCAGTATCAGTCTGAGAGTTCAGAGCCGGAATCAGACTGAGATGTCAGAACCAGAATCAGTCTGAGAGGTCAGAGCCAGAATTAGTATGAGAAGTCAGAACAAGAATCAGTCTGTGGGGTCAAAGCCAGAATCAGTCTGAGAGGTCAGAGCCAGAATAGGTATGAGAGGTCAGAGCCAGAAGCAGTATGAGAGGTCAGAGCCAGAATCAGTATGAGAGGTCAGACCCAGAATCAGTCTGAGAGGTCAGAGCCAGAAATAGTATCAGACGTCAGAGCCAGAATCAGTCTGAGAGGTCAGAGCCAGAATCAGTCTGAGAGGTCAGAGCCAGATTCAGTATGAGAGGTCAGAGCCAGAATCAGTATGAGAGGTCAGAGCCAGAAACAGTCTGAGAAATCAGAGCCAGAATCAGTCTGAGAGGTCAGAGCCAGAATCAGTATGAGAGGTCAGAGCCAGAATCAGTATGAGAGGTCAGAGCCAGAATCAGTATGAGAGGTCAGAGCCAGAATCAGTGAGAGAAGTCAGAGCCAGAATCAGACTGAGAGGTCAGAGCCAGAAGCAGCATGAGATGTCAGAACCAGAATCAGTCAGAGGTCAGAGCCAGAATTAGTATGAGAAGTCAGAGCCAGAATCAGTCTGAGGGGTCAAAGCCAGAATCAGTCTGAGAGGTCAGAGCCAGAATAGGTATGAGAGGTCAGAACCAGAATCAGTATGAGAGGTCAGAGCCAGAATCAGTCTGAGAGTTCAGAGCCAGAATCAGTCAGAGAAGTCAGAGCCAGAATCAGACTGAGAGGTCAGAGCCAGAATCAGTATTAGAGGTCAGAGCCAGAATCAGTATGAGAGGTCAGAGCCAGAATCAGTATGAGAGGTCAGAGCCAGAAATAGTATCAGACGTCAGAGTCAGAATCAGTTTGAGAGGTCAGAGCCAGAATCAGTCTGAGAGGTCAGAGCCAGAATCAGTATGAGAGGTCAGAGCCAGAATCAGACTAAGAGGTCAGAGCCAGAATCAGTCTGAGAGGTCAGAGCCAGAATCAGTCTGAGAGTTCAGAGCCAGAATCAGTCAGAGAAGTCTGAGCCAGAATCAGACTGAGAGGTCAGAGCCAGAAGCAGTATGAGATGTCAGAACAGGAATCAGTCTGAGGTCAGAGCAAGAATTAGTATGAGAAGTCAGAGCCAGAATCAGTCTAAGGGGTCAAAGCCAGAATCAGTCTGAGAGGTCAGAGCCAGAATAGGTATGAGAGGTCAGAGCCAGAAGCATTATGAGAGGTCAGAGCCAGAATCAGTATGAGAGGTCAGAGCCTGGAATCAGACTGAGAGGTCAGAGCCAGAATCAGTCTGAGAGGTCAGAGCCAGAATCAGTATGAGAGGTCAGAGCCAGAATTAGTATGAGAGGTCAGAACCAGAATCAGTATGAGAGGTCAGAGCCAGAATCAGTCTGAGAGTTCAGAGCCAGAATCAGTCAGAGAAGTCAGAGCCAGAATCAGACTGAGAGGTCAGAGCCAGAATCAGTATGAGAGGTCAGAGCCAGAATCAGTATGAGAGGTCAGAGCCAGAATCAGTCTGAGAGGTCAGAGCCAGAAATAGTATCAGACGTCAGAGCCAGAATCAGTCTAAGAGGTCAGAGCCAGAATCAGTCTGAGAGGTCAGAGCCAGAATCAGTATGAGAGGTCAGAGCCAGAATAAGACTGAGAATTCAGAGCCAGAAGCAGTATGAAAGGTCAGAACTGGAATCAGTATGAGAGGTCAGAGCCAGAAACAGTCTGAGAAATCAGAGCCAGAATCAGTCTGAGAGGTCAGAGCCAGAATCAGTATGAGAGGTCAGAGCCAGAATAGGTATGAGAGGTCAGAGCCAGATGCAGTATGAGAGGTCAGAGCCAGAATCAGTATGAGAGGTCAGAGCCCGGAATCAGACTGAGATGTCAGAACCAGAATCAGACTGAGAGGTCAGAGCCAGAATCAGTCTGAGAGGTCAGAGCCAGAATCAGTCTGAGAGTTCAGAGCCAGAATCAGTCAGAGAAGTCAGAGCCAGAATCAGACTGAGAGGTCAGAGCCAGAAGCAGTATGAGATGTCAGAACCGGAATCAGTCTGAGAGGTCAGAGCCAGAATTAGTATGAGAAGTCAGAGCCAGAATCAGTCTGAGGGGTCAAAGCCAGGATCAGTCTGAGAGGTCAGAGCCAGAATAGGTATGAGAGGTCAGAGCCAGAAGCATTATGAAAGGTCAGAGCCAGAATCAGTATGAGAGGTCAGAGCCAGAATTAGACTGAGAGGTCAGAGCCAGAATCAGACTGAGAGGTCAGAGCCAGTATCAGTCTGAGAGTTCAGAGCCGGAATCAGACTGAGAGGTCAGAACCAGAATCAGTCTGAGGGGTCAAAGCCAGAATCAGTCTGAGAGGTCAGAGCCAGAATAGGTATGAGAGGTCAGAGCCAGAAGCAGTATGAGAGGTCAGAGCCCGAATCAGTATGAGAGGTCACAGCCCGGAATCAGACTGAGAGGTCAGAGCCAGAATAAGACTGAGAGGTCAGAGCCAGAATCAGTCTGAGAGGTCAGAGCCAGAATCAGTCTGAGAGGTCAGAGCCAGATTCAGTATGAGAGGTCAGAGCCAGAATCAGTATGAGAGGTCAAAACCAGAATCAGTCTGAGAGGTCAGAGCCAGAATCAGACTGAGAGGTCAGAGCCAGAATCAGTATGAGAGGTTAGAGCCAGAATCAGTATGAGAGGTCAGAACCAGAATCAGACTGAGAGGTCAGAGCCAGAATCAGTATGAGAGGTAAGAGCCAGAATCAGACTGATAGGTCAGAGCCAGAATCAGTCTGAGAATTCAGAGCCAGAATCAGTCTGAGAGGTCAGAGCCAGAATCGGTATGAGATGTCAGAGCCAGAAGCAGTATGAAAGGTCAGAACTGGAATCAGTATGAGAGGTCAGAGCCAGAAACAGTCTGAGAAATCAGAGCCAGAATCAGTCTGAGAGGTCAGAGCCAGAATCAGTATGAGAGGTCAGAGCCAGAATCAGTATGAGAGGTCAAAGCCAGAATCAGTATGAGAGGTCAGAGCCAGAATTAGTATGAGAGGTCAGAACCAGAATCAGTATGAGAGGTCAGAGCCAGAATCAGTCTGAGAGTTCAGAGCCAGAATCAGTATGAGAGGTCAGAGCCAGAATCAGTATGAGAGGTCAGAGCCAGAATCAGTCTGAGAGGTCAGAGCCAGAAATAAAATCAGACGTCAGAGCCAGAATCAGTCTGAGAGGTCAGAGCCAGAATCAGTATGAGAGGTCAGAGCCAGAATCAGACTGAGAGGTCAGAGCCAGAATCAGTCTGAGAGGTCAGAGCCAGAATCAGTCTGAGAGTTCAGAGCCAGAATCAGTCAGAGAAGTCAGAGCCAGAATCAGACTGAGAGGTCAGAGCCAGAAGCAGTATAAGATATCAGAACCAGAATCAGTCTGAGAGGTCAGAGCCACAATTAGTATGAGAAGTCAGAGCCAGAATCAGTCTGAGGGGTCAAAGCCAGAATCAGTCTGAGAGGTCAGAGCCAGAATAGGTATCAGAGGTCAGAGCCAGAAGCAGTATGAGAGGTCAGAGCCAGAATCAGTATGAGAGGTCAGAGCCCGGAATCAGACTGAGAGGTCAGAGCCAGAATCAGAATGAGAGGTCAGAGCCAGAATCAGTCTGAGAGGTCAGAGCCAGAATCAGTCTGAGAGGTCAGAGCCAGAATCAGTATGAGAGGTCAGAGCCAGAATCAGTATGAGAGGTCAGAGCCAGAATGAGTATGAGAGGTCAGAGGCAGAATCAGACTGAGAGGTCAGAGCCAGAATCAGTCTGAGAGTTCAGAGCCGGAATCAGACTGAAAGGTAAGAGCCAGAATCAGTCTGAGAGGTCAGAGCCAGAAGCATTATGAGAGGTCAGAGCCAGAATCAGTATGAGAGGTCAGAGCCCGGAATCAGACTGAGAGGTCAGAGCCAGAATCAGACTGAGAGGTTAGAGCCAGAATCAGACTGAGAGGTCAGAGCCAGTATCAGTCTGAGAGTTCAGAGCCGGAATCAGACTGAGATGTCAGAACCAGAATCAGTCTGAGAGGTCAGAGCCAGAATTAGTATGAGAAGTCAGAACAAGAATCAGTCTGTGGGGTCAGAGCCAGAATCAGTCTGAGAGTTCAGAGCCAGAATCAGTATGAGAGGTCAGAGCCAGAATCAGTATGAGAGGTCAGAGCCAGAATCAGTCTGAGAGGTCAGAGCCAGAAATAAAATCAGACGTCAGAGCCAGAATCAGTCTGAGAGGTCAGAGCCAGAATCAGTATGAGAGGTCAGAGCCAGAATCAGACTGAGAGGTCAGAGCCAGAATCAGTCTGAGAGGTCAGAGCCAGAATCAGTCTGAGAGTTCAGAGCCAGAATCAGTCAGAGAAGTCAGAGCCAGAATCAGACTGAGAGGTCAGAGCCAGAAGCAGTATAAGATATCAGAACCAGAATCAGTCTGAGAGGTCAGAGCCAGAATTAGTATGAGAAGTCAGAGCCAGAATCAGTCTGAGGGGTCAAAGCCAGAATCAGTCTGAGAGGTCAGAGCCAGAATAGGTATCAGAGGTCAGAGCCAGAAGCAGTATGAGAGGTCAGAGCCAGAATCAGTATGAGAGGTCAGAGCCCGGAATCAGACTGAGAGGTCAGAGCCAGAATCAGAATGAGAGGTCAGAGCCAGAATCAGTCTGAGAGGTCAGAGCCAGAATCAGTCTGAGAGGTCAGAGCCAGAATCAGTATGAGAGGTCAGAGCCAGAATGAGTATGAGAGGTCAGAGGCAGAATTAGACTGAGAGGTCAGAGCCAGAATCAGTCTGAGAGTTCAGAGCCGGAATCAGACTGAAAGGTAAGAGCCAGAATCAGTCTGAGAGGTCAGAGCCAGAAGCATTATGAGAGGTCAGAGCCAGAATCAGTATGAGAGGTCAGAGCCCGGAATCAGACTGAGAGGTCAGAGCCAGAATCAGACTGAGAGGTTAGAGCCAGAATCAGACTGAGAGGTCAGAGCCAGTATCAGTCTGAGAGTTCAGAGCCGGAATCAGACTGAGATGTCAGAACCAGAATCAGTCTGAGAGGTCAGAGCCAGAATTAGTATGAGAAGTCAGAACAAGAATCAGTCTGTGGGGTCAAAGCCAGAATCAGTCTGAGAGGTCAGAGCCAGAATAGGTATGAGAGGTCAGAGCCAGAAGCAGTATGAGAGGTCAGAGCCAGAATCAGTATGAGAGGTCAGAGCCCGGAATCAGACTGAGAGGTCAGAGCCAGAATCAGACTGAGAGGTCAGAGCCAGAATCAGTCTGAGAGGTCAGAGCCACAAACAGTCTGAGAGGTCAGAGCCAGATTCAGTATGAGAGGTCAGAGCCAGAATCAGTATGAGAGGTCAAAACCAGAATCAGTCTGAGAGGTCAGAGCAAGAATCAGTATGAGGGGTCGGAGCCAGAATAGGTATGAGAGGTCAGAGCCAAATGCAGTATGAGAGGTCAGAGCCAGAATCAGTATGAGAGGTCAGAGCCCGGAATCAGACTGAGATGTCAGAGCCAGAATCAGACTGAGAGGTCAGAGCCAGAATCAGTCTGAGAGGTCAGAGCCAGAATCAGTCTGAGAAGTCAGAGCCAGAATCAGTGTGAGAGGTCCGAGCCAGAATCAGTATGAGAGGTCAGAGCCAGAATCAGTCTGAGAGGTCAGAGCCAGAAATAGTATCAGACGTCAGAGCCAGAATCAGTCTGAGAGGTCAGAGCCAGAAACAGTCTGAGACGTCAGAGCGAGAATCAGTCTGAGAGTTCAGAGCCAGAATCAGTCAGAGAAGTCAGAGCCAGAATCAGACTGAGAGGTCAGAGCCAGAAGCAGTATGAGATGTCAGAACCGGAATAAGTCTGAGAGGTCAGAGCCAGAATTAGTATGAGAAGTCAGAGCCAGAATCAGTCTGAGGGGTCAAAGCCAGGATCAGTCTGAGAGGTCAGAGCCAGAATAGGTATGAGAGGTCAGAGCCAGAAGCATTATGAAAGGTCAGAGCCAGAATGAGACTGAGAGGTCAGAACCAGAATCAGACTGAGAGGTCAGAGCCAGTATCAGTCTGAGAGTTCAGAGCCGGAATCAGACTGAGAGGTCAGAACCAGAATCAGTCTGAGGGGTCAAAGCCAGAATCAGTCTGAGAGGTCAGAGCCAGAATAGGTATGAGAGGTCAGAGCCAGAAGCAGTATGAGAGGTCAGAGCCAGAATCAGTATGAGAGGTCAGAGCCCGGAATCAGACTGAGAGGTCAGAGCCAGAATAAGACTGAGAGGTCAGAGCCAGAATCAGTCTGAAAGGTCAGAGCCAGAATCAGTCTGAGAGGTCAGAGCCAGATTCAGTATGAGAGGTCAGAGCCAGAATCCGTATGAGAGGTCAAAACCAGAATCAGTCTGAGAGGTCAGAGCCAGAATCAGACTGAGAGGTCAGAGCCAGAATCAGTATGAGAGGTCAGAGCCAGAATCAGTATGAGAGGTCAGAGCCAGAATCAGACTGAGAGGTCAGAGCCAGAATCAGTATGAGAGGTAAGAGCCAGAATCAGACTGAGAGGTCAGAGCCAGAATCAGTCTGAGAAGTCAGAGCCAGAATCAGTCTGAGAGGTCAGAGCCAGAATCGGTATGAGATGTCAGAGCCAGAAGCAGTATGAAAGGTCAGAACTGGAATCAGTATGAGAGGTCAGAGCCAGAAACAGTCTGAGAAATCAGAGCCAGAATCAGTCTGAGAGGTCAGAGCGAGAATCAGTATGAGAGGTCAAAGCCAGAATCAGTATGAGAGGTCAGAGCCAGAATTAGAATGAGAGGTCAGAACCAGAATCAGTATGAGAGGTCAGAGCCAGAATCAGTCTGAGAGTTCAGAGCCAGAATCAGTATGAGAGGTCAGAGCCAGAATCAGTATGAGAGGTCAGAGCCAGAATCAGACTGAGAAGTCAGAGCCAGAATCAGACTGAGAGGTTAGAGCCAGAATCAGACTGAGAGGTCAGAGCCAGTATCAGTCTGAGAGGTCAGAGCCAGAATCAGTATGAGAGGTCAGAGCCAGAATCAGTATGAGAGGTCAGAGCCAGAATCAGTCTGCTAGGTCAGAGCCAGAATCAGTCTGAGAGGTCAGAGCCAGATTCAGTATGAGAGGTCAGAGCCAGAATCAGTATGAGAGGTCAGAGCCAGAATCAGTCTGAGAGCTCAAAGCCAGAATCAGACTGAGAGGTCAGAGCCAGAATCAGTATGAGAGGTCAGAGCCAGAATCAGTATGAGAGGTCAGAGCCAGAAACAGACTGAGAGGTCAGAGCCAGAATCAGTATGAGAGGTCAGAGCCAGAATCAGACTGAGAGGTCAGAGCCAGAATCAGTCTGAGAGGTCAGAGCCAGAATCAGTCTGAGAGTTCAGAGCCAGAATCAGAGTAGTCAGAGCCAGAATCAGACTGAGAGGTCAGAGCCAGAAGCAGTATAAGATATCAGAACCAGAATCATTCTGAGAGGTCAGAGCCAGAATTAGTATGAGAAGTCAGAGCCAGAATCAGTCTGAGGGGTCAAAGCCAGAATCAGTCTGAGAGGTCAGAGCCAGAATAGGTATCAGAGGTCAGAGCCAGAAGCAGTATGAGAGGTCAGAGCCAGAATCAGTATGAGAGGTCAGAGCCAGAATGAGTATGAGAGGTCAGAAGCAGAATCAGACTGAGAGGTCAGAGCCAGAATCAGTCTGAGAGTTCAGAGCCGGAATCAGACTGAAAGGTAAGAGCCAGAAACAGTCTGAGAGGTCAGAGCCAGAAGCATTATGAGAGGTCAGAGCCAGAATCAGTATGAGAGGTCAGAGCCCGGAATCAGACTGAGAGGTCAGAGCCAGAATCAGACTGAGAGGTCGGAGCCAGAATCAGTCTAAGAGTTCAGAGCCGGAATCAGTCCGAGAGATCAGAGCCAGAAGCAGTATGAGATGTCAGAGCCAGAATCAGTCTGAGAGGTCAGAGCCAGAATTAGTATGAGAGGTCAGAGCCATTATCGGTATGAGAGGTCAGTGCTTGAAACAGTATGAAAGGTCAGAGCCAGAATCAGTATGAGAGGTCAGAGCCAGAATCATACTGAGAGGTCAGAGCCAGAATCAGTATGAGAGGACAGAGCCAGAATCAGTATGAGAGGTCAGAGCCAGAATCAGTCTGAGAGGTCAGAGCCAGAAATAGTATCAGATGTTAGAGCCAGAATCAGTCTGAGAGGTCAGAGCCAGAATCAGTATGAGAGGTCAGAGCCAGAATCAGACTGAGAGGTCAGAGCCAGAATCAGTCTGAGAGGTCAGAGTCAGAATCAGTCTGAGAGTTCAGAGCCATAATCAGTCAGAGAAGTCAGAGCCAGAATCAGACTGAGAGGTCAGAGCCAGAAGCAGTATGAGATGTCAGAACCAGAATCAGTCTGAGAGGTCAGAGCCAGAATTAGTATGAGAAGTCAGAGCCAGAATCAGTCTGAGAAGTCAGAGCCAGAATAGGTATGAGAGGTCAGAGCCAGAAGCAGTATGAGAGGTCAGAGCCAGAATCAGTATGAGAGGTCAGAGCCCGGAATCAGACTGAGAGGTCAGAGCCAGAATCAGACTGAGAGGTCAGAGCCAGATTCAGTATGAGAGGTCAGAGCCAGATTCAGTATGAGAGGTCAGAGCCAGAATCAGTATGAGAGGTCAGAGCCAGAATCAGTCTGAGAGCTCAAAGCCAGAATCAGACTGAGAGGTCAGAGCCAGAATCAGTATGAGAGGTCAGAGCCAGAATCAGTATGAGAGGTCAGAGCCAGAAACAGACTGAGAGGTCAGAGCCAGAATCAGTATGAGAGGTAAGAGCCAGAATCAGACTGAGAGGTCAGAGCCAGAATCAGTCTGAGAAGTCAGAGCCAGAATCAGTCTTTGAGGTCAGAGCCACAATCAGTATGAGAGGTCAGAGCCAGAATCAGAATGAGAGGTCAGAGCCAAAATCAGTCTGAGAGGTCAGAGCTAGAATCAGTATGAGAGGACAGAGCCAGAATCAGTATGAGAGGTCAGAGCCAGAATCAGTATGAGAGGTCAGAGCCAGAATCAGACTGAGAGGTCGGAGCCAGAATCAGTCTAAGAGTTCAGAGCCGGAATCAGTCCGAGAGATCAGAGCCAGAAGCAGTATGAGATGTCAGAGCCAGAATCAGTCTGAGAGGTCAGAGCCAGAATTAGTATGAGAGGTCAGAGCCAGTATCGGTATGAGAGGTCAGTGCCAGAAACAGTATGAGAGGTCAGAGCCAGAATCAGTATGAGAGGTCAGAGCCAGAATCAGTATGAGAGGTCAGAGCCAGAAATAGTATCAGACGTCAGAGTCAGAATCAGTTTGAGAGGTCAGAGCCAGAATCAGTCTGAGAGGTCAGAGCCAGAATCAGTATGAGAGGTCAGAGCCAGAATCAGACTAAGAGGTCAGAGCCAGAATCAGTCTGAGAGGTCAGAGCCAGAATCAGTCTGAGAGTTCAGAGCCAGAATCAGTCAGAGAAGTCTGAGCCAGAATCAGACTGAGAGGTCAGAGCCAGAAGCAGTATGAGATGTCAGAACAGGAATCAGTCTGAGGTCAGAGCAAGAATTAGTATGAGAAGTCAGAGCCAGAATCAGTCTAAGGGGTCAAAGCCAGAATCAGTCTGAGAGGTCAGAGCCAGAATAGGTATGAGAGGTCAGAGCCAGAAGCATTATGAGAGGTCAGAGCCAGAATCAGTATGAGAGGTCAGAGCCTGGAATCAGACTGAGAGGTCAGAGCCAGAATCAGTCTGAGAGGTCAGAGCCAGAATCAGTATGAGAGGTCAGAGCCAGAATTAGTATGAGAGGTCAGAACCAGAATCAGTATGAGAGGTCAGAGCCAGAATCAGTCTGAGAGTTCAGAGCCAGAATCAGTCAGAGAAGTCAGAGCCAGAATCAGACTGAGAGGTCAGAGCCAGAATCAGTATGAGAGGTCAGAGCCAGAATCAGTATGAGAGGTCAGAGCCAGAATCAGTCTGAGAGGTCAGAGCCAGAAATAGTATCAGACGTCAGAGCCAGAATCAGTCTAAGAGGTCAGAGCCAGAATCAGTCTGAGAGGTCAGAGCCAGAATCAGTATGAGAGGTCAGAGCCAGAATAAGACTGAGAATTCAGAGCCAGAAGCAGTATGAAAGGTCAGAACTGGAATCAGTATGAGAGGTCAGAGCCAGAAACAGTCTGAGAAATCAGAGCCAGAATCAGTCTGAGAGGTCAGAGCCAGAATCAGTATGAGAGGTCAGAGCCAGAATAGGTATGAGAGGTCAGAGCCAGATGCAGTATGAGAGGTCAGAGCCAGAATCAGTATGAGAGGTCAGAGCCCGGAATCAGACTGAGATGTCAGAAACAGAATCAGACTGAGAGGTCAGAGCCAGAATCAGTCTGAGAGGTCAGAGCCAGAATCAGTCTGAGAGTTCAGAGCCAGAATCAGTCAGAGAAGTAAGAGCCAGAATCAGACTGAGAGGTCAGAGCCAGAAGCAGTATGAGATGTCAGAACCGGAATCAGTCTGAGAGGTCAGAGCCAGAATTAGTATGAGAAGTCAGAGCCAGAATCAGTCTGAGGGGTCAAAGCCAGGATCAGTCTGAGAGGTCAGAGCCAGAATAGGTATGAGAGGTCAGAGCCAGAAGCATTATGAAAGGTCAGAGCCAGAATCAGTATGAGAGGTCAGAGCCAGAATCAGACTGAGAGGTCAGAGCCAGTATCAGTCTGAGAGTTCAGAGCCGGAATCAGACTGAGAGGTCAGAACCAGAATCAGTCTGAGGGGTCAAAGCCAGAATCAGTCTGAGAGGTCAGAGCCAGAATAGGTATGAGAGGTCAGAGCCAGAAGCAGTATGAGAGGTCAGAGCCAGAATCAGTATGAGAGGTCACAGCCCGGAATCAGACTGAGAGGTCAGAGCCAGAATAAGACTGAGAGGTCAGAGCCAGAATCAGTCTGAGAGGTCAGAGCCAGAATCAGTCTGAGAGGTCAGAGCCAGATTCAGTATGAGAGGTCAGAGCCAGAATCAGTATGAGAGGTCAGAGCCAGAATCAGACTGAGAGGTCAGAGCCAGTATCAGTCTGAGAGTTCAGAGCCGGAATCAGACTGAGAGGTCAGAACCAGAATCAGTCTGAGGGGTCAAAGCCAGAATCAGTCTGAGAGGTCAGAGCCAGAATAGGTATGAGAGGTCAGAGCCAGAAGCAGTATGAGAGGTCAGAGCCAGAATCAGTATGAGAGGTCACAGCCCGGAATCAGACTGAGAGGTCAGAGCCAGAATAAGACTGAGAGGTCAGAGCCAGAATCAGTCTGAGAGGTCAGAGCCAGAATCAGTCTGAGAGGTCAGAGCCAGATTCAGTATGAGAGGTCAGAGCCAGAATCAGTATGAGAGGTCAAAAACCAGAATCAGTCTGAGAGGTCAGAGCCAGAATCAGACTGAGAGGTCAGAGCCAGAATCAGTATGAGAGGTCAGAGCCAGAATCAGTATGAGAGGTCAGAACCAGAATCAGACTGAGAGGTCAGAGCCAGAATCAGTATGAGAGGTAAGAGCCAGAATCAGACTGATAGGTCAGAGCCAGAATCAGTCTGAGAATTCAGAGCCAGAATCAGTCTGAGAGGTCAGAGCCAGAATCGGTATGAGATGTCAGAGCCAGAAGCAGTATGAAAGGTCAGAACTGGAATCAGTATGAGAGGTCAGAGCCAGAAACAGTCTGAGAAATCAGAGCCAGAATCAGTCTGAGAGGTCAGAGCCAGAATCAGTATGAGAGGTCAGAGCCAGAATCAGTATGAGAGGTCAAAGCCAGAATCAGTATGAGAGGTCAGAGCCAGAATTAGTATGAGAGGTCAGAACCAGAATCAGTATGAGAGGTCAGAGCCAGAATCAGTCTGAGAGTTCAGAGGCAGAATCAGTATGAGAGGTCAGAGCCAGAATCAGTATGAGAGGTCAGAGCCAGAATCAGTCTGAGAGGTCAGAGCCAGAAATAAAATCAGACGTCAGAGCCAGAATAAGTCTGAGAGGTGAGAGCCAGAATCAGTATGAGAGGTCAGAGCCAGAATCAGACTGAGAGGTCAGAGCCAGAATCAGTCTGAGAGGTCAGAGCCAGAATCAGTCTGAGAGTTCAGAGCCAGAATCAGTCAGAGAAGTCAGAGCCAGAATCAGACTGAGAGGTCAGAGCCAGAAGCAGTATAAGATATCAGAACCAGAATCAGTCTGAGAGGTCAGAGCCAGAATTAGTATGAGAAGTCAGAGCCAGAATCAGTCTGAGGGGTCAAAGCAGAATCAGTCTGAGAGGTCAGAGCCAGAATAGGTATCAGAGGTCAGAGCCAGAAGCAGTATGAGAGGTCAGAGCCAGAATCAGTATGAGAGGTCAGAGCCCGGAATCAGACTGAGAGGTCAGAGCCAGAATCAGAATGAGAGGTCAGAGCCAGAATCAGTCTGAGAGGTCAGAGCCAGAATCAGTCTGAGAGGTCAGAGCCAGAATCAGTATGAGAGGTCAGAGCCAGAATGAGTATGAGAGGTCAGAGGCAGAATCAGACTGAGAGGTCAGAGCCAGAATCAGTCTGAGAGTTCAGAGCCGGAATCAGACTGAAAGGTAAGAGCCAGAATCAGTCTGAGAGGTCAGAGCCAGAAGCATTATGAGAGGTCAGAGCCAGAATCAGTATGAGAGGTCAGAGCCCGGAATCAGACTGAGAGGTCAGAGCCAGAATCAGACTGAGAGGTTAGAGCCAGAATCAGACTGAGAGGTCAGAGCCAGTATCAGTCTGAGAGTTCAGAGCCGGAATCAGACTGAGATGTCAGAACCAGAATCAGTCTGAGAGGTCAGAGCCAGAATTAGTATGAGAAGTCAGAACAAGAATCAGTCTGTGGGGTCAAAGCCAGAATCAGTCTGAGAGGTCAGAGCCAGAATAGGTATGAGAGGTCAGAGCCAGAAGCAGTATGAGAGGTCAGAGCCAGAATCAGTATGAGAGGTCAGACCCAGAATCAGTCTGAGAGGTCAGAGCCAGAAATAGTATCAGACGACAGAGCCAGAATCAGTCTGAGAGGTCAGAGCCAGAATCAGTCTGAGAGGTCAGAGCCAGATTCAGTATGAGAGGTCAGAGCCAGAATCAGTATGAGAGGTCAGAGCCAGAAACAGTCTGAGAAATCAGAGCCAGAATCAGTCTGAGAGGTCAGAGCCAGAATCAGTATGAGAGGTCAGAGCCAGAATCAGTATGAGAGGTCAGAGCCAGAATCAGTCAGAGAAGTCAGAGCCAGAATCAGACTGAGAGGTCAGAGCCAGAAGCAGCATGAGATGTCAGAACCAGAATCAGTCTGAGGTCAGAGCCAGAATTAGTATGAGAAGTCAGAGCCAGAATCAGTCTGAGGGGTCAAAGCCAGAATCAGTCTGAGAGGTCAGAGCCAGAATAGGTATGAGAGGTCAGAGCCAGATGCAGTATGAGAGGTCAGAGCCAGAATTAGTATGAGAGGTCCGAACCAGAATCAGTATGAGAGGTCAGAGCCAGAATCAGTCTGAGAGTTCAGAGCCAGAATCAGTCAGAGAAGTCAGAGCCAGAATCAGACTGAGAGGTCAGAGCCAGAATCAGTATTAGAGGTCAGAGCCAGAATCAGTATGAGAGGTCAGAGCCAGAATCAGTATGAGAGGTCAGAGCCAGAAATAGTATCAGACGTCAGAGTCAGAATCAGTTTGAGAGGTCAGAGCCAGAATCAGTCTGAGAGGTCAGAGCCAGAATCAGTATGAGAGGTCAGAGCCAGAATCAGACTAAGAGGTCAGAGCCAGAATCAGTCTGAGAGGTCAGAGCCAGAATCAGTCTGAGAGTTCAGAGCCAGAATCAGTCAGAGAAGTCTGAGCCAGAATCAGACTGAGAGGTCAGAGCCAGAAGCAGTATGAGATGTCAGAACAGGAATCAGTCTGAGGTCAGAGCAAGAATTAGTATGAGAAGTCAGAGCCAGAATCAGTCTAAGGGGTCAAAGCCAGAATCAGTCTGAGAGGTCAGAGCCAGAATAGGTATGAGAGGTCAGAGCCAGAAGCATTATGAGAGGTCAGAGCCAGAATCAGTATGAGAGGTCAGAGCCTGGAATCAGACTGAGAGGTCAGAGCCAGAATCAGTCTGAGAGGTCAGAGCCAGAATCAGTATGAGAGGTCAGAGCCAGAATTAGTATGAGAGGTCAGAACCAGAATCAGTATGAGAGGTCAGAGCCAGAATCAGTCTGAGAGTTCAGAGCCAGAATCAGTCAGAGAAGTCAGAGCCAGAATCAGACTGAGAGGTCAGAGCCAGAATCAGTATGAGAGGTCAGAGCCAGAATCAGTATGAGAGGTCAGAGCCAGAATCAGTCTGAGAGGTCAGAGCCAGAAATAGTATCAGACGTCAGAGCCAGAATCAGTCTAAGAGGTCAGAGCCAGAATCAGTCTGAGAGGTCAGAGCCAGAATCAGTATGAGAGGTCAGAGCCAGAATAAGACTGAGAATTCAGAGCCAGAAGCAGTATGAAAGGTCAGAACTGGAATCAGTATGAGAGGTCAGAGCCAGAAACAGTCTGAGAAATCAGAGCCAGAATCAGTCTGAGAGGTCAGAGCCAGAATCAGTATGAGAGGTCAGAGCCAGAATAGGTATGAGAGGTCAGAGCCAGATGCAGTATGAGAGGTCAGAGCCAGAATCAGTATGAGAGGTCAGAGCCCGGAATCAGACTGAGATGTCAGAACCAGAATCAGACTGAGAGGTCAGAGCCAGAATCAGTCTGAGAGGTCAGAGCCAGAATCAGTCTGAGAGTTCAGAGCCAGAATCAGTCAGAGAAGTCAGAGCCAGAATCAGACTGAGAGGTCAGAGCCAGAAGCAGTATGAGATGTCAGAACCGGAATCAGTCTGAGAGGTCAGAGCCAGAATTAGTATGAGAAGTCAGAGCCAGAATCAGTCTGAGGGGTCAAAGCCAGGATCAGTCTGAGAGGTCAGAGCCAGAATAGGTATGAGAGGTCAGAGCCAGAAGCATTATGAAAGGTCAGAGCCAGAATCAGTATGAGAGGTCAGAGCCAGAATTAGACTGAGAGGTCAGAGCTAGAATCAGACTGAGAGGTCAGAGCCAGTATCAGTCTGAGAGTTCAGAGCCGGAATCAGACTGAGAGGTCAGAACCAGAATCAGTCTGAGGGGTCAAAGCCAGAATCAGTCTGAGAGGTCAGAGCCAGAATAGGTATGAGAGGTCAGAGCCAGAAGCAGTATGAGAGGTCAGAGCCAGAATCAGTATGAGAGGTCACAGCCCGGAATCAGACTGAGAGGTCAGAGCCAGAATAAGACTGAGAGGTCAGAGCCAGAATCAGTCTGAGAGGTCAGAGCCAGAATCAGTCTGAGAGGTCAGAGCCAGATTCAGTATGAGAGGTCAGAGCCAGAATCAGTATGAGAGGTCAAAACCAGAATCAGTCTGAGAGGTCAGAGCCAGAATCAGACTGAGAGGTCAGAGCCAGAATCAGTATGAGAGGTCAGAGCCAGAATCAGTATGAGAGGTCAGAACCAGAATCAGACTGAGAGGTCAGAGCCAGAATCAGTATGAGAGGTAAGAGCCAGAATCAGACTGATAGGTCAGAGCCAGAATCAGTCTGAGAATTCAGAGCCAGAATCAGTCTGAGAGGTCAGAGCCAGAATCGGTATGAGATGTCAGAGCCAGAAGCAGTATGAAAGGTCAGAACTGGAATCATTATGAGAGGTCAGAGCAAGAAACAGTCTGAGAAATCAGAGCCAGAATCAGTCTGAGAGGTCAGAGCCAGAATCAGTATGAGAGGTCAGAGCCAGAATCAGTATGAGAGGTCAAAGCCAGAATCAGTATGAGAGGTCAGAGCCAGAATTAGTATGAGAGGTCAGAACCAGAATCAGTATGAGAGTTCAGAGCCAGAATCAGTCTGAGAGTTCAGAGGCAGAATCAGTATGAGAGGTCAGAGCCAGAATCAGTATGAGAGGTCAGAGCCAGAATCAGTCTGAGAGGTCAGAGCCAGAATTAGTATGAGAAGTCAGAGCCAGAATCAGTCTGAGGGGTCAAAGCCAGAATCAGTCTGAGAGGTCAGAGCCAGAATAGGTATCAGAGGTCAGAGCCAGAAGCAGTATGAGAGGTCAGAGCCAGAATCAGTATGAGAGGTCAGAGCCCGGAATCAGACTGAGAGGTCAGAGCCAGAATCAGAATGAGAGGTCAGAGCCAGAATCAGTCTGAGAGGTCAGAGCCAGAATCAGTCTGAGAGGTCAGAGCCAGAATCAGTATGAGAGGTCAGAGCCAGAATGAGTATGAGAGGTCAGAGGCAGAATCAGACTGAGAGGTCAGAGCCAGAATCAGTCTGAGAGTTCAGAGCCGGAATCAGACTGAAAGGTAAGAGCCAGAATCAGTCTGAGAGGTCAGAGCCAGAAGCATTATGAGAGGTCAGAGCCAGAATCAGTATGAGAGGTCAGAGCCCGGAATCAGACTGAGAGGTCAGAGCCAGAATCAGACTGAGAGGTTAGAGCCAGAATCAGACTGAGAGGTCAGAGCCAGTATCAGTCTGAGAGTTCAGAGCCGGAATCAGACTGAGATGTCAGAACCAGAATCAGTCTGAGAGGTCAGAGCCAGAATTAGTATGAGAAGTCAGAACAAGAATCAGTCTGTGGGGTCAAAGCCACAATCAGTCTGAGAGGTCAGAGCCAGAATAGGTATGAGAGGTCAGAGCCAGAAGCAGTATGAGAGGTCAGAGCCAGAATCAGTATGAGAGGTCAGACCCAGAATCAGTCTGAGAGGTCAGAGCCAGAAATAGTATCAGACGTCAGAGCCAGAATCAGTCTGAGAGGTCAGAGCCAGAATCAGTCTGAGAGGTCAGAGCCAGATTCAGTATGAGAGGTCAGAGCCAGAATCAGTATGAGAGGTCAGAGCCAGAAACAGTCTGAGAAATCAGAAGCCAGAATCAGTCTGAGAGGTCAGAGCCAGAATCAGTATGAGAGGTCAGAGCCAGAATCAGTATGAGAGGTCAGAGCCAGAATCAGTATGAGAGGTCAGAGCCAGAATCAGTCAGAGAAGTCAGAGCCAGAATCAGACTGAGAGGTCAGAGCCAGAAGCAGCATGAGATGTCAGAACCAGAATCAGTCAGAGGTCAGAGCCAGAATTAGTATGAGAAGTCAGAGCCAGAATCAGTCTGAGGGGTCAAAGCCAGAATCAGTCTGAGAGGTCAGAGCCAGAATAGGTATGAGAGGTCAGAACCAGAATCAGTATGAGAGGTCAGAGCCAGAATCAGTCTGAGAGTTCAGAGCCAGAATCAGAGAAGTCAGAGCCAGAATCAGACTGAGAGGTCAGAGCCAGAATCAGTATTAGAGGTCAGAGCCAGAATCAGTATGAGAGGTCAGAGCCAGAATCAGTATGAGAGGTCAGAGCCAGAAATAGTATCAGACGTCAGAGTCAGAATCAGTTTGAGAGGTCAGAGCCAGAATCAGTCTGAGAGGTCAGAGCCAGAATCAGTATGAGAGGTCAGAGCCAGAATCAGACTAAGAGGTCAGAGCCAGAATCAGTCTGAGAGGTCAGAGCCAGAATCAGTCTGAGAGTTCAGAGCCAGAATCAGTCAGAGAAGTCTGAGCCAGAATCAGACTGAGAGGTCAGAGCCAGAAGCAGTATGAGATGTCAGAACAGGAATCAGTCTGAGGTCAGAGCAAGAATTAGTATGAGAAG
Source organism: Leptodactylus fuscus (assembly GCF_031893055.1). NCBI lineage: Eukaryota > Metazoa > Chordata > Amphibia > Anura > Leptodactylidae > Leptodactylus > Leptodactylus fuscus. The sequence continues at coordinate 33,824,587 of NC_134268.1, forward strand.
TCAGAGCCAGAATCAGTCTAAGGGGTCAAAGCCAGAATCAGTCTGAGAGGTCAGAGCCAGAATAGGTATGAGAGGTCAGAGCCAGAAGCATTATGAGAGGTCTAGCCAGAATCAGTATGAGAGGTCAGAGCCTGGAATCAGACTGAGAGGTCAGAGCCAGAATCAGTCTGAGAGGTCAGAGCCAGAATCAGTATGAGAGGTCAGAGCCAGAATTAGTATGAGAGGTCAGAACCAGAATCAGTATGAGAGGTCAGAGCCAGAATCAGTCTGAGAGTTCAGAGCCAGAATCAGTCAGAGAAGTCAGAGCCAGAATCAGACTGAGAGGTCAGAGCCAGAATCAGTATGAGAGGTCAGAGCCAGAATCAGTATGAGAGGTCAGAGCCAGAATCAGTCTGAGAGGTCAGAGCCAGAAAATAGTATCAGACGTCAGAGCCAGAATCAGTCTAAGAGGTCAGAGCCAGAATCAGTCTGAGAGGTCAGAGCCAGAATCAGTATGAGAGGTCAGAGCCAGAATAAGACTGAGAATTCAGAGCCAGAAGCAGTATGAAAGGTCAGAACTGGAATCAGTATGAGAGGTCAGAGCCAGAAACAGTCTGAGAAATCAGAGCCAGAATCAGTCTGAGAGGTCAGAGCCAGAATCAGTATGAGAGGTCAGAGCCAGAATAGGTATGAGAGGTCAGAGCCAGATGCAGTATGAGAGGTCAGAGCCAGAATCAGTATGAGAGGTCAGAGCCCGGAATCAGACTGAGATGTCAGAACCAGAATCAGACTGAGAGGTCAGAGCCAGAATCAGTCTGAGAGGTCAGAGCCAGAATCAGTCTGAGAGTTCAGAGCCAGAATCAGTCAGAGAAGTCAGAGCCAGAATCAGACTGAGAGGTCAGAGCCAGAAGCAGTATGAGATGTCAGAACCGGAATCAGTCTGAGAGGTCAGAGCCAGAATTAGTATGAGAAGTCAGAGCCAGAATCAGTCTGAGGGGTCAAAGCCAGGATCAGTCTGAGAGGTCAGAGCCAGAATAGGTATGAGAGGTCAGAGCCAGAAGCATTATGAAAGGTCAGAGCCAGAATCAGTATGAGAGGTCAGAGCCAGAATTAGACTGAGAGGTCAGAGCCAGAATCAGACTGAGAGGTCAGAGCCAGTATCAGTCTGAGAGTTCAGAGCCGGAATCAGACTGAGAGGTCAGAACCAGAATCAGTCTGAGGGGTCAAAGCCAGAATCAGTCTGAGAGGTCAGAGCCAGAATAGGTATGAGAGGTCAGAGCCAGAAGCAGTATGAGAGGTCAGAGCCCGAATCAGTATGAGAGGTCACAGCCCGGAATAAGACTGAGAGGTCAGAGCCAGAATAAGACTGAGAGGTCAGAGCCAGAATCAGTCTGAGAGGTCAGAGCCAGAATCAGTCTGAGAGGTCAGAGCCAGATTCAGTATGAGAGGTCAGAGCCAGAATCAGTATGAGAGGTCAAAACCAGAATCAGTCTGAGAGGTCAGAGCCAGAATCAGACTGAGAGGTCAGAGCCAGAATCAGTATGAGAGGTCAGAGCCAGAATCAGTATGAGAGGTCAGAACCAGAATCAGACTGAGAGGTCAGAGCCAGAATCAGTATGAGAGGTAAGAGCCAGAATCAGACTGATAGGTCAGAGCCAGAATCAGTCTGAGAATTCAGAGCCAGAATCAGTCTGAGAGGTCAGAGCCAGAATCGGTATGAGATGTCAGAGCCAGAAGCAGTATGAAAGGTCAGAACTGGAATCAGTATGAGAGGTCAGAGCCAGAAACAGTCTGAGAAATCAGAGCCAGAATCAGTCTGAGAGGTCAGAGCCAGAATCAGTATGAGAGGTCAGAGCCAGAATCAGTATGAGAGGTCAAAGCCAGAATCAGTATGAGAGGTCAGAGCCAGAATTAGTATGAGAGGTCAGAACCAGAATCAGTATGAGAGGTCAGAGCCAGAATCAGTCTGAGAGTTCAGAGCCAGAATCAGTATGAGAGGTCAGAGCCAGAATCAGTATGAGAGGTCAGAGCCAGAATCAGTCTGAGAGGTCAGAGCCAGAAATAAAATCAGACGTCAGAGCCAGAATCAGTCTGAGAGGTCAGAGCCAGAATCAGTATGAGAGGTCAGAGCCAGAATCAGACTGAGAGGTCAGAGCCAGAATCAGTCTGAGAGGTCAGAGCCAGAATCAGTCTGAGAGTTCAGAGCCAGAATCAGTCAGAGAAGTCAGAGCCAGAATCAGACTGAGAGGTCAGAGCCAGAAGCAGTATAAGATATCAGAACCAGAATCAGTCTGAGAGGTCAGAGCCAGAATTAGTATGAGAAGTCAGAGCCAGAATCAGTCTGAGGGGTCAAAGCCAGAATCAGTCTGAGAGGTCAGAGCCAGAATAGGTATCAGAGGTCAGAGCCAGAAGCAGTATGAGAGGTCAGAGCCAGAATCAGTATGAGAGGTCAGAGCCCGGAATCAGACTGAGAGGTCAGAGCCAGAATCAGAATGAGAGGTCAGAGCCAGAATCAGTCTGAGAGGTCAGAGCCAGAATCAGTCTGAGAGGTCAGAGCCAGAATCAGTATGAGAGGTCAGAGCCAGAATCAGTATGAGAGGTCAGAGCCAGAATGAGTATGAGAGGTCAGAGGCAGAATCAGACTGAGAGGTCAGAGCCAGAATCAGTCTGAGAGTTCAGAGCCGGAATCAGACTGAAAGGTAAGAGCCAGAATCAGTCTGAGAGGTCAGAGCCAGAAGCATTATGAGAGGTCAGAGCCAGAATCAGTATGAGAGGTCAGAGCCCGGAATCAGACTGAGAGGTCAGAGCCAGAATCAGACTGAGAGGTTAGAGCCAGAATCAGACTGAGAGGTCAGAGCCAGTATCAGTCTGAGAGTTCAGAGCCGGAATCAGACTGAGATGTCAGAACCAGAATCAGTCTGAGAGGTCAGAGCCAGAATTAGTATGAGAAGTCAGAACAAGAATCAGTCTGTGGGGTCAGAGCCAGAATCAGTCTGAGAGTTCAGAGCCAGAATCAGTATGAGAGGTCAGAGCCAGAATCAGTATGAGAGGTCAGAGCCAGAATCAGTCTGAGAGGTCAGAGCCAGAAATAAAATCAGACGTCAGAGCAAGAATCAGTCTGAGAGGTCAGAGCCAGAATCAGTATGAGAGGTCAGAGCCAGAATCAGACTGAGAGGTCAGAGCCAGAATCAGTCTGAGAGGTCAGAGCCAGAATCAGTCTGAGAGTTCAGAGCCAGAATCAGTCAGAGAAGTCAGAGCCAGAATCAGACTGAGAGGTCAGAGCCAGAAGCAGTATAAGATATCAGAACCAGAATCAGTCTGAGAGGTCAGAGCCAGAATTAGTATGAGAAGTCAGAGCCAGAATCAGTCTGAGGGGTCAAAGCCAGAATCAGTCTGAGAGGTCAGAGCCAGAATAGGTATCAGAGGTCAGAGCCAGAAGCAGTATGAGAGGTCAGAGCCAGAATCAGTATGAGAGGTCAGAGCCAGAATTAGACTGAGAGGTCAGAGCCAGAATCAGACTGAGAGGTCAGAGCCAGTATCAGTCTGAGAGTTCAGAGCCGGAATCAGACTGAGAGGTCAGAACCAGAATCAGTCTGAGGGGTCAAAGCCAGAATCAGTCTGAGAGGTCAGAGCCAGAATAGGTATGAGAGGTCAGAGCCAGAAGCAGTATGAGAGGTCAGAGCCCGAATCAGTATGAGAGGTCACAGCCCGGAATCAGACTGAGAGGTCAGAGCCAGAATAAGACTGAGAGGTCAGAGCCAGAATCAGTCTGAGAGGTCAGAGCCAGAATCAGTCTGAGAGGTCAGAGCCAGATTCAGTATGAGAGGTCAGAGCCAGAATCAGTATGAGAGGTCAAAACCAGAATCAGTCTGAGAGGTCAGAGCCAGAATCAGACTGAGAGGTCAGAGCCAGAATCAGTATGAGAGGTCAGAGCCAGAATCAGTATGAGAGGTCAGAACCAGAATCAGACTGAGAGGTCAGAGCCAGAATCAGTATGAGAGGTAAGAGCCAGAATCAGACTGATAGGTCAGAGCCAGAATCAGTCTGAGAATTCAGAGCCAGAATCAGTCTGAGAGGTCAGAGCCAGAATCGGTATGAGATGTCAGAGCCAGAAGCAGTATGAAAGGTCAGAACTGGAATCAGTATGAGAGGTCAGAGCCAGAAACAGTCTGAGAAATCAGAGCCAGAATCAGTCTGAGAGGTCAGAGCCAGAATCAGTATGAGAGGTCAGAGCCAGAATCAGTATGAGAGGTCAAAGCCAGAATCAGTATGAGAGGTCAGAGCCAGAATTAGTATGAGAGGTCAGAACCAGAATCAGTATGAGAGGTCAGAGCCAGAATCAGTCTGAGAGTTCAGAGCCAGAATCAGTATGAGAGGTCAGAGCCAGAATCAGTATGAGAGGTCAGAGCCAGAATCAGTCTGAGAGGTCAGAGCCAGAAATAAAATCAGACGTCAGAGCCAGAATCAGTCTGAGAGGTCAGAGCCAGAATCAGTATGAGAGGTCAGAGCCAGAATCAGACTGAGAGGTCAGAGCCAGAATCAGTCTGAGAGGTCAGAGCCAGAATCAGTCTGAGAGTTCAGAGCCAGAATCAGTCAGAGAAGTCAGAGCCAGAATCAGACTGAGAGGTCAGAGCCAGAAGCAGTATAAGATATCAGAACCAGAATCAGTCTGAGAGGTCAGAGCCAGAATTAGTATGAGAAGTCAGAGCCAGAATCAGTCTGAGGGGTCAAAGCCAGAATCAGTCTGAGAGGTCAGAGCCAGAATAGGTATCAGAGGTCAGAGCCAGAAGCAGTATGAGAGGTCAGAGCCAGAATCAGTATGAGAGGTCAGAGCCCGGAATCAGACTGAGAGGTCAGAGCCAGAATCAGAATGAGAGGTCAGAGCCAGAATCAGTCTGAGAGGTCAGAGCCAGAATCAGTCTGAGAGGTCAGAGCCAGAATCAGTATGAGAGGTCAGAGCCAGAATCAGTATGAGAGGTCAGAGCCAGAATGAGTATGAGAGGTCAGAGGCAGAATCAGACTGAGAGGTCAGAGCCAGAATCAGTCTGAGAGTTCAGAGCCGGAATCAGACTGAAAGGTAAGAGCCAGAATCAGTCTGAGAGGTCAGAGCCAGAAGCATTATGAGAGGTCAGAGCCAGAATCAGTATGAGAGGTCAGAGCCCGGAATCAGACTGAGAGGTCAGAGCCAGAATCAGACTGAGAGGTTAGAGCCAGAATCAGACTGAGAGGTCAGAGCCAGTATCAGTCTGAGAGTTCAGAGCCGGAATCAGACTGAGATGTCAGAACCAGAATCAGTCTGAGAGGTCAGAGCCAGAATTAGTATGAGAAGTCAGAACAAGAATCAGTCTGTGGGGTCAGAGCCAGAATCAGTCTGAGAGTTCAGAGCCAGAATCAGTATGAGAGGTCAGAGCCAGAATCAGTATGAGAGGTCAGAGCCAGAATCAGTCTGAGAGGTCAGAGCCAGAAATAAAATCAGACGTCAGAGCCAGAATCAGTCTGAGAGGTCAGAGCCAGAATCAGTATGAGAGGTCAGAGCCAGAATCAGACTGAGAGGTCAGAGCCAGAATCAGTCTGAGAGGTCAGAGCCAGAATCAGTCTGAGAGTTCAGAGCCAGAATCAGTCAGAGAAGTCAGAGCCAGAATCAGACTGAGAGGTCAGAGCCAGAAGCAGTATAAAATATCAGAACCAGAATCAGTCTGAGAGGTCAGAGCCAGAATTAGTATGAGAAGTCAGAGCCAGAATCAGTCTGAGGGGTCAAAGCCAGAATCAGTCTGAGAGGTCAGAGCCAGAATAGGTATCAGAGGTCAGAGCCAGAAGCAGTATGAGAGGTCAGAGCCAGAATCAGTATGAGAGGTCAGAGCCCGGAATCAGACTGAGAGGTCAGAGCCAGAATCAGAATGAGAGGTCAGAGCCAGAATCAGTCTGAGAGGTCAGAGCCAGAATCAGTCTGAGAGGTCAGAGCCAGAATCAGTATGAGAGGTCAGAGCCAGAATGAGTATGAGAGGTCAGAGGCAGAATCAGACTGAGAGGTCAGAGCCATAATCAGTCTGAGAGTTCAGAGCCGGAATCAGACTGAAAGGTAAGAGCCAGAATCAGTCTGAGAGGTCAGAGCCAGAAGCATTATGAGAGGTCAGAGCCAGAATCAGTATGAGAGGTCAGAGCCCGGAATCAGACTGAGAGGTCAGAGCCAGAATCAGACTGAGAGGTTAGAGCCAGAATCAGACTGAGAGGTCAGAGCCAGTATCAGTCTGAGAGTTCAGAGCCGGAATCAGACTGAGATGTCAGAACCAGAATCAGTCTGAGAGGTCAGAGCCAGAATTAGTATGAGAAGTCAGAACAAGAATCAGTCTGTGGGGTCAAAGCCACAATCAGTCTGAGAGGTCAGAGCCAGAATAGGTATGAGAGGTCAGAGCCAGAAGCAGTATGAGAGGTCAGAGCCAGAATCAGTATGAGAGGTCAGACCCAGAATCAGTCTGAGAGGTCAGAGCCAGAAATAGTATCAGACGTCAGAGCCAGAATCAGTCTGAGAGGTCAGAGCCAGAATCAGTCTGAGAGGTCAGAGCCAGATTCAGTATGAGAGGTCAGAGCCAGAATCAGTATGAGAGGTCAGAGCCAGAAACAGTCTGAGAAATCAGAGCCAGAATCAGTCTGAGAGGTCAGAGCCAGAATCAGTATGAGAGGTCAGAGCCAGAATCAGTATGAGAGGTCAGAGCCAGAATCAGTCAGAGAAGTCAGAGCCAGAATCAGACTGAGAGGTCAGAGCCAGAAGCAGCATGAGATGTCAGAACCAGAATCAGTCAGAGGTCAGAGCCAGAATTAGTATGAGAAGTCAGAGCCAGAATCAGTCTGAGGGGTCAAAGCCAGAATCAGTCTGAGAGGTCAGAGCCAGAATAGGTATGAGAGGTCAGAACCAGAATCAGTATGAGAGGTCAGAGCCAGAATCAGTCTGAGAGTTCAGAGCCAGAATCAGAGAAGTCAGAGCCAGAATCAGACTGAGAGGTCAGAGCCAGAATCAGTATTAGAGGTCAGAGCCAGAATCAGTATGAGAGGTCAGAGCCAGAATCAGTATGAGAGGTCAGAGCCAGAAATAGTATCAGACGTCAGAGTCAGAATCAGTTTGAGAGGTCAGAGCCAGAATCAGTCTGAGAGGTCAGAGCCAGAATCAGTATGAGAGGTCAGAGCCAGAATCAGACTAAGAGGTCAGAGCCAGAATCAGTCTGAGAGGTCAGAGCCAGAATCAGTCTGAGAGTTCAGAGCCAGAATCAGTCAGAGAAGTCTGAGCCAGAATCAGACTGAGAGGTCAGAGCCAGAAGCAGTATGAGATGTCAGAACAGGAATCAGTCTGAGGTCAGAGCAAGAATTAGTATGAGAAGTCAGAGCCAGAATCAGTCTAAGGGGTCAAAGCCAGAATCAGTCTGAGAGGTCAGAGCCAGAATAGGTATGAGAGGTCAGAGCCAGAAGCATTATGAGAGGTCAGAGCCAGAATCAGTATGAGAGGTCAGAGCCTGGAATCAGACTGAGAGGTCAGAGCCAGAATCAGTCTGAGAGGTCAGAACCAGAATCAGTATGAGAGGTCAGAGCCAGAATTAGTATGAGAGGTCAGAACCAGAATCAGTATGAGAGGTCAGAGCCAGAATCAGTCTGAGAGTTCAGAGCCAGAATCAGTCAGAGAAGTCAGAGCCAGAATCAGACTGAGAGGTCAGAGCCAGAATCAGTATGAGAGGTCAGAGCCAGAATCAGTATGAGAGGTCAGAGCCAGAATCAGTCTGAGAGGTCAGAGCCAGAAATAGTATCAGACGTCAGAGCCAGAATCAGTCTAAGAGGTCAGAGCCAGAATCAGTCTGAGAGGTCAGAGCCAGAATCAGTATGAGAGGTCAGAGCCAGAATAAGACTGAGAATTCAGAGCCAGAAGCAGTATGAAAGGTCAGAACTGGAATCAGTATGAGAGGTCAGAGCCAGAAACAGTCTGAGAAATCAGAGCCAGAATCAGTCTGAGAGGTCAGAGCCAGAATCAGTATGAGAGGTCAGAGCCAGAATAGGTATGAGAGGTCAGAGCCAGATGCAGTATGAGAGGTCAGAGCCAGAATCAGTATGAGAGGTCAGAGCCCGGAATCAGACTGAGATGTCAGAACCAGAATCAGACTGAGAGGTCAGAGCCAGAATCAGTCTGAGAGGTCAGAGCCAGAATCAGTCTGAGAGTTCAGAGCCAGAATCAGTCAGAGAAGTCAGAGCCAGAATCAGACTGAGAGGTCAGAGCCAGAAGCAGTATGAGATGTCAGAACCGGAATCAGTCTGAGAGGTCAGAGCCAGAATTAGTATGAGAAGTCAGAGCCAGAATCAGTCTGAGGGGTCAAAGCCAGGATCAGTCTGAGAGGTCAGAGCCAGAATAGGTATGAGAGGTCAGAGCCAGAAGCATTATGAAAGGTCAGAGCCAGAATCAGTATGAGAGGTCAGAGCCAGAATTAGACTGAGAGGTCAGAGCCAGAATCAGACTGAGAGGTCAGAGCCAGTATCAGTCTGAGAGTTCAGAGCCGGAATCAGACTGAGAGGTCAGAACCAGAATCAGTCTGAGGGGTCAAAGCCAGAATCAGTCTGAGAGGTCAGAGCCAGAATAGGTATGAGAGGTCAGAGCCAGAAGCAGTATGAGAGGTCAGAGCCCGAATCAGTATGAGAGGTCACAGCCCGGAATAAGACTGAGAGGTCAGAGCCAGAATAAGACTGAGAGGTCAGAGCCAGAATCAGTCTGAGAGGTCAGAGCCAGAATCAGTCTGAGAGGTCAGAGCCAGATTCAGTATGAGAGGTCAGAGCCAGAATCAGTATGAGAGGTCAAAACCAGAATCAGTCTGAGAGGTCAGAGCCAGAATCAGACTGAGAGGTCAGAGCCAGAATCAGTATGAGAGGTCAGAGCCAGAATCAGTATGAGAGGTCAGAACCAGAATCAGACTGAGAGGTCAGAGCCAGAATCAGTATGAGAGGTAAGAGCCAGAATCAGACTGATAGGTCAGAGCCAGAATCAGTCTGAGAATTCAGAGCCAGAATCAGTCTGAGAGGTCAGAGCCAGAATCGGTATGAGATGTCAGAGCCAGAAGCAGTATGAAAGGTCAGAACTGGAATCAGTATGAGAGGTCAGAGCCAGAAACAGTCTGAGAAATCAGAGCCAGAATCAGTCTGAGAGGTCAGAGCCAGAATCAGTATGAGAGGTCAGAGCCAGAATCAGTATGAGAGGTCAAAGCCAGAATCAGTATGAGAGGTCAGAGCCAGAATTAGTATGAGAGGTCAGAACCAGAATCAGTATGAGAGGTCAGAGCCAGAATCAGTCTGAGAGTTCAGAGCCAGAATCAGTATGAGAGGTCAGAGCCAGAATCAGTATGAGAGGTCAGAGCCAGAATCAGTCTGAGAGGTCAGAGCCAGAAATAAAATCAGACGTCAGAGCCAGAATCAGTCTGAGAGGTCAGAGCCAGAATCAGTATGAGAGGTCAGAGCCAGAATCAGACTGAGAGGTCAGAGCCAGAATCAGTCTGAGAGGTCAGAGCCAGAATCAGTCTGAGAGTTCAGAGCCAGAATCAGTCAGAGAAGTCAGAGCCAGAATCAGACTGAGAGGTCAGAGCCAGAAGCAGTATAAGATATCAGAACCAGAATCAGTCTGAGAGGTCAGAGCCAGAATTAGTATGAGAAGTCAGAGCCAGAATCAGTCTGAGGGGTCAAAGCCAGAATCAGTCTGAGAGGTCAGAGCCAGAATAGGTATCAGAGGTCAGAGCCAGAAGCAGTATGAGAGGTCAGAGCCAGAATCAGTATGAGAGGTCAGAGCCCGGAATCAGACTGAGAGGTCAGAGCCAGAATCAGAATGAGAGGTCAGAGCCAGAATCAGTCTGAGAGGTCAGAGCCAGAATCAGTCTGAGAGGTCAGAGCCAGAATCAGTATGAGAGGTCAGAGCCAGAATCAGTATGAGAGGTCAGAGCCAGAATGAGTATGAGAGGTCAGAGGCAGAATCAGACTGAGAGGTCAGAGCCAGAATCAGTCTGAGAGTTCAGAGCCGGAATCAGACTGAAAGGTAAGAGCCAGAATCAGTCTGAGAGGTCAGAGCCAGAAGCATTATGAGAGGTCAGAGCCAGAATCAGTATGAGAGGTCAGAGCCCGGAATCAGACTGAGAGGTCAGAGCCAGAATCAGACTGAGAGGTTAGAGCCAGAATCAGACTGAGAGGTCAGAGCCAGTATCAGTCTGAGAGTTCAGAGCCGGAATCAGACTGAGATGTCAGAACCAGAATCAGTCTGAGAGGTCAGAGCCAGAATTAGTATGAGAAGTCAGAACAAGAATCAGTCTGTGGGGTCAGAGCCAGAATCAGTCTGAGAGTTCAGAGCCAGAATCAGTATGAGAGGTCAGAGCCAGAATCAGTATGAGAGGTCAGAGCCAGAATCAGTCTGAGAGGTCAGAGCCAGAAATAAAATCAGACGTCAGAGCAAGAATCAGTCTGAGAGGTCAGAGCCAGAATCAGTATGAGAGGTCAGAGCCAGAATCAGACTGAGAGGTCAGAGCCAGAATCAGTCTGAGAGGTCAGAGCCAGAATCAGTCTGAGAGTTCAGAGCCAGAATCAGTCAGAGAAGTCAGAGCCAGAATCAGACTGAGAGGTCAGAGCCAGAAGCAGTATAAGATATCAGAACCAGAATCAGTCTGAGAGGTCAGAGCCAGAATTAGTATGAGAAGTCAGAGCCAGAATCAGTCTGAGGGGTCAAAGCCAGAATCAGTCTGAGAGGTCAGAGCCAGAATAGGTATCAGAGGTCAGAGCCAGAAGCAGTATGAGAGGTCAGAGCCAGAATCAGTATGAGAGGTCAGAGCCAGAATTAGACTGAGAGGTCAGAGCCAGAATCAGACTGAGAGGTCAGAGCCAGTATCAGTCTGAGAGTTCAGAGCCGGAATCAGACTGAGAGGTCAGAACCAGAATCAGTCTGAGGGGTCAAAGCCAGAATCAGTCTGAGAGGTCAGAGCCAGAATAGGTATGAGAGGTCAGAGCCAGAAGCAGTATGAGAGGTCAGAGCCCGAATCAGTATGAGAGGTCACAGCCCGGAATCAGACTGAGAGGTCAGAGCCAGAATAAGACTGAGAGGTCAGAGCCAGAATCAGTCTGAGAGGTCAGAGCCAGAATCAGTCTGAGAGGTCAGAGCCAGATTCAGTATGAGAGGTCAGAGCCAGAATCAGTATGAGAGGTCAAAACCAGAATCAGTCTGAGAGGTCAGAGCCAGAATCAGACTGAGAGGTCAGAGCCAGAATCAGTATGAGAGGTCAGAGCCAGAATCAGTATGAGAGGTCAGAACCAGAATCAGACTGAGAGGTCAGAGCCAGAATCAGTATGAGAGGTAAGAGCCAGAATCAGACTGATAGGTCAGAGCCAGAATCAGTCTGAGAATTCAGAGCCAGAATCAGTCTGAGAGGTCAGAGCCAGAATCGGTATGAGATGTCAGAGCCAGAAGCAGTATGAAAGGTCAGAACTGGAATCAGTATGAGAGGTCAGAGCCAGAAACAGTCTGAGAAATCAGAGCCAGAATCAGTCTGAGAGGTCAGAGCCAGAATCAGTATGAGAGGTCAGAGCCAGAATCAGTATGAGAGGTCAAAGCCAGAATCAGTATGAGAGGTCAGAGCCAGAATTAGTATGAGAGGTCAGAACCAGAATCAGTATGAGAGGTCAGAGCCAGAATCAGTCTGAGAGTTCAGAGCCAGAATCAGTATGAGAGGTCAGAGCCAGAATCAGTATGAGAGGTCAGAGCCAGAATCAGTCTGAGAGGTCAGAGCCAGAAATAAAATCAGACGTCAGAGCCAGAATCAGTCTGAGAGGTCAGAGCCAGAATCAGTATGAGAGGTCAGAGCCAGAATCAGACTGAGAGGTCAGAGCCAGAATCAGTCTGAGAGGTCAGAGCCAGAATCAGTCTGAGAGTTCAGAGCCAGAATCAGTCAGAGAAGTCAGAGCCAGAATCAGACTGAGAGGTCAGAGCCAGAAGCAGTATAAGATATCAGAACCAGAATCAGTCTGAGAGGTCAGAGCCAGAATTAGTATGAGAAGTCAGAGCCAGAATCAGTCTGAGGGGTCAAAGCCAGAATCAGTCTGAGAGGTCAGAGCCAGAATAGGTATCAGAGGTCAGAGCCAGAAGCAGTATGAGAGGTCAGAGCCAGAATCAGTATGAGAGGTCAGAGCCCGGAATCAGACTGAGAGGTCAGAGCCAGAATCAGAATGAGAGGTCAGAGCCAGAATCAGTCTGAGAGGTCAGAGCCAGAATCAGTCTGAGAGGTCAGAGCCAGAATCAGTATGAGAGGTCAGAGCCAGAATCAGTATGAGAGGTCAGAGCCAGAATGAGTATGAGAGGTCAGAGGCAGAATCAGACTGAGAGGTCAGAGCCAGAATCAGTCTGAGAGTTCAGAGCCGGAATCAGACTGAAAGGTAAGAGCCAGAATCAGTCTGAGAGGTCAGAGCCAGAAGCATTATGAGAGGTCAGAGCCAGAATCAGTATGAGAGGTCAGAGCCCGGAATCAGACTGAGAGGTCAGAGCCAGAATCAGACTGAGAGGTTAGAGCCAGAATCAGACTGAGAGGTCAGAGCCAGTATCAGTCTGAGAGTTCAGAGCCGGAATCAGACTGAGATGTCAGAACCAGAATCAGTCTGAGAGGTCAGAGCCAGAATTAGTATGAGAAGTCAGAACAAGAATCAGTCTGTGGGGTCAGAGCCAGAATCAGTCTGAGAGTTCAGAGCCAGAATCAGTATGAGAGGTCAGAGCCAGAATCAGTATGAGAGGTCAGAGCCAGAATCAGTCTGAGAGGTCAGAGCCAGAAATAAAATCAGACGTCAGAGCCAGAATCAGTCTGAGAGGTCAGAGCCAGAATCAGTATGAGAGGTCAGAGCCAGAATCAGACTGAGAGGTCAGAGCCAGAATCAGTCTGAGAGGTCAGAGCCAGAATCAGTCTGAGAGTTCAGAGCCAGAATCAGTCAGAGAAGTCAGAGCCAGAATCAGACTGAGAGGTCAGAGCCAGAAGCAGTATAAAATATCAGAACCAGAATCAGTCTGAGAGGTCAGAGCCAGAATTAGTATGAGAAGTCAGAGCCAGAATCAGTCTGAGGGGTCAAAGCCAGAATCAGTCTGAGAGGTCAGAGCCAGAATAGGTATCAGAGGTCAGAGCCAGAAGCAGTATGAGAGGTCAGAGCCAGAATCAGTATGAGAGGTCAGAGCCCGGAATCAGACTGAGAGGTCAGAGCCAGAATCAGAATGAGAGGTCAGAGCCAGAATCAGTCTGAGAGGTCAGAGCCAGAATCAGTCTGAGAGGTCAGAGCCAGAATCAGTATGAGAGGTCAGAGCCAGAATGAGTATGAGAGGTCAGAGGCAGAATCAGACTGAGAGGTCAGAGCCATAATCAGTCTGAGAGTTCAGAGCCGGAATCAGACTGAAAGGTAAGAGCCAGAATCAGTCTGAGAGGTCAGAGCCAGAAGCATTATGAGAGGTCAGAGCCAGAATCAGTATGAGAGGTCAGAGCCCGGAATCAGACTGAGAGGTCAGAGCCAGAATCAGACTGAGAGGTTAGAGCCAGAATCAGACTGAGAGGTCAGAGCCAGTATCAGTCTGAGAGTTCAGAGCCGGAATCAGACTGAGATGTCAGAACCAGAATCAGTCTGAGAGGTCAGAGCCAGAATTAGTATGAGAAGTCAGAACAAGAATCAGTCTGTGGGGTCAAAGCCAGAATCAGTCTGAGAGGTCAGAGCCAGAATAGGTATGAGAGGTCAGAGCCAGAAGCAGTATGAGAGGTCAGAGCCAGAATCAGTATGAGAGGTCAGAGCCCGGAATCAGACTGAGAGGTCAGAGCCAGAATCAGACTGAGAGGTCAGAGCCAGAATCAGTCTGAGAGGTCAGAGCCACAAACAGTCTGAGAGGTCAGAGCCAGATTCAGTATGAGAGGTCAGAGCCAGAATCAGTATGAGAGGTCAAAACCAGAATCAGTCTGAGAGGTCAGAGCAAGAATCAGTATGAGGGGTCGGAGCCAGAATAGGTATGAGAGGTCAGAGCCAAATGCAGTATGAGAGGTCAGAGCTAGAATCAGTATGAGAGGTCAGAGCCCGGAATCAGACTGAGATGTCAGAGCCAGAATCAGACTGAGAGGTCAGAGCCAGAATCAGTCTGAGAGGTCAGAGCCAGAATCAGTCTGAGAAGTCAGAGCCAGAATCAGACTGAGAGGTCAGAGCCAGAATCAGTGTGAGAGGTCCGAGCCAGAATCAGTATGAGAGGTCAGAGCCAGAATCAGTCTGAGAGGTCAGAGCCAGAAATAGTATCAGACGTCAGAGCCAGAATCAGTCTGAGAGGTCAGAGCCAGAAACAGTCTGAGAGGTCAGAGCGAGAATCAGTCTGAGAGTTCAGAGCCAGAATCAGTCAGAGAAGTCAGAGCCAGAATCAGACTGAGAGGTCAGAGCCAGAAGCAGTATGAGATGTCAGAACCGGAATCAGTCTGAGAGGTCAGAGCCAGAATTAGTATGAGAAGTCAGAGCCAGAATCAGTCTGAGGGGTCAAAGCCAGGATCAGTCTGAGAGGTCAGAGCCAGAATAGGTATGAGAGGTCAGAGCCAGAAGCATTATGAAAGGTCAGAGCCAGAATGAGACTGAGAGGTCAGAACCAGAATCAGACTGAGAGGTCAGAGCCAGTATCAGTCTGAGAGTTCAGAGCCGGAATCAGACTGAGAGGTCAGAACCAGAATCAGTCTGAGGGGTCAAAGCCAGAATCAGTCTGAGAGGTCAGAGCCAGAATAGGTATGAGAGGTCAAAACCAGAAGCAGTATGAGAGGTCAGAGCCAGAATCAGTATGAGAGGTCAGAGCCCGGAATCAGACTGAGAGGTCAGAGCCAGAATAAGACTGAGAGGTCAGAGCCAGAATCAGTCTGAAAGGTCAGAGCCAGAATCAGTCTGAGAGGTCAGAGCCAGATTCAGTATGAGAGGTCAGAGCCAGAATCCGTATGAGAGGTCAAAACCAGAATCAGTCTGAGAGGTCAGAGCCAGAATCAGACTGAGAGGTCAGAGCCAGAATCAGTATGAGAGGTCAGAGCCAGAATCAGTATGAGAGGTCAGAGCCAGAATCAGACTGAGAGGTCAGAGCCAGAATCAGTATGAGAGGTAAGAGCCAGAATCAGACTGAGAGGTCAGAGCCAGAATCAGTCTGAGAAGTCAGAGCCAGAATCAGTCTGAGAGGTCAGAGCCAGAATCGGTATGAGATGTCAGAGCCAGAAGCAGTATGAAAGGTCAGAACTGGAATCAGTATGAGAGGTCAGAGCCAGAAACAGTCTGAGAAATCAGAGCCAGAATCAGTCTGAGAGGTCAGAGCGAGAATCAGTATGAGAGGTCAAAGCCAGAATCAGTATGAGAGGTCAGAGCCAGAATTAGAATGAGAGGTCAGAACCAGAATCAGTATGAGAGGTCAGAGCCAGAATCAATCTGAGAGTTCAGAGCCAGAATCAGTATGAGAGGTCAGAGCCAGAATCAGTATGAGAGGTCAGAGCCAGAATCAGACTGAGAAGTCAGAGCCAGAATCAGACTGAGAGGTTAGAGCCAGAATCAGACTGAGAGGTCAGAGCCAGTATCAGTCTGAGAGGTCAGAGCCAGAATCAGTATGGAAGGTCAGAGCCAGAATCAGTATGAGAGGTCAGAGCCAGAATCAGTCTGCTAGGTCAGAGCCAGAATCAGTCTGAGAGGTCAGAGCCAGATTCAGTATGAGAGGTCAGAGCCAGAATCAGTATGAGAGGTCAGAGCCAGAATCAGTCTGAGAGCTCAAAGCCAGAATCAGACTGAGAGGTCAGAGCCAGAATCAGTATGAGAGGTCAGAGCCAGAATCAGTATGAGAGGTCAGAGCCAGAAACAGACTGAGAGGTCAGAGCCAGAATCAGTATGAGAGGTCAGAGCCAGAATCAGACTGAGAGGTCAGAGCCAGAATCAGTCTGAGAGGTCAGAGCCAGAATCAGTCTGAGAGTTCAGAGCCAGAATCAGAGTAGTCAGAGCCAGAATCAGACTGAGAGGTCAGAGCCAGAAGCAGTATAAGATATCAGAACCAGAATCATTCTGAGAGGTCAGAGCCAGAATTAGTATGAGAAGTCAGAGCCAGAATCAGTCTGAGGGGTCAAAGCCAGAATCAGTCTGAGAGGTCAGAGCCAGAATAGGTATCAGAGGTCAGAGCCAGAAGCAGTATGAGAGGTCAGAGCCAGAATCAGTATGAGAGGTCAGAGCCAGAATGAGTATGAGAGGTCAGAAGCAGAATCAGACTGAGAGGTCAGAGCCAGAATCAGTCTGAGAGTTCAGAGCCGGAATCAGACTGAAAGGTAAGAGCCAGAAACAGTCTGAGAGGTCAGAGCCAGAAGCATTATGAGAGGTCAGAGCCAGAATCAGTATGAGAGGTCAGAGCCCGGAATCAGACTGAGAGGTCAGAGCCAGAATCAGACTGAGAGGTCGGAGCCAGAATCAGTCTAAGAGTTCAGAGCCGGAATCAGTCCGAGAGATCAGAGCCAGAAGCAGTATGAGATGTCAGAGCCAGAATCAGTCTGAGAGGTCAGAGCCAGAATTAGTATGAGAGGTCAGAGCCATTATCGGTATGAGAGGTCAGTGCTTGAAACAGTATGAGAGGTCAGAGCCAGAATCAGTATGAGAGGTCAGAGCCAGAATCATACTGAGAGGTCAGAGCCAGAATCAGTATGAGAGGACAGAGCCAGAATCAGTATGAGAGGTCAGAGCCAGAATCAGTCTGAGAGGTCAGAGCCAGAAATAGTATCAGATGTTAGAGCCAGAATCAGTCTGAGAGGTCGGAGCCAGAATCAGTATGAGAGGTCAGAGCCAGAATCAGACTGAGAGGTCAGAGCCAGAATCAGTCTGAGAGGTCAGAGTCAGAATCAGTCTGAGAGTTCAGAGCCATAATCAGTCAGAGAAGTCAGAGCCAGAATCAGACTGAGAGGTCAGAGCCAGAAGCAGTATGAGATGTCAGAACCAGAATCAGTCTGAGAGGTCAGAGCCAGAATTAATATGAGAAGTCAGAGCCAGAATCAGTCTGAGAAGTCAGAGCCAGAATAGGTATGAGAGGTCAGAGCCAGAAGCAGTATGAGAGGTCAGAGCCAGAATCAGTATGAGAGGTCAGAGCCCGGAATCAGACTGAGAGGTCAGAGCCAGAATCAGACTGAGAGGTCAGAGCCAGATTCAGTATGAGAGGTCAGAGCCAGATTCAGTATGAGAGGTCAGAGCCAGAATTAGTATGAGAGGTCAGAGCCAGAATCAGTCTGAGAGCTCAAAGCCAGAATCAGACTGAGAGGTCAGAGCCAGAATCAGTATGAGAGGTCAGAGCCAGAATCAGTATGAGAGGTCAGAGCCAGAAACAGACTGAGAGGTCAGAGCCAGAATCAGTATGAGAGGTAAGAGCCAGAATCAGACTGAGAGGTCAGAGCCAGAATCAGTCTGAGAAGTCAGAGCCAGAATCAGTCTTTGAGGTCAGAGCCACAATCAGTATGAGAGGTCAGAGCCAGAATCAGAATGAGAGGTCAGAGCCAAAATCAGTCTGAGAGGTCAGAGCTAGAATCAGTATGAGAGGACAGAGCCAGAATCAGTATGAGAGGTCAGAGCCAGAATCAGTATGAGAGGTCAGAGCCAGAATCAGACTGAGAGGTCGGAGCCAGAATCAGTCTAAGAGTTCAGAGCCGGAATCAGTCCGAGAGATCAGAGCCAGAAGCAGTATGAGATGTCAGAGCCAGAATCAGTCTGAGAGGTCAGAGCCAGAATTAGTATGAGAGGTCAGAGCCAGTATCGGTATGAGAGGTCAGTGCCAGAAACAGTATGAGAGGTCAGAGCCAGAATCAGTATGAGAGGTCAGAGCCAGAATCAGTCTGAGAGGTCAGAGCCAGAATCAGTATGAGAGGTCAGAGCCAGAATCAGTATGAGAGGTCAGAGCCACAATGAGTATGAGAGGTCAGAAGCAGAATCAGACTGAGAGGTCAGAGCCAGAATCAGTCTGAGAGTTCAGAGCCGGAATCAGACTGAAAGGTAAGAGCCAGAATCAGTCTGAGAGGTCAGAGCCAGAAGCAGTATGAGATGTCAGAACCAGAATCAGAATGAGAGGTCAGAGCCAAAATCAGTCTGAGAGGTCAGAGCTAGAATCAGTATGAGAGGACAGAGCCAGAATCAGTATGAGAGGTCAGAGCCAGAATCAGTATGAGAGGTCAGAGCCAGAATCAGACTGAGAGGTCGGAGCCAGAATCAGTCTAAGAGTTCAGAGCCGGAATCAGTCCGAGAGATCAGAGCCAGAAGCAGTATGAGATGTCAGAGCCAGAATCAGTCTGAGAGGTCAGAGCCAGAATTAGTATGAGAGGTCAGAGCCAGTATCGGTATGAGAGGTCAGTGCCAGAAACAGTATGAGAGGTCAGAGCCAGAATCAGTATGAGAGGTCAGAGCCAGAATCAGTCTGAGAGGTCAGAGCCAGAATCAGTATGAGAGGTCAGAGCCAGAATCAGTATGAGAGGTCAGAGCCAGAATGAGTATGAGAGGTCAGAGGCAGAATCAGACTGAGAGGTCAGAGCCAGAATCAGTCTGAGAGTTCAGAGCCGGAATCAGACTGAAAGGTAAGAGCCAGAATCAGTATGAGAGGTCAGAGCCAGAAGCATTATGAGAGGTCAGAGCCAGAATCAGTATGAGAGGTCAGAGCCCGGAATCAGACTGAGAGGTCAGAGCCAGAATCAGACTGAGAGTTTAGAGCCAGAATCAGTCTGAGAGGTCAGAGCCAGAATCATTCTGAGAGGTCAGAGCAAGAATCAGTCTGAGAGGTCAGAGCCAGAATCAGACTGAGATGTCAGAGCCAGAATTAGTATGAGAAGTCAGAGACAGAATAAGTCTGAGAGGTCAGAGCCAGAACCGGTATTAGAGGTCAGAGCTAGAAGCAGTATGAAAGGTCAGAACTTGAATCAGTACGAGAGGTCAGAGCCAGAATCGGCATGAGAGGTCAGAGCCAGAATCAATATGAGAAATCAGAGTCAGAATCAGTATGAGAGATCAGAGCCAGAATCAGTATGAGAGGTCAGAGCTGGAATCAGTATGAGAGGTCAGAGCCGGAATCAGTCTGAAAGGTCAGAGCCAGAAGCAGTATGAGACGTCAGAGCCAGAATCAGTCTGAGAGGTCAGAGCCAGAATTAGAATGAGAGGTCAGAGCCAGAATCAGACTCTAAGGTCAGAGCCAGAATCAGTACGAGGGGTCAGATCGATAATCAGTCTGAGAGGTCAGAGCCAGAATCAGTCTGAGAGGTCAGAGCCAGAATCAGTCTTAGAGGTCTGAGCCGGAATCAGTCTGAGAGGTCAGAGCCAGAAGCAGTATGAGATGTCAGAGCCAGAAGCAGTATGAGAGGTCAGAGCCAGAATCGGTATGAGAGGTCAGAGCCAGAATGAGTATGAGAGGTCAGAGCCAGAATCAGACTGAGAGGTCAGAACCAGAATCAGTCTGAGAGATCAGAGCCGAAATCAGACTGAAAGGTAAGAGCCAGAAACATTCTGAGAAGTCAGAGCCAGAAGCATTATGAGATTTCAGAACCAGAATCAGTCTGAGAGGTCAGAGCCAGAATTAGTATGAGAAGTCAGAGCCAGAATTAGTCTGAGAGGTCAAAGCCAGAATCAGTCTGAGAGGTCAGAGACAGAATAGGTATGAGAGGTCAGAGCCAGAAGCAGTATGAGAGGTCAGAGCCAGAAGCAGTATGAGAGGTCAGAGCCCGGAATCAGAATGAGAGGTCAGAGCCAGAATCAGATTGAGAGGTCAGAGCCAGAATCAGTCTGAGAGGTCAGAGCCAGAATCAGTCTGAGAGGTCAGAGCAAGAATCAGTATGAGAGGTCAGAGTCAGAATCAGACTGAGAGGTCAGAGCCAGAATTAGTATGAGAGGTCAGAGCCAGAATAAGTCTGAGAGGTCAGAGCCAGAACCGGTATGAGAGGTCAGAGCCAGAAGCAGTATGAAAGGTCAGAACTGGAACCAGTACGAGAGGTCAGAGCCAGAATCGGCATGAGAGGTCAGAGCCAGAATCAGTATGAGAGATCAGAGTCAGAATCAGTATGAGAGATCAGAGCCAGAAAAATTATAAGAGGTCAGAGCTGGAATTAGTATGAGAGGTCAGAGCCGGAATCAGTCTGAAAGGTCAGAGCCAGAACGAGTATGAGACGTCAGAGCCAGAATCAGTCTGAGAGGTCAGAGCCAGAATTAGAATGAGAGGACAGAGCCAGAATCAGTCTCTAAGGTCAGAGCCAGAATCAGTACGAGGGGTCAGAGCAAGAATCAGTCTGAGAGGTCAGAGCCAGAATCAGTCTGAGAGGTCAGAGCCAGAATCAGTATGAGAGGTCAGAGCCAGAATCAGTATGAGAGGTCAGAGCCAGAATCAGACTGAGAGGTCAGAGCCAGAATCAGTCTTTGAGGTCAGAGCCACAATCAGTATGAGAGGTCAGAGCAAGAATCAGACTGAGAGGTCAGAGCCAGAATCAGTCTGAGAGTTCAGAGCCGGAATCAGACTGAGAGGTCAGAGTCAGAATCAGTATGAGAGGTAAGAGCCGGAAGCAGTATGAGATGTCAGAACCAGAATCAGTCTGATAGGTCAAAGCCAGAATCAGACTCTAAGGTCAGAGCCAGAATCAGTACGAGGGGTCAGAGCAAGAATCAGTCTGAGAGGTCAGAGCCAGAATCAGTCTGAGAGTTCAGAGCCAGAATCAGTCAGAGAAGTCAGAGCCAGAATCAGACTGAGAGGTCAGAGCCAGAAGCAGTATAAGATATCAGAACCAGAATCAGTCTGAGAGGTCAGAGCCAGAATTAGTATGAGAAGTCAGAGCCAGAATCAGTCTGAGGGGTCAAAGCCAGAATCAGTCTGAGAGGTCAGAGCCAGAATAGGTATCAGAGGTCAGAGCCAGAAGCAGTATGAGAGGTCAGAGCCAGAATCAGTATGAGAGGTCAGAGCCCGGAATCAGACTGAGAGGTCAGAGCCAGAATCAGAATGAGAGGTCAGAGCCAGAATCAGTCTGAGAGGTCAGAGCCAGAATCAGTCTGAGAGGTCAGAGCCAGAATCAGTATGAGAGGTCAGAGCCAGAATCAGTATGAGAGGTCAGAGCCAGAATGAGTATGAGAGGTCAGAGGCAGAATCAGACTGAGAGGTCAGAGCCAGAATCAGTCTGAGAGTTCAGAGCCGGAATCAGACTGAAAGGTAAGAGCCAGAATCAGTCTGAGAGGTCAGAGCCAGAAGCATTATGAGAGGTCAGAGCCAGAATCAGTATGAGAGGTCAGAGCCCGGAATCAGACTGAGAGGTCAGAGCCAGAATCAGACTGAGAGGTTAGAGCCAGAATCAGACTGAGAGGTCAGAGCCAGTATCAGTCTGAGAGTTCAGAGCCGGAATCAGACTGAGATGTCAGAACCAGAATCAGTCTGAGAGGTCAGAGCCAGAATTAGTATGAGAAGTCAGAACAAGAATCAGTCTGTGGGGTCAGAGCCAGAATCAGTCTGAGAGTTCAGAGCCAGAATCAGTATGAGAGGTCAGAGCCAGAATCAGTATGAGAGGTCAGAGCCAGAATCAGTCTGAGAGGTCAGAGCCAGAAATAAAATCAGACGTCAGAGCCAGAATCAGTCTGAGAGGTCAGAGCCAGAATCAGTATGAGAGGTCAGAGCCAGAATCAGACTGAGAGGTCAGAGCCAGAATCAGTCTGAGAGGTCAGAGCCAGAATCAGTCTGAGAGTTCAGAGCCAGAATCAGTCAGAGAAGTCAGAGCCAGAATCAGACTGAGAGGTCAGAGCCAGAAGCAGTATAAAATATCAGAACCAGAATCAGTCTGAGAGGTCAGAGCCAGAATTAGTATGAGAAGTCAGAGCCAGAATCAGTCTGAGGGGTCAAAGCCAGAATCAGTCTGAGAGGTCAGAGCCAGAATAGGTATCAGAGGTCAGAGCCAGAAGCAGTATGAGAGGTCAGAGCCAGAATCAGTATGAGAGGTCAGAGCCCGGAATCAGACTGAGAGGTCAGAGCCAGAATCAGAATGAGAGGTCAGAGCCAGAATCAGTCTGAGAGGTCAGAGCCAGAATCAGTCTGAGAGGTCAGAGCCAGAATCAGTATGAGAGGTCAGAGCCAGAATGAGTATGAGAGGTCAGAGGCAGAATCAGACTGAGAGGTCAGAGCCATAATCAGTCTGAGAGTTCAGAGCCGGAATCAGACTGAAAGGTAAGAGCCAGAATCAGTCTGAGAGGTCAGAGCCAGAAGCATTATGAGAGGTCAGAGCCAGAATCAGTATGAGAGGTCAGAGCCCGGAATCAGACTGAGAGGTCAGAGCCAGAATCAGACTGAGAGGTTAGAGCCAGAATCAGACTGAGAGGTCAGAGCCAGTATCAGTCTGAGAGTTCAGAGCCGGAATCAGACTGAGATGTCAGAACCAGAATCAGTCTGAGAGGTCAGAGCCAGAATTAGTATGAGAAGTCAGAACAAGAATCAGTCTGTGGGGTCAAAGCCAGAATCAGTCTGAGAGGTCAGAGCCAGAATAGGTATGAGAGGTCAGAGCCAGAAGCAGTATGAGAGGTCAGAGCCAGAATCAGTATGAGAGGTCAGAGCCTGGAATCAGACTGAGAGGTCAGAGCCAGAATCAGACTGAGAGGTCAGAGCCAGAATCAGTCTGAGAGGTCAGAGCCACAAACAGTCTGAGAGGTCAGAGCCAGATTCAGTATGAGAGGTCAGAGCCAGAATCAGTATGAGAGGTCAAAACCAGAATCAGTCTGAGAGGTCAGAGCAAGAATCAGTATGAGGGGTCGGAGCCAGAATAGGTATGAGAGGTCAGAGCCAAATGCAGTATGAGAGGTCAGAGCCAGAATCAGTATGAGAGGTCAGAGCCCGGAATCAGACTGAGATGTCAGAGCCAGAATCAGACTGAGAGGTCAGAGCCAGAATCAGTCTGAGAGGTCAGAGCCAGAATCAGTCTGAGAAGTCAGAGCCAGAATCAGACTGAGAGGTCAGAGCCAGAATCAGTGTGAGAGGTCCGAGCCAGAATCAGTATGAGAGGTCAGAGCCAGAATCAGTCTGAGAGGTCAGAGCCAGAAATAGTATCAGACGTCAGAGCCAGAATCAGTCTGAGAGGTCAGAGCCAGAAACAGTCTGAGAGGTCAGAGCGAGAATCAGTCTGAGAGTTCAGAGCCAGAATCAGTCAGAGAAGTCAGAGCCAGAATCAGACTGAGAGGTCAGAGCCAGAAGCAGTATGAGATGTCAGAACCGGAATCAGTCTGAGAGGTCAGAGCCAGAATTAGTATGAGAAGTCAGAGCCAGAATCAGTCTGAGGGGTCAAAGCCAGGATCAGTCTGAGAGGTCAGAGCCAGAATAGGTATGAGAGGTCAGAGCCAGAAGCATTATGAAAGGTCAGAGCCAGAATGAGACTGAGAGGTCAGAACCAGAATCAGACTGAGAGGTCAGAGCCAGTATCAGTCTGAGAGTTCAGAGCCGGAATCAGACTGAGAGGTCAGAACCAGAATCAGTCTGAGGGGTCAAAGCCAGAATCAGTCTGAGAGGTCAGAGCCAGAATAGGTATGAGAGGTCAAAACCAGAAGCAGTATGAGAGGTCAGAGCCAGAATCAGTATGAGAGGTCAGAGCCCGGAATCAGACTGAGAGGTCAGAGCCAGAAAAAGACTGAGAGGTCAGAGCCAGAATCAGTCTGAAAGGTCAGAGCCAGAATCAGTCTGAGAGGTCAGAGCCAGATTCAGTATGAGAGGTCAGAGCCAGAATCCGTATGAGAGGTCAAAACCAGAATCAGTCTGAGAGGTCAGAGCCAGAATCAGACTGAGAGGTCAGAGCCAGAATCAGTATGAGAGGTCAGAGCCAGAATCAGTATGAGAGGTCAGAGCCAGAATCAGACTGAGAGGTCAGAGCCAGAATCAGTATGAGAGGTAAGAGCCAGAATCAGACTGAGAGGTCAGAGCCAGAATCAGTCTGAGAAGTCAGAGCCAGAATCAGTCTGAGAGGTCAGAGCCAGAATCGGTATGAGATGTCAGAGCCAGAAGCAGTATGAAAGGTCAGAACTGGAATCAGTATGAGAGGTCAGAGCCAGAAACAGTCTGAGAAATCAGAGCCAGAATCAGTCTGAGAGGTCAGAGCGAGAATCAGTATGAGAGGTCAAAGCCAGAATCAGTATGAGAGGTCAGAGCCAGAATTAGAATGAGAGGTCAGAACCAGAATCAGTATGAGAGGTCAGAGCCAGAATCAATCTGAGAGTTCAGAGCCAGAATCAGTATGAGAGGTCAGAGCCAGAATCAGTATGAGAGGTCAGAGCCAGAATCAGACTGAGAAGTCAGAGCCAGAATCAGACTGAGAGGTTAGAGCCAGAATCAGACTGAGAGGTCAGAGCCAGTATCAGTCTGAGAGGTCAGAGCCAGAATCAGTATGGAAGGTCAGAGCCAGAATCAGTATGAGAGGTCAGAGCCAGAATCAGTCTGCTAGGTCAGAGCCAGAATCAGTCTGAGAGGTCAGAGCCAGATTCAGTATGAGAGGTCAGAGCCAGAATCAGTATGAGAGGTCAGAGCCAGAATCAGTCTGAGAGCTCAAAGCCAGAATCAGACTGAGAGGTCAGAGCCAGAATCAGTATGAGAGGTCAGAGCCAGAATCAGTATGAGAGGTCAGAGCCAGAAACAGACTGAGAGGTCAGAGCCAGAATCAGTATGAGAGGTCAGAGCCAGAATCAGACTGAGAGGTCAGAGCCAGAATCAGTCTGAGAGGTCAGAGCCAGAATCAGTCTGAGAGTTCAGAGCCAGAATCAGAGTAGTCAGAGCCAGAATCAGACTGAGAGGTCAGAGCCAGAAGCAGTATAAGATATCAGAACCAGAATCATTCTGAGAGGTCAGAGCCAGAATTAGTATGAGAAGTCAGAGCCAGAATCAGTCTGAGGGGTCAAAGCCAGAATCAGTCTGAGAGGTCAGAGCCAGAATAGGTATCAGAGGTCAGAGCCAGAAGCAGTATGAGAGGTCAGAGCCAGAATCAGTATGAGAGGTCAGAGCCAGAATGAGTATGAGAGGTCAGAAGCAGAATCAGACTGAGAGGTCAGAGCCAGAATCAGTCTGAGAGTTCAGAGCCGGAATCAGACTGAAAGGTAAGAGCCAGAAACAGTCTGAGAGGTCAGAGCCAGAAGCATTATGAGAGGTCAGAGCCAGAATCAGTATGAGAGGTCAGAGCCCGGAATCAGACTGAGAGGTCAGAGCCAGAATCAGACTGAGAGGTCGGAGCCAGAATCAGTCTAAGAGTTCAGAGCCGGAATCAGTCCGAGAGATCAGAGCCAGAAGCAGTATGAGATGTCAGAGCCAGAATCAGTCTGAGAGGTCAGAGCCAGAATTAGTATGAGAGGTCAGAGCCATTATCGGTATGAGAGGTCAGTGCTTGAAACAGTATGAGAGGTCAGAGCCAGAATCAGTATGAGAGGTCAGAGCCAGAATCATACTGAGAGGTCAGAGCCAGAATCAGTATGAGAGGACAGAGCCAGAATCAGTATGAGAGGTCAGAGCCAGAATCAGTCTGAGAGGTCAGAGCCAGAAATAGTATCAGATGTTAGAGCCAGAATCAGTCTGAGAGGTCAGAGCCAGAATCAGTATGAGAGGTCAGAGCCAGAATCAGACTGAGAGGTCAGAGCCAGAATCAGTCTGAGAGGTCAGAGTCAGAATCAGTCTGAGAGTTCAGAGCCATAATCAGTCAGAGAAGTCAGAGCCAGAATCAGACTGAGAGGTCAGAGCCAGAAGCAGTATGAGATGTCAGAACCAGAATCAGTCTGAGAGGTCAGAGCCAGAATTAGTATGAGAAGTCAGAGCCAGAATCAGTCTGAGAAGTCAGAGCCAGAATAGGTATGAGAGGTCAGAGCCAGAAGCAGTATGAGAGGTCAGAGCCAGAATCAGTATGAGAGGTCAGAGCCCGGAATCAGACTGAGAGGTCAGAGCCAGAATCAGACTGAGAGGTCAGAGCCAGATTCAGTATGAGAGGTCAGAGCCAGATTCAGTATGAGAGGTCAGAGCCAGAATCAGTATGAGAGGTCAGAGCCAGAATCAGTCTGAGAGCTCAAAGCCAGAATCAGACTGAGAGGTCAGAGCCAGAATCAGTATGAGAGGTCAGAGCCAGAATCAGTATGAGAGGTCAGAGCCAGAAACAGACTGAGAGGTCAGAGCCAGAATCAGTATGAGAGGTAAGAGCCAGAATCAGACTGAGAGGTCAGAGCCAGAATCAGTCTGAGAAGTCAGAGCCAGAATCAGTCTTTGAGGTCAGAGCCACAATCAGTATGAGAGGTCAGAGCCAGAATCAGAATGAGAGGTCAGAGCCAAAATCAGTCTGAGAGGTCAGAGCTAGAATCAGTATGAGAGGACAGAGCCAGAATCAGTATGAGAGGTCAGAGCCAGAATCAGTATGAGAGGTCAGAGCCAGAATCAGACTGAGAGGTCGGAGCCAGAATCAGTCTAAGAGTTCAGAGCCGGAATCAGTCCGAGAGATCAGAGCCAGAAGCAGTATGAGATGTCAGAGCCAGAATCAGTCTGAGAGGTCAGAGCCAGAATTAGTATGAGAGGTCAGAGCCAGTATCGGTATGAGAGGTCAGTGCCAGAAACAGTATGAGAGGTCAGAGCCAGAATCAGTATGAGAGGTCAGAGCCAGAATCAGTCTGAGAGGTCAGAGCCAGAATCAGTATGAGAGGTCAGAGCCAGAATCAGTATGAGAGGTCAGAGCCACAATGAGTATGAGAGGTCAGAAGCAGAATCAGACTGAGAGGTCAGAGCCAGAATCAGTCTGAGAGTTCAGAGCCGGAATCAGACTGAAAGGTAAGAGCCAGAATCAGTCTGAGAGGTCAGAGCCAGAAGCAGTATGAGATGTCAGAACCAGAATCAGAATGAGAGGTCAGAGCCAAAATCAGTCTGAGAGGTCAGAGCTAGAATCAGTATGAGAGGACAGAGCCAGAATCAGTATGAGAGGTCAGAGCCAGAATCAGTATGAGAGGTCAGAGCCAGAATCAGACTGAGAGGTCGGAGCCAGAATCAGTCTAAGAGTTCAGAGCCGGAATCAGTCCGAGAGATCAGAGCCAGAAGCAGTATGAGATGTCAGAGCCAGAATCAGTCTGAGAGGTCAGAGCCAGAATTAGTATGAGAGGTCAGAGCCAGTATCGGTATGAGAGGTCAGTGCCAGAAACAGTATGAGAGGTCAGAGCCAGAATCAGTATGAGAGGTCAGAGCCAGAATCAGTCTGAGAGGTCAGAGCCAGAATCAGTATGAGAGGTCAGAGCCAGAATCAGTATGAGAGGTCAGAGCCAGAATGAGTATGAGAGGTCAGAGGCAGAATCAGACTGAGAGGTCAGAGCCAGAATCAGTCTGAGAGTTCAGAGCCGGAATCAGACTGAAAGGTAAGAGCCAGAATCAGTATGAGAGGTCAGAGCCAGAAGCATTATGAGAGGTCAGAGCCAGAATCAGTATGAGAGGTCAGAGCCCGGAATCAGACTGAGAGGTCAGAGCCAGAATCAGACTGAGAGTTTAGAGCCAGAATCAGTCTGAGAGGTCAGAGCCAGAATCATTCTGAGAGGTCAGAGCAAGAATCAGTCTGAGAGGTCAGAGCCAGAATCAGACTGAGATGTCAGAGCCAGAATTAGTATGAGAAGTCAGAGACAGAATAAGTCTGAGAGGTCAGAGCCAGAACCGGTATTAGAGGTCAGAGCTAGAAGCAGTATGAAAGGTCAGAACTTGAATCAGTACGAGAGGTCAGAGCCAGAATCGGCATGAGAGGTCAGAGCCAGAATCAATATGAGAAATCAGAGTCAGAATCAGTATGAGAGATCAGAGCCAGAATCAGTATGAGAGGTCAGAGCTGGAATCAGTATGAGAGGTCAGAGCCGGAATCAGTCTGAAAGGTCAGAGCCAGAAGCAGTATGAGACGTCAGAGCCAGAATCAGTCTGAGAGGTCAGAGCCAGAATTAGAATGAGAGGTCAGAGCCAGAATCAGACTCTAAGGTCAGAGCCAGAATCAGTACGAGGGGTCAGATCGATAATCAGTCTGAGAGGTCAGAGCCAGAATCAGTCTGAGAGGTCAGAGCCAGAATCAGTCTTAGAGGTCTGAGCCGGAATCAGTCTGAGAGGTCAGAGCCAGAAGCAGTATGAGATGTCAGAGCCAGAAGCAGTATGAGAGGTCAGAGCCAGAATCGGTATGAGAGGTCAGAGCCAGAATGAGTATGAGAGGTCAGAGCCAGAATCAGACTGAGAGGTCAGAACCAGAATCAGTCTGAGAGATCAGAGCCGAAATCAGACTGAAAGGTAAGAGCCAGAAACATTCTGAGAAGTCAGAGCCAGAAGCATTATGAGATTTCAGAACCAGAATCAGTCTGAGAGGTCAGAGCCAGAATTAGTATGAGAAGTCAGAGCCAGAATTAGTCTGAGAGGTCAAAGCCAGAATCAGTCTGAGAGGTCAGAGACAGAATAGGTATGAGAGGTCAGAGCCAGAAGCAGTATGAGAGGTCAGAGCCAGAAGCAGTATGAGAGGTCAGAGCCCGGAATCAGAATGAGAGGTCAGAGCCAGAATCAGATTGAGAGGTCAGAGCCAGAATCAGTCTGAGAGGTCAGAGCCAGAATCAGTCTGAGAGGTCAGAGCAAGAATCAGTATGAGAGGTCAGAGTCAGAATCAGACTGAGAGGTCAGAGCCAGAATTAGTATGAGAGGTCAGAGCCAGAATAAGTCTGAGAGGTCAGAGCCAGAACCGGTATGAGAGGTCAGAGCCAGAAGCAGTATGAAAGGTCAGAACTGGAACCAGTACGAGAGGTCAGAGCCAGAATCGGCATGAGAGGTCAGAGCCAGAATCAGTATGAGAGATCAGAGTCAGAATCAGTATGAGAGATCAGAGCCAGAAAAATTATAAGAGGTCAGAGCTGGAATTAGTATGAGAGGTCAGAGCCGGAATCAGTCTGAAAGGTCAGAGCCAGAACGAGTATGAGACGTCAGAGCCAGAATCAGTCTGAGAGGTCAGAGCCAGAATTAGAATGAGAGGACAGAGCCAGAATCAGTCTCTAAGGTCAGAGCCAGAATCAGTACGAGGGGTCAGAGCAAGAATCAGTCTGAGAGGTCAGAGCCAGAATCAGTCTGAGAGGTCAGAGCCAGAATCAGTATGAGAGGTCAGAGCCAGAATCAGTATGAGAGGTCAGAGCCAGAATCAGACTGAGAGGTCAGAGCCAGAATCAGTCTTTGAGGTCAGAGCCACAATCAGTATGAGAGGTCAGAGCAAGAATCAGACTGAGAGGTCAGAGCCAGAATCAGTCTGAGAGTTCAGAGCCGGAATCAGACTGAGAGGTCAGAGTCAGAATCAGTATGAGAGGTAAGAGCCGGAAGCAGTATGAGATGTCAGAACCAGAATCAGTCTGATAGGTCAAAGCCAGAATCAGACTCTAAGGTCAGAGCCAGAATCAGTACGAGGGGTCAGAGCAAGAATCAGTCTGAGAGGTCAGAGCCAGAATCAGTCTGAGAGGTCAGAGCCAGAATCAGTATGAGAGGTCAGAGCCAGAATCAGTATGAGAGGTCAGAGCCAGAATCAGACTGAGAGGTCAGAGCCAGAATCAGTCTTTGAGGTCAGAGCCACAATCAGTATGAGAGGTAAGAGCCAGAATCAGACTGAGAGGTCAGAGACAGAATCAGTCTGAGAAGTCAGAGCCAGAATCAGTCTTTGAGGTCAGAGCCACAATCAGTATGAGAGGTCAGAGCCAGAATCAGAATGAGAGGTCAGAGCCAAAATCAGTCTGAGAGGTCAGAGCTAGAATCAGTATGAGAGGACAGAGCCAGAATCAGTATGAGAGGTCAGAGCCAGAATCAGTATGAGAGGTCAGAGCCAGAATCAGACTGAGAGGTCGGAGCCAGAATCAGTCTAAGAGTTCAGAGCCGGAATCAGTCCGAGAGATCAGAGCCAGAAGCAGTATGAGATGTCAGAGCCAGAATCAGTCTGAGAGGTCAGAGCCAGAATTAGTATGAGAGGTCAGAGCCAGTATCGGTATGAGAGGTCAGAGCCAGAATCAGTATGAGAGGTCAGAGCCAGAATCAGTCTGAGAGGTCAGAGCCAGAATCAGTATGAGAGGTCAGAGCCAGAATCAGTATGAGAGGTCAGAGCCAGAATAAGTATGAGAGGTCAGAGGCAGAATCAGACTGAGAGGTCAGAGCCAGAATCAGTCTGAGAGTTCAGAGCCGGAATCAGACTGAAAGGTAAGAGCCAGAATCAGTCTGAGAGGTCAGAGCCAGAAGCAGTATGAGATGTCAGAACCAGAATCAGAATGAGAGGTCAGAGACAAAATCAGTCTGAGAGGTCAGAGCTAGAATCAGTATGAGAGGTCAGAGCCAGAATCAGTATGAGAGGTCAGAGCCAGAATCAGTCTGAGAGGTCAGAGCCAGAATCAGTATGAGAGGTCAGAGCCAGAATCAGTATGAGAGGTCAGAGCCAGTATGAGTATGAGAGGTCAGAGGCAGAATCAGACTGAGAGGTCAGAGCCAGAATCAGTCTGAGAGTTCAGAGCCGGAATCAGACTGAAAGGTAAGAGCCAGAATCAGTATGAGAGGTCAGAGCCAGAAGCATTATGAGAGGTCAGAGCCAGAATCAGTATGAGAGGTCAGAGCCCGGAATCAGACTGAGAGGTCAGAGCCAGAATCAGACTGAGAGTTTAGAGCCAGAATCAGTCTGAGAGGTCAGAGCCAGAATCATTCTGAGAGGTCAGAGCAAGAATCAGTCTGAGAGGTCAGAGCCAGAATCAGACTGAGATGTCAGAGCCAGAATTAGTATGAGAAGTCAGAGACAGAATAAGTCTGAGAGGTCAGAGCCAGAACCGGTATTAGAGGTCAGAGCTAGAAGCAGTATGAAAGGTCAGAACTTGAATCAGTACGAGAGGTCAGAGCCAGAATCGGCATGAGAGGTCAGAGCCAGAATCAATATGAGAAATCAGAGTCAGAATCAGTATGAGAGATCAGAGCCAGAATCAGTATGAGAGGTCAGAGCTGGAATCAGTATGAGAGGTCAGAGCCGGAATCAGTCTGAAAGGTCAGAGCCAGAAGCAGTATGAGACGTCAGAGCCAGAATCAGTCTGAGAGGTCAGAGCCAGAATTAGAATGAGAGGTCAGAGCCAGAATCAGACTCTAAGGTCAGAGCCAGAATCAGTACGAGGGGTCAGATCGATAATCAGTCTGAGAGGTCAGAGCCAGAATCAGTCTGAGAGGTCAGAGCCAGAATCAGTCTTAGAGGTCTGAGCCGGAATCAGTCTGAGAGGTCAGAGCCAGAAGCAGTATGAGATGTCAGAGCCAGAAGCAGTATGAGAGGTCAGAGCGAGAATCGGTATGAGAGGTCAGAGCCAGAATGAGTATGAGAGGTCAGAGCCAGAATCAGACTGAGAGGTCAGAGCCAGAATCAGTCTGAGAGATCAGAGCCGAAATCAGACTGAAAGGTAAGAGCCAGAAACATTCTGAGAAGTCAGAGCCAGAAGCATTATGAGATTTCAGAACCAGAATCAGTCTGAGAGGTCAGAGCCAGAATTAGTATGAGAAGTCAGAGCCAGAATTAGTCTGAGAGGTCAAAGCCAGAATCAGTCTGAGAGGTCAGAGACAGAATAGGTATGAGAGGTCAGAGCCAGAAGCAGTATGAGAGGTCAGAGCCAGAAGCAGTATGAGAGGTCAGAGCCCGGAATCAGAATGAGAGGTCAGAGCCAGAATCAGATTGAGAGGTCAGAGCCAGAATCAGTCTGAGAGGTCAGAGCCAGAATCAGTCTGAGAGGTCAGAGCAAGAATCAGTCTGAGAGGTCAGAGCCAGAATCAGACTGAGAGGTCAGAGCCAGAATTAGTATGAGAGGTCAGAGCCAGAATAAGTCTGAGAGGTCAGAGCCAGAACCGGTATGAGAGGTCAGAGCCAGAAGCAGTATGAAAGGTCAGAACTGGAATCAGTACGAGAGGTCAGAGCCAGAATCGGCATGAGAGGTCAGAGCCAGAATCAGTATGAGAGATCAGAGTCAGAATCAGTATGAGAGATCAGAGCCAGAAAAATTATAAGAGGTCAGAGCTGGAATTAGTATGAGAGGTCAGAGCCGGAATCAGTCTGAAAGGTCAGAGCCAGAACGAGTATGAGACGTCAGAGCCAGAATCAGTCTGAGAGGTCAGAGCCAGAATTAGAATGAGAGGACAGAGCCAGAATCAGTCTCTAAGGTCAGAGCCAGAATCAGTACGATGGGTCAGAGCAAGAATCAGTCTGAGAGGTCAGAGCCAGAATCAGTCTGAGAGGTCAGAGCCAGAATCAGTATGAGAGGTCAGAGCCAGAATCAGTATGAGAGGTCAGAGCCAGAATCAGACTGAGAGGTCAGAGCCAGAATCAGTCTTTGAGGTCAGAGCCACAATCAGTATGAGAGGTCAGAGCAAGAATCAGACTGAGAGGTCAGAGCCAGAATCAGTCTGAGAGTTCAGAGCCGGAATCAGACTGAGAGGTCAGAGTCAGAATCAGTATGAGAGGTAAGAGCCGGAAGCAGTATGAGATGTCAGAACCAGAATCAGTCTGATAGGTCAAAGCCAGAATCAGACTGAGAGGTCAGAGCCAGAATCGGTATAAGAGGTCACAGCCAGAAGCAGTATGAAAGGTCAGAACTGGAATCAGTATGAGAGGTAAAAGCCAGAATCAGTATGAGAGTTCAGAGCAAGAATCAGTCTGAGAGGTCAGAGCCAGAATCAGTCTGAGAGGTCAGAGCCAGAATCAGTATGAGAGGTCAGAGCCAGAATCAGACTGAGCGGTCAGAGCCAGAATCAGTCTGAGAGGTCAGAGCCAGAATAAGACTGAGAGGTCAGAGCCAGAACCGGTATGAGAGGTCAGAGCCTGAAGCAGTATGAAAGGTCAGAACTGGAATCATTACGAGAGGTCAGAGCCAGAATCAGTATGAGAGGTCTGAGCCAGAATCAGTATGAGAGATCAGAGTCAGAATCAGTATGAGAGATCAGAGCCAGTATCAGTATGAGAGGTCAGAGCCGGAATCAATATGAGAGGTAAGATTTGGAATCAGACTGAAAGGTCAGAGCCAGAAGCAGTATGAGACGTCAGAGGCAGAATCAGTCTGAGAGGTCAGAGCTAGAATTAGTATGAGAGGTCAGAGCCAGAATCAGTATGAGAGGTCAGAGCCAGAATCAGTATGAGAGATCAGAGGCAGAATCAGTATGAGAGGTCAGAGCCAGAATCAGTCTGAAAGGTCAGAGCGAGAATCAGTATGTGAGATCAGAGCCAGAATCAGTGTGAGAGGTCAGAGCCAGAATCAGTATGAGAGGTAAGAGCCGGAATCAGTATAAGAGGTCAGAGCCAGAATCAGTAAGAGAGGTTAGAGCCAGAATCAGTATGAGCGGTCAGACCCAGAAGCAGTATTAGACGTCAGAGCCAGAAGCAGTCTGAGAGGTCAGAGCCAGAATCAGTATGAGAGGTAAGAGCCGGAATCAGTCTGAGAGGTCAGAGCCAGAATCAGTCTTAGAGGTCAGAGCTAGAATCTGTCTTAAAATTCAGAGCCAGAATCAGTCTGAGAGGTCAGAGCCAGAATCAGTCTGAGAGGTCAGAGCCAGAATCAGTCTGAGAGGTTAGAGCCAGAATCAGTATGAGAGGTCAGAGCCAGAATCAGTCTTAGAGGTCAGAGCTAGAATCTGTCTTAGAATTCAGAGCCAGAATCAGTCTGAGAGGTCAGCGCCAGAATCAGTCTGAGAGGTCAGAGCCAGAATCAGTCTGAGAGGTTAGAGCCAGAATCAGTATGAGAGGTCAGAGCCAGAATCAGACTGAGCGGTCAGAGCCAGAATTAGTATGAGAGGTCAGAGCCAGAATCAGTCTGAGAGGTCAGAGCCAGAATAAGACTGAGAGGTCAGAGCCAGAACCGGTATGAGAGGTCAGAGCTAGAATCTGTCTGAGAATTCAGAGCCAGAATCAATATGAGAGATAAGAGCCAGAATCAGTATGAGAGGTCATAGCCAGAATCAGTTTGAGAGGTCAGAGCAAGAATCAGTCTGAGAGGTCAGAGCCAGAATTAGTATGAGAGGTCAGAGCCACAATCAGTCTGAGAGGTCAGAGCCAGAATCAGTATGAGAGGTCATAGCCAGAATCAGTATGAGATTTCAGAGCAAGAATCAGTCTGAGAGGTCAGAGCCAGAATCAGTATGAGAGGTCAGAGCCAGAATCAGTATGAGAAATCAGAGCCAGAATCAGAATGAGAGGTCACAGCCAGAATCAGTAATAGAGGTCAGAGCTAGAATCAGTATGAGAGGTCAGAGCCAGAATAAGTCTGAGAGGCAAGAGCCAGAAGTAGTCTGAGAAGCCAGAGCCAAAATCAGTCTGAGAGGTCAGAGCCAGAATCGGTATGAGAGGTCAGAGCCAGAAGCGGTATGAGAGGTCAGAGCCAGAATCAGTATGAGAAGTCAGAGCCTGGAATCAAGCTGAGAGGTCAGAGCCGGAATCAGACTGAGTGGTCAGAGCCAGAATCAGACTGAGAGGTCAGAGCCAGAATCAGTATGAGAGGTCAGAGCCAGAATCAGTATGAGAGGTCAGAGCTAGAATCAGTCTGAGAGGTCAGTGCCAGAATCAGTATGAGAGGACAGAACTAGAAGCAATAGTAAAGGTCAGAGCCGGAATCAGAATGAGAGGACAGAGCAACTATCAGTATGAGAGATCAGTGCCAGAATCATTATGATAGGTCAGAGCCGGAATCAGTCTGAGAGGTCAGAGCCTGAATCAGTCTGAGAGGTCAGAGCCAGATTCAGTATGAGAGGTCAGAGCCAGAATCAGTATGAGAGGTCAGAGCCAGAATCAGTATGAGAGGTAAGAGCCGGAATCAGTCTGAGAGGTCAGAGCCAGAATCAGTCTTAGAGGTCAGAGCTAGAATCTGTCTTAAAATTCAGAGCCAGAATCAGTCTGAGAGGTCAGAGCCAGAATCAGTCTGAGAGGTCAGAGCCAGAATCAGTCTGAGAGGTTAGAGCCAGAATCAGTATGAGAGGTCAGAGCCAGAATCAGTCTTAGAGGTCAGAGCTAGAATCTGTCTTAGAATTCAGAGCCAGAATCAGTCTGAGAGGTCAGCGCCAGAATCAGTCTGAGAGGTCAGAGCCAGAATCAGTCTGAGAGGTTAGAGCCAGAATCAGTATGAGAGGTCAGAGCCAGAATCAGACTGAGCGGTCAGAGCCAGAATTAGTATGAGAGGTCAGAGCCAGAATCAGTCTGAGAGGTCAGAGCCAGAATAAGACTGAGAGGTCAGAGCCAGAACCGGTATGAGAGGTCAGAGCTAGAATCTGTCTGAGAATTCAGAGCCAGAATCAATATGAGAGATAAGAGCCAGAATCAGTATGAGAGGTCATAGCCAGAATCAGTTTGAGAGGTCAGAGCAAGAATCAGTCTGAGAGGTCAGAGCCAGAATTAGTATGAGAGGTCAGAGCCACAATCAGTCTGAGAGGTCAGAGCCAGAATCAGTATGAGAGGTCATAGCCAGAATCAGTATGAGATATCAGAGCAAGAATCAGTCTGAGAGGTCAGAGCCAGAATCAGTATGAGAGGTCAGAGCCAGAATCAGTATGAGAAATCAGAGCCAGAATCAGAATGAGAGGTCACAGCCAGAATCAGTAATAGAGGTCAGAGCTAGAATCAGTATGAGAGGTCAGAGCCAGAATAAGTCTGAGAGGCAAGAGCCAGAAGTAGTCTGAGAAGCCAGAGCCAAAATCAGTCTGAGAGGTCAGAGCCAGAATCGGTATGAGAGGTCAGAGCCAGAAGCGGTATGAGAGGTCAGAGCCAGAATCAGTATGAGAAGTCAGAGCCTGGAATCAAGCTGAGAGGTCAGAGCCGGAATCAGACTGAGTGGTCAGAGCCAGAATCAGACTGAGAGGTCAGAGCCAGAATCAGTATGAGAGGTCAGAGCCAGAATCAGTATGAGAGGTCAGAGCTAGAATCAGTCTGAGAGGTCAGTGCCAGAATCAGTATGAGAGGACAGAACTAGAAGCAATAGTAAAGGTCAGAGCCGGAATCAGAATGAGAGGACAGAGCAACTATCAGTATGAGAGATCAGTGCCAGAATCATTATGATAGGTCAGAGCCGGAATCAGTCTGAGAGGTCAGAGCCTGAATCAGTCTGAGAGGTCAGAGCCAGAGTCAGTCTGAGAGGTCAGAGCCAGTATCAGTTTGAGACGTCAGAGCAAGAATCAGTATGAGACTTCAGAGCAAGAATCAGTATGAGAGGTCAGAGCCAGAATCAGTCTGAGAGGTGAGAGCCAGAATAAGTCTGAAAGGTCAGAGCCAGAACCGGTATGAGAGGTCAGAGCCAGAATCAGTATGAGAGGGCAGAGCCAGAATCAGTATGAGAGATCAGAGTCAGAATTAGTATGAGAGATCAGATCCAGAATCAGTATGAGAGGTCAGAGCTTGAATCAGTCTGAAAGGTCAGAGCCAGAAGCAGTATGAAAGGTCAGAGCCAGAATCAGTATGAGAGTTCAGAGCCAGAATCAGTATGAGAGGTCAGAGCCAGAATCAGTATGATAGGTCAGACCCAGAATCAGTATGAGAGGTCAGAGCCAGAATCAGTCTGAGAGGTCAGAGCCAGAATCAGTATGAGAGATCAGAGCCAGAATCAGTATGAGAGGACAGAGCCGGAATCAGACTGAGAGGTCGGAGCCAGAATCAGTATGAGAGATCAGAGCCAGAATCAGTCTAAGGGTGCATGCACACTACGTAATGCCGGGCGTGTATGAGAGCCGTACACGCCGGCGTTACAGCAGGGCTGCCGAACACTTCCCATTTACCTCAATGGGAGCGCTCGTAAACGCCGCAGTTACGAGCGCTCCCATTGAAGTGAATGGGAAGTGTTCGGCAGTCTGCTGTAATGCCGGCGTGTACGGCTCTCATACACGCCCGGCGTTACTCAGTGTGCATGCACCCTAAGAGGTTAGAGCCAGAATCAGTCTGAGAAGTGAGAGCCATAATTAGTATGAGAGATAAGAGCCAGAATCAGTATGAGAGGTCAGAGCCGGAATCAGTATGAGAGGTCAGAGCCAGAATCAGTAAGAGAGGTCAGACCCAGAATCAGCATGAGAGGTCAAAGCCAGAAACAGTAAAAAAGGTCAGAGCCAAAATCAGTCTGAGAGGTCAGAGCCAGAAGAAGTATGAGAAGTCAGAGCCAGAAGTAGTATGAAACGTCAGAGCCAGAAGCAGTCTGAGAGGTCAGAGCCAGAATCAGTCTGAAAGATCAGAGCCAGAATCAGTATGAGAGATCAGCGCCAGAATCTGTATGAGAGGTCAGAGC
Source organism: Leptodactylus fuscus (assembly GCF_031893055.1). Classification (NCBI taxonomy): domain Eukaryota; kingdom Metazoa; phylum Chordata; class Amphibia; order Anura; family Leptodactylidae; genus Leptodactylus; species Leptodactylus fuscus. The sequence goes on from NC_134268.1 coordinate 33,861,847, forward strand.
CAGAAACAGTATGAGAGGTGAGAATCAGAATCAGTATGAGAGGTCAGAGCCAGAATCAGTATGAGACATCAGAGCCAGAAGCATTCTGAGAGGTCAGAACCAGAATCAGACTGAGAGGTCAGAGCCAGAATCAGTATGAGAGGTCAGAGCCAGAATTAGTATGAGAGGTCAGAGCCAGAATAAGCCTGAGAGGTCAGAGCCCGAAGCAGTATGAGAGGTCAGAGCCAGAATCAATATGAGAGATCAGAACCAGAATCAATATCAGAGATCAGAGCCAGAATCAGTATGAGAGGTCAGAGCCGGAATCAGACTGAGAGGTCAGAGCCGGAATCAGACTGAGAGGTCAGAGCCAGAAGCAGTATGAGACGTCAGAGCCAGAATCAGTCTAAGAGGTCAGAGCCGGAAATAGTATGAGAGTTCAGAGCCAGGATCAGTCTGAGAGGTCAGATCCAGAATCTGTCTAAGAGGTCAGAGCCAGAATTAGTATGAGAGGTCAGAGCCACAATTAGTCTGAGAGGTCAGAGCCACAATCAGTCTGAGAGGTCAGAGCCAGAATCAGTATGAGAGGTCAGAGCCAGAATCAGTATGATAGATCAGAGCAAGAATCAGTCTGAGAGGTCAGAGCCAGAATCAATATGAGAGATCAGAGCCAGAATCAATATCAGAGATCAGAGCCAGAATCAGTATGAGAGGTCAGAGCCGGAATCAGTATGAGAGGTCAGAGCCGGAATCAGTATGAGAGGTCAGAGCCAGAATCAGCCTGAGAGGTCAGAGCTGGAATCAGTCTGAGAGGTCAGAGCCATAAGCAGTATGAGACGTCAGACCCAGAATCAGTATGAGAGGTCAGTGCCAGAATCAGTATGAGAGATCAGAGTCAGAATTAGTATGAGAGATCAGATCCAGAATCAGTATGAGAGGTCAGAGCCAGAAGCATTATGAAAGTTCAGAGCCAGAATTAGTATGAGAGTTCAGAGCCAGAATCAGTATGATAGGTCAGACCCAGAATCAGTATGAGAGGTCAGAGCCAGAATCAGTCTGAGAGGTCAGAGCCAGAATCAGTATGAGAGATCAGAGCCAGAATCAGTATGAGAGGACAGAGCCGGAATCAGACTGAGAGGTCGGAGCCAGAATCAGTATGAGAGATCAGAGCCAGAATCAGTCTAAGGGTGCATGCACACTACGTAACGCCGGGCGTGTATGAGAGCCGTACACGCCGGCGTTACAGCAGGGCTGCCGAACACTTCCCATTTACTTCCATGGGAGCGCTCGTAAACGCCGCAGTTACGAGCGCTCCCATTGAAGTGAATGGGAAGTGTTCGGCAGTCTGCTGTAATGCCGGCGTGTACGGCTCTCATACACGCCCGGCGTTACTCAGTGTGCATGCACCCTAAGAGGTTAGAGCCAGAATCAGTCTGAGAAGTGAGAGCCATAATTAGTATGAGAGATCAGAGCCAGAATCAGTATGAGAGGTCAGAGCCGGAATCAGTATGAGAGGTCAGAGCCAGAATCAGTAAGAGAGGTCAGACCCAGAATCAGCATGAGAGGTCAAAGCCAGAAACAGTAAAAAAGGTCAGAGCCAAAATCAGTCTGAGAGGTCAGAGCCAGAAGAAGTATGAGAAGTCAGAGCCAGAAGTAGTATGAAACGTCAGAGCCAGAAGCAGTCTGAGAGGTCAGAGCCAGAATCAGTATGAGAGGTCAGAGCCAGAAGCAGTATGAAAGGTCAGAATCGGAATCAGTATGAGAGGTCAGAGTCAGAAGCAGTATTATACGTCAGAGCCAGAAGCAGTCTGAGAGGTCAGAGCCAGAATCAGTCTGAAAGATCAGAGCCAGAATCAGTATGAGAGATCAGCGCCAGAATCTGTATGAGAGGTCAGAGCCAGAAACAGTATGAGAGGTGAGAATCAGAATCAGTATGAGAGGTCAGAGCCAGAATCAGTATGAGACATCAGAGCCAGAAGCATTCTGAGAGGTCAGAACCAGAATCAGACTGAGAGGTCAGAGCCAGAATCAGTATGAGAGGTCAGAGCCAGAATTAGTATGAGAGGTCAGAGCCAGAATCAGCCTGAGAGGTCATAGCCCGAAGCAGTATGAGAGGTCAGAGCCAGAATCAATATGAGAGATCAGAACCAGAATCAATATCAGAGATCAGAGCCAGAATCAGTATGAGAGGTCAGAGCCGGAATCAGACTGAGAGGTCAGAGCCGGAATCAGACTGAGAGGTCAGAGCCAGAAGCAGTATGAGACGTCAGAGCCAGAATCAGTCTAAGAGGTCAGAGCCGGAAATAGTATGAGAGTTCAGAGCCAGGATCAGTCTGAGAGGTCAGATCCAGAATCTGTCTAAGAGGTCAGAGCCAGAATTAGTATGAGAGGTCAGAGCCACAATTAGTCTGAGAGGTCAGAGCCACAATCAGTCTGAGAGGTCAGAGCCAGAATCAGTATGAGAGGTCAGAGCCAGAATCAGTATGATAGATCAGAGCAAGAATCAGTCTGAGAGGTCAGAGCCAGAATCAATATGAGAGATCAGAGCCAGAATCAATATCAGAGATCAGAGCCAGAATCAGTATGAGAGGTCAGAGCCGGAATCAGTATGAGAGGTCAGAGCCGGAATCAGTATGAGAGGTCAGAGCCAGAATCAGCCTGAGAGGTCAGAGCTGGAATCAGTCTGAGAGGTCAGAGCCATAAGCAGTATGAGACGTCAGACCCAGAATCAGTCTGAGAGGTCAGAGCCAGATTTAGTATGAGGTCAGAGCCAGAATTAGTATGAGAGGCCAGAGCCAGAATCAGTATGAGAGGTCAGAGCAAGAATCCGTCTGAGAGGTCAGAGCCAGAGTTAGTATGAGAGGTCAGAGCCACAATCAGTCTGAGAGGTCAGAGCCAGAATCAGTCTGAGAGGTCAGAGTCAGAATCAGTATGAGAGGTCAGAGCCAGAATCAGTATGAGAGATCAGAGCAAGAATCAGTCTGAGAGGTCAGAGCCAGAATCAGTATGAGAGGTCAGAGCCAGAATCAGTAATAGAGGTCAGAGCCAGAATCAGTATGAGAGGTCAGAGCCAGAATCAGTCTGATAGGTAAGAGCCAGAAGTAGTCTGAAAAGTCAGAGCCAAAATCAGTCTGAGAGGTCAGAGCCAGAATCAGTATGAGAGGTCAGAGCCAGAATCAGTAATAGAGGTCAGAGCCAGAATCAGTATGAGAGGTCAGAGCCAGTATCAATCTGAGAGGTCAGAGCCAGAAGCAGTTTGAGAGGTCAGAGCCAAAATCAGTCTGAGAGGTCAGAGCCAGAAGTAGTATGAAAGGTCAGAACTGGAATCAGTATGAGAGGTCAGAGCCAGAATCAGTATGAGAGATCAGAGCCAGAATCAGTATGAGAGGTCAGAGCCAGAAGTAGTATGAAAGGTCAGAGCCGGAATCAGTATGAGAGGTCAGAGCCAGAAGCAGTATGAGACATCAGAGCCAGAAGCAGTCTGAGAGGTCAGAACTGGAATCAGTATGAGAGGTCAGAGCCAGAATCAGTATGAGAGATCAGGGCCAGAATCAGTATGAGAGGACAGAGCCAGAAGCAGTATGAAAGGTCAGAGCCAGAATCAGTATGAGAGATCAGTGCCAGTATCAGTATGAGAGGTCAGAGCCAGAAGCAGTATGAGACATCAGAGCCAGAAGCAGTCTGAGAGGTCAGAGCCAGAATCAGTCTGAGAAGTCAGAGCCGGAATCAGACTGAGAGGTCAGAGCCAGAATCATTCTGAGAGGTCAGAGTCAGAATCAGTCTGAGAGGTCAGAGCAAGAATTAGTATGAGACATCAGAGCTAGAAGCAGTCTGAGAGGTCAGAGCCTGAAGCACTATAAGAGGTCAGAGCCAGAATCAGTATGAGAGGTCAGAGCCAGAATCAGTATGATAGATCAGAGCAAGAATCAGTCTGAGAGGTCAGAGCCAGAATCAATATGAGAGATCAGAGCCAGAATCAATATCAGAGATCAGAGCCAGACTCAGTATGAGAGGTCAGAGCCGGAATCAGTATGAGAGGTCAGAGCCGGAATCAGTATGAGAGGTCAGAGCCAGAATCAGCCTGAGAGGTCAGAGCTGGAATCAGTCTGAGAGGTCATAGCCATAAGCAGTATGAGACGTCAGACCCAGAATCAGTCTGAGAGGTCAGAGCCAGATTTAGTATGAGGTCAGAGCCAGAATTAGTATGAGAGGTCAGAGCCAGAATCAGTATGAGAGGTCAGAGCAAGAATCCGTCTGAGAGGTCAGAGCCAGAGTTAGTATGAGAGGTCAGAGCCACAATCAGTCTGAGAGGTCAGAGCCAGAAGTAGTATGAAAGGTCAGAACTGGAATCAGTATGAGAGGTCAGAGCCAGAATCAGTATGAGAGATCAGAGCCAGAATCAGTATGAGAGGTCAGAGCCAGAAGCAGTATGAAAGGTCAGAGCCGGAATCAGTATGAGAGGTCAGAGCCAGAAGCAGTATGAGACATCAGAGCCAGAAGCAGTCTGAGAGGTCAGAACTGGAATCAGTATGAGAGGTCAGAGCCAGAATCAGTATGAGAGATCAGGGCCAGAATCAGTATGAGAGGACAGAGCCAGAAGCAGTATGAAAGGTCAGAGCCAGAATCAGTATGAGAGATCAGTGCCAGTATCAGTATGAGAGGTCAGAGCCAGAAGCAGTATGAGACATCAGAGCCAGAAGCAGTCTGAGAGGTCAGAGCCAGAATCAGTCTGAGAAGTCAGAGCCGGAATCAGACTGAGAGGTCAGAGCCAGAATCATTCTGAGAGGTCAGAGTCAGAATCAGTCTGAGAGGTCAGAGCAAGAATTAGTATGAGACATCAGAGCTAGAAGCAGTCTGAGAGGTCAGAGCCTGAAGCACTATAAGAGGTCAGAGCCAGAATCAGTATGAGAGGTCAGAGCCAGAATCAGTATGATAGATCAGAGCAAGAATCAGTCTGAGAGGTCAGAGCCAGAATCAATATGAGAGATCAGAGCCAGAATCAATATCAGAGATCAGAGCCAGACTCAGTATGAGAGGTCAGAGCCGGAATCAGTATGAGAGGTCAGAGCCAGAATCAGCCTGAGAGGTCAGAGCTGGAATCAGTCTGAGAGGTCATAGCCATAAGCAGTATGAGACGTCAGACCCAGAATCAGTCTGAGAGGTCAGAGCCAGATTTAGTATGAGGTCAGAGCCAGAATTAGTATGAGAGGTCAGAGCCAGAATCAGTATGAGAGGTCAGAGCAAGAATCCGTCTGAGAGGTCAGAGCCAGAGTTAGTATGAGAGGTCAGAGCCACAATCAGTCTGAGAGGTCAGAGCCAGAATCAGTCTGAGAGGTCAGAGTCAGAATCAGTATGAGAGGTCAGAGCCAGAATCAGTATGAGAGATCAGAGCAAGAATCCGTCTGAGAGGTCAGAGCCAGAATCAGTATGAGAGGTCAGAGCCAGAATCAGTAATAGAGGTCAGAGCCAGAATCAGTATGAGAGGTCAGAGCCAGAATCAGTCTGAGAGGTAAGAGCCAGAAGTAGTCTGAAAAGTCAGAGCCAAAATCAGTCTGAGAGGTCAGAGCCAGAATCAATATGAGAGGTCAGAGCCAGAATCAGTAATAGAGGTCAGAGCCAGAATCAGTATGAGAGGTCAGAGCCAGTATCAATCTGAGAGGTCAGAGCCAGAAGCAGTTTGAGAGGTCAGAGCCAAAATCAGTCTGAGAGGTCAGAGCCAGAAGTAGTATGAAAGGTCAGAACTGGAATCAGTATGAGAGGTCAGAGCCAGAATCAGTATGAGAGATCAGAGCCAGAATCAGTATGAGAGGTCAGAGCCAGAAGCAGTATGAAAGGTCAGAGCCGGAATCAGTATGAGAGGTCAGAGCCAGAAGCAGTATGAGACATCAGAGCCAGAAGCAGTCTGAGAGGTCAGAACTGGAATCAGTATGAGAGGTCAGAGCCAGAATCAGTATGAGAGATCAGGGCCAGAATCAGTATGAGAGGACAGAGCCAGAAGCAGTATGAAAGGTCAGAGCCAGAATCAGTATGAGAGATCAGTGCCAGTATCAGTATGAGAGGTCAGAGCCAGAAGCAGTATGAGACATCAGAGCCAGAAGCAGTCTGAGAGGTCAGAGCCAGAATCAGTCTGAGAAGTCAGAGCCGGAATCAGACTGAGAGGTCAGAGCCAGAATCATTCTGAGAGGTCAGAGTCAGAATCAGTCTGAGAGGTCAGAGCAAGAATTAGTATGAGACATCAGAGCTAGAAGCAGTCTGAGAGGTCAGAGCCTGAAGCACTATAAGAGGTCAGAGCCAAAATCAGTATGAGAGATCAGAGCCAGAATCAGTCTGAGAGGTCAGAGCCAGAATCAGTCTGAGAGGTCAGAGCCAGAATCAGTCTGAGAGGTCAGAGCCAGAATCAGTCTGAGAGGTCAAAGCCAGAAGTAGTATGAAAGGTCAGAACTGGAATCAGTATGAGAGGTCAGAGCCAGAAGCAATATAAGAGGTCATAGCCAAAATCAGTATGAGATATCAGAGCCAGAATCAGTCTGAGAGGTCAGAGACAGAATCAGTATGAGAGGTCAGAGCCAGAAGCAGTATGAAAGGTTAGAACTGGAATCAGTATGAGAGGTCAGAGATAGAATCGGTATGAGAGGTCAGATCCAGATTCAGTCTGAGATGTATATGCGAGCGCATATACAGGGTGTTCAAAAAAAAGCGCGCACACATGGGCGCGGGTGTCCCATATATATACGTGCACATATACAGGGTCTCGCATATATATGCGCACGCATATACAGGGTGTCCCATATATATGCGCGCGCATATACAGGGTGTCCCAAAAAAATGTATACACATTTTAGCAGCTGATAACTCAATTATTTATTCTTTCTTTACAGACTGAACCCATTACGAGCGCTCCCATTGAATTTAAGGGGAAGTGTTCGGCAGCCTGCCGTAGCGCTGGCGTGTACGGCTGTGATACACGCTCGGCGTTACTCTGTGTGAATGTTCCCTTACACGTGGTTGTGCACGTCAGTTTCACAACCTGAACAGGTGAGAGGCCATCGGGTCTAAATAGATACTATTACTTTTTATACTTTTTTTGTACCAACCATATTTTAAAAATTACTACACTGTTATCGGTTTTTGATCGGTGCCTTTTTGTTTTGTGTTCTCTTTGAGGTTTAATATGATGGAAGTTCTTGGTTGTCCTGATCTGGTCCTAGTCTTCGCTGAAGTCCTCGCCTGTCTTGGATTGTGTTCAGTCCTGGTCTTGGGTTGTGTCTGGCCTTGTCCTGGGTTGTGTCTGGCCTTGTCCTGGATTGTGTCTATTCCTGTCCTTGGGCTGTATCTAGTCCTGTATTGGGCTGTGTGTAGCCTGGTCTTGGGCTGTGTCTAGACCTATTCTTGGGCTGTGTCTGACCCTGTCCTGGATCGGGTCTAGTCCTGTCTTGGACTGTATCTAGTCCTGGTCTTGGGCTGTGTCTGACCTTGTCCTGGATTGAGTCTAGTCCTGTCCTTGGACTGTATCTAGTCCTGGTCTTGGGCTGTGTCTGACCTTGTCCTGTCTTGGGCTGTATCTAGTCCTGTCTTGGACTGTATCTAGTCCTGTATTGGGCCGTGTCTAGACCTATTCTTGGGCTGTCTCTGACCCTGTCCTAGATTGTGTCTAGAGATACATAGATAAAGGAATCCAGCTCCACTCCAATTCCATAAAATGTAACTTTTATTGCATCAACTTAAAAAATCCATAAAGGATGCAAACAATGACTGATGTCACAGTAGGTCCATGACAATAAAGGGGAAAGAGCTGACGAGTTTCGAGGTAGAAAAAAGGACCTCTTAGGGCTGTAATTTTGTCGCCAAACGGGGACAGACAATAGGTAATTATTTGTCACCAAGCCTTTACACCAATAGGGAAAATAAAGGAACAGACACTTGGCTACACTTAACCGGCTTTTTTAGATGCGGGCTTAGTCGCTGCCAAGTGTGGAGATTTGCAAAAAAGAGTTCTAATTTCACTGATGCTAACAAATCATGTACTTATAAAATTAGGGAGTTCAGTAATTGCACCACAGAACATGTGGCGTATATGATTACATGTAAGAATTGTAATCTCAATTATGTGGGAAGCACAGTGAGATCTGTCAAAATCAGGATCTCGGAACACCTTCAAGGTATCCGAAATCCCAATTCTATCAAACAGACAGGAGCTTCGAAACATTTTATTGAGATACACCAAAGTGATTTGTCTTCATTTGAATTTAAAGTCATCGAAAGGGTTAACAGACCACCGAGGGGTGGGAACTGGGATCATAAACTTAGGTTGCGAGAAGCATTTTGGATCCTAAAGCTGAAAGCTCGATACCCTACAGGACTCAATCGTAGAAATGATATCTCATACATTTACTGAGTTATTGTACTTGGTATACTCATTATAAATGCTTGTTTAGATCTAGTGTTTTTTACATTAACTTTCTGACTATGGAGTATTACATCTTTTTTGCGCGTCTAGTTTGATGATTGTCTGTAAGGGTAATATGCATTAAGTCAAATCAGATCGCATTTCCCCTTAGGGATTAAGATTGTTTGTATCACACAACAACATTTTCATTACATACACATACTCACCTTACATCAACTATTGGGGCTATATCGTTGTTCATTGGACCTTCGTTTCGTCTCCTCTCGTTGTATTTCGGATACGGTTTTGAGCGCATGCGCGAAGTAGTCATGGTTATTGTTACTCCTTAGGTGGTTCATCATTGCGGTGCGGCCTAGTTAGATGATCTGTGCCGTCGTGAGTGTTATCTTCCGGGATGGCGTCTTTCAGGTTGGTGCAATAATCTTATGTATTTTTTGTATTTGGGTTGTGTTTGGCAAGAGCTTTTTACATGATCTTACCCTTTTTTATATACATATGGTTTATTTTGTCTATCAACCGGATATCAACAGGTTATTCCTCATGTTTTGAGTTCTTTGCACACTCTAGTTGCTATGTATTCTTTAGAGCAATGTGTGACATTTATGTTCACATGTTACTTACGTTTATTTTTACATAGATATTTGGTTTAATCGTACAAGAGTGTATTTAGAAGGTTATAGGTACATATCATCTCCTGGGCCTTTAGTCCTGCATGTGTATATATATGTGTTGAACTTTATAGTACAATGTTTAATGTGAACAATTTCTAAATGTTTATTCACAACCACATGGTTTGCATATATGTCCATCAAACTTGCATGTTTTTATTTCATTTTTTTCTTTTATTATTGTATAGTTGTCATGTGCTAGTTGTTGTTGATTTTTGTTGTGGGTTTGGCTGCATTCACACATGGTTGCAATTGGCTAATGCATCAGGTGTATGCAATGAGACCCTCTATATATATGGATGTCATAAGCAAGGGAATCAGGCTACGACTAAGAGGTCCTTTTTTCTACCTCGAAACGCATCAGCTCTTTCCCCTTTATTGGCATGGACCTACTGTGACATCAGTCATTGTTTGCATCCTTTATGGATTTTTTAAGTTGATGCAATAAAAGTTACATTTTATGGAATTGGAGTGGAGCTGGATTCCTTTATCTATGTATCTCTTGTAATCGTCCCATGGTCGGTGGGCAGTAACCACGTGCTTCACTCTTTCCTGGAATAAATATCATCTTCGAACCCAGTGGAGGAATATATACTTACTTTCTGTGGAATTACAAGTAAGTGGGCTGTTCAATCTCCTTCCCCATTCCCTCTTGTAGTTAGATTGTGTCTAGTCCTGTCTTGGACTGTGTCTAGTCCTGTCTTGGACTGTATCTAGTCCTGTCTTGGACTATATCTAGTCCTGTATTGGCCTGGTGTAGCCTGCTTTTGGGCCGTGTCTAGACCTATCCTTGGGCTGTGTCTGGCCTTGACCTGTATTGAGTCTAGTCCTGTCCTTGGACTGTATCTAGTCCTGGTCTTGGGCTGTGTCTGACCTTGTCCTGTCTTGGGCTGTATCTAGTCCTGTCTTGGACTGTATCTAGTCCTGTATTGGGCCGTGTCTAGACCTATTCTTGGGCTGTCTCTGACCCTGTCCTAGATTGTGTCTAGTCCTGTCTTGGACTGTATCTAGTCCTGTATTGGCCTGGTGTACCCTGCTTTTGGGCCGTGTCTAGACCTATGCTTGGGCTGTGTCTGGCCTTGACCTGTATTGTGTCTAGTCCTGTCTTGGGCTGTATCTAGTTCTGACCTAGGGCTCTGTTTAGCCTGGTCTTTGGATGCTTCTTAGTCTTGTCTTGGGCTCCGTATACTCCTGATCTAATATTATCTATAGTCAGAGTGTTTTGAGCATGCATTATCCCTAGCCTCACACAGCGGGGACTCTGTAGTCAGCACTGCTACATCTGTCAGACCCCATAGAAATGTTATTATCCATATTCTGCACCGATTCTATGCTGACGGCTTAAAGTGACAGAGCAGACTTTCATATAACCTTCATGGAGTGCATCTGTCAGGGGTTTGTGTGATGCTGCGGTGCCGCACGTGTCTCATTCAGTCCACTCTTTGTTACACACACACACACACATTATATATATATATATATATATATATATATATATATATATATATATATATATATATATATACATACTGTACATATCATGGAGGCTTCAGACCCGGGAGGTCAATTATTACCATCTCCCAGTACATGCTCGGCGTTCTACCTCCCAGAGGACACAATCCGCAGCAGAACCATCACTCAATTATATCGACAACCCAGCAGGAGCCACAATTATTATTATTTCTTTCTAGTCACGTCCAATGTAAGCATTATAAAAAAAGTATTTGCCCCCTTCCAGAATCATTATTTATGAGTGTAAATGTACTTCAGTACTTTCCTCCTGTATTTGTAGTGCAGAAGTCTCGCCCCTGGCCATTGGGGGTAGCTGGTTCCATAGATCCAAAAAGCCCCAAGATGTCTCCGTAGGACAGAGGCAGGGTCTTCAGTATGGCACCTGTGAACCGAGTAGGGTCCAGTACGTAGACAATGGGGTTGAGCCACAGAACTACCATTGGAGAGGCTAGACAATGTTGCAGACAGAAAAATGGAAAAGAGTCCATGTTGCTAGTTGGGATGGGTACAGCACAGATCCAGTTGTGAACCCTCAACAACATGGAAGACGTCATCTTATCAAGAGACTGAGTTGGCCTGGAACCTGGAGGACAAACCTGGGTTTGTCCTTGTAACGTAAGAGACCAGCTTGTAGGCCGTGGGTTGAAGACCAGAGGCAAAGACAGCAGAGACACTCTGTGTGATGGCTGCTCCGGTCATAGTGGTCCATACAAGGCTCTAGTCTAGGTCTCTACATGTTATGTCCTTTGACCCCCTCCTCCACAGTGACATAGTGGCCCCTGCCCACAGTATTTTGCATAGTGGACCCCAGAGTATAAGGATGGGAGACCCAAGGGAGGATACAAACATAAAAACCACTGGTACTTACCTCTCCTGGGCTCCGGCGCACTCCCCGCTGATGTTGGCCATCTTCAATGATGGAAGGGACGTCACTTGAGCTGGGCTTGCGTCGCGATGCTAATGATGCAAGCCCAGCTCAGGTGATGTCTGGGACGTCATCAAGTGGGCCCGAAGCCTTCTGGAGTGTAGGAGAGGTAAGTTACTGTTTTGTTTTTTTTTAAATGTTCCCTCACCTCTTCTAGCCCTTCTGATCATTATATGGCGGGGTCTGAAAAGCCCTCCAGATACAATGATAGCATTGTTTATGGAGTTCGCGGGCCCGCGGCCTCACTTACCGATCCTCACTCCTGTTCACAGCCGCCTCCGCAGAAGGGGAAGCGCTGATGGCCATGAGCAGGAGCCAGGATCGTAGGAGCTGGTAACGGCCTTAAAAAAAATAAAAATCAGCTGCGGTAGCGGCTACCACCGGGCCCCCTGATACCCCTGTGGCAGCCGCAACCTCAGGAGGTACGCCCCATGTAGCATTAAAAAAAAAAACACACTGAAAACATTTTTTTTCCCACAGTTTATTTATTGCAATTTTGCTGTTTTCTTCTGAAAACTCCTTTCGGCCCCTATAAAAGGGATCCTATCATTCAGATGGAATGTTTTGTGACTAACACGTCAGAATAGACTTAAGAAAGGCCATTCCTCTCCTACCTTTAAATGTCTTCTTCCATAGAAATACCGTTTTTTTTTGTCGGTATGCAAATGAGTTCTCTCTCAGCACTGGGGGCGTCCCCAATGCTGCGAGAGAACTCTCCAGAGACGTCTCAATCTTCTTCAGTAACGTTCTCTTCCTGTGTCTTCTTCCGCTGCAGGCGGTAAAACTTGCAGGCCTCGGGTAGAGCCTACTGCGCATGCCCGAGGCCTCAAGAAAAATGGCCGCTTACATAGTAAGCGGCCATTTTCTTGTGGCCTGTGGGCCTGCGCAGTCGGCTCTGCCCAAAGCCTACAAGTTTCATTGCTGTTTGAGTGCTGGGGCTCACCCCCAGTGCTGTGAGAGAACTCATTTGAGTACCGTCAAAAACCGGGATTTCTACGGAACGGCGGCGTGGAGAAGACATCTAAAGGTAGGTGATGAATAGCCTTTCCTATGGCTATTCCGACGTGTTAGTCACAAAAAATTCCATCTGAATGATTGGATCCCTTTAAACATATATGGAAAATGCCAGCGGTTTTTTTCCAGTAATGTTGCAGGTACTGTAAAATGCAGTGCTTTTTGCAGAGGCCAAAAATGTTGCGTTTTTGCAATATGGGGCTCCAGGGTGATGGTGATACTTGTCCACATTTAGTTAGTGATGCACAGAAGACAATCAGGGATCAGTAGGGGTCCCAGCAGTCAATCAGCAAGTTACCCCTATCTTGTGGGTAGGGGGTTTCCTGCTTTGGCCAAACAATCCCTTTAGGCTAAGGCCACACATTGTGGAAACACTTTGTTTCGGTAACATTGATGACCTACCTGATGACTGTTACCGCTTCATAGAGCTGAATAGTGGGGGTGCAAGACATCTTCTGATCAGATATCAAAATGGACACTATGAACATGCTTTCCCAGCAGCCATGACAGCCGGGAACATATCGGTACGGAAGACCAGAATGATTTACAATAGTAGATATAGACAGATATGTGCAAGGACGTAGATGTAAATGTTGTCAAAAATTCAAACAAGGAGATTAGAAGGGGTTGTCTGAGAATTCGGCATAAGGGATACTGATGACCTATTCACAAGATACAGTCCTATGAAAAAGTTTGGGCACCCCTATTAATCTTAATCATTTTTAGTTCTAAATATTTTGGTATTTGCAACAGCCATTTCAGTTTGATATATCTAATAACTGATGGACACAGTAATATTTCAGGATTGAAATGAGGTTTATTGTACTAACAGAAAATGCGCAATATGCATTAAACCAAAATTTGACCGGTGCAAAAGTATGGGCACCTCAACAGAAAAGTGACATTAATATTTAGTACATCCTCCTTTTGCAAAGATAACAGCCTCTAGTCACTTCCTGTAGCTTTTAATCAGTTCCTGGATCCTGGATAAAGGTATTTTGGACAAACAATTCAAGTTCAGTTAAGTTAGATGGTCGCCGAGCATGGACAGCCCGCTTCAAATCATCCCACAGATGTTCAATGATATTCAGGTCTGGGGACTGGGATGGCCATTCCAGAACATTGTCATTGTTCCTCTGCATGAATGCCTGAGGATTTGGAGCGGTGTTTTGGATCATTGTCTTGCTGAAATATCCATCCCCGGCGTAACTTCAACTTCGTCACTGATTCTTGAACATTATTCTCAAGAATCTGCTGATACTGAGTGGAATCCATGCGACTCTCAACTTTAACAAGATTCCCGATGCCGGCATTGGCCACACAGCCCCAAAGCATGATGGAACCTCCACCAAATTTTACAGTGGGTAGCATGTGTTTTTCTTGGAATGCTGTTTCTTTTTGGACGCCATGCATAACGCCTTTTTTTATAACCAAACAACTCAATTTTTGTTTCCAAAATGAAGCTGCCTTGTCCAAATGTGCTTTTTCATACCTCAGGCAACTCTATTTGTGGCGTACGTGCAGAAACGGCTTCTTTCTCATCACTCTCCCATACAGCTTCTATTTGTGCAAAGTGCGCTGTATAGTTGACCGATGCACAGTGACACCATCTGCAGAAAGATGATGCTGCAGCTCTTTGGAGGTGATCTGTGGATTGTCCTTGACTGTTCTCACCATTCTTCTTCTCTGCCTTTCTGATATTTTTCTTGGCCTGCCACTTCTGGGCTTAACAAGAACTGTCCCTGTGGTCTTCCATTTCCTTACTATGTTCCTCACAGTGGAAACTGACAGGTTAAATCTCTGAGACAACGTTTTGTATCCTTCCCCTGAACAACTATGTTGAACAATCTTTGTTTTCAGATCATTTGAGAGCGGGCTGTCCATGTTCGGCGACCATCAAACTTAACTGAACTTGAATTGTTTTGTAGAAAGAAATGGTCCAAAATCCCTTCATCCAGGATCCAGGAACTGATTAAAAGCTACAGGAAGCGACTAGAGGCTGTTATCTTTGCAAAAGGAGGATGTACTAAATATTAATGTCACTTTTCTGTTGAGGTGCCCATATTTTTGCACCGGTCAAATTTTGGTTTAATGCATATTGCGCATTTTCTGTTAGTACAATAAACCTCATTTCAATCCTGAAATATTACTGTGTCCATCAGTTATTAGATATATCAAACTGAAATGGCTGTTGCAAACACCAAAATATTTAGAACTAAAAATGATTAAGATTAGAGATGAGCGAACACTAAAATGTTCGAGGTTCGAAATTCGATTCGAACAGCCGCTCAATGTTCGTGTGTTCGAACGGGTTTCGAACCCCATTATAGTCTATGGGGAACAGATACTCGTTAAGGGGGAAACCCAAATCCGTGTCTGGAGGGTCACCAAGTCCACTATGACACCCCAGGAAATGATGCCAACACCTCTGGAATGACACTGGGACAGCAGGGGAAGCATGTCTGGGGGCATCTAACACACCAAAGACCCTCTATTACCCCAACATCACAGCCTAACAACTACACACTTTACACACTCAATACCACCTCTCTGACAGTAGGAAAACACCTTGAAACATGTGTATTTGGCACTTGCAGTGAGGAGAGCTTGTCACCAGCAGTGAATTTGGCCCTTGTAGTAAGTTGAGGTTGGCACCAACATTTGTTTTGAAAATCAGGGTGGATTGAGCCTCTAACCAGCAGAGTTTGGGCAAATTCATGGTGGAGGGAGCCTCTAAAAACCCCAGTTTGGACCAATTCATGGTGGAGGGAGACTCTAAAAACCCCAGTTTGGACCAATTCATGGTGGAGGGAGACTCTAAAAACCCCAGTTTGGACCAATTCATGGTGGAGGGAGCCTCTAAAAACCCCAGTTTGGACCAATTCATGGTGGAGGGAGCCTCTAACCAGCCCAGTTTGGACCAATTAATGGTGGAGGGAGCCTCTAAACAGCCAAGTTTTGGGAAATTCATGGTGGAGGGAGCCTCTAACCAGCCCAGTTTGGACCAATTCATGGTGGAGGGAGCCTCTAACCAGCCCAGTTTGGACCAATTCATGGTGGAGGGAGCCTCTAAACAGCCCAGTTTGGGCAAATTCATGGTGGAGGGAGCCTCTAAAAAACCCAGTTTGGACCAATTCATGGTGGAGGGAGCCTCTAATTAGCCCAGTTTGGACCAATTAATGGTGGAGGGAGCCTCTAACCAGCCCAGTTTGGACCAATTAATGGTGGAGGGAGCCTCTAACCACCCCAGTTTGGGCAAATTCATGGTGGAGGGAGCCTCTAACCAGCCCAGTTTGGACCAATTAATGGTGGAGGGAGCCTCTAAACAGCCAAGTTTTGGGAAATTCATGGTGGAGGGAGCCTCTAACCAGCCCAGTTTGGACCAATTCATGGTGGAGGGAGCCTCTAAACAGCCCAGTTTGGGCAAATTCATGGTGGAGGGAGCCTCTAAACAGCCCAGTTTGGGCAAATTCATGGTGGAGGGAGCCTCTAACCAGCCCAGTTTGGACCAATTAATGGTGGAGGGAGCCTCTAAACAGCCAAGTTTTGGGAAATTCAAGGTGGAGGGAGCCTCTAACCAGCCCAGTTTGGACCAATTAATGGTGGAGGGAGCCTCTAACCACCCCAGTTTGGACCAATTCATGGTGGAGGGAGCCTCTAACCACCCCAGTTTGGACCAATTCATGGTGGAGGGAGCCTCTAAACAGCCCAGTTTGGGCAAATTCATGGTGGAGGGAGCCTCTAACCAGCCCAGTTTGGACCAATTAATGGTGGAGGGAGCCTCTAAACAGCCCAGTTTGGGCAAATTCATGGTGGAGGGAGCCTCTAACCAGCCCAGTTTGGACCAATTAATGGTGGAGGGAGCCTCTAAACAGCCAAGTTTTGGGAAATTCATGGTGGAGGGAGCCTCTAACCAGCCCAGTTTGGACCAATTAATGGTGGAGGGAGCCTCTAACCACCCCAGTTTGGGCAAATTCATGGTGGAGGGAGCCTCTAACCAGCCCAGTTTGGACCAATTAATGGTGGAGGGAGCCTCTAAACAGCCCAGTTTGGGCAAATTCATGGTGGAGGGAGCCTCTAAACAGCCAAGTTTTGGGAAATTCATGGTGGAGGGAGCCTCTAACCAGCCCAGTTTGGACCAATTCATGGTGGAGGGAGCCTCTAAACAGCCCAGTTTGGGCAAATTCATGGTGGAGGGAGCCTCTAAAAAACCCAGTTTGGACCAATTCATGGTGGAGGGAGCCTCTAATTAGCCCAGTTTGGACCAATTAATTGTGGAGGGAGCCTCTAACCAGCCCAGTTTGGACCAATTAATGGTGGAGGGAGCCTCTAACCACCCCAGTTTGGGCAAATTCATGGTGGAGGGAGCCTCTAACCAGCCCAGTTTGGACCAATTAATGGTGGAGGGAGCCTCTAACCAGCCCAGTTTGGACCAATTAATGGTGGAGGGAGCCTCTAACCACCCCAGTTTGGACCAATTCATGGTGGAGGGAGCCTCTAACCAGCCCAGTTTGGACCAATTCATGGTGGAGGGAGCCTCTAAACAGCCCAGTTTGGGCAAATTCATGGTGGAGGGAGCCTCTAAAAAACCCAGTTTGGACCAATTCATGGTGGAGGGAGCCTCTAATTAGCCCAGTTTGGACCAATTAATTGTGGAGGGAGCCTCTAACCAGCCCAGTTTGGACCAATTAATGGTGGAGGGAGCCTCTAACCACCCCAGTTTGGGCAAATTCATGGTGGAGGGAGCCTCTAACCAGCCCAGTTTGGACCAATTCATGGTGGAGGGAGCCTCTAACCAGCCCAGTTTGGACCAATTCATGGTGGAGGGAGCCTCTAAACAGCCCAGTTTGGGCAAATTCATGGTGGAGGGAGCCTCTAAAAAACCCAGTTTGGACCAATTCATGGTGGAGGGAGCCTCTAATTAGCCCAGTTTGGACCAATTAATTGTGGAGGGAGCCTCTAACCAGCCCAGTTTGGACCAATTAATGGTGGAGGGAGCCTCTAACCACCCCAGTTTGGGCAAATTCATGGTGGAGGGAGCCTCTAACCAGCCCAGTTTGGACCAATTAATGGTGGAGGGAGCCTCTAACCAGCCCAGTTTGGACCAATTAATGGTGGAGGGAGCCTCTAACCACCCCAGTTTGGACCAATTCATGGTGGAGGGAGCCTCTAACCACCCCAGTTTGGACCAATTCATGGTGGAGGGAGCCTCTAAACAGCCCAGTTTGGGCAAATTCATGGTGGAGGGAGCCTCTAACCAGCCCAGTTTGGACCAATTAATGGTGGAGGGAGCCTCTAAACAGCCCAGTTTGGGCAAATTCATGGTGGAGGGAGCCTCTAACCAGCCCAGTTTGGACCAATTAATGGTGGAGGGAGCCTCTAACCACCCCAGTTTGGACCAATTCATGGTGGAGGGAGCCTCTAACCACCCCAGTTTGGACCAATTCATGGTGGAGGGAGCCTCTAAACAGCCCAGTTTGGGCAAATTCATGGTGGAGGGAGCCTCTAACCAGCCCAGTTTGGACCAATTAATGGTGGAGGGAGCCTCTAAACAGCCCAGTTTGGGCAAATTCATGGTGGAGGGAGCCTCTAACCAGCCCAGTTTGGACCAATTAATGGTGGAGGGAGCCTCTAAACAGCCAAGTTTTGGGAAATTCATGGTGGAGGGAGCCTCTAACCAGCCCAGTTTGGACCAATTAATGGTGGAGGGAGCCTCTAACCACCCCAGTTTGGGCAAATTCATGGTGGAGGGAGCCTCTAACCAGCCCAGTTTGGACCAATTAATGGTGGAGGGAGCCTCTAAACAGCCCAGTTTGGGCAAATTCATGGTGGAGGGAGCCTCTAAACAGCCAAGTTTTGGGAAATTCATGGTGGAGGGAGCCTCTAACCAGCCCAGTTTGGACCAATTCATGGTGGAGGGAGCCTCTAAACAGCCCAGTTTGGGCAAATTCATGGTGGAGGGAGCCTCTAAAAAACCCAGTTTGGACCAATTCATGGTGGAGGGAGCCTCTAAACAGCCCAGTTTGGGCAAATTCATGGTGGAGGGAGCCTCTAACCAGCAGAGTTGGGGGAAATCAGGGTGGAGGGAGCCTAGTATTAGCAGAATTGTGCAACGCTTATGGTGGATGAGTATGAGGATGCGGAGGAATTGGAGAGGTTGAGTACAGACATGGAGTTTCATGTTGGGGTGCTTTACACAGGTGGGCACAAAAATGACGGCTCTACCCAGTGGTGGTTCATTTTTATCAAAGTGAGCCGGTCGGCACTCTCAGCTGACAGACGGGTGCGCTTGTCAGTGATGATGCCACCGGCTGCACTGAACACCCTCTCAGATAGGACGCTGGCGGCAGGACAGGACAGCACCTCCAAGGCATATAGGGCAAGTTCAAGCCACAGGTCCAACTTCGACACCCAATACGTGTAGGGCGCAGAGGGGTCGGAGAGGACAGGGCTGTGGTCGGAAAGGTATTCCCGCAACATGCGCCTATACTTCTCACGCCTGGTGACACTAGGACCCTCCGTGGCGGCACTTTGGCGAGGGGGTGCCATCAAGGTGTCCCAGACCTTAGACAGTGTGCCCCTCGTTTGTGTGGACCGGTGAGAACTTGGTTGCCTACTGGAGGAACTGCCCTCCCTGCCGCCAACGTCACATGCTGGAAACATCTCCATCATATTCTGCACCAATTGCCTGTGGCAAGCATTGATGCGATTGGCCCTCCCCTCTACCGGAATAAAAGACGAGATGTTGTTTTTATACCGGGGGTCAAGGATAGCAAAGATCCAGTACTGGTTGTCCTCCATGATTTTGACAATACGCTTGTCGGTTGTAAAGCACCCCAACATGAACTCAGCCATGTCTGCCACAGTGTTAGTTGGCATGACTCCTCTGGCCCCACCGGAAAGTTCAATCTCCATTTCCTCCTCATCCTCCATGTCTACCCATCCGCGCTGCAACAATGGGACGATTCGAAGTTGCCCGGAAGCCTCCTGTATCACCATCACATCATCGGACAACTCTTCTTCCTCCTCCTCCTCCTCCTCCTCCTCCATTAAACGCAGTGAAGCGGACAGATGTGTGGACCTACTCTCCAGCTGTGACGGATCGGATGCTATCCCTAACTCCTCTGTGTGATCTGAGTTATCCCTGATGTCAATCAGGGATTCTCTCAGAACACACAAGAGCGGGATTGTAAGGCTCACCATCGCATCCTCAGAGCTCACCCTCCTTGTGGACTCCTCAAAGACCCGTAGGATGTCACAAAGGTCTCTCATCCATGGCCACTCATGGATGTGAAACTGAGGCAGCTGACTTTGTGGCACCCTAGGGTTTTGTAGCTGGTATTCCATCAAAGGTCTCTGCTGCTCAACCACTCTATTCAACATCTGAAACGTTGAGTTCCAGCGTGTGGGGACGTCGCACAAAAGCCGGTGTTGTGGCACATGCAGGCGTTGCTGGAGAGATTTTAAGCTAGCAGCGGCTACTGTCGACTTGCGAAAGTGGGCGCACATGCGCCGCACTTTCACCAGTAGCTCTGGAACATTGGGGTAGCTCTTTAGGAAACGTTGCACCACTAGGTTGAAGACGTGGGCCAGGCATGGAACATGTTGGAGTCCGGCAAGCTCCAGAGCTGCTACCAGGTTCCGGCCGTTATCACAAACGACCATGCCTGGGCCCAGGTGCAGCGGCTCAAACCATATTGCCGTCTCATCGAGGAGGGCATCCCTCACCTCGGAGGCAGTGTGCTGTCTGTCCCCCAAGCTGATCAGCTTCAGCACAGCCTGCTGACGTCTACCAACGCCAGTGCTGCAACGTTTCCAACTCGTAGCTGGGGTCAATCTAACAGCGGAGGAGGAGGCGGTGGCGGAGGAGGAGGCGGTGGCGGAGGAGGAGGCGGTAGAGGAGGAGGAGGAGGAGGGGGGTGTTCTTCTCGTGTCCCTGCCAGGAATGTTAGGCGGGGAGACGAGGTACACCGGGCCAGTTTGGGAAGCAGTCCCAGCCTCAACTACATTCACCCAGTGTGCCGTCAGTGAAATGTAGCGTCCCTGTCCGCATGCACTTGTCCACGCGTCGGTGGTCAAGTGGACCTTTGTGCAAAGCGCGGAACTAAGGGCCCGCCTGATGTTGAGTGACACGTGCTGGTGCAAGGCGGGGACGGCACACCGGGAGAAGTAGTGACGGCTAGGGACGGCATAGCGAGGTGCCGCAGTTGCCATCAGGTCCAGGAAGGCGGGAGTTTCAACAAGCCGGAACGCCAACATCTCCTGGGCCAGCAGTTTAGCGATGTTGGCGTTCAAGGCTTGCGCGTGTGGGTGGTTAGCAGTGTATTTCTGCCGCCGCTCCAATGTCTGAGAGATGGTGGGTTGTTGTAAAGAAACGCCTGATGGTGCCTTTGATGGTGCAGGAGAAGGAGATAAGACAGGACCAGGGGAGGATGAGGTAGAAGTCAACAAAGTGGCGGAGGCAGATGAAGTGGTGTCCTGGCTCGTCCTCTGGAGTGCATCGCCAGCACAGTCAGCAGTGGCAGTGGCAGAGGCAGAGGCAGAGGCAGTGGCAGTGGCGTGAACGGCAGTCGGCCTTTGTCCTGCCGTTGCTGCCTGCCACTGATTCCAGTGCTTGGATTCCAAATGACGGCGCATTGAAGTGGTGGACAGGTTGCTCTTCTCAGAGCCCCTAATCAATTTCGAGAGGCAAATTGTGCAGACAACACTATATCTGTCCTCGGCGCATTCCTTGAAAAAACTCCACACCTTCGAGAAACGTGCCCTCGAGGTGGGAGTTTTTCGGGGCTGGGTACGAACTGGAACATCTTGGGAGATTCCGGGTGTGGCCTGGCTTCGCCTAAGCTGCTGACCTCTGCCTCTGCCTCTAGCTACCCTTTTTGGTGCTGCACCTGCCTCAACATCCACACTACTTTCCCCGCTTGACATCCCCCCTGTCCAGGTCGGGTCAGTGTCCTCATCATCCACCACTTCCTCTTCCAACTCCTGTCTCATCTCCTCCTCCCGCACAATGCGCCGGTCAACTGGATGCCCTGACGGCAACTGCGTCACATCATCGTCGATGAGGGTGGGTTGCTGGTCATCCACCACCAAATCGAACGGAGATGGAGGAGACTCTAGTGTTTGAGCATCTGGATACAGATGCTCCTCTGTTAGGTTCGTGGAATCGTGACGTGGAGAGGCAGGTTGAGGGACAATGAAAGGAGCGGAGAACAGCTCTGGGGAGCAGGGACAGTTTGGGTTATTGTTCTGTAAAGCTTCGGAATTTTGGGAGGAAGGAAGACAAGACTGTTGGGTAATAGGAGGAGAGGAGGCAGAGTCTGACTGGCTGCTGGACAATGTGCTGTAAGCGTTCTCTGACAGCCATTGCAAGACCTGTTCCTGGTTCTCGGGCCTACTAAGGTTTGTACCCTGCAGTTTAGTTAATGTGGCAAGCAACCCTGGCACTGTGGAGTGGCGCAATGCTTGCTGCCCCACAGGAGTAGGCACGGGACGCCCTGTGGCTTCACTGCTACCTTGCTCCCCAGAACCATTCCCCCGACCTCGCCCACGGCCTCGTCCACGTCCCTTTCCGGGAGCCTTGCGCATTTTGAATTCCTAGTTAGAAATTGGCACTGTATACCAGTAGTAAAAATTGTGGGTGCACGTAACCCCAATATATTCTTTGAATTCCCAGTCAGACACTGGCACTATATGGCAGTAGCAAGAAATGAGGGTATTTGTATTCCCAATATACTCTTTGAATTCCCAGTCAGACAATGGCACTGTATACCAGTAGTAAAAATTGTGGGTGCACGTAACCCCAATATATTCTTTGAATTCCCAGTCAGAAACTGGCACTATATGGCAGTAGCAAGAAATGAGGGTATTTGTATTCCCAATATACTCTTTGAATTCCCAGTCAGACAATGGCACTGTATACCAGTAGTAAAAATTGTGGGTGCACGTAACCCCAATATATTCTTTGAATTCCCAGTCAGACACTGGCACTATATGGCAGTAGCAAGAAATGAGGGTATTTGTATTCCCAATATACTCTTTGAATTCCCAGTCAGACAATGGCACTGTATACCAGTAGTAAAAATTGTGGGTGCACGTAACCCCAATATATTCTTTGAATTCCCAGTCAGAAACTGGCACTATATGGCAGTAGCAAGAAATGAGGGTATTTGTATTCCCAATATACTCTTTGAATTCCCAGTCAGACAATGGCACTGTATACCAGTAGTAAAAATTGTGGGTGCACGTAACCCCAATATATTCTTTGAATTCCCAGTCAGACACTGGCACTATATGGCAGTAGCAAGAAATGAGGGTATTTGTATTCCCAATATACTCTTTGAATTCCCAGTCAGACAATGGCACTGTATACCAGTAGTAAAAATTGTGGGTGCACGTAACCCCAATATATTCTTTGAATTCCCAGTCAGAAACTGGCACTATATGGCAGTAGCAAGAAATGAGGGTATTTGTATTCCCAATATACTCTTTGAATTCCCAGTCAGACAATGGCACTGTATACCAGTAGTAAAAATTGTGGGTGCACGTAACCCCAATATATTCTTTGAATTCCCAGTCAGACACTGGCACTATATGGCAGTAGCAAGAAATGAGGGTATTTGTATTCCCAATATACTCTTTGAATTCCCAGTCAGACAATGGCACTGTATACCAGTAGTAAAAATTGTGGGTGCACGTAACCCCAATATATTCTTTGAATTACCAGTCAGAAACTGGCACTATATGGCAGTAGCAAGAAATGAGGGTATTTATAACCCCAATATATTCTTTGAATTCCCAGTCAGACAATGGCACTGTATACCAGTAGTAAAAATTGTGGGTGCACGTAACCCCAATATATTCTTTGAATTACCAGTCAGAAACTGGCACTATATGGCAGTAGCAAGAAATGAGGGTATTTATAACCCCAATATATTCTTTGAATTCCCAGTCAGACAATGGCACTGTATACCAGTAGTAAAAATTGTGGGTGCACGTAACCCCAATATATTCTTTGAATTCCCAGTCAGAAACTGGCACTATATGGCAGTAGCAAGAAATGAGGGTATTTATAACCCCAATATATTCTTTGAATTCCCAGTCAGACAATGGCACTGTATACCAGTAGTAAAAATTGTGGGTGCACGTAACCCCAATATATTCTTTGAATTCCCAGTCAGAAACTGGCACTATATGGCAGTAGCAAGAAATGAGGGTATTTGTATTCCCAATATACTCTTTGAATTCCCAGTCAGACAATGGCACTGTATACCAGTAGTAAAAATTGTGGGTGCACGTAACCCCAATATATTCTTTGAATTCCCAGTCAGACACTGGCACTATATGGCAGTAGCAAGAAATGAGGGTATTTGTATTCCCAATATACTCTTTGAATTCCCAGTCAGACAATGGCACTGTATACCAGTAGTAAAAATTGTGGGTGCACGTAACCCCAATATATTCTTTGAATTCCCAGTCAGAAACTGGCACTATATGGCAGTAGCAAGAAATGAGGGTATTTGTATTCCCAATATACTCTTTGAATTCCCAGTCAGACAATGGCACTGTATACCAGTAGTAAAAATTGTGGGTGCACGTAACCCCAATATATTCTTTGAATTCCCAGTCAGACACTGGCACTATATGGCAGTAGCAAGAAATGAGGGTATTTGTATTCCCAATATACTCTTTGAATTCCCAGTCAGACAATGGCACTGTATACCAGTAGTAAAAATTGTGGGTGCACGTAACCCCAATATATTCTTTGAATTACCAGTCAGAAACTGGCACTATATGGCAGTAGCAAGAAATGAGGGTATTTATAACCCCAATATATTCTTTGAATTCCCAGTCAGACAATGGCACTGTATACCAGTAGTAAAAATTGTGGGTGCACGTAACCCCAATATATTCTTTGAATTCCCAGTCAGAAACTGGCACTATATGGCAGTAGCAAGAAATGAGGGTATTTATAACCCCAATATATTCTTTGAATTCCCAGTCAGACAATGGCACTGTATACCAGTAGTAAAAATTGTGGGTGCACGTAACCCCAATATATTCTTTGAATTCCCAGTCAGAAACTGGCACTATATGGCAGTAGCAAGAAATGAGGGTATTTGTATTCCCAATATACTCTTTGAATTCCCAGTCAGACAATGGCACTGTATACCAGTAGTAAAAATTGTGGGTGCACGTAACCCCAATATATTCTTTGAATTCCCAGTCAGACACTGGCACTATATGGCAGTAGCAAGAAATGAGGGTATTTGTATTCCCAATATACTCTTTGAATTCCCAGTCAGACAATGGCACTGTATACCAGTAGTAAAAATTGTGGGTGCACGTAACCCCAATATATTCTTTGAATTCCCAGTCAGACACTGGCACTATATGGCAGTAGCAAGAAATGAGGGTATTTGTATTCCCAATATATTCTTTGAATTCCCAGTCAGACAATGGCACTGTATACCAGTAGTAAAAATTGTGGGTGCACGTAACCCCAATATATTCTTTGAATTACCAGTCAGAAACTGGCACTATATGGCAGTAGCAAGAAATGAGGGTATTTGTATTCCCAATATATTCTTTGAATTCCCAGTCAGACAATGGCACTTTATACCAGTAGTAAAAATTGTGGGTGTATATAGCCCCAATTCTATTGCTAGGGGACTTGCAGGGTATTTCTGGGGTGAAGGTGGGGGGGCACACCGTTGGAACGGGTATCGGGGTATATATCGGGTATACGGGAATACACTGACAGTGTATTCCATTCAGGATCCTGGGAAAGCTGGGTTGCGGCGATTGAGCCCGTCAGTGCCACGTTACACTGACAAGCTTCTCCCTGGAATTTAGCTCTTACAAGAGCTGTTGGTTGTCTTCTCCTTCCTATCCTAGCCTGTCCCTGCCTACCCAGAATCTAAGCCCTAGCTAGCTGGACGGAAACCTCCGTCCTCGGTGAATTGCAAGCTCAGAATGACGCGAAGCTGGGCGTCGCTGTTCTTTTAAATTAGAGGTCACATGTTTTCGGCAGCCAATGGGTTTTGCCTACTTTTTTCAACGTCACCGGTGTCGTAGTTCCTGTCCCACCTACCCAGCGCTGTTATTGGAGCAAAAAAGGCGCCAGGGAAGGTGGGAGGGGAATCGAGTAATGGCGCACTTTACCACGCGGTGTTCGATTCGATTCGAACATGCCGAACAGCCTAATATCCGATCGAACATGAGTTCGATAGAACACTGTTCGCTCATCTCTAATTAAGATTAATAGGGGTGCCCAAACTTTTTTATAGGACTGTATATCATCAGTATCAATCTGGTGGGGCACGGACATTTGCACTATAGACTGATCAGCTGATTTGGCTATCAGAAGCCATATACAAGGTATACGACAGGAATCATCTCTGCTCCTATTCAAGTATACAGTGTATAGAGCTGGAAGCAGTTTACAGTATACAGAGCGCTACAATGTAGTGTAACTGCAGCCCTTTTTCCCAGTCACTTGACTAGGAGCACATCTGCTTCTAGCTGTATCAACCGAATCAGCTGATCAGTGTAGGGTCCAGGTGAGGCCCCACCGAGCTGATACCATTGGCCTATCCTGTGGATAGGTCATCAGTGTACATTATGACTTGGTCTCTGACAACCCCTACAACTACATGCAAGTCAAGTGTGGCAGATTAGATAAGGATTGACTTATGGTGTGGTTTTTAAGATCTGCTGCATGTCAATTTGTGTGCAGATTTTTACTAACCTATTTCAATGAGAGGAATGAAGTAAGCAGCAGAATCTGTACACATGTATAATAAAGTCAGCAGCCACCATATATGTAGGGGGGTCAGCTCCTTAGTTTGCCTTTTGCAAGGTGTTCATCGATGTATGTATGCGTGTCACAGTGTGTGTGTTTGTATATGTGTGTGACAATGTATGCACATACTGCTTGTGTCTGTTCTTCCATGTACATATGCTATACTATGATCATAAAGGTCCCTTTACAAAAACACCCGACGTAATATTTAGGAAATGATCACATTGTAGTTTATTACCACTATAATAAATTAAAGCGTATCAAGTCTCCTAAACACATAAAAGCTACAAATCTTAATAATATTGTTTGTTCTGTTGTTTCTTCACATATTTTTTTGGAATTGTTCAAAGTCCTGTATGGAAGTTTTGGCGACGTCTTCACAGAAGGTTTGATCAGGCGTGGACACCAGCTTATCTAAGGAGACGTAGTTGGGTTGTGTCGGGTCATAGATTGCTCTTTCAAGAAATGTAAGAAATTCATGTCTTTCTTTAATTCTTAACAGGTTGGAGTTAAAAACCTGAAAAGAAAAAAAAAAGATGTTATAAAAGGGTCGCACATGTGGTGGAAGCTTTCACTGAAATATATGGAATGCTCTACTCGGTACAAGATTAATAAGTACAGCAGCTTCAGACAAGTCCTAAAAACCCATCTCTTTAGGCAGCTTATCACATGTCCTGACCACATTATTGTACTACACCTCCGCACACTACACGAACGTTTCTTCTCCTATTCTATCCTTCCTACCCCATTCCTCAGATCCTGACCCCTACATCTAGAAGTTACTCTGCACTCCATGTACTTAGGATCTGTATAGTCACAGATACCAGCTGGTGATGGGCTGATATAGTTTCAGTTATATAACCTTATCCATTACCTCTTCTGTCTTTAAGACTATATGCTGAGTATCGGTGATATCAAAGGAATCATTACCAAGTTATCTTGAAGAGGCCTGTCTAAGACCAGCCCCAACGAGGTCCATGGCAGAGTCAGCTGTGGCAAGTGGTACGATGGCACATGTAGTCCCTGTTGGTGTGGAGTACATATACCATTGTGCATTGTTCCATGTACAGCTGTATTACAGGGACATTATTCTGTAGATGCAATGCTCATGGCAAGAATAACTCCATATACTAGGTAGGATTTACCACTTTGGAATATATGGGACCAGTCACATGTTTTTCTTGCACCTTGTTCTGCAGGAGTCTATGTTACTCTCTTATGCAGACAGACATATATACAGATTTTGCCTAGCTGCATTTTGTTCTACTTAAAGAGGACCTTTCATCAGATTGGGCACAGGCAGTTCTATATACTGCTGGAAAGCCGACAGTGCACTATCGACTTTCCCGATCTGTGGCCAGTGTAAAGAGCTATCGGTCCCGGTACCGTAGCGCTTTACAGTCAGAAGGGCGTTTCTGACAGTCAGTCAGGAACGTCCTTCTCCACAGCAGCGCCTATCGCGCTGTACAGTGTGAGTGGGGAGGAACGCCCCCTTCCTCTGCTCACAGTGCTCGTCAATAGACAAGTATTATCAGGAGGGGAGGGGGCGTTCCTCCCCGCTCACACTGTACAGCACGATAGGCGCTGCTGTGGAGAAGGACGTACCTGACTGACTGTCAGGAACGCCCTTCTGACTGTAAAGCGCTACGGTACCGGGACCGATAGCTCTTTACACTGGCCACAGATCGGGAAAGTCGATAGTGCACTGTCGGCTTTCCAGCAGTATATAGAACTGCCTGTGCCCAATCTGATGAAAGGTCCTCTTTAAATTAAGCCTAAGGGAGCCTTCACATGGAGTAAACACGCGTGTATTTTTGCAAAGTACACGTGTAAAAATAAGACTGCCATTGACTTCAATTGATATTTTTTACATGCCTGTAAAATGTCATTGAAGTCAATGGGAGTCTTATTTTTACAAGTGAATTTTGCAAAAATACATGCGTGTTTACTCCATGTGAAGGCTCCCTTAGACTGAGGCCCCACAGTGCGGAAACTAAGCTTTTTTGTTGCAGATTTTATTGCGGGTTTTTGAGCCAAAGCCAAGAATGGTTACAAAGGGATATGAGAGCTACTGTATATAGGAAGTCATTCTATTTCTAACTTTTACCCAATCCACTCCTGGCTTTGGCTCAAAAAACCGCAACAACAAAAAAAATCTGTGTTTCCACAACGTGGGGCCTTAGCTTAATGAAGTTTTCCAAGGAAAAACCTTTATGGCAGATCCACAGAATACTCACCTCTGGGACCCCCAACTATATCAATAACGAGACCCCACCAGCCTTCACGCCCCTTTACTAACCTGAGGGTCACCTAGCTGTGAAGACTGTCAGCTATGGAACAATGTCACTCGCTACTCTATGCTGCTTCTGTAACTACCATTCACTTCTGTCGCATCCATCAGACATTTATGGCATATCCTGTAGCTATACCATAAATTTCTTATATGTGAAAATCCCTTTAAAGTGGTTATCCAGTTATTAAAAATATATGGACCAAATAGCAGGATGAATCAATACAATGCATGCCCTGTTTAAATTAATCAGAGTTCATCTGATTTATTTGTTATTATTATTCATTTTATTTCCAGGTCAATGACCTCAGAGTGAAGTTTTGTTTGCAAGCTCACTACTCCTCCCTGTAAGCAGTTCAGCTAGCATATGAAACAGCACAGCAGCACGTCACCTCAGATGTGGGAGTGATTTAGAGAGTAGGCAGACTACTGTCCACTAGCAGCGTACAGCATCCAGAGGCTGACTGGACAGCTGATCTGTGTAGGGTCAGGGTGTCAGATACCCTCACAGATGACGTACTGATCCCCTGTCCTGTGGATAAGTCATCATTATGAAAAATCAATTTTGCAGGAAAAAAACCCAATTCCTATGCACAGAGCGGACTTTAATTTGCACAAATGTCTACAACAAATCTACCATGTTAGACGAATGGGATCTTGTAATGTACAATTACCTGTGGGAAGTGCATGATGATGTGGTGAGGAATCCCCATCGTGTTGTGCACATAATCAAAGGTTTCGGTAAGCTTCTTCTTGCTACCCGCTAACATCTTAGGAACCTTTAGCGCAATATGTTGTATCTCATTTTTACGAAATCCAAATTCAATTTCGAATACCTTCCAAAGGAAGAGAAATAAAATAAATATATCATGAAGAAATTATTGGGGTCCACATAGTGCACAAAAAAAGTGCTTTTTGTTGCAGATTGCACTGCAATTTTTTGAGACAATCATCTACTGAAAATAATTGGGGTGTTAACCGTCATTGTAATCCTGTCTGTGATGGTAACAAGACGACTACTGAGAAGTGATCTCTACAGAACATGTGTCAGTTCAAGTGCCCACCTGGGGAAGAGGGTTGGTATCAGTGGTCAGGATTATCCGCTTTATGTGACAGATATCGGACAGATAAGCCTGTATACAGATACAGTAATAGAAACGTTGTCGAGATCCATCATTTTCATTCGGTCTGTTATCCTTAGGTGTACGGTGACGTCTCAACTTTAGTTCTCAAGGGTGATAATTTGAGCCTGGCAGCAGCTTACTCTCCTCTCAACATACAGAGGAAGAAAAAGCCGAATCGAGAGGAATAGTTTTAGAATAAGTATACCTTAAATGTGTTTTCAGGGCTAAAAATATTGCTGACCTATCATAAGAATTGTGCAGCCAATATTCAGCACTCCACAGCACAGAGAATGGAGCAGGAAGCAGACAGCACTGTTCTCAGTGTAGTGGCCAGATCAGGTACTGCAGTTCATAAGCTGCAGTGACTCAGTTGTGCCATCATACAGAGAATAGCGCTGTCTGCTTCCTGCTCCATTCTCTGTGCCAGCTACAGCTGATCGGTGAGAGAATTTCTGTCTTTCTGGTGGGCACTTTGAGTGGCCATTGCATCAAGTTAAAATGTATCAGCTGACACCAACTTATAATGGCCTTTGACTTTACAGCTGAGATGTTTTATATCCTCCAGAAACCGATCAATTCATGTGGCAATGAAGAGAGAAGTTTTATTTAAGAAAAAAAAAAAAAAACACGACTCCACTACCTTCAGATTCTCCTTTATAGGCTCAAGGCTGCCAGTTATCATCCTTGGAAGACAAGTAACCAATTCTCGAGTCTGCAGGAAAGGTAAAACAAAGCAAAACACAGCAATGTCATCTCATCTATAGGTTCTGAATTACAATGGCTGTAAAGGCATAAAAAAGTAAAATACAGAAGATTTTATAAATTGTTATTTTTATTCATTTTTTTCAGTCTGTAGAGTGGTTAAAAATACATCTGACAGACGTTAAACCACACATTTCACTGCCTCGACCAACTCTTTCCATCCTTCAATAGGGGCAATGCCACCGACTGTGGCTCAGTTGGAATTTTTTCTCTAGCCCCTACCATTCGCTAGGTGTTACTTTCAGCACAGTTATACTTTCTGCTGTCAGATGCGCGGTCCCAGTCCGTCTGCTCCAGGCAAGGACCGCCCACCTGACCATAGAGAGCATGACGGTGTTGAAATTAACAGCAATGATTGCTTGGGAAAGGTGGGGGCTAGAGAAAAAAAATTCCAAGTGAGCCAGAATTGATAAAGTTGCACCTATAGCAGGATGCAAAGAGCTAGAGTTGATGGAGGTGGTAAGGGATCTGATCATTAAAACTCAATTTTTTGTCCCTAACACGTAGGAATAACCTTAAGAAAGGCTCCTCTTCTCCTACCTTTAGAGGTCTTCTCCGGGCCTCAGTTCAGTATAAATACTGGTTTTCATCGGTATGCAAACGAGTTCATTCACAGCACTGGGGGCAGGCCGGAGCACTCTAACAGCACTGGGGGCGTTCCCAATGCTGCGAGAGAACTCTCCAGCGCCGCCTCCATCTTCTTCAGGAACGGCCTCTCTTCGCGGCTTCTTCCTGCGCTGGCTTCAAACTTCTAGGCCTCAGGCAGCCAACTGTGCATGCCTGCCGGCCATAAGAAAGTGGACGCTTACAATAGTGTGTAAGAGGCCATTTTCTTGTGGCCAGTGGGCATGCGCAGTCAGCTGCCCAAGGCCTAGAAGTTTGAAGCCAGCGCCGGAAGAAGAAAGAGCCCGTTCCTTAAGAAGATGGAGGCGGCGCTGGAGAGTTCTCTCTCAGCACTGGGGATGCCCCAGTGCTGTTTGAGCGCTGAGGACCGCCCCAGTGCTGCGAGGGAACTCATTTACAGACTGACGAAAACCGAGATTTATACCGAACGGTGGCCCGGAGAAGACATCTAAAGGTAGGAGAAGAATAGCCTTTCTTGAGGCTATTCCTATGTGTTAGGGACAAAAAAATTGAGTTTTAATGATAGGATCCCTTTAAACTAAAAAAATGGGTAACCTACAGACCTATTTACAATCACTGACTTTGTAGGTGTCCTGAACACAAATGGAACAATAACTGAAAGATCCCCACTCAGATCAGCTGTTTCACTCTGCAGATCAGCCCCATTTTTCTAAAGATTAAAAGCTATGGTAGAAAGTCAGAGGGCTGGAAAGTGTGGCGGAATAGGAGAGGAAATTCCTCATTGCTTTCCACTGTGTGAATTTACTTCTAATTGACAGCAAGCAGAGATCTTGATAATCTTAAGGAATTGCTCTACAAACTATAATAGGAAAGTTATCATGTCTCAATAAGGTCCTGCATTATTTCCCACCTAAGACATAAATGTTGTAATAATCAGAATTTGCAGTAGGGGGCGCTCTCCACCAAAGCGTACTAGAAGTTACACACAGGAAAAGCAAACACTACAAGTACCCTAAGCCAACACATTCTTACCTTCTCGCCACTGAGCCCCAGTTGTTTCTGGATGAAGCCCAGGCGGTTATCCAGCCTTTCCACTGAAAAGTTCAGTAAATAGGGGGCGCGGGAGACAATTCTGGCAATCGCATGTCTGCTGAACTTTTTAGAGCTCAGGTAAGCCACCCTACAGGAATAAGAGCACCGCACGTTACCTAGTGATCTCCAGACAGGTGTGAGGAGAGTGCAAAGGAGTTTCAGTGAAGGTGTCAACCGAAAAATGCAACTATATTGTATTGCAGGCAGATGTCAGTATATGAATGACTGCAGTGGAAAATAACTACGAGGATACCATACTCTGTGTTGTTCCATGTGCACAAGGACGGGACTATTTAAAGGGACGTCTACCTAAAATACAAGTCTCCTTTTTCACAAATCCACAGATGCCTATGTGAAAGTTTACATATCCTGATAGGTCACTTTGTATACAGTGTTGTATTACTAACACTATATGAGCTGTCAGGTCATTCTAGTACAAGAGACCTAGAGTCTGAACACATGTTTATCTGTGTCCTAATGTGACTCATATGCACCTAGTAAGAAAATATCTACATACATAAACACACATATAGAATAAAAAATAATATTTTATATATATATATATATATATATATATATATATATATATTTTTTTTTTTTTTTTTCAAAGAAAAATAGTTGAAGCAGCACCAGCAAATCTGGGGATTATCCCACAAATTGCACGGCTGAAACCCCTCTCCAGGCATAAGGGTTTGCAATAGAAAAAACAATCCGGTCTGTCAGCAACTTGTATGGATGGAAAATGTCCTTTTATTGGAAAAAGCAGTACACCACGTATCGGTCCACACTGGGACCTTTTGCACTTGAGAAAGGTCCCAGTGTTATTCCCCATATATACTCAAGTATAAGCCGACTCGAATATAAGCCGAGGCCCCTAATTTTACCACAAAAAACTGGGAAAACTTATTGACTCGAGTATAAACCGAGGGGGGAAATGCAGCAGCTACTGGAAAATTTCAAAAATTAAAATGGTCAGAGTTTTTGGGTGCAGTAGGTGCTGGGGGAGGGGAGGGGGTGTTGTGGTTGTCTGTCTGCCCCTTCCCTGAGCTTGAGGACTGTTTTTTTTTCCCCCACTTGGAATTCAATCTGGCTGAATATAGGGGATCTGCAGTGCTCCTATTAACCCCTTCCTGACGGAACAGGAGCACTGCAGATCCCCTATATTCAGTAGACCGGGCACTGTCAGACACAGGGATACCTAATGTGTATGCGTTTCACAGTCATTTTCTTTTGTGTCTATTCTAGGGAAAGGAGTGATGTAGAATGTTTATTTTTTTATAGCTTCCTTTTTCCCCCCAGTATTTTATGGGAGATTCTATACATTGATATTGCGGCTGGTCATAGACCTCCCCCCCCCCTTCCTGTAAAAAAAAATAAAAAAAATATTTTTTGCTGACTCGAGTATAAGCCAAGGGGGGCTTTTTCAGAACAAAAGCTGTGCTGAAAAATTCGGCTTATACTCGACACACATATATATATATATATATATATATATATATATATATATATATATATATACACACACATATACACACACACACACACTCTCTCTATATCTATCTATCTGTGGTGACAATCGGAGTCAGCATTGATGTTTTATCCCTTTACTTGTATTTCAAGGGAGTTTCCTGACAAAGCACATTATCCCCCATCCTATGGACCCATAGCTTGCAGATCAGCGGGGGTCTGTACACTTTTGCTCCCACTGATCAGGAGAACAGGGGGCACTGCTCCATTCATTTCAGTGGGAGTGCCAGATGAGCTGCCAATTTACAGCTCTTGGTTATGTCTGGAGCTCCAGCAGTCTGGATCTCTGTTGTTCAGGTCCCAAATAATGGAGACCTGTGCGCAGATGTGAACCTAGCCTGAGAGGCATTCACACTGGAGAACCGACCTGCTACTGCAGAATTGTCCTAGCATCAATGCCGTCATGGGTTAGGCATGGACTTACAGCATTTCATCTATAGGTGGGACTAGAGCGACCGTTGTCTTCCTTCTAGAGGAGAGCTCACTTGGTTTACATACACTAGGCCCATTCTAAGTTACGGCCTCGGAGTCGTCAGATCCAATTACAAAGACTGAACAAACATAAAAGGCTCCAAATTAATCAGGAACCTGAAATGTCAGGTCTGGATTATGGCTGAGAAGGCGCCATATCTGCTTACACCGCAGCCTACATGTACATGGCTGTACTAAGCGATACACAAGGATTATCAGTGAACACATGATCTGCCATCAAGCGACAAACTTTAGCACCTTAAATCCCAATTCAGTCTTCACTAAGTCTCCAGATTGCAAATATTTCATTTTTATGTCTGTATGCTCTGAAACTTCACAAAGGGTCCGCACGCTCCTCCGTCATTTGTTGTATCCACCTTAAAAGTTTAGGTTGGCAGGTAATATCAGATAGCTGCTGGCTGAATGCTTGTTTGGGAAAAGCTATGCCTTCCTCACTATACACATGGAAGAATACTGAACTAGGGACAACTCATCATCCCTGAGACAAGAAGATTTGCAATGTTGAAATTCAATAGCCCAATTCTTTAGGACGCACCATATACACTGGATGGTTGGCGGGTCTGGCTGACATTAATTTAGTGGATAGCCAGTTTTATTGGCCTAGATATCACAGAGCTCAGCTTCTCTCCTCTATTGCATAACCTTATATATCACAGAGCTCAGCTTCTCTCCTCTATTGCATAACCTTATATATCACAGAGCTCAGCTTCTCTCCTCTATCACATAACCTCATATATCACAGAGCTCAGCTTCTCTCCTCTATCATATAACCCTATATATCACAGCGCTCAGCTTCTCTCCTCTAAACTATAACCCTATATATCACAGAGCTCAGCTTCTCTCCCTCTATCAGAAAGGTCAGTAGTTGAACGGATTCTCCCAGTGATATACAAGAAAACCACTGACACTGAATGCTCGAGTACGAACACCATTACAACGCTGTGTTGTTGAAGCACGGCCCCGTGGGAAGAAAATGCAAATGAGTGGAGATAAGCCTGTGTATTCACCATGTACCTGCTCGCACACACCCTGACACTGTTATGAAACAACCAGAGCTGCTGTTAGATACGATACCATATAATTGCTCAGTACAACAAGCTGCTTTGTGTTCACTTTGGCAGGGACTCTGATAATAGTCACACACAACATTTGTCCTGACTTGTCAGTCGACATTTTATTATGCACCATTAGAAGAGAACACCTAATGTGCAAAGTGTCAGTGAGTGACAAGTAAACACGCCATGCTTTACTTATAGGCGCATATACTATATATACACACTGCCATTCCCCGGCTAGCTGTCTATTGTTCAAGGCTATCAGACATGAGAGACCAGAGAGCTGGGCACACAGTGTATGTCCATGAGAGTCGTCTGCCTGGAAATCATCCCATGTATTTTAGGCTCAGAGGTCATTGAACTTTTCCTCGAACGTTTTATTAGACTACGGATATTTATTAGTATACAGCTGGCATAGAAAGGAATGGAGTGTATCAGCTACATATACTGCCAGATAAATGGAAGAAAAATCCAGAAAATATATATGTATGATATGTTCTGTGGTGTAGCGGACTCCGTCAGCATTTAAAGGGATATTCCCTGCCTGTACATTTATGGCATTTCCATACAATATCCCATGTCTGACACACAGGTGTTCCCAACCTAAATTTGGCAGTCCCCGTGAATGGAGAAGGGGTCACATATAAGCAGCTGCTGTTTCCAGTCACTTCTGCGGGAGTTCTTAAAACTGACAAGCAAGCGAGTAGCCATGATAAGGAGTTGTGTGGACTTACCAAGCTGGTGTGCGGCTACTAAGTACACATATATAGGAGATACGGAAGGAAAATACCGTATATACTCCAGTATAAGCCGACCCGAATATAAGCCGAGGTCTCTAATTTTACCACAAAAAACTGGGAAAACTTATTGACTCGAGTATAAGCCGAGGGGGGGAAATGCAGCAGCTACTGGAAAGTTTCAAAAATTAAAATGGTCGGAGTTTTTGGGTGCAGTAGATGCTGGGGGAGGGGAGGGGGTGTTTTGGTTGTCTGTCTGCCCCTTCCCTGAGCTTGAGGACTGTTCCCCCCCCCCCCCCACACTTGGAATTCAGTCTGGCTGTATATAGGGGATCTGCAGTGCTCCTATTAACCCCTTCCCGATGGAACAGGAGCACTGCAGATCACTATATTCAGTAGACCGGGCACTGTCAGACACAGGGATACCTAATGTGTTTGTGTGTCACAGTCATTTTCTACTTTTATATGTATTCTAGGGAAAGGAGGGATTTACAACTATTATTTTTTTTAAAGCTTCTTTTTTCCCCACTATTTTATGGGAGATTCTATACATTAATATTGCGGCTGGTCATAGACACCCACCCCCCTTAAAAATTTTTATTTTTTTTTGCTGACTCAAGTATAAGCCAAGGGGGGCTTTTTCAGCACAAAAACTGTGCTGAAAAATTCGGCTTATACTCAAGTATATACGGTAGTCAAGTAAACACACATGAGTGTTTCCATATCTTCCAGAGTTGTATGGGTGACAGCAGCCAGGGTCGGGTACATCACTCATAGTTATGCTCACATAGCTGAATTTGGTGCCAATAGCGAGACAGATGCCTCAAAACCAGCTCCAAATTCCACCCGGATTCTGACCCCCATTGTTTGCACTGAAAAAAAAAAAAAAAAAAAAAAAAAAAAAGAGCGTTCTGCTCGATCTTGCTGCAAAATCTGTGGCTGATCGGTCCTATTCATTGGGCGCTGAATGCCATAGCAGAAAGCCACATGAAGCAAAAGGGCAGGAATCAAAGGCAGAAGTCTTCCTCATAGGGTACCCGTTTTAGAATACAATGTCGGTCCCAGCTAGTCTAACATACTATGTATAGTCGGCTGTCCAGGGTTCCCATAATTTTAGCATACAATGTGGTTTGCTGCTTCCATCTAACATACTGTGGATTGGAGAATATCATTAAAAGAAAAACTTATTTTTATTACAGATTTTGTTTAGACTGTGCAACAGGATAAAGAGGCGTTAATGTGGTTAATGTGGTTATCTGGTCTCAAATGTATTTGTCTACAGGATATGACATCAATGTGTGATCTTTGGGTGCCTGATGCCTAAACCACACACAGATCAAGTGTCCCGGCAGCCTCCAGATGACAGAAACTTCTAGTGGACGGGGAGCGTGCGCAACATCGCTAGGCGCGGCGGTCCAATCCGCCAGTACCACTGTTAGGCAGTAAGCGGGGCCGCTGTGCCGCTCCTATTACTTGAATCGTGCTCTCCTCCGACAGCAGCTTCAGGTGCGGTGCATGGGGTCCTGCTGTCAGACACCCACAAATCCCATAATCTTGTGGATAGGTCATCAGTATGAAAAATCGATTTGGAGCCGGAAAACCTGCCGGTAATGCAAGAGCCGTATAACATCATACAAAATTGCGTATACTGCTCTGTTCCTCACAATAAACCACAGCAGTGATTATATATACACTGCCCTCTATACTATAGTCAATGGTGAAACCCTGTCTATATAGTATATAGCATAAAGAGTGTTGTGCTCTAAATAATACCATATATAAGTTACATTAATATCTCACCCCAACATTACAAAGAAACGTTTCCACTACAAAGCATATGAAGCTTACTTTCTTGCTTAAATTCCAGGTTGTGCCCAACAGCGCGTATGATGGACGACAGCCGGAAGGGTTTTTTGTTAGACGCGTAATTGTTACCGGGAAGGTCGACTAGGCTAGCGTATACAAGATGGCAGCTGTAAACAGGTAAGTTATGTCCCTGCAGATTTCCAAGGAAAAATGGTTAAGTCTAATTTTTGAAATTTTCCAGTAGCTGCTGCATTCCCCCCCCCCCCCTCGGCTTATACTCGAGTCAATAAGTTTTCCCAGTTTTTTGTGGTAAAATTAGGGGGCTCGGCTTATACTCGAGTATATACAGTATATCACCAGATAATTCTCCATCATTACAAGATATATCCTCCATAATTGTACTGTAGCGACCCGTGCACCTATACAATCACATGACCAAGGCAGACAATGATCTACCGGAAATAAACATTAAAGCGCGTTATCAGGTATAAAAATGGATGACCGATCCTTAGGATAGGTAATCAACTGTAGATCGCTGAGGGTCCAACACCCAGGACCCCGCCGATTGGCTGTTTGAAGAGGTGAGGGCTGAGGCCTCTTCACTATTTACCAAGCACAGCACTATACTTTACGTAGCAGCTATCCTCGAATGTCTTAGCTGCAAACAGGCCAAGTTAGTAATGAACATAATGTTACATGACCTGTGATGACCCCATTTTTAAAGGGGTACTCCCATGACGCTTGTTCACTAACCTGCAGGCTGTTGTGCTCTCTTCACTTCCTGCTTTTCTCGGCACATAGGTGGGCGGGGTTTCACTTGCACGGGATTGGTTGTAAAAGAATTACCACAGTGTGAAGCTGATGTAGCAGAGCTGGATTTGAGTCAGTTTGTATTACATACAGAGGTAATAGACTCCCTATCTCAGCCCTTATCAGCCAAATTCAATTAAACCTACTGATAAGAGCTCAGAAATCCCAGGGAGCTCTCAGCTCAACCATCTGAGAAGCTCCGCTACTTATCAGACACAAACAGCTCAGAGCTGCTCCCCTCCCTCCCCCCTGAGAGCAGGCAGCTACATCACTTGACAAATGAGCAGTTAATCCGAAGGGCCATAGAAACAGAGTGTAAACAATGAAGTGAATAAATTAAGATAGCGGCCAAACAAAGCAGTTTTGATAAAGCAATGCATTTAGGAAAAGTCTTAAATCCACATAAACTAGCAGTATAGATAGGATCCTTGTGATGGGACAACCCCTTCAAGTGTAGAAACTGGAATACCCCTTTAATATTCAATCTGAACGAGCAGACATGCAGCGTAAAGCAAGAGGGAGAGGAAAAAAAAATTATTAATGGCACAAAAGCTGCCAAAATACCAAAAGTTGTTCAAAAGTTTAGTTACGCTTTACTGGGTAAATGACAAGTAAGATGTCAATGTGGCTAACATTTTGCAAATGGCACCTAGACTTTTAAGGCAGTTGAAAAATATGGGTACGTGTCAACTGTGTCACTGTCAACGTTATCTGCATCCTTAGGACACAGACGGAGTTGAATAGAATGGTGAAGCAGGGAGCCTGGAGCTTCCTGCTCCACCATTCAGACTGCTGCTGGTGATATCTATGGCTCAGTGCAGGCCTGCTAGATAGAACCAGAGATAACAGGAGGAAAGTTGCAAAAAGCACAGTGAGAACAAGCCATGGTAACACTCTTTTTCATATTTATATAACTACTACAAGTGGTCCACTGGGGACCATTATACTGTGTTAGGGGTCCAAATGGTTAGTATTATACTGTGCGAGAGGTGGAAATGGGGAGCATTATACTATTGGGGTCACTTGGGAGAATCATAGTGTATAGCAGAGTACAGGGGAGCATTATACTGCATGTGGCGGCCAAAGGGGAGCATTATACAGATTGAAAACTAAAAGTTTGTTTTGGCTCCTGTTTTGTAGTTTGGTGCACTGATGGGTGGCACAACAAATAATGTCACCCAGAATATAAATTAAACATACCCCAACCTTACAACACCTAATAATAATGGTCTGATGCATGCTCCAGTACCGCTATCTATACAGTATACACAGGGGTTGCTAGTAGTGGATATAGCTAATCACAGTCATTATGGACTGTGGCGTATTATAGAAAGTGATACCACTGCAGGCGGCATAAATTGCTACCCGCATGACAAAATAAGAACTGATAAGAGAAAAATATAGGTCAACCACAGAAGCGCATACTGAGGCCTGATGAAAATCGGAGAATAAAAAAAAACGAGAGGTTTTCTGCTGTAAATACATTGCAGTATATAGCGTCTATATATCTGCTACTTTCTCCAGCACATAGGATTGTGTCAGGGTTGGCGGGCTTTCAAGTCCCATATATGTTCTGTAAATAAAACTTGACAAGTTATCATGGGAACAAAAATTAGTGCCCGATTGTGTGTACCCCCCTTATTTTTCCTCCTACAATGTGCCCAACTAGTCTCAGCTATTAGCATCAATCAATATCGGTTGCTACACTGTTTCCAGCACAGTTGGATTTTTTTGTTCTAGCCCCCACCGTTCCTGAGCAATCAATGCTGTTAGTTTTGGTGCCTGATATACTATATAGGCTCTGGAGGGTGGTGTCAGGCAGGAGCAGGCAAGGGGTGCGGTTCTGACAATGGCTGCCTCTGATTGGGGCTTTGAATCACGCCCCCTGCCTGACACCACCCTTCTTACATTACAGAGCTTAAATAGCACATCAGGCACCAAAACTAACTGCGCTTGTTGCTCAGGAACAGTGGGGGCTAGAGAGAAAATTCCAACTGTGCTGGAATCAGTGGAGCAGTGACTATTAACAGATGTTAAGAACTGGAACTGATGTACTTTTTAATATCTTTATAAATGATCTGGACGATGGAATTATTGGGGAACTCATAAAATTTGCAGATGATACGAAGATAGGAGGAATAGCCAACACTAGAGAGGAGAGAGAGTGTATTCAAAAGGACTTAGACACACTGGAACAATAGGCTGAGGCGAACAAAATGGTATTTAACAGGGAGAAATGCAAAGTTCTACATCTGGGTAACAGAAATGTAAAAAACATATATAGTATGGGAGGAATAGAACTAAGTGATAGCATAGGGGAAAAGGACTTGGGCATAATAGTAGATCACAAATTCAACATGAGCCAACAGTGCGGTGCTGCTGCAAAAAAGGCTAATAAAATTCTGGGATGTATTAAGACAAGCATTGAATCTAGATCAAGAGAGGTCATTATTCCGCTGTACTCTTCCCTGGTCAGACCACACCTGGAATACTGTGTACAGTTCTGGGCGCC
Organism: Leptodactylus fuscus; assembly: GCF_031893055.1. Classification (NCBI taxonomy): domain Eukaryota; kingdom Metazoa; phylum Chordata; class Amphibia; order Anura; family Leptodactylidae; genus Leptodactylus; species Leptodactylus fuscus. Next base: position 33,902,948 of record NC_134268.1, read on the forward strand.
TCAATTCAAGAAAGACATCGATATATTGGAGCAAGTCCAGAGAAGAGCAACCAAAATGGTGGAAGGTCTGCAAACCATGTCCTATGAGGAGCGGCTAAAAGAACTGGGATTGTTTAGTTTGCAGAAGAGAAGGCTGAGGGGAGATTTAATAGCAGTCTACAAATATCTGAAAGGTAGTCACAGTGCAGAGGGATCTACCCTATTCTCATTAGCACAAGGAAGTACAAGAAGCAATGGGATGAAACTAAAGGGAAAGAGATACAGATTAGACATTAGGAAAAACTTTCTGACAGTGAGGGGAGTGAGAGAGTGGAATAGGCTGCCACGGGAGGTGGTGGGCGCTCCATCAATGGAAATCTTCAAGCGGAATCTGGATAAACATATAGCTGGGATGATTTAGGAAAACCTGCACTCGCAGGCGGTTGGACCCGATGGCCCTTGAGGTCCCTTCCAACTCTACCATAAGAATAAGAATGAGGTGGTGAAAGGTTCTCTTTAAAAATTTTGCACACTGTGGGTGGTCACTCCCTCTTCAGCTAATTCTAGCGTCTCCTCTCCGTTGTTTAAGTTTATCAGAGGACCAGAACAGTGGAGAGGCGGTCCACTAAAATAGCAGTAACACACAAGGTCCAACAAACCCCCATCAAATTTAATGGGGTCCATCAGGTTTATGTTATTTTAACCAATTTTCAGGCAGACACTGCCTGATGTGAACACAGCCTTAGCCCACAAATATACAACTCTCCACTACAGCAACACAAAAATGTGGCCAGAAACAATAGTACATGGGCTTTGATAAACTTTCCAAAGGGGGTCTAAAACACTCACTGACTATATGATGGCTCTGGCTAACAAGATGATAAGTCATAAAAGGTTTTTCTCAAAGTCAAATTCTTGTAAGTCATAGGAATATAATGCAATTTGCATATAGTTACCAATAATAAAAAAAAAAAATTATATATATATATAAATTTTCTCCATATATTCACCATATAAATGCAGTTTGTGTCCTTCTAAATATATTTATATTAGTTACAGCGCTCGCAAACAGACTAGATAGGAAAAAGATAAGAAATGACTATTTGTGGCGCAGCAGCTGCTGAACTCCATAAAAGACTCAGTCTTCATGGAAAAGCAAGGAACAAGCCGCAGCGCCTCCACCGCCAAGGTTACTGATAAACTCATTTTGTCATTTGTTTAACTAGCAATACCCGCGACTTCGTCTGCGGCCCCCTTCCACCCCTGCGCGACCCACCTGCAGTGCAGCCCCGGGCCCCCCGCATTGCCCTGTGGCTGTCGTGACCCTGGCCTCCCCTAGCTCCCTGCGGCCGCCGTGTCCCCGGCCTCGCCCTCAGGTCTTTCAGCCTCTGCCAACCGTGATTTCGGTGCTCGCGGTTGGGAAAAAAACCAACAAACTACAGGGATGGTAAGGCGCCTAGGTTTACCTCCATGCGCCATTCTAGGTATGTGTGAAATCGCACTGTAATCCGTTGGGCCGTTTTGGCGTGATTGAGGAACAAACATCCAAACACACAAACTTTTTTTTTTTAGATTTTATAACCTATCTAACTTCCTTTTAATAGAAAACAGGCTGTAATATTCTCCTTAGCAACCCTCTAGGTGAGCGGTTACCAGGGAAAGTCCGTACACTTTTGTGTTGTGAATATGCAGAACTGAAGCATTTACCAAATCGGGGGGTGGTCACTTCAAATGGCCGTATCTCTAGTTTTATACCACCTAGAAAAAAGGTTCCGGTATCACAAGAAAACGTTAATGGATTTTCAATTTGTGATATCTCTAATACTTTTAAAGCTGTTGTCAGCATGGGAACCATTTTTTTACTTGGTATACAACCGGAGATATAACCATTTGAAGTCCCCATCCCTCCCCTTTGGTAGATTCTTCAGCTCTATATACTACATTGAGTACAGGTATATGGACAGAGGATCCCTGACAATGTATAGTTAGAGCATTGGTAATGGGAAGGCCGATTACATTACAACGCTGCATTATACTGTTCCTCTGTTGTTCCCCCTAGTAATGTATGAATATGTTAATTGGTTTGTATGTTCTCCCTGTGTTTGTGTGGATTTCCATCCCATATTCCAAAGACATACTGATAGGGAAAATGTACATTGTGATCTCTATGTGGGCTCATAATCTACATAAAAGAAAAAAGAAATTTCTCATATCACATCAAAACAACCTCAGTTCAGAGCAGTCCCCAGATTTAGGTCAGACGTTGCGGGATGATCTTATGAAGACGTCTGTTGTCTCTATAAAGCTCGGCGTGTCTGATGTCAGCTCTGTAAAGTGACTGCCGCAGTCTGTGCTGTCACTAGAAAGCCTTTGAAGCTCCTTCTTACCAAGATTTTCCCTTCAATAAGTAGCAATAGGCAATGCTGAGGATATTGTAAAAGCATCTTATGGAGGAACCCATCACCGTTATCCTGGTGCTGTGCACAGATCACTATGTACAGGGTCAACGAAAGGAACAGCAATAAGGGGATCTGTATGTACAGGGTCAACTCAGGGAACAACAGTAAGGGGATCTGTATGTACAGGGTCAACTCAGGGAACAGCAATAAGGGGATCTGTATGTACAGGGTCAACTCAGGGAACAGCAATAAGGGGATCTGTATGTACAGGGTCAACTCAGGGAACAGCAATAAGGGGATCTGTATGTACAGGGTCAACTCAGGGAACAGCAATAAGGGGATCTGTATGTACAGGGTCAACTCAGGGAACAGCAATAAGGGGATCTGTATGTACAGGGTCAACTCAGGGAACAGCAATAAGGGGATCTGTATGTACAGGGTCAACTCAGGGAACAGCAATAAGGAGATCTGTATGTACAGGGTCAACTCAGGGAACAACAGTAAGGGGATCTGTATGTACAGGGTCAACTCAGGGAACAGCAATAAGGAGATCTGTATGTACAGGGTCAACTCAGGGAACAACAGTAAGGGGATCTGTATGTACAGGCTCAACTCAGGGAACAACAATAAGGGGATCTGTATGTACAGGGTCAACTCAGGGAACAGCAATAAGGAGATCTGTATGTACAGGGTCAACTCAGGGAACAACAGTAAGGGGATCTGTATGTACAGGGTCAACTCAGGGAACAGCAATAAGGGGATCTGTATGTACAGGGTCAACTCAGGGAACAACAGTAAGGGGATCTGTATGTACAGGGTCAACTCAGGGAACAGCAATAAGGAGATCTGTATGTACAGGGTCAACTCAGGGAACAACAATAAGGGGATCTGTATGTACAGGGTCAACTCAGGGAACAGCAATAAGGGGATCTGTATGTACAGGGTCAACTCAGGGAACAGCAATAAGGGGATCGGTATGTACAGGGTCAACTCGGGGTACAACAATAAGGGGATCTGTATGTACAGGGTCAACTCAGGGAACAGCAATAAGGGGATCGGTATGTACAGGGTCAACTCGGGGTACAACAATAAGGGGATCTGTATGTACAGGGTCAACTCGGGGTACAACAATAAGGGGATCTGTATGTACAGGGTCAACTCGGGGTACAACAATAAGGGGATCTGTATGTACAGGGTCAACTCAGGGAACAGCAATAAGGAGATCTGTATGTACAGGGTCAACTCAGGGAACAGCAATAAGGGGATCTGTATGTACAGGGTCAACTCAGGGAACAGCAATAAGGAGATCTGTATGTACAGGGTCAACTCAGGGAACAACAGTAAGGGGATCTGTATGTACAGGGTCAACTCAGGGAACAGCAATAAGGAGATCTGTATGTACAGGGTCAACTCAGGGAACAACAATAAGGGGATCTGTATGTACAGGGTCAACTCAGGGAACAACAATAAGGGGATCTGTATGTACAGGGTCAACTCAGGGAACAGCAATAAGGAGATCTGTATGTACAGGGTCAACTCAGGGAGCAACAGTAAGGGGATCTGTATGTACAGGGTCAACTCAGGGAACAGCAATAAGGGGATCTGTATGTACAGGGTCAACTCAGGGAACAGCAATAAGGGGATCGGTATGTACAGGGTCAACTCGGGGTACAACAATAAGGGGATCTGTATGTACAGGGTCAATGAAGGGAACAGCAATAAGGGGATCTGTATGTACAGGGTCAACTCGGGGTACAACAATAAGGGGATCTGTATGTACAGGGTCAACTCGGGGTACAACAATAAGGGGATCTGTATGTACAGGGTCAACTCGGGGTACAACAATAAGGGGATCTGTATGTACAGGGTCAACTCGGGGTACAACAATAAGGGGATCTGTATGTACAGGGTCAACTCGGGGTACAACAATAAGGGGATCTGTATGTACAGGGTCAACTCAGGGAACAGCAATAAGGAGATCTGTATGTACAGGGTCAACTCAGGGAACAACAATAAGGGGATCTGTATGTACAGGGTCAACTCAGGGAACAGCAATAAGGGGATCGGTATGTACAGGGTCAACTCGGGGTACAACAATAAGGGGATCTGTATGTACAGGGTCAACTCGGGGTACAACAATAAGGGGATCTGTATGTACAGGGTCAACTCGGGGTACAACAATAAGGGGATCTGTATGTACAGGGTCAACTCGGGGTACAACAATAAGGGGATCTGTATGTACAGGGTCAACTCGGGGTACAACAATAAGGGGATCTGTATGTACAGGGTCAACTCAGGGAACAGCAATAAGGGGATCTGTATGTACAGGGTCAACTCAGGGAACAGCAATAAGGGGATCTGTATGTACAGGGTCAACTCAGGGAACAACAATAAGGGGATCTGTATGTACAGGGTCAACTCAGGGAACAGCAATAAGGGGATCTGTATGTACAGGGTCAACTCAGGGAACAGCAATAAGGGGATCTGTATGTACAGGGTCAACTCAGGGAACAACAATAAGGGGATCTGTATGTACAGGGTCAACAAAGGGGATAACAGTAAGGGGATCTGTATGTACAGGGTCAACTCAGGGAACAGCAATAAGGAGATCTGTATGTACAGGGTCAACTCAGGGAACAACAGTAAGGGGATCTGTATGTACAGGGTCAACTCAGGGAACAGCAATAAGGGGATCTGTATGTACAGGGTCAACAAAGGGAATAACAGTAAGGGCCTGTTCACGCCGCAGAATTCATAAGTCCGGATGTTACACTGACCTTTTTTGCCATGTGAAACATTTCTATCCCCACAAAAACAAAATCACAGGCGACCACCAGTTTTCAATTGTTCAGGCACTCCAACAACTACCCATAGCTCAGATACTGAGACCCCTGAGGGTATGTTCACATAGCTTCCTTTTCAGTTTCCGCCACTGTATTAATCCGCAGTCTAACTGCGACTGGATACTGATGAAGGACATCACCAATCCGCCACAGCTACCCACTACGGACTAGACCCAGCTGCTTGGGCCAAATTAGCAGGGAGTCTTGAGCCCTGGCAAGATTGAGCAGGACTCTGAAAATATCCCAGTCCTGCTGCAATTGAAAACAATGGGTGGCAGATTTGGGGTGGAATCTTCTGCGGATTTGCGGGTGGATTCCTACATGTGAACGTACCCTGAAGCTGTGATTTTGCCAGTGGGTTACTAGATTAGAATTACATCCAATTTTTGAGAATTGTTAGTTTCAATCCACTTAGAACAGGGATCCACAACCTTGGGAAAAGATCAACTAGTCATCTGCAACAAAGATAACTGAGGACAGGGGAGAAGGGGAACCCCAAAAATAAGACATTGGTATCACTATATGGAATACAACTCTTGATAGTGACCATATGGTGCATGGTCCAGAAAAGTTTGTGCACCCCACCTTGAAGCAGAAATTTGCGAATAAATCTGAATGTGCGATACAAATAAACTCAAAATGTCTTAGAAAATAAAGGAGTTTAATACCTTTGGTTCAGATTCTCCAGATCCTCATTGAGGATAAACGGGTTCTTGGTCAGGAAGGGCCCGAGCTGATCGTCTTGTACACCCACATCTTTCAGGAAAAAGAGAATTTTACTGATGTCCTTTTCAAAGTCTAACTTCAGGAGGAACGTTCCCACATTTGGCCGCTTTTCAAGCTTAGATAAATCCACACCTGAAGAAAAACATAAGTTTTTTAGTAGATCAACAGGGATCCTTAAGTAATATAACTTATGGCTACTATTCAATAGCAGATGGCCAGCTCACCTCTACCGAAACTACCTAGAGAAAGGGGGCCGTCCTAGATGGACAACCCCTTTAAATTCCATATTATAATCAGTGGATTGTCATTTAGAAGCAATTTTGTATACAAATATAAAGAGATGATGAGCGGTGCTTGACCCCTACGATACCCACCCACCAGTAGATTGGATGGGCCAAGTCAATGGGACTCATCTGCCTATACAGACCCATTCATTCTAGAGACCGCCAAGAGCCTTAGTGTTTGTTCCCAAATTTTTAGCATCAGAGATCTGTCCTAAACCTACTGGCTGTGGACTATCTGCAACAAAATCTGTGGCGAATTCATGACAGTACGTTTTGTGGCGTAACCCCGTAGCCGGCCGCAAGAAAGACCGTGGCGGCAATGAAGCAGCGTTTTTCACAGAAAGTTCGCAGAGGTTTCCTGACAACTTTTATAGTCACATTTTAATGTGGTGTAAAGAGTGAGAAGTCAGATTACAGGGCAAACATATAATCTGTGCTGTGTGACTATATAATCTGTTGTGCGAACACTGGGGCAAACCAATGACTGACTCCTGCTCCGACGCCTTCAGAAGTGACAGACCCAACTCCATAGTCACTTTCTGAAGAATGTAATAAACTATAAGACTGTAGGGAAAAAAAGAGAATCTCCAATATGGCCACCCAAAAAGAAATTTGTAAAATAATAATTGGGTAGAGAGAAAAAAAAAAAAGGATTGAAAGAGAGTAAATCCAATATTTTTCATCTATAAAATTGCGGTACATGAAACAAATTAAGTTAAAATTAAATATAGGAAACATTCCTTTTATGTCAAAGTGTGTCTGTGTATAGGAAAAAAAAATGACAACGGCAACTATATACATACATACTAGCAGGAGGACCCAGCTTCGCCCAGGTATATTTTATTTTTGGTTTGTGTAGTGGCCCCATAAGAATTGCCCAGTTTTGCACTGGTGTATTTTGAATGCTGTTTGTGTTTGTCCATAAGCGTCATGTGATCATGTGTATCTCAGTTTGGATATCAGTGAAAAACCTGCGATCAGTTGTAATGGAGACCTGGAGTAAAGCTGTGTGTATGTGACCTTGTGTAACAGTGTCATCCACAGTGTCCTGCCCCTTTTAAACTGACCTACAGCAGTGGCGAAAGATGGCTGGGTTTTTCTGGAAACTTGGACTAAAGTTCTGATGTGTGATGGTGCTGAGCTGTGTATCTAATCCTCTAATGTGTGATAGTATGTGCTGAGCTGTGTATCTAATCCTCTAACGTGTGATACTGTGCGTCAAGCTGTGTATCTAATCCTCTGTTGTGTGATCCCGTATGATGACCTTTCCTCTTATGTGTTATGTTGTGTGCTCATCTGTGTATCTAATCCCCTGATGTGTGATGGGGTATGCTGAGCTGTGTATCTAATCCTTTGATGTGTTATACTGTGTGCTGAGCTATGTATATAATCCTCTGATGTGTGCTGAGCTGTGTATCTAATCCCCGATGTGTGATGGTGTATGCTGAGCTATGAATCTTATTCTCTGATGTGCGATAGTGTGTGCTGAGCTGTGTATTTAACTCCCTGATGTGTGATGTTGTGTGCTCAGCTGTGTATCTAACCCCCTGATGTCTGATACTGTGTGCTGGGCTGTGAATCTATTCCTTTGATGTGTGATACTGTGTGCTGGGCTGTGAATCTATTCCTTTGATGTGTGATACTGTGTGCTGGGCTGTGAATCTATTCCTTTGATGTGTGATACGGTGTGCTGGGCTGTGAATCTATTCCTTTGATGTGTGATACTGTGTGCTGGGCTGTGAATCTATTCCTTTGATGTGTGATACGGTGTGCTGGGCTGTGAATCTATTCCTTTGATGTGTGATACTGTGTGCCGAGCTGTGCATCTAATCCTCTGATGGTTGGATATCAGTGTTAGAAACTGGATGTTGGATGTGGAGTGACTGAGTATATGGGAGTTCGAATATGAGTGAAAGACTTACAGTTTATATTGTCTAATGCAGGTAATTGTTTTGGGAACGGTATGTCCGAGAGAGTTGAGAGTCTAAAACCTTCCCAGACACCTGATGTATCTGTCTAATTTTTTATAAAAAAAATTTTTTATACATTCGAGTTTAGTTCCGTGTCCTCAGTCTTCTAACAGCATGGAGTCTATTATCCAGGTAAGAGCAGCGGGTCATATCCTCACAGCAGCCTGTCCTCTCAGAGCCATTACACAGCTTCAGTGCAGCAACTACACTTAACATGACCTACACAGAGCAAAGACCTTCACAGCACATTATCATTGCACAGCTGTTATGCCGGTGTCTTCTCAATTTTCTGATAAGCCGCCATTCACAGGAGCAGTGTCACAATGTCACCTTGCTCATAAGCAATTACTGTTCTCAGTTCCTTATCTACTACTGGGACTCGAGCACATAACTCAATAATGCAGAGCCAGATCCCTGCCTATGATAGAAGATCGGTTAGAAGAATACGTTTTCTGACATGTTAGGCCAAATTCACACAGTGATTGGTGTTTATGGTCGGAAAGACTGTCTCCCTTTCACTGTATAGGGAGACGCAGGCAACTGTATATGTCTATTGCACTGCATATACCTGCTATAAACTGCCATACAAATAACATAGCACATGCTTTATGCAATAGGTCTGTCTATTAAAGTCTAGGGGAACTGGATCATAGATCAAGAAATTGTATATGCACCACAGATCTGCTACGATTCAAGCCTTAAAGCGTACTTACAGTTATGAACAGCGTTTCAGAAATGAATAATACAGGTTAATATAAGAAACATTGTAATATATAAATAGGTATTCTTCATGTTTCTTCTCCATGTACATTACTTTATGTAGACGGAAGGGAGAAAATAAAATAAAAAATTGCTGAGGTTACATTCAGCTACTCTGAGCTCTTTTAATACCTCTAGGTTGTAGATAAGAGGCTGACAGTGCAAAGGATAAGGAAATAAATCAATTACGGTAACTGGCGGCAGGAGAATCTTACTGCACCACTCCCTACTACATAGAGCTCCATGTTGGAGGATGTAAATGGAGGTGGATAAAACGTAGACAGTGCATATGTACCTTTTGCTCAAAAAAGATCCTCCACCAGTAGGACCTAAACTTTGCAGCCGTATGGAATAAAACCACTATAATATTTTTGCATATACCTGGAGCGCGATCCATTTTTTCCATTTCACTATTTTGGGACCAGATGCCAGATCCCTGAGGATTTGCATCCATTAGCCATGACAGGTTTTTATATTTGGTGCTGCTCTACATTTCTTTTTGTTTCTATATATATATATATCCTCAGGTTTCTAACATACGTGTGCTCTAGGGCAGGTCTTGAATAGGCCTCAGCCCCAGGTGTGGGTCCTGGGCTCATTACTGGCCCATGAAAGAGTTCAGAGCCTGAACTTCAGGGCAGATCCTGGGAGTAAGTGGAGGTGCCTGGGTCTGTCTTCGAGAGCTGAGTTTTGGCGAGACCAAACTGGGACTTGTGTTTTGTTTGATCATGTGGCCGGAAGTAAGCTACACGTACAGTACAGTTAGCCTTATTCGGTATTCGTTAGAGCTCGGTCGAGCCGGAGTTTTTGTGTTGCCTTTCGTCTGACGTTAAGGTTGTATTTTATTTTGCTTACTTTTGTACCTGACCTGAAGGTTTATTTATTTTGCCGTTTTTTCACTAAATAAGCCTGTGTGCACCAGATTTTGTGTCCCTGTCTTTGACTGCTTGGGTCCACACCATTGCTGCTTCTGAGCTACCTTTCCCACTAATATATACGTATATACATATGGTATGATTCGTTTATGAAACGTTGTTTAGAATATTTAAAAGGTCTCCCAACATTTACGGGGGTTTTCTGGTCTTTGGTAATCCATTACCTATCCTTAGGATAAATCATCACTTTGAGATCGTTGGGGTTGTGATACCCAGGCCCCTCGCTGATCAGCTGTTTGAAGCCACAAAGCCATAGAGGTGCTCCACAAACAGCCATGTGATGTCATCTTCTTTGGCTTCTTCACAGCTCAGCTCCTCACATACAAATGTATGCTGCTGTTCTTGATTTTCTGTGAAGAGGCTGCAGCGCTCGCCGAACACTGCTGTATCTCCCAACATTTGATGGTCCAAGGTGTCACCACCCATCAATTTTTTTTATCTGACGAGGAAAACCCTTTTAATATCGGATACCAGTTGTTTAAAGAGACTGTAGGATGCAGGTGAGGGCTTCCCCTCTTCACTGAAGGACAAGCACAGCGCCATATGTTGCATAGGAGCCGTACTTGGCATTGCAACTCACCCTCATTCACTTGAATAAGACCATTTTGCAAACAGGCCATGTCATAAATTACAGTCAGCGGCTTGTGAAGTGGAAGCAGCACACACCTGAGCTGCCGATCTAAGGGGATCACATTTGTTGAAACCCCTTTGATGACCTATCGTAAAGCCTTATCAATATTTTTTGTTACGAAGAAACCTAGATGTAGAAAACACACTGATAATACAATGTAGACACTGTGTGCACACTCACCAAGCATGACAAGCTTCTGTAAGGTTTCTGAACTGTCCACATAATCTCGAAGTGTATAAGATACAGGAGGGATTGGAGGAGGAGGTACGATCATAGCGGCTTCATCTTCTGTCATTATATCCAGCGGTGAGATAGGAGAAACATCAACCAGGGCTTGGAATGGCAAAAGACAAAGACAGTCAGGAGTCAATGTATCAACAATCCTTCCTAATAAGATTGTAAATGTGAAGTGTTTGTGTTTATTCCTCAATCACGCAAAAACAGCTGAACGGATTGGGATGAAATTTGGCACATAGATAATTTGTAACCTCGATGAACACAAAGGCTACTTTTTATCCCGGTAAATGACATGGTTTCATGACTGTTACGAATTTATGTTCACATACTATATTAGGGGGCGCTAACACTAGCGTCGGTGTCCGACAGCTAGTGTCCAATGCTAATGTCCATGCAAAAATTTGCGCGGACATTAGCATCGGACACTAGCTGTGTCCGTTACATTTTGCATTGTTTTAAATGGGACATCATGTAGTGTCCTTTACTGTCTGTGTCTGTCCTTAAGTGTCCGTTTACAAAGATGTCTGATTTTTCAAGCGGACAGCTAAATGGTATGATCCTACACTTGTATGGGAAGAACCACAAATACAGACAGGAATAGGACCCGCTCCATAATTTACTGATGGTTTCTGTAGATCAGACACTGAACTATAAGAACCATGGATGTGTGCATGGGGCCATAGAAATGCATGGGTCCGTATACCATCCACATTTCTATACCGAAAACAACTACGGTGCATGGGTCCTTACACAATGTTATGTTTGATGCAGGAAGTTTCTAATGACGTTTTCCAGGACTATGATATTGAGCACCACGTTATCTTCTAAGGTCAGTGACCTCATCTCCATTGGTTAAATGGCTATGCTGCACCTCAGTCCCATACACAATGAATGGTGCTAAACTGCAATATCAAACACAGCCTCTACACAATGTATAATATTGAAACCGAAGAAAATAAAATATCCAGCGCCAGAAATGAAAAATTAAAACTTCACCTTTACTTCATCAAAAATAAAATAATTACAAAATGTATGGCGCTGTGTTTGGCAAGTCGTGAATCAATATCATAGTCCCCGGACAACCACTGTGATGTTCATTGAACCCCTTTGGCTCTCTCCTCTCCGGCCCTGCCCTATGCATAACACAGTTTGTGAATGTCGCCTGTAAACTAGTCATTTTTAGTTTTGTGCACCAGAAGCCTCCATCTTGGAGGTTTTCCTCAGTACACACCAATGAATTTTTATCCTATGGAGTTGCAGACAGGCCTGACACATCTGTGCACCTTGTGTTCCCATTTCTAGCAGCAGATTCCTGTTAGGATGTGCAGGGCTCCCCGGCCGTGAGGGCGCGATTATAGTTTTCATACCTTCTGGGAGGGGAGCCATTTCCACTGTGGGTATTACAATGCTCTCCTGTTGATTTTGGCTGATGGAAGGCAGATTGCTTTCTGGATGAGTGACCTTTATCCCGTCCTCAGTGCTGGATTGTGTGCAGGCTGCTCTTGACTGAAAAATACTTTTCCTTGCTGTGTTTTGTATCATAGAAAATTGCCGGGAAAATCGATGCAATGGCCCAGGGTCATCTTTCTTCAGCTGCCTGGGGGTTGTGGTGAGCGAATGACGTAGCACTGACAATAGACACCGAGCGCTCCTCTGGCACATACACAGAGCCATCCTTCACCGGTGCAACCTAGAAAGATATGGTAAAGGGAGAAATGTTCTTAGTAGCAGCCTAAAACTGTAGCAAATAGTGGGGCATACTCAGTATGGGGGCCTTTCTTTTATATAGTCATGTGCCCCAACAAAACATACACAAAGGGGTTGTCAGAGATGGATCAAACAACCTCATCCTGCAGTGCTCTGTACACTTAACGGCACTGGAGGAGGTTCCAATTGTAACCCCATAACATGCGGGGTGTCACTATGGAAGAGAAGGTCTCAGGCCTACTATGACTATGGGTGTATTAGCTCCTTATAAAAAGTCAATGATTTTGAAAAACTGCAATGCATTATTATTATAAATTTACGGTTTATGCTCATGACAGAGCATGCAATCCGAGTGTCTTCCAATCTTGTGCTCCATTTCGATTTTAAGGACACAACAGAGTGCGTTTCCAATGTGAAGCCCAGTTTACAGCGGAATGTGGTCAATTGACACTCAGAGTGACATACGAGTGCACTCACGCCTATAGGAGCTTCTGATCCGACAAGGATGATTATATAGCAGGTCCTATCTTGCTCCGTGGCATCGGAACAGAACAAATCGGAAGCCCCCCAGAGGTGAATGCATCACGAAATGCACTCCGCTGCAAACTCAGCCCCACACCTCTTTATTGTTTGCATTGATGCATTTATCTGTATGCCATCTGCTCAGTAGGGGAAGGGCAAAGTGTTGCAGCAGTGAACGGTGTGAAGTTTCAATTCCCTGCACGGTCAACACTAAGAGGACATGGGAGCGGAAGGAAATAGGTCATCAAGCTGGAAAATCCCTTTAAGTCGTTATGTTCTGCTTTTGAAGATCTCTGCTGTTACTGAATAACAATCTTTATTTATTCTAATACCAGAAGTTGAAAGTCTGTCCTGGTGATATGAAAAAATGGTCCATTACACGGGTTGTGCCATTATGGGCACTTATTCCATATCCAAAGGACAGTGGATACGTGTCCAGGTCCTCCAGTGAACAGGAAGAACCAACGTGCCCCTAAAGTCTCCTCATGAATGGAGCACCAGTGCGTTTCCTTGACTGGCACTCCATTCACTTCATTGGGGCTGCCTGGACTGTCATATCCGACAGCGCCCACAGTCCTTTAAGCGCACTGGAGATCCGTTCACAAGGAGGTTTAGGGGGACTTTTGGTCCCCTGTCCTCCTAAGCATTGAAGGACCCGGCATTTGGGGGCCCTTCAGGGGTTGGACCCTTGTCTATAACAGCACAACCCGTTTAAGCTACAATATGGATTCTGGGATGACCATCACAAGCCAAGACCATAATATTAGAGCTAGTTCACACGGGGGCGGTGGGGCAGATTTTGGCACCGATACTGAGCCCCCATGGTTCAATATGTTTTTCGTGTATAGGTAGGATACCCCTTTAACTTAGCACCTGATAATATAGAGATTGTGACTATGTGCCTCTTCCTTAGCGGCCTCCTTTATATGAACGTTGTGTGTTTATGTCCTCTATCAGTATATGAACAATGTACCTGTATATATAATAGTCAGAGTGATTGTGTGTGTTACACACATACATTCATATAGCTGGATTGTTCTATGAAGTTTCACCATTACACCTCCTGCCAGCTGAAGCCTTTACCCCCTCCCCCCAACTGCAGCCTGTGTCCCCTTCCACACCTTCTGGTACCTCCATCCTGGGCCTACTGCACAACCCCTGCTACCCCCTCTGTATACATATAGTCACATTACCCAGCAGCTCCTCTGTATACATATAGTCACACTACCTGCTACCCCCTCTGTATACATATAGCCACACTACCTGCTACCCCCTCTGTATACATATAGTCACCTCCACATACAGCTACACTACCTCCAGCCTATGCCTCCCTGCACACCTCCTGGCAGCTCCTCTGTATACACTACCTCCTGGTACCTCCAGTCTATGCCCCCCTGTATACGCTACCTGGCACCTCCAGTCTATGCCCCCTGTATACACTACCTCCTGGTACCTCCAGTCTATGCCCCCCTGTATACGCTACCTGGCACCTCCAGTCTATGCCCCCTGTATACACTACCTGACACCTCCAGTCTATGCCCCCTGTATACACTACCTGGCACCTCCAGTCTATGCCCCCTGTATACACTACCTGGCACCTCCAGCCTATGCCCCCTGTATACACTACCTGGCACCTCCAGCCTATGCCCCCCCCCTGTATACACTACCTGGCACCTCCAGCCTATGCCCCCCTGTATACACTACCTGGCACCTCCAGCCTATGCCCCCCTGTATACACTACCTGGCACCTCCAGTCTATGCCCCCTGTATACACTACCTGACACCTCCAGTCTATGCCCCCTGTATACGCTACCTGGCACCTCCAGCCTATGCCCCCCTGTATACGCTACCTGGCACCTCCAGCCTATGCCCCCCTGTATACGCTACCTGGCACCTCCAGCCTATGCCCCCCTGTATACGCTACCTGGCACCTCCAGCCTATGCCCCCCTGTATACACTACCTGACACCTCCAGCCTATGCCCCCCTGTATACACTACCTGACACCTCCAGCCTATGCCCCCCTGTATACGCTACCTGGCACCTCCAGCCTATGCCCCCCTGTATACGCTACCTGGCACCTCCAGCCTATGCCCCCCTGTATACGCTACCTGGCACCTCCAGCCTATGCCCCCCTGTATACACTACCTGACACCTCCAGCCTATGCCCCCCTGTATACACTACCTGGCACCTCCAGCCTATGCCCCCCTGTATACACTACCTGGCAGCTCCAGCCTATGCCCCCCTGTATACACTACCTGGCACCTCCAGCCTATGCTCCCCTGTATACACTACCTGGCACCTCCAGCCTATGCCCCCCTGTATACACTACCTGGCACCTCCAGCCTATGCCCCCCTGTATACACTACCTGGCACCTCCAGCCTATGCCCCCCTGTATACACTACCTGGCACCTCCAGCCTATGCCCCCCTGTATACACTACCTGGCACCTCCAGCCTATGCCCCCCTGTATACACTACCTGGCACCTCCAGCCTATGCCCCCCTGTATACACTACCTGGCACCTCCAGCCTATGCCCCCCTGTATACACTACCTGGCACCTCCAGCCTATGCCCCCCTGTATACACTACCTGGCACCTCCAGCCTATGCCCCCCTGTATACACTACCTGGCACCTCCAGCCTATGCCCCCCTGTATACACTACCTGGCACCTCCAGTCTATGCCCCCCTGTATACACTACCTGGCACCTCCAGCTCAGTCCTCCGCAGAGCTCTACCCACGTGGGTACCACAGCAAACCACTTCCTCTTTGGACTGTACCACTCTGTGCCCACAGGGGGAGACACTGACTTCCTGTGCTGGCACGCTCCTCAGTTACAGCTCAGAGGGTGTTAGTAAATCTCGGAGCCGCTACATAAATCATACAGGCTGCAGATACACGCTGTAGTGCTCGGAGCTGTGTGCAGGCCTCCCCCGCGCTCTGCCGCTTGGTCCGCTCCGGGCTGTGAGGGTGTCACCGCTGGCTTCCTGGGCTGGGCGGAGAGGGCGCTCGCTGGGACATGGCGTCCTGTCTGCGCTCCAGGACTCTCAGTAAAGATGATGTCAACTATAAACTTCATTTCAGGATGATCAACGAGCAGCAGGTGGAGGACATCACCATAGACTTCTTCTACAAGCCGCACACCATCACCCTCCTCACCTTCACCATCATCAGTCTTATGTACTTCGCCTTCACCAGGTAAGGGGGCGCTGCAGGGCACAGCTTGTATGCACAGCATGCTACTGTATGGCCAGGGTACAAGGAGGACTACTGCCCTGTCATCCTCTGTAAGCTGGGGTGGCACTACAACTCCCAGCATGGCTATCTGCGCTGAGACTTGTAGTGCCGCAGTATCTGCTGACGGGTCACCTCTAATAATACATGTGATTCTGTAGGTATCTGCAATGTCACCGTAAGGACTACTACTCCCAGCAATGCACTATGAGCTGCAACATGCGACAGTCACTCCCATCATAGACCTCTAACGCGCCAGAATATTTATTTCCTTTCCCATACAGAGAATTGCAGATATTCTTAGTGTGAATTTGCGGCAGGATATTCCGATTAACCCATCAATATCCAACAGAGACTCCGTCACACAGAAAAGAAACTGCAGAAACCCGGCAACCCCATTATAGTCAATGGGATCTCCCAGCGGACCAAACAACAGAACCCGTCGCAGATGTGACCCTACCCCAAGCGCTGCGGCCTCAGCACTTACCAGTACATTTGTATAGTGGCTGTGCTTCTTATCACTTATTCGCTTGAATGGGACTGAGTTGTGATCAAGCCAAGTCTCATGCAAGTGCTCAAACAGCTGAGCTATGGTGATGTCGGGTGTCGGACCCCATAGATCTTCTGTCGTTGGCTCATCAATAGTAAGCTTATCTTTTGGGTTGTCCATTCATATTAGATCGATGGTGGTCTGGCTTTCGACTCGCCCCTTCCCCACTGTTTCGATGGATTGGCACTGGGCATGCTCTGCCACCTCTCCATTGCTTACAGTGGTCTGGACATTGATGCCTACTTCAGACCCCCATACTTATAGTATCAGTACTGCCGGGTATTACAGAGGGGCTGAATGTCTTAAGGACGATTGCAGATGGCTGTGCTACCGTGTGAATTTCATGGTTCTGTGTGCGGGTCAACAGTCCGGGCTGCAAAATATAGAACAGGTCCTATTTGAGGTTCATGTTTCCGTGGCTCCTATTCATTTAATGAAAGGAGCCGCACAAGCACAGCCCGTGTATGGGGTGCACACAGGGGACATCCCCGCGTCTCCAGTGCTTTTACTTCACGGCTAGCTGGTTGCAGCACAGTCATCTGCAACCGACCTAAAGGTCCGTTATTAAAAGGACTTTCAAAGACTTTTTAATTGATGACATCACCAACTGAAGATCCAAGGGGGGGGCCCAACAACCTGGAACCTCACGGATCAGCTGTTTAAACCGCTGCTTCCACTTCTCAGGCCATGTAACATCATGTTTATTGGTGACACATCCTGAATGGGCTGAGCTGCGACACACCAAGGTCATCAGTTATAAAGCCTTTAAAACCCTTTAAGGCTGAGGCCCCACGTTGCGGAAACGCAGCTTTATTTGTTCCAGATTTTGTTGAGGTTTTTTGAGCCAAAGCCAAGAATGGCTGCATAAGGAATGGGATATATGTAGGACGTTCTTATATTTCTCCCTTCTGCTCAATCCACTCCTGGCTTTGGCTTAAAAAAACGCAACAAAATCTGCAACAAAAAAAAGCTGCATTTCTGCAATGTGGGGCTCCAGCCTAAGGCTGAGGTCCCACGATGCGGAAGCGCAGCTTCTTTTGATGCAGATTTTGTTGCTTTTTCTGAGCCAAGCCTAGGAGTGATTACAACAGGAATGGGAACTATATAGGACATTCTTATATTTCTATTTACTGCTCAATCCACTCCTGGCTTTGACTCAAAAAACTGCAGCAAAACCTGCAACAAAAAAAGCTGCTTTTCTGCAACGTGGCGCCTTAGCCGAAGGCTGAAGCCCCACATTACGGAAATGTTGATTTTGTTGCTTTTTTTTTTTTTTTTTTTTTTTTTTTTTTTTTTTTTTAGCCAAAGCCAGGAGTGGACTGAGCAGAAGGTAGAAGTATCAAAGCTTCCTATATATGTCCCATTCCTTTTGTAGCCATTCTTGGTTGGCCTGCATAATCCCCACGTTGCAGAAACGCAGCTTTTGTTGTTGCAGATTTTGATGCGGTTTATGAGCCAAAGTCAGGAGTGGATGCAGCAGATGGTAGAAGTATAAGAACTTCCTATATATTTCCCATTCCCTTTGAAGCTACTCCTAGGTTTGGCTCCAAAAAACGCAAAATCTGCAACAAAAGAAGCTGCGTTTCTGCAACGTGGGGTCTCAGGGTAAGGACAAGGTTTTTTTGTGTTTGATTTTTTTGCACCTTTTGCAGTGAGTATATTGGGAAAAAAGAAAGAGAAGTAACATCTGTTCTTCATAGTTCCTCACTCTTTATGATCCACACCTGGTTTTAACTACAAAAACTGCATTAAAACATGAACACGTGTCCTTACCTTCGAGGGATTTTCCAATTTAAAAAAAGAAAAAAGTCTCAGTGCAAAAACAAAACAAGAGGTACTTAGCAGTTTTCTCCCTGTGCTGTGCTCCAGTCCTCCATGTTTGGTGACGCCACGTGCCATATACTGCTAAGGCCAGTGAGTGGCCGCATGCTTATGTGTATATGGGCACAACACGGGCAGCCAAGAGGTCGCCATTGCTGCAAGACCAGAGCGGCAGAAAAGATTTTAAAAAGCCTTTAATTTTGTAGCCTCCGTGACAAATTCTATTTTTTTTTTTACTATATTTTTAAGGGATTATCCAGTTTCTACTATTCATGGATTATCCTTAGCATAGGCCATCAGTATTAGATCTGTATCGATACCCGCTATGGTTTACATGCCAAGGGCCGCACTGCTCACCTGCTGTAGAAACTGTACCAGCAGATTTTGGTGCTGCAGCGCCTCTCTATTGGGCAGCATTACCGTGCATTGCACAGATGACACCCGGGACCCCCACATATCTAATAATAAAGGGGACATTAATAGTAAACACTGGATTCCCTTTATCTTGAGGCCCCATGTTGTGAAAAAGTAGCTCTTTTTTTGTTGTTGTAGATTTTGCTGCAGTTTTTTTGAGCCAAAAACAAGGGTAGCACACAGGGAATGGGAAATATATAGGAAGCTATATAGAATGAGGCCCCGCGTAGTGGAAAAACTGCATTTTTATTTTTAATTGCAGATTTTGCTGCGTTTTTTGAGCCAAAGCCAGGATTGGATTGAGCAGGAGGGAGAAGTAGAAGTTCTGGCTTTGGCTCAAAAACGCTGCAACAAAAAAAACTGCTTTTGCACTACGTGGGCGCTAAGGCCCCACGTAACGGGCTCAGGCAAAAAAGCGCTGCGAGCAAAACCACGGCAGGAGTGAATCACAGTTTTTCTGCAGCACTTTTCACGGAAAGTTTGCAGAGGTTTCTGCTTCCATTATATCTATAGTGAAACCTTTGACGTTTCTGTAGGTATAATTGACATGTTGCGGTTTCCAAATCCTTGACTGTTTTACAAATCGCAGCGTCTCCGCTGTGCATATTTTTCCGCAATGTGTAGATGGGATTCTCTAGATTACAGTGACTGTAAAATGCCGTGTTTTCTTGCAAAGTCACAGCATTTACGTCACACGGGGCCCCGGCCTCAGGAAGTTTTCTGAGCTCTATCAGTTGCTGACCTATTCTTAGTGTAGGTCATGAATGGAGGTCCAACACCCTATTTGAAGCAGCAGGGGTGCTCCTTAAAGAAGATCCTTCATGGTTTGGGGCACAGGCAGATCTATATACTGTGTATTGTATGTAACCCCCAAATGTAAAGCACCATGGAATTAATGGTGCTATATAAATAAATAATAATAATAATAATAAATAATAATAATATACTGCTGGAAAGCCAACAGTGCACTGAATTCAGCGCACTGTCGGCTTTCCCGATCTGTGCCCCGGGTAAAGCGCTATCAGTGCCGATACCGTAGCTCTTCACCGTCAGAACAGTCTGTCAGGTACGTCCTTCTGTACAAGCAGCGCCTGTCGTGCTGTACAGTGTGAGCGGGGAGGAACGCCCCCTCCCTCTGCTCACAGTGCTCGTCCATAGACCGGTATTATCAGGAGGGGAGGGGGCGTTCCTCCCCGCTCACACTGTACAGCGCTATTGGCGCTGCTTGTACAGAGAGACGGTCCTGACAGACTGTCAGGAACGCCCTTCTGACGGTGAAGAGCTACGGTACCGGGACCGATAGCGCTTTACCCAGGGCACAGATCGGGAAAGCAGACAGTGCGCTGAATTCATCACACTGTCAGCTTTCCAGCAGTATATAGAATTGCCTGTGCCCAAGCCATGAAAGGTCCTCTTTAAGCATTGCTTCTGCTTCTCAGGCCTTGTGATGTCACACGGCATCATCCCAGCTCAGTCCCATTCAAGTGAATAGTCTAGGCTGCCATACCAAGCACAGTTGCTGTACAAATGGACAGTGCTATACTTGTCTTTCTAAAAAGAGGCCACAGCACTCGCCTGAACACGACGGTCTCTTCCAACCGGGTTTCAGATCCTTGTTGATTTTCAGTTCATGGTCAAAACCCCTTTAGGCTTAAGCCCCATGTTGCGAACGGGACAAAAAGCGTTGCATTTACATTACCTGCAACGTGGATAGGATTCTGGCTAATCCCATCCACACATTGCAGGAAAACAAATCTTGGGCTGTTCTTGCCCCAGGTCATATGATTGGAACGAGCCCATGTCCCGCAGGTCCCTCCGCCTCCTCCCTGTTCTCCAGTTTTACTATAGTGGCCAGCCCTCATACCTATGAAAGTGGGAACGGAGGGAGGCGCGGAGTGACCTGGGGACTGAATCCAATGACGTGACTTGGGGAACATGATCAGCCCATCATGAGCAAATGTCCATAGGTAGTAAGTTAAAGTCACTGGGCAACCCCTTTAAGGGTATGTTCACATGGCCGAATTTGCATTCCACGTGTGAACAATCTGCGTGGCTAACTGAATGGGCACAAATTCCCACAGACCCCAAAATCTCATGGAAAGCCTTCCCAATAAAACGGAGAGGTTGGTCCAACTCCATATCAACACCTATGGCTTTGGAGGGGGAGAGCCTATAGGTTTGATGGTCGAGGTGCACATACGTTCAGCCATATAGTGTACATGTGCACATTGGAGCTTAGCGGTAATGAATAGGATTACGCTGTGCGACTGTCTGATATCTGACCAGGAACGTTATAATCTTGGCAAGTATGTGACTGCCTGATAAGCAGATTTTACAGTGGGGAGGGGGGATCGCTTCTAAGTAGCAGCGACATACTATCAATGGCTAGAAAAATGTCCTAAAATGTGGCTGTCGTATGGTCATATCGTACCGCCCCATTGGAAACACATTTGATCGTAGCGGCGCATTTATTGTCTATATGTGGGTAAGGGCGAGTTTGGTTTTCAGTGGTCTTTGCGTTATACGTTACTCTATTATTCCTCCTGGAAATCTAGAAAGCTGGGTGGAACACTGAAAATGGACTGTATGGGGAAAGCATGAGAAAGCTGTAAGTGTCATCCTATATTTCCAGGAGGAATAACAGAGGGGTGACACGAGGCAGGCTTCTCAGAAAAAGTACTTTGACAATAAGTATTTATTCCTTGGAGCGCCCCTTTAAGAGAACTTGGATTTCACCGATTGATCTGATCTTTGTTTGTGTTCTAGGGAAGACACAAGCCCAGAAGACAATATATGGAGAGGGATCCTGTCCGTCATCTTCTTCTTCCTAATTATCAGTGTCTTAGCCTTCCCCAATGGTACGTGTTCTCATCCACTCCTTATGTTAAATGCAAGGTTTTTTTTTTGTTTTTTTTTTCCATGTGTGTATACACCTCACTTTTGAGCTCTTCCTGTCACCGATCGGGATATATATGTTTTAGTAAAAACCTGTATTCACCATGAAATACCACTTATAACTGGGGCCCAGAGTTACTATTGTGGATATGACTAGGCACTGGCGTAACATGGCGCATCTGCTCTGTTCCTCTTGGAAATGTACAAGTACACTGACACCTCCATTTTACCTTTCCCCTATACAATCTGACCCTAGTAGCCCTGATAGAACAGTGTTAGGCCTCGTTCACACAGGGCACGGGGCCGCGTATTTTGGTCCTGATTCTGATGTCAGAATAGGACCAAAATGCGACTGTCGCGGCTTATAAACAGTCGCGGCTTCCCGCTCCGGAGTAGGCCCAAATGAATGGGCCCAATCCGGAGGGTGCTGCTGCGAGGCGGACGCCGGGGCTGCGGAATCCACCTGAAGAGAGGGCAGCTCGTTTCTTTTTACCGTGAGCCGGAACATACCACTCACGGAAAAAAGGAAGCTAGCGGTCTCCATAGACCTCTATTGTGAGGGGGCGGATTCTGAGGTGGATTCGGCGTCAGAATCCGCCCCCTCTTGCCCCGTGTGAACAAGCCCTTAGGCTACATGTCCATGTGCATGAGGTCTAAGGCGACATGTACACAACTATGTGCGCGTCACTAGGCCGTGATTGAACAGCACAGGCCGCAAAACAGACAGGAATGGGACCTGTCCTGATTTTTACCCACGGCCCCATACACCAAACTGTGAAAATATGCAGTCATGTGAACTGGGCCATAGAAATGAATGGGTCAGTGTGTTAGCCATGTTTTTTTCAACTGGATGTGTACATGAGGCCTAAGGATAAGTTCACACAGAGGTTTTTTTGAAGGCTGATAAAATATGCTTCATGAATTAGGAAGTGCTTTTTGACTTTTTTTTTGCCCCAGCCGCAAATACAGACCGGGATAGGACCTGCTCCTTGCGCTTCTTGAGACTTTTTGTACTATAGCGTTTATCTCTGTATTCCTTCTTGTTCACACCTAGTTTTTGTTATATTCAGGGGATTTGCGGTATTTTTGTGCTGTCCTTGACTTGGTACTAGAACAGCTTTGTGGTCCCTGTAAACACAGGCAGCAGGCCAAAATGTCAGCCAGGCAAGCATTAATGCTTTATTTACACCGTGCCAACATAATCCATGTTTACTCCGGCGTGACTGACATCGTACTACTGAATGTTGTATTATCACAAAGCGCCGTGCACACTTTTATTACACTTATACCGCCTGACTAAATGGGGAAATGGTTTCATATTAGTTTTACTAAAGGAGCACTCCAGTTTAAAAAAAAAATAAATCCTGTGTGTAATTAATGTTAATTAATAACCATCAGCTTTATTGTGAAGTTATGTGCTCCCTTCTGGAGTACTGACCTCCTCTCTGCTCCTTATGAACACAGTATTTCGTGTCTGAACCTCGCACTGCAGGTCTGTTGAGGGTTAGATTGAGACTTCACTAGTCTTGCATGGTAAGGTTGACCTGCTGATCATCAGCAGAGCAGAGAAAAGGTCAGTGCTCCAGAAAGAAGCACATAACTTCACAATCAAGCACATTACCCTACAGATGGGTCAAATGCAGTATGACCTGGACTTGCAGAATCATTGATAACACAATATGATCATATAGTTACATATACTGAGCCCTTTCAGTTATTGACAGCTATTTCTGTATGTATTCAATCACTGATTAGCTCCGCCCACTGGACTCCTAAGCCCAGACTGAGCAGGGAATTCAAGGAGAAAACACTATACTGAAATTATTCACTTATACTGAATCTTTTCCTACAAAACTGTATATCAATCTGCTCGGCTTCTCCTGCTCTACAACAAGCTGCATATACAATGTGCAAAGTTTCTTTTTCATCCTGAGTGGCCCCACCACCTGACCCATCTATCAAAGTTAATGGAACCACAATTACCCCTGTCCCACAGGCTCGATGCCTTGGGGTAACCCTGGACTCTGAACTATCCTTCAAGCCACATATTCAAGCCCTCAACACCTCCTGCCGCCTCCAACTCAAGAACATCCACCGAATCCACTCCTTCCTCACCCAGGAAACTACCAAGATGCTCGTCCAGGCCCTCATAATCTCCCGCCTAGACTACTGCAACACCCTTCTCCATGGACTCCCAGCTAACACCCTCGTCCCCCTCCAGTCCACCTTAAACTGTGCTGCTCGCTTAATCCACCTCACCCCCCGATCTTCATCGGCTGCTCCCCTCTGCCAGTTCCTCCACTGGTTACCTATAGCCCAGCGAATTGAGTTCAAGCTACTAACGCTAACATACAAAGCCATCCACACCCTGTCCCCTCCATATATCTCTGACCTCATCTCCCGCTACCTGCCCACACGTAACCTCAGATCCTCCAATGACCTCCTACTCCGCTCCTCTCTCATCCGCTCCTCACACAACCGCCTCCAAGATGTCTCCCGTGCATCCCCCATAGTCTGGAACTCCTTACCACGACACATAAGACTGATCCCACAATCACAGGCTTCAAGAAGGCCCTGAAGACTCCCCTATTCAGGAAGGCCTACAACCTCCAATAACACTATCACCGCACCCCCATCTGTACAGTCTCCCCCTCTCCTTCTGTCTCTACCCCCTTCCCCCATAGATTGTAAGCCCTCGCGGGCAGGGCCCTCTACCCCACTGTGCCAGTCGGTCATTGTTAGTATTATATCTACCTGTATATTCTGTGTATTGTATGTAACCCCCAAATGTAAAGCTCCATGGAATTAATATAATAATGTACAGCGCCATGGAATTAATATAATAATTCACAGCGCCATGGAATTAATGGTGCTATAGAAATAAATAATAATAATAATTTTTCTCTTTGTAGTTTTATTGGTGCATCTATAAGTGAATCATTTGTCCAAGACTTGATCTTGGGATAGGTCACTGATATTAGATTGGTGGGGACTCTCTACCCAGCACCCCTACTGATCAGATGCTGCATCTGCACAGTGTATGGAGACAGAAGCTGACAGCTCCCCTTTACTTGAATTTGCAAATCCACTACACAGTGTGTGTATATATATATATATATATATATATATATATATATATATATATATATATATATGAGAGAGAGACATAATCTTCAATATACAATACATTTCCTTATCTATGAACTACTTATAGAGTAGCTTGAAGCCGCCTTGTAGTCTCATGAGTCTTCTTTGCCCTTTTTACAGGTCCGTTTACGAGGCCGCACCCTGCACTATGGAGGATGGTCTTTGGTAAGTGATTCCTCTTCACCCATGAGTAATTGTCTACCCTATGACACAGTCCAAAGATGAATTCTGAAAGTACACTCTATTTACTTAAAGGGGTTGTCCAAGATAACAGTTTTTTTTGCAAGGAGGCCGGGGAAGGTGAAAAAAAAACCCCCACCCCATACTCGCCTATCCCCGTGGCTCCGGTGTCTGTCTCCTCGGTCCAGTCCTGATGCTCTGAGGTCTTTTTTTGGCAGAAGTCCTTACGACACGTGACAGCTAAGGCCAATTGGCGTCCTAAGGAAGGGACAGGGGACGTCACCCGCATAGGTCCTCTGTGATGTCACGTGTCCTTTTCTTAGGCTGCTGGTTGGCCTCAGCTGTAACGTGCGGCGAGGACTTCCTCCAAAACAAAAGCAGCAGACCGGACCGCAGTGGGAGACATGGGGACATCTGACTATAGGTTTGTTTGTTTTTTTACCTGCCCTTGGACAACCCTAGGGTATGTCATATCCTATATTCCACTGACGCTGTTCTGAAATGACCCGCCATCCACGACTTTCCATGACTATTTCAGGCAGCTGTTCTAGATGTATTTTAGCATCTCCTTTTTCGAGGCCTGCCATACTGTTATTGTCTGCCACCAGGCCTGTAGTTCCTTGGTTACCGCTCAGTAACATGTCTGACCTTCTCCATGTGAGTGATGATGTATGGAGTGAGCCCTGAGTCACCCTGACAGTTTCCGTTCTGCTGAGAGGCTTTTCCTGGCCTGAATCTTCTATGGTATTTAGTAAGTCAGGCTCAGCCTCAGTTACATACATGTGTGCAGGCATCATTGCTGCACGTATGACGGGTGTATTGTTGTAGGGCCATGTTACCTGTAGTCATAGGCTTTCCTTGGCATTTCAGCTTGCTTTGGTTCCTCCAGCCTTGTGTTCTCCACATTTGGCCAGATCTTATTGTTGCTGAACTCTACAGTTACTAAGCTGTAGGGGGCGCTATTTTTGGAGTTATGAAAACGGCGATTGTGATTCTGCTTGTTACAACATTATTCACTATTTTCCAGCTCTTCCAGAACTCCCATAAATTTCGCTATAGGGTTTTTTCTGACTGTTAGTTTGGGCACAGTTAAAACTACATCAGAAATAAATGCACGCAGATTCTAGGCAGGTTTTGGTGCAGTTTTTTTTTTTTTTTTTTTATTCCACAGATGAAACGTGTATTTCACACATTTCACCTGTAAAACCAAAAGCTGCACTAAAAATCGGATCCAATCTGTATACAGTTTTAATGATAGTAACACAGTTATATAACGATGTTAGACAAAAATGGGATGGGAGCTCACCGTGATATTCTTAGGCTTGTCCTTCGGGGTGCACGATCCAGTTTCCGGACTCAAGGAATTATCAGCAATGAATCAAACAATAAAGAAGGACGGCATCTCTCCGAGGATCTTTCATAAAAGTTAACTTTTAATCCATGAGATTAAAATACAGCAAACCGAATGATGAAGAAAATAGAAAAAGTGAAGAATACATTTAAAAAACGCCAACGCGTTTTAGAACGCAAGGTTCCTCAGTCAAGCCACTTCTTACCCATGCGGTATATGGTTTTTATTTCCTAATAATGTTTTTCACATTCTGGGATTCTAATTCTTGCTTCCTGTTTTGTCTCCTAGGCCTCAGCGTCCTGTATTTCCTCTTTCTAGTATTTCTGCTCTTCCTGAACTTTGAGCAGGTGAAATCGGTTATGTATTGGCTGGATCCAAACCTGCGCTATGCCACGAGAGAAGCCGACATTATGGTGGGAAATCATCAGACTGATATACTTATTATACATAGTAAAGTGTGTTCGGTTAGGACAGTGGCGGATGTAGATTGGAAAGCTCTCGATCCTTATTTAGATCCACCAAATCTTTGCATTACTTTATTTGCCTGGGGATTTCATATCAGAGGGGGGGCTTGTGTATTGGGATAAGTCTTCAATATGTGATCTGTGATGGGCTCCACATATCAGTTTGTCATGTGAGCGCTGCAGCCATGCACAGCGCCATACGTATCATAGTGGCTGTGCTTGGTATTGCAGCTCAGCCACATTCAGTCGAAAGAGACTGAGCCGCTGCTAAAATTATGCCCTCCGCCTGCCTTCAGGAGGGTGAAGTATTAAGTGTCTTACCCCTCGTTCACATCTGCGTTTGGTAATCCATATAGGGAGTCCACATGGCAACCCTCCGAACGGAATACCAAATTCAAGTGCTGGTGCAGTAAAAGCACACGGACCCCATAGACTATAATGGGGTCCGTGTGCTTGCCGCGCGCTGCCTGTATGAATCATGCAGAGAGGAAAGTAGATTGTGAAGTACTTTCCTGTCTGCATGTTCTCTGTGGAGATCTGGCGGCAAACACACGGATCCCATTATAGTCTATGGGGTCCGCGTGATTTTACTGCACACTGCTTGCAATTGCGATTCTCAAGAAGAACCAGAAACCTGCAAAATTTACTCCACTCAGAAACCTGTTGTGTCCGCCATCATATGAAGCAATTCTTCAGAAATCTGAAAGGCCACAGGTTTACACAGAAAACATTGGGATCAGAGGACTGAGGATCTGCAAATAGGTCACTCATTGTTGCGTCGTTTCCACTTGACTGAAGTGCGTGACTTATTGGTAGAGGAATTCTGCAAGACTACGTCAATGCCTGTCATGTAGAGGTTACCAAGGACTTCAGAAGGCACCGCATATACTTATTTAGGGCCAACACTAATCTATATGAACTGGCATCTAATGCCATCCTGTCTCACACTGCCCTTGGCTAATGGATATGTCACTCACTGTGCACTATACAATCAGGGTATGCGAAGAACCGGAACCAAAATTCAGTGGCGTATAAATAGGAGTGTGGCCCATAAAAAGGGGAGTGTCCTAAAATAATGTTTAATTAAAGGGGATGTCCTGGATATGAAAATAATTGATATTAGTGACCTATCCACAGGATAGATCATCAGTATCAGATCGCTCTGTACACTGTAGCGATGGCGCCTGGAATTGCAGCCCTGCTCCCATTTACTTCAATAGGGGCAGGGGCTACTTCTAGTCGTATACCTAGTAACAGCTGATCAGGATGGGGTCCTGGTCTCAGATCCCGACCAATCTGATACTGATGACTTTCTGCTGGATTCCTGGTTGAACAGAGAGTTTTTGTAATTTTAAGGGATGAAAAACAAATGAATTGGAAGACCCCTTTAAATGTTTTTTTACAATCCTCCTCGTTTCTGTTTTGTACAGGAATATGCAATTAATTGCCATGTGATCACCTGGGAGCGAATCCTCAGTCACTTTGACATCTTTGCTTTTGGCCATTTCTGGGGCTGGGCCATGAAGGCCTTACTGATCCGCAGCTACGGCCTTTGCTGGACAATAAGCATCACCTGGGAGCTGACGGAGGTAAGGGCTTGACCATCAAATCGCAAAGTCTTTCCCCTGTTAAGCATTGCTGGTGATGAAAACAAAATGCAAATGTTAGGCTTCATGTACACGGCCATATGTGGCGAACAGGGTGGTACAAATGGAGCAGATGGTCCTCAGATTGTCATCGCTGCGCTGTCTGTGTTTTCACCTACTCATACACTGAACCGAATGGACGAAGCCTTCACAAATGCATAGGAATAGGACATGCTCTATATTCTGCAGCCCAAAAACAAGTGTGTGTGTGTGTATGTATATATATATGTGGGTGTATGTATATATACACATGTATACACACACATGTATGTAGGGGTCCTGGGTGTCAGACTCCTGCAGATCTAATATGGACGGCCTTTCCTAAGGATAGGCCATTGATCAGAGAAGCCGGATAACCCCTTTAAGATGGCCTCCTCCTCATCATCTTCCTTTCTTAAACTCGTATACACCTGCTGTAGGCAACTGTAAATTTCTGATAAGGAATGACAGAACCCCTCTACTAATACATGGACGTTGCAGAAGGCCTAGCATATTCAGGACCTGTGCAGAATATTTGGCTGCTTTCCTCTTGTAACCTGTTCCCTATTTTCCATCCATTCAGCTCTTCTTCATGCACCTTCTTCCTAATTTTGCGGAGTGCTGGTGGGACCAGGTGATTCTGGACATCCTCTTGTGTAATGGAGGGGGCATCCTGCTTGGCATGGTGGTTTGTCGCTTTTTGGAGATGAGGACTTATCACTGGGCAAGTTTCAAGTAAGTCCTTCCTGTTTGTGAAATGATCTGTAAGATTTGGGGATTCGCCCTGCCACTGTCCCCACTCCTTCCACCATTGGGAAGGGTCGGGTCAGGATGGGGAGGGCAGAAATGGAGTCCTGTCCTGACTTTTCCATCCTGATGGCAAAGCCGATGTTGGTTCCAGTCAACGCTCTGCTTGGTTCCGCTTCATTTACCCTCCTTGGCCCTAAGAGGTGAATGATGGCATGTTTGCTCCCCCTGGAGGTGGCAAAAATGTTCCCCTCATTTAAAAATAATAGAAAAAAATGTTCTGGTGTATCCTTTCATCAACTCCTAGTAGCCAAAATGGCAAGACAGTCTGAAACTACGCCAGGT
The DNA here is from genome assembly GCF_031893055.1 of Leptodactylus fuscus. Classification (NCBI taxonomy): domain Eukaryota; kingdom Metazoa; phylum Chordata; class Amphibia; order Anura; family Leptodactylidae; genus Leptodactylus; species Leptodactylus fuscus. Next base: position 33,932,713 of record NC_134268.1, read on the forward strand.
TTATCACAGTGACTGATGCTGGATGATTAATATGGCGCATCTATAGTGTCCTCTTTGTTAGCTTACTTTGGCCTGAATTTTATACCAAATGTTTAGTAAGATTTGACTCCTTCAAGCCCCACCCCCTTTCCCCATTTTTAAATGGAAAAATTCTGCTCGGTTGTTTCTCTGTCTAGGAAAGCTGGGTGACCACCTCTACTTTTCTATCTCTTTCAGGGACATTCACACCACCACGGGGAAAATAAAGAGGGCCGTGCTGCAGTTTACCCCAGCCAGCTGGATCTACGTCCGCTGGTTTGACCCTAAATCCTCATTTCAGAGAGTGGCCGGAGTGTATCTGTTCATGATCATCTGGCAGGTAAGAACATGGCGGGCCTAGTATTGGCTAGGAGTTATTGGGTGAAATCTCACTGCGGGCTACTAAATGTGACTATTGCAGCATATGTTATAGGAAATTAACGCTAATATGCAATATGGAGGTGCAAGATCTGTATAATGTCTATAAGACATTGCAGTATATCCTCTAGATTTGCCATAAAGGTTGGAAATAGGAAAACCCTGAGGATATGGCCTTCGTGGCTCGCCACGATGGGATGCCGATGCAGTGCTCCTGGTTAGGCCCGAATGAATGGGCCTAATCAGGAGTGAGTGTCGCACTGCAGACGCCGCAGGAATAAGGAGCATGTCACTTCTTATTCCACTAGCGGAAAAAAATCGCTAACGGGAAGAAAAAGCAAGCGGCTCCCGTTCAAACGAATGGGAGCCTTTTTTGCAGGTGGATTTTGAGGTGGATTCTGCGTCAAAATCCGCCTGCAAAAAAAAACTCTGGGTGAACAGACCCTTAAAGGCAGGGGTGCTCACACTTTTTCAGCGTGTGAGCTACTTTATTAGCTGACCAAGGCAAAAGATCTACTACCCACCTTGTGGGTGGGGCCGGGGTGGGCCTATGGGCGGGGTGTGTCTGTGGGCAGGGCCGGGCATGTGGGCAGGGTCGGGCGGAGCGTGAGAGCAGGAGATGGCGTTCTGTGGCCGCCCAGGGATCCCCGCTGTCTGCTTGTTCACAGCGCAGGCTGAGAGTTATCTCTGGACACTGGCAGGCTGGGGCAGCGGTAGCCCCGCCTGCCAGTGTCCGGAGATGACTCTCAGCCTGTGCTGTGAACAAGCAGACACCGGGGATCCCTGCATCCTGCGATCGACCCATACGTCCTTTGCGATCGACCAGTAGCTCGCGATCGACGTATTGGGCACCCCTGCTTAAAGGGTTCTTATGTGGCTGGTGTTGTCATTGATTATAGGGGGGGGGGGAATTATATATATATATATATATATATATATATATATATATATATATATATATATATATATATATATATATATAATTTTTTTTTTTTTTTTTTTTTTTTTTTTTTCTTTACTGATAATTTGGTTTTCCAGAACACATGATGTCCCTTCCATGTGTAAAATTTTGCTCCCCTCTCCCACAAAAGGTTTCAGGTTAACAAATCCCAGTCTTCAGCCAATTCCCAGTCGGCCTTAGAACAAGAAGTTCTGGTTCTTGAAGGTGTAGGTTCCTGTTCCATGCAAGAAGCCTCTCCTTTGAGATCTCCCTAGCACCTTGGGTCTTTTCCAAAATTATAAGTCAGGGTGTTGTCATGGGATCTGCAAAACCAAATTACCGATCAGTAATTCTATTTTTTTTTCCTATCTGGCACATTTATGGCATAACCAAAATATATACTATCATACATACCGTATTTTTCGGACTATAAGACGCACCCAGGTTTTAGAGGAGAAAAATAGGGAAAAAAAATTTTCAGGCAAAAAAAGGTAAAATATTTAATATATGGGAGTTGTAGTTTTGGAACAGCTGCAAGGCCACATTGACAGGTGACCCTGCAGCTGTACGGGGATGTATAGGGCGTTTTTTTTGTGGGGCCAGGTGTACTTTTTAGATATACCATTTTGGGAAATGTTTATTGCTTAGATCACCTATTATTTAATTCAGAGGCAAAACAGAGAGAAAAACCCGGCAGTTTAGCACTTTTGATTTTGACGTTCACTGTACATAAAACTATTAGTAGACCGGGCATTTTCAGACACAGGGATACCTAATGTGTATGTTTCACAGTAATGTTATACTTTTATATGTATTCTAGGGAAAGGAGGTGAACTTTTATTTATTTTATTTTTTATTATATTTTTTTTAAGTGTTTTTTTTTTTGTTTGTTTTTTTACTATTTTAATATCCCCCGCCTAGGGGGCTTGAACCTGCAATCATTTGATTGCAAGTCCCATAGACGGCAATACAAGTGTATTGCCGTCTATGGGAGATTCTATACATTACTATCGCGGAGGGTCATAGACCAGCCGCGATAGTAATATATATCTATGACAGGCCTGGGAGCCTTCATTAGGCTCCCGGCTGTCATCGGAACAGGTCGGCTCCTGCGGCCTCGCCGTGCAGGAGCCGGCCTGCATCACTAAAGGTATGGGGCCGGTGGGGGGGGCTAACTGACTGCCGGGACCTGTGGAGGAGGAGTGGGTTTGCAGCATGGCCGCGCTACTGCCACCGCTGGTTTTCTTCAGCGGCAGTAGCGCGGCAATCTGCAGGCCCCGGCAGCTAAGACAGTCCCCGGCATCTGCTGTAATAGACCGGCGGATGCCGGGGAGTGTCTTAGCTGCCGGGGCCTGCAGTATAGTCACACTCCTGCCGCTGAAGAAAACCAGCGGTGGCAGTAGCGCGGCAATCTGCAGGCCCCGGCAGCTAAGACACTCCCCGGCATCCGCCGGTCTATTACAGCAGATGCCGGGGACTGTCTTGGCTGCCGGGGCCTGCAGATTGCCGCGCTACTGCCACTGAAGAAAACCAGCGGTGGCAGTAGCGCAGCCATGCTGCAAACCCACATTCAGACTATAAGACGCACCCTCATTTTCCTCCGAAATTTTGGGGGGAAAAAAGTGCGTCTTATAGTCCGAAAAATACGGTATATACTACCAATGCCAGTATAGTCTCACCTCTGGTACCCACTTAATAACTAGGGCTCCTGACATTCCCTCTCTCCCCCAATTTCGCGGCCCCAGTGATTGGAGAATACTTTGCTCCTGCTCTGCTCTACATTCACTTTCATGGGACTCTAGTGAATAGTGAAGCAGGGAGAATAAGCCAGAAGTGTCTCAGATAGGACACCATTGTAAGTCAGAAGATGTCATATAGGAAGGGAAACTCTGCTAGTCTGATGGGACTGCAATGATTATAGATTTCCAAGTCAGTGGTTAACACCATTCATTGCAGCAGACCCTGTAACATGCATGCAGATAGAAGACGCATGGCTACCATGTCCAGTGTGTCCCAGCTCCTTCAATCTAACTACTGGAGAGGGTAAAAAAAAAACCTTTGACATCTTTTAACTTGTCCCATCCGTCCCAATGCATTCTGTACCCCAGTTTGTAGTTTTGTACATAACCAGCCCCTCTGGACTATGGAAATGACCATTGACTAGGCTGAGCCATGACCCATGGACGGTGTAGCATCTGAATCTTATGGTTTGGTCTCCGACAGCCCAGAACCTCAGAGATGTAGAAGTTCACTTTGTATGGAATAATAATAGTATTTTTCTTGTCTTTTCTTTCCCTCTCAGCTGACAGAGCTGAATACATTCTTCCTAAAACATATCTTTGTATTCCAAGCCAGTCACCCATTGAGCTGGTGCCGGATTCTCTTTATTGGCATCATTACAGCGCCGACAGTCAGGTAATGTACTAGAGCCATTTCCTATAGAACACACTGAATATCTTTTCACAAAGACTTTACCTTCCCAGCCGGCGCAGGCCCACCCGGAGGTCTTCAAATTACCAGATCATTTTGTTATATTTATAGCTATGAAGATCTGACATCTCGAAAGATAATTCCGGTAGGATATAGACTCGGATGTCTTACTTGGAATAGGCTGCTTGACTTTAAGAAAAGAAACGTAAGACGTATAGGATCGGATATATCTAGAGACTAGCCTCTGCCCACGTCTGCGTGTTGGTGTCGTTGATCCACCTATATTCAGCAAATTGATGCCGTCGATGGTTCACCTGCTCTTAAGCTGTCCTGTTCCTCACACCGTGCCTGTGATTGTTCTGGCTTCTCAGCAGCTGAGGGACGCCATATAAGGAGTGTGTTGTTGGTGTTGATAATCCAACTGCTCCGGCTTTTCGGCAGCTGTCATACTGGCCTGCCCCTAAACTCGTTCCTTGTGCTGTACCCATGATTGTTCCGGCATTTCAGCAGCTCGCTGGGACACCATAGTATGAGCGTGTTGTTGGCATAGATGATCTGCCTGCTCCCGCGTTTCGGCTGCTGTTAAGCTGGCCTGCCTCTAAACTCATTCCTTGCGTTGTGCCCATGATTGTTCCGGCATCTCAGCAGCTTCCTGCGACACCATATAATGAGCGTGTTGTTGGCGCCGATGATCCCCGTTAGCTCCGCTTGAGGAGAACTCTGTGACTTCTGGCTACGTTCATAGCTTTCGTTGTATTAGAATTTTGCAACAAATCAGATTTTCTTATCCCCGGCATGTTTAAAAGTAGCAAACTGCTAATTTGGATTAAAGGTGCTTTCCCATCCAGTGTGTCAGCACTGCCTGGAGCAGATCAGATAATACGCAAATGCATGTACAGAATGGACTGAGGGTTAGCTGAGTGTTTACATACAGAGATAACAGACCGGGCTTTATCAGAACCTGAGATAAGCTGCTGCAAGAGCAGTGTAATATAGTATGTGAACATAAATTCATAACAGTTGTGAAGCCATGTCATTATCAGGATAAAAAGTAGCCTATTTTTGATCGAGTTTAGAAATTATCTATGTGCCAAATTTCATTCAAATCTGTTCAGCGTTTTTTGCGTGATAGAGGAACAAACAGCCAGTTAGGGGCCTGACACTGATCCCTTTATGCCAATACAAAACCAAATCAAATAAATACTAACCTACAGCACTCCCATTACTTATTTAGCTTGCTTACATAGCGCCATCATATTCCGCAGCGCTTTACAAAGTTCACAATCTATGTTCCCTATCAGGAAGTGTTTGGAATGGGGGAGAAACCCCATGCAAACATGGGGAGAACATAAAAACGTCATGAACGGGTGGGTTCGAATCTAGGACTCCTGCGCTGCAAGGCAACAGTGCTAACCCTGATAATTGGCTATAAAGGAACTAGTAGTGCAGGGCCACATATTAACAAGGCTATAGTATAAAACAGCACGTAGGACTAGCACAGCGAAGGTTACTGTCTGCAGCCATGGAGGTCTCGGACAGTGTAGAGGGTAATGTCTGTACGCCTGATTCTGGGTTAATTGAGGGACTAAGAGCAGAATCACTGATGTTTTATAGTCGTAAAGAACTTAGCATCGACATCTGTGATGATCAAGGACAGTAAAGGGTTAATGTCATGAAGAACCTGGTGGAGGATAACGAAAGGGTTAATGCTGCAGTCTCATGTTCTCAGGCCCCATCTCTGATCATAGGAATTATTGCAGGGAGGGGATAAAGAGGATTGTACAACTGGAACTATACAGCTGCACAGTTCTCTCTGGGATAAAAAAAAAACAACACTATTGCTCTACTTCATCTTTAAGAGGGATAGCTTCGACCATACATCTTATAGGGAAATTAAGGGGATTTCATGGACTTACTAATTGATGACGTATCCTTTGGAAAGGATTGGAAAATTGGCACGGGTCTAGCTCTATGGAGAATCTGAAGTGTTTGGGTGAGTGCTGCAGCCTCTTCAGGGCTGTACATTTGTGCGTACACTGTGCTTGGCATCAAGGCTGATCATGTTCACTCGAATGGGACTGAGCTTCAATAAACATGACGCCACATGACCTGTTAAGTGGAAATGGTGCTTGGGGAACACTCCAGCCAATTCAACCAGCTGATCCATAGGGGTTTTGGGTGTCAGACCAGTGCAAGATCTAGCCTGCCTGTGATGAGACATATGGATGTTTCCTTAAAGGCATGGTCAGATGTTCTCATTCAGTCTATGGGCTAGTGCCGTATATCAGATGTCTGATGACAGCCATGTTTTGGTACATTTAATTACAATGTACATGGTCCATTTTCTACACTATATTTATTACTTATTAGTCCTCCAGAAGCAGCACCACTATATATATATATATATATATATATATATATATATATATATATATATATATATATAATATATGGCAGCTCAGCCCTAATTGCTTGGATGGTGCTAAGTAGCAATACCAGATGTAACCTATGGACAAAAGTGGCGCTGTTGTTCTAATTTCTGACCACCCCTAATATAACGTACAGCTCAGAGCGGCACTTTATTGTCTATTTTATATTTTACAGGCAGTATTACGCATATCTGACGGATACACAGTGCAAAAGAGTGGGCACACAGTGCTGGGTCTTTGGGTGAGTATTTATGTGATGTGTATATATAGATGCTGCACACTGAATAACTTAGTTCTTTAAACCTTTCGCTTGTGGGTTTGGAGTAACTTTGCGTTTCTCCTTGTAAACAACAATTCATTGAGTGGTCTTTCGATTTCGATTCGTTGCCCGGCCCTATGTTGAAGTCTTTTTGTGTTCTGGTTCCTCTCCTACATGATCACTGGATATTTCCCAGACCTTGTCTGACCATAGATATCACAGTTGGAACCAGAGTCGTTGGTTTTGGCCTTCCAACCCTGACCGGTTCCCCTTTAACGTGACCGCTCCAACCAATCCCAGGCCTCCGTGGTCTCATACCCATACATGCTAGTATCATGTGAGAACGCTTTTGTCATAAAGAGGTTAATATAATTCCTGACCTTTCTGTCTTCTCCATCACCCGTCCGTCGATAAAATCTCATCCAGTTGTATCTGATTCCGTCTTATCTTATCTCACAGGGCCATCGCCTTCCTGGAAGCAATAGTGTGTATTAAGTTTGGGCAGGATCTCTTCTCCAAGACCCATCTGCTGTATGTGGTGCTGTGGCTGCTGTGTGTGGTGAGTACATCATTAATATGTCACTGTCCAGACTTAAAGAAGTTCTTTTCTCGTGTGTCTTAGGCAACCTGTTGATACATACTATGATCTTATTTGCTTTGGCAGCAGCTATCTGGCATTGGTTGCTCGTGTTCAGCTCACCGTTTACAGACATGACTGAATCCCTTTCAATGCAAGTTTACTGTTTTACGCTAGAGCCAGGCTCTCCATCTATAAAGGGGCCTGTCAGGTCTCCGACTTTCGTCGGCCTCTGTGACAGAGACTCTCATATTCTAGATTCACACTAGTGTTTGGGTTTCCATTAGAGATGATACTCGTACTCGTTCGAATACTATTGCTATTCGCAGTAAAGATTTGATTCAGAACCAGCGTTGATTTGCCGAATACTATAGCATTCGGCAAATCAACGCTGGTCCTGCAGCAGGCTCGTCCTTGCTAGTCGGGAAAGCTGTCAGCTTGCTGTTACGAGGGAGCTTACTTTTTCTCATAGGAATGCATTGACCAGCGTTGATTGGCCAGTGTACAGCATTCGGCCAATCAACGATGGTTCTGCTGGAGGCTCGTCTGTGAGGAGACTGCTGTGGTCCAATCTTAGACTCCGCCTCCTTACAGGTGAGCCTCCGGCAGAACCAGCGTTGATTGGCCGAATGCTGTACACTGGCCAATCAACGCTGGTCAATGGATTCCTATGAGAAAAAGTAAGCTCCCTCGTAACTGCAAGCTGCCAGCTCTCCCGACTAGCAAGGAAGAGCCCCATGCAAAACCAACGTTGATTTGCCGAATGCTATAGCATTCGACCAATCAATGCTGGTTCTGCAGGACGAGTAAGGGCCGGTTCACATTATCGCTTGCCTCCCGTCTGGAAGGAGTCTGCAGGAGGACGACCCCCCCCCGAGCGTAATATCAGCGCAACTGCAAGCGCTGTGCAGTTAAAGCGCACGGACCCCATAGACTATAATGGGGTCCATGCTCTTTAACTACACAGCGCTCCTCCTAAACACTCTCCTCCTGCTATTCGTGGACTTGGTGACTCTCCTTTAGTCAAATAGTGGTTTCCCCTGAAACGAGCATTTTTCCCATAGACTATAATGGGATTCGATATTCGATTGAGTAGTCGAATATTGAGGCTCTACTCAAAACGAATCGCGAATATTTCACTGCTCTCTCATCTCTAGTTTCTGTTCTTTGGATCCTCTTGGAGCTGAAAAACAGATACACACAGAGGCACAAGATGCTCACGGGCGGACACTGACTGCCAGTTTCCGTCTTCTGTCCGGTTTCTTGGGGAGAAGACGGAAACCCACAATGCGGAGACCGGGCACAGATGTGAGCCCGTCCTAAGTATCTTCCCTCATCCTTTATTTATCCCTATTATATAGTTCTACCTTCATTTGCCATTTCTCATCCGAACCTTAACTTTTCTAGCTCTCCCTTCTTCGTACTGAATGTATTTCTACCTTCGATCCAACTAGATATAACACTAAATGTCTGTTCATTGCAGGCGATTACAACTTTCCTCTGCCTGTATGGAATGGTGTGGTATGCCGATCACTGCGGACAACGCCAGAAGGTACGATAGACCCCCGATCAGGGCTAAGTAACATGGCAGCAGGACATTTTGGCTAGAGTTCCTCTATAAATACACGCATGTTAAAGGGATCCTATCATTTATACTGAATTTTTTTCTGCTTATCACGTGGGATAGCCTTGAGAAAGGCTATTCTTCTCCTACCTTTCGATGTCTTCTCGGGGCCATCGTTCCGTAGAAATCCCAGTTTGCGCCGGTATGCAAAGGAGTTCTCTCGCAGCACTAGGGGCGTCCCCAATACTGCGAGAGAACTCTCCAGCACCGCCTCCATCTTCATCAGGAACTAGGTCTTCTTCCGGGGGTTGGCTTCAAACTTCTAGGCCTAGGGCAAAGCCGACTGCACATGCTCGCCGGCCACAAGAAAATGGCTGCTTACGCAGTATTGTAAACGGGCATTTTCTTGTGGCCAGCAGGCATGCGCAGGCTTTGCCCAGGGCCTCGAAGTTTGAAGCCAACCCCCAGAAGAAGATGCGAATAAGACCCTGTTCCTGAAGAGGATGAAGGCGGCACTGAAGATTTCTTTTGCAGCATTGGGGACACCCCCAGTGCTGTTTGAATGCTGGGGCCCGCCCCCAGTGCTGTGAGAGAACTCATTTGCATACCGGCGAAAACTGCGTTTTCTAGGGAACGGCGGCACGGAGAAGACCTCTAAAGGTAGGAGAAGAATAGCCTTTGTTAAGGCTATTCTTGCGTGATAAGCAGAAAAAATTCAGTTCAAATGATAGGATCCCTTTAATACATGTATTTTGTCCTTCATTGCTTGTATAGGCCTTTTTAACCCCATTTATTTATCCTGTATGGATAAGCTATACCTCCTATCTGTATAAGGTTTCAAATGCTGAGAACCATTTAGGCCGCATATCGATCACCATAAAAATAAAACCCGTAACAAATGCGGTTTTTCTCCCATTCCACCCCATTCTGTATTATATTTTCCATGTTTCCAGTACATAGTCTGGCGTATTATACGGTACCATTACGAAGCAGAATTTGTCCCACAAAAGAGCTCGGAACAGAAAAATGGTTATGGCTTTTGGAAAAAGGAATATTGAAAATCAGAAAATGGCTGTGGTGGGAAGGGGTTAATACAAGATATTACAGAGTGTCTTCTATTCACATGTGCTATTATAGTCAGAGATAGACTGTAATGTATACCGAGCACGTTGCGTCCTGGGTTTGCCTTTGTATTGCAGTGACGGCCTTTGTATATGTTTTATATGCACCTCTATGTAGGAGAGCGGACTTTTGTCTTATTACCTTAAGATTCCGCTCAGCACTCTCAAGAATAAAGCAAGAAGATAAACAAAGATCCCTTTCTCTCCCATCCACCTCCTTCTAGTCTATAGGTCCTTGACATTTACCAGCACATTGTGTGATTCTTTACAGAGCTTTTCCGAGTGTGAGGACAGCACTTACAACACGGATGTTCCCTGGCACCATACGGAGAAGACGGGTAAGTGCTCGTGTACGTGTGATACCACTAAGGAGGCTCACAGCCATAAGTGCGATGTGTGGTGCTGTATTAGGGTTGACCTTAATAATCGCCATTAATCATGGTAATATCTCTAATCGCGGATTATACGATATCCGGACTATGTTATGTCAAATGAATCTATAACCTGGATGCACAGTAAGGAACGGATGGAACAGTTTCTCTATAAATCAGCAGTTGTAATCCTATTAATATTATAAATGTGAAAGTTTGGATGTTTGTGAAATCACGCCTAAACCACTGAACGGATTTGCGGGAAATTTTGCATACACTTACCTTGAGTCCCGGATTGAAACATAGGCTACTTTGTAGAGCCCTAACCCACCGGACTTCACGGTAAATCACGCCGATGTTCACTACGGTATCAGTTTGAGGACCTAAGATGACGTCATCCCAGACCCTTGAGAAGTCAGCGGATTGGCTTGTGCTGCAGTGTGGGTGGAGCTATAAGCTAAAGAAAATGGCGGCGCTCACTCACTCGGGAGAGGACCTCACATACAGCCTGAGTTTCCAGCCACGCGCCTGGTGTATCGCCTATGGCTTTTCGATGAGTACGCCAGGACACTGCCGTGTTCCGCGGAAGGGGGTTGCAGAGGAAGGAGGGGTAGGGGGGACTGAGGAAACAGGGTGAGAGGGGAGGCAGGGGGAACCGCGGGAGGGGATGCCGTGGTAGGAGGGGGGGGAGTGGGGTACACGAGAGGGGGGGGGCTGCCGGGTTTAGGGGTTCAAGGGGGGGGGGTTGGGGCAGTTTCTGCAAGGGTGGGGGAGTTTCTGCGAGAGGGGGAACCGGAGGTAGGCGCGGGGGTTGCTGCGGGAAGGAAGGTTAGGTGGGGTGAGGAGGGGAGAGTCGGAGGTCAGTGTTGAGGGGGGGGGGGGGCGTCGGTGTTGGACACCGAGGTGGGTAAGGGGAACGGGAGGGGGGGGGGGGGGAAGGGGTTGCCGCCAGAGCTGGGTGCCGCGGGAGAGGGGGGGGGGCCTAGGTACGGCAGGTTGGTACCATAACCAGCGCCAATTGCCTACATGTATGCGGCTCAGTTATAACGCCGACCTGCAGACGAGGTCGCGGGCAGATGCTAGTATAGTTATATTATTCTTATTCTTTATTCTTATGGTAGAGTTGGAAGGGACCTCAAGGGCCATCGGGTCCAACCCCCTGCGAGTGCAGGTTTTCCTAAATCATCCCAGCTATATGTTTATCCAGATTCCGCTTGAAGATTTCCATTGATGGAGCGCCCACCACCTCCCGTGGCAGCCTATTCCACTCTCTCACTCCCCTCACTGTCAGAAAGTTTTTCCTAATGTCTAATCTGTATCTCTTTCCCTTTAGTTTCATCCCATTGCTTCTTGTACTTCCTTGCGCTAATGAGAATAGGGGAGATCCCTCTGCACTGTGACTACCTTTCAGATATTTGTAGACTGCTATTAAATCTCCCCTCAGCCTTCTCTTCTGCAAACTAAACAATCCCAATTCTTTTAGCCGCTCCTCATAGGACATGGTTTGCAGACCTTCCACCATTTTGGTTGCTCTTCTCTGGACTTGCTCCAATATATCGATGTCTTTCTTGAATTGAGGCGCCCAGAACTGTACACAGTATTCCAGGTGTGGTCTGACCAGGGAAGAGTACAGCGGAATAATGACCTCTCTTGATCTAGATTCAATGCTTGTCTTAATACATCCCAGAATTTTATTAGCCTTTTTTGCAGCAGCACCGCACTGTTGGCTCATGTTGAATTTGTGATCTACTATTATGCCCAAGTCCTTTTCCCCTATGCTATCACTTAGTTCTATTCCTCCCATACTATATATGTTTTTTGCATTTCTGTTACCCAGATGTAGAACTTTGCATTTGTCCCTGTTAAATACCATTTTGTTCGCCTCAGCCTATTGTTCCAGTGTGTCTAAGTCCTTTTGAATACACTCTCTCTCCTCTCTAGTGTTGGCTATTCCTCCTATCTTCGTATCATCTGCAAATTTTATGAGTTCCCCAATAATTCCATCGTCCAGATCATTTATAAAGATATTAAAAAGTACTGGGCCCAGAACAGAGCCCTGCGGCACCCCGCTTTTGACTTTCTTCCAGTTCGATGTGTAGCCATTTAGTATTACTCGTTGTGCCCGATCATTAAGCCAGTTGTGAATCCACCTAACTGATTTTTTGTCAAAGCCATACTTAATAATTTTTTCAATAAGAAGGTTATGTGATAATAGTAATATGCGTGACCCCATAGGGTCAAAAATCACTGCCAGGCACTTATTTCCCAGAGAAGCTAAGGATCAGGATAATAAAAGTCTTCCTCCTGGCTACATCATCTTTCAAGGCAGAATTGGCTGTTATCACTAAAATCTCTATTCTGTGTACTCTTCTATATAAGTTACTAGCCTCTAACTGCGACTTCTTCTGCGGATTGTTGGCGTTGATGATCCACCTATATTCAGCAAATTGCTGCCGTCGATGGTTTGCCTACTTCGGCGTTTTGGCAGCTCTTAAGCTGTCCTGCTGCTGAACTTGTTCCTCACACCGTGCCTGTGATTGTTCCGGCATCTCAGCAGCTCGCTGGGACGCCATATAATGAGTGTGTTGTTGGTGTTGATGATCGCCATACTCCGGTGTTTTGGCAACTCTCAAACTGGCCTGGCACTGAATTTGGTCCTCACGCTGTGCCCGTGATTGTTCCGGCATCTCAGCAGCTCGCTGCGACGCCATATAATGCATGCGTTGTTGGCGTCGATGATCCCCTTCAGTTCCGCTTGAGGAGAGCTCTCTAACTTCTGGCTCCTTCATAGCTCTTGTTTGCGACAAATTAGATTTTCTTTTTCCAGGCATGTTAAAAATTGACAAACTGCCAATTTGGATTAAAGGGGTTTGCCCATGTCAGTTTGTCAGCACTGGAGCAGATCAGATAATATGCAAATACATGTACACAAACCACTGAGGGTTAAGTGTGTTTACACAAAGAGATAACAGCCCTGGGACCTGAGATAAACTGCTGCAGGAGCAGTGTAATATAGTATGTGAACATAAATTCATAACAGTTGCGAAACCATGTAATTTACCCGGATAAAAAGTAGCCTATGTGTTACTCGAGGTTACAATCTATTTATGTGCCTAATTTCATTCTAATCTATTCAGCCATTTTTGCGTGATTGACTAACAAACATCCAAACTTTCACATTTACAACTCTTTGGAATCCTACTAATATTGTTTACTTAAAGGGGTTGTCCAGGATAAACTAAGAATTAACACCTAAACTAAACCCCTTTCCCTCACCTAACTTCTAATTTACTTCAATTTTAAAAAAAAAAAATCTATTATTACTAGAGATGAGCGAGTACTATTCGAAACTCCCGTTTTGGAATAGCACGCACCCACAGGAATGAATGGAAGCGGCCGAACACAGACTTTGCCGGCGGACGGCCGCTTAACCCCCTGCATGCCGGCTGAGTCCATTCATTCCTATGGGTGCGTGCTATTCGAAACTGGAGTTTCGAATAGTACTCGCTCATCTCCAATTATTACACATATTCCTGGAGCCGTCATGTGACCGTCCCAGGGACAGTTTCTGATAATCCAGTGACGTTCCGTTTCACCTCTTCCGAAACAGAATGCCGCCATCAGTGTTCTCTCTGACCCTAATCTATGTAACTATGCCATTTGTGTCTCATGGACAGACTCCCTTTTAAGTCCTATTGTGTAATGCATATTCTTTGCCTTATCTTTGCGGTATGTCTTGTTCTCTGTTTGCCAGTAGATGGCGCCGTAGGACTGTACAATCTATTACCATATAACATCATTGCGGTACTTTACAAAATACATGTTTTGCAATTTCATGTTTTTTAAAACACAAACAACCATTTTAGCCTCTGCTTATAGGATGTTGCCTTTATCTATTTCATTTTTATTATAAGCAGCCACAATGTAATAATAATAATTATTATTATTATTTATTCCATGTATTTTTATTTATTATAATTTGATATTTATATATTTTATTTTGTCTTATTAATAAGAATGATGAAAGTAACGATATTATCATTGTTACAATTTTCTTTATTTTTTTTTTATTTATGATGATTTTTACTATTGTTTTGTTAATAATAAAAATAATAGTATCAATAATATTTTACTATTGTTGTTATTGATATTTTTTTATATTTATAGTTTTTTATATTTTTTATTATTGTTGCTTTTATATTATTTATTATTATTATTATTATTATTATTATTTTTACATATTTAATTGTAATTTATTTTTAATTTTTTTTGGGACAGACGTTCCAGTGAAACACAATGAAGGTAACACAACGTCCAGGAGAAGGAATCGCAGGGGAAAAGTCACCAATGGAGTTGGAAAGAAATAACTGGGGTGTTAGAGAAGCCTTAATACAGGCCTAGGGGTTGAACCTGGTGCTGCTGATCTCTATGTACTAGGGTTCATTCATTCACAGAGCATGAAGAAGACACAAGGACGGACTGGTTATCAGCAAGTTGAGGCTCTTGTGACTCCTGAGAGAGCTTAGGGATCTTACGTGACTGTGAATACCCAAAACCATTGACGTTTGTTGCCCTGCTGACCCTGGATCCTGCTGTAATGTGTCACCGGTGTCAGTAGGCTTCCATTACACGCCGGCGGGCACCATGCTGCACGGCTGAGACGATCAGACTTTTTGTAATGCGCAGTTCTTCTCTCTGCCTTCCATGCTTGGCTCCCTGCTGATGCGCCACTCCTTGTAGGCGTTATTTTACCGCATAGCGTGATCTTATCGATGTTCTTGTTGTTTTTGCCTTCTATGTACTGTTCACATGCAGGTTCTTGGAGAAGGCCGGCGTGACGTCCTGCTTTTAATGTTTGTAATTTTTTTTTTTTTTTTTTTTTGCGCTCTCGGCAGGGACCGCCTAAATGACAGTCACATGGCCTGTATATATTTCCACTTGCAGACCGCACCGGCTTTTGTAACTTCATTTTTTTTTTTCCATCTTTGCTTTTAGAATTTAGAAAACTATTGCGACGCACAAGAGAAGAAACTCCATGTTATAAAGTGAATCTCCACCTTGTATTTTGTCATTTATTGCTCCATATCTTTGTGCTGATTAACTTCTTAAAGGGGTTTTCCAGGCTGAATAATTGAAGACCTATCCTTAGGAGGGTGGGTGACGACACCCAGAGCCCCCGGCCGAGCAACTCTTTGTAGAGGCTGCAGTGCTCGGGTGAGTGCTGCAGCCTCTGTAATGCTTACCAAGGACAGCGCTGTACATTTGTGCAGTGGCTGTGCTTGGTATTGCACCTCAGCCTATTCACTTGAATGGGACTGAGCTGCAAACGGGTTATGTGACTCAAGAACGTGAAGTCAAATAGCCTGTGAACTGGAAGTGATGCTCGGGAAGTGCTGCTGTCATTTCAGACAGCTAATCAAATTCATGGCCTATCCTATGGATATGTCAAGTCCTGGAAAACCCCTTTAGGCTAAAGCCCCACGTTGCAGAAACGCAGCTTTTTTTTGTTGCACTTTTTTGAGCCAAAGCCAGGATTGGAATGAGCAGAAGAGAGAAGTATAAGAACTTCCTATATATTCCCCATTCTTTTTGTAGACGTTCTTGGCTTTGTTTCAAAAAACCTCAACAAAATCTGCAACAAAAAAAAGCTGTGTTTCCACAACGTGGGGCTAAGGCCTTAATATATCTTTATAGAGTTTCTGATGCATTGCGCCAAATGCCCTGCATAGACATACAGTTGAAAGGTATCCTAAAGCTGCCTACAGGGGGAGCTAAGTGCAAACTGTGTTATTATAGCATTTATTGTATGCAGGGAGCACCATCTAGTGGTCACTGTAGACAGACAACAGGTTAGCATTACATATTTAAAGGGGTTCCCCAGGAATTGCAGTCCTGGGCCGAGAGACCGAGGGAAGGTGATGCATTAAAAAAAACAAACACCGCCACTGTTTCCCCGCTGCTACCTGGTCCAGGGACTTGTCCTCACCACATATAACTGCTGTGACCAATTGATGGCTTTGGCGGTCACAGGACACATCACTAGTCCCAGGTCCTCTTCTGAGACCACTGATTGGTCATAACCGGCAAGGATTTTCCGCCAGAACAATCTCCCAGGCTACACTGTACCAGACAATGGCGGGCAGGGTCAATGGGAGTATGTGGGGTTTTTTTTTTTTGTTTTTTTTTTTTTTTTTGGGGGGGGGGAATGCATTCACCTGGGTAACCCCTTTAAGTCTATGCAAGGGATCTGGAGCTCTGTATCAGAGAAAAACTGCTCTGACTGCTAAAATCTTGAAAAATGTACACAGAATTTTGAACTTCTGGAGATGAAAAGGAGTCTGGCAGAGGATCAATGTTAATCCTGTCTCACCCGATTCTGGTAAGGGTCCACGGGGCATTACCAAGCCAGGGAAGCGTCCTGGCTGTTTATTAATGAATCTTGACTGACAAGTCCTGCGTCCTTTCTTCTGTAGAGTCCACGCCTGTCCCATGCATCTGATGGCAGCGCCTTGCCAGCATGGCATGAGACCGGAAATATTTTTGGGTTGATTTTCTCTGCTGTTCTACTACTGTGACTGACTATATAGCTATATGTCTCCTATACAGTGGATTACATTTTTCGGATTTTAGGTGGAAATTCACTTTCCAAGGTTTGTCCAGGGGGTCTTATTTTACTACTGCCCTGATTTTTCTTTGTCCGCACGTCACGTGATCGGACCCACCATCCAGTCCCCAGATCGCTCTGACTTCTCCCTATTTTGCCAACCCACAGGTAGCACCAGAGAGGAGATGGAGCAACCCGGGTGCGTGCTGTTGGTTCCAATCACATTACCCAGGGTCAGAACCAGCCCCCATGTATAGCATCTAAAACCCTTCCAGAGGAAGGACGTAAAATAAGACCCCTGGACAACCCCTTTAAGTTCTTATATAGATTCCACAAGCCATTACAAAGTGTCCTGAAAGCGATCTTGATCTGAGGAAACCGGACGTGGTACAGTAGTGTTACGTGTTCCTTATTACAATCCTTTCACTTGTATATGTTTACAGCGCTCGGATTTTTTCTTACATATTAACACATTTCTGCTCAATCAGTAATTTCCTCCGTCTCTGGGCTGGGGGGAGGATTCATGAATAAGATGCCAAAATACACTCCAGAAGCTATTGTACAATCTCACTTCGTAGGTTTGAGTGGATCGCCATTTGCTTCCGATAATCGGGGAGAGACGGGGTTTGTACCAGCTACTGTTTGTATGCCGCCAACAGTGTGCTAAACATCATTCAGGTACAGAATAAACTATTGTTGAAAAAAAACTCTCTTCTGTATTTCTTTAAGCACCAAATGACTCACAAAAATATCTCCCGGCATCTGTGTCTGACCGCGGTCACCATTGAAGGGTATGGAGACACTTAAAGGGGTTGTCCGGGACTGGGATATTGATTGCTGTGGCCTCTTCACTGTGTACCAAACACAGCGCCGTACGTTGTATAGTGGCTTTGTCTGGTATTGCAGCTCTACATCCAGGACAACCACCTTGAAGGGATCCTATCATTGGATACCCTTTGTTTCTCCCTAACGCATAGGAATAGCCTTAAGAAAGGCTATACTTCTCCTACCTTTAGATGTCTTCTCCACGCTGCCATTCGGTAGAAATTGAGTTTTCTTCAGTATGCAAATGAGTTCTCTCGCAGCACTGGGGGCGGGCCCCTATGCTCAAACAGCACTAAGGGTGTCCCCAATGCTGCGAGAGAACTCTCCAGTGCCGCCTCCATCTTCTTCAGGAATGGCCTCTCTCTGCATCTTCTTCCGGAGTTGGGGTTTTTTCTAGACCTCGGGCAGAGCTGACTGTCTGGGCCACAAGAAAATGGCCGCTTACACCAGCTCACTGTGTAAGTGACCATTTTCTTGTGGATCGGGCATGCACAGTCGGCTCGGCCCAAGGCCTAGAAGATTGAAACCCAGGACGTAAGAAGACACAGGGAGAGGCCGTTCCTGAAGAAGATGGAGACAGCGCTGGAGATTTCTCTCGCAACAGTAGGGAAGCCCCCACTGCTGCAAGAGAATTCATTTGCATACTGAAGAAAACCCAGATTTCTACTGAAAGGCGGCGTGGAGAAGGTAGTAGAAGAATATCCTTTCTTAAGGCTATTCATACGTGCTAGGGAGAAAAAAAGGGTATCCGATGATAGGATCCCTTTAAAGTTATAGCGTTCTGGAAGGCCTCTGCACCAAATCCTATAGAAGTCTGCAGGTGATACCCACAGTAAAGCTCTTCTATAGCATCTCCATCCCCTGCTGAGTAACCTTTGAGACCCTGTGTGTCGCTCCTCTGCCGTATCACACAATACCTACCTTTCTGTACTCAGGCAGTTGTCACACTTGTCAAACACAAACCTGAAAATTGTAAAATAAAAACGAAACCTTTTCAGAAAGCAGATCCCTGGTCTATAGTGAAAATATACTCATGGGGTTCTTCTACTTATTCCATACAGTATGTTATTGGCAGTGAGCGGGTTAAATGCGTCTAACAATAGCCCAACATAAGTCATCTAAAATCCTGATGGTTCTCACAACGTCAGAACTTTCCACCCCCATGGCAGCCCGATTCCCACACGAAGAGCAGACTCAGCACATAAGAGGATGAGGACACGCTATGTAAGAGATAAGATATTAAGATTTCACCCTCTGGTCCTGATTACTGGGAGGGAACTTCAGCCCGTTGTGCTGATTCTGCCACAGATGTCCACTTGTATTGTTTTATCAAGGAATCTGGATCACCTATGTACAGAAAGTTACTCCTATCTAGTACAAGGGGAATTTGATAGCCAAGGGGGAGGGAACGCAGCTGGCTAGACATCGTCCTGTGAACCCTACAGAGGAAATGTAGTATTACATGTTCTTACTTCCGTAGATGGACAAATCTATGAGGCTTGTTTTGCGAGGTTTGCCTGCCCAAACTGGAAATGCTATTATTATGCCAGATCTCAGAGTATAAAAAGTGGCGGTGCAGAAACACAACATATACTGAGTCATCTCTAACCGCTCATCTGCTGACCTCACGGGACGTGAAGGACCACTGAGATTTGTGGTAAGCAATAAAACCACACGGACCCCATAGACTATAATGAGGTCCATGTGTTTTCTGCACGGAACATAAGGAGGGAAAAGTAGTTCATGTAGTACTTTCCTCTTTGGATGACTTGTGTGGATACTGCGCGGAAAACACACGGACCCCATTATAGTCTATGGGGTCTGTGTGGTTTCATTGCTCACCGCTTGTCAATATGTTAGGTATTCCGTTCGGGGGTCCCCATGTGGACTCCCTGAACAGAATACCGAATGCAGATGTGAACCAGTCCTAAGTTATGCCGCCGTATATGAGCGGGCCTAATCGGCAGGGAGTCTCGAGCCACGGACTCCACGACTGAACCCGCAGCAGGATCAAACAGAATGCTTATTTTTTTCAGTGTTTTTCTGCTGTGATTATAAAAACAATGGGAGGCAAATTCCGGACAGAATCTAACCACAGATTCGGGGGTGGATTTCATCCCTGAATCTGTGGCAAATTCTGCCATGTGAACATATCCTTATGTGCCCCATGGCATCCCACAGGATAAAAAGCACCGCAGGAAAAACGCAGCGGCCTCACTGTCCCAAAAGGGGACTGGAACCTGGGATCTCTTATCCCCAGTGCAATGTAAGGAAATGCATTGTATTGAAGTGCATCGCACATAGGCTCCCTATGTGTAATGTGCACACGCAGTCAGGCGGGGAGGGGGAGGGGAAGTGATCTTTTCTCCAGACTCCATGGATGGTGTGATCGCTATTGATCACGACATTTGAGGGGTTAATACGCCAGACTCAGAGTATCGTCCGGCTCTTGTGCTCGCAGCATTACAGCGCCGTACTATTACAGCACTGAGTGTTAACTACACGCTCAGCATAATGTAACTGTATGGCGCAGAGCAGGAAGGGGTTAAATGCATGGGAGTTACAGTAGGTCATATACTGTAGGTTACATGGGAGTTACAGTAGCACATATAGGATACATGGGAGTTATAGTAGTACATATAGGTTACATGGGAGTTATAGTAGTACATATAGGTTACATTGGAGTTACAGTAGCACATATAGGTTACATGGGAGTTACAGTAGCACATATAGGATACATGGGTGGGAGTTATAGTAGGTTATATAGGTTACATGGGAGTTATAGTAGGTTATACAGGTTGCATGACAGTTATAGTAGCACATATAGTTTACATGGGAATTACAGTAGTACATATAGGTTACATGGGAGTTATAGTAGCACATATAGGTTACATGGGAGTTATAATCCTTCCTATCCTATCCTATCCTATCCTATCCTATCTTACTAATATTAGAAATGTGAAAGTTTGTGGGTTTGGATGTTTGTTCCTCAATCACGGCAAAACGGCTGCATGGATTTGGCTGGAATTTTACACACACATATATTGGGTCCTGGTTTGAAACCTAGGCTACATAGTAGCCCCCCGCACACCCGTACTTTGGCACCGCTAACAAAAATTTGTTGGTCGGGCTACACTCAAGGACCTGAGATGACGTCATCCCGGATCTTTGAGCCATTCCCCGATTGGCTGGGCTGACTGTGTGGGCGGAGCTCTCAGCCAGACTGCGAGCCAAACACTATGGCGTCTCGGCACATGTTCAGCTGTGCAGCGCACAGGCCGGCTTCGCTAATAGCTGGCCGACACACGTGCAGGACTGGATCGCACATGCTGGTTTAGCTTGCGGCCGCACAAGCACACGCTTGGCCAAGGACTGCACATGCTGGCATACGTAGCGGCTGCAACAGAACTGGATCGCCTATACTTCTTTGGTGAGTTCACCGGGACCGGGTGCTGCCCAGCCTGGGCCGTGTCTGATTGTGCTGCGTGGCATAGGATGTGATGTAGCAGTGCCAACATGCGATGTAGGGGTAAGTTTGTTGAGGGGTTTTGGGGGGATGAGGTGGTTGTGGGGTGCTGGGGGGAGTTTGGGGAGCCTCCAAGGGAGGGGTAACCAGCAGGGACCAGTGCCGTGGGGAGGTGGGGAAGCCCGTAAGTGGGTGGGGCGGCTGCAGTTACACCACAAGGGAAGGAGGGGCATGGGCGCGGGCAGGCGTGCGGGAGGAAAAGGGGCAGGGGCGCGGGAGCGCGTGCTGGGGGAAAGGGGAATAATGCGCGGGAGGGTAGAGCCCAGGTGGGGGGGGGGAGGGGGAAAGTAGTAAATAGGGATTGGACCCAATGGCATAAGGAGTGCGGTGGATCATAGCCACCATGAGTTCGCTACATAAAGATGGCTCAGCGCCGCAACCAACCCGCAGACGAAGTCGCGGGCACATGCTAGTAGTACATATAGGTTACATGGGAGGTATAGTAACACATATAGGTTACATGGGAGGTATAGTAGTACATATAGGTTACATGGGAGGTATAGTAACACATATAGGTTACATGGGAGGTATAGTAGTACATATAGGTTACATGGGAGTTACAGTAGTACATATAGGTTACATGGGAGGTATAGTAACACATATAGGTTACATGGGAGGTATAGTAGTACATATAGGTTACATGGGAGGTATAGTAACACATATAGGTTACATGGGAGGTATAGTAACACATATAGGTTACATGGGAGTTATAGTAGTACATATAGGTTACATGGGAGGTATAGTAACACATATAGGTTACATGGGAGGTATAGTAACACATATAGGTTACATGGGAGTTATAGTAGTACATATAGGTTACATGGGAGGTATAGTAACACATATAGGTTACATGGGAGTTATAGCAACACATATAGGCTGCATGGGAGTTACAGTAGTACATATAGGTTACATGGGAGGTATAGTAACACATATAGGTTACATGGGAGTTATAGTAACACATATAGGTTACATGGGAGTTATAGTAGTAGTACATATAGGTTTCTCTCATCCTTGTTTATTCTAACTGAATCAAAACTCCCATTTCTCCAAATATATCCAGATCCAAAACCATCATATTGTAAATCCCGGGGGTCCTGATAACATATAATACATGACCATAATGTGCAGCCATACTAAAGACTCCAAAATTCAGACCAAATGACGGTATTATTAAACATTCATCTATTATCCTACATGAATGAAGAAACCGCCGTCACAGAAGAAACTTATTTCCCACAACCATTTACTAAAACCTAAACTCCCATTCACACTGATACATTTTTCTTCCAACACATGAAAGCGGATTCATTGAGCTCTGAGTAATCCTATCCGGTGTGATTAAGGTTGTATACAGCGAGACATCTCTCTGCAGAGTTACTATTAGACAGGTTATTTCCGCTATTGTGATATTCCAGGAAATGATTGTAATTAGAGATCTGATTCGCAGCCTACAGATCATCAGCGCCCAAAATCAAGAAAACCGAAAACCAACAAAAGTACCTTAGAATTCGCCCTGATTGAGCGGAGAACACAAAAAGTCACGCTGAATCGAAATAAATAGCTCCGCCGCCGCTCGGAATATGATCATTTTCTGTGCACGCAACTGCTCATTTACAACAAGTTCTGTTCCTTGACTTTGTAATCAATAATTTCACCGCAAAACTTTCTAAGAGAATTGTAAGTGCGGCGTCAGGAGAAACTTACTGAGAGGTTTCCATTGACTTCTTTTTTTTTTAACTATTGACTTCTGTGGTGACTTTGAACAGTCAATGTCATAGTGAGTGATAAGATTGTTAGTTCAGTCTTATTAGATGGTTTTATTTCATTCTTTTTACACCTTCCCCGACCTCCTGAGAAGAAATGTTTTTTCCTGGACAACCCCTTTAAAGACTATGTACATCTTTAAAATCTTGAATTGTATTAATTCCTGGCTAAAATGATAATTTGGTTAAATTAGAAATTTTGGGTTCGACAGCCGTATGTATAAGCGCTATAATATGAGCTGTAGATTACAGTCTGTCAGATCGACTTCCCAAAGTCTTGTTCTCTGACATGAAGGCCAATGTATGACCAGATCAAGTTTAAGGAACGCAATACAGGTTGGGCCATAAGTATGGATACACCCAGGTAAAAAGGAAGTGGTTGCTGATATCACCTTACCGTTTGTAGCATATTAGTACATGGGAGGGGGGAAACATTTGAGGCCGGGTGACGCCCATGGCGGCTATCTGTAAAGCCGCCATTTTGAATTCAACTTTACTTTTTTCAATGGGAAGGGGGTCAAATGTTTCCCCTTCCCATGTTCTAATATGCCACAAATAGTAAGGTGATATCAGCAACCTCTTCTACTTTATCTGGGTGTATCCCTACTTATGGACCACCCTGTATATTAACCCATGTATATAGGTTGTATATAGGTATGCTCATTCTCCAAACCTTCTCAGACCTCTACTAACCTACATACTTGGGTTAATATACAGGGTGGGCCATAGGTATGGATACACCCAAATAAAATGGAATTGGTTGCTGATATAACCTTACTATTTGTGGCATATTAGAACGTGGGAGAGAGGAAACATTGTAATACATAGATTGTAACCTCGAGTAACACATAGGCTGCTTTTTATCCCGGTAAATGACATGGCTTCAGGACTGTTATGAATTTATGTTCACATACTATATTACACTGCTCTTGCAGCAGCCTTATCTCAGCTTCTGATAAAACCAGGTCTGTTATCTCTCTGTAAACACTCAGCTAACCCTCAGTCCATTGTGTGCATGCATTTGCATATTATCTGATCTGCTCCAGGCAACATGCTGACACACTGGATGGGAAAACACCTTTAGGGTGAATTCACACTGAGTAAACGCTAGCTTATTCTGAACGTAAAACACGTTCAGAATAAGCGGCGTCTAAAGCAGCTCCATTCATTTCTATGGGAGCGGGGATACGAGCGCTCCCCATAGAAATGAATGGGCTGCTTCTTTCACTCCGTGCAGTCCCATTGAAGTGAATGGGGAGTGCCGGCGTGTACGCTCCGGCATGAGCAGAGCTTGCCGTACACGCCGGCACTCCCCATTCACTTCAATGGGACTGCACGGAGTGAAAGAAGCAGACCATTCATTTCTATGGGGAGCGCTCGTATCCCCGCTCCCATAGAAATGAATGGAGCTGCTTTAGACGCCGCTTATTCTGAACGTGTTTTACGTTCAGAATAAGCTAGCGTTTACTCAGTGTGAATGCACCCTAAATCCAAATTGACAGTTTGCTACTTTTAAACATGCTGGGAAAAAGAAAGTCTAATTTGTTGCAAAATTCTAAAACAACAACAGCTATGAAGGAAGCCAGAAGTCACGGAGTTCTCCTCAAGCGGTGCTGACGGAGATCATTGGCACCAACAACACATGCATTATATGGCTTCCCAGCGAGCTTCTGAGATGCCGGAACAATCACAGGCACAGCGTGAGGAACAAGTTCATTGGCAGGCCAGCTTGACAGCTGCGGAAACGCTGGAGCAGGTGGATTATCAATTCCAACAACACGCTCATTATATGGCGTCCCAAGCTGCTGAGATGCCAGAACAATCACAGACACGGCGCGAAGAACAAGTTCAGCAGCAGGACAGCTTAAGAGCAGCCGAAACGCCGGAGCAGGCAAACCATCGACGGCAGCAATTTGCTGAATATAGGCGGATCATCGACGCCAACAACACGCAGACGAAGTTGCGGGCAGAGGCTAGTATATAGATCAGCCGATCCGAACAGCACGCTCCCATAGAAATGAATGGAAGCACCTGGCACGCAGACTTTGCCGGTGGCTGGCCGCTTAACCCCCCGCGTGCCTGCTGCTTCCATTCATTTCTATGGGAGCGTGCTGTGAGCGTGCTGTTCAGAACGGCTGTTCCGAACAGTGTTCGTTCATCTCTAATTGCAACCAGTAACCTAGTAGCAACCAAAAAGATGTTGCAGATTTCAATATGGATTGTATTATACATGTACACCATTAAATATTTTAAAAGGATTAAAATCCAGTATTATCCATTGTATTAAATCACATTTTATTTTTTTGCAATTCGCATGTGGTGCCCACAGCATACAACATATCAGATTTGCCCCATTGGTTACTTTAGGTGCCTGCTGTTGCTCTTAGCTTTGTATATTTTCTTCTTTTGAAGTAGCAATGTTCCAGTAGGTGGCGCTCTCTAGGTATCAGTCAAAACCTTAAGAGACTCCTATTGCTCTTGGCTACAAAAACTCCACAGACATACAGTATATCCAGCCCAAGCAAATCACTTGAGTCCCGTCAGCTGTCCGCCATATGTCGAATACTTTTGCATTCCTTCTTATTCCACAATAATATCCGATTTTTCTTTAAAGTATTCTATCCTGCAAAAATAGAGGAATTTGAGTCCAAAAGGAAATGTTTGTTTCCATAGCTTATATGTACTGGCCCCTTAGAACAATAAGCCATAGGCATGATAAAGTTACAGAGGAATAATATTTAGCTAGTGGGATGGAATGGGGCAGCAGACGGGTTTCTGTAAATGTTTCCACCTAAGAAATACAATGTATCACCTCAAACGTTGCTTACATTCCATTACTACCCATGGGTCCTGCACAGGGACTGTTATCTATGGCCCACTCCAAGCCAGACCTTGCCATGGCCGCACGACATGTGGATGAAAATCTGAAGAATATTCAGATATGGAAAGTCTCAGGTAACAGAATAAAAGAAAGACAATCCTGCAACAAAAACAATAACTATGGAAATGATGAACAAAGTTCTCTGAAAAATAATCTAATATACATAGACTGATATTTTTTGGCTGACCAGCTTCTATTGAAGTGAATGAGAACTATAGAATCTCTTGTTAAGTGCGCCAAGGACAGTGTAATGGGATTGGTGCCACCCAGTTAAGGCTGAACCCTTGCACTCTCCTAGCACCCTTGGGCCCTCCTTTGCTTAGGGGCCCCACTGCTTCTATTACAGCTGTGTCCTCTATAATTACACCACTGGTTATAGCTAGAGATGGGCGACCCTCCCAAGATTCATTCTGACTCGGGTTCGGGGAACTAAGGTCCCTGATCTGTTTTGGGTTGAACATGTTCAGATACAACCAAAAGTGAAATTATTATATGCCCAGTGGAGATGTAAAAAATTCACCTTTCCTCACCACTTATGGGCATGAATGTTTTGATTCTCTGATGTCTCTTTGGTGACTTCATATACCTGGGACCCAATCTCAGGCTTTGGCAGTGACATGGGAAGGCAACATGTCATGGCATCAAAGTCCTCAGCAGTGACAATGGGGAAAAGACCTCATCAGGAGAGAGCTGGATGGTACGAGGATTCCTAAAAGAAGCAAGGGAAGGGGAGTATAAATGCTATTTTTATTTTTTATACATCCCTCTGGGCTTCCATCTATTATGCTCAGGGGTCTAAAGAGACCCGAGAGTATAAAAATGTCAACTTCACATAATTTCAGCTGTATTTGCCTTAGGGCGATAGAAATTAGATAGATAGATTCCCATGAGTTCTGACAGTGTTCTACACTATGTGTTATAGATAGGTTCCTAGGAGCCCTGACAGTGTTCTACACTATGTTTTATAGATAGGTTCCTAGGAGCCCTGACAGTGTTCTACACTATGTTTTATAGATAGGTTCCTAGGAGCCCTGACAGTGTTCTACACTATGTTTTATAGATAGGTTCCTAGGAGCCCTGACAGTATACTACACTATGTTTTATAGATAGATTCCTAGGAGCCCTGACAGTGTTCTACACTATGTTTTATAGATAGGTTCCTAGGAGCCCTGACAGTGTTCTACACTATGTTTTATAGATAGGTTCCTAGGAGCCCTGACAGTATACTACACTATGTTTTATAGATAGATTCCTAGGAGCCCTGACAGTGTTCTATATTATGTTTTATAGATAGGTTCCTAGGAGCCCTGACAGTGTTCTACACTATGTTTTATAGATTGGTTCCTAGGAGCCCTGACAGTGTTCTACACTATGTTTTATAGATAGGTTCCTAGGAGCCCTGACATTGTTCTACACTATGTTTTATAGATAGGTTCCTAGGAGCCCTGACAGTATACTACACTATGTTTTATAGATAGATTCCTAGGAGCCCTGACAGTGTTCTATATTATGTTTTATAGATAGGTTCCTAGGAGCCCTGACAGTGTTCTACACTATGTTTTATAGATAGGTTCCTAGGAGCCCTGACAGTGTTCTACACTATGTTTTATAGATAGGTTCCTAGGAGCCCTGACAGTATACTACACTATGTTTTATAGATAGATTCCTAGGAGCCCTGACAGTGTTCTACACTATGTTTTATAGATAGGTTCCTAGGAGCCCTGACAGTGTTCTACACTATGTTTTATAGATAGGTTCCTAGGAGCCCTGACAGTATACTACACTATGTTTTATAGATAGATTCCTAGGAGCCCTGACAGTGTTCTATATTATGTTTTATAGATAGGTTCCTAGGAGCCCTGACAGTGTTCTACACTATGTTTTATAGATTGGTTCCTAGGAGCCCTGACAGTGTTCTACACTATGTTTTATAGATAGGTTCCTAGGAGCCCTGACATTGTTCTACACTATGTTTTATAGATAGGTTCCTAGGAGCCCTGACAGTATACTACACTATGTTTTATAGATAGATTCCTAGGAGCCCTGACAGTGTTCTATATTATGTTTTATAGATAGGTTCCTAGGAGCCCTGACAGTGATCTATACTATGTTTTATAGATAGGTTCCTAGGAGCCCTGACAGTGTCCTACACTATGTTTTATAGATAGGTTCCTAGGAGCCCTGACAGTGTTCTACACTATGTTTTATAGATAGGTTCCTAGGAGCCCTGACAGTGTTCTACACTATGTTTTATAGATAGGTTCCTAGGAGCCCTGACAGTATACTACACTATGTTTTATAGATAGATTCCTAGGAGCCCTGACAGTGTTCTATATTATGTTTTATAGATAGGTTCCTAGGAGCCCTGACAGTGTTCTACACTATGTTTTATAGATAGGTTCCTAGGAGCCCTGACAGTGTTCTATACTATGTTTTATAGATAGGTTCCTAGGAGCCCTGACAGTGTTCTATACTATGTTTTATAGATATGTTCCTAGGAGCCCTGACAGTGTTCTACACTATGTTTTATAGATAGGTTCCTAGGAGCCCTGACAGTGTTCTACACTATGTTTTATAGATAGGTTCCTAGGAGCCCTGACAGTGTTCTACACTATGTTTTATAGATGGGTTCCTAGGAGCCCTGACAGTGTTGTACACAAAGTTTTAAACTATTTTGAAGTATGATTTGTACCGAACTTGTTCACCCTGAAACTAATCTGTGACCTGAACCACTCAAACCCAAAATGAAACAAGAGGTTCGCCAATCTCTAATACTGGATTTTGTTCACATACTCCCTTTAAGCAACAGGACACAACAATCAAATGAGCACTTCTGCCTTTTCATTGTCAGTGTTTTGGGGTTCACAGCACCTACAACCCCACCAATTAAACTCTCCACTAATAAGGGTTTCTTTTACTTTACTTTCTTATTTGTATTGCAGAGATAATGAGTGCCATGAAATACCAGCATGTGTAACACTCATGTCCTCTCGAGAATGGGTTTGAACACATATCTGATCTCAGACCTATTCCCCGATAGTATCTGACACTGTAGATATGGCGTTCATTATTCTGATACCCTTGTGTAATGTAAAGTACAATAACTAAATACAAACTGATAGAGCAGAACAAATAACCCGCCAAGGTCTGAACTTCCTGAATAAAAGGCCGCACAGATGGGCCGAGGTGATAATCCTGGATAAGACAATGTTTTACTTGTCACATCTTCTGATGTTTTTTTATTCTTGTTTTATTTTTTTTCATATTAAACATTAACTATACCAGATGTTTTCTATGAAATGTTCAAGGGAAGAAGAAATGTCTATTACAGGGTAGCGAAAATGCAATAACAGAAAGTTTTTTGGCCATATCAATATATTTACATATATAAATGTGAAAGTTTGGATGTTTGTGTATTTGGATGTTTGTTCCTCAATCACGCAAATACGGCTGAATGGATTTGAATGAAGTTTGGCATGTAGATAGATTGTAACCTCGATTAAAACATAGGCTTCATGACTGTTATGAATTTATGTTCACATACTATATTACACTGCTGTTATCTCAGCTTCTGAGAAAGCCAGGTCTGTTATCTCTCTATGTAAACACACGCTAACCCTCAGTGGTTTGTGTTCATGCATTTGCATATTATCTGAACTGCTCCAAGCACTGCTGACAAACTGACATGAGCAAACACCTTTAATCCAAATTGGCAGTTTGCCAATTTTCAACATGCCTGGACAAAGAAAATCGAATTTGTTGCAAGCAACGAGAGCTATGATGGAAGCCAGAAGTCACAGAGTTCTCCTCATGTGGAGCTGAGGGGGATCATCAATGCCAACAACACATGCATTATATAGTGTCCCAGCGAACTGCTGAAATACCAGAACAATCACGGGCACAGCACAAGGAATGAGTGCAGCAGCAGGCCCGCTTGACAGCTGGCGGGACATTACCGCCAACAACACGCTCATTATATGGTGTTCCAGTGAGGTGCTGAGATGCCAGAACAATCACAGCCCAGTGCAAGAAACAAGTTCAGTGGCAGGCCAGTTAGAGAGCTGCCAAACCACCAGAGCATGTAGATCATCAACACCAACAACACACTCATTATATGGCGTCCCAGTGAGCTGCTGAGATACCGGAATAATCATGGGCACAGTGCCAGGAACTAGTTCACCAGCAGGCCAGCTTGACAGCTGTCGAAACGCTGGAGCAGGCGGATCATCAACACCAACAACACGCTCATTATATGGCATCCCAGCGAGCTGCTGAGATGCCTGAACAATCACAGGCACAGTGTGAGGAACAAGTTCAGCAGCAGCTTGAGCACTACTGAAAAGATCAGGCAAACCATCGACAGCAGCACTTTGCTGAATAAAGGCGGATCATCGACGCCAAGAACTATGTGTGTGTGTGTGTGTGTGTGTGTGTTTGTTTGTGTCTGTGTATCTGTGTATAGTGTATACACATACATATAATACTGTGGAAAAATGCTGCAAAGTAAGAACACTTTCAGAAAAAGAAGGGTTAATAGTTTATTTTTGTAAATTAACAAAATAAAGTGACCCATCTACATCCCATCAATATTTGGTGTGATCTTTACCCTTTGGAGGAGGAGTCCTGGGAGTGATGATATGACCCCTACAGATACAGCCCCGATCTCAACATCATCCAGTCTGTCTGGGAATAAATGAAGAGCTAGAAGCATTGGAGCAAGCCTATATCCACAGAAGATCTGTGCTTAGTTCTCCAAGATGGAGGGAACAATCAGAAGAACTAATGGAATATTGATGGAATTTACATTTTCAATCAGTCTCGACTTTACTATGACCTGCCTAATATTGTGTAGGACCCCATTGTTCCACCTAAACAACTTTTAATTCTGACCCACTGAGACAACTGTGTTATCTGGCACCAAATCATAGGACCCATAAATGGCTGGTGGTTAGAACATCCCTGAACATATTCACATCTCAGGCAAGAATGGCTAACACCTTGTTAGGGTTTAGGCTGAGACCCCATGTTTCAGACCTTGCTGTGTATTTTTTTTTTTTGCCAAACTCATAAGTGACTACAAAAGGAATGAGAAATATAAAGGCTCAAAAATATCAGCAAAATCTGCAAAGGAAAAAGCAGCTTTTCTGCAACATGGGGCCTTAAAGCAGTAAAGAATACTTTCAGGGCTCCTAGGAACCTATCTATAAAACATAGTGTAGAATACTGTCAGGGCTCCTAGGAACCTATCTATAAAACATAGTATAGAATACTGTCAGGGCTCCTAGGAATCTATCTATAAAACATAGTGTAGAATACTGTCAGGGCTCCTAGGAACTTATCTATAAAACATAGTGTAGAATACTGTCAGGGCTCCTAGGAACCTATCTATAAAACATAGTGTAGAATACTGTCAGGGCTCCTAGGAACCTATCTATAAAACATAGTGTAGAATACTGTCAGGGCTCCTAGGAACCTATCTATAAAACATAGTGTAGAATACTGTCAGGGCTCCTAGGAACCTATCTATAAAACATAGTATAGAATACTGTCAGGGCTCCTAGGAACCTATCTATATAACACAGTGTAGAACACTGTCAGGGATCCTAGGAACCTATGTATAAAACATAGTGTAGAGCACTGTCAGGGCTACTAGGAACCTATCTATAAAACATAGTGTAGAATACTGTCAGGGCTCCTAGGAACCTATCTATAAAACATAGTATAGAATACTGTCAGGGCTCCTAGGAACCTATCTATAAAACATAGTATAGAATACTGTCAGGGCTCCTAGGAACCTATCTATAAAACATAGTGTAGAATACTGTCAGGGCTCCTAGGAAACTATCTATAAAACATAGTGTAGAGCACTGTCAGGGCTACTAGGAACCTATCTATAAAACATAGTATAGAATACTGTCAGGGCTCCTAGGAACCTATCTATAAAACATAGTGTAGAACACTGTCAGGGCTCCTACGAACCTATCTATAAAACATAGTGTATAACACTGTCAGGGCTCCTAGGAACCTATCTATAAGACATAGTGTAGAATACTGTCAGGGCTCCTAGGAACCTACCTATAAAACATAGTGTAGAACACTGTCAGGGCTCCTAGGAACCTATCTATAAAACATAGTGTATGACACTGTCAGGACTCCTAGGAACCTATCTATAAAACATAGTGTAGAACACTGTCAGGACTCCTAGGAACCTATCTATAAAACATAGTGTAGGACACTGTCAGGGCTCCTAGGAACCTATCTATAAAACATAGTGTAGAACACTGTCAGGGCTCCTAGGAACCTATCTATAAAACATAGTGTAGAACACTGTCAGGGTTCCTAGGAACCTATCTATAAAACATAGTGTAGGACACTGTCGGGGCTCCTAGGAACTTATCTATAAAACATAGTGTAGGACACTGTCGGGGCTCCTAGGAACCTATCTATAAAACATAGTGTAGAACACTGTCAGGGCTCCTAGGAACCTATCTATAAAACATAGTGTAGAACACTGTCAGGGCTCCTAGGAACCTATCTATAAAACATAGTGTAGGACACTGTCGGGGCTCCTAGGAACCTATCTATAAAACATAGTGTAGGACACTGTCAGGGCTCTTAGGAACCTCTCACTGCTATGACATCATCAATCCTATGTCAGCAGCAAGAGCAGTGCTCCCAGGGCTGAAGGCCCCCAATCCACCAACTGCATTAGTTTATTCAACATTTTTTTTCTCCAAATCTTCAAAGCTGATATACATAACAGAGGTATGTTTTTTTTCACTGTATTGTGATGTGTAACACTAACATTTAAATATGCATGGGGGGGGGGGAGGAGTTGACACCCTTTAATTTTCAGACCATTAAAAATAAATGGGTGGCAAAAGTAGAACATCACCTACTCAGTGTAGCAATTAAATAGTTGTAAAGAAGCTTTAATGAATTTCTATAGATATAATGACTAGATAGAATTCTATAATATAATGGTGCTGGTTTAATGACTATAACACTAAAGAAATATAATTGCTAGAAATATAAAGTCCAATGAGGTCATTCCGGCCACTGAGCACAATCTGTTACTGGAAAAGCGGGGTATGAGGCTTGCTGTATAATACAGAGAAATATTAGCTTTGACCTCAATGTAGTTTTGTTGCAAGACCAAGGGCCCAGTCACAGAAGGAAAAAATAATAGCTTGCCTCTGTTGCTTATTATGTGGTTATGCGGCTCATCATGTCATAGAGTGATGAAATCCAAATATTATGTATGGGCACACGTACTGCCATGTCAGCATCACATGCTACAGGATGGTCGTAGAAAACTCATTTCCACAAAACCTACTAGTGCAAGATGAAGGAATGAAATGTTTTCTAGGTTGGAAATCAAGACATGACCCCAGAACTGGGGGATAGGGAATAAGTGTCAGACTGCTGGGACCCCCAGTGATCAGGAGTCTAGGGGATTGAAAATACCCCTAAAGCCTCCTTGTGAATGAAGCGCCCAAGTACTTGCATGAGCGGAGTTCCATTCATTTCTATGGAAGATTCCGGATTGCAATTAGCTCCATAGAAGTGAGCTCCTACGCTAATGCTTGGTTCACATACGTTCAGGGAGTCTGCATGGAGACCCCCCGGACAGAATACTGAACGCAACTGCAAGTGGTGTGCAGTGAAAGCACATGTACCCCATAGACTATAGTGGGGTCCGAATGCTGGCCGTGTGCTGCCCGCACAAATCATGCGGACAGGAAAGTAGATTGTGAACTACTTTCCTGTCTGCATGATCCCTGCAGAGATCTGGCGGCAAGCACACGGACCCCATTATAGTCTATGGGGATCCGTGTGCTTTCACTGCACACCACTTGCAGTTGCGTTCGATATTCCATTCAGGGAGTCTCCATGCGGACTCCCCTGTATGGAATACCAACGAAGATGTGAATGAGGCTTAAGTTGTGGTAAATCTAGATGACAACACTGCGGAGCTGCAATAGTGACCAGCGCCCCATTGAAGTTGATACCCAGTTTACCCAGACTAGCTTCATTTGCTATCCAGGAGCCTGTGAAAACTGGGTAAAAATCCCTGTGAAGCTGCAATGACTAATCCACTATATTGTATGTAGCATAGTTTGGCTAATTTGCCATTCAGGGTCCAGGGAAAGCTGGGTAATTTGGACTGCTGATACTAAATTTACCTTAATAAATCACTCTATGTGCTCGAGTCTCATGCCATAGCTTGCCATTTCCCTTTGAGAGTTCTGGTAAAGCTGAGGAAAAATAACATATGGAGAATACTGAAAATTATTTTAAATATTCCTTAAATAAAATCTCCCTTTGCTACATTACCTTTCAGGGTCCCGCAAAAGCTGGGTAATACACAAAGTAATGCTGTAATAAAAACTGCTGACTACTAAATAATCCTAACTGCCTGTAATTGCCCCGTAACAGATATGGGGAAATATCCCAGTTAGTTCTGTTATAGGAACTGCTAAAGCAGACTAGTTTTGCCTTTCAGGAATCTGGCAAGGCTGAGTGATTAGCAAAAAGTACATGAAAACCTCTCCCTGGTATAATTCATGCTCTGGAGCTACACTGTATCTATTACAGCCACCCATGACTATGGGAACTAAGCCCTGCCCTTTAAAGATAAGCCCCACCCTGATGTAACTTTCCTTGATGTCATGCCCCTAGCGATTCTGTAGCTGAATATGGATCCATAGGAAGGCAGGAGCCATTGTCTACCTACTATAATCACTTGCATTCATATCTAGAGATGAAATAATTGAGGCATATTCTTGTTTATGTTGTTAGTTTCCGGGATTTGAGTGTCCCTTTAAATATACAGCACCATAATGTATCTGTTTGGAATGGATTTTATTCTATAACAATTCACATTTTGTCGCTCCATTTTTCTGAAAATCAGACAGTGTGAAAATCTCTATATACAATATGTGCTCCATATAAATGGGATTCTTCTAACATCCAATTCCTTACAATGGCACATCAGAGGAATGCATAGCTGAATGTGAATAGTACCGAATAAATACAAACCAAACACATTTTAAAGGCTTGTTCTGTCCCCAAAAGATTTTATATACTGATGACCTATTCCTTGCTATAATTTTCAGCGCCTGGAGGCTGCTGGAACGGCGGATGTGTGAGGATAGCTCATCTGTAGGAAAAATCCTTTTGGGGATGAAGAACTCCTTTAACCCCTTCCCAATATATGCTGTTCACAGCCAGGAAGGGTTTAGCGCAATCCACTGTTCTATTACGGGGGAAACATGAAATGCACTCAGAAGCTGACACCCATGGACGGAGCTGAGCACCAACTGCAATTGTTAACCCCTTAGATGCCGCAATAAACCGTAACCACGTCATCTAAGTGGTGTATATTTTATGGTCCCGATTCCCTCTACGGAATGTTCTAGTGGTGCCGATGTCCCTATATGGAAGCTCAGTGTCTGATCGGTGAACTTGGATCTGACAGTTAACATACCTGGTTGATCTTACCCATAACTGAGGCTGGCACCGTCTGTACAGGCTGAGGGTCAGTTCACACTGAGTTTTTTGGCGAGAATTTTTACGCTGAATCCACCTCAAAATCAGCTTCCAAAAAAAGCCTCCCAATAGAACTCTATTTAATCTGCAATAAAAACTGATCACAATGTCAAATGAACCCCAAAAAGTTACCAATATAAAGCACAACTCATCCCACAAAAAATAAGACCTAAAAACAGCTCTGTCAACAGAAAAAAAATGTTACACCTGTCAGAAGATGGCGATGCAAATGTAACAGATTTTTCCCTAAATGGAAATTTATTTAGCAAAATTAGTAATGCATTAAAATACAACATAAATTACAGAATTGCCATAATTATACTGAGCCATAGAATAAATGTTATGTGTTGCTTATGCTATATTGTGAATGGCAAAAAAACTTTGTTAAAAAAAATGCAGCAGGGTTCAGCAGCGCATTTCTGATGCAGCAGAGCTGAGTGTGTAGCAGGGTTCACATCTTCAGTGTAGCAGTGCTGGCTGTGCGCTCAGCTTGGCTGCATGTCCGGTGTAGGCGAGCTCAGCGCACAGCCAGCACTGCTACATCTCAGCATAGGAATGCATTCACCAGCGTTGATTGGCCGAATGCCATACAGAGTACAGCATTCGGCCAATCAATGCTGGTTCTGCCGGAGGAGGCGGAGTCTAACATCGGTCCACAGCAGTCTCCATTCTGGTCCGATATTAGATTCTGCCTCCTCACAGACAAGCCTCCAGCAGAACCAGCGTTGATTGGCCGAATGCTGTACTCTGTATGGCATTTGACCAATCAATGCTGGTCAATGCATTCCTATGGGAAAAAGTCAGCTTGTGCATATCGCATGCTGACAGGGATCCCGACCAGATAGAGCCCCAAAGAGCTGGGTGAGTGACATTTCCACCTAAATAAAGGTAATTCCTAGCTATCCCTGCCTGTACATCTGTCCCTGTCTCACAGTCACATAGTTCACAGTCTCATATGAACCGGATATTAAATCCACTATTTGTATAAATTGTAGGTCACCTTTTTTAGCCAGCCAATTACTTTTTCCAATTTTTTTTCGATGCCTCCATTGTCATAGTTCCTGTCCCACCTCCCCTGCGCAGTTATTGGTGCAAAAAAGCGCCAGGGAAGGTGGGAGGGGAATCAAATTTTTAGCGAATTTGCCACCTGGTGTTCGACTGGAATCGAACATCTCGAACAGCCTGATATCCGATCGAACATGTACTCAATCGAACGCTGTTTGCTCATCTCTATTTAGAAGCATTTTCTCCTTTATCTGCGTGTAACTGTGTAAATTATAGGGCTAAATTACTGTATTAGTAAAAGAAATTGAAATGTATAAATTTCACTTCCATTCTTTTTTAATTCCTGTGAAATGCTTAAAGGACTAACAAACTTCTTACATGCTGTTTTGACTTGTTTAATGGGCACAGTTTTGAAAATGGGGTGATTTATGGGGTTTCTAATACAGAGGTCTTTCAGAGGTTTCTACAGAACTGAATTAGTCCCTTGAAAAATGGGTTTTAGTAATATTCTTGAAAATTGAGAAAACTGCTGTTTGATTGATAGGCTTTATAATGTCCGAAAAAAGTTAAAGGATGTTTAAAGTTTAATGGCAATATAATCCAGAGATATGGTCGATTTATGAACTAGATTCGTTGGTATGACTAGCCATATGAAAAGCAGATAATTTTAAACTTTTTAAATTGCATATCTTTCAAAATTTTCACCAATTTTACATTTTGTTCATAGTTAAACACAAATCGAGCAAAATTTACCAATAATACAAAGTACATGTAAGGAAATTGCTAGAGCAGCAATTCCCCAGTAGCTTCTGGTGAACCCTGAGGAGAGAGGCACAATAGACAGTGAGTCCTGAGCTGGACCCCCCCCCCCCCCACTATCCCTTCCTGCTTGCCAGTCCTATCCTAAGCAATTGGCGACAACTGGTTGACAAGCCCTACCTACAGTCCTATGAAAAAGTTTGGGCACCCCTATTAATCTTAATCATTTTTAGTTCTAAATATTTTGGTATTTGCAACAGCCATTTCAGTTTGATATATCTAATAACTGATGGACACAGTAATATTTCAGGATTGAAATGAGGTTTATTGTACTAATAGAAAATGTGCAATATGCATTAAACCAAAATTTGACCGGTGCAAAAGTATGGGCACCTCAACAGAAAAGTGACATTAATATTTAGTAGATCCTCCTTTTGCAAAGATAACAGCCTCTAGTCGCTTCCTGTAGCTTTTAATCAGTTCCTGGATCCTGGATAAAGGTATTTTGGACAAACAATTCAAGTTCAGTTAAGTTAGATGGTCGCCGAGCATGGACAGCCCGCTTCAAATCATCCCACAGATGTTCAATGATATTCAGGTCTGGGGACTGGGATGGCCATTCCAGAACATTGTAATTGTTCCTCTGCATGAATGCCTGAGGATTTGGAGCGGTGTTTTGGATCACTGTCTTGCTGAAATATCCATCCCCGGCGTAACTTCAACTTCGCCACTGATTCTTGAACATTATTCTCAAGAATCTGCTGATACTGAGTGGAATCCATGCGACTCTCAACTTTAACAAGATTCCCGATGCTGGCATTGGCCACACAGCCCCAAAGCATGATGGAACCTCCACCAAATTTTACAGTGGGTAGCATGTGTTTTTCTTGGAATGCTGTTTCTTTTTGGACGCCATGCATAACGCCTTTTTTTTATAACCAAACAACTCAATTTTTGTTTCCAAAATGAAGCTGCCTTGTCCAAATGTGCTTTTTCATACCTCAGGCAACTCTATTTGTGGCGTACGTGCAGAAACGGCTTCTTTCTCATCACTCTCCCATACAGCTTCTATTTGTGCAAAGTGCGCTGTATAGTTGACCGATGCACAGTGACACCATCTGCAGCAAGATGATGCTGCAGCTCTTTGGAGGTGTCTGTGGATTGTCCTTGACTGTTCTCACCATTCTTCTTCTCTGCCTTTCTGATATTTTTCTTGGCCTGCCACTTCTGGGCTTAACAAGAACTGTCCCTGTGGTCTTCCATTTCCTTACTATGTTCCTCACAGTGGAAACTGACAGGTTAAATCTCTGAGACAACTTTTTGTATCCTTCCCCTGAACAACTATGTTGAACAATCTTTGTTTTCAGATCATTTGAGAGTTGTTTTGAGTAGCCCATGATGCCACTCCTCAGAGGAGATTCAAATAGGAGATCAACTTGCAATTGGCCACCTTAAATACCTTTTCTTATGATTGGATACATCTGGCTATGAAGTTCAAAGCTTACTGAGGTTACAAAACCAATTTTGTGCTTCAGTAAGTCAGTAAAAAGTAGTTAGGGGAATTCAAATCAATAAAATGATAAGGGTGCCCATACTTTTGCACCGGTCAAATTTTGGTTTAATGCATATTGCACATTTTCTGTTAGTACAATAAACCTCATTTCAATCCTGAAATATTACTGTGTCCATCAGTTATTAGATATATCAAACTGAAATGGCTGTTGCAAACACCAAAATATTTAGAACAAAAAATTATTAAGATTAATAGGGGTGCCCAAACTTTTTCATAGGACTGTATATAAGTGACAACACAGAACAACACAGAACGCAGACAAGACAAACAACAACAACGGGAGGTCAGCTTGCCAAGGGTCTAATAGCAGTTGGGCAAAACAGTACAGAATCGTAATCCAAGAGAATAGTCACAAGGGAAGCCAAGGGTCAGAGATCAGTAATACAATAGTAGCAGAAAGAAGAGCTTAGCGGGGACAAAGTGTAAGGACAGAGTCACAATAGCCAGCAAGTGTATGTAGGCTGATGGCCTGTATATAGGAAGCCAAAGACCCGCCCTAGGCTTGATTGGAAGACAGACTGTCACTCACACAAGCAAGGCTAGAATTAACCAGATACTTGAACAGGCAGAGATGTTACAGTACAATATGTCATGAAAAAACAATCTCAAAATCACTTTAGTGAATTAATGTGTTCCAGAGTTATCACTACTTAAAGTGACATGTCAGATTTGAAAAATGGAACTCTGTCAGGAAGTCAAAGAAAACTTACTATGGCAGGAAGGGGTTAATGATACAAGTTTATACTAAATCACAACTAATGAGATAGATTGAGAACAAATTAAATGTCACTCTTAGGAGTGAAAGATATCCCAGATGTTCTTGATCTATAAAAATGTAAATGTAACGTATGTGGTGTTATTTGCATAGGAGAATCAGCTTTAATCTGACAGATGGAGACCCCAATGATCAGCTGTGACCACTGGGAAAGCAACATTTCTAGAAGCAAATATAAGATTAGATCAGGCAAAACAACCAGGAGGAGGCCAAGAAGAACATGGGTCTACCAAATCCTCTAATATGATGGCGCTACAAGTAAAAAAAATAAATGTTATATAGAGGATTTGATACATTCCCCACATACAGTATATATATGTATTGTAAGCCGATGGCTGGCTAGGTAATGGAGGGGGTGAGATGAGAAAACTCCAGAAGGAATGTTTGTTCTCAGCAGACAACTTTCGTCTGCTGAGCATTTTGGTAAATGCTCAGTACTGGACTGGATTTTTAGGAATGGCAGGTAGGTTGGTAGTGGGACCTGTCATTCCACCCCCCTCCAGTCCACACTTTGGGGATGTTCCGGCAGCAACTCAGCTGCAGAGAGTCTCCTCATCAAGGAGGCTTAAGAAGTCAGCTCCAGCAGCAACACTTGGGCAGAGCTTGGCTGGAGAGCTGATAGAGAGAGGTCATATTTTTGGAGCTGTGTCCTGAGTGATTCTACTGGCTTTTGGATTTCTGTTATTCTAGGTGAGGTAACCTATTCTATGTTCAGTTAGAGCCTAGCCGGGCAGGGATTTATTTTTGTATTGTTTCCTTTTGTTGCTGCACTACCTTTTTAAGTGAAAATAAACTCTACCTTTGTTTTGGACTAAAGAAACTGGACATGTGTGTCTATGCCACCCACCTAGCAACCCCAGACCCTGACAGTATGTTTTATATGGGTTAGAATCCAACCAAGGGCAATATTTCTATTCAGTGTTTCTGTGGATTTCC
Source organism: Leptodactylus fuscus (assembly GCF_031893055.1). Classification (NCBI taxonomy): domain Eukaryota; kingdom Metazoa; phylum Chordata; class Amphibia; order Anura; family Leptodactylidae; genus Leptodactylus; species Leptodactylus fuscus. Next base: position 33,972,999 of record NC_134268.1, read on the forward strand.
TCTAAGTGCTTCAGTTTCCTCCCATATTTGCCATGGTTTCCTCCCAAAAATATACTGATAGGTAAATTGGCTTCCTGTAACATATCTTGACCCTTGTGAAGTGGCTCATCCTATACATACAAGATGGACTAACAGAACGTAACTACTTGAGCCTTTACCTACTGGCCATGGAACACTAAGAAGCTACCTACAGTCTTGCGACTTTTTACCCTGGCCATGGACCACTAGAAGGTAGCGTCTTGTGTCTTTTTCCCCCTGGCCTTGGTCCACCAGAATCTAACGTTCCACACCTTCTCACCCCAGCCATGGTTTGCCAGATGGTGGTGTCTTGTGCTTTCTCCCTAGCCATGGACTGCATGAAGGTAGCATCTTGTGCCTTCTCCTACCCTGATCATGGACCACCAGAAGGTAATGTCTTTTATTATTTTATTATTATGTATTGTTATAGACTCAGATGATCAAAGAGTTAACAGAAGGATCAGAGGGTCTCTGATTCCAGGATGTAGAGCAGGAATATGTTGCATGGAGGGGCTTTTGACTCTGTGAAGGGATATTATATTTTATAAGGCCACTAAGGAGGCATTATATTGTGTGGGGCCACTGAAGACGCATTGTATTGTGTGGGGCCACTAAGGAGGCATTATATTGTGTGGGACACTAAGGGGGCATTATATTGTGTGGGGTCACTAAGGAGGCATTGTATTGTGTGGGGTCACTAAGAAGGCATTGTATTATGTGGGGCCACTAAGGACACATTGTATTGTGCGGGGCCACTAAGGAGGCATTATATTGTGTGGGGCCACTAAGGAGGCATTATATTGTGTGGGGTCACTAAGGGCGCATCATATTGTGTGGGGCCACTAAGGACACATTGTATTGTGTGGGGTCACTAAGGACACATTGTAATGTATGGGGTCACTAAGGACGCATTGTATTGTGTGGGGCCACTAAGGACGCATTGTATTGTGTGGGGCCACTAAGGACGCATTATATTGTGTGGGGCCACTAAGGACGCATTATATTGTGTGGGGTCACTAAGGAGACATTGTATTGTGTGGGGCCACTAAGGACGCATTATATTGTGTGGGGTCACTAAGGAGACATTGTATTGTGTGGGGCCACTAAGGAGGCATTATATTGTGTGGAGTCACTAAGGACGCATTGTATTGTGTGGGGTCACTAAGGACGCATTGTATTGTGTGGGGCCACTAAGGAGGAATTGCATTGTGTGGGGCCACTAAGGAGGCATTGTATTGTGTGAGGCCACTAAGGAGGCATTTTATTGTGTAGGGCCACTAAAGATGAATTGTACTGTGTGGGGCCACTAAGGAGGCATTTCATTGTGTGTGGCCACTAAAGATGAATTGTACTGTGTGGGGCCACTAAAGACGCATTGTATTGTATGGGGCCACTAAGGAGGCATTATATTGTGTGGGGCCACTAAGGGGGCATTATATTGTGTGGGGTCACTAAGGAGGCATTGTATTGTGTGGGGTCACTAAGGAGACATTGTATTGTGTGGGGCCACTAAGGACACATTTTATTGTGCGGGACCACTAAGGAGGCATTATATTGTGTGGGGTCACTAAGGACGCATTGTATTGTGCGGGGCCAATAAGGAGGCATTATATTGTGTGGGGCCACTAAGGAGGCATTATATTGTGTGGGGTCACTAAGGACACATTGTATTGTGTGGGGCCACTAAGGAGGCATTATATTGTGTGGGGTCACTAAGGACGCATTGTAATGTGTGGGGTCACTAAGGAGGCATTGTATTGTGTGGGGCCACTAAGGAGGCATTATATTGTGTGGGATCACTAAGGAGGCATTGTATTGTGTGGGGCCACTAAGGACGCATTGTATTGTGCGGGGCCACTAAGGAAGCATTATATTGTGTGGGGTCACTAAGGAGACATTGTATTGTGTGGGGCCACTAAGGAGGCATTATATTGTGTGGAGTCACTAAGGACGCATTGTATTGTGTGGGGTCACTAAGGACGCATTGTATTGTGTGGGGCCACTAAGGAGGCATTGTATTGTGCGGGGCCACTAAGGAGGCATTATATTGTGTGGGGCAACTAAGGACGCATTATATTGTGTGGGGTCACTAAGGGCGCATTGTATTGTGCGGGGCCACTAAGGAGGCATTATATTGTGTGGGGTTACTAAGAACGCATTGTAATGTGTGGGGTCACTAAGGACGCATTGTATTGTGTGGGGCCACTAAGGACGCATTGTATTGTGTGGGGCCACTAAGGACACATTGTATTGTGCGGGGCCACTAAGGAGGCATTATATTGTGTGGAGTCACTAAGGACGCATTGTATTGTGTGGGGTCACTAAGGACGCATTGTATTGTGTGGGGCCTCTAAGGAGGCATTGTATTGTGTGGGGCCACTAAGGAGGCATTATATTGTGTGTAGTCACTAAGGATGCATTGTATTGTGTGGGGCCACTAAGGAGGCATTGCATTGTCAGAACAACCCCTTTAAGAATGAAGATTGTATAATCCATTAAATTCCATTGTCTTGTTTAGGTCTGGTTCTCATCCATTAGTCACCTAGTAGGTCTTCAGTTCTAGTCAGTCATTGTTCCAGATTGTAACGCACCCTACATTTCGCCCACACTCACATTTTAGCAGTTACAAGTCTGAGTCCGTGTATTTTGCCAAAATGAGCGCGCGTTTACTCCTTGTGAATGGACCCTAAGACGTCATTTTACATTGTTTACAAACCAATTTTTTTTCCTTCGCTGGAAAGAATGTATGTAGGAAAACTAAAAAACACCATGTCAAAAGCAAAAATAATACGGTCAGAAAAAGGAGCATTAAAAATTTCTGTTTTCATTAAAACAAGAAAGGCAGCGAGTATAAAAGGAGCACTATGGGGTTTGCGCCACATCAATCCGCCGCTTATAACTAGACGTGCTAACATTCCTCGCTTTTGTCACAAGTCAAACAGCTTTTACATCGAGGGTTCAGGACTTCAGAACAAAGAGCAGCGGCAAAACTTTCTGATTAAATGTAACAGTTGACCTTTTTACATTTTGCTAATGAATCATTACAGATCCTTCTCGGTCGCCGACAGCCACAGCAACTTCTATATTCCATCTCTTCTAGAGCTATGGAGGTTACTAAGCCGTGCACATAGCCATGATGACAGACAACAATCTGCTACTCATACAGATATATGGCAGGCCCATCGGGGTAGCCATAGGGATGTGTCAATCACCCTGAAATCCAATGGATGAATAAATCAAACTCATGTTTTGTTTGGATCAATCAAATCAATTTGCAAATTCATTCAGATCAGATGAAGAGACAAATCTGACAATCTTCTACAAGTAGCAAATTCATAGTTCCCTTCCAATTTTGCCACTCAGAACTTGGCATTAGTTTCTCCTTCCACACCCTTTACATAAACTTTAGGCAAATGTTTGGTAAAGTGAGGGCTGCAGCTAAAAGAAGCGAGCGCAGGCCCGGCATGACTGGGATTCCCTAGTCTTGCACGTGTCTTGTTCTGCAGCACCGCAAGGGTTAACTCCTTGTTAGTGCTGTTTACAGTTCATGGCCCAGTCTGCAGGTGGTGACAGGGCCATGACCCACTCTGTGGGATATATATATATATATATATATATATATATATATATATATATATATATATCCCCTCTCCCTTCTCTCATTCCCTGTCACTTCCCCAGATTAAAGCTTATCCCAGTCAAAACGCAGCTCCTTTAAATATGATCACTTCTGTATTTACCATGTCTGTGTTTGAGTCTTTCCTTTTCCCCTTCCTCTCTCCAAAGGATTCTATGGGCATATGTAATCTAATACTTGAGTGAGTGGTCAGTCTGCCTTGGGAGACCAAGACAGATTTTTCCTAGATTTCAGAATAAGTGAAGAATTTAGAGTAAAGGAACAGAGAAGAAAGTGAATATGATGAGAAAATGACATTTTGTGATAAGAAACAATTGATACATTGTAAAGTTTCTTATATTCGCTTTGATTTATGTGAAGTTTGTTAAAGGTGACCATTCTAGGCTACACTTCAATTCAGAATTTAATTGACTCTTTTCTCAGGTCTTTTAGCTCTATCAGATAATGTCGATTGTACTTTGCAAAAAATTACATTTTAATAGATTGTCATATTCTTTATAGAACTTTAACCCTGCGGTACCCGCTGCTGACCTCTGACCTCCCCGCATTACTACAAAGCTCCAGCCTTGAATCACATGCGACTATTTGGCTCTGGCCAAGTAAAATGCAGCCATTAAATGTTCTGGAGGTTAATGCCGAACATTCACGGAGAAGAAGAAAAAATCAGGAGTGTTAGATAAGGATTTCACGGTGTCACAAGTAACAGGCCTGTCCTTTTTAAGGGGAAAGACCAAGTGACAATAAGGAGTCGTTGCCATGAGAACAGTGTAATGTAGGTTCACGACCATTCTGCATAATAATTAAAATTGTATCAAGGCTGCAAAAATAGAAATACTCAAGGCGAAGGCAGTAAGATTGATCTCTGCTTAAAGTTCACACGGAAGGGAATTTAACTTTGCAGGAGCGGCAAAATGACTCGCACAGAAATATACTGAAAGGTCACGTACAAGTCTGTGTCGTAATGTGGGATTTAGCACACATCGAGGTCACAGTCTCAGGTTTAGTCATATATTTCAGGAAACACATTGGGCAGGTTTTTAATTTCTGTTCCATTCTCATCACTTTCCCAAAGAGGGGCCAATTATGAACCGGCGTAAATTTAGGAATGTATAGGACCCGGTGGTGGGTGCGCATTATTTATATGGAGGAAGGGGCTTCCTCATAAATGAGGTACACTCTCCGCCCACTCAGGGGTTATAAAGACTGGAATTCATAATGCCAGTATTTGTAAACCTGTCCCAGTGTTGCTGAAGAATGGGAGGATTGCAGTCAATGAGGGGTCGCCACTGGGGTTGAGCGATCGGGATCGGAAAAGATCGGATTCCGATCGGTGATCGAGTAAATTTCATGATCGCGATTGAAATTCCGACCAAATCTTTTCCAGCGGGATCGAGGTCGGAGATTTTTTCAAGATCAACTCAACCCTCAAGTGACTTTTCCCATAGAGAAGTAATGACTAGGGTTGAGGATCAGGATCCGAAAAGATCAGATCCCGATCGGCGATCGAGCAAATTTCACAATCACGATCGGGATCAGCTGGAAAATGATCGGAAATCAGATTTTGAAATCAATCCTGAAATCTCAAGATCGGCTCAACCCTAGTCGCCACCAGATATGACCCATGTTTATTAGCTCCTCAGATATTACCATATTTTTCGGACTATATTTTTCCTCCAAATTTGGAGGTGCATCTTATAGTCCGAATGTGGTCGCTAGAGAGTGTACTAGAGATGTGTACTAGAAAGGCGGATGCCGGTGAGGGATAGACGCCGGCACAGGTGCCGGGGCCTGAGACATCGCTGCGCTCCTCTGCCCAGCATGAAGCCAGCAGCGGCAGGGGAGATACTATTCTGCTGCTCCGTCCCCCCGCCGCTGGCTTCATGCATGGCAGAGGAGCGCAGCGATGTCTCAGGCCCCCGACACCTGTGTCGGCGTCTATCCCTCTCCGGCATCCGCCTCTCTAGTATTGCGGATGCCGGGTCAGTATCGGCGGCCCCTTCTCCCCGGTCCCATACCTGTAAAGTTGCAGGCCGGCTCCTGCGCGGCGATATCGCAGGAGCTGACCTGTTCGGGTGACAGCCGGGAGCCTAATGAGGCTCCCAGGCCTGTCACTGCTATATATTAGTATTGCGGCTGGGTCTATGACCAGCCGTAATACTAATATACAGAATGTCCCATAGACGGCAATACAGTTGTATTGCCGTCTATGGGACTTGCAATCAAGTGACTGCAGGTTCAAGCCCCCCCGGGGTGGGGGAATAAAATAGTAAAAAAAAAAAAAAAAAGCTTTAAAAATATATAATAAAAAAATGAAATAAATAAAAGTTATAAAGTTCTAAATCACCTCCTTTCCCTAGAATACATATAAAAGTAGAAAATCATATGTCAAACACATACACATTAGGTATCCCTGTGTCCGAAAATGCCCGCTCTACTACTAGTTTTCCTGTAGGGTGAACGTCAAAATCACAAGTGCTAAACCGCCGGGGTTTTTTTCAATACAAGGTGATCTAAGCAATAGACATTCTCCAAAATGGTATAACTAAAAAGTACATCTGGCCCCGCAAAAAAAAAAAAAACACTCTATGCGTCCCCGTACAGCTGCAGGGTCACCTGTCAATGTGGCCTTGCAGCTGTTGCAAAACTACAACTCCCATATATTAAATATTTTACCATTTTTTGCTTCAAAATTTTTTTCCCCTATTTTCCTCCTCTAAAACCTAGGTGCGTCTTATAGTCCGAAAAATACGGTAAATAGAGACACATCAAGAACCCTAACCTATGACCTAAAATGAAGAGGAACTGAGATGGACTTTCGATTAAGATCCCTCCGATTTTCATGAACTGATCGCCCCCCAGAGGAATTAGGAGTGTCCCCTATCAAAGGTCCCCTATCTGATCAGCCATGGAATCCACAGTACGGTTGAGTAGGACTCTTATATTTTTCAGTGTCTTGCTTCGACCTGGAGGAAGATTAAGGGCTGAATTTGTCACTGATTTTGAGGAGGAATCCGACTCAAAATCAGTGACAAATTCCTCCATGTGAACATACCCTAAATGTAGATTATAATAAAGATGTGTTAGGTTGAGGCCCCACGTTGCAGAAATGCAGCTTTGTGTTTTGCAGATTTTGTTGCGGTTTTTTGAGCCAAGGTCAGAAGTGGATTCAACAGAAGGGAGAAGTATAAGAGCTTCCTATATATTTCCCATTCCTTTTGTAGCCACTCCTAGATTTGGCTCAATAAAAAAATCAAAATAAAAGAAACGCTGCAAAATCTGCAACAAAAGAAGCTGTATTTCCGCAACGTGGGGCCCTAGCCTTAAAAGGACATTTAACAGTATCCAAGGTCAAACATTTTCCCATAACTAGTGATTTTTCCCAGGCATTTCTGCTGCAGATGTCACTGCATAAGAATTTTAGAATTACATGGTGGACAGGGCTGAGAAGTTCGCGTCATAGTCACAGAAACATCAGAAAGAACATACAAACTCCTTATTGTCCTTGGCAGGATTTGAACCCAGAGCTCCAGCGCTGCAAGGCAGTAGGAGTTGAAGTTATATCCTCATCAAGGGGTATATGATATAAGACAACATCCTTGAACCTACAAAATTCTGTCTTATATTACAAGACAAATGTTGACCGTAACATAAACACAACTAGCACTAGGACCAACAGACCAAAGAACCAAGGATCAAAAACAAGGGCTGGACTAGAATAAGTAGAGCAGAGGTGGCAACCTGAGGGCTCATTCACACGGGGGCAAGGAGGCAGATTTTCACAGCGGATTTCGCCTCAAAATCCACCTCCATAGAATGGTGGTCTATGGAGACCACTAGTGTTCTTTTTTCCGCTAGCGGCATGTAGCTAATAGTGGAAAAAAGAAGCGGGCTGCCCTCCTGGTGGCAGCAACCTCCGGAATCGACCCATTCATTTGAGCCGACTCCAGAGGGGGGAAGCTGCGACCGCGAAGGTCATGGCAGGCGGGTTTTGATCTGAGAGTGAGGCGGGGAACCAAAATCCACCCCACCGCCACCATCTGAACAAGCCCTTAGCACTCCAGCTACTGTGAAACTACAACTCCCAACATGCTCCATTCTCTTCCATCGGAGTTCCCGGTTGTTTCACAGTAACTGGGGTGCTCTAGTTATTCTAGTCCAGCCCTTGTTTCTGAGCCTTGGTTCTTTGGTCTGTTGGTCCTAGTGCTGGTTGTGTTTATTGTAGATCATGGTTTCCATTAGGGATATCTTTAGAGACAGCGAGGGTCGGTCCTGACTGGTGTTAGAGTCAGTTTTTAGGGAAAGATCTAGGAAACGACTCAGGGAAATTAGTTAGCAGGGCTGTGAAGTCGTAGCCTGGACCGATTTTGGGTGGCATCAGAAAAAAATTACTGACTTCAATTCTGGTGTTAAAATGAAATGATTAATAATTTTTAATCACATTAAAGTTTTTAGCTGTATAGTCTGTTATATATTTACTTTCATAGTAATTCAATCAGTATCTTATCAATGAATTCGATGAGTTTTACTGGTTCTGTCCATGACTGTGACCTATAAAGGAGCTGGTGTCGACCTATAGAAAAGTTGGTGGTTTGGCCTACTGACTCCATAGTCCTATTTATATAGCTCTTAACTTGTAAGGCTCTGTGTCCACGGAATAACGAGCCCAAAACAGATCCCATTCACTTCAGTGTGTGCCAGCTCACGCGCGTTACACATTGAAATCAATGGGTTAAAAAGCCTCCCATTGATTTCAATGTGTAGCGCCCGTAAGCCAGCACCCATTGAAGTGAATGGGATCTGATTTGAGCGCTCACACTCTGACAGGTGTATACGTGTCTGAATGCGCGGTGCGTTACTCCGTGGGAACGGAGCCTAATTATATGGCTGTTACAACTCTCAGCCCTACAGTGGTTTCTGGGGGTATCTGAGAACCAGGACACACTATTATTACCTCAAAAAGGTAACTGCTGTAGGGGCAAAGCAGCTCTGACGTCTAGTGTCCAGCCGCTGTCAGTAAGTAAGTGATCCACCACAACACAGAAAATTGCAACATCAAAATTCTTGCCTCAACATACAAGACAAAATAATGTGTAGGGACAGGGGTTATTATCTAGAGACAACTCCATTAAAGGTTGTCAGGTAAGTTTGGGGATTATGTATTACCGTATATACTCGAGTATAAGCCGACCCGAATATAAGACGAGGCCCCTAATTTTACCACAAAAAACTGGGAAAACTTATTGACTCGAGTATAAGCCGAGGGGAGGAAATGCAACAGCTACTGGAAAATGTAAAAAATTAAAATGGTTGGAGTTTTTGGGTGCAGTAGGTGCTGGGAAAGGGGAGGGGCTGTTTTGGTTGTCTGTCTGCCCCTTCCCTGAGCTTGAGGACTGGGTTTTTTCTTCCCCCACTTGGAATTCAGTCTGGCTGTATATAGGGTATCTGCAGTGCTCCTATTAACCCCTTCCTGACGGAACAGGAGCACTGCAGATCCCCTATATTCAGTAGACCGGGCACTGTCAGACACAGGGATACCTAATGTGTTTGTGTTTCACAGTATTTTTCTACTTTTATATGTATTCTAGGGAAAGGAGGGATTTACAACTTTTATTTACTGTATTTTTTTATTAGATTTTTTTTAAAGCTTCTTTTTTTTCACTATTTTATGGGAGATTCTATACATTACTATTGCGGCTGGTCATAGGCCCCCCCCCTCCCCCCACCCAAAATTTATTTATTTTTTTGCTTGACTCGTATATAAGCCAAGGGGGCTTTTTCAGCACAAAAACTGTGCTGAAAAATTCGGCTTATACTCGAGTATATACGGTATATAACTTTTGGATGTACAGAAGCAACTTAAAAGAATTTGTCTGCACAAAATGACCGTTTGTTGAAATCACATTGTTAAATTTAACACGTTTTTAAGAATTTTTGATGATCTTGTTTTTAATTTTTCTTGTTAGTAAAAAAAAAAATACTCAAAATCCTGCAATTCCAACTCTTGCTACTAAACCTAAAATGGACAGTCACTTCCTTTTCCTGAAGATGGACCAATGTAAATCTATGGGAGAGCTTTGTACGCCTACTATTTGACCTGTGCTGAGGTCATTGTGTGGAAAGGGGAGTAGATAAGCTGTGAAATCCTCTATTGAGCCTGGTGGATTGTGTGTTTCACCTACAGTCCTATGAAAAAGTTTGGGCCCCCTATTAATCTTAATCATTTTTAGTTCTAAATATTTTGGTATTTGCAACAGCCATTTCAGTTTGATATATCTAATAACTGATGGACACAGTAATATTTCAGGATTGAAATGAGGTTTATTGTACTAACAGAAAATGTGCAATATGCATTAAACCAAAATTTGACCGGTGCAAAAGTATGGGCACCTCAACAGAAAAGTGACATTAATATTTAGTACATCCTCCTTTTGCAAAGATAACAGCCTCTAGTCGCTTCCTGTAGCTTTTAATCAGTTCCTGGATCCTGGATAAAGGTATTTTGGACAAACAATTCAAGTTCAGTTAAGTTAGATGGTCGCCGAGCATGGACAGCCCGCTTCAAATCATCCCACAGATGTTCAATGATATTCAGGTCTGGGGACTGGGATGGCCATTCCAGAACATTGTAATTGTTCCTCTGCATGAATGCCTGAGGATTTGGAGCGGTGTTTTGGATCAGTCTTGCTGAAATATCCATCCCCGGCGTAACTTCAACTTTGTCACTGATTCTTGAACATTATTCTCAAGAATCTGCTGATACTGAGTGGAATCCATGCGACCCTCAACTTTAACAAGATTCCCGATGCCGGCATTGGCCACACAGCCCCAAAGCATGATGGAACCTCCACCAAATTTTACAGTGGGTAGCAAGTGTTTTTCTTGGAATGCTGTTTCTTTTTGGACGCCATGCATAACGCCTTTTTTTATAACCAAACAACTCAATCTTTGTTTCCAAAATGAAGCTGCCTTCTCCAAATGTGCTTTTGCATACCTCAGGCAACTCTATTTGTGGCGTACGTGCAGAAACGGCTTCTTTCTCATCACTCTCCCATACAGCTTCTCCTTGTGCAAAGTGCGCTGTATAGTTGACCGATGCACAGTGACACCATCTGCAGCAAGATGATGCTGCAGCTCTTTGGAGGTGGTCTGTGGATTGTCCTTGACTGTTCTCACCATTCTTCTTCTCTGCCTTTCTGATATTTTTCTTGGCCTGCCACTTCTGGGCTTAACAAGAACTGTCCCTGTGGTCTTCCATTTCCTTACTATGTTCCTCACAGTGGAAACTGACAGGTTAAATCTCTGAGACAACGTTTTGTATCCTTCCCCTGAACAACTATGTTGAACAATCTTTGTTTTCAGATCATTTGAGAGCGGGCTGTCCATGTTCGGCGACCATCAAACTTAACTGAACTTGAATTGTTTTGTAGAAAGAAATGGTCCAAAATACCTTCATCCAGGATCCAGGAACTGATTAAAAGCTACAGGAAGCGACTAGAGGCTGTTATCTTTGCAAAAGGAGGATGTACTAAATATTAATGTCACTTTTCTGTTGAGGTGCCCATATTTTTGCACCGGTCAAATTTTGGTTTAATGCATATTGCGCATTTTCTGTTAGTACAATAAACCTCATTTCAATCCTGAAATATTACTGTATCCATCAGTTATTAGATATATCAAACTGAAATGGCTGTTGCAAACACCAAAATATTTAGAACTAAAAATGATTAAGATTAATAGGGGTGCCCAAACTTTTTCATAGGACTGTATATATACTGTACATGATAGCGGTGATCATCAGCGTGCTGTAAGTGAGGCGACTGCTGCAACGAAATCTTTTTCAGAAAACGGGAAGTGCTAGCATATTATTTGACTTAGTGGACAGAGTCGGAACTGCAGGATTTTTAGGATTTTTTTTAAATAAAATATAAAACTTATTTTTTTAAAAATAATTATATAATAAAATAAAAATTAAATAATAAAAATTATTTTCTGTTGTCAATGGACCATCCAGTGGATGTTATTACCTATGGGATATACTGTAAAGCTCTTTACATTACCATAGGACATATTTAATCCTAGGGTTTTTTTTACAACCTTTTCCAGTATGTTTTATATAAAAATATGGCCAACACTTAAGAAGAACTTCAATTCTTCTTTCTTAAGAGCATGAACATATAATAGATTTCTACCAGGCCCTTAGGCCCCATAATGTATAAGACATATTTAGTTTTTCCAAGATATCATAAATGTCTGATCTTGCGTTATTTTTTGCCATAAAGAATCATTGAGTATTTGAGAACAAAAATATGGTAACATTCAAGGGCGAGCAGATCGTAAAATAGATACGATTACGAAAACACATCAAAGCCATATTATGGTCCTCTATCAACCCGGAACATGTGCGCAACCATAAATGCGCTCCTCAGGTTATGAAGTTGTTACATTAAACAGAAAATGTAAAATGGGAACAATTTCAATCTTTCCACTTCCATTTATTGTCCATCCGAGGGTTTTATCTAGAACTTGTGTAATAGTATTCTCCCTGAGTTATTGGATGTACATTCACTGATGATGGTAATGTCAGTCATGATGGCGGCGCACGGGGAACTTGATTCACAATAGTCACATCTGTATACAATCCAAGTTGACTTTATGCCTTCATAAAAAGCGGTAAGACAATGTCTTTTATCTATATCTAGTACATAAACAGGACTTGATGCGTGTAATAACTTCTCTGCGAGACAATGGTAGATAAAACATGGAGTACGTAACATTACCTGAAGCAGGCGAACGTTCCCAGGCACTCCAATGCACTTTATATCCACATCAAAAATTAAAGATACACCTCCTCTAGATCTGACCTCCTGGTCTTCGATGCTTTAGAGATGTGAGTTACATTGTACTGGATGTGTATCAGAGAACATTATTTAAAGGGGTTGCGGCAAGGTTACCTATAGGATACATGAGATGTGTCTGACAGCTGACCACGGTGAACCCATTGAGCAATGGGGTTCCTTGTACCCCAAGATGAATAGGTCAGTATCGGTGAGTCATGTTCATTCAGCTATGTGAGACTCTCAAAGAGAAGCCGAGTACAGCATTCGACAATTGTCCTTTACAGTTACTTGGAGCAATATTGCACTGTTCTATTCAGGTAGGGGTACAGGAAGCCCCAATATCATGATCAGTGGGGGTCCCACCCATTGGACTCCCACCAATCTGAATTGGAATTTTATATCTATCCCCCCAACATTCCCAAGCAATCGTTGCTGTTAGTTTCAGCACCATTCTGTCCTCTATGGTCATGTCGGTGGCTAGAGACTCTCAGCTCCGCCCACCTGACAGTAAGAAGTGTTCAACATCCTGCTTGTTCTTCAGGCAAATTCTGCTTCAGAACTCAATGGGAGGCAGAAAATGCGCCTTTTCCGTCAGCGCAGAATTTGTCAAAATCCGCTTACAGAATTTAGAATTTAGGCAAAATACAGTGACACTCTTCAAATTCCCATCCAAATTCTGCTTCAAATTCAGCATCAAAATTCTCGTCAGTTTTGCCAAACCCAAAAAAATTTGAGGACTTATTTTTTGCATGAGGTGTTGTACTTTAGAATGCTTTGATTGGCTTTTATTAACGGTTTTGGGTGGTCCATGTGAAAAAAAGTACAATTATATCATTCATTTTTGCATTTTGTTTTTATGACATTCACTCTGCATTAAAAATGACACGGCAATTTCGTCCAGTGGATCATTACCATTATGGCGATACCGTATTTATTTCATTGTGTTTTGCCATTATTTTTGGATAGTCTGGACTTACACACACAGCAATACCTGATATGTTTTTTGTATAATTTATGGTTACATTATTTGAACTGCGAAAGGAATTTTTTTCACTTTTTATTTTTTTTATACTTTCTATTAAACATTAGAGATGAGCGTACACTGTTCGGAACAGCCGTTCTGAACAGCACGCTCACAGCACGCTCCCATAGAAATAAATGGAAGCGGCCGGCACGCGGGGGGTTAAGCGGCTGGCCGCCGGCAAAGTCTTCCATTCATTTCTATGGGAAAGTCTTCCATTCATTTCTAAAGGTGCTTCCATTCATTTCTATGGGAGCGTGCTGTTCGGATTGGCTGATCCGAACAGTGTTCGCTCATCTCTATTAAACATATTTATTGCATATTGTCTATGTCTCAGCAATAGCGGCACTAAATCACACAAGGGGAAACACCATTCAGGTAACCCTAACCTATCTATCTGTGGTCCTCGGTTGGGTTCTGGTTACAGTCGCCCTTTAAAGGGATTCTAACATTCAATCACTTTTTTTCTAACTTATAACTTATTGTTATCCTAAGAGGAGTCCAATAATCCAGAAACATCTAAATATGTGGATTGTTACACACTTAAAGGGATCCTATCATTCAATCACTTTTTTTTTCTAACACGTCGGAATAGCCTTATGAAAGGCTATTCGTCTCCTATCATTCGTTGTCTTCTCCGCACCGCCGTTCACCTAAAATCCTGTTTTTTCTTGGTAAGTAAATGAGTTCTTTCGCAGCACTGGGGGTGGGCCCCAGCGCTCAGACAGCACTGGGGGCGGCCCCAATGCTGCGAGAGAACTCTCTCCTGCGCCGCCTTCTCTTCTTCTGCAGCGAGGTCTTCACCGCGTCTACTTCCGGTGGCGGCTTGTAACTTCTAGGCCTTGGGCCTAGGGCAAGCCAACTGTGTATGCCCGCCGGCCACGAGAAAATGTCCGCTTCCGATACTATGAAAGCAGACATTTTTCTCATGGTCTCGAGCATGCACAGTTGGCTTGCCCTAGACCCGGGGCATAGAAGTTACAAGCCGCCACCAGAAGAAGCCGCGGTGAAGACCTCGCTGCAGAAGAAGAGGAGGCGGCGCTGGAGAGATTTCTCTCGCAGCATTGGGGCCACCCCCAGTGCTGTCTGAGCACCGGGGCCCACCCCCAGTGCTGCGAAAGAACTCATTTCGCAGCACTGGGGGCGGGCCCAGAAAACACTAATTTACATACCGAGAAAAACGTGGTTTTATGTGAACAGCGGTGTGGAGAAGACAACAAAAGGTAGGAGACGAATAGCCTTTCTTAAGGCTATTCCGACGTGTTAGAAAAAAAAAAGTGATTGAATGATAGGATCCCTTTAAGTGTGTAACAATCCACATATTTAGATGTTTCTGGATTATTGGACTCCTCTTAGGATAACAATATCCTTCTGATCTTCTTCTTCCTGTATTCAGATTCTACAACCTACAGACAAATAATTGTATATTGTATATACGGACCAACCACTACTCATCACTCATTCAGCTTTGTAATGACTTTACATACAGGATTTGTGCAGAATAACCTTGTTTTCACATCAAACGACTCTATATTGTTGAAAGTAATATTGGGCTCTTTTATAATCCCACCTGTTCATTATCGAATGCCCTTTAGCTAAAATGATGACATTTAAATGTGAAATAAACTTATATTAAAGAGGAAATGTCAGTTTTAGGGAAAAGGTAAAAATCGGTGGAAAATGACATTTTAAGGAACTTTCTAAATAGATCTATAAAGCTATACTTAAGACTTACATCTGCATCTCTATGGTTAAATAACCTTATATAGCCACGAGTATTAAAGGATGTTCAGCTGAGCATCTACTAAAGTGGTTTGATATTGAGGTTTAATGTCCTGTCCAGGAACCATTACATACTAGATGGCGGCAAGAGCTTTAACCCTTTAAGGACGATCAATTTTTGTTGATGCTCACATTTCAATAATCATATCTTTTCCTGTTTCTTCCATGAACGTAGCTATAGGAGGACTTGTTTTTTGTGGGATGAGTTATATTTTTCAATGAATCCATTTTTGGTGTGCATATAATGTATTTATTAAATTTTATTAGAAGGGATATCCAGTTTCTACCAAGCAGATCTGTTCACTGCTTCTAGGTCCTTAAGCTCAGTCTCAGCTTGAATTCTTTGAATAGTCTTTTTGTCTATTTTGAATTGTTTTTGAACATATAAGAGCCATACATTTTTGGGATTTTTTTTAAATTTGTCAATGGAATTGACATTTTCACTGGTACCATATGACATTTTGATTGCTTTATATTCCATTTTTAGGGAGGCAGGATGAATCTAAAAATAATTTTTTTTTATTTATTTACTCTTAAAAATAAAATAATTTCATTAATTTTTTTAACAACTTTTAGCCCTACTAGGGGACTTGACTATGTAGGACAACAGTGTTGTAACATCTTTGCCCGCTCGGGCCTCTGTGCCATCCTCCAGTCGAATGTTACAGCGCAGGAGGCATGTCCATTACAACAACAAAAAAAATTTAAAAAATAGCTGACCGTGCAATGCTATTACAGCCTGTCTGCTATTAAACAGTTACTGTGTGATGGCCCACACACAGTATAATATGCTCCATTGTGACCTCTACACAGTATAATATTCTCCACAGTGGACCCCACACAGTATACTATACTCCATAGTGGCCCCAAACAGTATAATATACTTCACAGAGGCCCCCACACAGTATAATATGCTTCACAATGGCCTCAACACAGTATACTGTGTGCCAGAAAAGCCCCCATTCAATATATTATGCTCCACACACAGTATAAGATACTCCATAGTGGCCACATAGAGTATAATGTGATACACAGTGGCCCTACACAATATAATATGTTCCACAGTGGCTCCCAAACAGTTTAATATACTTCACAGTGCCCCCCCCACACACACACACACAGTATAGCATACTCCACAATGGCCCCCACACAGTATAATGTGCTCCACAGAGGCCCCACACAATATAATATGTTCCACAGTGCCCCCCACATAATACAGTATGCTCCACAATGGCCCCCACACAGTGTAATATGCTCCACAATGGCCCATACAGTGTAAAATGCTCCTATGAGCCCCCCTTGAGCCACTTCAGGCAAACCCCCAAAAATTCAGTTTGATAAATATTCTTGAGGTTAGGCCATCTGGTTTGTTTTGGTGATATTTTTATACTCTCCTCAGACCACAGAGTATAACAGTGGAGGTGAGGGAAAAATAACAAACACTTATACTCACCTTGCCTCATCTCTCCTGGGTATCCTTGCTCCAGCATCCTCTCGAGTCTTCTTTTCCCTTCGCCCTAGAGGTCATCACGATGGTGTAATGAGGTCAGCACCCCATGTCACTGCTGAGGCCCAATCACAGGCCCCAGCATTTGCAAGCTGGAAGAGGCTCGAAGAAGATGCTGGGAGCCACCGGAAGCCTAGGAGAGGTGAGTATAAGTGTAAGGTTTTTGTAATCACCTCGCCTGGACACGGCAGCCTCTTTCTATTAGTGAACTGTATAGTGGAGATACTAGTTGGGGAACCAGGCTTTCCCTGACCGCTAACATAGTGCTGTGGGGCCTGGCCATCTTCAGCTGACCACAGGCCCCATACCCTTCCAGACCCTGTTGTGGTTCCACCCCTGGCGACCATGATCATTATGCCACTGGCTCTCCCTATCGTTGGCTGCAGCTGACCAGAGTTGTAACATTTCTTGTATAAAAGGAAGCAGAGGATTTGGAGCAATGTGCATGATAACTAGAGCTCTGATCCCATCAAAATGTTAGTATTGAAACGTAAATTTAGCAGACAAATGCCTTGACCATAAAGTGCACTAAGATATTGTTGTCCTATCTTTGTGCGACGTTCCACCACCACCAGCAGGGGTCAGACTCAGAATGATATATCTGACGTGTAACTGACTGAGTGAGTTCAGGATAAGAAACCACTCTAACAATGGAAGTTAACCACCAGGATACAATACTACAGCCACCAACAATGACCGATATGGGCAACAAAGTAACAAAGTATCAAACTCTTGTTAATGGGAATGTAGTGAACATCAGCAGCCAAATATGAAGCAATGAAGATATCGAATACACGGAGAGGACACATCATAGATACAAATAGCATCAGCATCTAGTTATATTTCATTTACAGTAAGTGTTTCATTTCAGTATATGATGTGTTATTGGAAAATTCATCTGAACAACATAGAAAATCTAGCACGGGGTCACTTTGATGTTTCCTTCAAAGATTTCTTACTTTAATAAAGAAAAACTTTATAGTCTGTCTAGACTGTCTCCAACCCTCAACCTAAGACCCATTGCCTTACCATGCTATGCCTTGTTGAACCAGTGTGGGTTCCCTTAATTGTTAAATAGTTACAAAATTTTCAACCAACATTGCATAAATCATACAAAGCAATGTAAAATCCCTCCAATGTCAACAGGACCCATCAAGAATTTGGGGGCAAGTCTGGGATCTCCACTGGATAGAAGATATGGCTATATGATCAGTGGGGTCTGTCTAGAGATGGGCGAACCAACTCATGCTGAGCCGGGTTTGTAAAATGGTCTTTGCATTATACTTTGTGGTCTCTTCAGACTCCAGATTATAATGGGTGGAGGCCAGGGGAGGTAAAAAAAGAAACATTCATACTCACCTTGCCTCTTTTGGGCCTTATCATGGCGACCTGTATTCTCCTGGTGACATCACGCATCAAGGGTCACTGCTGAGGCCTGTGATTAGATCACCAGTGGTCACATGGGCATGTCAATACTCATGGCAATTGGTGTGCCCATGTCAATTGAAGTCCTCAGTGGTGACCTGGGGAACATGACGTCACTGAGGAGGCAGAGAGAGAGCACTGTATACCACAAGGCCCAACAAAAAGGAGGTAGCAAAAAAACCATTCATATTCACTGTGCCTCTTTTGGGTCCTCTCATTGCGACCAGCACTCTTCTGGTGACATCATGCACCCGGGGTTACCACTGAGGCCTATGATTAGACCACCAGCGGTCACATGGGCATGTCGAGCATCATGGCGCTTGGTGTACCCATGTCAATAACAGTGTTCAGCGGTGACCTGGGGCATATGACATCACTGAGGAGGTGGAGAGAGATCACTGTATACCACGAGGAGGTCCATAAGAGGTAACAAAAAGAAAACTTACCTTGCCTCTTTTGGGTCCTCTCATAGTGACCAACGCTCTTCTGGTGACATCATGCACCAAGGGTCACTGCTGAGGTCTATGATTAGGCTACCAGTGGTCAAATGGGCATGCCAAGCATCGTGTCAATCACAGCCCTCAGAGGTGGCCCAGTGCACATAACATCACTAAGAGAGAGCACCGGATGCCACGAGAAGGCCCGAAAGAGGTAAGGGGAGTTGAGTATGGATGTTTTTTTTTTATATTTTACACCTCCCCTGGGCCTCTTCTATTATATTCTGGGGTTTGAAGAGACCATTTTAGTTCACCTGAGACAAATATCCACTTATTAGGTGAAAAGGTTGCCCACACTCGATTTAAAATGGGGATTCAAGACCCACTCTCAATACTAGGGTCTGTTCTGCAATTATATTTGCCATTATAGGTAAGACTGACCATGCATTGGCACCGTCATCAGATTAGCCAGATATCTTCCTCAATGTCCGGATCGTACACCTCTAGACTGACTTAATAGCTGTCTGAACACCGCAATATATCTAAACGATCACATGGCGGGCTGAAGTTTTTGCTTTAATTCAGCTCCAACACATAAACAGGGCCGTCTAGAATAAGTGAAACCCAATTAGCATTTCAGTGATCTTGGAGGAGTTTCGGTATAAATATTAATGATGTTGTTCCATCCAGAACGGTTTTCATTTTCATTAGCCAGCCGTTATTGACAAATCTCTATATGTCCACAAAGTCAATGATTCATCTATTTTCCATGATGAAAACTTTGGTGTGTTTTTCTTTCACTCTAAAAACCAGCCAGAATCAACTTGATAAGTAAACCAGTTGTCAAACATACAAAAGTAAAAGGAGGGATTTGTCAAATAAAAAGATGAAAATAATTTCACTTTTCGGTTTATTGTGGATAGTAGAAAAAAACATGTCAGGTTAAAGGGATACTAAAAATAAAAATAAAAAATTCACTAAATATATAGAGACACTAGCTTCTGCCCACAACTTTGTCTGCGGGTTGTTGTTGGCGATGAGGCGCTAATAATTAGCCAAATGTGGTTGGCGGTGATCCGCCTGCGTGCACGTGTCGGCTCTGCTACATCTGTGCATATGTGCAGCAGCCCCATCTGTATGCACATCTGTATGGAGAGCAGAGCAAGATGTGGTACCGTGCTGCCTCAGCTCAGCTACATCAGGCAATTTCGATCACAGGGATTGTGATATCTGGAGAACAGCAAGGTCCTAGAAGTGTATGATGCATCCCGGAGAAGTGACCTTGTCACTTAAAATTAAATCAGGAAGTCTTTAGCCTAGAAATGTGATAATATACAGTATATATATAAAATATGGAGTGACTGAATTAAAGAAAAATGTAAATCCCATCAATATTTGGTGTGACCTTTGCCCTATGCCTTCCATCAGTTCTTCTCGGTACTTGCAGACAGTTTTTGGCAGAACTGGGAAGGGAGGTTGTTCCCGCCATCTTGGAGAACTAAGCACAGATCTTCTGTGGGTGTAGGCTTGCTCCAGTCCGTCTTTTCTTCATGTCATCCATGAGAGACTGGATGATGTAGAGATCAGGGCTCCTCGGGGGCCGTCACTTCCAAGACTCCTCCTCCAAAGGGCAAAGGTCACATCAAATATTGATGGGATTTGCATTTTCTTCATTCACTGCATTTTCTTGAATTATTAACCCTTCTGTTTCTGAAAGAGTACTGTACATATTATAAGAGGAGTTGTAATGTATTTGTAAGGGTGACCATTTAGGAGTGGGGTGATAACTAATGTCACTACTGTGCACTATAAATAACATTAAAACTTTATTGTACGTTTCCTTAGAATTTCACAGATATAAGTTATGTTACATGAACATGATCACATTCTGAGAACATTTTTGCACTTCCAGTGGATGTTACATTTTAGGTTTTTAGCTGACTTATTTGTAACCTCTCTGCAGTGGACGGCACCTAAATGGTGAAGCAGCCATGATTAGAACGTTCTCCATTCCTGGCCATAACCCTGGGATTGTGGCTGTCAATCACAGTCATACTGCTGCGGGAAATAATCCGATCTCGCTGCAGTGGGAATTGGAGTTGGAGGGGAATTTGATTATTTTCTGCAACCAGGTAAAGTCCGTAATTCTAACAATATTGAATCAATTTACTAAGGCTGGAATCACACATGCAGTTTTCGTGGTAAATTTTGATACCGTTTTTTTGAGCTAGACCTAGGATTCAATCCAAAAACATGGAATTTTTCTATTATTTTTTTTAAAGGCTTATCTTATCTTTTCCTTTATATATCCACTAGCATTTACCCGCGACTTCGTCGGCGGGTCGCGGTTTGGGATGATGTTGCGGCGCCCGCGGGCCCCCGCTGACTCATAAATCCCTCTTTTGCGCCGACCCCTCTCGCACGGCACACCGTGAACTCGTCCCCCACGGGCCGCAAAACCCTCCTCCGTGCACCCAACTGTCCCCCCTAATCCCTCTCCCCATAGGCTCCACACGTGCCCCTCCACCTCTGGCGGGGCCGGAGCTTACTCCGGGTGGCGGGTAAGAGACGGAAGTTGGCGGCATTGGGAGGCTGGGATACCTAATATGTACAGTATTTAATAACTTTTGTGTGTGTTCTAGGGATAGGGGTGGTGAATGTTTTTATTCTTGGTTGCTGCTTTTACTTAATTTTTTTTTTCTTTGTTAAATTTGTTTGTGCATTTCGTACACTGTGTTTTGGGGTCTTGAACCCCAGGGTGTCTGATGAGCTTATGCATTGTAATGCATTTCATAATACCGGGCCTTCTATTGCAGGCCACGTAGCATAACCCGCAATAGAAGGACCGGTTTAATGAAATGCATTGCATAAAACCTGTTGGTGGCCGAAACGATCGGCGACATTAACCCTTCCTGCGCCTCGGTCAGCTGTCACTGAGGCGCCAGAAGGGTTAATGTGGCTGATAGGGTCTGACTTGACCTTCAGCTTCTTGTTTCTTGCTCTTCCGTTGTAGTCTTTTGGAATTGTTCAAAGCTATCCCAGATACAACTATCAAATGAAAATGTAAACACTTCCCTGAGGGCTGAGGGGGGATGTGAGTATGTAAAAGACTCAAAATCTAAAATGGAGTCTGTGACCGCATGGTGGCCGCATGGATTCACAAAATGGCAGCCATCAGCACATGTCTCAAATACCAAATGGAGGTTACACAAGCTGGCATCCTCCACAATGGTAAGCACAAGAATAGCTTAGGAGGCAGCAAGGAACACATGTAACTTCTCGATTGGAGTAGTAGTTTGGAGTCCTACTGTGGATGGTTGACACCAGCCTTGGTATGAAGGATGCCTAGGGATTGATGGTAACTTGGTGCCTTTTTAACTCTACCCCAATAAGTCTATATTCTGCTTCACCCACTATGGGGTACTGCTATAACCAAGTCCCAGAAACCCACATGGAAGGGTCCAGGCTGGGTGACTCTGATAACCTCAACTTCTTCAGCAGAGAGACTACTTGGCTCCTCCACTGCCAGGGCTAATCTGTGTCTTTGACCCTGGAGACTTCCAGATTCCACCACTAAGTCCCAGCCAGTGATTGGCTGGGAATGGCCAAGTCTGGGGATAGAAAAGGGGTGCACTAGCTCCGCATTGGATAACTGGTACAAAAGGGGGGTGCAAACAATGTGGAAGCTGCAAAACATTACAAAACATGGGACAAATACATAACAGGATATATAAATACCCCCCAAAATAAAATAAAAAAACAACTTATGTAAGTGTATATCACGGTAAAAACAAGAATACACAATTCTACTCATTTCCCTTTCAATGTTGTAGAAAACATGGTATTTCCCTGCCTTATGACAGAGCTGTATATGATGAATATAATAACATTACGCAAGGAAAATTTTCCAGAACGTCATGTACATTATTATTTTTTCTTGCAATGTTCCAAATCACAACAGGTAAGTATAGAGAAGGCACACACAGGGCGCAGAAATCTCACATTTCAATGCTGTGCCCTCAATAAGTTCTAAATGGTTTGAAAAAATATATTGCACAGACCTCAAGACAAATGGTTCAATTTGGGAAATAGCCTGTGCAAGGTTCCCTGCCGCTGTCTACAATACATTCCTCTGATGAAAGGACACTTTGAACTGTAGCTAAAAAAAAATTAAAAATGGTGTTAAAAAAAACATATAAAGACAGAGTACTTAGCTCAGACGTTGTAGGACTGTAGACTTCTTAAGATCCATGTGTCACGCTGAATGTACTGTACATGTCGTTCTCACTTTTATGAAGTCACTTGTTAGGTTTCATATGTGATCATTTCAAAATTACATTTTTTTACATTTTTATCCATTTGAGCAATAGCAAAATATCTAACCTCTTTCTGCAACGGGCTTCGTATAAAAAGAAGTGAAAAAATGTGCTCAGCTTATACATTGCAATACGATAAGGAGCTACCCATGATGGAAGCAGACCATGCAGATGCTATAGGTTACTGGGATAGGGGCTCAGCCAGTGATGCACCGAGCCTCTCTGCTGCCTGAGAGTATAGAGAGGAACACCCCATTAAAAAAAAAAAAAAAAAAACCACAAGAAGTTCATCTGTGACTTTGAGTCGAATACTTCTTGACATTTTTATGACTAGAAGTCACTAGTCCATTGTCTATTTACCAACATTAGTGAAGACTGTGTTTGTATTTACATCCTGGATCCATTTTTGTAAACCAATTTTAACATGATTTAAGTAAAAGTCAAGTTTTATTCTATTTCGGTGCTGAATTTTTTATTATAAAGTTCATTAGTGAAGACTCCCTGCCCACATCCCAGACTTCACATCTGCAGACGAGAAGAGGAAACTCTACATCCTACTGGGAGAAGAAGGCCACTGTGGAGATCGCTGCCCAATACGTGTCCAGCTGTCACCAAACAAGAGGAAGATGCGACCCCAAAGACTATTAAACCCCCCACCCACCACCCAAAGACCGTTAAGACCCCAAGGATACACGAATCCCCAAACCACACACCCCACGCCCACTCCCGCCCTTACCATTCTTTGCTTTGGCCATATCAAATGTTTTTCTTTGGTTATGCTACTAAAGCCCCTTTGTATCTTGTTGTTGTATCTTGTATCTAGTGAAGGAGTTGCAGGACAATCCAGGGATCTTTGGTCGTACAAACTGTAATAGAAGTGACGGTAATTGGATTTATTTTTATTACGGCCATGGAAGACTTTACAACAGGGCAACCTGGGACACTAAACCCCCAGTCTATAAGGACCTGTGGGTGGTTTAGGGTATGTTTACACGTAGGAATCTGTCGCATTCTGAGATCAAAGCCAGATGTGGAAAAAATCAGCGTCCTGCTCAATTTCGCCGCAGATTTAGCTGTAAATTCAATGGCTCTGGAGCCCCTGTCTATTAGGCTCATTCATCCGGGCCCAATCAACAGAGGAAAGACACAACGGAATGTATCAGAAAATGAAGAGTCATTTCTTTTCATTCTTTGCCGCAACGGAATACCAGAATGTGTATGAAACGTACATGTGAACAAACCCTTAGGCCTGCGTTCCGTATTCGTTCGGGGAGTCCGCTTAGGGACCCTCCTGAACGGAATACCGAACGTATTAAAAAGCAGTGAGCAATGAAAGCACACGGACCCCATAGACTATAATGGGGTTCGTGTGTTTTCCGCGTGGTGTCCGCACGAATCATGCAGAGATAAGTACTTCTTGCAGAATTTTTTTCTATGCATGATTCGTGCGTACACCATGTGGAAAACACACGGACCCCATTATAGTCTATGGCAGTGGTTCTCAACCTTTCTAATGCTGTGACCCCGCAATACAGTTCCTCATGTTGCGGTGACCCAATTCAGTTTGGAATGTGTGTCCATAACGGCGTGCGTTCCAGCTGACTAGTGTTGCTGCAGACAGTAGCGCGGCTTCTGAGTGGCTAAAGCCATCGGAAATATGTATTTTCTGATGGCTTTAGGCATACCTCCCAACTTTTTAAGACTAGAAAAAGGGACAAAATATGCGGCCATTCTCATTCATTTTTCATGTGCTCCCACACAGTATAATCCTCCTACAGTCACCCATACATTATATGTCCCCTCGCCATCTCTCCCCCAGTTTCATATAACCCCTTCATCTGCCCCCAGTTTCATGTCCCCCCCTCCATCTCTGCCCCCAGTTTCATGTCCCCCATCTCTGCCCCCAGTTTCATGTCCCCCCATCTCTGTGCCCAGTGTCATGCAGTACCCCCCTTCATCTACCCACAGTTTCATGTCCCCCCATCTGTTCCCCCAGTTTCATGTCCCCATCTGTTCCCCAGTTTCATGTTCCCCCATCTCTGCCCAGAGCTTCATGTCCCTCCATCTCTGCCCCCAGTGTCATGCCGTCCCCCCCTTCATCTGCCCAGAGTTTTATGTCCCTCCATCTCTGCCCCTAGTGTCATGCCATTCCCCTCCCTTCATCTGCCCAGAGCTTCATGCCCCTCCATCTCTGTCCCTAGTGTCATGCCGTTCCCCTCCCTTCATCTGCCCCAGTGTCATGCTGTCCCCCCCTTCATCTGCCCCTTCATTATGTTCCACCTTAATGTTTAAAACAAATAAAAACTCTTATACTCACCTTCCAACGCTCCCCCGCCGCTCTCTACGCAGTCTGGCTCACTCGTATTGTTGTAGACACAATGTGACGTCATCACATCGCAGCTACACATGTAGAAGCCGCAGCACAGCGTTAAAGCAGGAGCTGGCTGTGACAGCTCCTGCTTTAATCGCCTGTGTTCAACTCATCGGCGTCCTCCGGGCACCGATAAGTTGAAACCGGGACATACCTCCCACCGACCGGGACAGTTGGGAGGTATGCTTTAGGCGACCCCTGTGTTTTGGTCGTTCGACCCCCGCCAGGGTCGCGACCCACAGGTTGAGAACCGCTGGTCTATGGGGTCCGTGTGCTTTCATTACTCACCGCTTTTTAATGCGTTCAGTATTCCATTCGGGGGGTCCTCAAGCGGACTTACTGAACAGAATACCAAACGCAGATGTGAAGAAGGCCTTAGTGTCCTGACAGATATCCTTTAATGGTACAATACTGGTAAATGAGGCCTAATATACAGCACATAAAGCAGCACAATCTTTAGCCTCTTGTTTCATGGTAACAGGCGACTTCCTTTACACTACTGTGTTTGATAGCAGGGTAAGTGGCTAGGAGCATAAAAAGTAAGAAAACCGCAGCGGCTCTGATGGATACAGAACGGGTTCATTGCTGGAGATGTGTAAATTCTAGAGTGTCAGGGATCAGGATTAACAAAGCGGAGCATTCTTCGGTAAAAACCAAGGTATTAATCATCCGCTACTTCTGAGACATTGCCAGCTTCATAATATCCATGGATTCAATTTAACTTTTTCCATACTGCCATTTGTCAGTAAAAATAATTATAGTAATTGATTTACGACACGTTCGCCACCAAGCCTTTTTTTCTCTCAGATGTGTGAGTTTCGGCATTTGTAAGTCAAGAAAATAAGAGCCTGGAGCGATGGAAATGGCAGACATACATCAACGTCTTATCAGCATGAGTAACCAGACCGGGACATGATGAAATGTTTTATGACTGTTTTGTCAAGGTCTGTCCAGCTTGTGGGGTGGGAGAGATGGAGGCGAAGAATATTCTTAAGGAACATCAAAGGACACTTAAAATGTCTATAGGGGTATGATCGCCAGTCAATGAGCGTTAAAGCAGCCTGACTTGTATGGGATTTTCTTGCATTTGTAACAGACCATCCTAAAGTAAGACTTATCGTAAGGAGTGCTCCTCTTCTTGGTGGTCTTTGTTTATAGGTTTTGTATCACCAAATTTTTTGTTTATTAAAACCAGATGAATCTATCAATTTTTTCTAATCTGTTTGTATTTTCTCATTGTAGATTTTTTATTCTATTTCCTGTACAGGAAGATGGGGGCGGCCATCTTGTCTAAACTCTTCCTTTACTTTCTTAACAGCATGTAGTGATGTGCTTTACAGTACAGTCATAGCCATAGGTAGCAATAGATGGGAGATGACTCACTGCAACCTAAGGGGCATGGTCTGTCCAGAGACGGGGGGGGGGGGGGGGATAAGCTATGACATCATCTTTTGTCAGTAGTGGATGTAATGATGGGGCAAAGGTGTTACCTATATACGAGTGATTTTCTATTGTAATGCTATCTGTCCTGTCTGTGATGTAAATGAGGTGACTGCTGCACTAAAAGTCAATACAAAATTGAAAGTGTCAGGCTATTATTAGGCTTAGTGGCCAGAGAGAAAATTGCAGGATATAGAATGTTTTTATTTACAAAATATGGATAGTGACATTAAAAATGACATGTCAAAGATTCTTAATAAAGGTGTTTAAGGCTAGGTTCACATCTGCACACTTCTCTCCATCATTCAGGAATATGGAGAGCTGGACCTCTAAAACAGCGGTTACCCCCGTACTCCAGCTGACCCCATAGACTTTGGGGCTCGCCGGGTGTCCAACGATGTCCGCCGGTTTCAGTATGGACCTTTCTTTCTGTTGATTTTTGGCGGTCTCTGTAGCAGAGTCTCCAGTGGAGACTCCAGTATAGATGTGAACCTAACCTAACGAAGCCTAACAAATAGGTCAATGTCGTGAAATATCCCATTTAAGCCTGGTGGCAGAAGAGGTAGCAGGGGTTGCAAGAAGAAGAGTTTTTGCAGGTCACATAGTTGCCTAATTTGCCATATTTAATCTTTTGGGGGTAGACGGGATAAACAGGAGTCATGCTATACGGTTTGTGTAACTCCTGTTTATTACTATAGGGCTTATGGAAACCGTGTAGAGCAGTCATGTTTGGCGCTTACCAAAATTCTCAGTCTTATGGCCGGGATATAGAGTCTAGTATTCCCTTCTTCACTATGATTGACTGATATGGTAATACCCCTTTAAGGATACTCCCATGGGACAAAGGGGAAAAATCTGTATCACTCAGTTATGTACACATACAACACACACACTATTACATGATATATATATATATATATATATATATATATATATATATATATATATATATATACTAGCTGGTACCCGCGACTTCGTCTGCGGTGATTGTAGCAGTGGGTATATACAGGCGCGGGTAAGGTTTTCATACTGTGTATAAGGTATGGGATATGAAATGTAACTTTGTATCTTGTTTTTTCTGTAATTCAGAGAATACGTGAGACTTTTGTGTTGAAGTTACTTTGTATTTGAGCTGCTATATATACGGTGTTGTGAGAAACTGTACATAGTGACTTTGGGACAGAGGTATTTGAAGTTAACCCTTTCCCGTTGATGGCATTTTTTGATTTTGGTTTTTCATTTTTGACTCCCCTCCTTCTAAACCCCATAACTTTTTTATTTCTCCGCTCCCAGAGCCATTATAGGTCTTAATTTTTCTTGGGACAAATTTTTCTTCATGATGCCACCATTATTTATTCTATATAATGTACTGGGAAGCAGGGAAAAAATTCTGAATGGGGTGGATTTGACCAAAAAATGCATTTCTGCGACTTTCTTACGGGCTTTGGTTTTACGGCGTTCACTGTGCAGCCAAAATGACATGTCCCCTGTATTCTGTGTTTCGTTACGATTCCGGGGATACCAAATTTATATGGTTTTATTTACATTTTGACCCCTTAAAAAAATCCAAAACTGTGTTAAAACTTTTTTGTTTGAAAAGTCGCCATATTCCAACAGCCGTAACTTTTTTATACGTGCGTGTACGGGGATGTATAGGGCGTCTTTTTTTGCGGGGTCGGGTGTACTTTGTAGTTCTACCATTTTCGGGAAATGTTATTGCTTTGATCACTTTTTATTCAAATTTTTATCAGAATCAAAAGAGTGAAAAAACGGCGGTTTGGCACTCTTGACCATTTTTCCCGCTACGGCATTTACCGAACAGGAAAAATATTTGTATAGCTTTGTAGAGCGGGCGATTTCGGACGCGGGGATATCTAACATGTATGTGTTTCACAGTTTTTAACTACTTTTATATGTGTTCTAGGGAAAGGGGGGTGATTTGAATTTTTAATCCTTTTTATTTGTTTTTATATGTTTTTTACTTTTTTT
The DNA here is from genome assembly GCF_031893055.1 of Leptodactylus fuscus. Taxonomy (NCBI): domain Eukaryota; kingdom Metazoa; phylum Chordata; class Amphibia; order Anura; family Leptodactylidae; genus Leptodactylus; species Leptodactylus fuscus. The sequence continues at coordinate 34,001,779 of NC_134268.1, forward strand.
AAAAAAAATTTTTTTGCATTTATTAGACCACCTAGGGGTATTGACATGGGTGGGCGGTGTCGCGGATTGTCAGAGCGGTGGGGGTCGGCAAACATGGCTGCTCCGGAGCGTTAAAGAGCGCCTCCTGGAGTATTGTTAAGGTGAGGGGCAAAGTGGTAAAGTATCTGTATATGTGATTGTGTGGGGTTAGGGGCGAGGCTGTAGAGGGCAATATGAATTTTGTGGCTTGCTATGGTCCAAAGTGTGTGAGATTACAGAGATGGTGGTGTGAGTTTGGGTTTTGTGGGGGTCCTGGCACAAACGTATGTGCGCTATTGTGACGAAAAGTAGCCTATTACGCAATCGGGTGTATTAACTATGTTTGTGGAAACTTTCAGCCAAATCGGTCGAGCGGGTTTTGCGTGATTGAGGAACAAACATCCAAACATCCAAACATCCAAACACATAAACCCACAAACATCCAAACTCACAAACTTTCACATTTATAATATTAATAGGATATATATATAGGGGTCGCCCACATGAGGTATCCCAACCCAGGGCTGTATTATAATGTATTCCTATATTTACTAGGAAGTGTGTTCATGCTGTGAACCCTCAGTCCTTAAAAAGAATCAGAACTAAAATACTCAAGTAGTAAGGGGTTAATGATATTAGATTATGAGTCCTTTACTATTGTCAGACTCAGCCGTTAATGTTCTCGCTTCTGATCTGATTAATCATTACAGACGTATTCACACACAGAAGAGCGGACACATCCAAGCCTGTACAGGAAATGCTTTTATCACCGCTGCACCTACATTCTCAGATGTGGAGTCATTACAAGACATAAAACATATTGTACATATTATACTAGGTCAATACTCAGGAAAGGAAACGTCAGATAAAATACATAGTGATAAGGGGGACAGATGGGAACAAAATCAAAATTTCATGATATAACCTGGACGCATGACCAGTATCCACTGAAATTGTAGGTGTCCCATGGAGTCTATGACCTACATGATAAAACTATTGATATATAGGAAGTATATAATAGGTGATTAGTAAGATTCTCACTACATGTAGATAGATAGATAGATAGATAGATAGATAGATAGATAGATAGATAGATAGATATGAGATAGTAAGATAGATCGATCGATCGATCGATAGATAGATAGATAGATAGATAGATAGATAGATAGATAGATAGGAGATAGATAGATAGATAGATAGGAGATTGATAGATAGATAGATAGATAGATAGATAGATAGATAGATAGGAGATAGATAGATAGATAGATAGATAGATATGAGATAGATAGATAGATATGAGATAGATAGATAGATAGATAGATAGATAGATAGATAGATAGATAGATAGGAGATAGATAGATAGATAAATAGATAGATAGATAGATAGATAGATAGATAGATAGATAGATAGATAGGAGATAGATAGATCAATCATAGGAAAATAGAGCAAGAGTCCTTTATGAATAGAACCTTAGTCAAAGAAGGAGGAAGGAGGGCAGTAGACAAGGAGCTACACAGGGTTTTCCATAAGGGAGTGATGAGCAATACCTCTGGTATGGAGGGGGGCACACAATATAGTGCTCCAAGGTCCACGTAGTATAGTGTTGCTCCGTCCCACTCACTATAATACAAGTCTGGGGTACAAGTGGTGAGTTTGATTCTTTTGTAGTACTCCACTTGTAGGACTCCCCACTTTCTCTCTGGTATTGACACCTGTGTCAGAGCAACACCAGTGCAAAGAAGGGGCACTTAGGAGTCCTAGGAGCAGTGAGTACTGAGAATTGTACTCACCACTCACTTTCGAGCCCCATCACAACCACTGAACACTTACATCACTACACATTCAATAACTCACTGGTTACCAGGCCACAGCTCTCCTGAATTAACCAATCAGCATCAGCAAGGGGGTGGCTAACAGTGAAAACTCCCCCTTGTGTACGTCCCCTGGTAGTGATCCAGTAGATATTGATATACCTTAGGATAACGCTTCAATATTATATTGATGGGGGTCTGACAATCGGCACTCCAATTTATGACCTGATATTGGCAGCCACAGCCATCAGAATAACAGTGTACAGAGCCGCAGTCAGCTCTGTACACTATGTAGATACAGTGTCAGACCATTGTGGCTCAGCTTTGGTAGTTGCAGAGCCTTGTATTGAGCTGTCTGCTTTGGCCTCTGTAACCTGCACATGTCAAACCGAAGGTGTTTTATTTCTGGAACTGTACAAGAATATAATGTACATAGCTGCAGTGTCTTATCATCAGCACTTGGGATTCTCTGTAACCTAAGAAGGTGCAGAAGACGTCTCCCATGAGTCAGTGATGGTCGCCCTGTAGTCGAGCACTGTCAGCACAACCATATCTGTCTCTGTACTCTGTCATTACATGGGTCCTGGTTTACTGCATGTGTGGTCCAAGTCTATGGACAGAATAGTCTGGTAAAGTTAGAGGAGCCGCGATAAGTATCTTCCAATGGACCTGTGACCAAGATTATTATGGAAAGAGATAACATGAAAAAGCAAGAGTGTAACAATAAGTATCAGAAGAAGAATTTATTAATATTTCATAATGAACTCGAGCATCTCTGCAACTGAGTTTCTTATTGAATAAAAACATTTTCTAGATGTTACAACACACAAGGAGACTTATACATTATAGCGTAGTATGGAGCAGATATCAAACAAGACAAGGTCAGCACTCCAGCCGAAAATGTCTGTATTCTTCCCATGCTCCTTTGCACAGTGGAGCGCTCATGGCTTAATAAGACTCCACACACCTAACTGGTGGTCTCTCCCTATGGAGTGACGATATCCCCCCAACCCTGTATGGATTGTATGAGCTTTGTAGGTGTATTACATCCGTGCCCTGGCACTTTGGTTTTGTATTGTATTTATTGCATGTAGTCATTTTTATCCCATTTTACATTTGATTGACAATTCTGTATTTTCCCATGACGTATACCCTGCAGGTCACATTCATCCCACTGCTTGATTTCAGATGGATTGATGGATAGGTAAATAATATAGATAGATATCAGCACTATCCTGTCCTGTACTTACTCAGCTGGTAGAATAGCACAGTACTATAGTGTACAATTATTTATGAGTACACAATGTGAGATGTTCACATAACACGGCGGCACATCCTGTGACTAGTAATAGACCTCTCCGCTATACAAGAGACTCTTCAGGAAATTTTGCCATTGTTTTGCAGTCTCCTTGACTTATTAACTCATTCCAGGGTGTGTCATAGAAAGCTGAGAGAGAATGACAATGAGCAAGTCATTCACAACTTATCTGTAGCCAGTGAATAATAAAGTAATCTTTCTATACATTGCCACTGTATTCTACAGCACTACAGAATTCATTCTTATGCTTCACAGAAAACCAAAACTTTCTGTCATTATCGTGTGAGTATGAGTATTTTCACCTATAGGGGTCACTTGACCTATAGACACATTTGCAAAATCCATCATGGCTTCCTCATGATGTGCAGCGGCAGTTTTCCTGGGTACGTGGGCTTTGATCAATCATTGGATATTGTTAACTCACCGTGCCATAAGTCAATGTTACATCTCAATCGGGGGTTTTATGCTTATCCTGATTGTTGCCATGACCCTATTCTTTATAGAACCTGCCTCTATGTTAAAGAGGACCTTTCACCGATTTGGGCACAGGCAGTTTTATATACTGCCGGAAAGCTAACTGTCGGCTTTCCCAATCTGTGCCCGGGGTAAGGAACTATCGATCCCGGTACCGTAGTGCTTTACAGTCAGAAGGGTGTTCCTGTCAGTCAATCAGGTACGTCCTTCTCCACAGCAGTGCCTATCGCGCTGTACAGTGTGAGCGGCAAGGAGGGGGCGTTCCTCCCCGCTTACACTGTACAGCGCGATAGGCGCTGCTGTGGAGAAGGTCGTACCTGATTGACTGACAGGAACGCCCTTCTGACTGTAAAGAGCTACGGTACCGGGACCGATAGTTCCTTACCCCGGGCACAGATCGGGAAAGCCGACAGTGCGCTGAATTCAGCAGTATATAGAACTGCCTGTGCCCAAATTGGTGAAAGGTCCTCTTAAAGTACACCCTTACTGGAAAGGAAACATTGGAAATTAGGCTAGGTTTTCCTCTGCGTTGGAGTTGGAGACTCCATCATGCATAATATAATGGGGTCTAACGGGTTTGTACCCGGTTTCCACCCAAAAAATAAAAAGAGAAAAGTCCTGCTTGTGGAGTCACCGTTGAGATCACCGCGGCCCCTATAGCTATACCAGTGTGTGAAGTCAGAGTTGGAACACATTGTAGTATTGTGAACACAACAGTGCTTACCACTATAGCTTTACAATGATGGGGTCAAATATGGTTGAGGGTGACTTGTGAATGGAGTTTATTCCCCCAGTGTGTCCACACTCCAATAATACAGTATATAAATAGGATATATAAATATATATAAATTGTTGGAATTTAGACTGTCAGCATCAATGTGGAGAGGGAACAACATATGTGATGACAATTTTTGTACAGCTCTGCAGGATATGTTGGCACAATATCAGTAAAATTCTAATTGTATTCAGTCCTGACCTGCAGATATATCTATCATCCAATTACAAACTAACAGGAAGATAAAAATTCTTCAGCCAATCTTCAGAAGGATCAAAGGGATCATCTGTTCTGCATCAGTTTTTCCTAACAGAGGTCAATGTCCCATAAAAGTCACCAAAAGGAAAAAAAAAGTGACAGAAGACAGACTGGAGAATAGTGACACAGTACCGAAGAGAGACCGAAGCAAAGTGTACCGTGTGTAAACCAGTCAGGGCAGGCGGAGTTCATCCAGGACCTATAAACAGTAAGGCCAAAAATCAAACCCAGTCAAATCAGAGATGTCACAGATATTACACCGTCATGGACTACAATACCAAAAAGATCTACTGCTCAGGCACAAGAAAGAGTCACCAAGGTGCTTATATACACGAGTGTGAATGTCCTTGTGGATAAGTCATCAGTATGAAAATTCGATTTGAGGCCAGAAACCCATTTAATGGTTCTCTTCATATCTCTTGGACGGCATTTTCCGTGTTATCATTTGTGGGCTCTGTTTCTTCCCCTCTTCCCCTTGCTGTTGGGGTTCCTCAGGGCCCAGTCCGGGCCCCCTGCTCTTCTCTTTCCACACAGCTCCTGTTGGACAAACCATCAGGAAATTTGTCTTCCGGCACCATTTTTATGCTGATGTCACCCAATTATATACAGTACCTCTTCTCATACCATTACCCCTGCGCTGTCTCTAATATCATGTCTTCTCTTTACCTGAAGTTGAATCTCTCAAGGACTCAACTTCTGCTGTTTCCACCTTGTACTACCTGACCTAACCCTGATATCTCCATTTCAGTCTCCAGTCCTGCCATAACTGCTTGACAGTATGCCCGCTGCCTTGGAGTTATGTTTGACGCAGATTTTTCCTTCAACCACCATATCGAATCACTTACGCACTTGTATCTTCTCCACCTCAAAAACATCTCCAGAATCCGCCCTCTCTGTACCATGGAAACATTATGACTAACATCCTCTGTTTTCAGAACCTCCCACGCTCGTATACAAGACTTCTCCCGAGCTGCACCACTTCTCTAGAATGCTCTACCCCGGACAATCAGATTAACTCCCAATTTCTACAGTTTCAAGGGCAGACTAAAGACATATCTCTTTCTATCACAGAAATGGCTCCTCCACTGTATAAGCAATGCTACCTCCGATGCCGCCCCTGCTACCTCTTGTGTCACCCCGTCTACCTCATAGATTGTAAGCTCTTGTGAGCAGGGTCCTCAGTCCCATTGTGTGAAGTGACTATTTCTTTGTAATGTGTCTTTTTGTCTTTGCTGCGGAATATGTTGGCGCTATATAAATACAATGTATTATTATTATTTATTACATTGTGTAATTTTATCCAATTTTGTGTATTTTAGGTTGTAATAATATCATATGGCTGTGCTCAGATACAAGTGTGGTATACTACGCATTGTTATCAATGAAATGAACAGCAACAGATCTGGTTTTCTTTAAAATTGGCCAAACTATGATGTGAATACAGCCCTAGTATGATAAAATGCAGCACACTATATTAGCTTTCACTGAATGATTTACAGCACTTGAATCAGGTTCAATTTCAGATCTGACTACAGGATATGCCCAATTTATCTGGCTAATCGATATGTTTTTCTCTTTTCCATCTGTTTATCTGTTTTCACTCTACCCAATGTATTCAATACAGATTTCCAGGGATTCAATCCTTAGAGGATGATAGCAACACAATAAAAATGATCTAGATATAATATTAATTTGCAAAGTTTTCCTAAGAATGATTAAAGAGTTTCTCCAAGACTGAGATATTGATGGCAGACTGGGACAGAACGCCAGTATCTGATTAATGGGGGTCAAAGCCTAGCACCCTATCAATGAGCTGAATGAGCTTTGTTGTGCCCCAACACATTCATACTATATTTAGTCACAGTGTTGTATAATGGCGTGTATATAGTAACACATCTACAACAGTTTTCTGATATCCAGGAACAAGGCCGAGGTCAAGGTCAGGGTCAACCAAAAGATTGGGATCAGAGGAATAAGACTCAGACAAGCACAATTTGCAGGCAAAGTTCAATAAACCACAAGGCATGGTATCACCAATGGTGGCAGGCGCACGGGTGACCAGCTCGATGCTGCTTGCACTGGTAAGAAGTATGGGAGGTGAATATATCAAGACCACAGCTAATGGGACCAGGACCGCAACTGGGGCAGTTGTTGAAGCTGGTGGATGTTAATTTAGCACAATAATTTTTGCAATCGTTTAGGCTTGGGCTCTACATCCAAATTCAGTCACAGCAATGTGCTGTAATATTACTGCATTACCCCAAACTGCAGATGTCATCTCTGTTCCCTATGGAAAAGCAAATTAAAATTGACTTTATTAAATTCTATTCTATGAAGCTGAGCATGAGATATAGTAATGCCGGGAGTGTACCAGAAATCTGGTGTGACCACATCTCACCTTGAAGCCCCAGCTTTAGACCCCATGCACAAGAAAGAGTGTGCTTCTGATATGGGGCTGAGTATGTAGCGGAAGGCACTGGGATGACACATTGACATCTATGCAGGCTTTGATTCATTCCGTTTCGATGACGCAGATGATTATAGAGTAGGTCCTATCATGCTCAGTGTCATCCAAGTGCATTTTGCTGCACCAGATGCACGCTCGGACGTGTAGGGTCTTAGGGTTATGATTGACTTTGTTATAATACAGAATGTAGATTGTATAAAATAATCTGCTTTTTCAGTCTTGGTGCATTAAGGACAATCTATAGGTTGCTGCAGCAACTGTCAACTCCAGTGGGTAGGTGCCCAATTTTCTTAAGAATCTGATGCAAGGGAAAACTAGGGAAGTTGCCCAGGACAATGTGTTTTGGGGTTTTTTGTTTTTAAGTGAGAGCTGAAATTTACATCTGCTCCACTTTCACCCTGAATATTTTTTTTGACAGACATCTTTATCAAAGATGAGGACTACATCAGATAAGATGAACCTGACCAGTTGTGTAACCATAGGGTTGGATGTCTGGAGGTCACATTCACACACCTTGCAAGAGAGCGTAATAAAAGATTTGATCCCTTCTTCTTGATCAATATAGTCTTAGGACGGAATAAGAGTATGTGTATAATGTCTGAAGTGGTAGCACTTCAAGAGGTGAGAGGTCTTTGATGTAGATCTTGTGGGCTACTGTCTATATTTTTGGAGATGGCAGAGCTATTTTAGGGATTGCCTGGTTTATAAAACTCCCTATGCAAATTAATCTGCACATCAAAGGCGAGGTCATTTGCTCTGAATTATAATCTATGAGCTACAATGAAGATCTCCCACCATGACGGTCTCAGAAGGTTGAAGTCTACCTTACCAGCCATTTATTTCAAAGGACAAGAATATAATGCTATTGGTTTACTGCTATAGGGCAAATGTTTACTCCGTAGCAGGTTTTCTAGAGATAAGGCTAGAGATACATGTATGGCATGTGTCGTATGAGAAAAAGTAGCACCAAGGTCACAGGACAAAAATTTCAATGCATCGCTATGTGTCGCGTTGAGACATGCAACAGGTCAGTCTAACAAAATCTATCTTCTGTTACCTGCTTTGAGCCTCCTTCTGGCATATAGCGCTCTCCTATGATGTCAAGCACCGCAGGTTACAATTGAGACCTGTGACTTGACCACCAGTAGTTAGATGGGCGCACCAAGAGACATGACATCATCACACAGGCCTCAGGAGTGACCCCAGGCATATGATGTGACAGGAGAGCACCATGCATCACTGAGGAGACAGAAAGAGAGAGCTGGGCGCCACAAGCAGACCCAAAAAAGTAACAGATCTAATAGAACAGATCTTATATCTGTCTAAAGAGACCACAAAATATAGTTTTGTTTGCCTTAGAGAGCTAGAAATTGGATAGTAAGGTCCTAGTAGCCCTGACAATATTCTACACTATGTTTTATAGATAATTTCCTAGAAGTCCCGACAGTGTTCTACACTATGTTTTATAGATAGGGTCCTAGGAGTCCTGACAGTATTCTACACTATGTTTTATAGATAGGTTCCTAGGAGCCCTGACAGTGTTCTACACTATGTTTTATAGATAGGTTCCTAGGAGCCCTGACAGTGTTCTACACTATGTTTTATAGATAGGTTCCTAGGAGCCCTGACAGTGTTCTACATTATGTTTTATAGATAGCTTCCTAGGAGTCCTGACAGTGTTCTACACTATGTTTTATATATTACGTTTTAAGTCAATTTAAAGAGGACCTTTCATGGATTTGGGCAGATGTGGTGTTATATACCGCTGGAAAGCCAACAGTGCGCTGAATTCAGTAAGTCACAGACAAATTGCTTGTTTTACTTGCACGACGTTTGCACAACTTTTTGTTTCCTAACATGTCGCTGGGTATCCCTAGCCTGAACAGCTGATCTCCAGGGGTTAGAGATGCCAAACCCAAGCCATTAGCCAATATCATGGTAAACTATAACATTAAATATAAGATCATTTTATAAGGCCTCCTTATGGGAGACTTTTATGACATAATATGCCATAAAATTTGGCGGTGTATTTACTTGGACCCCTGTCGATCACAGAAATAAACCCACACAGACCTCTGTGGCATACTCATGGAATATGCCAAGAAGGTTTATCGTGGGAATCCATGTTTAATCCAAATCTCATCCTAAAAGAACGATAGAAAAGAAAATCTGTTGACTTTCTACAGTAAATGTTTTATGAGAACTTTCACTATCCTGCGGACATTTAGGTCTTTCCGATGTATGACATTGTATTAAGTAATGCAAATAATAGATCCGGTAAACACGTAGCTGAAGTTTTATTGATTTTTGTGGCATTTTGATTGAAGATGAAGAGAAGACAACAGCTGGCAAATCAGATTATAACATAAAAAATGATGCGTAAGAAAGCGAATAGACAAAAAATGTAACACACACCCACTGACTCATACATTGCAGCGATATTGTGTAATGTTCTGGACAGTGGCACCGCTCCGGCTTGTGAGCATGAATCAGAAACGCTAGGCTCAGCTTGTCATTATCTTTTTATTATAGCCTTCATTTACTTCTCAGTTATTTTTGTCTAGAGACTCAAATGCTGATATTATGGAAATGCACATCCCCCGAATGTGCCGGAAATCACAGATTCTGTGCAATGATCAGTATCTTATATATTTAACATAGAAGTAGGAGTAATAGACTATATCAGTGGTGAAATTAGGAACGGTGGAATGGAACTTTTGACTTGGCCCACCCCCAAACTAATGCCCGCCAAAGACCCCGACCGAATCCCGCCCGCGCATTCCTGCGCTCTCTATTAGGCCGCATAGTGGTCCCTGCACACAGTATTATTCCCCATAGTGGGCCCTGTACACACTATTAAGCCCCATAGTGGCCCCTGCACACAGTATTATGCCCCATAGTGGCCCCTGAACACACTATTATGCCCCATAGTGACCCCTACACACAGTATTATGCCTCATAGTGGCCCCTGCACACAGTATTATGCCGCATAGTGGCCCCTGAACACACTATTATTCCCCATAGTGGCCCCTGCATACAATATTATGCCCCACTGTGGACACCCATGAACAATTATTATACTCTGGGGTCTTTTCAGACCCCAGAGTATAATAACCGGAGCCCGAAAGGAGATACCAACATAAAAAACAATGTTACTTACCTCTCCCTGGATCTGCTGCAGTCCTCGCACGCAGGCCCCGGTCATGTGACGTCAGGGAGAGTCACAGAAGTAGGTCTGACCCCCAGTACAATAATGATGTTTGTGGGGCCCTGCCAGGATTGGTAAGTAAATAGGGCCCGTTACCGGCTGGAGCAACTCCAGCTGGTAATGGCCTATTAAGAAAAGAAAAAAAAATGTAGTGGTAGCGGCTGTCGCCGGGCCCCTAATGTCCTGGGTCCTGTGGCAGCCGCTACCCCTGCTACCCCGGTAGTTACGCCACTGATAAAACATAGATAAACAGATGACTACATAGATGGAGATAGATAGATAGATAGATAGATAGATAGATAGATAGATAGAAGATCATATATATGCACATATATATATAACTATTATATATTCTACATCCAATTCATTTTTTTTTATTTTATTTTTTTAGGGGGGGGGGGGGGGGTCTATGACCAGCCACAATATCAATGTATAGAATCTCCCATAAAACAGTGCAAAAAAAAGATTAAAAAAAAAAATAAGAGTTCTAAATCACTCTCATTTTCCCTAGAATACATACAAAAGTAGAAAATTACTGTGAAACACAAACACATTAGGTATCCCTGTGTCTGACAGTGCCCGGTCTACTGAATATAGGGGATCTGCAGTGCTCCTGTTCCGTCGGGAAGGGGTTAATAGGAGCACTGCAGATCCCCTATATACAGCCAGACTGAATTCCAAGTGGGGGAAGAAAAAAACAGTCCTCAAGCTCAGGGAAGGGGCAGACAGACAACCAAAACACCCCCTCCCCTTCCCCAGCATCTACTGCACCCAAAAACTCCGACCATTTTAATTTTTGAAATTTTCCAGTAGCTGCTGCATTTCCCTCCCCCCCCCCCCCCCCCGGCTTATACTCGAGTCAATAAGTTTTCCCAGTTTTCTGTGGTAAAATTAGGGGGGTCGGCTTATATTCGGGTCGGCTTATACTCGAGTATATCTAGTATATAGTATATCTAAAATTTCCTAATATTACATATCTTTCAATGGCTCTTTTCCTATCTCTACTTATTCTGTCTCCATTTTTTCCAAACAATGGCTTCCATTTTTTTCCCCATCAGAACTCTATTTGGGCCTAAGCGTCAGATTTGAGTATATATTCAGGTATTGCATTGATATGTATGTTATTGCAGAAAATGTCACATTTCCACAAGTTCCAGGACTGGAAATTACAAAGTAGGCAACTAATGAATTCACTTTGATACGTCTGCTCTTTACCTAATAAATGTCACATGCACTTTGGCGGCATTAAAGCTGCAATCTCCCCCAACATGACAGCGTGCCCTGTATTTATATGCTTATGTTTGATGCCTCGTAGGTCTAAAGTGCAACCCCCAGTCACAACACCATAGATTTTGCTGCGGAGTTCTTCATGTAATGACTGGGGGTTGTTGTTTTCTTCAGTATTATTTCGGCCTCATGATTATTGATGTGGTGATGAAAAGACGTTAAAAAGAAAATAAAATTCAAGCTTTGACATTTACTTTGTGCAGATTTAGAGATTCTACAGAGCTGGGTTTGTCGTGGTGTCAACCATCTCTGCTGTTCCTTGTTGTAACAATGACACATTGTTGTGTCACATGTATCACATTAAAGGGAGTCTGTCACTAGATTCAAACTGAATTTTCAAACAGTTTTGGGTTTGACCCAAACCGTAAACTTTTGGCGTTCGTCACCCATAAGACACAATTATACTCTGGGATCTCCTTCACCTTGCCTCACCCCTCCTGAGCATCCAGTGGTTCCCAGTGTTTCTTCCAGCCACACACACCCAAATCACAAGCCTCAATGGTACCTCGTGGCGCATGACTTCAGCCAGAGGACGCTAAGGGAGTGCCACATGCCTTAAATATTCCCAGGAGAGGTGAAGCAAGGTGTTATTTCCCACCCCACCCCGAGCCTCCATTTATTATACTCTGGGGTGCGGTTTGAGACAAGGGCTGAACCTCACAAATATTCGTGGAAACGGATCTTGTGAGGTTCTCCTACCTCTAGCTAGAGTCACCTGTATCAAATTATGTTTTCTCCTTTTGAATTGCTACCCCCGTTGCTGAGATATCACTGTTTTTGTCAAAATGCTAATTCTCCTTGGAGCTATGTATCTTCTTTGGAGTAATGGCACCGCCCACATTGTTCTTAAGAGCTCAGATGGTGACTTTGATCTATCTATCTGCAGGGTTGGGATTATATGCCAGGGTCTGGTGATAGACTCCCTTTAAATGAGACCTGACTTTCTACCCTTAACAATTAAAAGGGTTTTTCCAGCTAAAAAATCTTTTCATATCTGCTCAAGTCCACTTAAGAAAGGTGCCATGATCTCCTGCTGTCAGCTCGGGAGTCGGAAATGGGCTGTAGATAATAGAGTCGGAGTTGCCAGCTCAGCTGTTACAGAGTTTTTTGTGCAGATTGGCATCTCGGTACAGCTATACACCTCTGCAATCTCCCTGAAACCTAGCTGTGGTAAGCAAGTCATGGTTTGCCTTTGTGTTCCGTGTTACTGGGGCCCTTGTTGTCTGCTACTTAAGGACTCGTCCTCCTTCACTCCACTTCACTAAGGTTTCTCTTGCTGTGTTTCCTGGTACTTACTTGACTTGTTCATGATCATATACTTTTGTCTGCTGTCTATCTTGACCTTTTGCTTCATTCTTATGTTGCAAAGAACTTCATCTGCCCTGATCTTCTGCCAGGCTGACCACATATTCTGTCTCCGGATTTTGTACTGTGAACTGTCCTGCTCATATCCACATCGCCCATTGTTAACAGAGACTGATCCAGTGAAGCAACCCATCGATTTGCTGTATTAAAGTCTAGACTTCCTTGCGTAGGGTAACGGTGAACAATCCCTTAGACTCAGTGATCCCTTTTATCCACAGTCTAATTGATAGCAACCAAGGGGATCCAAACTCAACTGTCAAGCTAAGTGCCTTGTATTGTAACCGGCAAGCACAGCGCCTCTGGTTGGAGTAAAGGTTTATTCGAGTTTATTGCTCTTGTACCTAACTGCACCATCTATAAAGAGGGTTCAGAGTTTCCATCCCAACTGTGTTTTCAACCAGTGATATCTCTGGATATAATATAGATAGCACTGCAACCTTAGTGTTATAGGACACGTTTTATAACGCTTAGGATATAACTGTATGAAGTCACCCTCCCGATCCCCTACCCTCATTTCCTCTATATCTTCCCCATCCCCGTACTCCATACACAGTAACATTCAGTGAGAGGCAGGAAGAGCTCTCAATACAGAAGCAATGGGAGGAATGAAGAGATGCAGGATTTCACAGAAAGGAGACAAAATCTTTTAATAAAGTATATTACTAAATGTATTAATGACACAAATACTGTCAGAAAATCAAAAGTTCTCTGCTTTAAGCTATGTATACAGTGCGCACATACATTTTTAGAAATATTAACATCTGTAAAAAGTCCTCACAAAAACTGATACCGAGAAAAGAGATTGAAACTATTTGATAAGTTGCCACAGAATATGCAAATCATTTTCTCGTTGTTTTTGGAACATGGCAGAGAGTTTCACAAGAGAATAATATTACTACACCAGTCTGCGTATTATTAATTGAGCAAGGAAATCTTCTAATATTATAATAAAGGTGTCTTAAAGGGAATGATCTGTTTTTTAAATCAAGTTTTTATGTTAAACATAATTTTTTAGAATGTTTGATAATTTTTTTTAGTTTTCCATGTCACTATGTGTATTTTATTTTAAAAAGTACTATATGATGTAATTTTTGTTCTGGCCGCTAAGCCTAATAATAGACTAGCACTTCTTGCTAATTCAGTAAAGGCTTACTTTGCAGCAGTCACCTCATTTACATAGGGCTGAGTTCACACAGGGTATTTTGGTCAGGATTTTGAGGTCGTATTCGCCTCAAAATCCTGACCAAAAAGAAAGTTCCCATTGAAATCAATGGGAGATGGTCAGGTATTTCTATTGCAGCATTGGGGACGCCTCCAGTGCTGCGAGAGAACTCATTTGCATACCGAACAAAACCGGATTTCTACCGAACAGCGAGACGGAGAAGACATCTAAATGTAGGGGATGAAGAGCCTTTCTTAAGGCTATTCCTACATGTCATCGAGAAAAAATGTGATTTTAATGATAGAATCCCTTTAAGCCAGTCTTCATCATTGGCATGTTTATGGTTAATACCACTCATTGAGAAGAACCAGTGGCTTGTTGGCATCCTCCCTGGCACACAATACCAATTACACAAGATATGCTTCTAATCTTTATGAGACCTATTGTCTTCCACTATGCGCTATCCGCACTGCATGTTCTTCTTAAATTAATTAGCTCGAAATCATTACATTTAACTAAAATGCATGTAACCATTAGTTTCAATTCCTTTTCTCGGTATGAGTTTATGTTTTGTCTCATGTTGCAAATTTTGCTGCTAATAACATTTCAGAATTTTCAAATGAATGTAATTTACCCAAATGTGATATTGTTGGTGGTACATTCGATAACTTATGCCGGGTCCTAATGATATTTCGATGAATATAATTTCCTAATAATTTAATATTGATTATTTAGCGAGCGGGAGCCGGCAGGAGTTACATTGTAGACAATGCCGTTTACGTCTTACATCTCCTTCTACATTCCTTACAAAATGATCGCTCCTATTTTCCATCAATTATAGTTTATGGACGTCGAACTAGAAGATCTTACAGGAAATTAAATGAAAATCTCGGATACACATCTGAAACACATTTCCTCTCGGCGTATTCCTAACTCCCTGCTATAACTTGCACTTTACATTTATATAGCTACTGTCAAGGCAAGGAACTTGCCTTTAATAATGTAGTATTCCCTTTTATGTCTTGAGGCGCCTGCCGCAGGTATAGACCTGGGACCTGAGATCTATATTGCTGAAACTTTACACTCACTGTGGGCAAATGACCGGCTTCTAAGGCTGGCCACACACAGTATATAGCTGTCAGCTGAACCCGACAGCTACCCCTCCCCAATTCCCTCCACTCACCCAGACAGCCAAAACCTCTGGTGGCAACTAATTTCCCTGAACATAAAAGTATTGACATGTTGAAATCCGATGGACGTTAAAGGGGTCGTCCACTTTCAGACCAATAGGGTTTCTCACTTTAATAGGGGGAGTCAAAAAAGAAGAACGCATTGGAAAAGCAACGAAAAAACCAAGTGTTTGTGCTGTGTTTTCTCGGCTGCATTTCCCATCCAGTAGGCTTAGCCTTATACAGCGATTCTTCCATATTACAGAGGGGACATTTAATTGATATAAGACATAACCAGCAATATTTTCGCACCTCTTTAAGTGTTTAACCTTGAAAACTTTGGCAGCTGTAACTATGACAGGCTGAGAATATATTATGGCCTGGTAATAAAATGGCCTTCAGCAAGTCAATGTGCAATTGTAGCGTAAAGAAAAACTATTAGTGCAATCAGTATATAGAATAGGAGGCAAATCAATTATTTGCATTAACAGGTTAGTGTCATGAATGCTTTAGGGTTTATATACAGATATAATATATCCTGCTTAACTAGAAACAGTAATGTTGTAATACATTGTATTATCCTGTGCGGAGTTAGATTTTATATGTTATATTCCTAAATTGTTGTCACAATTGTATTTGTTGTTACTGGCAAAAGTCAAGAAGGTGGTCGATAGACACATCTCTAATAGCTGATAGACACACCCATAATAGCTGACAGGCACACGCCTAACATATAACAAGCACGCCCCTAATAGCTAATAGACACACCCCTAATAGCTGACAGGTACACACCTAATAGCAGACAGGCACACACCTAATAGCTGACAGACACACCCCTAGCAGCTGACAACCACACCCCTAACAGATGACAAGCACACCCCTAATAGCTGACAGGCACACCCCTAATAGCTGACAGGCACACCCCTAATAGCTGACAGGCACACACCTAATAGCTGACAGGCACACTCCTAGTAGCTGACAGGCACACCCCTAATAGCTGACAGGCACACCCCTAATAGCTGACAGGCACACACCTAATAGCTGACAGGCACACCCCCAATAGCTGACAGACACACCCCTAGCAGCTGACAAGCACACCCCTAATAGCTGACAGGCACACCCCTAATAGCTGACAGGCACACCCCTAATAGCTGACAGGCACACACCTAGTAGCTGACAGGCACACCCCTAATAGCTGACAGGCACATCCCTAATAGCTGACAGGCACATCCCTAATAGCTGACAGACACATCCCTAACAGCTGACAGGCACACCCCTAATAGCTGACAGGCACATCCCTAACAGCTGACAACCACACCCCTAATAGCTAACAGGCACACCCCTAATAGCTGACAGACACATTCCTAATAGCTGACAGGCACACCCCTAATAGCTGACAGGCACACCCCTAACAGCTGACAGGCACATCCCTAATAGCTGACAGGCACACCCCCAATAGCTGACAGGTACACCCCCTAATAGCTGACAACCACATCCCTAACAGCTGACAATCACACCCCTAATAGCTGAAAGGCACACCCCTAATAGCTGACAGGCACACCCCTAACAGCTGACAACCACATCCCTAACAGCTGACAGGTACACCCCTAATAGCTGACAGACACCCCCCCCCCCCAATAGCTGACAGGCACACCCCTAATAGCTGAAAGGCACACCCCTACCAGCTGACAACCACATCCCTAATAGCTGACAGGTACACCCCTAATAGCTGACAGGCACACCCCCTAATAGCTGACAGGCACACCCCTAATAGCTGACAGGCACACCCCTAACAGCTGACAGGCACACCCCTAATAGCTGACAGGCACACCCCTAACAGCTGACAACCACATCCCTAATAGCTGACAGGTACACCCCTAATAGCTGACAGACACACCCCCTAATAGCTGACAGGCACACCCCTAACAGCTGACAGGCACACCCCTAACAGCTGATAGGCACACCCCCAATAGCTGACAGGCACACCCCTAATAGCTGAAAGGCACACCCCTAACAGCTGACAACCACATCCCTAATAGCTGACAGGTACACCCCTAATAGCTGACAGGCACACCCCCTAATAGCTGACAGGCACACCCCTAACAGCTGACAGGCACACCCCTAATAGCTGACAGGCACACCCCTAATAGCTGACAGGCACACACCTAATAGCTGACAGGCACACCCCCAATAGCTGACAGACACACCCCTAGCAGCTGACAAGCACACCCCTAATAGCTGACAGGCACACCCCTAATAGCTGACAGGCACACCCCTAATAGCTGACAGGCACACACCTAGTAGCTGACAGGCACACCCCTAATAGCTGACAGGCACACCCCTAATAGCTGACAGACACATCCCTAATAGCTGACAGGCACATCCCTATTAGCTGACAGACACATCCCTAATAGCTGACAGGCACATCCCTAATAGCTGACAGGTACACCCCTAATAGCTGACAGACACATCCCTAATAGCTGACAGGCACATCCCTAATAGCTGACAGGCACATCCCTAATAGCTGACAGACACATCCCTAACAGCTGACAGGCACATCCCTAATAGCTGACAGACACATCCCTAACAGCTGACAGGCACACCCCTAACAGCTGACAGGCACATCCCTAATAGCTGACAGGCACACCCCTAATAGCTGACAGACACATCCCTAACAGCTGACAGGCACATCCCTAATAGCTGACAGGCACACCCCTAATAGCTGACAGGCACACCCCTAACAGCTGACAGGTACACCCCCAATAGCTGACAGGCACACCCCTAATAGCTGAAAGGCACACCCCTAACAGCTGACAACCACATCCCTAATAGCTGACAGGTACACCCCTAATAGCTGACAGGCACACCCCCTAATAGCTGACAGGCACACCCCTAACAGCTGACAGGCACACCCCTAATAGCTGACAGGCACACCCCTAATAGCTGACAGGCACACACCTAATAGCTGACAGGCACACCCCCAATAGCTGACAGACACACCCCTAGCAGCTGACAAGCACACCCCTAATAGTTGACAGGCACACCCCTAATAGCTGACAGACACATCCCTAATAGCTGACAGGCACATCCCTAATAGCTGACAGACACATCCCTAATAGCTGACAGGCACATCCCTAATAGCTGACAGGTACACCCCTAATAGCTGACAGACACATCCCTAATAGCTGACAGGCACATCCCTAATAGCTGACAGGCACATCCCTAATAGCTGACAGACACATCCCTAACAGCTGACAGGCACATCCCTAATAGCTGACAGACACATCCCTAACAGCTGACAGGCACACCCCCAATAGCTGACAGACACATCCCTAACAGCTGACAGGCACATCCCTAATAGCTGACAGACACATCCCTAACAGCTGACAGGCACATCCCTAATAGCTGACAGGCACACCCCTAATAGCTGACAGGCACACCCCTAACAGCTGACAGGTACACCCCCAATAGCTGACAGGCACACCCCTAATAGCTGACAGACACATCCCTAATAGCTGACAGGCACACCCCTAATAGCTGACAGGCACACCCCTAACAGCTGACAGGCACATCCCTAATAGCTGACAGGCACACCCCTAATAGCTGACAACCACATCCCTAACAGCTGACAGGTACACCCCTAATAGCTGACAGACACCCCCCCCCCCCAATAGCTGACAGGCACACCCCTAATAGCTGAAAGGCACACCCCTAACAGCTGACAACCACATCCCTAATAGCTGACAGGTACACCCCTAATAGCTGACAGGCACACCCCCTAATAGCTGACAGGCACACCCCTAATAGCTGACAGGCACACCCCTAACAGCTGACAACCACATCCCTAATAGCTGACAGGTACACCCCTAATAGCTGACAGACACACCCCCTAATAGCTGACAGGCACACCCCTAACAGCTGACAGGCACACCCCTAACAGCTGATAGGCACACCCCCAATAGCTGACAGGCACACCCCTAATAGCTGAAAGGCACACCCCTAGCAGCTGACAACCACATCCCTAATAGCTGACAGGTACACCCCTAATAGCTGACAGGCACACCCCCTAATAGCTGAAAGGTACACCCCTAATAGCTGACAGGCACACCCCCTAATAGCTGACAGGCACACCCCTAATAGCTGACAGGCACACCCCTAACAGCTGACAGGCACACCCCTAATAGCTGAAAGGCACACCCCTAACAGCTGACAACCACATCCCTAATAGCTGACAGGTACACCCCTAATAGCTGACAGACACACCCCCTAATAGCTGACAGGCACACCCCTAACAGCTGACAGGCACACCCCTAACAGCTGACAGGCACACCCCCAATAGCTGACAGGCACACCCCTAATAGCTGAAAGGCACACCCCTAACAGCTGACAACCACATCCCTAATAGCTGACAGGTACACCCCTAATAGCTGACAGGCACACCCCCTAATAGCTGACAGGCACACCCCTAACAGCTGACAGACACACCCCTAGCAGCTGACAGGCACACCCCTAATAGCTGACAGGCACACCCCTAATAGCTGACAGGCACACACCTAGTAGCTGACAGGCACACCCCTAATAGCTGACAGGCACACCCCTAATAGCTGACAGACACATCCCTAATAGCTGACAGGCACATCCCTAATAGCTGACAGACACATCCCTAATAGCTGACAGGCACATCCCTAATAGCTGACAGGTACACCCCTAATAGCTGACAGACACATCCCTAATAGCTGACAGGCACATCCCTAATAGCTGACAGGCACATCCCTAATAGCTGACAGACACATCCCTAACAGCTGACAGGCACATCCCTAATAGCTGACAGACACATCCCTAACAGCTGACAGGCACACCCCTAACAGCTGACAGGCACATCCCTAATAGCTGACAGGCACACCCCTAATAGCTGACAGACACATCCCTAACAGCTGACAGGCACATCCCTAATAGCTGACAGGCACACCCCTAATAGCTGACAGGCACACCCCTAACAGCTGACAGGTACACCCCCAATAGCTGACAGGCACACCCCTAATAGCTGAAAGGCACACCCCTAACAGCTGACAACCACATCCCTAATAGCTGACAGGTACACCCCTAATAGCTGACAGGCACACCCCCTAATAGCTGACAGGCACACCCCTAACAGCTGACAGGCACACCCCTAATAGCTGACAGGCACACCCCTAATAGCTGACAGGCACACACCTAATAGCTGACAGGCACACCCCCAATAGCTGACAGACACACCCCTAGCAGCTGACAAGCACACCCCTAATAGTTGACAGGCACACCCCTAATAGCTGACAGGCACACCCCTAATAGCTGACAGGCACACACCTAGTAGCTGACAGGCACACCCCTAATAGCTGACAGGCACATCCCTAATAGCTGACAGACACATCCCTAATAGCTGACAGGCACATCCCTAATAGCTGACAGGTACACCCCTAATAGCTGACAGACACATCCCTAATAGCTGACAGGCACATCCCTAATAGCTGACAGGCACATCCCTAATAGCTGACAGACACATCCCTAACAGCTGACAGGCACATCCCTAATAGCTGACAGACACATCCCTAACAGCTGACAGGCACATCCCTAATAGCTGACAGACACACCCCTAATAGCTGACAGGCACATCCCTAACAGCTGACAACCCCACCCCTAATAGCTAACAGGCACACCCCTAATAGCTGACAGACACATCCCTAATAGCTGACAGGCACACCCCTAATAGCTGACAGGCACATCCCTAACAGCTGACAACCCCACCCCTAATAGCTAACAGGCACACCCCTAATAGCTGACAGACACATCCCTAATAGCTGACAGGCACACCCCTAACAGCTGACAGGCACATCCCTAATAGCTGACAGGCACACCCCTAATAGCTGACAGGCACACCCCTAACAGCTGACAACCACATCCCTAACAGCTGACAGGTACACCCCTAATAGCTGACAGACACCCCCCCCAATAGCTGACAGGCACACCCCTAATAGCTGAAAGGCACACCCCTAACAGCTGACAACCACATCCCTAATAGCTGACAGGTACACCCCTAATAGCTGACAGGCACACCCCCTAATAGCTGACAGGCACACCCCTAATAGCTGACAGGCACACCCCTAACAGCTGACAACCACATCCCTAATAGCTGACAGGTACACCCCTAATAGCTGACAGACACACCCCCTAATAGCTGACAGGCACACCCCTAACAGCTGACAGGCACACCCCTAACAGCTGATAGGCACACCCCCAATAGCTGACAGGCACACCCCTAATAGCTGAAAGGCACACCCCTAGCAGCTGACAACCACATCCCTAATAGCTGACAGGTACACCCCTAATAGCTGACAGGCACACCCCCTAATAGCTGACAGGCACACCCCTAATAGCTGACAGGCACATCCCTAACAGCTGACAACCACACCCCTAATAGCTGAAAGGCACACCCCTAATAGCTGACAGACACATCCCTAATAGCTGACAGGCACACCCCTAATAGCTGACAGGCACACCCCTAACAGCTGACAGGCACATCCCTAATAGCTGACAGGCACACCCCTAATAGCTGACAAGCACACCCCTAATAGCTGACAGGCACACCCCTAACAGCTGACAACCACACCCCTAATAGCTGAAAGGCACACCCCTAATAGCTGACAGACACATCCCTAATAGCTGACAGGCACACCCCTAATAGCTGACAGGCACACCCCTAACAGCTGACAACCACATCCCTAATAGCTGACAGGTACACCCCTAATAGCTGACAGGCACACCCCTAACAGCTGACAGGTACACCCCCAATAGCTGACAGGCACACCCCTAATAGCTGAAAGGCACACCCCTAACAGCTGACAGGCACATCCCTAATAGCTGACAGGCATACCCCTAATAGCTGACAAGCACACCCCTAATAGCTGACAGGCACACCCCTAACAGCTGACAACCACATCCCTAATAGCTGACAGGTACACCCCTAATAGCTGACAGACACACCCCCTAATAGCTGACAGGCACACCCCTAACAGCTGATAGGCACACCCCCAACAGCTGACAACCACATCCCTAATAGCTGACAGGTACACCCCCTAATAGCTGACAGGCACACCCCTAATAGCTGACAGGCACACCCCTAACAGCTGACAACCACATCCCTAATAGCTGACAGGTACACCCCTAATAGCTGACAGGCACACCCCCTAATAGCTGACAGGCACACCCCTAACAGCTGATAGGCACACCCCCAATAGCTGACAGGCACACCCCTTATAGCTGATAGGCACACCCCCAATAGCTGACAGGCACACCCCTAATAGCTGAAAGGCACACCCCTAACAGCTGACAACCACATCCCTAATAGCTGACAGGTACACCCCTAATAGCTGACAGGCACACCCCCTAATAGCTGACAGGCACACCCCTAACAGCTGATAGGCACACCCCCAATAGCTGACAGGCACACCCCTAATAGCTGAAAGGCACACCCCTAACAGCTGATAGGCACACCCCCTAATAGCTGACAGGCACACCCCTAACAGCTGACAGGCAAACCCCTAACAGCTGACAGGCACACCCCTAATAGCTGACAGGCACACCCCTAACAGTGTAGCACCCAGGAGAGTTTATAGTACCTGGATGTATTTTTCGGACTATAAGACGCACTGGACTATAAGACGTTTTAGAGTAGGAAAATAGGGGAAAAAAATTTTGAAGCAAAAACTGGTAAAATATTTAATATATGGGAGTTGTAGTTTTGCAACAGCTGCAAGGCCACATTGACAGGTGACCCTGCAGCTGTACGGGGATGCATAGAGTGGTTTTTTTTGCGGGGCCAGAAGTACTTTTTAGTTATACCATTTTGGGGAATATCTATTTCTTAGATCACCTTTTATTGAAAAAAAAAATGGTGGTTTATGATATATGATTTTCTACTTATATATATATATATATATATATATATATTCTAGGGACAGGAGGTGATTTAGAACTTTTATTTATTTCATATTTTTATTATATATTTTTAAAGCTTTTTTTTTTTTTTTTACTATTTTATTCCCCCCGCCCCCCCCCCCGGGGCTTGAGCCTGCGGTCACTTGATTGCAAGTCCCATAGACGGCAATACAACTGTATTGCCATCTATGGGACATTCTGTCTATTAGTATTACGGCTGGTCATAGACCCAGCCGCAATACTAATATATAGCAGTGACAGGCCTGGGAGCCTCATTAGGCTCCCGGCTGTCACCCGAACAGGTCGGCTCCTGCGATATCGCCGCGCAGGAGCCGGCCTGCAACTTTACAGGTATGGGGCCGGTGGGGACCGGCCCCGGGGGAGAAGGGGCCACCGATACTGACCCGGCATCCGCTGTACTAGAGAGGCGGATGCCGGGGAGGGATTGACGCCGGGGCCTGAGACATCGCTGCCCTGCCCTGCATGAAGCCAGCGGCGGGGGGACGGAGGAGCGGAATAGCAACATCACTCCTCCCGCTGCTGGCTTCATGCAGGGCAGAAGAGCGCAGCGATGTCGCAGGCCCCGGCACCTGTAATGGCGTCTATCACTTGCCGGCTTCCGCCTCTCTATTACAGCGGATGCCAGGCGCCACATTTGAACTATAAGACGCACCCTTCTTTTCCCCCCAAATTTTGGGGAAAAAAAGTGCGTCTTATAGTCCGAAAAATACGGTACTTCCTAAAATGGAAATGATCAAAGTGAGTTTGTACCTGCAGTCACTGATCCAGTAGAGATACTTTGTGATTTCAGATTAAAATCCTATAGAATTGTATCCAGAGACAACATCTGCAAGGAGTTTGTATGTTCTCCCCATGTTTGCGTGGATTTCCTTCCATACTCCAAAGACATACTGATAGGAAAAAAAATGTACATTGTGATCTCTCAAAATCTACATAAAAGTAAAACAAAGAATCGTATCCCTTCATACCATACTTACAGTGTGAGTAGTGTTAAATAGAAGATAGGTGATAGAGCAAGTATGCTGACCTCCATTCAAAGTCTTTATGGATGACAGAGACCACGATGTGTGGCCCCAATGGACAGAACATAAGAAACCAAGGTACAAGGTCAAGTCCTCTCCATTGTGTAAAATGTGGTGCATTCCCTGACAAAGCTTATCTTATTACATGTGCTCTGCATTGTAACCATGCATGTACCTCCTGACACACTAGGAACTGCAGCTCTGCAACCCCACCAAGAAGGGCAAAGACCCTATAAACATAATATACATCATTATAGTCAATGAATATAAGTAATTTGCAAGGTTCTCATTCTGGTTCACACAAAAAATAACTGGAATCAACAAACCTTGGCCAAAGCATATAGACGCAGGGAAGAAACATAAATGAAGGAAGGGAAACCTAGTGGTGACTCTACAACTGGATATTTGTTGGCTGACGATTCTTGCACTGCTTTGAGTTACTGTAGTACCCAGCATGAACACATTGAGCAAAGGA
The DNA here is from genome assembly GCF_031893055.1 of Leptodactylus fuscus. NCBI lineage: Eukaryota > Metazoa > Chordata > Amphibia > Anura > Leptodactylidae > Leptodactylus > Leptodactylus fuscus. The sequence goes on from NC_134268.1 coordinate 34,026,584, forward strand.
ACCAAAAACAGGGAGGTGGGAAAAGTGGCAAAGCTGGGAATTGGAAATGTCATATAAACACGTAAAGTATAAAACATACGTCTCCTCATCCCGCCTGCACAGAGGAATGGAGTACATTTAGCTCTTCCACTTTATTCAATGAACGTTCCCAGGCGCCAGTGCGTGCACATGAGAAAGTGAGCAGGCGTCTCAGTAATCACAACCAGGCCCAGAAACTCCAAAGGACAAACGTATCTGTTTCTTTACCGATATAAATGGCATCGAGATATAGAAGGAAATGAGTAACATTTTTCATTCCTCCAACAATTGACTTTACCATAGAGTTCAGCGGCTACTTTGCAAAGGAATGTCATTTATGTGTAGTTGGAAACAGATATTTCCAAAGCTCCCGTTCTAAGAGAAAAAGATGTCAGTCCAGCATGGGTCCATGGGGCGCCGTGAAAATTGAGTTATATTTATTAGGTTTGTCCTTTCTTCATTTCAAGAGTTACAGGAAATAAGAATGAGGGATGTAAATGAGAAACGAGACAAGACATTCTGGAGTAATACACAAGTCACTCAGACATAGTAAAATGTTGCAATGGTTGGATTACATAGTCTGACATTACTTTTGTTACCAGGGGTATTTCATGTAAATTTACTCATTCATGATTTCCCATCAGGACTACTAAAACGCTCCATGTATTGCAGTATACTTCTTTGGCTTATAAATTAAATTTCTATTTTATATTGTTCAGAAAAAGAAGACAAGCCAGTAAATATATATAGTATGGGAATAAAATGGAGACTCTTAAACTGATCAGATGCATAAGGTTGGGTTCACATCTACGTTTGGTGACCATTCGAGGATTCCACCCCCCATTCCGCTTTAAAAATGCAGAGAGAAAAGACTCTCCTCTCTGCATTTTCCAGGGGAAGCCTGGTGGACCCCATCATAATCAATGGGGTACAAAGTTTCCACGGGTAGCTGCTTTTTAAGTGAATTGGGTTTTCGTCTTTCAGGTCCCCAAGAACGGAAACCCCAACACAAGTGTGAACCTAGCGTTGGATGTGTTTCTCAGCCATGGACAGTGGTGATATACCATGAACCATTTGCCTCCCATAAAAATTTTAATTAAAAGTTATCAAAACAGTAGACATTACCCAAAATGATATACATAAAAAAACACATCTGGCCCTGCCAAAAAAAAAAAAAAAAAAGATGCAATCCCATACACAAAAATATATATATAAAAAAAGGAAACTCCAAGAAATTTTCAAAGTTTTGGATCTTCTTAAGGGGTTAAAAGGAACTATATAAATTTGCTATCATACTGACCCACAGAATACAGGCGCCATGTCATTTTGGCTGCGCAGTGAACACCGTAAAAATGAAGCTTGTAAAAAGTTGCACGAACAAATTCCACACCATTCTGAAGTTTCCAATACACTATACAGAATGTTACATAGTACAAAGTACAATTAGTCCTGTAAAAATTAAGCCCTTATATGTCTCTGTGAACGAAAAAAATCTAAAAAGGTTACCACCCACTTGGAGAATAAGAGCTAGTTTACATAAACAGTCTACCAATAAGTATTAGGACACCTGCGGTAGAATAGAAAAACAACATTTATTCCTATCCAATAGTTGGTAGAACCAGCAGATGCTTCCTTACGGATGGGATTGAGTGACACAATACTCCCGGATGCCTGGTGAAACTCCTGGTGTATGTGAGCCATCGGTTGGGTGCGGTTTCTCTGGCCAGCACTTGTCGGTCTCTATCTCCCAGTTTCGGGGGTCTGCCGACTCGGGACACATTCCGACAATCACCGTTCACCTTCCACTTGGTAATCACATAGACTACTTTCGATTTGGGGTAATTCAGTTCGCTTGCTATGTCCCTTAAGGATTAACCATTTCTGTGGTACCCCACAATTACCCCTTTCTCGAAATCGGACAAATCTGCACCTCGTGGCATCTTGCGTGCGACTATTGCCAATGCACTAATGCCAATGCTGCTTCCTATTTAACAGTGGAAGGTATGACGTACAACCCGACCGCAGATATCTTCATTGGCATGGGTGTCCGAATACTTATTGGTAGACAGTATATTAGCTTCCAGGGGCTGCAACTTTTTAACGGGGGATGGATTGAATAATAATAAACACCAGATTGATCAGCATGTCGTACTTTGTGACGTGTCGAAAACAGAAGATAATGCCTAACATTAATGACTCTCATTGAGGCTGATCTTGTGTACAGGCTTTACTATTTTTATCATAGTAAACGGATAAATATGGTAGGATTGTGATGAAGCCTTCTACTAATAGGAGTCGCATTAGGAATAAGTAGATAAATATGACATTTATATGTACTATTTTAGTACTTTTTGTGCAACTTTTCACCCCAGAATTTTTATATCTTGTGGTTGAATCATCGGTTGAGGTAGACAATAGGACAACATGTAGGAGGATTATTAAGTAGTTACCGTATATACTCGAGTATAAGCCGACCCGAATATAAGCCGACCCCCCTAATTTTACCACAAAAAACTGGGAAAACTTATTGACTCGAGTATAAGCCTAGGGGGGGAAATGCAGCAGCTACTGGAAAATTTCAAAAATTAAAATGGTTGGATTTTTTGGGAGCAGTAGTTGCTGAAGAAGGGGAGGGGGTGTTTTGGTTGTCTGTCTGCCCCTTCCCTGAGCTTGAGGACTGTTTTTTCTTCCCCCCCCCCCCCCCCCCGTTTGGAATTCAGCCTGGCTGAACATAGGGTATCTGCAGTGCTCCTATTAACCCCTTCCTGACAGAACAGGAGCTCTGCAGATCCCCTATATTCAGTAGACCGGGCACTTTCAGACACAGCGATACCTAATGTGTATGTGTGTCACAGTCATTTTCTACTTTTGTATGTATTCTAGGGAAAGGAGTGATTTAGAACTTTTATTTTTTTAAAATCTTTTTTTTTTTTCCTTTTCACTATTTTATGGGAGATTGTATACATTAATATTGTGGCTGGTTGTAGACCCCCCTCCTAAAAAAAAAAAAAAAAAAAAAAAATTATTATTTTTTTTTTTTTGCTGACTCGAGTATAAGCCAAGGGGGGCTTTTTCAGCACAAAAACTGGGCTGAAAAATTCGGCTTATACTCGAGTATATACGGTAAATGTTTTCCTTAGAAAACTCTGCCTAAAAATAACAATCATAACTCAAAATTACAATATTAAATATATACTAAAGATGGGGGACCTATCAAGATTTGTTTCATGATCGGGTTTGGGAGCTCAGGTCTCTGGTTCATTTTGGGATGAACCACACTTTAAATTGGCTTAAAACATAGTGTAGGACACTGTCAGGGCTCCTAGGAACCTATCTATAAAACATACCGTATTTTTCGGACTATAAGGCGCACATAAAAACCTACGATTTCCTCAGAAATCGTAAGTGCGCCTTATATATGGATGGAAGCGGCGGCAAAGTCTGCGTGCCGCTTCCATACATACATAAAAGGCACCGTAAGGGTGCATTCACACTACGGAACGCCAGCGTGTATCACAGCCGTACACGCCGGCGTGACAGCAGGGCTGCCGGACACTTCCCATTCATTTCTATGGGAGCCGGCATGCGAGCGCTCCCCATAGAAATGAATGGAAAAAAGCAGTCCATTCATTTCTATGGGGAGCGCTCGCATGCCGGCTCCCATAGAAATGAATGGGAAGTGTCCGGCAGCCCTGCTGTCAAGCCGGCGTGAAACAGAACCCTGAAACAGAACGTGAAACTTACCGAGCGGTGCAGGGCGGGTGGGCGGGCATTCAGGCCTCCTCTTCCTCCGATGTCCTGACCACTTCCTCCGGCGCTCGCTAACTGATAATGGCCTGGGCGCATGCGCAATATCATAATGCTTCTACTACGGCTACTGCGCATGCGCCCAGGCCATTATCAGTTCGCGAGCGCCAGAGGAGGAGGACGGAACATCGGAGGAAGAGGAGGCCTGAATGCCCGCCCACCCTGCACCGCTCGGTAAGTTTCACATTCTGTTTCAGGGTTTTATGTTAAAACGGGGGGGTAGTTTAATATAGCTTTTACGGTTGGGCTCTATCAGCATGATTTTGCTGATAGAGCCCCTCCTCGCCTGCCGAGCGCTTCCAATAGAAGCGGCTGGCACGCGGGGGGTTAAGCGGCCGCTGGCAAAGTCTGCGTGCCGCCGCTTTCAATAACATATAATGCGCACCGGACTGCGCCTTATAGTCCGGTGCGCCTTATATATGAACCGAGACGGACTATAAGGCGCTCATGGGCAATGTGCCTTATAGTCCAGTGCGCCTTATAGTCCGTAAAATACGGTAGTGTAGAATACTGTCAGGGCTCCTAGGAACCTATCTATAAAACATAGTGTAGAATACTGTCAGGGCTCCTAGGAACCTATCTATAAAACATAGTGTATGACACTGTCAGGGCTCCTAGGAACCTATCTATAAAACATAGTGTAGAATACTGTCAGGGCTCCTAGGAACCTATCTATAAAACATAGTGTAGAACACTGTCAGGGCTCCTAGGAACCTATCTATAAAACATAGTGTAGAACACTGTCAGGGCTCCTAGGAACCTATCTATAAAACATAGTGTAGAACACTGTCAGGGCTCCTAGGAACCTATCTATAAAACATAGTGTAGAATACTTGTACAGCTGTAAAAAATCCCTTTGGATGATTTTTTTTCTATTTCTTGGAATTTCTCCTTAGCCTAGGTTCACACTTGCATCAGACTGTCTGTTGTTCGGGTCCACTGGGGGACCCGAGTGACAGAGAGCCCTTCTACTAAAATAGCAGGACCCCACGTACCCCATAGCCAATAATGGGATCCTGGATCTCATTATATCAGCCCTGATCTCAACATCATCTAGTCTGTCTGGGATTACATGAAGAGTTAGGGCTCATTCACACAGAGTAAACGCGGCACACAATGTGCCGCGTGTACGGGACGTTTGCGCCGCAATTTTGACGGTGCATGTTTGCAGTCGCGTTAGCACCGCATAAACGCGCATTAACGCGTTGCAAAGGGCAAAGGTCTCACCAAATATTGATGGGATTTATATTTCTCTTTTCTTCATTCACTTCATTTCATTATTTGACAAAAATAAACTATTAACCCTTCTATTATGGAAAGCATTCTTACTATGCAGCATTTTTTCCACACCTCTACAACTTATTTTGCATGGGCATTGCTCAGAAATAGTGATGAGCATACTATCTTGGATTAAACCAGATTTGTTCCAAATTTTACAAACGTTTCCAAAACTTTGGAGGCCTGTCATCTGTGAACCAGGAGTGAAATTATTATACTTTGGGGTCTCTTTGCATGATGATGCTTGCATACCCTCATGATGTCAGTGTGAACCTTGAGACCCAATCACAGACCTCAGCAGTGACCAGAACTGCATCACCCATGAGGGCAAAAGGGGAGCCAGAGGAAATGTCAGACAGCGCAAGAATGCCCAGAGGGAAAGAGTATAACTGTTTGTTATTTTTGTCACTTCCCCGGGCCTCCACCTGTTATACCCTGGAGTCTGAAGAGATCCCAGAGTATAATAATTTTATTTCCGGTTTGATGAGCTTATTCGACCCAAAACTGGTCTTTGGCTCATATTGTCCAAACCCATAACAAAGCGAATCTTCAGAGGTTCATCCATCTCTTCTCTCCGAAACACCCTTCCTTCAGTTTCATAGGGCATAGCTGTCTGCCATCTTAGCTTTCATGAGGCTTCATTCTCTGTCCATATTTCATTTTCTTGCTGGTAGTCAGTCATAATCGGTCCCCTCCCAATCCTCTTACTAAGCATTCTAACTCTAGGTTCCCACCTGCACTTGGGTTTCTGTTGTTCTAGTCTGCTTGGGGATCCGAAAAGCGGAAACCCAATCCACTAAAAAAGCGGTTACCCGCAGACCCCATAGATCATAATGGTGTCCGCCAGGTTTCCACCTGGTTTCCGACCTGTAAAATGCATAGAGAAAAGTCTGAGCGATGGTGTGAACCCAGCCTTAATATCTAATAGGAGAATGCTTGAACAAACCAGATCCAAAATGATTTCATGAAGATCTGATTGTTAGCGGTAACCTAGTAATACAGACAAAATAAGCAGATATGGCACCTGTCTGAAGGCCAAAGCCAAGTTGCAACATTAGCCTGTTCTGTACACAACCCCATGGACTTGTTTACTATATAAACATCACGATCCAAATTCCAGTGGAAATGTAAATGCTGACATCCAAAAATGCAAGAGGTCATAGAGCACCTTGTGTCATCTCAGTACGAGCTCTCTGCTCAGAGGTATAGCACCAATAATGGCACTCGGATATACAAAGAAGACCATGTCTAAAGAAAGGAGGAGCCATCCTATAAGAGTCCTAGAAACATTACACAATAATACTTTGCGTTACATATCCACAAACTATTTCTGAAGTATTTGCCAGATTTATCATCTGTTTGGACCAAAAACCAAACTCTTTACACAATGCCCCTCATTTTACATTTCTATTTGTAAAAAAAATGGGAGGGGTTAAAAGTAATGTATCACCAATTTTTTATTTATTAAATCCAGATGAATATTTCACTTTTTCTAATCTGTTTTTAATTTTCTGATTTTAGATTTTTTTTTATTTCATTTTCTGTACACAATTATGGGGGCGGCCATCTTGCCTGAGCTTCTCCTCGGCTCTGTTAACAGCAATTAGTGATCTACTTTACGGCCCCGTCGTAGCCATAGGCAGCAATAGACTGGAGACGAATCATTGAGGTGTATGGAGAGTTTTCTAGGCATACACTGTGAAAAGGGGAGGAGCAGATAAGATGTGACATCATCTATTGTCAGGAGTGGATGTAATGATAGAGGAGTTATCTTCTATTGTAATACTTCTAGAGGTGTTATTTTCTATTGTTACACTGTCAAGTCTGTTATGTAAATAAGGTAACTGCTGCAAAGAAAATACCAACAGAATTGGCAAGTGTCAGTCTATTATTAGGCTTGTTGGCCAGAGTAAATTGCAGAATATAGCACTTTTTATTAAATATAGTGTAAAATTTCCTACAATGTCTTTGCTGGGATTTTGAGCTCGGCATCAGAAAAACAAAGCTCGGGTTCATAGGTTTGCATTTGTCTTGATATTTCCTAAGAGCAGCACTAACTGGCGAAAGGAACAGAGCTGAAGCTGGAGCGAGCACTTGCCTGCACCTGTCCAATTCCCTCCAGGCCATTTCATTTCCTTATGTAGTTTATTTAACATGTAGTAAATCATCCACCTACCCGTAAATCCTGTTAGTTCATACAACATGCCTGAGAGGACACAGGATCTAGAAGATGACAAATGACTCCTATACATTTTCTATACTACTTCAAGGGTTGTTGTCTAGTTATATGGAGACTGGAATGGGTTGACTTGCATAGAGCGATACATTGTTGTTTACCAGTCATTTCCAACCAATGTGTTATGAGAACCTGCTAGCACTAAAAATGGTGACCTTGCGTTGAATCTAACTTCTAGAATTTTAGTTTCTAGACACCAAGTTCCATCATGGACACTGAAGAGGCCCACCACAGGAAAGCGAGAGACAGACAGGGATGTAAAGGGTGAAATCCACAGCATGATCCACAACAAAATCCACACGTATCAAGTGAATTTTTCAGCAAAAACATTGTGGATTTGCTATTAGGAATTTTGGTTCTTCTTGGTAAACTGGACCAAGTGCGCCTGCTTATTAAAAAGGGCCAGTCTTTCCCGGCCAAATAGCCCTCTAGGTTATGTTCTAGACAGCCACTATTGGATTAAAAGGGGCAGGGTTAACAATTTATGGATGGGGTTAGTTGTCAGCAGAACAAAAATAGAAAGAAAAAAAACTTAGCCAGGAGCCAAGTCTTGTCATCCAGTTGAAAGAGATGGCACATTGCCCTGGCTCATTTGCAACCAACACATTGTTATATGCCTTCAGGGTGGTGACAAATCCACGGCAAAAATGTCATACTGTGCCTGGACTCAGCCTAAATATTTTTTCCAGGGATTTCCAGTGCTTCAAAGGTTGGGAACCAATGACACTCAGGACTCTAATATTGTCACAAGTTGTCAATGTTGCAGAAATCTGGAAGATTTTATACAAAGTTCTACCGGAAGGAAGTGAGGCCGTGTGTGGCTGAGGCCCGGTACACGTCTGCGTTCGGTATTCCGTTCAGGAAATTCGCTTGGGGACCCCCTGAACGGAATACCGAACACATTAAGAAGCGGTTAGCTAAGAAACCACACTGACCCCATAGACTATAATGGAGTCTGTGTGTTTTCCGCACGAATCATGTGGAGAGAAAAGTACTGCAAGCATATTGTGTAATTATTTAATAATTTAACATAATCATTGAAAAAATAATTAACCCCTTCAAAGCTTTTTCCTCCGACTCCAACTCCACTCAACACTGGCCAAGACTCCAACTCCACAGCTCTGGTATTTACCATCCATAGCCTGAGATCACTCACAATGGCCTCCAATTTTACACAGACACATATAAAAATATTTTTTTCGTAAGCTTTCCATATGAATAAGTTCTCTGTTTAAAAACAATGAAGGGTGAGGTTTTATAGTAGAAAGAACAGAACATGTAGTATGTAGGATGAGTAATTTTACCCAGATCCTCAGTCATTATATTCTGTCCTTATACTCTACATATGGGGCCGTAGCCCATCATATCTCCAAGGATCATTTGGTCAGACCTGCTGAGAGGTTCCGATAAGTATTCCAAGTAAGGGCTTCAACATGTTTACAAATGATGGTGTAAATTCCTTGGAGATAACATAACCTAGTTATCTTCTGTACATTACTGTATGAATCTAGGGATTTACTCAACTGTCTGGAAACTATTACTTGTCCATGACTTCATGTTTGAGATGATTCCTCATGTGAAAGAGCAAAAATATAAAATTCTAGGACAACGGGAGCTTTACATGGAGATGATTTCCGAGGTTGTACTTTTCTTCCCACAAAATAATAATAAAAAAGTTTTCTGCTACGCTAAGGTATTTGTATCTATAGGATACAGACTGATACAAGACTACATTAGTTTTCATTGGTACAATCAGTTTTGAGAAGATCCAAAAATATCTAGCGTAGTTCATCCTTGGGTCTTGCAAATGGACTGCACCCAAAAGGACTGGCTATTGCAATATCATATACCATTTATACTCGAGTATAAGCCGACTCGAGTATAAGCCGAGGCCCCTAATTTTACCACCAAAAACTGGGAAAACTTATTGACTCGAGTATAAGCCTAGGGGGGAAATGCAGCAGGTACTGGAAAATTTCAAAAATTAAAATGGTTTTTGGGTGCAGTAGGTGCTGGATGCTGGGAAAGGAGAGGGGGTGTTTTGGTTGTCTGTCTGCCCCTTCCCCGAGCTTGAGGACTGGGTTTTTTCCCCCCAATTGGAACTCAGCCTGGCTGAATATAGGGTATCTGCAGTGCTCCTATTAACCCCTTCCTGACGGAACAAGAGCACTGCAGATCCCCTATATTCAGACACAGGATACCTAATGTGTATGTGTTACACAGTAATTTTCTACTTTTATATGTATTCTAGGGAAAGGAGGGATTTAGAACTTTTATTTACCGTAATTTATTTTTTTTATTAGATTTTTTTAAAACTTTTGCTGACTTGAGTATAAGCCAAGGGGGACTTTTTCAGCACAAAAACTGTGCCTAAAAATTCGGCTTATACTCGAGTATATACGGTACATCACTTGTGCTTGTAGTGTCACATGCAGTGGTCCCAAGTATGGTTAGTACAATACCTTAATCGGTTTACTATAAAGGGGTCATGTTCTAACACATTTTGCCAATGTCCCATTAGTGCTGGATGTGTTAATGTGAAGGAACACACCCTATTGACAAATGATATGAAATCACCCAGTTGTCAATTTATTCCTACATTTTCGGGGGAATAACAAGAGTTCTTCGAATCTAATCCCAGTTTCATAAAAAGTCTCTCTTTATTGATATTCTGAAAAAGAGAACACATTTAAAGGAGGTTTCTGCTGCGGCAACCCATTAGGTTGATGCTTCCCTGAGCCTGATGGTGGTTGGAGTGCCCTTGATGGTGATTGCAGGATTAAGACTTAGGATAAAGCAGAGTAGACTCATGCTTTACTGATAGGAAACAGGCAGTGAACTGCAAAACTACATCAATATAATGGAGCCACAATTCTAAGGAAATTCCACAGGGCTGTAGTTGAAGTTTGGTGATGGTATTTCCCAGTCAGTCAATGTCATTCTTCTTCTTATATAGGGTTCTTCAAGTCAAAACCGCAAACATGTTTGAAATCATGGGTTTAACTGTAAGGGTACAGAAGTAGAAATCTCTACTGGGCCATGTACCCTGATGGTGCCGCAATGGTCCCTCTGGTATGTAATTGGGCCCAGGAGATTCATGTTACGCCTGTATCAGAAATGTAGAGTGAAGATCCAAAAAGGTGCTCTGGTTCACCAGTGGATAACAGGCAGGGTCATAGCTATGAGGTCCATCTAAGTGTTACCATTATAGTCTCTTCTTACACACAACATTCACAAAGTGAGCAGTGACCTCTCCCATCTCTAAGTGCTGTACGGCATGCTGCCTGATTTATATCTAGCTTCGGCCAACCTAACCAGGGACTCAAGCTTATTCTACTCCTAAGGGCTAGTTCACATGGGGTTCCACGTGTACACACCCCGTCGCGGCTTTCCACTCCAGATTAGGACCAAATGAATGGGCCTAGTCCGGAGGGTGGTGTCGCAAGGCGGATGCCCGCGGATTCCGCGTCACAATCCTGACCATTTTGCCCCGTGTGAATTAGCCCTATTTCAGGGGACACGACACTACTAGAGGTTTAAGGGTCGTACCAACAACAGAACTTTCAGCTCAGTGGTTTGTTCTATTAAAGGAGTAGCAAATAATGCGCAATATGCATTAAACCAAAATTTGACCGGTGCAAAAAAATGGGCACCTCAACAGAAAAGTGACATTAATATTTAGTACATCCTCCTTTTGCAAAGATAACAGCCTCTAGTCGCTTCCTGTAGCTTTTAATCAGTTCCTGGATCCTGGATGAAGGTATTTTGGACCATTTCTTTCTGCAAAACAATTCAAGTTCAGTTAAGTTTGATGGTCGTCGAACATGGACAGCCCGCTCTCAAATGATCTGAAAACAAAGATTGTTCAACATAGTTGTTCAGGGGAAGGATACAAAACGTTGTCTCAGAGATTTAACCTGTCAGTTTCCACTGTGAGGAACATAGTAAGGAAATGGAAGACCACAGGGACAGTTCTTGTTAAGCCCAGAAGTGGCAGGCCAAGAAAAATATCAGAAAGGCAGAGAAGAAGAATGGTGAGAACAGTCAAGGACAATCCACAGACCACCTCCAAAGAGCTGCAGCATCATCTTGCTGCAGATGGTGTCACTGTGCATCGGTCAACAATACAGCGCACTTTGCACAAATAGAAGCTGTATGGGAGAGTGATGAGAAAGAAGCCGTTTCTGCACGTACGCCACAAATAGAGTTGCCTGAGGTATGAAAAAGCACATTTGGACAAGGCAGCTTCATTTTGGAAACAAAAATTGAGTTGTTTGGTTATAAAAAAAGGCGTTATGCATGGCGTCCAAAAAGAAACAGCATTCCAAGAAAAACACATGCTACCCACTGTAAAATTTGGTGGAGGTTCCATCATGCTTTGGGGCTGTGTGGCCAATGCCGGCATCGGGAATCTTGTTAAAGTTGAGAGTCGCATGGATTCCACTCAGTATCAGCAGATTCTTGAGAATAATGTTCAAGAATCAGTGACGAAGTTGAAGTTACGCCGGGGATGGATATTTCAGCAAGACAATGATCCAAAACACCGCTCCAAATCCTCAGGCATTCATGCAGAGGAACAATTACAATGTTCTGGAATGGCCATCCCAGTCCCCAGACCTGAATATCATTGAACATCTGTGGGATGATTTGAAGCGGGCTGTCCATGCTCGGCGACCATCTAACTTAACTGAACTTGAATTGTTTGTCCAAAATACCTTTATCCAGGATCCAGGAACTGATTAAAAGCTACAGGAAGCGACTAGAGGCTGTTATCTTTGCAAAAGGAGGATCTACTAAATATTAATGTCACTTTTCTGTTGAGGTGCCCATACTTTTGCACCGGTCAAATTTTGGTTTAATGCATATTGCGCATTTTCTGTTAGTACAATAAACCTCATTTCAATCCTGAAATATTACTGTGTCCATCAGTTATTAGATATATCAAACTGAAATGGCTGCTGCAAACACCAAAATATTTAGAACTAAAAATGATTAAGAATAATAGGGGTGCCCAAACTTTTTCATAGGACTGTATACATATACACACAGCTACACATAAAATGCAAGGCTGATAAAGGATATCCCTGGCAAAACCAGTGGTCTACTGGTGGGTGCCGAACCAGGGGGATCAGCTAACTGCACAAGTGGCCGCATTTTTAAAGGGATTATCTCTCAAGTAAACAATATAAGGATCTAATCTCTGTTTTCATCCTTGGATATCATTTTAAGGAATTTCATCTACCACCTGTGAAATCTACTTGCATAGCAACAGAACCACCTTTCGCATATGGATATAATTTGGGCATATCAGGATCCGCCAAAATACCTTTGATGTTTTTTTAAATCTTTTTGTAGGTCATTTCCATTATGTACACCTAGTTATAATATTTAGGACTCGTTGACTCCATTTTTCTACCTTCTAAAGAAATAAGTTATTGTAGCCTGATATGACCAATCTCGTGACCCTGAATCGCTGCCAACTCCCTGTGTATACTAATGTGTAGAATAAGAGCTACGGCATGAATTGTTCTCTGATTGTTTGTTCATGTCTTTCTGCTTTCCAGATGTTGCCTGTGATTCACACAGTGCAGCATCACAACTACAAGTGTTGTTACTGGGGGTGTTAATAATTACAGAAATAGTACGTCTGATTATAGACACGCCGAAGCCTTCGGCATAACAAAGTTACGCTGGTGATGTTGTGGTGTTCCAGATTCATGGAAGAGAACATGAGGACAAGACATGTTTCTCATCTTCTACCATAAATGATCATAATATGAAAATCCCAGGAATACCCCGAATACTGACTACAGGCAATGGCCTTATAGTACAGACACATATGGCCTAGATGCTAACAATTCATAAATTATACAACTGCTAAAACACATACCATTATATATATATATATATATATATATATATATATATATATATATATATAAGCTTGCAAACAAAATGTCACTCTGAGATCAATGACCTGATAATAAATCAGATAAACGGTGCCAAATTTAAGTCGGATATACAATACAGACCACAAGTTTGGACACACCTTCTAATCCACTTTGTAACTTGGGCTCCAAATTAGCTCTAGTCCATCTGGCTTTGCGGATGGTGCAGGTGAAGATGTTGGGGTGCCCAAGATCTATCACTCAGCGGTGTGTCAGACTTAAACAGCTTGTTCTACTGCTCTCTGCAATTCCTGCAATTTTTCTCCAGAAATAATATCTTTCTTTTTTTTCCCTTTAAACTATGACTTGATCCATAGGGAGCTACCTTCCAAAAGGTGGCGATAGAGCACGTTCTACTTTTCCACCAACAATCTTTTATTGGCATATTCCTTGCCCAGAAAAAATGGCACAAAAACATTTTCTTGACTGATTCTTCACAGTGTTGTGTTCCTCTAACTGTCCACAAGGTCACTGTATCCATATCTACTCGGTGACTCTCTCGGCACTTGTGCAGACAATAAGACACAATTACATCTCAAGATTGGAGGTCTTCATTTTTATAGCCCATGAATGATACCTTGTTGTCTTCTTTTCAGTCAGTTTTCCCAATCAGAACAATATTACAAACGTTATGTCTTATATCTGTGAGCTAAAGGAAAGCCGGCTTGCCTGACTGCACCTATCCATCAAGATGTAATGTATAGAAGATGAAGATTTTCTCATATAACGGCTTTTAGTTTACATTGTGTTGTTTATCACAAGTCAGAAGATAGAAGAATAAAAGATGTGAGAAATGCAAGTGTAGAGTATAGAACAAAGACAAAGGTGAGAATTAGTGATATAGATTTAGGGGGTGCAGAGGTATAGTAGTGGTTCCCCCTTGGTGCTAGTGCATGAGGGGGCACATAATAAAATCCCAGTGTTTTAAAGACACATGGTTCAGTAAAGGGGCGTATATTTTGGATTAGAGACCAGAATCAAATTTACACCTCTGGGAAGAATAAAAGATATATTAACATTAGGATTGAGCCAATCTTAAGATTTCAAAATCGATTTTAAAATCCGATTTAATTTTCCAGCCGATCTCAATCCCGATCTCGATGGTGAAATTTGCTCAATCGCCGATTGGAATCCGATTTTTTCTGATCCTGATCCTCAACCCTAGTCAATACTTCTCTATCGGAAAAGTCACTTTTAGGGTTGATCCGATCTTGAGATAACCTCCGATCTCGATCCCGCTGGAAAAGATCGGGTCGGAATTCCGATCACGATCGGGAAATTTACTCGATTGCCGATCCGAATCCGATCTTTTCCGATCCCACTTGCTCAACCTTAATTAACTCAAATAGGGAGAGATCTATCAATAAGCTGACCAGGTACAGAAAAGACAGACTATAGGGCAGTTACCAAAACTGTACTGTCTAAGATTTAGACAGGGGGTTGGGGGCAATAAAGTCAAGTTGCCTGGCAGGAAGAAATGCACAGCATTTGATGCACAACTCCTAGCTACAATATCCCATCTGAGACTTGGTGGTGTGAAAGAAGTCTAAAAATGTTAGACTGTGCAAATTTAGACTAGACAGTTTTACCCTTCGTTCACATCTGCGTTTGGTAATCCGTTCAGGGGGTCCTGAACGGAATACCAAACACAATTGCAAGCGCTGTGCAGTGAAAGCACACAGACCCCATAGACTATAATGGGGTCCGTGTGCTTGCCACGCGTTGCCCGCACGAATCATGCGGACAGGAAGGTAGATTGATCTGGCGGCAAGCACGCAGACCCCATTATAGTCTGTGGGGTCCATGTACTTTCACTGCACAGCGCTTGCAATTTCGTTTGGTATTCCCCCATGTGGACTCCCCCGAATGGAATACCAACACAGATGTGAACCAACCCTTAACTGTACCAGATTTATTAATGTATCTGATGCTGTCTAACCCCTTCCCGACATCCGCTGTAATAGTACGGCAGATACCGGACGGCTCTTTAAAGATGGCAGACACAATAGCAACCGGGTCTCTGGCGCTAATGCCTGCGATCAGAAAATCAAAAAATGTCACTGGCGAGAAGGATTTAATATATCTGTTGCATTATTAGACTATATAAGCTTAAACCTCCTATTAATTGGCTGACAAGCCAAAAAATGCAACAAAATTTGGTGTAATTTTTGGCGCACAGAGTCTCTGCATGGGTCACATCTACTTTCAGTGAAAAGCTTTCATGTAAAGTCATCCCTCTTTTCTGCTAGCAGAAAAAGGAACCCATTGAAGTCAATGGGAGTCTTTTTTTTTCAGCACTGAATCTGACGGGGATTCCACACCAAATTCAGCACCATTCTCCTCCATGCGAATGCACCCATAGCCTTATCTTGATTTTTCTTCTTAGGAAAGTGGGGCCCAATTTTGACTCTTGCTATGTGGCCCCATGATTTCTAGGTACACACCTAACCCTGTGTCACTGAGCTATGTGTTCAAGCCATACACAGCTCCGGGATGTTGAGTTACCTGCTGTAAAGTAAATTCCTGCGTCTGCTATTTGGTAAATATAGCAAGATGGCTGCCCACATAATCCTGCACATAAAATAATATAAAATGTATACTATCCGAACATTGCAATAAAAAAATTCCATGAAAAAAATGCAAGTAACGAAAAAAAAAATTGATTCATTCCTTTTAGAGCTTTTTGGCCTACCTTGAACCCCGTATGACGGCCCATAGATATATGTACTGTCATACAAGGCTTCCATTCAACGCATCGCACACTATTTAAGCCATGTTTTTCTTATGTATGGTAGAGTAGCTGCTTACAAGACTTACTTAGTGCCAGATTGTTTCATGAAATGTTCATGTTACTCTATCCATGCTCCATGCTGGGGATAATGTTCAGAAATGCAAGAAGAGACAGACGGACTGAGACCCCTAATATGAATTATAGTAGTTTTGCAGCGGACGCTCAGTACTGAATTACATTCTAGTTGAGTGTTCTCTGTCTCTGTCTCTGCCTATATTTCCGTCTGTATTCCCAGAGTATAGCATAGACATCGGACACACTATATATCTCTGAGGGGAAATGTGAATACCAAAAGGGGGCTTGCCACAAGAATAAGTGATGCCATAACCTCTGGATCGGTGGAGGTTTGTCCTGTGAGACCCAGAATGCCTGATCTAATGATGTCTTTGGAAAGGCTTGTGTCTCAGGATAGAATCTGATCACCTCCTTAGAAGCGTAACTTGTAGCTCATGGGGTCTAACAGAAGATATGTGATAGGGCTACAACCAAAGGCATAAATAGCAAAGCCTGGGCCTAATACCAAACTTTTGACTTCACATCCCCACATGGCATATCGCTTCATTTTCTGGCACTTCCTTTAATGGCCATGGTAAAAGGCTTCCCTTGTTGGCCCCCATATATCGCTCCATCTACACACAAACGGAAAAAAAAAGGGTTCCAGACCCAACAAAAGGCCGAAATATTCAACGTAGACATAAAGTGTAAAATATTGTACTTTATTCTTGAAACTCAATTAAAAGTAATAAATAGAGTATGAAATGTTTTTGACACATAGAACACTACAATACAAACAAAAAGACAACCCACAGAGACAGAAGTCAGCACTGTCAGCTTATCATAATACAGCTGATGTAGGTAAACATCACAAAGTTACTAATTGCTCAGAAGAAAAACACACACATATATATATATATATAGATATATATATATATATATATATATATATATATATATATATATATATATATATATATATATTTATCTATGTATAGCCCAGGTCTGGCCATACAATATATTCCCAACTAAAAGGTATGGGTTTCACTCAAGAGCAAAGACACATATCTCGGTATACAAAGCATATAGGAGAAATGTACCAAAGTATGTTAAAGCCGTGCTTGTATGTATAAAGAGAAAGTGAAATATAGACCAACCATAGACCTATAACTAATATCTAATAGTATGTCTACTCCCACAGTCACGGATCGCAGCAGACCACCACAATAGACCATTTTGGAGATGGGTAAGATATATTCCCCTCCTTTATAGACATACTATTAGATATTAGTTATAGGTCTATGGTTGGTCTATATTTCACTTTCTCTTTATACATACAAGCACGGCTTTAACATACTTTGGTACATTTCTCCTATATGCTTTGTATACCGAGATATGTGTCTTTGCTCTTGAGTGAAACCCATACCTTTTAGTTGGGAATATATTGTATGGCCAGACCTGGGCTATACATAGATATATATATATATATATATATATATATATATATATATATATATATATATATATGTGTGTTTTTCTTCTGAGCAATTAGTAACTTTGTGATGTTTACCTACATCAGCTGTATTATGATAAGCTGACAGTGCTGACTTCTGTCTCTGTGGGTTGTCTTTTTGTTTGTATTGTAGTGTTCTATGTGTCAAAAACATTTCATACTCTATTTATTACTTTTAATTGAGTTTCAAGAATAAAGTACAATATTTTACACTTTATGTCTACGTTGAATATTTCGGCCTTTTGTTGGGTCTGGAACCCTTTTTTTTTCCGTTTGTATTTCTGCATAGAGGTTGAGATATGCTTCTTGATATCGGGTGGAGTTGTGAGAGTTAAATATGTTTACTTGATATATATGTTTTTGTACTCTCCTTTGCCATGCTTTTTTTGTTTCCATCTACACACAGTATAATGACCCACAGTAGCCTCTATCCAGTATAATTTCTTACAGTCGTCTCTCCGCACAGTATAATATCCCATACTGGCTCCTCTACAAAGTATAGTGTCCAAAAGTGACAATATAATGTTCCACTTTGGCCCTTTTACCGGGTATAATGTCCCACTGTGGCCTCCGTACAGTATAATGTCCCACAGTGGCCCCTCCACACAGTACAATATCCCATAGTGGCCTCTCCATACAATATAATGTTCCATTGTCACCCTTTTACCGGGTATAATGTCCCACAGTGGCCCCTCCACACAGTAGAAATCCCAGCAAATTATCCTAAAGGGTTGGGGGCAACACAGTGGTTCAGTGGTTAGCACTGCAGCCTTGTAGCACTGGGATCCTGGGTTCGAATCTTGCCAGGAACAACATCTGCAAGGAGTTTGTATGTTCTCCCCATGTTTGCGTGGATTTCCTCCCATACTACAAAGTCGCACTGACACGGAAAAAAAATGCACATTGTGAGCTCTATATGGGGCTGACAATCTACATTATATATCTATGTAAAGGGTCATAGGTTATCCAAAAAACTTCAGTGTGTAATTAGTAAGGATAATTAAAACATAACATTTATTAAATATGCATTAAAAATAAAAGACTTGCCAAAATAAACACCATACACAACTGAGAAACAAAAGGGTCTGCTCAGGGATATCGCACCAACATTTACCCCTTAAAGTGAACAGAAACAGTAGCTCAATACCTTATACACATATACATGGAAACAATATACAGGATATGCGTTCTAGGTCAATAAACGGGGCACGTTTACATGGAACCAATTGGCAAGATGGGCACAAAATTTCACACGACGAATGGATTTCTTCTACACGTGTGAATTCAACAGTGTTAAGGCAGACCGAGCGATGATAGAAAATAACATGTGTCGCCTCACTCCAAGTAGTGGAACAGTTTTACCACATTCCATGCTGGGTACCTTGTTGTCACCAGCCCTATACACACCCTGATTTTATCCACTACAATCCAATAGCTCCCGCCCTTACAGGGGTAGTCCCAAATTAGGTCTCATAAAAAGCCCTGTAAGAACTGGGTGCATCTGCAAACTCTCTAGGCCCTCAAATGTACGGCACCAACATAATAACATTGACGGGAAATTGTCAACACATCTACACCAGTTTTCTGGTATAGATGGGTGACATTGTGGCCCTGCTCTGCACCTCGCTCACCACTGTTTACAAATCTGAGTGGAGTAGGCAGAAATTGGGGCAGGGCTGGGAACAGAGGCATAACTCGAGGGGAGGCAGAGGGTGCAGTCGCACCAAGGCCCAGGAGCTTTAGGGGGCCCATAACCACTGGCATCAGTATTGAGATTGCAGCTTCCATCTGGCCCATAAGCCAAGGAGACCCACAGATTCCCCTAACAACACTAAGGTGGATTAAACTCCTTAGCACCCGTAACCATCACGATTAAGAATTCGCTGTAGGAATGAGGTAGAGGACCCCGGACAAAAAAATCGCACTGGGGCCCACAAGACATTAGTAACACCACTGGCTTGGACACTTCAGCCAAACATATTTATCCTACCTCGCATCAGAATACTTCCATGTCTTATATTGGAAATCAACACCAGTTACAGATTGGTGTGGATTTCCATTCTGGGGCAAAGGTGTGCACCTAATATATTTAGAGGCCGGAGTCTATTGATAATTCACATCAGTTGGGGCTTTTATTAATACTGGACCCTTCTAATTCCCCCATTGTGTATATTCCCACCGAACAAATATATTAGGGCCAATTTTGGTAAGAAGGCAATAAACCTATCAGTAAGTAAGTTTGCAGATTGTTTTTGGATCGGAGGCGTTTTTTTAATTGGTTACCTTTGCATAGACTTCGACTGAAGTCAAAATATATCAGGATGGATAGAAGAAACAGTACTGTAAAATAATATATATATATAGCTTTACTAGTGTGCCCCGAGGCACATCTCTGCATGAAACTTAACACAAGCTGTATCTGGAAATACACTTTAATCTTTTTCATTCAGCGTTTTCCATTCTGTTTTGGTAATCCATTGTTCCAAGGATAAAAAAAAATATGTTTTCCATAAAAATGATATTGAGGCTTTTTTCTTTGTGATACCGTTGCCTAACCAATCCTGACTATCCAATGGGAATAGAAATGTGAAAAAAAAACACCTACTTACCCAGAATTTGCTAAAGGCAACAATGAGTAAGCCATTCCTCATTTATTTTATTGGTTTCACACTGTTTCTAGAAAAATAAAATATATAAAATATATAGAAAACTTTTGGATATATTATATAGGCAGCACGTATGTGAAAAGTTTTAGGAAGGCGTGTATAAATGGCTGCAGAGGAAGAATGCTTTCAGACATAGAAGGGTTAATAGTTGATTTTTGTCAATTAACAAAATAATATGTAAATCCCATCAATATTCGATGCGACCTTTGCCCTTTGCCTTCCATCACTTCTACTCGGTACTTGCAGACGGTTTTTGGCAGAACTGGGCAGGGAGGATGTTCCGGCCGCCATCTTGGAGATCTAAGCCCAGATCTTCTGTGGATGTAGGCTTGTTCCAAATCGTCTGTCTCTTCATGTCATCCCAGTCAGACTGTTCTGCTTTCTGCCCGTGTATAATCTCTCTCTGTCAAAAAACTTTTTGAGTTAGCCATTAAAAAAGGTATCAACTACTGAGGACTTCTCTCAAAAAATTTCTTTCATTTCATATCCACTGGCTAACACGGTACAAGGATATATATTTTTTCTTTTACAAAATGGATACCAGAAACTACTGGATATTTATGGACCTAAAGACACTTCTGAAGAAACGAGCACAACTGGACAGCGACATCTTCTTCCTATCCAAATGTAAAAAAGAGAAATTAATTCCCAAAGGACTTTTGCTCAGAAATCCTATCCTACACACCTATAATACTCACTATGCACGAAACTTATGTCACAGGACTTCAGAGCAACTGAGGAACCATCTTATACATCATTTCTACAGCGTCAAGAGCAAAGTCCAAATGGGGATTGAAACAGAATGGAACAACATTGAAGAAAACTCAAGGAGAATGTTGCAACAATACTACGAGAAGCTGCGGACATCTCTAATTCACAGTAAACAAAAGAAACTCCACAGACTGAGACTTGCTGCAGGAGTCTATAAGAATACACACAAAGCAAAAGCTATAGCTAATAAACGGGACCATCACTCACACTCAGATTTGGAAACACCGAGCTGTGTGATCAATCTCTCTACTTATGAACCCACTGAAGCAGAATTTGGGGTACTCTCCAGGGGACTCTCATTTTGTCCATCAAAAACCGTGGACAAAATAGAACTGTGCAGTGCCATGGAGGATTTTTTCAGGAGACTGCGCCTGAGGGAATATTTTCATGACACGGATGACACAGAGGAGACCCAATCTACTCATACAGAGGGTCCAACCTTAGTAAAAAAGGAGACATCTGATTGGACTCCTCCCAATGGACGCAATATCCATTTGGATAATTACATAGACTGTTTCAGACACATGGTCAAATCAACTATACTGGATACAAATAAAGCACTACCATCTAACATCAGTGCCCAGGAAAGAAGGGCCATAAAATCCCTGAGAAATAATAAAGACATCATCATTAAGCCAGCGGACAAAGGTGGTGCAATAGTCATGATGAACACATCAGACTACATACAGGAGGCACACAGACAGCTGAATGACACACACTACTACTCCAAGTTGGATTCAGACCCCACAGTGGAATACTCCAAAAAACTAAAAAAGGTGATCTCCGGCCTATCTGATGGAGCAATAAGCCTAAGCAGCCTCATACCAACAAATCCAAGAACGGGGACTTTTTACATGCTCCCAAAACTGCACAAACCGGGGAACCCAGGGAGACCGATCATTTCATGTGTTGGGACTCTCACTGAACAGATCTCTGGATGGGTGGAGGGTATCCTCAAACCCTTAGTGAAGGATACAGCCAGCTACCTACAGGATACTACAGACCTATTAAATAAACTATCTACTATAGGTCCCCTTCCAGATGGAACCATCCTGGCCACCATGGATGTAGAATCCTTGTACTCCAACATCCCACACCAGGACGGTGTAAACGCCTGCCAGTTTTTTATGGAAAAACAAGGTATGAATGCTGAAGCTGTGGTGAAACTCACAAAATTCATCCTCACCCACAATTACTTCTCTTTTGGTGACTGTATCTACCTACAGCAGACTGGCACCGCAATGGGGAGCAAAATGGCGCCACAGTACGCTAATCTCTTCATGGCCAAGCTTGAGAGTGACTTCCTATCCACCTGCACCACCAGGCCTCTGGCCTACTACCGTTTCATTGATGATATCCTAATCATTTGGACTGGGTCTGAGGAACAGCTGAAAACCTTCCATGAACAATTCAACCAGTTCCATCCCACCATCAACCTGACACTCAATCACTCCTTCTCTGAAATAAACTTCCTAGACACAGTCATCAAGATACAGGACAACAAAATTGAGACATCGCTGTATCGGAAGCCGATTGACCGCCCTACCTACCTAAGATGGGATAGCTTTCATCCGAAACACATAAAGAATTCCATTGTCTACAGCCAGGCCATCAGATACCATCGCATATGTTCAAACCCTGTGGACAGAGACAAGCACATTGGGGGCCTCAAAAACACATTCTTGAGGCAGGGTTACCATCCAAGAACAGTTGAAAACCAAATCAACAGGGCCACCAGAATACCAAGATCGGAGTTATTAAAATACAACACCAAACAGGAGAACAATCGGGTGCCCCTGGTTGTCACATATAACCCCCACCTGGAGACGCTGAGAGGAATCACACGCAAACTACATCCACTACTGCAAAAAGACAACCGTCTAAAATCCATATTTCCAGACCCCCCCCTGCTGTGCTACAGACAGCCACCAAACCTCAGGAATATGATTATTAGCAGCTCACTGTCACCTCCAACTAACAAAGGAACATTTCCATGTGGAAATAAGAGGTGCAAGACCTGCCCGCACATACTGACTACTGACAAAATAAAGATCCCGAACTCCGATCGACACTACAAGATCCCAGGTAACTTCACCTGCAGCACACCTAATGTAGTGTATTTGATATTGTGTACTGTGTCCTGAGGGCCTGTATGTAGGTGAGACAGGACAGTCACTTAGGATGAGGATGAACTCACACAGACATACGATTAGAGAACAGAGAATGGATCTCCCTGTGCCAAAACACTTCTGCAATCAAAATCATAATATGACCCAGGATATGAAGATCCTGGTACTGAGAGGGAATTTCAAGAGCAGAAAACATCGCCTCATATGGGAGGTTAAACTTATGGCGAACTTTGACACGCTCCAAAGGGGGTTAAACCAGGCCCAGGGTTTTATGACGTTTTACAACCACTAGACACCACGTCACTGATCAAAGAAGCCATAAACCCAGAGAACTTCCCTGGGAACTGATATATATGTTTTCATTGTTTATTTACATTGTGTTCTGTTCTCCATCTATTTTGCATCTAACACTCCATTTCTCTGTGTATATATATGCCTACCTTCAGAAATTGTGTTATACCATCCTGATGAAGAGACCTCTATAGAGTCTCAAAAGCTTTATATGTCATCAAAAAACTTTTTGAGTTAGCCATTAAAAAAGGTATCAACTACTGAGGACTTCTCTCAAAAAATTTCTTTCATTTCATGTCCTCGACTTGTGAATTTCAACTCTTGACCCTTTGGCTTCTTTCCTGCTGCCTGTCACAAACCTTCAGCCCATACTATACTGTTTTGCTTGACCCTCTGATGCTTTGCACCATTATCTCTCTGGCCTTTGTCCAACAGTCATCTACCCCAGGGACACTCTGAGATGTAGCAACATGGTGGTCTCCAGGCAGTGAAGACTGGATCCTGGTATGGTGGTTAAAGGATGAGACTTGGGGAGACTACTTAGTAAACGCTCTTGGGAATGGCCCAAAGTCAAACCGGTTATGTAGCATGGTGGTTCCACAATCTGCTGCTACATGTTCCACTATCCATGACACACATTTGGACATGTACAGCCCGCAGGTCACTAGTGTCATCATACTTAGCATACACCAATTACCCAAAAGATTATAAGAAACATTGTAAAACATGTTATCATAGAAACATTCTTCATTCGACTCTGTTTCCCTGCTTGCCTCCCTCTGTAAAACTAACCTTCACTCTGAAAATCTCTGTTATATCTGTCTGGGCATTGACAACAGGTGACAAGACTCAGATTACACATTTCTGTTGAAGTCTATAAAGTGGGGAGGAAGAGGAGTAGGCACAAACAGAGAGAGATAGGAACCGCAATGGAGGCTTAATCTCTTGCTGGAGCTAAATAGAAGCTTTCTATAAGAAAGGTCAGTACTTCTTTATTTCTGGGTCTATTTCTGAGTGAGAGAGAGACATTTATGAAGCAGATTCTCCTCTGCTCACTGAGTGCAGAGAATGACAACTAGCCCCCACCCATCAGCTCAGAGAGAACTGCACACTACAGATAGCCTGCAGAGAGGAAAACTGCTCTATGAGACAGTTTATTGAACTGAAGTGCTCTTATCTGAGTCTTGTCTAATGCTCCTGGTGCATGGGCATTTATTCAATAAAGCTGGGGTAGAACACCTCAGGTTCATAGGGTATATGGACAACAATATATTAGCGATGGAGGAAAAAAAATCACAAAGGTGAAATGCTGTTTAATTCAGGTGACCCTAATGTATCTATCTACAGGGCCGGGATGATATGCTGGGTTCTGGTGACAAACTCCCTTTAAAGGGATTCCATCGTGTCCGTTTGGCCACAGGAAAATGGCCGACAGACAAGCGCAATCGGCGCTTTTGGATTAAGATGTAACGGTGACGCGGGAGAAGAGGTGGAGAAGAAGATGGAGGTGGCGCTGCAGAGTTTTCAAGCGTCCTCTGTGCTGTTTGAGCATAGGGGAACGCCCCCTGTGCTGTCTGGAGACTCATTAGCATAACAACAAAAACCGGGATATCTACTGAACGGTGGCACAGAAAAAAGGGTAGGGGAAGAATAGCCTTTCTTAAGCCTTTCTTAAGCCTTTCTTGGCTTTAGTTAAAAATGGAATTCTAATGATAGAATCCCTTTAAGAAACCACATGTGCTGCTGATGGTTCTATACATATGTAGTGCTACGGAATATGCTACAAATAGAATCCAACAGAAAACAAATTCTATACGCCTCTGTATAAAATTATATAAATATGGAGGAATAGTAGAGACCATATCTTACTCTATGGCAACCCTATTGCAGCTCTATACAAAACTGAGCCATATATGTGAGCCCTAAGGATATCTTCATCCTTTCTACTGTTGCCAAAAGGTATTTTGACAGTAATACACACACACATACATAGATAGATAGATAGATAGATAGATAGATAGATACAGTCCTATGAAAAAGTTTGGACACCCCTATTAATCTTAATCATTTTTTGTTCTAAATATTTTGGTGTTTGCAACAGCCATTTCAGTTTGATATATCTAATAACTGATGGACACAGTAATATTTCAGGATTGAAATGAGGTTTATTGTACTAACAGAAAATGCGCAATATGCATTAAACCAAAATTTGACCGGTGCAAAAGTATGGGCACCCTTATCATTTTATTGATTTGAATTCCCCTAACTACTTTTTACTGACTTACTGAAGCACAAAATTGGTTTTGTAACCTCAGTGAGCTTTGAACTTCATAGCCAGATGTATCCAATCATAAGAAAAGGTATTTAAGGTGGCCAATTGCAAGTTGATCTCCTATTTGAATCTCCTCTGAAGAGTGGCATCATGGGCTACTCAAAACAACTCTCAAATGATCTGAAAACAAAGATTGTTCAACATAGTTGTTCAGGGGAAGGATACAAAAAGTTGTCTCAGAGATTTAACCTGTCAGTTTCCACTGTGAGGAACATAGTAAGGAAATGGAAGACCACAGGGACAGTTCTTGTTAAGCCCAGAAGTGGCAGGCCAAGAAAAATATCAGAAAGGCAGAGAAGAAGAATGGTGAGAACAGTCAAGGACAATCCACAGACCACCTCCAAAGAGCTGCAGCATCATCTTTCTGCAGATGGTGTCACTGTGCATCGGTCAACTATACAGCGCACTTTGCACAAATAGAAGCTGTATGGGAGAGTGATGAGAAAGAAGCCGTTTCTGCACGTACGCCACAAATAGAGTTGCCTGAGGTATGAAAAAGCACATTT
Organism: Leptodactylus fuscus; assembly: GCF_031893055.1. NCBI lineage: Eukaryota > Metazoa > Chordata > Amphibia > Anura > Leptodactylidae > Leptodactylus > Leptodactylus fuscus. Next base: position 34,052,864 of record NC_134268.1, read on the forward strand.
GGACAAGGCAGCTTCATTTTCGAAACAAAAATTGAGTTGTTTGGTTATAAAAAAAGGCGTTATGCATGGCGTCCAAAAAGAAACAGCATTCCAAGAAAAACACATGCTACCCACTGTAAAATTTGGTGGAGGTTCCATCATGCTTTGAGGCTGTGTGGCCAATGCCGGCATCGGGAATCTTGTTAAAGTTGAGGGTCACATGGATTCCACTCAGTATCAGCAGATTCTTGAGAATAATGTTCAAGAATCAGTGACGAAGTTGAAGTTACGCCGGGGATGGATATTTCAGCAAGACAATGATCCAAAACACCGCTCCAAATCCACAGGCATTCATGCAGAGGAACAATTACAATGTTCTGGAATGGCCATCCCAGTCCCCAGACCTGAATATCATTGAACATCTGTGGGATGATTTGAAGCGGGCTGTCCATGCTCGGCGACCATCTAACTTAACTGAACTTGAATTGTTTGTCCAAAATACCTTTATCCAGGATCCAGGAACTGATTAAAAGCTACAGGAAGCGACTAGAGGCTGTTATCTTTGCAAAAGGAGAATCTACTAAATATTAATGTCACTTTTCTGTTGAGGTGCCCATACTTTTGCACCGGTCAAATTTTGGTTTAATGCATATTGCACATTTTCTGTTAGTACAATAAACCTCATTTCAATCCTGAAATATTACTGTGTCCATCAGTTATTAGATATATCAAACTGAAATGGCTGTTATAAACACCAAAATATTTAGAACTAAAAATGATTAAGATTAATAGGGGTGCCCAAACTTTTTCATAGGACTGTAGATAGATAGATATAGATATAATATTTTTTTCCCTGCAAAATGAAATACGACTGCTGGAAATCTGTGATAAGAAGTATTGGTAAAGTCCACCATCTTTGCATTTCTTGCCCTATGACTGAAGCTGATCTGCACAGTGTCATACTGATCATTGTCACGAGCAGACTCTGCTGCAGTTTTTATTTTTTTTACATGCTATTAAATGGAAATAGATATCTCCTCATACTAGATCTGACATTTAAGTTGCTGAAAGACATTGTTTGCTGGGGATGAAATGTTTCACGGGCAGAATACAAACAGCAGTAGGTTACAAATGTGCCTAGAGATAATAATACTTCTGGAGGTGCCTTGAAAAAAAGGCTTTTCATGCATTAATGTATCTTTTATAATGAGAAAAGGTGGATTTGTTGCGTTGAAGTACATTGGGTTCGACTTTTTTTTTTGCTTGCCGTTTTCACATTCGAGTGAGTTTGTATTCTGGTGCCCTGGATTGCCAAATGTATGAAAGAATGAAACATTTAAAGGAAAACTATTTGTTCTTTGTTTTACTCCATGGACAGGGAGTTTACTAGCCCTAAAAAATAACACATATGAAAATATCCCATATAAATGTATTACGACAGAAACTGGTGCGTCAATGTGGCGATGACAGATAAGTTGCAAACCAAGTAATATTTGGATGTCTCAAACCCAGCAGTGAAAAAACTGTTCCTTGTGAAGAGCTACTGCTCTACTTCTCAAAGATGGGCCCTGAGGGTGGGTAGATCCTACACTCTGACATTGATAGGACTCATGAACAGGGGTTATCTTTAGGACACCAGTCTTTAAATGGTTACTAACTTTTCAGACAGCTTAGTCTCATGTGATTTTGGAGCAAAATCTAATGCACTTTATTTAACAATGTTTCTGTTTTTTGCCTGAAAACTTCTCCAAAGTTCCTGCCACTAGATATCTCCCTCCTTCCCAATTTACTGTTCGTTCCTTGTTACTAGGGAAGATCTGTCCTTAAAAACCAATAGCCTCAAGACAGAACACAGGAAATGGAGGGGGAAGATTACTTCTCTCCTTACAGCCTTTGCATGCTTATACACACAGATCTGGAGCTCTGTATCCCACAGCCTCTAAAAATAAATTGCCTTCAGCTACACATATCTGATCTTTGGGTATGGCAGAATCGCAGGCATATGTTGTATGCACTGCATGTTCAATATAGAGCCATCCTTTTGTATCAGTGCTTTCCATTTGCTAGGTTCACACTAGCATCAGGTTGTCTCTCGTTCTGGTCTTTTGGAGACATATGGAGTCCAATGGATGTCTGTAACATACTGTGGGTTCCTCTTGTATTCTCTGAACACAGTCCTATTCCTTCACCTCTGTAATTGATTTTTCCACCACACCCATCTCTATCACCTTGGTTTCTCTTTGATCCTCTAATAGTTAATCTTAGCCTTATCTGTGTGATTGACAGCCTATCTTACTATCAGGTCTGGGGCGGGTTCTTCCTTCCCATTTATTGTTTGCCCACATTCACCTCGGTGCTTGCTATTGCCTTGTGCGTACTGGCTATATATTCTTTGCTGTTTGTTATCTCTATACATACTCCTGACCTCTGGCTTTACTTTTGACTGTTCACTTGGATTTTGATTCTGTACTACGCTGCTTGACTGGTATTGACCCCTTGGCTAGCTGACTTCCTTTTTGTTGTTATTTGTCTTGTCTTCATTCTGTGTCATCACTTATATCTATAAAGGGACTGTTGCCCAGTTGCCCTCTACCACCTAAGGTAGTTGAGGCAAGTAGGCAGGGACAGGGGAGGGTTCAGCTTAGGGCGCACTGTTTTGTCAGATCTCTCCTTCCAGATTTCACCAGCAGCTACTGGAGAATTGCATGCAGAATTATATACCGCTAGAAAGCTGACAGCGTGCTGAATTCAGCACATGCGTTATATAATACCGCATGTGCCCGAGGACATGAAAGATCCTCTTTAAATCTTTTAATGTAGAGCTGGCGTGTATTACATTTGTATATCCATAGTCTTTACTGAGTCCTATAAATATACTAGATACAGCGTAAAAGTTATCTAATAAATAAAAGTGGATTACCTGTGCTGAAATATCTTCACACAGAATTCCTCTTCCACATTATTATTGACGTTACTTCACAGTGTCAGTTGATTTGTTTGCAACACTCAAAAAAGAAGTGGCATCCGGAAGAAGACAGACACAGCTTGAGCACATATCTCTGAGAATACAAGGCACGCTGACATTAATCTGAGCTGAGTTATAAAGTACCGCACTACTAGGCGGTGGCAGCAACATCCAGAATGTGTTGATCTTTGCTATGTCTTTTTCTAAGTGATCAAATACTAAAGGTTCAGTATAAGTATTGAAAAAGCATAAAATAGAAAGTGAATACACAATGAATATAGCTTCGTAGGAAGATGTCAGCAATCTTAGTTAAAGGGAACCACAATTCAGCTTTCTGAGATAAAACTTTTTCCTTTATGTGTTACTTGTTTCTTGTTTCTGATTTTTTTGTCATCTTTTCCTTTAAATAATAGATAGAGCGATGGTCTGTGGCAGAAATGTGCTATATATTTTGAGATATATTCTAAAGAGGGTTTAAAGGGGTACTAAGGGGTGGTCTATAATTATATTCATCTAATATAGGATTCTGGGGTCTGACCATCTGGGATCACCAGCGATCATCAGTACTTTAATGTTTATTTAGTCACAGTGACATACATCCAGGTGTGGCTGTGCACAGTACTGCATCATAGCCCTGTTCACTTTAATAAGCTGCAGTATCAGGCACCGCCATACTTATATGTATCACGTTGTGCCTGTGCCCTGTTGATCTTTGATGATTTTGGGTGTCACATGTCCATAGTCATTTATTATTGAGCACCAATGCCACTTTGTATCTTACAGAAGTTTTCTAGATTGTCACTCTGAAGGCTAGATCTCCACACAGGTGAGATTTTCAGCTACTTGATATTTGCCTATGGGAAAAAAGTTGTGTGACAAGGATTGGTAACATTGAGATTGTTTAAGGGTTGTGCTGATACCATGATTTTACAGTGACTCGTGGCTGTCCAAAAGTCAGAGTGGAGCCCTAGCCTAAAAAACTTGCAAAGTGATAAAACATTCTGCTGCTTTTTTAAATTTATTCCAAACCTCCAAAGAATTTAAAATTTGCCTGGACCCTTAAATGACCACTGACTTTCATACAAGTTGTCTCAATTAATAGAACATGTCACTTAAACCTCTCTGAGGTTGCTGCCACCAGGTTTCTTCCTTCTAGTTAATTTCCTGTTCATCCCCTGTTACTAAAGAAGTTCTGTCCCTAGATATCTTCATCTTAAGATGGTTTACAGTAAGCACAGGAGGAGAGGAAGTGGAAGGTTTCTCTGTACAGACTCTACATTTCTGCAGATAGCTTTCTCTGTATAAAATAGGTGCTGAGAGGATTTCTCAGCTTGTACAATATAAGGAGAGTGTACTATATACTACTATATACTTTTGACGAGCTGCTTGTGTTATTACCGATGGGATGATTTCCTAACTATGCTCAAATTTATCTTTTTCTGTGCCAGGGACCTGTTTAGCTTCATTGTACCTTGGTATAGCTACATCAGGCAGAGTTGGTATTTGTGGATCACATTGTCAACAATGAATAGGAATTTGAGGTGAACATCTGCCTCAACTTCTTTCCATTATCTGTTCCTCCGGCTCTCTGGTAGATTTGGACTGCAGACTCTGAAGCTGAATCAGCCATGGGAACCATGACAAGATTGAGCAGTATGCTTATTTTTTTCAGTGTCCTGCTGCAATCTATGCCTTCAATTAAAAATAATGAGAGAAAGAATCGGAGAGGAATCTACCACAAAATTTGTGACGAAATCTGCCTCAAAATCAACATCAGATATCGCCATATGTAGTAAGCCATTGAGTTCAATGGCTTACGCATGTATTTTTGCAAAAATACGCGCGTAAGCCATTGAACTAAATGGCTTACTACATTTTACACGTGTAGTTTTACACATGTAAAATGGACAAAATAAGCGGAGCGTTACATCGTGTGAAGGCGCCCTAAGGCTACGTTCACAGTAGGGAAAGTTGAGCTGATTTTGAAGCAGATTCCAAATCAGCTCCAGCCGGAACCCTTTAAAAGTAAATTAAAAAAACAAAAACAAAAAACATAATGTTAGGTAGGCCCATGTGTGTATAAATTGGAATGGTCCAAAAATAATGTTATTTAAGGTGAAAGACAAAAAAAGAATAGATTTATACCGCAATGTACAAATTTATTGTTACAAGTACAACTTCTCTGACAAAGACTAAGCCCCCACATAATTGTATCAACAGAAATTTTTGAAGGTGGAGATGGAAAATATGAAAAAAGTTGCCAAGTTTTAACACCCAATTATCGCTACATCATTGAAGGGTTAAGGGGCACTGTGGCCCAGTGTTGTGTGACCAAAAGAGTCTGGTTGTGTTATATGGGCACAGCAGTTCGGTTTCTGTAGAAGACTCTTTTTTTTTTTATTGTAAATTGTGAGCCCCATATACGGATCACAATGAATTTTTTTTTTTCCTATCAGTATGTCTTTGTAGATTGGGAGGAAATTTACATAAATAAGGGGAGAACATACAAACTCCTTACAGATGCTGTTCCTGGTGGGATTCGAACCCAAGACTCCAGCGCTGCAAGGCTGCAGTGCTAACCACTAAGCCACCATGTTGCCCCATTGTAGAAGACTCTCTTGTATAATAATTCCGTTAGGTTCAGACCTGCGCTCAGGTTTCCGTTCTTCGGCTCCACTTGGGGACCTGAAAAACGCAAACCCAACTTAAAAAGCAGCGGATTAGACTATATTGGGGTCCTCTGGGTTACCGCTTGAAAAATGTGGGAGTGGGGGACAGAATCCCCAAAGAGTCAAACAGCGTAATTTGTGAACCCAGCCTTAGTTGTTTTATGTGGGCACTGTGGTTATTAATGCAATGGGCCCAGGTTATTGTCTTTTTTGGGCACTTTTTTAGGCTCTGTTATGTAGTCAATATGGCTTGTAGTTCTCTCTGTTACAAACTAGGTAAAAAGTTACCTCTGCTATAGTAGGCACTGTGCCATGTAATTAAAGGGCATACACAATATGCCGCAGAACACGCTGGTACACCTAGATTAGGAAAGCTCTTTCTATGGGCATTTCTAATTAAAACATCTGCCACCCAACAATGGAAATTTCATGAAATCAAAGAGAATTAATACGGATCAAGTCATGAGCAGAGGGAAACGCCGTATTTGACAGTCAATATGCAAGAATAAGATAAATCCAATTTTTTTTCTATAGATTTTTGGACACAGCTGATATTTTTACAATTTTAGAATTTCAATAGTTGCATTTTATTAGATATAAAAAACAACTTTTGGGTTCTTATTACCTTGAGGACCTTTTAGAGATGGCTTAATAAGCAGTATAATTGTGAGCTGAGATATAGTGGCATTTACACCCACACACTTATAATCGAGGATACCAAGCCAGAAAAGAAATACAAATACCTTGCTAAAACCCATGTTGGCATAGATACAGCACACATCATGCCGTATTCTCATACAAGCTTCACTTGCAGCATAGCTCCGAGCAACTTCACATTATTATACAAAATGTTTGCTTAGTAAACTCCGACAAAAGTTTCCTTTCTCGTATCTGGGCAGATTATTTCAAGAGGATCGCAACGGTAGAGTAAGATTTAAAAGGGGCAACCAATATTTTTATTGAATTTATTTGCATTTTCTAGTGGAGTAAAACAACACAAAATAGCTAAAAACAATGACAAAGCCGATAAAGTGGAATCTCCATTTTAGCATCTATAGGATGTGCCAATTCTGGGACCATTCAAGGGTGTAGTTATGGGGGGGGTGCAGAGGTAGTAGTCGCCCTGGGGCCCTGGACCCTGAGGGGGCCCCAAAAGTCTCTCTACCACAAAATACTACTCTTCTAGAAGGCACAAGGTTTTGCATGGGTGCCCAACAGTCTCTGCCTTTTATCTATGTCGAGAACAGGGCCCTTTTTGTGGTTGCAGTGAAAGGGACAAGGATGCATCCAAAAATAGCCAAGGTTATACAATATAAGTCGGAGGTTTCCTACTTAAAGGGATTTTCCTGCCTCTAATGTATGTTTCACCAACAGCATAGGTCATCAGTATCTGATCTGTGGAGTCCGATCTACTGCGGAAGCTGCTGCAGGAGATGGGGCCGCTATATTAACCCCTTAAGGACCAGGCCATTTTTTGGTTTCGCATTTTCGTTTTTCCCTCCTCACATTTCAAGAGCCATAACTTTTTCATTTTTCAGTTCACAGAGTCACATGATGGCTTATTGTTTGCAGGACAAATTGTACTTTGTAATGGCACCATTCAGTATGCTGTGCAATGTACTGGGAAGCTGGAAAAAAATTCAGAATGAGGTGCAATTGGAGAAAAAATGCATTTGCGCTATTTTCTTATGGGTTTAATTTTTACAGCGTTCACTGTTTGGTACAAATGACATGTTACCTGTGTTCTACGTGTCAGTACGAACGCGGTGATACCAAATTTATATAGTATTTGAAATGTTTTGATACTTTTAAAAAAATGATAAACTTTGCAAAATAGAAAAAAAAATTTGTGTCATCATGTTCTAACACCTGTAACTTTTTCATATTTCCATGTATGGAGCTGGTTGTGGTGTCTTTTTATGCGGGACAAGATGACGTTTCTATTGATACCATTTGGGGAAAGATCTGATGGTTTGATCACTTTTTATTCAATTTTTTATAGGAGGCAAAGTGTTGAAAAAAACGCTTTTTGGCTGTTTTTATTTTTTTTGCTGCTACGCCGTTTGCAGTACGGGATAAATGTTTTAATATTCTAATAGTTCAGGCATTTTGGAGCGCGGGGATACCTAATATGTTTATGTTTAATGTTCTTTAATTACTTTTATAGCTAATCTAGGGAAAGGGGGGTGATTTGAACTTTTATATTTTTTTTTATTTTTTTTAATACTTTTAAAAACTTTTTTTTTTCTTCTGTTACATTTATGATCAGACCCCTTAGGTACCTTGAAACCTAGGGAGTCTGATCGCTCATACTATTCACTGCAATACTACAGTATTGCAGTGAATAGCAAAATCGCAGCACTTCTATTAGACGATGCCTCTGGCATCGTCTAATAGAACTAATGCAGAGACAAGCCTGGAAGCCTTCAATAGGCTTCCGGCTGTCATAGTAACCGATCACCGCCCTCATGTGAAGTTCAGGAGGGCGGCGATCGGCGAAACATGGCGGCGCCCGTGCCGCCGTTTACACACTGCGGTCACGTTTGACCGCAGTGTGTAAAGGGTTAACAGCAGCGATCGGCTCGGGCACCGACCGCTGCTGTTATTGGCAGGTCCTGGCTGTATGATACAGCCGGCATCTGCCGTGTATGGAGCGAGCTCAGCGTGGGAGCTCGCTCCATACATCCCCATGCGACCCATGACGTACAGTTACGTCAAGGGTCGCTAAGGGGTTAAGGTGGATGTCAGTGTTTAGACATGTGGGACGATCAAGAGCTGAATGGCTGCCATAGGTACCTGGTCTCCACTGTATTATACATTAAAGGGATTCTATCATTAAAATCGCATTTTTTCTCCCTAACACGTAGGAATAGCCTTAAGAAAGGCTATTCTCCTCCTACCTTTAGATGTCTTCTCTGGGCCGCCGTTCGGTAGAAATCCCGGTTTTCTTCTGTATGTAAATGAGTTCTCTCGTAGTACTGGGGGGTCCTCAGCACTCAAATAGTACTGGGGGCGTCCCCAATGCTGTGAGAGAAATCTCCAGCGCCGCCTCCATCTTCGCCTGGAACAGCCTCTCTCCGCATCTTCTTCCGGCGCTGGGGGTCAAACTTCTAGGCCTCTCAAACTTTTAATTTGGGATTGTTTTTAGGTGGTAAAACATAACAAAAACTATATAAATTTGACATCACTGTAATCGTACTGACCCACAGAATGCAGTTTAGATGTAATTTTGGTTGCTCAGTGAACACTGTACAAACAAAACCTGTAAAAAATTCTGATTTTTTTTAACATTTCCTCAGTACATCGTACAGAAAATTAAAAGGTACCATTACAAAATACAATTTGTTCCAAAACTTAAAGAGGACCATTCATGTCCTCCTACTTTATATACTGCTAGCAAGCCGATAGTGCACTGATTCCTTGGTCCTATACAGTAAAGCCTTATTCTGTTCCATTTTCCTAGAAAACAATAGCATATTTCTCAGACCTGCCTCGGCTACAGTTCTAGGATTCCTCGGTGTACCACCAGTGTGGGCTAACATGGATGTCCTTTCATTGGAATGACTACCATCTTATACAGAATTTCCCTTTTAGCAAGTGCTGTGAGATAAATGTCTTACTAGCTGCAGCTTTCCCTAGCAAAATCAGGTGCCTCGAATTCCATTCTAAAATCAGGGTGAGCCTTACCCCATAGATTCTGAGGCTAAATCCGCCAGAGAATCCATTACAATGCCAAGCATACATAGTTTTACATAGTTGTCAGTGCAGTTTTTGATGCAGTTTTTTGCAGTGAAGTTTCATTTTAAGTACAACTCCTCCCCAAAGTAGAAGTGGTAATGAGGAGGGATCCCACCAGTAAGACCCCCCACCAATCTATCATTACTCAATCATCCTGAGGATAGGTCATGAATGTTCCTAGCTAGAATACCCCTTTATAGACTCCATATTAATATTTTATGGTTTATTGATTTGTGTTCCTTACATTTTTATCGATGGTTTTCATTAATAAAGAAATGAATGTACTTGATAAATATTTTATTTCACCTTGGGACACCCACGGATAGCTGGGTACCTGATTCTTGATTCCTTTGGCTAGACTTCTGTAGATTTAAGATACAGAAGAAAGTTCAGAAATAAACATCACATGTATGACAAACTTAGTAAAATATAAAAAGATAAAATAAGACATGTGGGAATTGCATTAGCCATAAAAACTATTTCCATTTTAGCTGCCTTCTACCTGCGCTTTGTACATTAAGAACATCAGTTCTCGGCTTCCTACCGAGAAGAAAAGTTACCTGGTGTGAAAAGTGTTCTTACGCGAAAAGGGACAAGAATGCAGATGACCCGGACAGAAAGTGACAGAAGTAAGGGCTATAAAAGTTCAGGGGCGGTGGAAAGTGTGTTAGCGGTCCATCTATCTATTGTTCAGGTCCCAGGTTAGAAGATATTTACTGCTTCTGAGTGACCATGCCTATAAACCATTTATGTGCTGTATAAAAGTTGAGTCGAAGTTGGAGTCTGCGGTTGTGCCTACTAACTCCACAGTCCTGGTATCTGGCCTGGTAACCCTGGCCTGGATAGACTATGACTGCAGCTGAGACTGGAACTTTACAGCTCCTCTATGGCTCCTAGGGTGGCGCACTTTAATAGATTGCTTCGTCCCCTTCACTTTGGCACAGTAAGCTAGTGTCCGGCTCAGTGCAACCTCTTTATGTACCTGTCTGCACCGTCTTCTGGTCCGACGCCTTTTGGCAGTGAAGTGCTTCCTTATATATACTCTCAGACATTCAAGGGTACGTGGATGTGAGCTGACCCAGCCATGTCTCCCTCTGGCCCCAGTGCTATAAACTTTAAGGCCTAGCACATAGTTTGAGCAGACATGTATATTGCAGTGTATCTTGGTCAGTGGTATAACTAAAGTCTTGTGGTCCCTGGTGCAATCTTTTGTCCGGGGCCCGCTACCTCATCCCTACAGCAAATTCTTGATAGTGATGGTTACGGGTGCTAAGTAGTTTAAAGAGATCCTATCATTTAAACTCAATCTTTTCTGCCTATCACGTAGGAATAGCCTTAAGAAAGACAATTCGTCTCCTACCTTTAGATGTCTTCTCTGGGCCGCCGTTTGGTAGCTGGCGGGCATGCTCAGTTGGCTTTGCCCTAGGCCTAGAAGTTTGGAGCCAACCCCTGGAAGAAGATACGTCAAGACCCCGTTCCTGAAGAAGATGGAGGCAGTGCTGGAGAGTTCTCTCACAGCATTGGGGATGTCCTAAGTGCTGTTTGAGCGCTGGGGCCCGCCCCCAGTGCTGCGATAGAACTCATTTGCATACCGTCAAAAAACGGGATTTTAACCGAACGGCGGCCCGGAGAAGACATCTAAAGGTAGGAGATGAATAAACTTTATTAAGGCTATTCCTACATGATAGGCAGAAAAAATTGAGTTTAAATGTTAACCCTGTCTAAGGGTCTCAGCTCTACCAGGTTATAGTCCACTCTATATCGAGCTGACGAAATGCAAGTACATCGAAACGGCCGTCCTCGGTTGAGAGACTATACCTGGTAATAATCCCAGCGTCATTGCAAAACAAAGGCCTCTTGGAAGGTCGAGCATGATGCTAAAGGGAGCAAACCTTTATTGGGTTATTTCACTGAAATTCTGTCTTCCTAACTACATCAGGGAAGACAGGCTTGCACATTCCAGTGAGCGCCCTCTATTGATTTGCAACACTGAGGCAGCAGCTGACTTCCTAATTACATCATGGAAGACAGATTTGCATATTCTTCCCAGGATCCCTTTAATGAACCTTAGTGTGGGTAGGGTAATCTGTGGGTCTCCTTGGTTTATGGGCCAGATGGAAGCTGCAATCCCAACACTAATACCAGTGCTTATTGCCCACTAAGGTTCCTGGGCCCCGGTGCACCCTGTGCATCCCCCCATGATCAGAAACTAGAGATGAGCGAACGATCGGATATCAGGCTGTTCGATGTGTTCGATTCGAATCGAACATCACGTGGCAAACTCCAAAAAAATTTGATTCCCCTCCCACCTTCCCTGGCGCTTTTCTTGCACCAATAACAGCGCAGGGGAGGTGGGACAGGAACTACGACACCGGAGGCATCGAAAAAAATCGGAAAAAGTCATTGGCTGCCGAAATCAGGTGACCTCCATTTTAGACGAATAGTGGATTTCAAATCCGGGTCATATGAGAATGTGAACTTTGTGACTATGAGACAGGGATAGCTGTACAGGCAGGGATAGCTAGGGATAACCTTTATTTAGGTAGGAATGTTATTAAAAATAACTTTTTGGGGCTCTATCAGGTGTGTAATTGTGATTTTTGTGACATAAACTTTTTCCAATAGGAATGCATTGGACAGCGCTGATTGGCCAGAGTACGGAACTCGACCAATCAGCGCTGGCTCTGCTGGATTAGGCGGAGTCTAAGATCGCTCCACACCAGTCTCCATTCAGGTCCGACCTTAGACTCCGCCTCCTCCGGCAGAGCCAGCGCTGATTGGCCGAAGGCTGGCCAATGCATTCCTATGCGAATGCAGAGACTTAGCAGTGCTGAGCCAGTTCTGCTCAACTACACATCTGATGCACACTCGGCTTTGCTACATCTGATGCACACTCGGCTCTGCTACATCAGATGATGTACATCTGATGTAGCAGAGCCGAGGGTGCACTAGAACCCCTGTGCAAACTCAGTTCACGCTAATAGAATGCATTGGCCAGCATACTGTGAAGGGGATGTAGATAAGCTGTGACATCCTTTGTTCAGTGGCGTAACTACCACGGAAGCAGCTGCCACAGGGCCCGGGACATTAGGGGGCCGGTGACAGGCGCTACTGCCATGGTTCTTTCTTTTTTCTTAATAGGCCATTATGGGCTGAAGTTATTCCAGCTGGTAACAGGCCCTATTTACTTACCGATCCTGGCTGGGCCGGGATCGGTAAGTGACACCGCGGGTCCCACAAAGACTATTATTATACTTGGGGGCCTTTGCAGACCCGCAAGTATAATGTTCGGAGACCCAGGTGACGTAAGAAACATAAAAAACTGTGTTACTTACCTCTCCAGGCTCCGGGCAGGCTTCGGCCTAGTTGTCTGACGTCACATGAACCCGGCCTGCCTCCCGGGTCATGTGATGTCCGACGTCATTGAAAAAAGCTGACAGCGAAGGACTGCAGCGGAGGGGACAGGTAAAAGTGTTTTTTTTATGTTGGTATCCCCTCTGGGTCTCCGATTATTATAATCTGGGGTCTGAGAAGACCCCAGAGTATAATAATTGTTTATGGGTGTCCACAGTGGGACATAATACTGTGTGTAGGGGCCACTATGGGACATAATAGTGTGTGCAGGGGCCACTGAGGGACATAATACTGTGTACAGGGGCCACTATGAGACATAATACTGTGTGCAGGGGACACTATTGGGGATAATACTGTGTGCAAGGGCCACTATGGGGTGCAATACTGTGTGCAGGGGCCACTATGGTGCATAATACTGTGTGAAGGGGCCATTATTGGGGATAATACTGTGTGAAGGGCCACTATTGGGGATAATACTGTGTGCAGGGGCCACTATGGGGGATAATACTGTGTGCAGGGGCCACTAGGAGGCATAAGACTGTGTGCAGGGGCCACTATGGGGTACAATACTGGGTGCAGAAGCCACTGAGGGACATAATACTGTGTGCAGGGGCTACTGAGGGATATAATACTGTGTGCAGGAGCCACTAAGAGACACAATAGAGCGAGCAGGAATGCGGAGTAGGGGTTGGTCGAGGTCTTCGGCGTTGCTCGGGGGGGGGGGGGGATTGCATGTAAAAAGTTCGCCACGGTGCCCCGCCATTCCTAGTTACGCCACTGTCTCTATTGCATGTAGTAGTGGCAATTATGAGTCACTATGGGTGTTATCTGTGGAGGTGTGATCGTCTATTGTAATATGTGATGTAAATGAGGTGATTTCTGCAATGAAAATCCCTGCAGAATAGGTAATAGTTAGGCTATTAGTAGGCTTAGTGGCCAGAGTGAAAATTGCAGAATATAGTATGCATATTGTAACGGGATTAGCTCAGGGATCGCTGTCTTTAGCACTTTGTGGCACAAAATGAAAGTCCAATCCAGCCAAGTATGGTGCAACTGGCCGCAACCTGGCCAGGCCAGGCTGGCCAGGCTTCAGTGGTGACGTCCAGAACGGCAGAAGATGACGGCGGACACCTAGGATAGGTGAGTAAAAATGTTTGTCATTTTTACTCACCTTGGAGAGGGGATCTCCGGCAAATACCGCCTGGTCACTTTCTGTTATTTATATGGTCAGGCCTGACTCCGGGATCCAGAGTTATTAGGTTCCAGATCCCGGGGCCAATTTGGAGACAGGGTCCCTGGGCAATTGCCCAGTTTGCCTTCCCCACCAAACGCCGGTCCTGCTCCAAGACCAAATATAGAAACAGCTAAACATTCTCCATTGCAACCAAATCCAGTCATATTCCCATCCCAGACTGTGAGCGTTAACCTCAGGATGACAACATTCATCTGTAGGGAACCAGATTCCTGATTGCTTTAATCATATCGCATTACATTACGCATTATCGGTCAGGAAGTGCAGTTGTCAGGGTGAAGGTCGCCATAGACAGATTGACAAAGCGTTTCCATATTGTATCAACAAACAGCTCCACTGTGGTCGCTATGATTCATAGACAATCTGTCAGATATCATTCAGCAATTATCGCTGGAAACGCTGCCAAATATGTCGATCACATATGAGAAGAGGATAGAAAAGAGAAAGGAAGTCTAAAGAGCCCCAGTATAATATACAATTACTGCACATCTATAGCTAGGAGGTGCAAACTAGTCATGTGACAGATGACCTTAGGAAACCCACGGACCCCATAGACTATAATGGGGTCTGCATGGCTTCCATTCAGTTTCTGCCCGAAAAGGGCGAAAAATGCGGCGAGGGGAACGGAATCCCCATACGGAGACCATGTACAGATGTTAACTGAGCCTTAGGGGCAAGAGGGGCGGATTTTGGCGCTGAATCCACGTCAAAATCCGCCCCCTCACAATGGAGGTCTATGTAGACCGCTAGCTTACTTTTTCCTGAGAGCAATATGTTCTGGCTCACGGAAAAAAGAAGCGAGCTGCACTTTCTTCAGGCGGATTTCACGGCTGATTCAGCCCTGACGTCCGCCTCACAACAGCACCCTCCGGAGTAGGCCCATTCATTTGAGCCTACTCCGGATGGGGAAGCCGCGACTGTCGTGGCAGGCGCATTTTGGTCCAATTCTGATTTGGCTTCATGCATGTGAACTAGCCATTATGCACAATTTTTAATTACTTGTTTTTGTAAAAATATTTGACTTTTGTCTATAAATGTAAATATGTTTCCGTTCATGGAAAAAACCCTTAAAATGAAGGAAGGTTCCTAAGATTAGATCAATATTCAACTACTTGAAAACTCCTTTAGGCTGAGTCCCCACATAACAAGCCGCAGCAAAAAAGCACTGGGAAAAACCGCAGCGACAACACACAACGGTTTTTCCTAAATCTTTTTTCGCAGACAGTGTCTGCAGGCGTTTCCTCTTCGGAGTTTCTGCTTCCATTATAGCTATAGGCAAACTGCCTGCATTTCCATAGGTATAATTGACATACTGCGACTTTCAAAACCGCTACGCGTATTTTTCCACACTATGTGGATGGGATTCCCGCTTTTCAGGGATTCTAAAACACTGCGTCATGTTTAGCCCTGATCTCAACATCATCCAATCTGTCTGGTATGACATGAAGAGTCAGACGGATTGGAACAAACCTACATCCACAGAAGATCTGTGCTTAGTTCTCCAAGATGGTGGGAACAACCTCCCTGCCCAGTTCTGCCAAAAACTGTCTGCAAGTACCGAGAAGAACTGATGGAAGGCAAAGGTCACACCGTATATTGATGGGATTTACTAACCCTTATGTTTCTGAAACCATTCTTAGGGTAAGTTCACAGAGTGTTTTTGGTCAGGCCGTATTCACCTCAAAATCCTGACCAAAAAGACGGCTCCTATTGAAATCAATGGGAGCCGGTCAGTTCTTTTTTCCCGGAGCTGTTTGTTCCGGTTCCCGGAAAAAGAAGCAAGATGCTTATTCTTCAGGATGTTTCGCCTCGCGATTCGGCCTGCAGACACTCCCTCCTCCGGACTAGGCCCATTCATTGAGCCATATCCGGAGCTGGATGCCGCTGCAGTGCACTGGCTTTTAGTCGCGGCTACCCGGTTTTTGGATCGGAACCTGAGACAACCTCACTTAGTGCGAACTTACCCGTACTTTGCAGCATTTTTGCTCCACCAGTCGAAAACTTTTGCACCTAATGTGACATTGTAATGATAATGGTGTATGTACCTCACAATTCCGAAGCCTCACTTTATATAGAAACACATCTTGCGGGCTATGACCAGCCCCCTCACATTTCTTGTAAGAATTTTGGAAGCACTTATAATCCATTTAATGGACAACATGCAGATGATCTCACCGGCCAACCTGTCAGCACGTCTAATATGTCACTTCATGTGTGGACAGATCTGCGGCGTACATTTGGACGTTTAACCTTTGGAGTTTGCTGGGGCGTGTAGTTGTATAACGCAGGTGTCGCACTGTGTTTTGTTTAGCTCCTTCTAACCCATAGAATATTCTCTATAGATAGATACGAGGCCAGCGAGGGTAGAGGAGCAATCGGCCGTATTTGTATTCTTTCCAGCAGAAGACTCTCTATAGTATAGCTTCGGGTTCCTCTGCATTGTGAACCTTCCCACAAACTATTCTGGGACATCTCAGATCTCTCGTTTCTTTTTATGTCAAGCCAACATTTTCTCTCCTTCAACGGCACTGGAGTAACTGCTTTTACGTATAAAAATAGATAAAAGAAAATTCTTAATAGTGATCACAAATCATGCAGAACAAGGCACATGAATAAACCGTCACACTTCTTTAATAAAACAAGCTGACTTCAGTACCCAGCTGGCTGTACAGTATCTTAAGGAATAAAAGTCTAGGTTATAGTACAAAAAATTTAAAGGGGAAGACCTAGGACAATCTGACGGACAGGATGAGAGATCGAGAGATTTGTTATGGATCGCCAGAATTTTGGGACTTATAAGGATTTTATGACATTAGCTAAACATGGTTGTCTTTTCTCCAGATACTCAGCATTCTAATAAGATGTATGTACTTGTTTCTTCAAGGAAATACTTTTGACGTCAACGTTAAATAACCAATGGCAGAAGGCACGTGTCATCAGCCATCTGGGTGCACTCATCATTCTGGAAGGCACGATGGGTCAGTACAAGTATACATCTATCCTTGCGGACCATGTTCACCCCTACATGCATCTACTAGCAGGACAAATCGACGTGTCATAAAGCTCGCAGTGTACGTGCGTGGTTGGAGGAGCACCAGGATGAGTTTATCGCACTCCCTTAGCCAGCAAATTCCCTGGACTTGAACCCAAACAAGAATCTATAGGACCACCTCGATCGGGTTGTTCACGCCATGAATGCTCAACTGCATAACCTAGCACAGCTGGCCACGGCACTGGAGTCGGCATGGCTCAACATCCCAGTGACCATCATCACAACATCCCCTCTCTTCCTGCACGTCTCGCAGCGGTCCGCTCTGCCAAAGGTGGTTATTCTGGATAGTGACAGGTGGTCACATTAATGTGATGGACTGTGTATAAGGTGGCTCGAGAACACCTTTCCATGTGCCGTACTACATCAGCCCTTCTTGCGCAGTAAGCTATCTCTCCTTACACCTCATTGACAACCAAGTCTAAGAAGGTCTTTTACAGACCAAAACATTATTCTACTCTAAACCTACTTATGGATTTCCTTCAATAAACGATTCATTGCATCTTATGAGATTGCGGAGTTCTAAAAATATATATGATAGGGTTGGGATCGTACTCAAGCATCTCCAAATTTATGGTGTGAAAAGGAAAAAACAGTCATCCATTCTTTTTTTGTATCGTAATCTCCAAATTTATACTCAAAGTGCCACATACACCTTAAATGGGTTGTCCAGGATAAACTAAGAATTAACCCCTAAACTAAACCTCCTCCTCCCACCTAATATCTAATTGACTTCAATTAAAAAAAACTTAAATTACCCATATCCCTGGAGTGGTCATGTGACCGCCCAAGGGACACTTTCTGATAATCCGATGACATTCTGTTTCTTCATTTCTGAAGCAGAACGTACAAGCCTTCCTGTGTCCGGCAATGGCTCCTTCCCTCTTCCTCTCTGCTTGTAATGGACGGAATACGGTTGATAGGGAGACAGGGGGAGGAGCTAGTAATGGGCGAAATTGCTAGGCTAAGGATATGGTGGGAGGGGTTAGTAATGGGTGAGATTGCTAGGCTAGGGAGAGGGTGGGAGGGGCTAGTAATGGGCGGGATGGCTAGGCTAGTGAGACAGGGAGGGGGAGTGTAATGGAGTGAGATGGGGGGTTGAGTGAGAGAGAACTAGTGTAGAAGCTACACAGGAAGCTGCACAGCAGGAAGTTACACCAAGTAAACAAATGCAGAACATGCAGCAGCAACCAGAGACACTCAGAAATCACTCCAAACCAATACCTGCTAAAAGGTATATGGGTGTACTTATTAACCCATTACTAGCACCAACAGACCCTTCTAAAAAAAAAAAAAAAAAGACTTTCTGCCTGGAAAACCCCTTTAAGGCCAGGCCCCACATTGCAAAATCCACGGATCATTTCACAGTACCTGCAAAGTCGATAAGATTATGGCTAATCCAATTCACACATTACAGAAAAACATCTGCAGCAGAATTGCTGTGATTTCAAAAAAAGTTGCGTTTTTGTAAATCACAGCATGTCAGTTATACCTACAGAAACGCCTACAGAAAAATAATTTTTTGCCCAGACAAACTCTTTAATGAGTTTTTTTTTCCAGAAATACCACTAATTTCATCCATAGGATGTGTCCGGTACAGCACCTCCGACCCTTTCAACATGCATGGTCCAAGCTCCATCCACTTCTATAGAACTGCCGAGACAGTGATCCATAGAAGGGAAAGGAGAGGTGGCTCACTTTAGGGGTGTAGCTATAGGGTGTGCACTAGAGATGAGCGAGTACTATTCGAAACTCCCGTTTCGAATAGCACGCACCCATAGGAATGAATGGACGCAGCCGCTCCGCCCGCTTCCATTCATTCCAATGGGTGCGTGCTATTCGAAACGGCCGTTTCGAATAGTACTCGCTCATCTCTAGTGTGCACCAGTACCAGTTGCTACCAGGCCCTGAGGGGGTCCCATAGTTCCCTCTGCCACATTAAATAGACCACTATTCTAAATGGCACAAGTTTGTATTGGGGCCCAGCAGCTTCAAATTCCGCCTCCACCTTATATGCACACTAGTGCTCTATTCACATGGAGCTCTAAGAAGACGTTTTGGGTTGGGGGGGATCGGACAACATGATGTGACTTTAGCCTATACTGTAACACATAAAAGAGGCAAAAATGTAAACTTATGTGTGGGTATACAATCATGTCCAACAGTACAAAACTACCACACAATTGATTAATAAAACATAATAAATTTTATTAATACCTACTAAAACAGTAGAATCACATGACATATATGAGAGACAATTACATAATACAATTCTATTGCTATAAGCAAGTGGGGGTAGACAAAACTACATAGTACCAACTAGCCAGTAGTAGGTAGAAAACAGATGGCCAATAACAGTTACATGAAGTAGGAATGGTCCTGGATAAGAACAGCAATATATAATAATGTATGGTGCAGGCTGCACCTAACCATAAACAGCAGTGTGACAAAGCCAGGAACCCAGTATCTCTCCTAGGTGGTATAACAATACAGTGTTGCCATCTTACCTACCAACAAGAAAGGAAACGCGTACATTGCGGAAACGCAGCAGTTTTTGTTGCGGTTTTTTGAGCCAAAGCCAAGAATGAATACAAAAGGAATGGGAAATATATGAGAAGCTCTTAGATTTCTACCTTCTGCTAAATCCACTCCTGGCTTTGGCTTAAAAAACTGCAACAAAAAACCGCAACAAAAAAAGCTGCATTTCCGCAACGTGGGGCCTCAGCCGAAAGCTCCAAGGATTGTCTGGTATAGACTTCTCTTACAGGCTGCCTGTTATAGAAACACTACAATTTTACAATGCACCCTAGGGGGTCTAAAATGAAAGATAAAAAAATTTTAAAATTCAACTGACACCCTCCTTTTCCCTAGAACACATAAAAAAGAACAAAAATAAAGTAAAACACATACACTTTAGGCATCCCTGTGTCTAACAACACCCATTCTACTAATTTTTTTCCCATACAGTGAACGCCGTAGCAGGAAAAAAAAATCAAAACAGCCAAGTCACCATTTTTTCGCTGTAAAAATTTGGGTAAGAGGCAATCAAAACTATAGACCTTCCCCCAATTGGTATAAATTAAAATTACATCTCGTCCCACACAGAAATATAAAAAGGTAAATTTGGTATCCCTGGAATCGTGCTAAACCGTAGAATACAGATAACATGCCATTTTGGCTGTCAGGTGAATGCTGTAAAAACTAAGGCTGCAAGAACGTCATGCAATTTCCAATTTCACCCCATTCTGCAGCCCATAAAGAGAAATCTAAAAAAAAGTTACAGGTTTCAAAATATGGCGATTCCAACAATTTTCAATTTTTTTTTTTAAAGTGTTAATACAAAACTAAAACTACATAAATTTGGTATCGCTATACAGGGTTTTTTGCTCAAGATTTTGAGGCCGTATTCGTATCCTCCCGACTAGGCCCATTCATTGAGCCTAATCTGGAGCGGAGCGCGTGATTGGACGCCGGAATTCAGTCGTGGCTGCCGTTTTTTGGATCGGAACCTGAGGTGGTCACATGTAGTTTTTCGGTCAGGATTTTAGGCCGTATGCGCCTCAAAATACTGACCAAAAGGATGGCTCAATGAGAGCTACTCAGGAGCTTTTCCAGGGAGCCATTTCTTCCGGCTCCAGGAAGAGAGAGGCGAGATGCTCATTATTCGGGTCGTTACGCTTCGCGATTCGGCCTGAAGACACTCCCTCCTTCCAACTAGGTCCATTCATTGGGCCTAATCCAGAGCAGAGTGCATGACTGGATGCCGGCATTTAGTCGCGGCTGCCCATTTTTTGGATCGGAACCTGAGGTGGCCTCTGCCTCAGGTCCAAAAAACCCTGTCTGAACTCACCTTAAGAGTAAGTTCACATGTAGTTTTTTTGGTCAGGATTTTGAGGCCGTATCCACCTTAAAATCCTGACCAAAAAGACGGCTCCCATTGAAATCAATGGGAGCCGCTCAGGAGCTTTTTCCGGGAGCCATTTCTTCCGGCTCCTAGAAAAAAGAAGTGACATGCTCATTCTTCAGGCCGATTCGGCCTGAAGACACTCCCTCCTTTGGACTAGGCCCATTCATTGGGCCTAATCCGAAACGTAGTGCGCGGCTGGATGTCGATGCAGTGCACCGGCTTTCAGTTGCGGTGACCCGTCTTTTGGACCAGGACCTGAGGCGGCCTCCGCTTCAGGTTAAGGTAAAAAAAACTCCGTCTGAACTTACCCTAATAGTACCAGCCAATACAATACAGGTGAAGCTAGGCTGAAGACTCTATCATGGAAACCACCAAAAATCTGTGCAGGACTTTTATATCTGCAGATTTCAGATTTGAAATGGCAGACACCTGGTCGACCCCATTATAGTCAATGGTGGTCTACCGATGACTGTGTGTAACTGCTAAAACAGTGGTCCATTGCTCCGTCGTTCTTCTGTGGATCTTCTGGCGGACCCGAACGATAGAGACTACTGTAGAGCAGATGTCAACCTAGCCTAAGATATCATTTTGGCTGCACAGTGAACACTGTAAAAACAAATCCTGTAAGGGGGCGTTCACACTACCGTTGGTGTCCGATTGCAGTGTCCGTTGCTACTGTCCGTTCAAGATTTTAGCAACGGACACTAGATGTGTCCGTTACAATTTCCATTCATTTCAATGGGATTTCATCTGGTGTCCGTTTGTGTCCTTAAAGAGGACCTTTCACCATATCCGGGCACAGGCAGTTCTATATACTGCCAGAAAGCTGACAGTGCGCTGAGTTCAGCGCACTGTCGGCTTTCCCGATCTGTGCCCGGTGTGAAGAGCTTACGGCCCGGTACCGTAGCTCTTCTATGGTCAGAAGGGCGTTTCTGACCATTAGCCAGAGACGTCCTTCTGCCTCGCGGCGCCAATCACGCTGTACTGTGGAGCGGGGAGGAACGCCCCCCTCCCTCTGCTCACACAGCTCGTCCATAGACGGGTATTATCAGGAGAGGGAGGGGGTGTTCCTCCCCGCTCCACAGTACAGCGTGATTGGCGCCGCGAGGCAGAAGGACGTCTCTGGCTAATGGTCAGAAACGCCCTTCTGACCATAGAAGAGCTACGGTACCGGGCCGTAAGCTCTTCACACCGGGCACAGATCGGGAAAGCCGACAGTGCGCTGAACTCAGCGTACTGTCAGCTTTCTGGCAGTATATAACACTGCATGTGATATGGTGAAAGGTCCTCTTTAAGGGTCCGTTAACAACCATGTCCGTTTTTTCAAGCGGACAGAGAAATCACACATGCAGGATTTTTTTGTCCGTTTGAAAAAACGGACAGAAAGTGTCCGTTTTTTATTTAACATTGAGGTCTATGGGCAACGGACATATAACGGACAGTAACTGATGGCCATCAGTTACAGTCCGTTATTTTCTGTCCGTTTATTTTCTGCACATGCTCAGAAAGCATAAACAGCAAAAAGAAAAAAACGGACAGTATAAAAAACGGACACTAACTGATGCTAAGGGCTCGTTCACATCTGCGTTCACTGTCCTTATTGCAGGTTTCCGTTTCCTGCATAAAACAGAGGCAGGAGACGGAAACCTGCAGGAGACTTTCTCACCCATTCATTTGAATGGGTGAGAAAGCTGTCCGGCCGTGCGCGGCAGTGAGCGTTTTGCGCTCTCCGCCGCGAAACCGGGTTTTATAATCCGGACACAGAGTTGGACATGCAGTACTCTGTGTCCGGATAAAAAAATCCGGTTTCGCGGCGGAGAGCATAAAACGCTCACCGCCGCGCATGGCCGGACCCGGTCTATGGTTTCCGTCTTCTGCCATGCAGAAGACGGAAACCATAGAACGGAGACATGAACGCAGGTGTGAACCCAGCGTCACTGATACTAATGTGTCCGTTTTTTTAACTGATCCATTAAATGGATCAGTTAAAAAAACGAACACATTAACATCAGTTAGCATCAGTTAGTGTCCGTTAATGTCCGTTATGATAGATGTCCTTTTTTTTCTTTTAAACGGACACCTTCATAACGGACACCAACGGTAGTGTGAACGCCCCCTAAGAATGTTGTGCAAACGCGTTTTTCTCCAATTCCTCCAATTCCACCCCATTTTTCTCCAGCTTCCCAGTACATTGTACAGAATATTTAAACGGTACCATAAAGAAGAACAATTTGGCTCGCAAAAATTAAAGAAGCTGTCCAAGATAAAAAATATTTTTTAAATTAGGCCAGGGAAGGTAAAAAAAAAATAAAACCTTACACACCTGTTCCCGATCTCTCCCAGCGTGGTCCTACTGCTCGACGATCATCTTTTGCTGCAAGTCCTTGTTGGCTTTGACGTGTCCGGTCCCTTTCCATAGACGTCGCCAATTAGCGGCCTAAGGAAAGGACAAGGAACGTGACACACCAATCAGCAACCTCGGCAGTCACCTGTGGTGGGGAAAAGGGCGGAGCTGGAGGACCTGCTCTGGGGCCAGGACAGGTGATGCTACGCTCACACCTGCATTCGGGTTCGGCTTGGGGACCCCACGAACGGAAACCTAATCTGATTTAAAAAGTGGTTACCGCAGAAACCTGTGTATTCTGTAAACTATAATGGGGTCTACTGGGTTTCCGCCCGAAAAAGGTGCAAAAATGCAGAGAAAAGTCCTGCTTACAAACGGATTCGGGGATGGAAACCTCGAAAGGAGACCAGGTGCAAGTGTCAACCTAGCCTCAGTAAGTTATTTTTTTTTTTTGCGGTTTTTGTAACACCTTCCCTAGTCTAAAGTAAAAAAAAAAAAAATATCCTGAACAACCCCTTTAAGGCCAGGCCCCATGGGATGACCCACGGCAGAGGCCGCCTCAGGTTCCGGTCCAAAAGATGGGGAGCTACGACTGAAAGCCAGTACACTGCACCGGCATCTAGCTGCGCGCTCCACTCTGGATTAGGCCCAATGAATGGCCCTAGTCCGGAGGAGGGAGTGTCTCCAGGCTGAATTGCGAGGCGAACCAACCTGAATAACGAGCACCTCGCTTCACCTCCTGAGCAGCTCCCATTGATTTCAATGGGTGCCATCTTTTTAGTCAGGATTTTCAGACGGATACAGCCTCAAAACCCTGACCAAAAAACTCAGTGTGAACTTACCTTTAGAGGGAGCCTTCACACGGAGTAAACGCCCGTGTATTTTTGCAAAATACGGGTGTAACAAAATACACGATGTAACGCGGAGCACGATCTGGCACGTATACACGTGTCAGCAGATTGTGCGCTCAAAAAGATCCCATCATTTCAATGGGAGTTACGAGGGTATACGCCGCGTTATTTAGCAAAGTAACGTGGCGTATACACTCATAGGGGCTAGTTCACATGTGAACTGCCCGCACGGGTTTTGACACCGAGAGAGCCGCGGCGAGCCGCGTCTCTCTGGTCAAAACCCGCCTGCCGCGACCATCGCGGTCGCGGCTTTCCCCTCCGCTGTCGGCTCAAATGAATGAGCCGACATAGGAGGGTGCTGCCAGGGGGAAAGCCGCGTGGCCTGAAGATAGGGCAGGTTGTTTCTTTTCTGCCGCTAGCGGAAAAAAGAAGCCTGGTGGTCTGCATAGACCACCATTGTAAAGGGGCGGATTTTGAAGCGAAATCCGCTGTCAAAATCCGCCCCTTTGCCCATGTGTGAACTAGCCCTAACTCCCATTGAACTCAATGGGATATTTTTGAGTGCTCAAACTCTGACACGCCGTATACGTGCCAGATCACGCTCCACGTTACATCGTGTGAATGCACCCTACACGTGTAAAAATACATGTGTAAAAATAAGACTCCCATTGACTTCAATGACATTTTACAGGCGTAAAAAATATCATTGAAGTCAATGGGAGTCTTATTTTTACACGTGTATTTTGCAAAAATACACGCGCGTCTACTCCATGTGAAGACTCCCTTATTGTGGCAAAAACAGCGCCGCAAAACTCTGTGTGAACGCACCCTCATACAACTTTGTGAACGGAAACACACGTTAAAACAATAAAAAAATATATGTATATGTTACATACCTCCCAACCGTCCCGATTTCCTCGGGACATTCACGAATTCGGTGTCCTGTCCCGCGGTCCCGGTCAGCGGGAGGCATGTCCTGATTTCAACTCATTGGTGTCCTCCGGCATGGCATGACACTGGGGCAAATGAAGGGGGGGACATGAATCTAGGGGCAGAGATGGGGGGGACATGAATCTGGGGGCAGAGATGAGGGGACATGAATCTGGGGGCAGAGATGTGGGGACATGAATCTGGGGGGCAGAGATGGGGGGACATGAATCTGGGGGGCAGAGATGGGGGGACATGAATCTGGGGGGCAGAGATGGGGGGACATGAATCTGGGGGCAGAGATGGGGAGACATGAATCTGGGGGCAGAGATGGAGGGACATGAATCTGGGGGCAGAGATGGCGGAACATGAATCTGGGGGCCGTGATGGAGGGGACATGAATCTGGGGGCAGAGATGGGGGGACATGAATCTGGGGGCAGAGATGGGGGGACATGAATCTGGGGGCAGAGATGGAGGGACATGAATCTGGGGGCAGAGATGGCGGAACATGAATCTGGGGGCAGAGATGGAGGGGACATGAATCTGGGGGCAGAGATGGGGGGACATGAATCTGGGGGCAGAGATGTGGGGACATGAATCTGGGG
This sequence comes from Leptodactylus fuscus, assembly GCF_031893055.1. Classification (NCBI taxonomy): domain Eukaryota; kingdom Metazoa; phylum Chordata; class Amphibia; order Anura; family Leptodactylidae; genus Leptodactylus; species Leptodactylus fuscus. The sequence continues at coordinate 34,078,505 of NC_134268.1, forward strand.
GGCAGAGATGTGGGGACATGAATCTGGGGGGCAGAGATGTGGGGACATGAATCTGGGGGGCAGAGCTGGGGGGACATGAATCTGGGGGGCAGAGATGGGGGGACATGAATCTGGGGGCAGAGATGGGGAGACATGAATCTGGGGGCAGAGATGGGGAGACATGAATCTGGGGGCAGAGATGGCGGAACATGAATCTGGGGGCAGAGATGGAGGGGACATGAATCTGGGGGCAGAGATGGGGGGACATGAATCTGGGGGCAGAGATGGGGGGACATGAATCTGGGGGCAGAGATGGGGGGGACATGAATCTGGGGGCAGAGATGGAGGGGACATGAAACTGGGGGCAGAGATGTGGGGACATGAATCTGGGGGCAGAGATGTGGGGACATGAATCTGGGGGCAGAGATGGGGGGGACATGAATCTGGGGGCAGAGATGGAGGGGACATGAAACTGGGGGCAGAGATGTGGGGACATGAAACTGGGGGCAGAGATGTGGGGACATGAATCTGGGGGCAGAGATGGGGGGACATAAAACTGGGGGCAGAGATGGAGGGGGGACATGAATCTGGGGGCAGAGATGTGGGACATGAATCTGGGGGCAGAGATGGAGGGGGGAATATAATTTACAGGTGACTATGGGAGGATTATAATGTGTGTGGGCACATGAAAAATGAATGAGAATGGGCGGAGTCAACATAAAAGTGGACGGAGTTAAGTCTGCCGCGGCGTCCACGCGCGCCGCATGTTTTGTCCCTCTTTCGGCTCTTCAAAAGTTGGGAGGTATGCTATTATGGCATATGGAAGGCATGGAGACAAAAAAATCAAAATCAAAAAAATTCCTGTGGCAGGAAGGGGTTAATAAACCTCCAACAATGTATTTTAAGGGCTAGTTCACACGTGGGCAAAGGTGAGGTTTTTGACAGCGGAATTCGCTTCAAAAACCGCTCCTTTAGGGTCAGTTCACACGTGAAAACCGCCTAGCTTATTTGTGCGAGGTAAAAAACCTCGGGGAGTTTTTTTTACGCTGTTTTTTGCATTCCACGCGGTTTTTGACGAGGTTTTTGACGCGGTTTTCGCTAGCGGTTTTCGCTAGGGTTTTTTTTTCCTATATGTGCTATAGAAACTGCAAGCGAAAACCGCGCGGTTTTTTGCAAAAAACCGCGCGGTTTTGTGTGCAAAAAACCGCGCGTTTTTTTACCGCGCGGTTTTCGCCTTCCATTCACTTCTATGCAATTCTTCAGGCGTTTTCCGCCTGAAGAAAGGTCATGTCACTTCTTCAGGCGAAAAACGCTAGGAGGAAAAAAAAAGCTAGTGGTCTACATAGACCACCATGTTAAAGGAGAGGTTTTTGAAGCGAATTCCGCTGTCAAAAACCTCCCCTTTGCCCACGTGTGAACTAGCCCTTAACATGGTGGTCTATGTAGACCACTAGCTTTTTTTTTCCTCCTAGCGTTTTCCGCCTGAAGAAGCGACATGACCTTTCTTCAGGCGGAAAACGCCTGAAGAATTGCATAGAAGTGAATGGGAGGCGAAAACCGCGCGGTTTTTTGCACACAAAACCGCGCGGTTTTCGCCTGCAGTTTCTATAGCACATATAGGGAAAAAAAAACCTAGCGAAAACCGCGTCAAAAACCGCGTGGAATGCAAAAAACAGCGTCAAAAAAACTCCCCGAGGTTTTTTACCTCGCACAAATAAGCTAGGCGGTTTTCACGTGTGAACTGACCCTAAGTCAGTCACTGCAGTGTGAATAAGACCTTATCGCTTCTCTTCTATTTTCTATCCTCTCTATCTGATTTTGACTTGGATAAACTGCATAAACCCCTTCCTGAGGTGTGAATGAAGCCTTAAACACGGGGCAGCCCTGGTATTTGGCCGTGCAGGGTCCTGACATGACTGTGTATTGTGTCTGGGAAGGTGAGGAGACCTGGCTGAGCTAGTAATGTGAGTATGAGGAGGAGGGTCATGGAGGAAGGTCGGTCACTTCCTGCCAATCCATAGTGAGCGCATTCTCCTGGGTCTTCACTACGGTAGGAGTCGCACTACTCCACTGTACATATTACTGAGGAGACTGAGGGAGGAACAGACGAGCGCGCAGCCTGAAGGGGGAGAGGAGCGCACAGAGCCGGAGCCTCAGTCAGGAGACACGAGCACTGCTCCGCACACCACCAAAGCGGCAGCAGCAGCAGCAGCAGCCATAGGACATAGGAACACAAGCGTGGAGGAGCCCGACACACATTGCTGGGGATTCCTATAGCAGCAACAAGTGAGAGATCTGCCCAAGTTTCTGTGGTGTCAGCCGCACAGCCTTACCATGAGGAATATGTGGATACTACTAAGCTTTGCCTTGCTGGCCCTGGTGTCTGGGGAGACGGTGAGTGATTGGCTACGACCCGAGGGGACTACAACTCCCAGCATGCCCTGACAGGTCGCCCAGGCTTCCTGCCTTATGTACATGGCTGGAGCTGTAGAAAGTTTTCTGGAGACTTCATGTTTTGGGTGGATTTGAAGCCATTTCTGCTGAAATCTGACACTTTACGTGCTGCAAAAAACAACAAGTAGGACCTAGAGAATCCTACAGAGCGTCCCTTTAATAGGATCGGTGGCCATGGGGTTAAGGCGTCCCATAGGATTGTTTATGACAATGCCCGGGCGGTGAGGGATTGGAAAGTTAAACTACACGGGCGATAGATTTTCCTGATGGGTTTCGGTGGATCCTAAAGATTTGTTGTAGGAACTTTGGAGGGATTTAGTTGTTCACCTCTGATCGGTTTGGGATCATTTCATAGGATTTTGCTTTGGTCGCCCCCCCCTGAGATTTGGTAGTAGGATTAGGAATCGGTTGCATCCTGTCAGGTTGAGATCTGTAGGATTGCACTTTTCTCCACATTTGATAGTTCTGATTTAGGGTTTCATGTGGTCACATCACAACAATTTGGGATCAGATTGTAGGATTGTAACTGATCACATCTAATTGTTTACTAGGATTGCACTTGGTCACATCTGATCAGTTCGTAGGATTGCACTTGGTCACATTTTATTAGTGGGATTGCACTTGGTTACATCTGATCAGTTCGTAGGATTGCACTTGGTCACATTTTATTAGTAGGATTGCACTTGATCACATATGATCAGTTAGTAGGATTGCACTTGGTCACATTTTATTAGTGGGATTGCACTTGGTCACATCTGATCAGTTAGTAGGATTGCACTTGATCACATCTGATCAGTTAGTAGGATTGCACTTGGTCACATTGTTTTTGTCACCTCTTATCAGTTTGGGATCAATTACTAGAATTGCATTTGTTCACATCCTATAAATCTGTGATCAGTTAGTGGGATTGCACTTGGTCACATCAGATCACTTTGTAGGATTAGGCTTGATCACACGTGATTGTTTTTGGCACGTCTGATCAGGATTGGTCACATCTGATCAGTTCGTAGGATTACACTTGGTCACTGATGATTGTTTTTGTCACGTCCTATCAGTTTGGGATCAATTACTAGGTTTGTATTTGTTCACATCTTATAAATCTATGATCAGTTAGTAGGATTGCACTTGATCACATCAGATCACTTTGTCGGATTAGACTTGATCACGTGATTGTTTTTGTCACGTCTGATCAGGATTGGTCACAGTAGGATTACACTTGGTCACTGATTGTTTTTGTCACGTCCTATCAGTTTGGGATCAGTTACTAGGATTGTACTTGTATGATCAGTTAGTAGGATTGCACTCGATCACATCAGATCACTTAGTAGGATTAGACTCCATATTGTATGATTTGTTTTTGTCACATCCAATCAGGATTGGTCAAATCTGATCAGTTGCTAGGATTGCACTTCTGCTGACATCTGATCATGTTGGGATTCCATAGCAGGGATTGAATTTATAATAGAAATTTCATTATTTGTTTCGGTGACGTAAACGCAACATTTGTCATCATCATCATCGGCTGTTACGTGTGAAAAATCGTTACGTTCATGACCCACCCTAACGGCAAACGAAAGTGGTTACGCGACGTCAGCCCGGGGAACAATCGCAGTAATTAGGATCATTTTGGTCTTGTTACTAAATACAGACTTTTGCAAAAAGGAAAATGAAAGGTTAATTACCCACGATCCGTAATCTCTGCGTCCTGTAGTAAACCATCCTTCCCTATAATTTTATAAAGTTTATGTAGGGACATTGTATGGACTATAGACCCCCAGGGGTCCCTGGGTCTCCTAGGATTGGATCTGTAGTATATATGCACCAGCCCTGTATATAGGGGGCATCACAATGTGATTATATGTATGATCATGGCATCAGGGTTCTCCTTTATTAGAGTAGGGGGCACTGCCGTGTATCAATAAAATGTTTATCGCCATAATTATTATGGGTCTAAACGACAAAAATGACAGTAAAAATTCCAAATTAGGAGGACGACGGATCCTTGCACTCACACGTTTTATGGCGTTGGAGGGGGGGGACATTTTAAGAGCTGCTAAAGTTTCAGTAACTTATTAATTGAGGGCTGGAGGAATTAGGCCCCCCCCTCCCCAGTGCTTCAGCTGTGTTTATGATATCCCCGCACCCCTCCTCCACTTCCTGCTGGAGCTTCATCCACTCCAGATTCCCCCCTTTTGTTGACAGAGTCCTGCAGACCAGCACACTCTGAAAACTTGTTTGGAGAGTCCCAGTATGTAGTGGGGAGGGGAGGGGGCTTCTGCGCCAGCTTTCTCTTCTTGTTGATGTTTTGGGTGGGTTTTTCCTGCAGGTTCGATGCCCTGGATATGTAATAGTCTGATATTGTTAGTGCTTTACCAGGAGGAAATCATCATTTTTATTTTTTTTTTGCTGTTTTTCGTGAACGTCATCCAAGACCCCGGGGCAGTTGTGAAAATTATTTTCCGACTGACATAAATCTCTCTGGAATTTTTTTTAACCCATGGGTTTATAGGAAAGAAAAGCTCAGATCACACATGAATGTGGATTGCAGGGTCCTGCCCTGGAGTGCACACTGTCTAGACTGCAGAGTGCTTGTGAAACGCGCCAAACTGCTGCTGCTGCGGGTGAAACTATGTGCACACCAGGCGCGTTCTTTATGTGGTTGTAATACTAAAGATATCTGACGTACCATGGACTGGATCATGAATGACTCTCTGCTAGATTTATGACTAATTCATATTAGTTCAATGGACTGTATTATTTATATAGTGCCGACGTATTCTGTTGCGTTGTACACCGTCCCTGTCCTCAGTCTAACTTCCTTGTTCCACTTACGGTCTGCGATCGGAAGAAAATTAAAGGGGATGTCCAAGAATAGCAAGAAATTGGGGCTAAGTCTCTATTCACTTTACGTTTTGTTTTTTTACATCCAGATCTGCGTAATGTTAAAGAGCAAAAACAAAAAACGGACACAAACGTTGGGCGCCTGTTTAAAAAAAATTTCATTTTTTAATTCTTCTTAAGACTAACACAGACGTATAATATACTGCAGTACAAATGGTTCGCAAAATTATGCATAATGCGTTTCCCCTGCGTACTGCAACGTGGGGCCTTACGGTAAAGGTGCGCTGCGGAGGGCTGTGATTGGCCGTAATGGTCGTGCGTTGTCGGCGTAAACAAGCACTGGAATGACGTCATTGGAATGGGTTTTTTTGGTCAACATCGCCCCCTGTCTGTGCCTCAGTTTCTGCTAATCTTGGACATCCCATTGTGATTAGCTGCACAAAAGCTTTTTCCAACCTTGAAATATGATCTGTAGCCGTGATGGCGAACCTATGGCACGGGTGCTAAAGGTGGCACTCAGAGTCTTCTCTTTGGGCACCCATCCGTGGAACAGATTATACTGTGTGGGGGCCATCATGGAGCATGGGGGCCACTGTGCAGCAGATTGTACTGTGTGGGGGCCACTGTGCAGCCGATTGTACTGTGTGGGGGCCACTGTGCAGCAGATTGTACTGTGTGGGGGCCACTGTGCAGCCGATTGTACTGTGTGGGGGCCACTGTGCAGCCGATTGTACTGTGTGGGGGCCACTGTGCAGCCGATTGTACTGTGTGGGGGCCACTGTGCAGCCGATTGTACTGTGTGGGGGCCACTGTGCAGCCGATTGTACTGTGTGGGGGCCACTGTGCAGCCGATTGTACTGTGTGGGGGCCACTGTGCAGCCGATTGTACTGTGTGGGGGCCACTGTGCAGCCGATTGTACTGTGTGGGGGCCACTGTGCAGCCGATTGTACTGTGTGGGGGCCACTGTGCAGCCGATTGTACTGTGTGGGGGCCACTGTGCAGCCGATTGTGCTGTGTGGGGGCCACTGTGCAGCCGATTGTACTGTGTGGGGGCCACAGTGGAGCAGAAACCTCTATAAAGCCCCATTCGTATGACCATATTTTGCAGGTCTGTAATTGTGTACAATTGTGGATACGCACATTATTAAGGTTAAATTGCTGTGTTGGCACTTGGTTTTGGGTTGCAGTTTGGGAACTCGGTCTCTAAAAGGTTTGCTATCACTGGTCTATATAGTGACCATATTTCCCAGACTGTCCCCTGTCTGGAGACCCAGACTCTCAATACTATAGACATCTATGATACCGTGAGTCACCGGTTCACCGTGGGACTTGTCTCCTGTTCTGCAATCATGATGGGACTGTAGTCCTGCAGTAAGGCCGTGATTCACTGTATCATAGTTACTATGATGCTGTGAGTCCAGGTCTCCAGTCTGGGAAATGTGGACCATGTATTACCGACTACTAAAGCTAGTGTGTAGCTCTAACCTTATCCATATGTGTATGGCAGGGGTCTCTTTGGATTGGATTTGAACCCAGGTTGCCAGCGATGAACTGACTGGTGCACCATACCATCAACCCATAACATGCAATGTATAATTTGCTATACTGTGAGATAGCGGTATATATGGTATTCCATGTATGTGTGTGTGTGTGTGTGTATATATATATATATATATATATATATATATATATATATATATATATATATATATTCACCAATGTAACAACCGCCCACTTGTTCCTTTCTGTCTGGCTTCTCGCAGGACGTAACGTCTGGTAGACTACGCAATTGTATGTTGAAATAAAAGCAGACAGCGACAGATACATTTTTTTTTTTTCTTTTATGTCTGTATAACATGGCCTTCTTTTGTGTTTGTATCCATTAAGCAGGTCTTGGAAACAAGATATGAATCTAACCTTTGCTTTTCCTTATTATAGGGGAATTATAATCTGATATAGTAATGGCATTGTGTTACGATTTGACCAATAAGACCCCCACCAGACCTAAAAATGGAGGGGTCACAGATCTGATTCCATAGCTGCTGCACGGCAGTGCCCCCCTAATTACCTGGCTGTGCTGAGAACTGCAGTTGGCCTTCTAAGTTTTATCTGAAATTCAATATAGTTACAACATACCTGGTGGAGTTTTTGGTATTATTGTGTCACGGCACGTTGCATGTGATGCATAAAGGGAGACGCTGAGATCTTTGACTGTGCAACAAGGAGTCGCAACATCCTTGGTGGTCGCAGTACAACTCCATTCAAGGAATCGCAGTGCAACAGTGATCTATAGATGCGGCCAACATTATTGTAGCCCCGGCCTTACCTTCCATCTAGGATTCCAGGTCATGTATTTAAGGTCTATTATACTGTACTATACACATCACAAACTTTGCAATGACCCCTGGCGGTTGGATAGTTTTTATAGGTTGGAGCAATGTGAATAGTAATTCTGCTCAACATTAGTAAAATTTTTGTAATTTTTTTTTCTTCTGAATAATAGAAAACAGTTCGGCAGAAAATGGAGTTGATAAACATCTCCACATTCCATAGTATGAAGGGGGGTAAAGGGCGGACCTTGTTCTGGGACCAGAAAAAAAAATCCCTGCCAATGAACAAGGGGTCCTGGAAGCAATTGAGGGAAAATGAGATTCCTGAACAAAACCAGCTGTCCTGGCCCCTATGGCTGAAAACTAGTATTGTATCGTCCGGGCGTGCCAAGGCCGCAGGCTTCACAGTGACCTGAAGCCGGATCACTTGTGTGTACATACTTATAGGATCGTGTGGTATAATCCATTCACGGAGCCTGTACTGATGGGATGTATTCACATGCTCTTATTTATTTGCACATTGCATTTATCAGTACTTTATATACCCGGGCCTGAGGCTGGATTAACATGACCATAATTCTAGCCATATTATAGGGACTTTATTATAGCCATGACCTAAGTTTGGGTCATCAAACCCGTGGTCAGGATGGAATTTACAACTGTAATGTGGACGTATCTTGGCTATGTGAAAGGATTGGAGCTTTGGCCATCACTATGTAGGGGCGAGGGAGACCCTACGTATTCACGTGTGCTGACTGCTATATAGACTGTCTTAGAAAAAACACTTTGAACAATTCCTGCACCGCATATGTAATAAAGTGGTTTTCTGGCCTTAAAGAGGACCTTTCATCAGTTGGGACACATGTGGTTTTATATATAACTGGAAAGCCGATAGTGCACTGAATTCAGCGCACTATTGGTTTTCCCGATCTGTGCTCCGGGTGAGGAGCTATCGGTGCCAGTACCGTAGCTCTTCACTGTCAGAAGGGCGTTCCTGACAGTAAGTCTGGAATACCCTTCTTCACAGCAGCGCCTATAGCACTGTACTGTGAGTTTGGGGAGGAACGCCTCGTCTATGGACGACCACTATCAGGAGGGGAGGGAGGCAAAAACCGCTTCAAAAACTGCTAGTGTTTTTTTTTCAAGATCCATACACTGTGCTGGAGGAAAAAACTCAAAACTCCTCAAAAAAAGCTCCAAAAACCACTTAATGTCAAAAAAAACGCTTCAAAAAACCATTTCCTAATTCCCAAAGCGGATTTTTTTCCTTACCAAATTCCTTGACCCCTAACTACGTGTGACCTTTAAGAGGCTCATTTGCATAGTGAAGGAAACTGTAATATTTTGGCACTGTTTTGCAAGGGGAAAACACTTTGATTCAGGTGCTCCTAACCTATCTATGCTGGGTACTGGTAACCGACTCGGTTTAAAGTTTTCTTAACATGGTGCTATTACAGACTGGTATGGTAGTCAGGTATTTTGTGTATAAAAGGGATTATATACCAAGAGGGGAATGAAGTAATCCTATGAAGTCTGTATTCACACTGGTGTATTTTTCATGCTATGTCTTATGATATCACTCTGAATGTGAAGTTCAGCTTCTCTGTGCCTGCTGTACAGTTGAATGCAGGTTTATTGTCCCCCATTAGCCCGGGGTCACATTTATCACTTGTGTGCGGCCACTTGTTTTATGCCTGACGTTTTTGTGCTCCGTCCAGTCTCGACATACGTAAACCAATCTATAGCGATTGTGTCAGCAAAGGACAAGTCTGACCATGGGATACGTAACAAGCCCTAAATGTGTCTGCGAAGCTCCACAACACTTGTTCACACAGTGGAGTTTTGATGCTTATTAACCCATCTAGGCCCTGACTGATACATAGATATCATTTATATACATACGTATATCCGAGGACATATAGAGGGTCATAGATAATTTATTCAATGTAGTTTTTGTTCTACTTGCAGTTTTTCTTTTGTCGTTTTTCAATTTTTAATATTTCTGATTCTTGGGGAAACAAAGCTCCCATTATGGTGAGTGGTTCCAGCGTGTTTAATGCAGGGCTTTGACATCTGTTCAGTTGCAGCGGAGCCAGGTCAGATTAGTATGGCCGCTCCTCGCGGTCAGCATTGCCTCCGTCGGCTCGATCTGCTGTTTGTTGTGTAACAGTAATTGCCTGTGCCTGGTGTAATGGAGCAAGGAACGTGGAGATCAGAACGTAGCGTCAAGCCCAAAGCTTGGCCCTCCAAACCTAACCTGTGACCCTAGTGGAGGAGCGTGGCCTTCAGACAATCTATCATCATGGACGGTTTTTTGATAAGATTAACTTAAATGTTTATTTGGCTGAAATTTTCAGCCCTTTGAAATTGGGTTGAAAGGGCAGGTACAGCTAGTAACCATATCAGATCGACAAAGTGCACCTCTGGTAGTGCCGCCATGTTTGGAGGTGCATTCCCTGTACTGGGTAAGCTTTTCTACTATATCCAGGTCCTTTGGCTCCCAACAATCAGCTTTGCAGCAGGGAAGGCCGGAAGTTTCGGAGCCTCCCCTGCCAACACACTGATTCTCAGTCACATGACCGACTACGCTCTACTCTATGGACCTGCAGCAGGAGTAGAGCCGAGTCAATGATGTCACAGGGAGGAAGCGCACTGAGGCGTCCTGCACTCAGCAAATGTAATAATCGGAGGTGCTTCTATATTAGTAATAAAGCTTATCCAGTGCAGAGAATATACTGGTAACCTTTAGTTATTCCTGAATAACCCCTTTAAGGGATAGCTATAAAGGGGTGACCAGGTTTCTGAGATTGAGGGCCGGTGATCTGATGACTTGTGGCAGCTTTTTTTCTCTACGAGCGCTCCCATTGAAGTGAATGGGAAGTGCTCGCGTGTACGGCTTGGAATGAGGCGAGTGAGCCGTACACACGAGCACTTCCCATTCACTTCAATGGGAGCGCTCGTAGAGAAAAAAGCAGCCCATTCATTTCAATGGGGAGCACTCATATGCCGGCTCCCATAGGAATGAATGGGATCTGCTTTATACACGCTGATTCTGAACGTGTTTTAACGTTCAGAATCAGTCAGCGTATCCGTAGTGTGAATGGGCCCTTAGGTTGTAATAGGCACCTATAGACGTCTAGTGGGGCCATACTATGCCTGCATAAGCCAACATAAAGCGTCATGTTGCATTGTACTCCATATGAGAGAACTCTGTATAATGAGCCACAGGATCTCCTTGCATAGGGCCCTGTCCCATATATAAGTTCTACTAACCAAGAGCCCAACTGGGGTTTCCATATATTGGAGGTCCTAGTAACTGGATAACTTGTAATAAGCTTCAAACATGGTATCCTATTAATATTATAAATGTGAAAGTTTGTGAGTTTGGATGTTTGTGGGTTTGTGTGTTTGGATGTTTGTTCCTCAATCACGCAAAACCCGCTCGACCGATTTTGCTGAAAGTTTTCACAAACATAGTTAATACACCCGATTGCGCAATAGGCTACTTTTCGTCACAACAGCGCACATACGTTTGTGCCAGGACCCCCACAAACCCCAAACTCACACCACCATCTCTGCAATCTCACACACTTTGGACCATAGCAAGCCACAAAATTCCTATTGCCCTCTGCAGCCTCGCCCCTAACCCCACACAATCACATACACATATACTTTACCACTTTGCCCCTCACCTTAACGATACTCCAGGAGGCGCTCTTTAACGCTCCGGAGCAGCCATGTTTGCCGACCCCCACCGCTCTGACAATCTGCGACACCCCCCACCCATGTCAATACCCCTAGGAAGTCTAATAAATGCAAAAAAAAAAGTTTAAAAAAAAGTAAAAAACATATAAAAAGGATTAAAAATTTAAATCACCCCCCTTTCCCTAGAACACATATAAAAGTAGTAAAAAACTGTGAAACACATACATGTTAGGTATCCCCGCGTCCGAAATCGCCCGCTCTACAAAGCTATACAAATATTTTTCCTGTTCGGTAAACGCCGTAGCGGGAAAAATGGTCAAAAGTGCCAAACCGCCGTTTTTTTCACTCTTTTGATTCTGATAAAAATTTGAATAAAAAGTGATCAAAGCAATAACATTTCCCGAAAATGGTAGAACTAAAAAGTACACCCGACCCCGCAAAAAAAGACGCCCTATAAATCCCCGTACACGCACGTATAAAAAAGTTACGGCTGTTGGAATATGACGACTTTTCAAAAAAAAATGTTTTAACACAGTTTTGGATTTTTTTAAGGGGTCAAAATGTAAATAAAACCATATAAATTTGGTATCCCCGGAATCGTAACGAAACACAGAATACAGGGGACATGTCATTTTGGTTGCACAGTGAACGCCGTAAAACCAAAGCCCCTAAGAAAGTCGCAGAAATGCATTTTTTGGACAAATCCACCCCATTCTGAATTTTTTCCCTGCTTCCCAGTACGTTATACTGAATAAATAATGGTGGCATCATGAAGAAAAATTTGTCCCAAGAAAAATTAAGACCTCATATGGCTCTGGGAGCGGAGAAATAAAAAAGTTATGAGGTTTAGAAGGAGGGGAGTCAAAAATGAAAAACCAAAATCAAAAAATGCCATCGACGGGAAAGGGTTAACTTCAAATACTTCTGTCCCAAAGTCACTATGTAAAGTTTCTCACAACACCGTATATATAGCAGCTCAAATACAAAGTAACTTCAACACAAAAGTCTCACGTATTCTCTGAATTACAGCAAAAACAAGATACAAAGTTACATTTCATATCCCATACCTTATACACAGTACGAAAACCTTACCCGCGCCTGTGTATACCCACTGCTACAATCACCGCAGACGAAGTCGCGGGTACCAGCTAGTTGTCTATAATGGCCTTGCCCTATCTAAGCTCCCGGTAAGTGAGGGTTTCTAGGCGGAATCGCACTTTTAAGAACCCCGTCCTGTGTAAACGCCTTCATTGCTTTGCACCCACAATGACTTTGGTGTCAGGTTCACACGGATTGACCCTCTTATTACTTGTCATTCAGTTGCCCTGTTTTATCCTCTACTGCTTCAAAGCTTCCCTGGTCCTCCAGGTCTACGTGTGATCCAGATGTGGGTGATGTCACTGGGACGGCCGACCCTACGTCTTTGTCTCCAGTATACAAGCAGCCGTATTTTCTTAGGTGTCTTGTAAATTCCAGCTTGCCATAAAGCAATGATGGATAGAAAGAGAATCCCTGCAGGCCATACGGGCTGTTTATGAGAAGCTGTTGTCTTCATTTAAGTCTCCCGTATATTTTGGAATTTTTTTTTTTTCTCCATGAACAAAATATTTTCACACATTCTCTTCTCCGTTTTTTTTTTTTTTTTTGTTTTGTACTTCAGCAACTCTACCCCATTGACGGGTTTGAGGCTGAACTTCAATACCAAACACCCCCCTTACCAATCGTACAGTATTGTTTGGTATTCGATGAAGTTGCAGAGCTCACCCGGACGCTGGGGTCTTTTCAAGCAGCTGATCTGTAGGGGTCCCCTAATGATCACATATTGATGGCCAATCCTAAGGAAACATGAATCCTCAGCAAAAGTGAACTCAGAAAACCCCATTAGGGCTAGTTCACACGGGACTAGTGACTGCGTATTTTGGTCCTGATTTTGGACGGGAAACCGCGTCAGAATAGGACCAAAATGCGCCTGTCGTGGCTTCCCGCTCCAGAGTAGGCCTTAGTCCAGAGGGTACTGTCGGGAGGCGGAGGCTGGGGCTGAATCAGCCTGAAGAAAGGGCAGCACGCTTCTTTTTTGCGCGAGCGGGAACATACCGCTCACGGAAAAAAAGAACTTTAGCGGTCTACATACTGTAGACCTCTATTGTGAGGGGGCAGATTTTGAGGAGGATTCAGCGTCAAAATCTGCCCCCTCTTGCCCCATGTGAGATGACATTTTGCGGGCAAAGGATTTAGTTGCAGTGCGTGTTCTATGCTATGGCTACATCATTGACCCAAAAGTCAGCCCTGTAAATTTTCCCTTTCGCAGATGACAGATGGCGGTTTTTGTGCTTGGACACTTTAGCATCTTTGTTCGGTATGAGGTCCATGTGTTTTATTTTCTGCCTCTTGTTTACTCTCTAATCCCTCGCACTCACTAGATGAATAGGGGCCGTTTATTATTTTAGCACATCTTGAAAGGGTTTTTCAGAAGAAACATTTGTAATGATGAATGAGGTCGGCTACGGTAAACAATCCGGCATACTTCTCGCCTGTAAACACATTCGTAATGGACAAGGCTCCTCTATGTATGAAACGCACAAGGAGAAGGGTGTATGTTCAGCTGTGATATTTTCATCAGGTTATGGAGGAGGTCCTCACCGAAAAGCTAAAAAGTTGTAAACCTCTACAAACCCTACTGCTGAATATCTGCAGTGTGGTTCCTGGTCCGTAGGTGGCGCCATAAAAACCCCTCCATGAGTTTATGGCTTATGGGGTTTACTGGTTTTACATTGATATATAGGTATAGGAATTTTTCTTTTTATGTATGGCCTATCCTTAGCATTGGCCCAAAATATCTCATTGTTGGGGGCCAATAACTGGCCCCTGCATGGACCAGTTGATCAAAGCCACCGATGCTCAGACTATACACAGCACAGAGTGGGAAATGGGCGGTATAATGGCCGTGCGCCATCACCGTAGCTTAGCTCCCATAGACCTCAGTGGGAAAGCCAGGTTATAAATGACCTTTTTACAAAAAATCTGATGGGTCAGACTTTTTGTGAAGGTGTCCTATAGAGAAACTGGGTATACGTTACAGTAATGCTGCAATTTTACCCCTACTCATTGGCAACCAAGCCTTGCCTAGATTTTGACACGTTCCTTATGGGACTTTATGTACCTCAAAATGGTGAAAATACAACTCCTCCTGCAAAAACACGGACCATTACAGCTATATCGAAAGGAATAGAAAAAAAACCCAAAAACTATTTGAATTTGTGGATTTAAAGGCCCTTAATGGGTTAAAGGGACTGGGCAACTTCAAAAAATTTACAAGGCATGACATTTTGTAAAACCTAGAAAAAAAAACCAAAACCTAATTTACCAGTCTGGTCCTAGTCATTTCAGGGTCTTGCCGGGTTCCAGAACGGACTCGAAAGGACTGTGAAAAATGTCCATTTTTTTTTTACATCCGTTTCGTACCACGTCGTGTGAATGTAGGCTTAGTCTTACGAACCTTAAAGGCCTTATTCACACGGTAGTTTTTCTGCTCAGTATTGTAAGCCCAAACCAGAAGAGGAACAAAGCAGATTTTGTTGGTGGTTGTGACATAAAAATCCCAAGCAGAATTCTGTTGTGTGAACAGACCCTAAGGCCGGGTTCACGTGATTTTTTTTTGGTCTGGAATCGGAGGCAGAGGCCGACTCAGGTTCCGGTCCAAAATAGGGTAGCTGTGACTGGATGCCGGTGCAGTCGCGCACTCCGCTCCAGATTAGTCCCAAATGAATTGGCCTAGTCGGGAGGGAGGTGTCTTCAGGTGGATTCACGAGGCGACTCTGCCTGAAATAATGAGCATGTCCGTTCTTTTTTCCGGGAGCCGAAACAAGCCGTTTCCGGAAACAAAGAGCTGACCAGCTCCCATTTATTTCAATGGGAGCCGTCTTTTTGTTCAGGATTTTGAGGCCTCAAAATCCTGACCAACATACCCCGTGTGAACTCAGCCTCAATGTTCATGTCACGTGTGACGGTCGCACGTGACGCAGTAATAACAGTATGGATTACAGGCCATGGCCTTTGTCTTTTCACCCTTCCCTTTCTCCCTGCTAGCCATGCGTTGCAATGTGTAGGGGGCGGACATGGTATTGAACGTGACCTGTCTCCTCGTTGCAGGTGTGACACTATTTTGCATCTTAACCGTGGAAAAATTTTAACCCAGCTTTGGCCGCCGCTGAGCCGGGGACACCTGCTTGGAAACTGAAGCAAATATTATCAGAAAGCTGTTAATGAGAAGCCGAAAGCCGCGCGGATTATTGATTCATGGAATGATGTAATCGCTGGGGGGGAGACTTTATGCCGGCTGCCTTTTATAAATGTTTTATTGGGTCGGAAATGAAATTTTTAATTCGACATTGGCAGCGAGTAAATAAATGTTTATTTCCACCAAAAGGCGGAATGTCACTAATTAAAGTTTTATTACGTGTAAACGCAATTATGGCGGCGGCGGCGGGCTCGGCTTTACGGTATAAATATTAGATCAGTGCAGTTCTGTCTGTTTTATGTTTGCTGATGGGATAAGCGTGGTTAGTATTCCTGCTAGGTCTCTGCCGGGATTTACACCTATAAGTTGAATTGTAGCTTCTTCTTTTTTTTTCGGTTCTTTGTAACTTTTGGTTGTATTCATTATCCGTTCGTTGTTTGATCCCCTCGCTGTAGGATCGCGGCCGCTGTCGGGTTTCTGTGTTTTGCATTACTTTCTAGTAAAAATAAAACCGCCTATAGTCGTTGAATCAATATATTTTTTTTTTTTTATCAAGTTAAGGCTTTTAAGTTGAGGTGTTGGTAGTTTCCACAGGGGTTGTTAACTGTAGGTGGCGCTATAGATGTGGCCACCCCTGGTCCGTTAATGGGAGTCTGTCACCAACAACCAGCCATATGACGGGAAAAATCAAGTAGTGTTTCCCGTTGAAAATCGATGTCTTTGTTGCCCAGATATTGCTGTTTTTTTTCAATATGCAATTGAGCTGTATCGAGCAACAAGGGTGTTGCCATTGCTCCAAAGGGGTAATCGGCAACACCATCGTTCTCTAAAGAACTCATTTGCATGTTGTCAAAATTAGTGCTATCTGGGCAAGAGGGAAAACTCCCTTGGATTGAGGTGACCATAACCTATGTATCTGCGGGGCTGGGGTGATAGGCTCGTCTCGTCTCTGAGGACACACACACTCCCTTTAAGATGTCCATACACCTTCAATAACTATTGATGAGAAACTTTAGACCAATATCTGCTCTTCCTAACTCCACCATACACTTGTGTGTTCGGGTTGACCAAGCACACCGAATTTCTTAGTAGGGAGAGGGGAGTTAGTCACTGTCCGATGCCTGCCATTGGCTTATGTCGTGGTTAGAGAGGCGGCGCAACTAGCCATTGGCCAACTTCCTCCTAAACATGTATGCCCTGGTTACCTGAGCAGCTCTTGTGCCGTGTATAGGAGGAAAAAGAGAGTTTCTCGACTATTTCCCCATGAATAAAAGGATCGAGTAGTTGAAGTCCAAGTTCCTGATCCTTATTCCCCCTCCCCCCCCCAACATCAGCCTGGCGAGAGTCCGAAAGATCCCATACTCCTTAGATGGTTGGCCGAAGCCACCAAAATCGTTAGGATTAGCCAACGTATCTCTGTGTATATGAATTGCTTTAGGCCTTAATTCACAAGTCCATTTATTGTGAAAGTTAACATAGGTTGATGCGCCATAGAAAAAATTATATTCGGGTGTAAACGAAAAATCGATCCAATGTTAAGCAGGGACTTTTCGGTCCAATGACCTTCATCATGCCAGATCAATGTGTGAAGTACAACGAGCCTCCATTGTGTCTCAGGTTCCGCTCCAAAATACGTTGAGCTGCACTGCATCCAGTTGCGCACTCCGCTCCGGATTAGGCCCAAATGAATGGTCCTAGTCGGGAGGAGGGAGCGTCTTCAGGCGGATTCGCCTCGCGAAGAATGAGCATGTCGCTTCTTTTTTCTGGGAGCCGGAACAAACAACCCTAATACTGATTTTTGCATCGGGGCCCGAACCTATATTTGGTTTCAATAGGGTACCTATGATTATTACATGGGTATATTTGGTTTCCATATGGTAGATTTGCCTAGTTCCGCATTGATACTGAAGTGGACGTGGCATTTTTATCCATTCAGTGGACTTGCTGAGCGCACGCACACACTATATTCCATGCTAGGCTATATCTCTATTTATAAACCCTCCCTTTGTACTGATTTGCATTTGTTACCGGCGTCCGCCATGAAGTTAATATGCCGCTCAAGGCTTTCCATTTATCACCACGTAGATGGTATATTTTGTGCCTTACGTCTGGCGGTGAGTTATAATGCACCTATAATGTAGTGTTTTTCTATATCTTCTCGCCTGCAGGTTCCAATAGATGTAATTTTACAGCTAAAATATCCCTCTTCCCATTTCCGAGTCGTCATCCTCATCACGTCCTAGTGGTGTTGATCGCAGCCTGTGAATAGCTATGAATGTATGCTGATGGAGGGCCTATTTTTTTTCGCTGTTGACCGCGTTAATGTATTGTAATGGGCCCGTTCCTACCCCATTGGGATACGGTATACGCTTTTTGTTTTCATGTATCTTCCAGTCTATATGGGATCTGGATCCTGTTGTATGAGTGGTCAGCATATGTCTATTGTGTTATATACAATGAGCTGTGAGTGTGAAGTGTGTGTATGTGTATATATATATATATATATATATATATATATATATATTTTTGTTTTGTTGGGTTTTTTTTTCGCTTTCTCGTGTTCTTTCCATGCCCGTAGTGTCACGGGGATTGCACCTTTCTATTGTTTCCATGCTTGTGATGTGTCTATGAATCTAACCCTCTGAATACGAGAAATGTAGTGTTTGCTTTTCTTCTTTCTATCAGTATAATTTTTGTTTTTTTTATTTTTTCCTCCATTTCTATTTTCCACCGAAGTGGCTTTGACTGCGCTTCTAGATGCGAGCTGATACTGTACGTTCACGTCTATTGTTTGGCTTTGTAGTTGCTCCTAACAATCTGCTCTAGTTGTTCTAGTTATTATCCCTTGTCTACTTACATACAAGGTCGTCTTTCAGAAAAAAATATGTGGACTGTTTTCCATAGGGCTTGATGAATAATTTTTTTTCAACACAAGTAGCGCTCTGTTCAGTGTCGGGTAAAAGTCGCTTGCACAGAGTAATAACCTTGTACGACATGAACCATCTGGGGCCTACTTCAGAACTAGACGTCTTCAAGTGCACTAATCTTTATTTTAGGTCAGAGGATTTATTATTGTACTTACCACTATTATCGCCCTTCAATAGCTTTCCTGGCCGACCACCTTGTATGGTTGCCCTAGGTCAGTGATGGCGAACCTTTTAGAGACCGGGTGCCCAAACTGCAACCCAAAACCCACTAATTTATCACAAAGTGGAAACACGGCAATTTAACCTTAATACTGTGCGGATCCACAATTGTGGGAAATTATGTTCCTGCAAAATATGGACTTGTGAATGGGGATTTACAGAGCTTTCAATTTACAAACAGCTTTTTACTGCATTTGGTATAATTTTGAACAAGTCATGTTCATTTACAAAGATCTGTTTTCTAACGATCGTGCAATGTTGTTGTGACCTGTAATAATATCACATGTCTGCTATAAAACAAATGTGATATAAATAGTGAAAGGCCCTCACTCAGTCCAATCTGCTCCACAGAGTATAATCTGTTCCACAGTGACTTCCACAGAGTATAATCTGCTCCACAGTGACCTCCACAGACTATAATCTGCTTCACAGTGACCTCCACAGAGTATAATCTGCACCACAGTGACGTCCACAGAGTATAATCTGCTCCACAGTGACCTCCACAGAGTATAACCTGTTCCACAGTGACCTCCACAGAGTATAATCTGCTCCACAGTGACCTCCACAGAGTATAATCTGCTCCACAGTGACCTCCACAGAGTATAATCTGCTCCACAGTGACCTCCACAGAGTATAATCTGCTCCACAGTGACCTCCACAGAGTATAATCTGCTCCACAGTGACCTCCACAGAGTATAATCTGCTCCACAGTGACCTCCACAGAGTATAATCTGCTCCACAGTGACCTCCACAGAGTATAATCTGCTCCACAGTGACCTCCACAGAGTATAATCTGCTCCACAGTGACCTCCACAGAGTATAATCTGCTCCACAGTGACCTCCACAGAGTATAATCTGCTCCACAGTGACCTCCACAGAGTATAATCTGCTCCACAGTGACCTCCACAGAGTATAATCTGCTCCACAGTGACCTCTACAGAGTAAAATCTGCTCCACAGTGACCTCTACAGAGTATAATCTGCTCCACAGTGACCTCCACAGAGTATAATCTGCTCCACAGTGACCTCTACAGAGTAAAATCTGCTCCACAGTGACCTCCACAGAGTAAAATCTGCTCCACAGTGACCTCCACAGAGTATAATCTGCTCCACAGTGACCTCCACAGAGTATAATCTGCTCCACAGTGACCTCCACAGAGTATAATCTGCTTCACAGTGACCTCCACAGAGTATAATCTGCTTCACAGTGACCTCCACAGAGTAAATTCTGCTCCACAGTGACCTCCACAGAGTAAAATCTGCTCCACAGTGACCTCCACAGAGTATAATCTGCTCCATAGTGACCTCCACAGAGTAAAATCTGCTCCACAGTGACTTCCACAGAGTATAATCTGCTCCACAGTGACCTCCACAGAGTAAAATCTGCTCCACAGTGACCTCCACAGAGTATAATCTGCTCCATAGTGACCTCCATAGAGTAAAATCTGCTCCACAGTGACTTCCACAGAGTATAATCTGCTCCATAGTGACCTCCACAGAGTATAATCTGCTCCACAGTGACCTCCATAGAGTAAAATCTGCTCCACAGTGACTTCCACAGAGTATAATCTGCTCCACAGTGACCTCCACAGAGTAAAATCTGCTCCATAGTGACCTCCATAGAGTAAAATCTGCTCCACAGTGACTTCCACAGAGTATAATCTGCTCCATAGTGACCTCCACAGAGTAAAATCTGCTCCACAGTGACTTCCACAGAGTATAATCTGCTCCACAGTGACCTCCACAGAGTAAAATCTGCTCCATAGTGACCTCCATAGAGTAAAATCTGCTCCACAGTGACTTCCACAGAGTATAATCTGCTCCATAGTGACCTCCACAGAGTAAAATCTGCTCCACAGTGACTTCCACAGAGTATAATCTGCTCCACAGTGACCTCCACAGAGTAAAATCTGCTCCACAGTGACCTCCACAGAGTATAATCTGCTCCATAGTGACCTCCATAGAGTAAAATCTGCTCCACAGTGACCTCCACAGAGTATAATCTGCTCCATAGTGACCTCCATAGAGTAAAATCTGCTCCACAGTGACCTCCACAGAGTATAATCTTCTCCACAGTGACCTCCACAGAGTATAATCTACTACAAAATGTCCACAACACAGTACAATTTGCTCCACACAGTATAATCTGATCCACAGATGGATGCCCACAGAGCTCTGAGTGCCATCTCTGGCACCCGTGCCATAGGTTCGCCATCACGGCAGTTAGAAACCAGTCTATGAACCCAGCCCGCAGATACGTCAAGGTTACCTGACACTATGTCCACATCCGTGCCCTGGTGTCTGTTGTTCTGGTCCAAAATAATGGACACGTGGACTGTTAAAACAGCAGACGGTGACTGACAGACCCCATTGACTATAATAGAGTCCGAAGGATGTTCATTGTTTTAAACCGAAAGGGATGAAAAATGTTGGACTTAAGTAATTTTTCATCCAATGGTTTTCAGTGGTCACTGCAGTGGAGAATCCTTAGGGTAAGTGCACACGGGGTTTTTTGGTCAGGATTTTGAGGCGGATACGGCCTTGCGATTCAGCCTGAAGACTCTCCCTGCTCCTGACTAGGCCCATTCATTTGGGCCTAATCGGAGCGGAG
This sequence comes from Leptodactylus fuscus, assembly GCF_031893055.1. Taxonomy (NCBI): domain Eukaryota; kingdom Metazoa; phylum Chordata; class Amphibia; order Anura; family Leptodactylidae; genus Leptodactylus; species Leptodactylus fuscus. The sequence goes on from NC_134268.1 coordinate 34,099,808, forward strand.
TGTGAGACTGGATGCCTGTGCAGTGCAGCGGCATCCGGTTTCATCTACCCGTATTTTGGACCGCCTCAGGTTCTGGTCCAAAAAACCCCGTGTGAACTTACCCTGAATGAAACTTTTATTTTCCCTTGTGAGTTGGTGCCTCTGTTACACGGCCATCGTGTAAATCTATTGGTCTCCGATCCTGGCTATATCTATGTCCATTCAAACGGACTAGTGAAGTTTTACAGAATCCAACCCATACATAAACTCTATTACGTTCCGGCATCGAGTCGGTTAACCCCTTAGTGGCGGTAGTATGGCTTCTGTACGCCACACATGGTCTCGGAATGAGGTATCAGCTATTGCCATCCGATCAGCACTTTGTAATGGAGTTTCTTTGCGAATCCTTCTGGCCGGGAGGATATCTATTCAGGGATTATAGTGAATCAATGAGCGAGCTCCCCACCTGCTGCTCCGGCTCAAGGTTTCTGTGCCTGTCACATTGTGACTTCACCGTATATCCCCGCTTTCTGTTCTGTCGCCTCCAGCCGAGTCGCACGGAAAGTCTAATTCCCTCTTGGACATGTTAATTAAACCACACAAGATAAAATGTATCGGGGGGGGGGGGGGGGATCCGGAGAGAACGCGCTTGCTCTGGGCGGAAGGTGAAGCGTATCATTGCCTTTATTCCATGTGTGCCCTGTCATGTCTGACTTTCACTTGGGTCACATTCAGGCTCCCTCCGTACAGTTCATTTTCTATATATATCCCGGGCTATTTTAAGAACCAGGACCACTCACCAGGCACCTATTTATCTGAAGGCGCAGTCGCCAGTAATACACAGATGAAAGCTTAAAAGCTGGGTCAAGATCAAACTGTAACAAAATCCAGCCGAGGGCACACATCGCCGCTCGTAGCGGAATCGGCGAAATTGTGTTCTCTAGTGATAGTCGTAAATCACGGGATCCAGCGCCACGTGGCTCCAAATACAGGAAACTAGATGGCGACAGGGCCGTGGTTAAAAATGCTGCCATGTAAGAATGCCTCCAGAAATAGAAGGGTTAATTTTTGTCAATAAAAGCGAAATCTAAATCTCATCAACATTCGGTGTGACCTTTGCCCTTTGCCTTCCATCAGTACTTGCGGACAGTTTTTGGCAGAACTCGGCAGGGAAGTTGTTCTTTCATTCTTACATTGCAGTATATTCCCCCATGCCTGCCTAAGACTTTTGCACGATCCTGTATATTTCAGGGTCTTACTAGTTAACGTGTTAATACTCCCCCCTACCCCCTTTCCTTCCAGACCAGCGCCTTTGTTGTCCATAGGTAGCGTCTAGTATTGCAGCTCATTCTGTCTAAGCCCATATTATTTACACAATTGTTGGTGAGAGCGTCAAATTTTCAGGACCATTTTGTACTCGAGGGGCAGACATTTTCATAATCCCTCGTACAGTGCAGTGTCTGTAGGGACTTGTACAAAAATAGAGCATGACCTATATTGTCCCAGTCGTGTGAATAGCCCCCGTGTGACGGCCATTAAAGGGATCCTATCATTGGATACCCTTTTTCTCTGACTAACACGTAGGAGTAGCCTTAAGAAAGGCAATTCTTCTCGTACCTTTAGATGTCTTCTGCACACCGCCGTTCGGTAGAAATCCCGGTTTTCTTTGGTATATAAATGAGTTGTCTCGCAGCACTGGGGGCGGTCCTTAGCGCTCAAACAGCACTGGGGGCGTTGCCAATGCTACGAGAGAACTCTCCCGCGCCGCCTCCATCTTCTTCTGGAGCGGCCTCTCCCTGTGTCGTCTTCCGTCCTGGGGTTCAATCTTCTAGGACTAGGGCAGGACTGACTGCGCATGCCCAGGTCACAAGAGAATGGCTGCTTACACAGTGAGCTGGTGTAAGTGGCCATTTTCTGGTGGCCCAGGCATGCACAGAATTAAGGCTATTCCTATGTGTTAATCAGAAAAAAAGGGTATCCAGTGATAGGATCCCATGAAACAAATCGATGACGGCCTACCTTCACTGTAATGTGAATAAGGGTAATGTTGTAGTTGTACCCCATTCAGATGAGTGAGATAGAGCTGTAATAGTAGTGGCAGCCTCTGAGTTACCTTTTTTTAGGGTATCTTCCCGTATCCGTTTCATACGGTCGTGCTATGTCAGGATTAGTCACGGACTGTATATGAACCCATTGATTTTTAATGCACTCATGTAACTGTGTGTAAAGTAAGGAGACTTGCTCTATTTTGCGGCCCATGGACACTCCTTAAAGTCTATGGGACCAAGAAATTTATGGACCTGTTTTTCATTGGAAAGTATTGGGATGGGGGGAGAGTTGATCTTTTTTTCATGGACCAACCAAAGACTGGCCATGACCTGAGAATGAGGAGGGTCGTGTGCAATCTATAGTTAAAGGGGGTTGTCCAGGATTTAGAGCAAACTGGGGGCAGTGGGTACTTTCCTTTGCCCAGTCCTGGCCCCCTTTCCTTGCCACGCCAGAACTGGAGAGGCTCACATGACCACTGAGACCAGTTGGTGGTCACTGGAGAGGGATCGGTGACCTATATGAGTGATGTCACTGGGCCATCTACAGCAACCACCAGGGGGCGCCCTGATTAGTCTCAGCAGTCATGTTGGCATCTCCACTTCTTGGGTGGCAAGGCACGGGAGGGAAAGGGACTGAGTGGATATCGGCCGGACTTGTGCATATAATATGGCCTTGTGAATATATCCTTAACCCTTTCTTGCCCTGCAGTCTAAAAGCACCAGTGATGTATTGGCCTCCTATCACCCTGGACAGGTTTCGATGCTAGCGTGCAGATAGAGCGTCTGGGAGTGACACTGTTCACACATTCAGTCTTGCAGAATGTGACGGCAGCCATATTTGGAATTATGTAGGCGTAGGAGTTATGTAAACCAGCATGTGAAAGCTTGCAGGCCCATAACCCATGGCTGGGAAAACATTGAGAAGAGCCGAGGATGGCATATTACCAGTGAGGTATGAATGGCGTGTTGTGTAATGCCGCCCCACCTGCACGTGTCATGGGATTTCCATGTTACATGATGCCAGCCATAGGGAACAATACACAAATCGCTTTGTGTACATTCAGATATCGACCACATCTCTCCGTCTGGTGTAGCTGCATTTTCCTACTTATGACCTTTTACTTGCTGACGTATTCGCAGGAAAGATGCTATTTTAGACCACGACGACTGGGTATATAAAGCGGTCATGTCTGAGTTACAGATATATCAGCAGGGTATGGCCGACCTCCATGTTATCTCAGCAGAGGTGGTATCTTGTGTACACCATGAAAGCAACGCTGACGTATTCCTCGTGCATCGTCCTTGTTGTTACAGCCATCGCCTCAACATGTCCTGTGTATACAAGACCATTCACTAAATAGCTGACATTGCCAGGGAAAAGCTGGGAGAGGTGTGTATAGCGCTTTATTTCAGTCTGTCCTGGGGTCATTGTTTTGATGGTGTCTAGAAAGATGGTTTGGAGACAGGTTGTTGGTGGCCCTTTTACTGCGCTTGTTTTTTATTGGGTTTTCTTAGGACGGTACAGTCATCTTGGCCGTGAAGCAAACGAACAATCTATGTTCACGTCTGCATTGGTCTCTCGATCGTTCAGGTCCACCGGGAGACGGACCACTGTTTTAACCATAACAATTGACTATAATGGGATCCATTGGGTGTCCTCTGTTTCAAAACTGAACCCAAGTCCTCTGTCCTACTGATTTTTGGTGGATTGTGCAGCGTTGGAGACTACAGCCCAGATGTGATCCTGGCCTCAGTGATGCTGAAACATATAAATATACTGCACCAGAGTCTGCAGAAATAGCCAAAAATTGGTGGTGAGAAAAGCCTTGCATGGAGGTCAACAGTGATCCAACTCTATGTTGTTCAGGTTTTCTGGCGGGCCCGGTTCACATCTGCATTCAGGTTTCCATTCTTGGAGTACGCTTGGAGACCCCCCAAATGGAAACCTATCCGCTTTAAGGAAATCCGTGGACCCCTAGATTATAATGGGGTCTGTGTGGTTTCCGCACGACACAAGCAGAGAGAAAAGTGCTGCTTGCAAGACTTTTACCTCTGCATGTTTCATGCGGCAACCACATGGACCCCATTATAGTCTATGGGGTTTGCAGGTTACCCAGGTAGCCACTTTATAATGCGTATAGGTTTCTGTTCTGTTTCCCAAGCGGGAAACCTGAACGCAGATGTGAACCGGGCCTAAATCATATAGATTATCAGTTGCTGTGGAGATTGACACATTGAGTTTCTGCTGCCATTATGGACGAGTTGCAGATTTTGCTGCAGTTTCATGCGCCAAAGCCACGAGTGGATTCAGCTGAAGAAGTAGAAGAACTTCCTATATTTTTCCATTCCTTTTCCAGCCACTCTTGAAAAACCGCAGCAAAATCTGCAACAACAACAAAAAAAAGCAGCAATGCAGCAACGCGGGGCCTCGGCCTTGACTCTGGACACGGTAAGAAGCAACGCCAAAGTTATCTCCGTCTAATAAAGAAATGTATTTGCACAGAACTTCTGCACGACATCTGGGAGTTGCTGATTCTGCAAAAAATACTGCTCCGTGGCCTGTCCGGAATGGTAGAAATAACATCTTACGGTTTTGGGGAAGAATCCTGAGACTCCGTCATTGGACCTTGATGTTCCCACAGATTTCCCCCACGCACAATCCATATCTAGATTTACGGCTTACAAGTCTGGAGTGCTCTGCGGCCTTACAAAGCAATATAAAGTCCAGTGCCGTGCGTCTGGCTGTGGGTTTTCCAGGTCTTGAGATTACATTTTGTGCGGAGATTTATTGAGGCGATGGATTAACAGTGTGTCAGACTTATAAATGGCCGGCGCTCGCCCGTTCCCAGGTGTGATGGGCTGCTGACTCCATTGTGGAAGGATATTGCTTAATGTATCACTGCCAAAGGCGCACATTGTCGTCTTATTGCCTATTTATACACTTCAGCTTTCTATTGCACCCAGCTAATAATATCCCTTATACATATGACTATTTATTTGGGCCGCTGAAACAAATCTTCGTTGCCCAAGTCGGTGTAACGTTATGAGCCGCTTAATCGATCACATAGATTCGGTTACCGGCAATGAGAAAACTCCTTGTGTCACATTACCACAGGATTTACCCGGGGGTGTAAACAGGTGTCCCCACCGGACCGGGGTGATATTGACATCTGTCAGACGTGTGATAGAATTTCTTCCATAATATCACTGTATTCTCGCCATCTGCTTCTAGGGCACTTTTCGGTAGTTTGTCATCTCAATCCTATTCTTGTTTTTGTAAAAATTTTAAAAAATTGATGGTGGAGCCCCTGACAAGAAATTCTAGTCTGGGGCAAGCAAATAAAATTGTTTTGGTTCTCCCAAACTTGTCCAAGCTAGGCTAGGTCAAATCTCAGAAGTCGAGACGAAAAAGTTTATGCTAGTACCCAATTTTTTGGGTCCTGTTTTATTTCCTCGGACTGTACAAGACGCGGCAGGAGATGTTTTTAGTAAGCGGTAAGGGCTCATTCACACGGGGCAAAAGGGGGCAGAGTCTGACGCCGAATCCACCCCCTCACAATAGAGGTCTAGGTAGACCGCTAGCTTCCTTGCCGCTCACGGAAAAAAGAAGCGAGCTGCCCTTTTTTTTCAGGCGGATTCTGTGGTGGAGTCAGCCCCGGCGTCCGCCTTGTGACAGTTTGAGCCTACTCCGGAGCGGGAAGCCGTGACTGTCGGAAGTTGCGACAAACAGGTGCATTTTGTTCCTATTCTGACGCGGCGTCCCACATCAGAATCAGGACCAAAATACGCGGTCCCATGCCCCGTGTGAACGAGGCCTAATAAGTGTTTTCAGCATCCAATATCCTGTGGAAGTGAAGTGAATTTTTGCCCTAGTTCAGAATTAATCATACCAATACGTAAATGAGATATTTCCAAGAGTAGAAGTAAAACAGCATCTTGTGGTCAGGTAAGTGCACCACAATGTCTCTAATATGTTGGCTCTAGAAGAAAAATATGTGAAATAGCGAAATATGAACATTTTCTCTCCCCTCGAGAATAGCGCCTACTCATACTATGTGATGTCCATTTGTTTCCATGGGGTTACGTAAAGTCAAAGATGGCCAAAAAAGCAGTATGGAGTAGTGTCGTAGGCAATGCATACGTGAGCTGTGTACTCTGAAGGAAGCAAGTTACAGCATTCTGTCATGGATGTCTAACCTTTCAGGATAACACCATACTTGCCTACTCTCCCTAAAATATCCAGGAGGATCACATGAAAAGTTGCGACCACCTGGAGTCCTGGAATTGGGGACAGATCTCCTTGGCCTGGTGGAATGCTGCCGTATCCTGATCATATCATACACAGTCCAGTGACATTAATGTGACCACCTGTCACTATCCAGAATAACCACCTTTGGCAGAGCGGACCGCTGCGAGACGTGCAGGAAGAGAGGGGATGTTGTGATGATGTCACTGGGATGTTGAGCCATGCCGACTCCAGTGCCGTGGCCAGCTGCACTAGGTTACGCGGTTGAGCATCCATGGCGCGAACAACCCGATTGAGGTGGTCCCACAGATTCTTGATTGGCTTCAAGTCCGGGGAATTTGCTGGCCAAGGGAGTATGGTAAACTCATCCTGGTGCTCTTCAAACCACGCACATACACTGCGAGCTTTATGACACGTCGCATTGTCCTGCTGGTAGATGCCATCATCCCGAGGAAACACATTTGGCATGTAGGGGTGAACATGGTCCGCAAGGATAGATGCATACTTGTGCTGATCCATTGTGCCTTCCACAATGACGATTGCACCCAGATGGCTGATGACACGTGCCTTCTGCCATTGGGTATTTAACGTTGACGTCATAAGTAGTCGGTGGCCACATTAATAGGACTGGACTGTGGACATGACATGGGCACTTTATGGTCACTCACAAGAAGAGCATTGTGCAAACCCAGCCTTACCTAGTGTGATAGTATCTGGATCAGACCCAGTTCTCAGTTTATTCATAAATTTCCAAGAGAAATGAGAGGAATGGCAAAATACAGAACGGAAAAGAATCGTCAGTATTGCTCCGGGAATGGAGACCCATCGTAGAGAGATGACCCTTCCTCTTCAAGCCTCTGTTAACCCTGAAGAAGCAGAAACTCGTGACTTAGATTGTCGGCTCCTACTCCATAATGAATTAACATGTGGAATTCACCCGTGTCATGTAATAAAGTGTATCACATTGTATCACGCTTGTTCCATTGAAGCTTATTAAACCACCCTAGGATTGCTATTGATAGAGATCCAGCTTGTTAGATTGACAGACCCAGCTGACCCCGTCCTTGAAAGCATATTAGCGAAACACGTGGTTGTCACATAGACAGTCGTGGAGATATGTATGGAAACGTTCCTCAGGTAAGTGACTCTGACATTTAGAATGGCCAGTAAATGCCTAAACTCTTCTTACAAGACCCTCCCCCCCATCTCCGGCCCCCTAAGACTACACACGGCAGCATATAAGGAGATCTCCAGGATTCAGATTTTATTTATTTGTAGGACACTACTTGGACCCTTCATAGGTTCATAAACTGTCCCCCTCCTCCTCAACCAGTAGGGCTCGTTCACACGTGGGGCGGATTTTGGCACCAAGAGTGACGCGGGGAGCCGCGTCACTCTTGGCTCAAAACCCGCCTGCCACGACTGTCGCGGTCGCAGTTTCCTTCTCCAGGGTCGGCTCAAATGAATGGGTCAACCCCGGAGGTTGCCGCCGCAGGCGGAAGTCGCGGCTCAGCAAGCCACGGAATCCGCCTGAAGAAAGGGCAGCTCGCTTCTTTTTTCCGCTAGAGGCGACATGGAAAAGAACGCTAGTGGTCTCCATAGACCACCATTGTATGGAGGCGGATTTTGAGGCAAAATCCGCTGTCAAAATCCGCCTCCTTGCCCTCCGTGTGAACTAGCCCTAATAAGCCATATTAGCCTAAATGGCATATGGGGTCGCCAAAACTAACAGCATTGATTGCTCAGGAACGGTGGGGGCTAGAGAAAAAATTCCAACCAGCTGTGTCGGAGCCTATAAAATGATGGACAGGGCTGGACTTTGCGGAGATGGTGACATGTCCTCATAACTTTAGGATCAGACAACACCTGATTTGTTTGTAGTCAAACAAGCGACGCACAGCTCCGCAGCAGAACACTAATGACAATTTTAATCCAAACCGTTGGCAAAATTCTTGTTTTTATATTATTTTAGTTGCATTTGAGCGATATAAACACGGTTATGTTATTGTACACGGTCTCTGAAGTTTTTCTTTATTCATCCTTTGTAGAGATTAATGACTAAGGAAAATGCTTTTAGCTTCTGCCGTCAGCGAGGCCCATGTGGCGGAGAACATTGGTGATTCACTGATGTACAGACACGCTCGGCATGGCGATTTTTATATATATATATATATATATATATATATATATATATTTTTTTTTTTTTTTTTTGGTCAAAGGTCAACTTTCATAACCTCTCTCCCGTGCGCTGAATATTCTTAATTACCGTCACTTAATTACATTCTTGAAAAGAGTCTCGCCATTATAGACCGTGGGATAAAAGACAACAATTAAGACGCTTTGTGTAATGGGCTGAAGAGACTCTGTATTGTGTATAAGGTAGATGACTGAAACACCTCAGCAGCGACCCTGCTCCGGAGGGGTAAATTCAGAGGCCGGCCGCCATCATCCTTCACACTTTTACCACATTTAGGAAATCGAAATCTCACTATTTTTGGACAACCCCTTTAAATGAATCCTAACTTTTGTATCATCGTGGTACACGGCTGAACCGTTCGGCTCTGCTACATGCGGCCTTGTCTGGCACAGTGTTTTGAGATGTCTGCTGCCGTGAGGTTGTGTGAAGAGATTTGTCAAGTGATTAAATGGCGGAATTAGAGGCGAGCGATCCCGGAGTGGACTCTCGTGCACCTAATAATGGCGGATCTTGAGGTAAACTATTTATCTTTCATCTGACAGGAACAGATTGGAGCATAAGCCAAGGATGTGCCTGTCTGTACGCTGTACTATGGCTGCCGGCCAGGACGGTATTTCTGCTGTAAATACTGGCGCAGATGTCCGAATATTTGTCTAATAAGACTATAATGGGGTCCATTGGGTTTCCGCTGGTTTATACTGAAATGATCAGAGAGAAAAGCCTGTGCAGGACTTTCCTCTCTGCGAATTTTAGATGCAGTTTATGGCGGAGTCTCCAACACAGGTGTGAACCTAGCCTTAAAGGGGTTGTGCTTGGAAACCTACAATTTACCAATGCGTTCTCTATACTGGATATGCTTTATTATGGGTGCTGTAAATCTATGCACGCTGCCTCTCCTGTACACACGCTCTCCCCCTGCGCATGCTGCCTCCCATGTACACGCTATCCTATTTTCTGTACATGATGATGTGGCTGCCATTTTGCCTGAGCCTCTGCTTTAACCGCATTTAGAGCACAGTCATGGCCATAGGCAGCAGTAGACTGGAGTCGACTCATTGATGCCTACGATCTAGACGTGCTTTGTGCTGGGGTGGGGTAAGATATATAGTGAAGTGACTGTTTCTGTGAAAAAATGAACTATTATTAGGTTTAGTGGCAACAGTGAAAATTGCAGATTTGACTGACTTCATGTTTTGGCTTTATTTTAAATTGTGGCCTGCACAATTCCTCATCAAAGATCATTAAAATAGGACTTATTGGCCTGAACATCATGCCAGGAGAGGAACTCTGAGTATAATAGTGGTCTGTGCTCCTAGGAGTCCCTGAGAAGTGCATGCTTTTTTTCCAAAAAGTTGTATGTTTTGCTTTTTGTTTTTTAGAGTACTTCATGATGACTGTGTTTTTAAATGCAGTTTTGATGTCGATGTGCATGTTACTACAGGCTGTGTCCCTGATACGGCCAATATTCTTGTCTTTACAACCAGACAAAGATGTGGCGGTCCTCTAGCCTCCGATCTGTCCTCTCTACTGGAGAGTCTAAGATACGTCGTTGACTAATAAAGATTAGGGTTGAGCCGATCTTGAGATTTCAAGATCGATTTTAAAATCCGATTTCCCATCATTTTCCAGCCGATCTCGATCGTGAAATTTGCTCGATCGCCGATCGGAATCCTTTTCCGATCACGATCCTCAACCCTAGTCAATGCTTCTCTATGGGAAAAGTCACTTTTAGGGTTGAGCCGATCTTGAGATAACCTCCAATCTTGATCCCGCTGGAAAAGATCGGGTCGGAATTCCGATCGCGATTGTGAAATTTACTCGATCGCCGATCGGAATCAGATCTTTTCCAATCCCGATCGCTCAACCATAATAAAGAGCCTTTTCTGTGCAAGGGCCTTCCCATTCACTCACACAGATACGTGAAAACACAGCAGGAATATTTAAAGAGAGTCTGTCCGCAGTTGCAGAGCAGAGAAAGCAATGCGATCCTGTCTCACGTAAGTCATGTAGGTTACGGCCAGCGCTGAAATTACAATCTCCCCATCCTATGCAGTGCCCAGGCATTCTTCACTGAATACGACCAGTCAGTATGTACATGTTGCTTCATCACATACATGATCGATCTTCACGGTCATGATATCTGTATATAGCACTATGACCAGTATAGACAGACCCCCTTAAAATTGTCCATATATGTGAGTTAAAGTTTGGCTGTTTTATGGCCAATCATTCTTATGTATTTAGCTGACTGAAAGAGGACCCTTCACCAACTTCAGTACTTAGCATGTTAATAGTCACTGCTCCTCTGATTCTGGCATAGATGGAATTTTTTTTCTCTAGCTCCCACCATTCCTGAGCAATCAATGCTGTTGGTTTTGGTGTCTGATATGCTATTTAAGCTCAGGGCAGGAGCAGACAAGGGGTTTGATTCTGAGCTCTGACTCTGATTGGAGCTCTGAGTCACACCCCCTGCCTGACACCGCCCACATGACATCACAGAACTTAAATAGCACATCAGGCACCAAAACTAACTGCGCTTGTTGCTCAGGAATGGTGGGGGCTAGAGAGAAAATTCCAAATGTGCTGGAATCAGTGGATGCTAAGAACTAGAATTGGTGGAGGTGGTGAAAGGTCCTTTTTAAAGGATCTGGCATGGAGCTGCAAAAGTCTGAAAAATAAGAGCATGTGCTTGCCTGTACCAATCCAATGCTGCGGCCATTCCTGTGATGTTTGGGTCCCTACTGTCCCTACTTGAGTTTATTTTTAAGACCTTTGCAGCCCATTCACAGCCATTTCTAGCCCCTTTAAGACTGCCATATACATAATATCGCTGGCTAAGGGTTAGTTTGCACGACCAATATAGAGGAAGGGTTACAAACTGTATATTAAATGCCATGCAAGCGATGCCCATCAGAACTACAGAGATGAATTAAGCGCGGGCACCCACTTATGACTAATTTCCAAAAAAAGGTCAGTCTGGTGACGTAAAGCTCAGGCTCACTTTCACAATTCTCTCATTCGGACAGGTGGCAAAGCAGAATTGTTTTGTATCTCCCGACAAATGTATTTCCTCAGTTGAGATGTAATAATGAAATAACGTGCTAATGTCATGTAAATGGATTCTATATGTTAATGTGGCCTCATTTACACATTGTCACAGAACAGAATGTGTGCCGCATAAAATAAATAAAAAAATGGCTGCTATTCCTGCGCAGAACTACTGGGGCGGTCGCGACGCGTAGAAATGTATACAGCCTTTATCTTACATTGCAGAAAATATTTAGCCACTTTTTATACTTCCAGGCGGAGGAGACGCCATGTACGCTATTTATGTTTTGTACCGGATGGAAAACTTTTACTTTGGAGCATAAGAAGGAATTTTGGGGAAGTTTGCTCGAAACCAAACTCCAGTTCTCAGCTGTCTCCTATGTGCCCTTGAACAATAGAAGAGGATTTCGGTGTGGAAACAAAAAATCTTGTACGTGTTATTGTGTTATGTCTCTGTGCAACATCCAAGTTGTATTCCATAGACTTCTATGGGTCCTATGTATGCTTCAGGTTACAGGTAAAGGTCCTGTATACAGTGGAGAATATCTGTACTGTGCCATAGTACGAGGGACTATAGAGCGACACATGGATCAGTGCACTCTGTTCGTTTAGGAAAGGTGAAAATGGTCACTATTGGAGGCTCTTAAGGTGGCCATAGATCTTCAACTGGTGTTGGCCAAACCCTCGTTTGGCCTCCAATTATTCGTTTCGACTCCTCCATACAAGTGCCCACTTGGCCATTTGTGTGTTTTCCGTGAGCCAATACCAGATTCCTCATTTTCTGGGGAACAAGGGATTGGTCATAACCTTACAAACAGGCTGCCCTGAGCTTGTAGGTCACAGGCGAGCAGACTTCCAAATCTGAGGTTTTAGAGCGGGGTTGGGGACTCTTTTTCTCCTTGGTTCTGCTGATCCATCTGGATTGGCAGAACAGAGGAGAAGGCCGGGGATTTGCGGATTACGGCATCAGGGGCCGCATGTTTGAGATCCCTATAGTAGAGCAAGTTCTTCTCTTCAACCAAGGAGGACTTCTTTGTATATTCCTTTCCCGGAATTCTTAGCACAAGTCTAACAAGTCCTTGCACGTTGCAAATCAGCCTCTCTAAGGTAATATCTCTTTAAAGGGGTTGTCCAGAAAATACAGAGTTCTGCTAGGAGGCTGGGGAACAACCCATAGCCACCTGTACCCGGTGTCTGGTTCACGGCACCACATGGCTTGTTCTGGTGGAAGACCTCGCTGTATGTGACTGCTGAAGCCAATCCTGTCATACTGGTTCCTTTCCTTAGGCCACTGAGGTTAAACACATGTGGCAAGGACTTCTGCCGGAACAAGTCCAGGGTGGAGCTGGAGCGGACAACAGTGGGAGACAGCGGGACAGGTGACTATGGAGGTGTTTTATTTATTTATTTTTCACCTCTCCCATCCTCCTGGGGTGACATAGTACCCCTTCTAATCTAATCCTTTCCAAATCTGACTTTGCCTAGTGCAGCTTATTGTTCATGTAGAAATGATTTGGCCCAAGGCCACACACAAGGATATAACACATCCAAAAACTAGTACAGGGCCATGTACTATCTGTGGAGAATATGGGCAGTTGATCTCCATTGTTTTTCTTAATAAAGACTGATGCTAGGTTCACACCTACAGTGGGATTTTTGTTCCCCAGAAAAAAACACAATCTGCTTAATAATAATAATAATAATAATAATAAAAGCAATAAAAGCAGTTACCTATGGAAACTCACAGACCCCATAGACTATAACGGGGTCTACCGGGTTTCCGTCTGAAAAATGTGGGAAGAAAAGTCCTGCTTGTACTTGGACTCTTCTCTCTGCACTTTTCAAGCGGATTTGGGGACGGAAACCCCAAATGGAATCCAGGCGCAGGTGTGACCCTAGTTTTAGGGTTAGTTCACACGGCGCTAGTGACCACGTATTTTGGTCTTGACTTTGGCACGGGAAGCCACGTCAGAATAGGATCAAAATGCGACTGTCGGAAGGTCGCGGCAGGCAAATGAATGGGCCTAGTCCGGAGGGTGCTATCGCGAGGACGCGGAATCCGCCTGAAAGAAGGTCAGCTTGTTTCTTTTTTCCGCGAACGGGAACATATTGCTCACAGAAAAATGAATGCTATTGGTCTCCATAGACCTCTATTGTGAGGGGGCGGATTTTGAGGTGGATTCGGCGTCAGAATCCGCCCTCTCTTGCCCCATGTGAACGAGTTGCGCACTTGGGCCGCAGTTCAATGAGCTGAAACCAACTCCTCTGTATTACATCTGTATTGGGTTGTCCCCGCCATCTTTTCTCGTAGACTTATCATACTCCCGTATAAAAGAAATAACCATCTATAACAATTCTATTCTGTGTTCTTCGGCCATGATACCCTTTATTTACTGCGCAGATGATTACTAGACCATTAGGCGCATCGCATTCGTTATTGGCGGGATTTTTTTTCCGTCTCGCCGTACAAGCTCTGCGTTTGTTATCAGTAAGAGGCATTGGTGTTGCTTGTTGCACTTCCCATGGGAATGTGACACAAAGAGCTCCAGTTCAGCTCCTGTTTGTAGTACTTGTCTATTTTTATGACCTAGTTTCTCTGTCAACTCCTATTGTTCACCATTTCCTGAATCACCTGAGGCCTGGGCTGCGAGGAAGCCAGACGCAGCGTTATTTATAGAACATTTATATTTCTTCACCAAATGCCGAGCAACGTACTGAATAAAACCTTCTTCTTTTTATCTTACATGGTGTTTGCTGGCTGCTCGCATATACAAGCCACATACTGGTCCTTGTGAATAGAAAGGCCGCAGGTAAAGACGACCTGTCGGCTCTCGTGTATTATTCATGAAATCATTCCGGAGCATTTTTTTCTTAGAACTGTGTTTTTGTGCTGTTCCTCTTTCATGCCTCCTACCATAGACATTTTTGTATAAGTTGACAGCTTGGTGTTACCAGTTATTACTTCCCAACGTTGTTTCTGGTCCCAAAATGAATTTTTTTTCCCTATCAGTATGTCTTTGTAGAATGGGAGGAAATCCACGCAAACACGGGGAGAACATAGAAACTCCTTGCAGATGCTGTTCTTGCCAGGATTCAAACCCGGGGCTCCAGCACTGCAAGGCCACAGTGCCAACCACTGAGCCACCATGTTGCCCCCCAAAATGGATTTTTATACTGATGACCTATCTGCAGTATGTGATCTGTCGGGGGCCAACACTCAGACCCCACATAGATCATCTGTTCTAGCACCTTCCTAGTGATGGAAGCTGCCAGACAATGCGCCACCCTTAGGGTAAATTCACACAGGGCCTCAAAATCCTGACCAAAAAGACGTCTCCCATTGAAATCGGTCAGTTCTTTTTTCCGGGAGCCGTTTGTTCCGGCTCCCGGAAAAAAGAAGGAACATGCTTATTCTTCTTTTCAGACCCCAGAGTATAATAATCGGAGACCCAGGGAAATAAAAACATAAAAAAGCACTGTTACTTACCTGTCCCCCGACTCCGCTGCAGTCCGCTGTCGGCCTACTTCAATGACGTCGGACGTCACATGACCCGGGATGCAGGCCGGGTTCATGTGACGTCAGACAACTAGGCCTGAGGCCTGCCCGGATCGTGGAGAGTTAAGTAACAGTGTTTTTTTATGTTTCTTACCTCTCTCGGGCCTCCGATCATTATACTTGGGGGTCTGTCACTTACCGAACCCGGCCCTGCCAGGAACGGTAAGTAAATAGGGACCGTTACCGGCTGGAGTAACTCCAGCCGGTAACGGGCTATTATAATAAATAAATGCAGCGTTAGCGGATGTCACTGGGCCCCCCTAATGTCCCGGGGCCCTAATGTCTCGGGCCCTGTGGCAGCTGCCTCTGCTGCTACGGCGGTAGGTACGCCCCTGAATCCATCCCTATCAATCTCAAAATCCTGGAAAAACCTCTTAAATGGATGAAAACCCCTTTCAGAAACCATACTTGTAGGTAAGTTGACTCTGAATAGGATTCCTTCATGACATGCGAGTCCCACCTATATCTCTATATTGTGTTACAGTATGTGTTGGTGCTACAGTAACTACGTTTAATCCTCCGATGAACCTGTTGCATGTGGCTCAGTCGCTTTCTACTATACAGGTATTATTGTTCTTCTTTCTGCCTCCCGGACGTTCATTTTGCGGCTTTTCCTTCCATGAAGCGCCCCATCCCAGTCTTGGCATACTTGTGTATTGTCTGGGGGAATGTGCGCACATGTAGAGGAGCGCTCGAGGCCCGCTCACTACAGCCAAAGTTATGGGGAAGTCTGCCAAGCACTTTATGACCTTGTCATTGTTCTCCCAGAAGAAATCAGTTCTCATTTGTTCTCTCCTTCATCCTACAAGCGTCCCCCTCCCCCCACCTCACACACACGTGCGTGGGTTAATCCTGCCCTGCTCTGGTTGTTATCACTGTCTATGTAATGTTCTGTGTATCTTCGCTTTACCAAAATCGCTGCTCACAGCTGGTGCAACCATCTGTTACATACAAAGCAGATTTCACTCATGTTTGACTAAGAAATTGTAGGCCCCGGCAATTCCTGATCCATAACACACAGCGGAGATCTGCAGAGCTGTAAGTGTTGGGGTTGGACTGGCATCGCTCTATGCGGTATACCGTAAATAAAAGGGTTAATTTATAATGAAATCATCCTATACACATTAGATCAAGACTCAAGACCAGACCTGGTCACTTACACACTGGCTGGATCCTTGCAGTTTTGGCTTGTGGCTTTAGGACCTGCACTAATATGGTCACCTGACTTGATCTACCAGTGCAGGTCCTTCACACATTTACTCCCTCATAGACTGCTGCCTATTGCATGTTTTATTTCCCATTTTTGTCATAGGATTATTAAGTTTAGAAGAACAAAGGTAACAGGGAGATCTAAGAACAATATAATAATGCATGAAAGACCCCTCTAGGGTGGTGACAGTAACAAGGAGACATCCTCCTCGGTCTAGAGGGGAAAGAAAACAATTCGCCAGCAACATAGACTGGAATTCTTTACTATAACGCAGAGTTCACACGGGTTTCCGTCCTTTGGGTCCACATGGGGACCAAAAAGACGTAGACTTGGTCCACTTAAAAAAAAAAAAAAAAAAACGGTTACACGTGGAAACCTGCCGACCCCATAGACTATAATGGGTTCCACCGGGTTTGCACCAATTTTTATACTGAAATCGGCAGAGAGAACAGTCCTTCTTGGATGACTTTTCTCTCCAACGATTTTAGGTGGGTTCTCTTGGGTAGATTCCAACCCAAGTGTGAATCCAGCCTAAGAGTAGTGAGGCTATGGAACCGCAGGATGGGGATTCATCGTACAAGTTCAAGATGGATCTAGAAATATTACAGGATATGGGTATTACATTTTGTACAGTAGATGACAAGTTTATCTGGGGTTATATACTGGATATGGAGCCTGGATGGAATTTTGTCCATCTGATATGGGGCGGTTGGCCTCAGTGTCAATTTTTGCTTTCCTCTGGATCAACACTGTTGGGTTCTAGGTTGGACTGGTGTCGCCGGTATTAGTGTAGCATGTCTCCACATTAGACGCATCGCCACATCGCAAAAGCGCGCGAAAATGATTAGACGCGTCTCCACGTAATGTGTACCATAGTACAGTGTGTCTCCATACTGTATATACTCCATACTGAAATTTGCCTAGTGATGACCTTTGACCCTGAACTATGGTGTGAACACAAGCCAGGACAAATGAAAACACATCATGGCATTTAACAAGACCATCATAAACCACGCAACGAGAGGGACAGAAGTTTTACAGCCATACAAAAGACGTAAAATGAGTTATATGCAGAATTCTATAAAAGTGCACAAATCATTGCAATTTCGGGGAGCCAAGTCAAAATATGGTCAAAACCCGCCTGCCACAACGTCGTGGTTGTGGCTTCCCCCACCCCAGAGTCGGCTCAAATGAATGGGCCGACGCCGGAGGTTGCGGCTGCCAGGCAGAAGCCGCCTGAAGAAAGGGCAACTCGCTTCTAGCGGAAGTTGCTGATAGCAGAAAAAAGAACGCTAGTGGTCTCCATAGACCACCATTGTAAAGGGACGGATTATGACGTGGACTCCGCTGTCAAAATCCGCCCCTTTGGTCCCGTGTGAACTAGCCCTTACTGTTCCTATACTTTGGACAGGAGGTTTATGCCCCTGTCTGCAAGTCTTCCCTCTCTCTTAACCTCGGAGCCTTTGCTTAAAATGTATCCCCTGTCTTTGGCATCTAGGAAAAAATGTATTGTCTTGTTTAACAAAACCTGCACTGTTCTTTCGGTTAGCGCCCGGGGGCTAACAATCTCCGGTGCAGGGAGATGTATCTACGCTGTAAATAACTAATGTAGCCGAGACTGACTCGGGGCTTGACTTTAACTCTTGCAGCTCTAGTCCAATTTTGCAATGATTTGTGCACTTTTATAGAATTCTGCATATAACTCATTTTACGTCTTTTGTATGGCTGTAAAACTTCCGTCCCTCTCGTTGTGCGGTTTATGATTGTCTTGTTAAACGCCATGATGTGTTTCCATTTGTCCTGGCTCGTGTTCACACCATGTTAATGCGCTTTAATTATTAATATACTTGTCATGTTTTCTACTGCTAACGGCTGCAATAAACAACAAGGCAGCCCATTTGGCCGCGCTACGCACCACCTTTTAAGGATTTTTTTTTTTTTACTAGGTCTGCCCATAACAACCACCATTTGATAATAGAGGACGTCCATTGGAACCCATTTTCTTTCATTTTCAAGGGGAATTTTTAAAATAGATTTTTGCAGTAAATATCCATTCATGGCAATGTTTCTTGCATACAAAAAAAATAAACAGTATGACGGATCTTTCTATAAGACCCTCTCTCCGTATTCAATGTCCATATTGTTCTATTTTATTGTGGATCCCAACCGCACTCCAGAAGGTTTAGCTCAGTGATTCCTACTGTGGTCCAGGTGGACCGCCAGGGGTCTCAGCCGTGACGCAAATTTCCATCGTTAGATCTAATCTTCACATTTTTTGACGAGTTTTGAGAATATGGTTGAAATGTAGCAGCAGGGGGTCCACCGAAACCATTAAAATTTTGAAAGTGGTCTACGAGAAAAAAAAAAAGTTTGTGAACCTCTGCTTTAGCTGAATGGAACACCATAAAAATGAAAGACTGAAGAAAGAGGATAACAATTTAGATTGGCAGGGGTCCGCCTGTCAGGGCAGATCAGTTGTTTTCTAGGGGTGGCACGAGTCGCAGTGCTCACTATTGGTGGTTGCGAGTACTGCAGCGGTTCTCACGTTCACATCTTTTGGACACGTGTTGTAGTTCCACATCTGCCGGTGTCCTATAAATATGATTAACAGCTGATATGTGGGGTCTCAACAGTCAGACCCCCAACAATCTAAAAATGATGTCCTATCCTCTGGAGAGAAAAGCACTTCAAGAACTACTTTCCTCTCCACATGATTAGTGTGGACACCGCACGGAAAACACACTGACCCCGTTATAGTCTATAGGGTGCGGGTGCTTTCATTGCTCACCGCTTTTTAATGCATTCGATATTCCGTTTGGGGGGTTGCTGAATGGAATACCGAACGAAGATGTCAATCGGGCCTAAAAGACAATGGGGAAAATTTACCAAAATAGGCATGCCAATTCTGGAAAAGCACCGCTTACTCCATTGTACAACCTGCTCACTACTATTTAGGACTGTGGGTGGAGATCGGGGCGGTGAAATCCTGGCCCAACAGATTTTACTATGACACTGAGTTCTACCTAAATTGTACACCAGTCCTTAGGCCTAGATTATAATCTGGGCGCATGGGGCCTCGCAAGAGATCGGAGCCTCACAATAAATCTGAGACTGGAATAGAAAACGCGATGGCATATTTTTTTTGGTCAGTGTCTCTGGTTAAGGTATTTTTTTCCAGATTTTTTTGGCCAAAGGCTTCTCTATAGGACTTTCTAGAATAATTTAACAAAATAAGGGTTATTAAAAAGTTGCTGTAAAATATGTATGAGTGTGACCGAGCCCTTACGGGGTAAGACACTAAGATATTCACGAGTACGCTAAGATATTCCACTAGAGGATTAACCTGTAGCGCCCCGGCTCCCGTGACGTCTGACTATATCAGCACATCGTGATACGGGAACAACATGTGTTCGTTTTTTAACGACACCCATTGTAAACCATCCTCCGGTATCTTGTTTGGTCGTAGCGGTGTGTTAATTTACCTAAAAAGCAAATGTTTGTCGCTATTATCGTATGGCTGCCGCATGGAAGAAGCGGATAATCTGCCGGTTTGTGATCCATCTTTGT
Source organism: Leptodactylus fuscus (assembly GCF_031893055.1). Lineage (NCBI taxonomy): Eukaryota > Metazoa > Chordata > Amphibia > Anura > Leptodactylidae > Leptodactylus > Leptodactylus fuscus. The sequence continues at coordinate 34,119,659 of NC_134268.1, forward strand.
ATCCGACTACTTTGCTTAAGCCAGGATAAAGCAAATGAAAATTCCTCGTGCTTCTTGAAGCATCCTTGCCTTTGTTAAGATATAGAGTTTCTTCGATTCATTAAGCCGCCGAGTTCTCTGCTCCTGAATAAAAAGAACTGTTGGCATTTTAGGAATCTATGAATAGCAATATCGCCAATAAAAAGGCCTGATCGGGAAGGGGCTTAGCTGCTCAGTAGAACGTGTGTTTCTTCAGACAGACGCACAGTCTTATTGTTGTCTTCCTGGTGGCAGGGGTAATACTCGATTATCTGGTGCTGCAAGTTTTCTTTATGGAGGAGGAAAGGCCTTTAAATTAAGTTTTCAGAAAAGCTAAGTCACTGATGCCTCATCTGGCTTTAAAGGATCCGATATTAATCCGCTAAAGACTGGGAGTTATTGGCGGCGGTGCTTACGTGCTAATCCTGAAATCAAAACTTCACTCAAAGCTCGGAGTGGTCTATATTTGGTGGCGACGTTCAAGTAAACATGTAGTATGGGGGCAGGAATCCTGCCGTCTGCTCCTTATCCACTCAACAAAGACATTCAGAGGAGCTTAGAAGGAGGGGCCTGCTTTTTGTTATGCAGAAATGGCGCCACTATTTTTTTATAGGATGTGTCTGGTATTGCAGCTCAGGCTGGGGAGGTCACATCTATGACCCATTAAAGGGATTCTACCATTAAAATGCTTTTTTCTCGATAATATGTAGGACTAGCCTTAAGAAAAGCTATTCTCCTACCTTTAGATGTCTTCTCCGCACTGCCGTTCGGTTGAAATCCCGGTTTTCTTCGGTATGCAAATGAGTTCTCTCGCAGCACTGGGGGCATTCCCAATGCTGCGAGCGAGTTCTCCAGCACCGCCTCCATCTTCTTTAGGAACGGCCTCTCTGTGCGCCTTCTTCTGGAGCTGTGTTTCAATCTTCTAGGCCTTGGGCAGAGCCCACAACCACAAGAAAAATAGCTGCTTACACAGTATGCATAAGCGGCCATTTTCTTGTGGCCGCGGGCATTCGCATTCTGCTCTGCCCGAGGCCTAGAAGATGTGTTAATGGTATTGCGTGTAAATGGGGGCTGGCAGACCCCATCATTGTAAAAATAAACATGGCTCCCATGGACACTTTATACCATTGGACACAGAGAGGAGGAGGAAGGAGTTGGGGGCTGGTTTCGGTCACGTGACTGGGATTCAGAACCGACTCAGACGGCCAACTTTCAAAAAAATAAAGAACCTGGATTTACATTGTTTCACATTTGTTCTATTCGTTAGTATTCATAAAGTTAAAGTGACTCGTGAAGACCCTCGTTGTGAAGTTATTTGAGTAACTTTATGGAGGAAGCATCTCACAGCCTTCCTTGCAGCTCTCTCCACACTTACCTGAGACTTATAGCATAGCCTTCATGGATCATCACTTTTTTCCCGGTGTTCTACAAGATTTTCCCATGAGATTGTATGAGGAGTGTCTGGTATATGATTCAGGCAGCAGGTATCGTATCCTGTAGATCTCATGTGAAGACCCTTCCCTCACCCATATTGTATAAGACAAAAGAGCAGACAAATCACGTTACTCAATGTGCAATTTGTGTAGACATAGGAGGCCACAGATGTGCAGTGCTTTATATAGGGTGAGGAAGGGGCCAAAAAGGGATATGGGTTCTGAGGTATGTGTAGTAGAGGAAACTACTTGGTGGACCCCAGAAGAGGGTGACTCCAAATCAAGAAGCAGGAGGTCAGCCTTGGGATCTTCTAGTACAGTATGTCCCATGAGAGTCTAGTCTAAATTTGTTGAGCTGGTTGTCATGTGGGCCAAATGCAGAATATAGATCTGAAACGTGCCCATAATTTGGAGATACCCACTTGGTAGATGCCAGGGCTATGGACCATTCTACCTCAGTGACACTTCCCACATCCATCTCCCGCTGAGATCTGTGACACATTGAAATCCTTTTTGTGATGGAAAGTAATAATCGCCGTCCCTCTTTCCTCTGTTCTGGTAGCGTGTCCCTCATTTCCACCAGTCATGACTGGCCAGGCCAGTAGTCTTCAGGCTTAAGTGGGAACTATGGCCAATTATTAACCTCAGCAGTCACATGAGCTGTACTAGTGAGGTCACTGCTGGTTAGAGAGTTTTGTTTTTTATTTTATTTTACATCACAGCCAGGAAGGGGCTACTGGCGTTAGATCCTCCATTTTTTTTTCCATGCCCGTATTCTGACAAGGCCCAAAGCGAAGCAGCTCAGGTAACCAATGTAGCCAATCACATGTTGGGTACCAGTTAGAGATGAGCGAACAGTGTTCTATCGAACACATGTTCGATCGGATATCAGGGTGTTCGCCATGTTCGAATCGAATCGAACACCACGTGGTAAAGTGCGCCAAAATTCGATTCCCCTCCCACCTTCCCTGGCGCCTTTTTTGCACCAATAACAGCGCAGGGGAGGTGGGACAGGAACTACGACACTGGGGGCATTGAAAAAAATTGGAAAAAGTCATTGGCTGCCGAAATCAGGTGACCTCCATTTTAGACGAATAGTGGATTTCAAATCCGGGTCATATGAGAATGTGAACTTTGTGACTATGAGACAGGGATAGCTGTACAGGCAGGGATAGCTAGGGATAACCTTTATTTAGGGGGGAATGTTATTAAAAATAACTTTTTGGGGCTCTATCTGGTGTGTAATTGTGATTTTTGTGAGATAAACTTTTTCCCATAGGGATGCATTGGCCAGCGCTGATTGGCCGAATTCCGTACTCTGGCCAATCAGTGCTGGCCAATGCATTCTATTAGCTTGATGAAGCAGAGTGTGCACAAGGGTTCAAGCGCACCCTCGGCTCTGATGTAGCAGAGCCGAGGCTGCACAAGGGTTCAAGCGCACCCTCGGCTCTGATGTAGGAGAGCCGAGGGTGCACTTGAACCCTTGTGCACCCTCAGCTCTGCTACATCAGAGCCGAGGGTGCGCTTGAACCCTTGTGCACACTCTGCTTCATCAAGCTAATAGAATGCATTGGCCAGCGCTGATTGGCCAATGTATTCTATTAGCCTGATGAAGTAGAGCTGAATGTGTGTGCTAAGCACACACATTCAGCTCTACTTCATCGGGCTAATAGAATGCATTGGCCAGCGCTGATTGGCCAGAGTACGGAACTCGACCAATCAGCGCTGGCTCTGCTGGAGGAGGCGGAGTCTAAGATCGCTCCACACCAGTCTCCATTCAGGTCCGACCTTAGACTCCGCCTCCTCCGGCAGAGCCAGCGCTGATTGGCCGAATTCCGTACTCTGGCCAATCAGCACTGGCTAATGCATTGTATTGGCTTGATGAAGCAGTGCTGAATGTGTGTGCTTAGCACACACATTCAGCTCTACTTCATCGGGCTAATAGAATGCATTGGCCAATCAGCGCTGGCCAATGCATTCTATTAGCGTGAACTGAGTTTGCACAGGGGTTCTAGTGCACCCTCGGCTCTGCTACATCAGATTGCTACATCTGATGTAGCAGTGCCGAGTGTGCATCAGATGTGTAGTTGAGCAAAACTGACTCAGCACTGCTAAGTCTGCATTCGCATAGGAATGCATTGGCCAGCCTTCGGCCAATCAGCGCTGGCTCTGCCGGAGGAGGCGGAGTCTAAGGTCGGACCTGAATGGAGACTGGTGTGGAGCGATCTTAGACTCCGCCTCCTCCAGCAGAGCCAGCGCTGATTGGCCGAATTCCGTACTCTGGCCAATCAGCACTGGCTAATGCATTGTATTGGCTTGATGAAGCAGTGCTGAATGTGTGTGCTTAGCACACACATTCAGCTCTACTTCATCGGGCTAATAGAATGCATTGGCCAATCAGCGCTGGCCAATGCATTCTATTAGCGTGAACTGAGTTTGCACAGGGGTTCTAGTGCACCCTCGGCTCTGCTACATCAGATTGCTACATCTGATGTAGCAGTGCCGAGTGTGCATCAGATGTGTAGTTGAGCAAAACTGACTCAGCACTGCTAAGTCTGCATTCGCATAGGAATGCATTGGCCAGCCTTCGGCCAATCAGCGCTGGCTCTGCCGGAGGAGGCGGAGTCTAAGGTCGGACCTGAATGGAGACTGGTGTGGAGCTATCTTAGACTCCGCCTCCTCCAGCAGAGCCAGCGCTGATTGGTCGAGTTCCGTACTCTGGCCAATCAGCACTGGCCAATGCATTTCTATGGGGAAAAGTTAGCTTGCGAAAATCGCAAACTGACAGGGATTTCCATGAAATAAAGTGACTTTTATGCCCCCAGACATGCTTCCGCTGCTGTCCCAGTGTCATTCCAGGGTGTTGGTATCATTTCCTGGGGTGTCATAGTGGACTTGGTGACCCTCCAGACACGAATTTGGGTTTCCCCCTTAACGAGTTTATGTTCCCCATAGACTATAATGGGGTTCGAAACCCATTCGAACACTCGAACAGTGAGCGGCTGTTCGAATCGAATTTCGAACCTCGAACATTTTAGTGTTCGCTCATCTCTAGTACCAGTGACATTATTGTATTGAGCTGCTTCACTTTGAACCCAGTGAGTTCAGGCGTGGAATGAGACCCGAAAACCCCTGGCCTTCCTTGATTTTCTAGTTGGCCTAGACAACCCCTTTAAGCTGTCCTTACACTGTAGATAGCTTTTGGCCTATCTTACTCAACTCTTCCATACACATGCATGTATATAGAGGGGGAAGATAGGCCTGTTTGACCGATATCCATCTGATTTTTATGGCGGCCTTTACTGAGCCACCCCAGTAAAAGCCTAGCTGGCCTCCCTCCAGTGCACAGACATATTACCTACTTACAAAGTATGGTCACTGAATGGACTGGATGTTGCGGATAAAAACTTTTATGTAAAACTAGACTTTCTCATGGCACAACCCGTGGAGCCTCTTCGTAGACGTCGCGGCATATACGTGAGCCAACACTCGATCAACAAGTATTGAATCACGGTCCCTAAACTTCTATTTGTTAGGAGAACGTCTGGAGCTGAAGCCTCCTTGGGTTTCTCTCTCTCGGGAGCTGTACTGTTTTTTAAGACGCAGTCCTCTTCGGTTCCTATTCCCTCGCCATCTAGTATCTATGCCAGCATTAGACATGAGATAATAAAGGGAGGCAGCCTGCATTTAACCGTGTATGTGCCAAGCTGCCAGGAACAGAGAAGAATAAACCGAACGTCCATCCAAGATCTTAAGACGTCACTCGCCTCTTCTTCCAGCCTTGTACCTAAGATGCCTTTTTCCGGTGGACATTTTAGCTTTTTAGTGGATCTAGTTGCCTTTTAAGAAAGATAACATTCTTACAGATCATTGGACCCATGAGTCAAACCCCCTGTGGGCAAGCCATCCTTTATCTTTCCGGTCAGCTGGGAAAGTGGATTTTTGCCTTATTGTTCACGTTCGTGTCCTATTTGTATAACATAATGTATGAAGCGTTCTGGAGTCCTCCATGCTCTCACCCTCAGGTGAACTCTTGATAGCTTTTTATATTGCCACGCGGAGTCGAACGTGATTTTATTTTTTTTATGTATTTTACCTTGAAAGGATTTGTGCAGCTTATTAACAAATTTGGAAACAAAAGAGGAGCCCCGTCTGCACGCGGTATATCAAACATTATCTTGACAAGCTTTCCTTTCAGGAAGTCGTTCTGCCAGGAGAAGGTTGAACTTAAAACATTGGGGATCACATCAAATCCCATTCTCTGTGCTGCAGCTTGAACGTTTGGTAGAGAACCAAGTTATCTGGTTTATTCATTTATTTATTTTTTTTTCAATGATTTCTTGATCGCCTTTTTTTGTTCGCATTTCAAGATCTTGATTTGTGGTTGTGGGGTAATTTTCTATAGGAAGTTCTCCTATACAACTGGTCAAGATGACACTGTGGCTGGATTCACATCTGCGTCTGAGTCTCCGTCACAGTTTTCATCTAACGCTTTGTTCACACTGGCGTTTGCTTGTCTCTGTGACCGATTTTGCTTAAAGTGATTCTACCATTAAAATCTTTAGCTTTAAGCTTTAAGAAAGACCGTCGTTCAGTAGAAATCCTGTTTTTTGTCTGTATGCAAATGAGTTCTCTCGCTGCACTGGGGGCGGGTCCCAGTGCTCAAACAGCACTGTGGCCGTCCCCACTGCTGTGAGAGAACTCTCCAGCACCGCCTCCATCTTCTTCAGGAACGGCCTCTCTGCGAATCTTCTTCCAGAGCTGGGTTCAAACTTCTAGGCCTCGGGTAGACCCGACTGCACATTCCCACAGACAACAAGAAAATGGCCGCTTGCTTACTAGGTAAGCAGCCATTTTCTTGTGGCCGCAGGCATGCGCAGTCTGCACTGCCCGAGGCCTAGAAGTTTGACCGCCAGCACTGGAAGAAGAAGCGCAGAGAGGCCGTTCCTGAAGAAGATGGAGGTAGTGCTGGAGATTTCTCTCGCAGCATTGGAGACGCCTCCAGTGCTGTTTGAGTGCTGGGGGCCGCCCCCAGTGCTGTGAGAGAACTCATTTGCATACAGATGCAAACTGAGATTTCTACCGAACGGTGGCTTGGAGAAGACCTCTAAAGGTAGGAGAAGATGTGTGATCGACTAAAAAAAAATAATTTGATTTTAATAGTAGAATCCCTTTAAATTGGCGGAGAGAAGAGTCTTGCAAGGAGGACTTTTCTCTCCGCCAGTTTCAGTATAAAATTTGCAGAAACCCGGGGGACCCCACAGGTATTCCACAAGCCATTGCATTTTAAAGCATACAAGGTTTCCGTCTTTCAGATCCCCATGCGGACCTGAGGGATGGAAACCCAATGCTAGTGTGAACCTAGCCTAAAATTACCAGATCAAAAATATCTGCAAGTCCAACGATTTCAGTTAAAAAGGACGGACATCTGATGAACCCCATTACAGTCAACTGGATCACATGTCTGCCTTCCTGACCTACGGTCTCTTAGATAGGATACTATAAAGAAAAAAACAAACCTGTACTTGCCCTGGTAGAGATGGTACTGTCTGTAGCATTGCATGTGGTCCATGGGCTGAGGCATCGTGAGGTTGACAGCAGAACATCGAGAAAGGGACGCTTAAAACTTAGGATGGATATCAGTGCCACGTACCTAAAAGAAGAGTGTGAAAGACACTCGGGGGAGGGGCGATTTGTCTGGATTGCTTTATATTGATTTCAAACATTGTAGGAAATCCATCTAAAATTGGTGGAAACTTTGCCACATTTCTAACCTGTCAGATACAATGGGGCTGTTAGTCAACATCTATATGGCATGCCAGGTGTTTGTGCCCCCGTGGCACGCTGCTGGTGTGTGTGAAGCCATTTTTACATGATCGACTCTCACTAGTTGGTAATTGGATAGCTGAACAAAATGTTTCTGAGAGTACTGAACATATTAATGGTGTGTATATGGCGACATCTATCCCTCTATCTATAGCTCTCATCTGTGTAGTGGCTTTAATATCCAGTGTAAACATCTTTTCTATGACTCAGAAACCTTGATCCAATTTAGATTTGTGTCAGCAAAACCTTCCATGACAACAGAACAAGCCGTGCATGTTGAATAGATGGTTGGTGATCTGTATGTACTGGGTCCTTGATGTAAGTTTTGCTGCCAAGCTACAAGAGCCATGTTTACTGGTCCAGAGACTTCTTTTTAAAGGGGTTGTCCAGTTTCAGACCACTATTAAGAGACAAATGTTTTATGGTTTGTATGGTAAAAAGTTGTTAAATTTTCCAATATACTTTTTGTATCAATTCCTCACGGTTTTCTAGATCTCTGCTTGCTGTCATTCATTCTTTTTACCTCTAGTGGATAAAAATCGGTCCATGGTCATGTGATGTATGGTCCATGGTCATGTGATGTATGGTCCATGGTCATGTGATGTATGGTCCATGGTCATGTGATGTATGGTCCATGGTCATGTGATGTATGGTCCATGGTCATGTGATGTATGGTCCATGGTCATGTGATGTATGGTCCATGGTCATGTGATGTATGGTCCATGGTCATGTGATGGACACACAGGTGCACAGCTCATTACCAGGCAGATGTTTGATTACTGTGCTGTGACTATAACGAGCTGTGTACATCACATGACCACGGACCGTTCATCACATGACCACGGACTGTACATCACAGGACCACGGACTGTACATCACATGACCATGGACTGTACATCACAGGACCACGGACTGTATATCACATGACTATGGACTGTACATCACATGACTATGGACTGTACATCACATGACTATGGACTGTACATCACATGACTATGGACTGTATATCACATGACTATGGACTGTACATCACATGACTATGGACTGTACATCACATGACTATGGACTGTACATCACATGACTATGGACTGTACATCACATGACTATGGACTGTACATCACATGGCCAAGGACTGATTTGTATCTACTGGAAGAGATCTAGAAAACTGTGAGGAATTGCTATAAAAAGTATATTGGGAAATTGTACAACTTGTCATTATACAAACAATAACATTGGGCTCTTTATATTGATCTAAAACTGGACAACCCCTTTAAAAAAAAAATTAGGTTTATTTTTCTTTCTCCAGCTAAGCTTCATTTACATGTGTTTATCTATTTGTCTATATACATTTGCCTTCACCCCCAGGGGCCACAAGTCAGGCATATTGGGGAAGCTTGTGGCTCCCAGGCCCCCATTTGGGTTTGAGATGGAACTACCAAATGGCCAAATAACCTCTCGACTGTATAGAAGATGACATTTCTAGTAACTGTCCGTGGCTTTTCTGATATTACTAGGACATATTACTATTGTTATGAGTTTGACCCTTTCTCCAGTCCTCCATCGTCTCCTCTTTCCTTCTATGAACCTTCGCACACTGTATAGACGTCCCTTAGTGGGGCCCAGGATTAATAGTTATACCAGAGTCTCTGGAAAACATGGTTGTTGATCGGTCGAATGCCACTTTGTACAGACTGGCCTTGCTTCCAAGGAAGAGGAGAGGGGAACGCAGATCTAAGCTAAAGTGTCTTTCCTTCTCGTAGGATTCTGCAGCAAGGCGGTAACTGGGTGAGATTTCCTTCTGGCCATAGATGTTCGGTAGTTATGCTATGATCTCCAGAGAGCTTACAGTCTTATCCCACCTCAAATATGTTGCGTTAAATACATGGGATCCTTTTTGTGAGAGTCGTTCTCATACTTCTCTCCCAGACCGGTAAAGTGAGTCGCCAGCCTATGCCAGTGCTATGAAAGGTATCGGGCTGCGTGAACAAACACACTTCTGTCTTACGTACACAGTCTCGAGTAAACATATGCATACTTTTGGTTTGTTTGTTTGGTTCTGAGGCAAAACATTAGTCTCGCCCCCTCGCCTTACAGGGTCTGACTGTTTTTATACGTGGGGGAGAGGTACACTATTTTTTTTTTTGGGGGGAGGGGGTCTTGTGGTCAACAATATAGCAATGTAGAAGGCCTGGTTGTGTTTTGTGAATCAATTCCCCCTTCTAGTCTATATCTTCCAAATCCTTTTTAAGAAAGGACCTTAATTATGAAGAAACCTAATTATTACCTCCATATGTCTCACATATCAGTAACTGTTACATGAGGCACACAGGGGGTTAATGTGGGGGACATGATGGGGTTAACTACTATGATCCCCATGGAGTTACTAACGTGCAATGCACATGACCAGACTTTCTATCTGCAATGCTGGATTCCCCCCCCCCCCCCCCCAGGCTTTAACTCGAGTCAATCAGTTGGGTTTTTTTTTTTGTAAAATTAGGGGTCTCGGCTTATATTCGGGTCAGCTTATACTCGAGTATATACGGTATACAGTATTATTATATAATTTAAAATTATGAATCCTTTTATTTTTTTAAATCGGAATCTTTAACTTTTTTTCCGATTTCAACTCGAACTCCACTGCCCTGACTCCAGCTCGGACTCCACTGCCCTGACTCCAGCTCGGACTCCACTGCCCTGACTCCAGCTCGGACTCCACTGCCCTGACTCCAGCTCGGACTCCACTGCCCTGACTCCAGCTCGGACTCCACTGCCCTGACTCCAGCTCGGACTCCACTGCCCTGACTCCAGCTCGGACTCCACTGCCCTGACTCCAGCTCGGACTCCACTGCCCTGACTCCAGCTCGGACTCCACTGACCTGACTCCAGCTCGGACTCCACTGCCCTGACTATACCTCTGCAGATCTGGAGACCTATATGTGAATAATCTGCGTGTGCCTGCCTGTTGTCACATTTCGTCTTTACTATATATGATGAACGTGAGCCAAGCATAAAAATCTTTTTGTTTTTTGCCTAGTTGTTCTTCTGCCTAATACTGTAATAGACTTAATCCAGTATCCATTAGCGACAAAGATTTGTTGTGATCCGCCACATTTAGGAAAGTGGAAGCGCGTGCCTGGTGCTTGTGTATTTATTCTGATTGACTAAATGTGTTCTAGCGACTCGGTAAAAGCTTCCATTAACAGCTGTAACATCTTCCAGGAGTATGTAGATATTTATCATCGCTTAAAACCATCGCTTGGCTTCATTTGATGGATTTGATGTTCATTTCATGATGCAGGCCAAGAATTGGACTAAGTGATCTGGACCACCCATGTATTAGAGAGGATCTGTCCGCTGTGTATTACAGCTACGGATCTCTGTATTCCTCTCTAAAATGTCATAAGAAATGTTCTAGCTACCAGGAATGCTGAAAGAGTATACCGAAGGCATGGTTTATGGGTCCGGTGAATTCACGAGCACCCTCTGTGCCTTTCTCTGACTCCCACCACCCTTCAGATAGCTGAGACAGGCTGCTGTGCTTGTACATATAGATGATAGCCGGCAGGGCCAGAATCGGTGGAATGGTTGGAGGTGGTGAAAGATCCACTTTGAAAAAGTATTTCTATGTCCACCTCCTTTCTGGAGATGTACAGGGTTCTAGACGTTGTGCGTGCATTCTATGGATTCTTTAAAGAATCTTGCAGTCAACTCAAGATCTATGATTCCCCCCATCTGGCCCTCGAGTCCAAATGGGTAAAAATAGGTTTGTGCCTAGAAATAACATTTAGGGCCCTGGGCTACAGTACCGTTGAATAATATAAATGTCTCCGTAAGGGTGATCGGATCATGGGGCAAATATACCACCAATATACTTAGCCTGTGCCGCTAAATGGAATGGGGCTTGTCCCATCGACTGTGTGAAAGTTGTCTGCTTTGTGCCAGAAACTGAATCCTATTCCACCAGAGGAAAGCACCGATATTGTTCCCAGGAGATCAGATTCCCTACTTTCCTCCGAAGGGTCGTGATTCCTGTTTTTTGCTATAAAGCATACAGCTGTCACATGGAGATTCATACGGACGTACAACCGAGGCCTTAAAAGAACAGTTGTGTTTCCTGTGGACCACCAGTGAGGGACTGTGTCCATGATCTCCAAAGGTCCTACAAACGAGGGCATGGGGAATCCATTAGAGGATTATTGAAAGGAGATGGGGACAAGTAAACACCCTTCTATCCTCCATGAATTGGGTTGTGGTAGTCTTTTGCACCAGAAGGAGGCTTCATTTTAATTTTTGCTATGGCGTCCCCTCACCTCTATTTCCTGATGGTTTAAACCCTTTTACAACCCTCTGATGGCAAGCTGATATTTGGATTCTTCCACCACATAGGATAACATGCCACTGCTGTAACAGATTGTTCATGGGAAATATTCTGTTTAGTCAAAGCGTAACCCAAAAAACTGGCCCCCACTTTACACAGAAGGGTCATTGCAATTGGAAATTATTGTAGGGCGCACGCACCGTTCCATCCGTCACCTTTACTGTTAACGTAATCTGTATGGGAAATCAATAGGCCGCCATATAGAATATGGCGTATTCCACATATGGTCATGTTATATGGCTGGACACTTGCAACGTGTGAACAGCCACCTATATCTATGTGTCCTACTTGTAGCATGTTACATCACTTTAGCAGATGAAAATTTTGCAAAATCTCTTGTTTACAGTTTTTATGGAGAACAAAGGCCAAATGTCATGTTTATCCAGCTCTACAAGAAGCAAACCACAGTGGGTGGTGATGGGAAATGGCCATTGTACGGTTGTGCTAAAACTGAGGTCATAGGAAGAAATGGCGTCGTAAATAATAATAATGCAATGTGCGGCCACACACAAGGACATCAACTCTTGTGTGTAAACAGACTACAGAACACTACGCTGTCTGTTTCACATCGAATCCTCAATTTTCTGCTTTGTTTTTGTGAAAAGGAAACCAGGTTTGATACCACAATACCATCTGTTTTTCGTAACTCTCCCATATTGAGGTCATGCTTTGTGGAAGATGTGCGTGCTTTCAAGGCCGGATAAAAATAGGTGAATAATTAACAGTATTAGAATTGTATACGTCACCTTCAGTAGACTGTAACACATTTTTGGATTCTGAGAAGGCTTGGTGACCCATATGGCTGTAGAGGGTGGAGGACAACCCCAATGGTGGGCTTCTGAATGGAAAATCTACCTAGCTGTACAGTTACCCATCCTGGATATTGTTATCAGGTATCATGTGCGTGGAGGTATTGCTACCCCATACAAGTTATGAGTTGCCCAGAATATGGGACCCTGGCAGGTGGGCCATGAAGGTTTTTTTCCACTAGTCTATCAAACCCATAGTATACTTCCGAAATATGATTCAGAAGGGAAACTCCATATTGGTTGGCTCGTGGAATGCCAATGGTCCCCTAGACCAGCCATACAGGCTCTACAGTGTTTAGGAGACCTCACCATAGTGTATGGACTATTAGATGGTGTGGATTTGGTGTAGAAAATCCACAGCATACACTTTTATGTGTAGTCTATGACCCGGTTAACATCTGCGTTCACTTTTCTCTCCGCATTTTTCATACGGAAACCACACGGACTGCATTATAGTCTATGGGGTCTGCCAGTTTCCTAAGGTAACCACTTTTTTATGTGGAATAGGTTTCCGTTCGGGGGAGTCCCCAATTGGTCTTCCCGAACAGAAACCCATGTGCAAATGTGGGCCTTAGCTAAAGATTGAAGACCATACACATTAAAGGTCAGTCACATGCTCATTCACAGACAACTATTCCCCCCCACACACACACACACACACACAAACACACACACACACACTCGCACGCTCAGCCAAGCATGTGTGTGCTCTTAAAGGGATCCTATCATTAAATCTCTTTTTTTTTCCCCACTAACATGTCGGAATAGCCTTAAGAAAGGCTATTCTTCTCCTACCTTTCGATGTCTTCTCCAGGCCGCTGTTCGCTTGAAATCCCGATTTTCGTCGGTATGCAAATGAGTTCTGTTGCAGCACTGGGGGCGGACCACAGCATTCAAACAGCACTGGGGGCATTCCCAATGCTGCGAGAGAACTCTCTCCAGCGCCACCTCCATCTTTTTCAGCAACAGCCTCTTCACGTATCTTCTTCCGGTGCACGGGGGTTCAAAATTCAACGCAAGCGCAAGTCTGCTCTGCCAGCGAGCCTCGGGCAGAGCCGACTTCACATGCGGGCGGCCATTTTTTTTGGCAGCTTACATGAGCAGGCGCAGTACGCTCTGTACTCCATAGAACTACAGCAACGTACTGCACCTGCTCGCGTAAGTGGCCACCCGCATGTGAAGTCGGCTCTACCCGAGGCTTGCTGGCAAAGTCGACTTGCGCATGCATTGAATTTTGACCCCCCGCTTGCCAGAAGACGATGCGTGAAGACGCCGTTGCTGGAGAGAGTTCTCTCGCAGCATTGGGGACACCCCCAGTGCTGTTTGAGCGCTGGAGCCCTCCTCCAGTGCTGCGAAAGAACTCATTTGCATATCGATGAAAACCGGGATTTCAAGCAAACAGCGGCGCGTAGAAGCCATCGAAAGGTAGAAGAAGAATAGCTTTTCTTAAGGCTTTTCCGACATGTTAGTGAGGAAAAAAAGAGTTTTAATGATAGAATCCCTTTAATAGGAATAGGGGAATCATGGAATGTCCTATTGAATCTAAAACTATTGCGGGATACGTTATGAGCTTGCACATACAATGCAGAATTTATGACAATACATTCCTGGAGTCATTCCTTTTATAATTTTTTTTTAGCACAGAGCTTAGATATTTTTCTGTAAAGCCTACCCTTGACAATGTGCTGTTACCGGGAGCCATTACTGGCCTTGAAGCCTTTTACCTAGATTCCTCCCTTTTGTAAAAACGCAATTTACAATTCGTAGAACAGTTTGAGCCGTTATAATTTTCTATATTTATTCTTTGTAGTTGACGATTAGAGATCATGGCCAGGAAGCAACGTGATTCTGATCGGTTAGGAAAGTAAAAATATTATGGGTCATGGGAACTAGAATTTTTGGGATAGGCTGTTGGTTTAGGGATTTAGTCCAATTGCCGTATTGGCGTTGAGAAGGAATTTGTTCCACTGATGGGGCAATTGGCATCTGCTTTATGGGAGTGTTTTTTGTTTCCTCTCGATCAACCTGGTATTTATAAGTTGGATTTTTATCTTTATCCGTCCTTATTAACTATTTTACTATGTGAAGGCCTCGAGAAGCAGTCGCCCCGCACTCCGGTGAAGCATGTCGCAAATAACATCTCCAATCCATTACTTGCCCACCTCTGCTTTGTCCCGTGTGGTTGTGTTTTTCTTCTCCCTTTAGATCATTATGTGGACTCCTTCCATTTGATATTTGAATTTGAGATGCAAAAAGCAGATGTTTACCAAGTGATGGACAAAACAGCCCATCCACATTTCTGTGCCTAAAGTTACAGACTTCCATCTGTCTTTGGTTTCATGTATGTGTAGGTTTGCACATGGAGTACAATTGAGAACGACGTCACTACTGAACCAAAAATTTCGGGTTCAACTCCTTTTACATATACATTTTTGGAAATCGAAATTGTGACCTAACACAGGGTGTAGGCCCACAGCAGTCTAGGTAAACATTGTAGCATTGTCTACTTTTGTCCGGCCAAGGGTAGGATGACTTTAGTGCCTAAGGATAATAATAATAAAAAAATGTATTTATATTACGCCAACATATTCTGCAGCGCTGTACAATTTGAAAGGGTCAAGTACAGACAGAAAGATACATTACAAAGAAATAGCCACTTCACACAATGGGACTGAGGGCCCTGCTCACAAGAGCTTACAATCTATGAGGTAGAGGGGGTGACACAAGAGGTAGCAGGGGTGGCATTGCTTATACAGGGGTCAGACACTTTTGTAATAGAGGTTACTGTCATTATACCAACATAACACTGTATGAGCCGTCACCGGTCGTGTCCTCTAACATGTGGATGGAGCTTGGACATATAAAGTTAGTCTTAAACAGCATCACATCATGTGGGGTAATGTGGGAGCGGGGACAGAGGAGGGTTAATTTTGGGGCTTCTAATTACGGTACGGAAGGGTTTACATTAGGAATTGTGATAGACCTGTCTGATAACGTGTCTTTAGTTTGCGCTTGAAGCTGTAGAAATTGGGAGTTAATCTGATTGTCCGGGGTAGAGCATTCCAGAGAAGTGGTGCAGCTCGGGAGAAGTCTTGTATACGAGCGTGGGAGGTTCTGATAATAGAGGATGGAAGTGTTAGGTCATTGATTGATCGGAGAACACGAGTTGGGTGGTATCTACTAAGGATCTTCTAATATGGAGCCAACACTGAGATGTTAGTCTTGAAGTCGATGGTTACAGCCTTTTTATATTTAACCAATCCTCAAAATAATCTGCCATGGAAATATTCCCACTGGCAACAGAAAAATTTCCTACTCCTCTTCAATGGGAGATTCAAGATGTTCCTCATTTCCACTAAATTTCTCAGCTAGCAGAAGTGAAGCCTCTTAATAAAATGAACTGGAGGTGGAATGTTTGTGGCAGATTTCGCCCCCAAAATTGTTTTGGTTGAACCTTGTTTTTGCGGAACAATTTATTAGAATGCAAACGGTCTAGTCAACATTTGGCACGTGTCACCTTCTGTCAGTCCCAAGCCCGAAAAACATTCCCTTTTGTGTATACCATGTACTGTTTGCAAATGTAGACAGTATGCCTTTAATGGGGTGAAAAATTGAAATGGCCGGTCCTGGAAATGAAAAATATTTCCCTCAATTTATTCTGATGTGTTTAACCGGATGAAAGCAATGTTCACATTAGGAGCTGCGAGCGTCCTGGATGTCTGAAGCCGCTTCAGGAGGTCTGCACTTTATAAGAGGCCGCTTCCCATTATTTTGTTAGTATTGATCTGTGTTACACAGAACGCTATCCGTAAAAAGATTACACCTCTTTATGAAGGCATTTAACTTGCACGGGCTCAGTGGCAGAACATTATGATGTGATTTCCTGCAGCAAATGAAAACATTTAGCGACTTGTCAGAATAGATTAATGGATCCCCCCCCTCCCCCCGCCCCCACTGGTGCATGCGTAATAGGCTGAAGTTAGACTTGTGTTTGGGTTTACGTTTGTCTTGCAAAAATTGGATGTTTGTATCAATCCACCTTCTTTTTTTAAAACTCTCCTCTTCGCTCTTAAAGGCATAACCAAATTTGTAGACAATTCGAAGTTTTAAACATTTTTGCAAATTTTAAATTTTTAAAGATTTTCTTAGTGGTGAGAGTTTTTTGTCTTGATCGGTTGCCAATTGATACAACATGAATGCAGGAACTTTTTATGGTCCGGGGCTTGTCAGAAACTCAGCCAATGATTTCTTTTTTGGGCAAGAACACCGCATGTATGAGAAAATTTAAAAAAAAAAAAAAAACCCCACAAACTTGCACAAATTGGGTATCGCCATATTCATACAGTTATACTTTACAGGTAAGGTGTTACATATGCTACACGTTCAGCGGCACAAACTTTATACCGCAAAAAAAATCATGGCAGAACTGCACGCTTTTTTGGGTGGGGGGTGGGTTGCATTCCTTCCCATGAAGAGTTAAAGTTACTTAATGAGTTCTATGTATACCACACTGTCACAGAAAAATACAATTTCGGTCTAGTTCACATCTGCGTTCGGTATTCCGTTCCAAAAGGAATACCGAACGCATTAAAAAGTGGTGAGCAATGAAAGCACACGGACCCCATAGATTATAATGGGGTCCGTGTGTTTTACGTGCGGTGTCCGCACAAATCATGCGGAGAGAAAAGTAGTTCATGAAGTACCTTTCTCTCCGCATATTTTGTGCGGACACCGCACGGAAAACACGCGAACCCCATTATAGTCTACAGGGTCCGTGTGCTTTCATTGCTCACCACTTTTTAATGCATTCGGTATTCTATCATCCTAGGGAGCTTCTGATGATCCAAGGGAAAGTCGTATCCTTCTCTGTGACGTTGGAATGATACACAACCCTCCTACGAAATTGATATGTGCACGAGATCGTAAGCTACGCCGTATATTTTCACAGCTTTTTTGTATTTGTTTCCACTAATCCCTCATAGGCTTTACTCTATGGACCAAGCCATGAAAATGGACAAAAATAACACTTGCCTAACTTTTTAATGGTCCATGGCTGTAAAAAAAAAATAAAAAAAAAATGGACGTGCGAATGGCCTCGCTGAAATCTATTGTTAAATGATGGCCGCCATGTCAGTGGTCTTCGCCCAGTGTGATTTGGCGCACTTGGGCCACCAGTTACGCCCCAATAATTCATAGCACGATGGATGATTCTTATCGGAAAGCAGTATAGCCGCCGGCACAATTTCTGAGACTTTCTCAAAGTAGTCTTTCTTTACAAGTTCATAGTTCCTTCTATCCAATTCTTTGGAACAACCTCGTTCTGTCATGTACACATTATAGAAGGTCTTGCCGTGCCCAGTAGTTACATGGATGACCAAGTCGGCCCCACTGCTGGGATTTCTAGTTCCAAAGTAACTGTAGGACCACTGCCTCAGAAGTGTGCGTCACCGAAATAAAGCGAATAACATGGCACAATCAACATTACACAAAACTAAGGAACGGAGTTACAAAAGCAACTTCAAAACAGGACAACAGAGACTCAGCGGTGCTCGGCAGAAGATGTGAAGATGAGAAGAATATTTCTTCATTGTGCTCCTGGTTGGAGTCCTCTATCCAGCAGCGAGGAGATAAAGAAAATAACTTGTTTCACATCAGACAGGATTATTTTTGCAGATGAAATGCAGCAGATTGAAGAAAACCTGTATGGTCACCCCTCACATTGTCTGGAGATTTTCGGAGGGTTTTTTTACATCTTTTTTTTGCAATTTGTACAATTACAGGCTTAATTTGTTTTTGTCGTTTTTTGTTTTTTTTTCTTTATATAAGGAATGGAAGATAAAGTAAGCGGCTTTTATTTGCTATGTATAGCTTGACATACTTTTGCAGCAGCGAACAGGAAAAAGACTCGTGGTCTAATATCCCTATCTCATGCACACCTGCTATGGCCAATTTCATACCAATTCTCGTCACTCCGAGCACTGTATCCTCACTGTGTTAGGTTAAAGACACAAGCGCAGCAGCCGCCCCACCGCTGTGAGCAATGGCTGAACAATTTTTAAGGTAATCGTCGGCCATCAGCAACCGGGCAGGGTTTTGGCCACATGTGGTTGCCTCAACGTGCGTCCATGCGCTTGGTGCGCTGTAACGTGACAGTAAAAAAATGCATCAAAACCGTATTGGAAAAAAGCACTGAAGAACCGCTAAGACTAGGTTCACATCTGTGTCTCCACTGTAGATTCCATCTAACTTTGGTGCGGAGAAAAGTCCTGCATAGAGTTTACGGGATCCGCTGGGATTTGTGGGTAACTACTTTTTAAAGGGATTCTATCATTAAAATGACATTTTTTTTGTTGATGACACGTAGGAATAGCCTTAAGAAAGATTATTCTTTTCCTACCTTTTAGATGTCCTCTCCAGGCCACCATTCGGAAGAAATCCCGGTTTTCTTCTGTATGCAAATGAGTTTCCCCAATGCTGCGAGAGAACTCTCCAGCGACGCCTCTATCTTCTTCTGGAAGGGTCTCTCCCTGTGTCTTCTTCCGGCGCTGGCGTGCGCAGTCGGCTCTGCTGTCGAGCCTCGGGCAGAGCTGACTGCGCATGCCCGCCTGGTGTAAGCGGCTATTTTCTTGTGGCCGCTTACACAGTAAGCTGGAGTAAGCGGTCACAAGAAAATGGCCGCGTGCATGTACAGTCGACTCTGGCCAAGGTCCGATGGCAGAGCCGACTGCGCATGCCTAGTAGTTTGAAACACAGGATGGAAGAAGACACAGGGAGAAGATGGAGGCGAAGATGAAGGTGGCGCTGGAGATTTCTCTCACAGCATTGGGGCCCACCCCCAGTGCTGCGAGAGAACTCATTTGCATACAGAAGAAAACTGGGATTTCTATGAAATGGTGGCGCGGAGAAGACCTCTAAAGGTAGGAGAAGAATAGCCTTTCTTAAGGCTATTCCTACATGTTATCGAGAAAAAATGTCGTTTTAGTGATAGGATCCCTTTAAGCAGACGGGCCCACCGCCTTTCAGGTGCCTGTATGGACCCGAAGTCTACGTGAAAGAACTTGCCACTTGTGGAACCCATGCAGCTAAAAAACCTCGACAGTTTGTGGTAAATTGGTATCGTTTTCCCAAGTTATTTGTCACCTAGAATAAAGAAGGTGCCATTTGGCATACACACAGAGGTCTTGTATATTCAATAGTGACTCACGTGGTCTTTATGTGAGAAACAATAGTTGACCCAAAAACTATTTAGGTCATGTAACTAGGGCGCTATGCATATGTGTGGTTTTTAGTTGCAGTTTTTGAAGTCCAAGCTTAATTACCTTCCCTCTATGACATCGGCTACATCAGCTAAAATCACCAGGCTTGGGGCTCCTAAAGCAGGGCACATCCTTATGGTACTGAGGTTCAGGGTCCCAAATCTGGTGACCTCAATCCCATCTACCACTCTGTTTAACTGTTCACAAAAGTTTTAGATTCCGGAGAAGTCAGGAGCCGGCTTTGGCAGCTCGCAACACATGCATTGTGTGTAGTTGGTGAGTATACATCTTGCTTTACCGTGCATGCGCAATGAAGTGGGCAACGTGTATACCCACCTGTCTAAACTGCATCTGAATCATGAACTTGACTCACAAGGTTTGGGATCAAGGATAAGGACATGCTGCTAGTTTAGGGACCAAACCTGGTGACAGGTTCTCTTTAAGCTGGAAGTCTATTCAGTTATTTAGGACTTCCACAACATGTGCTTGGTGCGAATTTGAGAAGGGTACTGTTTCTTCTTGCAGAGTCTACCAGCTAGCTTAAAGCGACAGAGTGGGAAACGCGTGCAAATTAGGTTTCCTCCAGAAGGAAGAAAACTGTTCATCTGTGACCTATTGGAGGTATCTACCTCCAAATTCAATATCTGATCCTTTATTATGAGCCTTGTAACATGACAAGTCAAATCAACTATCCCACAGAACAATGAGTGTCTCATCCCTTTGATTTACATAGCATGGGTTGGACATTGACTTATAGGGTAGCTACCTGCAGTGGGTGGCACTAGAGCAGTTTTCTTCCTGCTGTAGGAGAGATTAATTTACATACTTAACATACATGAAAGCCCCCATATAGGGATCACAATGTACATTTTTTTCCCTTATCAGTATGTCTTTGTAGAATAGGAGGAAATCCACGCAAACACGGGGAGAACATACAAACTCCTTGCAGATGTTGTTCCTGGCAGGATTCGAACCTAGGACCCCAGCGCTGCAAGGCTGCAGTGCTAACCACTGAGCCACCCTGAAAGCACCTATTTTTTTACTTTTATGTTGTTTCTTACTACTACAGAGGCTATTACTATTTTAATGGCCAGCATATTGAATAAGTTAAGGCCGGATGGGCCCTGACAATTACGACCTGCCAAGCTGTTATATATAGCCATTAATAAAGAAACAATTTCCCCTTTATATGTTACTGGCAGCGCGGGACTTGGAGAGTCCTCTGAAGTATTGAGGCTGCACAGTGGGGCCACCTGCTGGGGGAGCAATATAATACGATGACGTTCCGCTGAAGGTCCCCTGTACTGTAACATTACTATATAGAAACAGAGGACATCACTCTGTACAATATAAAGAACCAAGGTAATGGTGTTTTAACAAAAGAATATTTTAACCCCGGAACCATGCAACTCTTATACATGGACTACGTCTCTTATTACAATACCAGATACATCCCATGCACTAGAATGGAGCTGTTTCTGGGGACGAAAAACAGGACAATCTTTGTTTTCTTAGTTAGAGTTAGTAGGTTTAGGTCCCGTGCTGCTAACAATGTGGACATTGGTGACTAAGTAGCTTTGAAAAGCATAGGATGCTACAAGGAAAGCTAGCGCGATTCATTACAGTGTCTTTGTGAAGTTGTAAAAGAATAATCTTAATCCTAAACAAGCTTCTTCTGCATGGGCCCGATCAGCTTGCAAACTGGTTTCCATGGGGCTGCCCTGAAATGTGACCACCGGCGGGAGAGTCGTAATCTCTGGAGGATACAGCCGGGACGTGGGACAATGGAGGGTAGGTGAGGGGCTTCTGTCCTGGATGCCTGAGTTGTCGTCCCAGTAGCTGTAATCGTGGGCCCGCTGTGTAGGGAGGAAATCACAAAATACATGGGAGCTCCTTATGAAAACACAGGGTCCATATATGTTATAAAGCAAGTAACCTATGTAGCTGCACATGGGCGGGGAGAATCCGCTGCAAATCCTCTCGCAGATTGCAACGCAAAATCTACAGATTTTGCTTTTCGCGTTAGGTTGGCGCCAGACATTGACATGCCGCAGCTTTCCGCCAAGGGTATAGATAGGATATTGTATATCGAGCTACAAATGTTGTATTGATGTCATAATTTTTCTCCTTTCATCCACCACACCTCAGAAGGCTTCCCCTTTCCCTTTCCCTTGTGTTTGTCTGAGGTTTTATTCCCTGATTTCCCGATCAATGTTTGTTTGATAAATCGCCCATGGTCGAGGTGTTTCGCTCCTGTAATTGAATAAGTTGGGTGTTAATCAGGAGTTCGCTGCCAAGTGTTGAAGCTATAAATCACAGGATTGTTCCGAGAAGATGATAAAATGCACCTTACTAGGTGTCTGCCGAGTACTCTATCACGGGAAATCAAACCATGCCGAGGTCTGGGCTTAGTGACTGCTACTTCACTCCTTACTTCTCTTCTAGATGTTTTATTCATGTCTATCGGATGACATTCATACCACCAATGTCTTGAAGATGATGGTCCCGTGGTCATGGCCATTCCTAAAGGTAGCCACTTCAGGTTCAGGTTATGGGGGTCTTACAGCTTGGAGCCATAGTATTCAATGGTTAGTGTTTAGAGAATTGCAAAGGACCTTGTGTTATTGGTGCTATAGCAGGGAAAATGAATATTTATAGGGTTTTAGGGTGCCCAATGTTTTTAATACTGGGGCTTCAACACTTAAAGGGGTTCTCCAAGGAGTTTTTTTGCTTCCACTAGGAACTTTTAGATGCTGCACCTAGGGGTTCTGGACTGGTTTGATCCAAGGTTGCATGTTGGGAGCCAGCAACCGACCCTCCCCCCCCCCCCCCCCCAATCCCAGGAACCTCTTGGTACAGCATCTAAGAGCTCATTCACACGGGGCAAGAGGGGGCGGATTCTGACGCCGAATCCACCTCAGCATCCAACCCCTCACAATAGAGGTCTATGTAGACCGATACCGCCCTTTTTTCTGTGCGCGGTATGTTCCGGCTCACGGAAAAAGAAACAAACTGTCCTTTCTTCAGGCGGATTCTGTTGCCGAGTCAGCCCCGGCGTACGTCTCGTGACAGCATCCTCCAGACTAGGCCCATTCATTTGAGCCTACTCCGGAGGGCGAAACCGGGACTGTCGTGGCAGGCGTATTTTGGTCCAATTCTGATGCGGCTTTCCGCATCAGAATCAGGACTAAAATATGCAATCCTGTGCCTCGTATGAATGAGGCCTAAAAGTCCCTGGAGGAATACTACCTGGAAAACCTCTTTTAAGTGGCAAGCATTGCACTGGAATCAGCTCTTGGGCTACATTCAGATCTGCAGCATTCTTTTTTTCCGTCATAAGATGGATCCATGACCCCTACAGATCCCATTGATAGTAACATGGTCCCTTGGTTTCTGTTTTGGTGTCTGTCATTGGAGAACCTTTTCATCTGGGGAAATTTGACAAAATGTGAACATAGCTTAAGCTGTAGCTTCTGGAGAGTCTTTCCCAGTAGGACATCCTATGTTAGATCATCAGAGCATATAACAAGGCCTTTACTAAAACCATTAACCTACACTCACCGGCCACTTTATTAGGTACACCATGCTAGTAACGGGTTGGACCCCCTTTTGCCTTCAGAACTGCCTCAATTCTTCGTGGCATAGATACAACAAGGTGCTGGAAGCATTCCTCAGAGATTTTGGTCCATATTGACATGATGGCATCACACAGTTGCCGCAGATTTGTCGGCTGCACATCCATGATGCGAATCTCCCATTCCACCACATCCCAAAGATGCTCTATTGGATTGAGATCTGGTGACTGTGGAGGCCATTGGAGTACAGTGAACTCATTGTCATGTTCAAGAAACCAGTCTGAGATGATTCCAGCTTTATGACATGGTGCATTATCCTGCTGAAAGTAGCCATCAGATGTTGGGTACATTGTGGTCATAAAGGGATGGACATGGTCAGCAACAATACTCAGGTAGGCTTTGGCGTTGCAATGATGCTCAATTGGTACCAAGGGGCCCAAAGAGTGCCAAGAAAATATTCCCCACACCATGACACCACCACCACCAGCCTGAACCGTTGATACAAGGCAGGATGGATCCATGCTTTCATGTTGTTGACGCCAAATTCTGACCCTACCATCCGAATGTCGCAGCAGAAATCGAGACTCATCAGACCAGGCAACGTTTTTCCAATCTTCAATTGTCCAATTTCGATGAGCTTGTGCAAATTGTAGCCTCAGTTTCCTGTTCTTAGCTGAAAGGAGTGGCACCCGGTGTGGTCTTCTGCTGCTGTAGCCCATCTGCCTCAAAGTTCGACGTACTGTGCGTTCAGAGATGCTCTTCTGGCTACCTTGGTTGTAACGGGTGGCTATTTGAGTCACTGTTGCCTTTCTATCAGCTCGAACCAGTCTGGCCATTCTCCTCTGACCTCTGGCATCAACAACGCATTTCCGCCCACAGAACTGCCGCTCACTGGGTGTTTTTTCTTTTTCGGACCATTCTCTGTAAACCCTAGAGATGGTTGTGCGTGAAAATCCCAGTAGATCAGCAGTTTCTGAAATACTCAGACCAGCCCTTCTGGCACCAACAACCATGCCACGTTCAAAGGCACTCAAATCACCTTTCTTCCCCATACTGATGCTCGGTTTGAACTGCAGGAGATTGTCTTGACCATGTCTACATGCCTAAATGCACTGAGATGCCGCCATGTGATTGGCTGATTAGAAATTAAGTGTTAACGAGCAGTTGGACAGGTGTACCTAATAAAGTGGCCGGTGAGTGTATATTAACCAACATTGAGCGCTCAATGTCTCTGCATTGTCCTCAATATTTACAGTGTTAGCCAAACATATTGGCACCCCTGCAATTCTGTCAGATAATACTCCTGTTCTTCCAGAAAATTATTGCAATCACAAATTCTTTAGTATTATTATCTTCTTTTAATTTATCTTCAATGGAAAACCAAAGCCAAATTGGATATAATTCCACAGCAAACATAAAAAAGGGGGTGGACAAAAGTATTGGCACTGTTTGAAAAATCATGTGATGCTTCTCTAATTTGTGTAATTAACAGCACCTGTTACTTACTTGAGGCACCCAACAGGTGGTGGCAATAACTAAATCACACTTGCAGCCAGTTGAAATGGATTAAAGTTGACTCAACCTGTGTCCTTGTGTGTACCACATTGAGCATGGAGAAAAGAAAGAAGACAAAAGAACTGTCTGAGGACTTGAGAAGCAAAATTGTGAGGAAGCATGAGCAATCTCAGGGCTACAAGTCCATCTCCAAAGATCTGAATGTTCCTGTATCTACCGTGCACAGTGTCAACAAGAGGTTTAAAGCCCATGGCACTGTGGCTAACCTCCCTAGATGTGGACGGAAAAGAAAAATTGACGAGATTTGAACGCAAGATTGTGTGGATGGCGGATAAAGAACCTCGACTAACATCCAAACAGGTTCAAGCTGCCCTGCAGTCCGAGGCTACAACAGTGTCACCCCGTACTATCCATCAGCGTCTGAATGAGAAGGGACTGTATGGTAGGAGACCCAGGAAAACCCCACTTCTTACCCAGAGACATAAAAAAGCCAGGCTGGAGTTTGCCAAAACTTACCTGAGAAAGCCAAAAATGTTTTGGAAGAATGTTCTCTGGTCAGATGAGACAAAAGTAGGAAAAGGCATCAACATAGAGTTTACAGGAAAAAAAAGAGGCCTTCAAAGAAAAGAACACGGTCCCTACAGTCAGACATGGTGGAGGTTCCCTGATGGTTTGGGGTTGCTTTGCTGCCTCTGGCACTGGACTGCTTGACCGTGTGCATGGCATTATGAAGTCTGAAGACTACCAACACATTGTGCAGCATAATGTAGGGCCCAGTGTGAGAAAGCTGGGTCTCCCTCAGAGGTCATGGGTCTTCCAGCAGGACAATGACCCAAAACACACTTCAAAAAGCACTAGAAAATGGTGGTGAGAGAAAGCCCTGGAGACTTGTAAAGTGGCAGCAATGAGTCCAGCCCTGAATCCCATAGAACACCTGTGGAGAGATCTCTTGATGGCAGTTTGGAGAAGGCCCCCTTCCCATCTCAGGGGGGACCTGGAGCAGTTTGCCAAAGAAGAATGGTCTAAAATTCCAGCAGAGCCTTGTAAGAAACCCATTGATGGTTACCGGAAGCGGTTGTGCGCAGTTATTGTGTCTAAAGGTTGTGCTACCAAGTATTAGGCTGAGGGGGCCAATACTTCTGTCCGGCCCATTTTTGGAGTTTTGTGTAAAATGATCAATGATTTGACTTGTATTTTTTTCATTCTCTTTTGTGTTTTTTTTTATTGCAAGCAAAATAAATGAAGATATTACCAAAGAGTTTGTGCTTGCAATCATTTGCTGGAAGAACACGAGTATTATCTGACAGAATTGCAGGGGGGCCAATACTTTTGTCCAACACTGTAGTTTCAATATATTTCCCTATTTATATGTTAAAATATCTTTTCCAAATTTGCAAAGATGTGAGAAGATGCACGTCTGTAGTCTAAAACACTTAACGTATATATATGTGACTTCATGCCAACGATCTGCATATATATTATTAATAAAAGATGAGTAAATATAGACATCCGAGATCATGCGTGTGTGTGTGTGTGTGTGTATACAGACAGCTTTGTAGACAATATCTGGCACTTGGCCACTTTCCACAGTGAGTATTGGCTCAGAACAACTCGAGTCCTCGATAATGATCTCTTTGAAAAGTCAGGCTGGGTATGGAGCCAACCAAACAGATTGCCGCGAAGCCCACGTTGATCTCGCCACATCTTCCGAATTCACGTTCTCTGGATGCAATAGACGTAGACGAGCATTAAATTATTCTCAAGTTGCATCGTACTTGAAAGGGGTAGCTTGAAACGTCTGAGCCCCAATGCAGAGTCTGTAACTGGTCCCACCATTTGCAATGAAACTTTATTTTATATATGGTGACTTGGAAGGGGCTTTGGGCTCAATCACCCCTCTGCTTTTTGCTTTGCCTCCGATTATGACCTTGGACATATGTGACCATCGCTGGTGCTCACTTCCAAAAATAATCCCATCATTTGTCTCTTTGTTCAGAAGAGATGACACCTTGTAGCTGTACTATTTTTTTTTAAGATGGGCGTATTAGTTCCTCTCTCATGGCAGGGAGCAATAAATCAGCTGTTTGGTGTGAGATCACACGGATTACACGAAGCTGTAAATCGCACAATGACAGTGGAATTAAGCGTGTAACATGTGAAACTACCGGGGTCAGACAAATGTTATTTGTCAGGAGAGACAGTCGAAGTATTGATCCCTGTATTAAAGTTTCAGGAGGAAAACACAGTGATGTGTGTATAAGAGGATTAGATGACTGTATGATGTCCTCGCGGATTATATCGGATGTATGGTATTCTCAATGGAAATGTCTCTGGGTTTCTATGAAGTTACAGAAAGATTATCACCCCTGCTAGTATCCCTCCTTCAAATCCAAGACTTCCTAATCCAATGGCTTCTGGGGGTGCGTGCGCTGGTGCTGTGCCATCCAGACCGGCTACAAGCAATTCTGTATTACAGGTTTCCAGTCTCAATGTTTTTTCATACTGATGACCGATCCATGAAATTAATAATCCGTATGTGATTGGTTGGAGTCCAACATCCAGACCCCGTACCAATGACCTGATCTGGCTTCTAGGAGCAGCAAGTAAAAGATGCAAAAGTGCACTACCCCGACGTCACCACTAGGCAATTTACAAGGCTGCAGCTCTACACCTATGAATAGTGGTGCCTAGAGGCAGCTGGATCGGCTGATCGGTGAGGGGTTTGTGTGATAGACCCCCACCGATCAGATACTGATGTATGGGTCATCAGACATAATAATCCACCTTAAAGGGATCCTATCATTAAAAAGCTATTTTGTGTGACTAACACGTAGGAATAGCCTTAGGAGAGGCTATTCTTCTCCTACCTTTAAATGTGTTCTCTGTGCCGCCGTTCGGTATAAATCCCATTTTTTGTCGGTATGCAAATGAGTTATCTTGTAGCACTGGAGGCGGTCCTCAGCGCTCAAACAGCACTGGGGGCGTCCCCAATGCTAAGAGAGAACTCTCCAGCGACCCTTCCATTTTCTTCAGGAACGGGCTCTTCACGCGTCTTCTTCCGGCGCTGGAGTCAAACTTCTAGGCCTCAGGCAGAGCCGTGCACAATTTAGTCTACATTGGCCATACATTTTTGGTGACATGGGTAGGATGATACTTAGACAAATGTACTAACAAGGATAGCTTGGTTCATGGACAAAGACATTTTTTAAACACCAGGGGACAAACATTGTCAACTTCCTATTAGACAACGAGTCCAGAATTCCGACGTGCTAACCCTTTGTCTCCTGCACCTATTGTAATTTTTTGCACCTCGTGTGGTCGAGTGTGTATATTTTTCCTGTTGGACAAACAGCTGCCAGTCTCATCCTGGTGAGAGTCTGGTGACCCCCCCCCCCCCATAGCTAATCCTACTGAAATGTGATGGTTTGGTTGTTATTAACAGAATCTGAATGGGAAACTTAAAGGGAGTCTGTCATTTGAGTCCAACATATCAACCCAGTCCTGCAGGGTCTCTAGGCCCTGCACCCTGATATGCCAGGTCCTGATGACTCCCTTTTAATGATCTGAAAAATTATTTTATATATAATATTAAAGAATATAGCAGATGTGGGGGAGAGGGCTCCTATACATGCACCGCACCCCTGTGTATCCATCTATAACAGTCCACCAGCAAGTATAAGCCATAAAATTCATGATCTCCGTTCCTTACATACAATCTTATTGACAGTAATAAGCTAGTTTCACGTTGCGATGGGTCCCTGTGTTGTACAGGCTCCGCATACAATATGTCCGCCCCTGGCACTGACACTGACAGTGTGGGAATCACAGGTAGCATTCCTGACTATTTTTCATTTTCTGTTTGAGCCGAGCACCTCGTAAAAGCAATGCATTGTTCTCTGATATTTCAAAGCCTGGCATGACAAAGGCGCAGGGGTAGGGTCATGTCTGCCGAGCGATGGTTTGATGGTGAAGTAATGAGATAATGAGAGTAATTAATCCCGTTTTGTCAGGTACGATGGGACCTCTCTAATCCCGCACTGTCACTCTTCTAGTTTTGCTTTTCTTTACATCTTTATATTACATTTGTCGGATGAAGGTGGTAATTGGGAGTTCTGTACACCGGGGAGTGGAGAGAGGTGTCATGATTGCAGAGAGGGGGTAGTGATGGCAGAGAGGGGTTAGTGATGGCAGAGAGGGGTTAGTGATGGCAGAGAGGGGTTAGTGATGGCAGAGAGGGGGTAGTGATAGCAGAGAGGGGCTAGTGATGGCAGAGAGGGGGTAGGGATGGCAGAGAGAGGGGGTAGTGATGGCAGAGAGGGGCTAGTGATGGCAGAGAGGGGGTAGGGATGGCAGAGAGAGGGGGTAGTGATAGCAGAGAGGGGGTAGTGATGGCAGAGAGGGGGTAGTGATGGCAGAGAGGGGGTAGGGATGGCAGAGGGGGTAGGGATGGCAGAGAGGGGGTAGGGATGGCAGAGAGAGGGGGTAGTGATGGCAGAGAGGGGGTAGTGATGGCAGAGAGGGGGTAGGGATGGCAGAGAGGGGGTAGGGATGGCAGAGAGGGGGTAGGGATGGCAGAGAGGGGTTAGTGATGGCAGAGAGGGGTTAGGGATGGCAGAGAGGGGGTAGGGATGGCAGAGAGGGGGTAGGGATGGCAGAGGGGGAAGTGATGGCAGAGAGGGGGTAGGGGTGGCAGAGAGGGGGAAGTGATGGCAGAGAGGGGGAAGTGATCACAGAGAGGGGGTAGTGATCGCAGGTACAAGCCAACCAAATAATAGTTGTTCTGTCTCCACTGCAGTCACGCTGGCTCTTATTGCCATCAACAATATCCCTACTCAGGCTGCAGGCCCATTGGGTAGAGTTGAGTAAGTTACGTGAGCAAGCGTCACAACATCAACAAGCAGAAGAGTTCTGGCTTCTTTGGAACCGAGGGTTATATTGGTCTTAAAGCTTGGACTGTTGAGCTTTATTGCTCCCTGAATAATCCCTTTAATCACCTTTCCCTTAGAATAGGTCATCAGTATTAGGTTGATGCAAATCTGACACCCAGCACCACTACCGATCAGCTGTTTGAAGAGGCTGCAGCATTTGGACTAGCACTGCTACTCTATTGTTACTTACCAAACTCGGTACTAACCACTGTATAATGGTTGCCCTTAATACTGCAGCTCAGTCCCATTCACCTCAATGGGACTGAGCTGCAGCATGGTCACGTGACTGATCAGCTGATCTCTGGGGGAAGTAATGGGCGCCATGTTGGTGTCCATCTTTTCATGGCTCAGTCTCTAGCGTCTATTCCATTATTTCTGTTCCAATGACTAGACAGAAAATCTGCAGATGTGAACCAAGCCTTAGATGGTCAGCAACGCCTGCTGCAATTGTTGGGTTTGGCTGAACTTAACCCCTTGTGTGAATGGCCGCCATAACTCTACGTTCGTCAGTTACCAGGCCAAGAACTAACACAATCCAAAATAGTTTTATCGTTTCTGTCACCTACAATCTATCGCTACACCAGGATATATGGAAATTCAGTTCCTATAGACAGATTTAATGCAGCTGTACATTAAAAATAAGAGAAGTGTTTGCATTAATATCTACGGCCTATTACGCTAGATCATAAATCCAGGTAAAGCAGCTTGGCGAGTCGCTTGCGGCAGTAAAACACCATTTTGTGCAAATTAAAATGCACAGCCAAGTTTGGTGAGCAGCCGGCATGTGGGCCCAAGGCTGGGGCACGGTCACGAGGAGGATGTTAAGCCGTATCCATTTACGGTGATTTCATTATAATT
This sequence comes from Leptodactylus fuscus, assembly GCF_031893055.1. NCBI lineage: Eukaryota > Metazoa > Chordata > Amphibia > Anura > Leptodactylidae > Leptodactylus > Leptodactylus fuscus. Next base: position 34,150,255 of record NC_134268.1, read on the forward strand.
CATGTGATGACCACAGAGGGCCGCGGAGTGATGAATGGCTTCCAGCAGGACTAGGACTCGGGCCATAGGATTTAACGCTCATGTCCAAGACTACTCATTGCTATTAGGCTGGCCCTCCACAATCTGGCCAACGACACTCACATGGATCCAGAATTTTATTCATGATTATATGACATATTTGTTGATGTCAAAATCAATATTTTAATGTGTGATAATAAATATATATATATATATATATATAAACTTTTTTTTTTTTTTAATTACATTTGGTTTTTCAAGTTCGTATGCTCATTGATTCCTATATAGTTCATTTATATATATATATATATATATATATATATATATATATATAAACTAAGAGTGCTATTTTTTACCATTGTACATGAGGGACGCACAGGGCGAGTTCTGAATGATCATCAGGTTACCCACTACAACGTACAGCGGCAGGGTGGTATATGACATATATACCATTTCCATTAACACGCTGCAGAATAAACTGCAGTGCAAAGTATCCGGTGCTGCAGGTTTTGAACCCGCAGCATGTCGATTATTGCTGCAGGTTGGGCCTCTGTTTCAAAGGCTTAAAGCTGGGCAGTTGCCCGAGAATCGTGACTTGAAGCCACGGTGAAAACCAGATCATTTCAGATTATTATTTTTTTTTATATTTGCTGTGACCTCGACAGACTTCCCACAATGGACATGTCAAATACGGCCTTGGCCTTAAAGAGAACCAAGTATATCGAACCGACCCTGCAGATAGATTAGGGACACCTGACTCAGATGGCATTTTCTCCTTGTCCCTCTATTGCCAAGGTGCCGCTGTTTTTGTCAATCTGCAAATTAACTCTTTGCAGAAGCAATGGCGTCACGGTCTACTTCTTTGGAGCGATGACGACAACCTCATTGCTCCAAAGATCTGACTTGCGTGTAGACAGAAACCGTATCATCTCCTCCACAGAAGTACCGATTCACGTGAGGAAAAACCTGATTTTGGGGGGCCACACGGTGGCTCAGTGGTTAGCGCTGCAGCCTTGTGTTCAAATTCCGCCAAGGGCAAAAAAACATCTGCAAGGAGTTTCTATGTTCTCCCCGTGTTTGCATGGATTTCCATCCCATATTCCAAGGACATACTGATAGGGAGGGGGGGGGGGAATGTACATTGTGAGCTCTATGTGTCTACATAAAAAAAAAAAAACTAAAAAAAAAACTGATTTTGCTCATGTTATCCTATCTATCTGTAGGGCTGGTGATAGACTCCCTTTATGCTGTTTCTAAAAATAAAATTTCATGGAGTTGGACAACCCATTTCATATGATATCTATAGCATTGAGCGTATACCCAAGGTATTTTTGTCCCAGACCAGTTAGAGTAAGTTCACACGGGGTTTTTTTGGTCAGGATTTTGAGACCGTGTCCGCCTCAAAATCCTGACCAAAGAGACGGCTCCCATTGAAATCATTGGGAGCCGGTCAGTTCTTTTTTTCTTGGAAGTCGTTTGTTTTGGCTCCCGGAAAAAGAAGCGACATGCTCATTCTTTCAGGCGGATTCGCCTCGCGACAGCTGTCTGAAGACACTCCCTCCTGACTAGGCCCATTCATTTGGGCCTAATCCGGAGCGGAGTGTATGACCAGTCGCAGCTACCCATATTTTGGTCTGGAACCTCAGGCGGCCTCCGCCTCAGGTTCCGGACTAAAAAAAAAAACCATGCGAACTTACCCTTAATGTTTCCTCCAATTTTCTTTTGAAAAATTTGCTACCTAGTATTACCCTGGACATGACCATAAATTTAACCCCAGTGCCCTTGGCATTTGTGGCATCTAGCAGAGCGCCTGGTACTGAGCAGTAGAGGCTCCTTCACCCTTACTAACCTGTATTCCTCTAGTTCCTCTCGTATTTACATTCAGCCCAAATTCTTATTATCGTTGGAGATTTATCATAAGTTTTTCTAGCCCTTCTTTCTTTTAGCTTCGTGTACCGCCAACGTATAGCAACAGCTCCGTGTGAAACTTGCCTAAGGCCTTGTGCTTGCAGGTAGTCGCAAGGCCTAGAGTCACAGTTCTGACCACAATGATCGAAGTGACTGTGTGGATCGTGACCTTATGGTATAGGTCACATATGGATTCTATAGCCATCCCACTCATGAATTTGTGAAGGAAACGAGGCGAGCCCTGCGAGTGTGTGAAGTTTACAAGTGTTAACAGGTTCCCCGTGTTCTTACATAGGAGTCGCTTGCATTTTATCTATAGTTTCCCTTTTAATTGGCACCCGTGGGCATAGCGCGACCTTTGTTTCTACCTTGTTATAGCAGTCAGACCAGAGATTAAGAGGCTTCTTAATTGATTCACAACAACATAAATCTGATTTTTTTTTTTTTTTTTCCCCTGTTCCTTTATATCTGCATAGGTGCTGAGGCTTGTCGGCGGTAATTATTTTCTGTACCGTCACACAGCGTGACATTTATAGATTCATTTGTATGATTGTGCCAATAACAAAGCAATTGCTCGGCGCAGAAGTACAGCCAAAGATGAATAAAGTATTGTTCTACTTCAGCAATCTCCAAAATGTATTCATGGAGATGATAAATGCTTATGACTTGTACCTTGGGGCTCAACCAACGCCTTCATTTTTCCATCTGACTTCAGGTTTATTAACATTCGTGTGAATTTGCCCGACGCGTTTTTACAGAAGGCGACAAGTATTAACCCTTTGTATGTTGGCACACATGACTCTAGCTTACAGAGGACCTAGAAGGTGGGGCATGTTCTACACCGTTCCTAGCCCTACAGCTCAACATCATGAGCGTACGAGAATATAAAAGTAGTCAAAACTAATGGCCCATATCTCTGTATCCGGGGCAGATATCTGCAAAGCTGAAAGTGCATTGAATTTAGCTCGTTGTTTGCTTTGCAGTGTTATATAACGTTCCCTATGAAAGGTCCTATTTTTGGTGATTTTTTTTTTATTTATTTTTTCCCCACTCTTATTTCAGTTTTCACTCTGACCACTAAGCCTAATACTAGACTGACATTTGCCTATTATGTAGACCAGCAGACCAGTTTACAATAGAACATACCAGCTTTATAGATAACATCACTGATCGATCTTTACATCCACTACTGACAATAGATGATCTTAGGCCCCGTTCACATCTACGTTCGGTAATCCATTCAGGGAGTGCGCTTGGGAATTCCGAACACATTAAAAAGCAGTTAGCAGAGAAACCACATCGACTCCATAAACCCGTGATGGTGAACCTATGGCACGGATGCCAGAGGTGGCACTCAGAGCCCTCTCTTTGGGCGACCATCTGTGCAGCAGATTATACTGTGTGGGGACCAATGTGCAGCAGATTATACTGTGTGAAGACCACTGTGCAGCAGATTATACTGTGTGGAGACCACTGTGCAGCAGATTATACTGTGTGAGGACCACTGTGCAGCAGTTTATACTGTGTGGGGGCCACTGTGCAGCAGTTTATACTGTGTGGGGGCCACTGTGCAGCAGATTATACTGTGTGGGGACCACTGTGCAGCAGATTGTACCGTGGGGGGGCCACTGTGCAGCAGATTATACTGTGTGGGGGCCACTGTGCAGCAGATTGTACCGTGGGGGGGGCCACTGTGCAGCAGATTATACTGTGTGGGGGCCACTGTGCAGCAGATTGTACCGTGTGGGGGCCACTGTGCAGCAGTTTATACTGTGTGGGGACCACTGTGCAGCAGATTGTACCGTGGGGGGGCCACTGTGGAGCAGATTGTACCATGTGGGGACCACTGTGCAGCAGAATGTACTGTGTGGGGACCACTGTGCAGCAGATTATACTGTGTGGGGACCATTGTGGAGCAGATTTTACTGTGTGGAGGCCACTGTGCAGCAGATTATACTCTGTGGGGGCCACTGTGCAGCAGATTGTACTGTGTGAGGGTCACAGTGAAGCAGAAAGCTCTATAAAGTCCCATTCGTATGACCATATATTGCATTTCTGTAATTGTGTGCAATTCTGGACCCGCACATTATTAAGGTTAAATTTCCATGTTGGCACTTTGTGATAAATTAGTGGGTTTTGGGTTGCAGTTTGGGCACCCGGTCTCTAAAAGTTTCTCCATCACTGCCATAGACTATAATGGGGTCCGTGTGTTTTCCACGCGGTCTCCCCACAAATCATGTGGAGGGAAAAGTGCTGCTTGTACTTCCCTTTCCGCATGATTCGTGTGGACACCATAACTCTCCCATAGATCACAGTGAGTCGGCTCCAGCCTATTGCTATGACTATGCTGTAAAGCAAATCACTAAATATTGTTAGAGAAGAAGCTCAGGCAAGATGGCCGCCCCCATAATCCTGCACTGAAAATAGGATAAAAAAAAATCTACAATCGAAAATTAAAAAGTGATCTATTTCACCTGGCTTTAATAAATTAAAAAAAAAGTTGATAACTGACAATATCTATGTCTGGTTTTACAGATGGTGGCCACAACATCAGACAGAGACTTGTACATCGACAACACTTCAGTTGAGGAATCCTCCGGAGTATATCCAATTGATGATGATGACTACTCATCTGGTTCAGGATCAGGTACATTTTTTGGGCTCCTACAATATTGTTCTCTTTGTTAGACACTTGGCATAGATGAGCATTGGATGGGGGAGGTGTAAAGTATACCGCCACTGTGCCCTAGTGCACAAAACAAGGCATAAAGGCATGGTTGGGTGTGGAAGACGTTGACTGGCTTGGGATGAGGTTGAGAGGAGATTGCTCTTTTGGAGGAATGGACAAATGTTTCCATAGAGAGGCTCCGAATTCTTGTAGAAAGCCTTCTCAGAAAAGTGGGAGAAAGGGGAGAGTACCTCCATCTTAATGCCTATGGATTTACAATGGGATGTCCACATACTACCTGTGTGATGGTGCCTTGTCCAGATCTAATCTGGTTCTTGTTCATTACAGTTATGTAGCATGCGGGTGCAAATGTTGTGGCTGATAAGGGAAGGGTGTTTTTGGACACCTATATAGTCAAGATGTGTTCAGTGGATGTTTGCTTGTAATGATGGCCGTTCACTCTAAGGACAGTTATCCATTACGATGATATTTTTTGCAAAACTTTATATGTTGTACCAAGCCATGAGTCTTTGGTATAATAACCAAGAATGTGTGGGCTTTACTTTTTATGGTCTAACCCCGAGACCAATCTGTTATACGGAGCCGCTTCCACCGCGCACCAATACACAATACAGGGCTGGAAGCAGAAAGCTCCTTCCACTGTATAGCGGTCGGGCGCCATCACTGCAGCTCGGCTCCCACTGACTTCATGGACCACTGAGCTGCAGTGCGGCGCCCAGCCGCGACACATTGAACCCTGTGTTGTATACATGACTGGTGCCAGCAGCTGATCAGTTGGGAGCCAGATGTCATCCCCCTACCGATCAGGTATTTACGACTGATCCTGAGGACAGCCCATAAAAAAAATTAAGCCTAGATGACCCCTTTAATATATACGAGTCCAGTTATCATCAGCCATGGTCATTCTTTATATATTATTTCTGCTTCTAAATTTTAAGAAATGGGAATTTGGTACAATAGAAACTGGTTTACGTATTCACACGTTTTCTGCATTCCAGGAGTTGGAGGATCTAGAATAGAGCTGGAAGTCTCTTGGTCTAGTCAGATCCATCTAGAATTGGTATGCTGAAAGTATCTAATAATCAACTTATTCTTGTGAGGTTTACATTGACAAGGTCCTATTACCAGCTACAAATTTCTACAAAAGTTCTGAAAATTTTTGAAAAATATCGGTTAGGTAGGAAGAGGTAAATTATTTGGTAACCTCCATCAATTTCTGGAGTTTCTATGGGTGTCAATATAGTTAAAATTTTCATGGTCGTGTCTTTTCAGGCGTCGTAGACGTTGATGACCAAGATGTCGCGGTACAGCTTACAACCGCCAGAGCTCTCCCAGAGGATCCACCAACCAGTAATGCTCCAGTAGTGGAGAGGACTACGCAGAAGATGCAGACAAACATAGCGGTAAATCCAGAGGTAAGTCCATCCTCCCATTGGTTTGAGGTACACAACTTTTTTATTCTTCTTAAATGATAGCTGTAAACCTGTCTAGAGCTAAGCAGTCACGTCTTAGATATAAGGAGGGTGGAAGGATGGGATTCGTAACAGGGCAGTGGAGTCGAGAGTCAGACTTGTTGGGTTGGGACCAGTTTTGGGTGGTATATTGATGTTCTTAGAATTTGGCCACTAGTGTTTACTAAATTGGAGACTGTGACTTGGAGACACTGACTTGGAGACTATGCCAGCCATTTATGAAGGGGTCGGACTGTGGGAAAATAGAGGCATCCAAGATGGTGGTTTGGCCTGTCAAGTCCACAAGCCTTCAAGATTGCCTGTCCTTTCCTACATAAAGTACTTCCTTAAGGAGTTCAACTTGTTCTTCATAATTCTTAGTCACCATTTACAAGTGTGTGTGTTCTGCACTGTATGGCAACTCTTCACCTGTTCTGACATGTCAGCTATTATACCAGGCCCAGGGACTTTGTGTATACTGGGATAGAAGCTAATAGTCCTAGTCCAAGTATATAGGACATTGCTAGTGACGTATCAGGAGTGCATGGTTTTGATGCATCTCCTACTTACCGGGGCAGAGAGCTGACTACATCTTACTTACAGCATGCAAGACCTTATAGGAAATGTGAACGAGCACTTTGCAGCTGCAGACCAGCAACAAACACAAACTTCACAAACTGTGATCACGGGGTGCCAATGGGTCCAGGTACTTAGACATAATGGTCCAACAGAATCCATCCATATTTGAAGGTTTGTGTCATAGGGTGGTCGGAGGGTGGGTCCCCAAGTGTTTTTTTTATCTGGTGGGCCCAAGGGAACTTGGGTTTGACACTGGTATTGTATACACAAACTCTGCTGTTTGCCTTTACACAGTTGTTTTCCATAAAGGAAATGTTATGAGCTACATCCGTATATATTTCTTCTTTAGGAGCCCGAGGTCAAGAGTGATAAAGATCAGTTAGAAGGCAATTCCAACAGGGAGGTAGAGGTGTACACGGAGAAGCAGTCCGAGAACCTATTCCACAGAACAGAAGTACTTGCAGGTAAGCGGTAGCATTGAGTAGAAATCTGTGATTTTTCTTTTTTTTAACTTTTTAGTTAATTTTGATAAATAAAACACACATGGATTAATAATCTACAAAGAAGCTACAAAAAGGATTTGTATAATAAGGAGAGATGAGCGAACACCCAAATGTTCGAAGTTCAAAATCCGCTCATTGTTCGACTGTTCGAACGGGTTTCGAACCCCATTATAGTCTATGGGGAACATATACTCGTTAAGGGGGAAACCCAAATCCGTCTCTGGAGGGTCACCAAGTCCACTATGACACCCCAAGAAATGATGCCAACACCCCGGAATGACACTAGGACAGCAGGGGAAGCATGTCTGGGGGCATATAAGTCACTTTATTACATGGAAATCCCTGTCAGCTTGCAATTTTCGCAAGCTAACTTTTTCCCATAGGAATGCATTGGGCAGCGTTGATTGGCCAGTCTTCAGAATTCGGCCAATCAGCGCTGGCTCTGCCGGAGGAGGCGGAGTCTAAGATCGCTCCACACCAGTCTCCATTCAGGTTCGACCTTAGACTCCGCCTCCTCCGGCAGAGCCAGCTCTGATTGGCCGAATTCTGAAGACTGGCCAATGCATTCCTATGGGTATGCGATGATGCAGCTAAAATGAGCGAGTGCACACACTCACCTCTGCTGTGCAGAGACTCAGCAGTGTCGAGCCAGTTCTACTCAACTACACCGTGTGCCGGTCGGCTCTGCTGTGCGAGCTCAGCACACACTCAGCTCTGCTGATTCTGTATACTGGCCAATCAACGCTGGCCAATGCCAGCGGTGATGCAGAGCTGAGTGTGTGCCGAGCTTGCACAGCAGAGCCGACCGGCACACGGTGTAGTTGAGCAGAACTGGCTCAACACTGCTGAGTCTCTGCACGTCTTCTGTATCTCATTCGGCCAATCAACGCTGCTCAATGTATTCCTATGGGAAAAAAGTTTATCTCACAAAAAACACAATTACACATCCGATAGAGCCCCAAAAAGTTATTTTTAATAACATTCCCACATAAATAAAGGTTATCCCTAGCTATCCCTGCCTGTACAGCTATCTCTGTCTCATAGTCACAAAGTTCACAATCTCCTATGACCCGGATTTGAAATCCACTATTCGTCTAAAATGGAGGTCACCTGATTTCGGCAGCCAATGACTTTTTCCGATTTTTTTCAATGCCCCCGTTGTCGTAGTTCCTGTCCCACCTCCCCTGCGCTGTTATTGGTGCAAAAAAAAAACGCCAGGGAAGGTGGGAGGGGAATCGAATTTTTTTGGAGTTTGCCACGTGGTGTCCGTATGGAATCGAACATCTCGAACAGCCTGATATCCGATAGAACACTGTTCGCTCATCTCTAATAATAAGGTTTATCTGCGGTATATTAGGTTAAATGCACACAAAGACAAGCCACATTCTTGCAGTTTTTACAACCAGAGCAAAAAAAAAATCCTATCCTAAAACTACTATTACATGAAGAGGAGCAGGTGGGCATTGCGTCATGTCATTACCAGCTGGAAGGGAGTATATAGTCACACACTGGGAATCTTAATCCGTCTCTGTACTGGTTATCGCTGGCTGCCATTACTATGGAGTTGGCTCAAAACTTGACTAAGGTCCCAAGGTTATCTAGAAGTCTTTGGCCTGAACACGTCCTATATATAATATTTATGCAGAGGCTTAATAGGCTGGCGTATATAACTATAAAACTAATAATAAAAAAAAATAAGTATAAACTGTCTCTTTTAGAAATAGAGCGGGTTCACACCTGCGCCCGGTCTCCACTTTCGGGTTTCCGTCTTCTGCCTAGAGAAACTGGACAGGAGACGGAAACCCGGTGGTCAGTTTTCAAACCCATTCAAGTGAATGGATTTGCAAAGTGACCGCCCATGAGCATCTTCTGCCTCTCCGCGGGGAAACCTTTTTTTTTTAACCAGACACAAAGTCAGACATGCAGGACTTTGTGTCCGGTTAAAAAAAAAAAAAATGTTTTGTCACGGAGAGGCAGAAGATGCTCACGGGTGGACACTTTACAAACTCATTCAAGTGAATGGGTTTGAAAAATGACCACCGGGTTTCCGTCTCCTGTCCAGTTTCTCTCGGCAGAAGACTGAAACCTGAAAACGGAGACTGTGCGCAGGTGTGAACCCATCCAAAGAAGGGTTAATATTTTGTTTTTGTCACTTAATACAATTATACGACTAAAGAAAAGAGAAACGTGTCCCATCAATATTTGGCGTGTCCTTTGCTCTGTGGAGGAGGAGGAGTCCTGAAAGTGACGATATAGCCCATATAAATTCTTTATAGGTTATGGGTTATACCATTTTCTGAATTTTAATCTGAGAACATTGGTACTTTCCAGTTTTAGTTATGCACTTAAAGGGTGACTAGTCTTACAGAAAATGACAAGACTGTAGTCCATCGTTTGTTCGGTCTTTCAGTATATGCGACACCAAGGATAACTATCCAATATCCGTTATAGACAAATCCCCTTTCTAAGATATCTCACATGTGATCTTATTTTGCAGCGGTCATTGCCGGTGGAGGCATCGGCTTCCTTTTTGCAGTTTTCTTAATCCTACTGCTGGTTTACCGCATGAGAAAGAAGGACGAGGGCAGCTACGACCTCGGAGAACGAAAACCATCCAGCGCTGTCTACCAAAAGGCACCAACTAAAGAGTTTTATGCATAAAATCTACTATAGTGTCTCTTTTTATGAGATCACTGAACTTCTTCTTTTTTTTTTTTTTTTTTCTTTTAAATAAAGCTTTTGCATAGAATAATGAAGATTTCAATTTTTTTTTTTTCATTAAAGAGCCTTGGAAGGCAACTTTATGATATGAGGAAAAATCCCATTGTATTTAAAAAAAAAAAATAAGAAAAAAAGAAAACTCTCTTCATGTATTCCTTAATAATAATAATAAAAAAAAAAAAAAGTAAAAAAAAAAAATCCTTACATTTTCGAGTGAGTAGCAGTGGCAGAGTATTATCTTTAAGACCATTGGTATTCACCAAGACGTCTCAGACCCTTTATGCATAAATATAAAAAACCAACCCTTGAAACGGTTTCTTCGTCGGGTCGACGGAAGGTTGTTGAATATTTTTAGCATGTCTCGGATCTTTCAAAAAAAAAAAAATTAGTTCTATTTCATTAATTTATCTGTTTCCAAATAAATGCCTTTAGTAGTTGTCATGGTGCAATTGTCTTTTTAGATCTCAGATATACAGTATAATAGTGTAAATGTACTTTTATTTTTTTTTCCTTCCTATGTAAACATAAAATCTGTATAAATCTGTGTAATGATATTCATTTTTTTTACACTACCGCTGTTTTTTCTTTTTTTTTTTCTTTTTTTTTTTCAGTGTACTTTCTGACCGATTTATGCTGACTAATGTGTAAAAAAAAGAGAAATGGAATATCTGTATACGAGCTGTTACTTACGCTAGTAAGCTACTTCTTTCAAAGGTGCATTTCCTCTTAAGTGAGATTTTTTTGAAATCTTCGGCAGTACACGCGGAGGATCTAAGGTTTACGGAGAGAATTTGTTAGGTTTTTCTATTTAGTCTACTTGTTTCACAATACAAAGACAACCTGATTTGTAGATCTCGTAGGTCAAGAGGCAATTGATCTTCGGTCCCTATAGTTGCTACTCTTTCAATACTTGGGGAAAGGAAACTGTACTTTCTTCTTCTTTTTTATAAATTGTTCGTTTTGTGTAACGTTATTTAGTTTAGTTGTAAAGTTTGGCATTTACTTTATTTTTTAAAAATTTCTTTCTATGCTTCCGTTCCTTTGTTGTCTCTGGATATTGGTTTCCAAATGAGAATGCTACATTAGTGGAGGTCCAGAAGTCGGTAGACTCGCCCAAAGGTCGTCTTTGGCCGTGGCTCACAAATTCCAATGTGGACGGTACATTTACCTTCTGCCAGGACCCCCTTTGTTGGAGGACCCGACTTCTAGCCTGACATCAATGACGCTTTCTAATTTTTCAAAAATGATTAATAGTGTTAGTGGAAGACCCAAGAAAAATGGTGGGTTGGAATTATTTCAATTTTTTTTTTTCTTGGCTTGTTTTTTTTTTTAGGTAACATTAATAGAGATGAGCGAACACTTCGGATCAGCCGTTCCGAACAGCACGCTCCCATAGAAATGAATGGAAGCACCTGTGATGCCGGCCGGCCGCCGGCAAAGTGTACGTGCCAGGTGCTTCCATTCATTTCTATGGGAGCGTGCTGTTCGGAACGGCTGATCCGAACAGTGTTCGCTCATCTCTAAACATTAACACTAAGGTTGATCTTAAATCTACAGCTGTAACGCAGCATGTAGGAGTGCAGACGATAGCGGTATATATGATTGCGGTGTAGATTTCTGACGGGTACGTTGTCTTTGTTATGCCTTTTTGTTGGCACCACATTTGAGGTCAGTTCCTTTAAAGAGCATGCTAGAATTTTAAGGGGTGTTCCATTTTGTTGTTTGAAGCCTTCCTTATGGGTTAAAAAAAATAAATCAATCAATCGCCATATACTCACCTGTCTGTTCGGCCAGGGATCAAGCGGGGAGTTTTTATTTGGGTCCTTGGTCTTTACCTTCTGCCCATGCTCTCTTAGAATGGACCATCAGCTTCTCCATGACTGATGTGTTCCTTTGTGGGACAAGGCTTGAGAAGATCGGGGATCCCAATAGAGACTCTCCACTGGATCCTTGGCTGAACGGACAGGTGGTTATATAAGGGGTTAAAGTAAAGAAATGGACCACTCCTTTGAGGGATATTTTCGGTATCAAAAAGCAAATTAGAAATGGAAACTTGTTCTCTCCGACCATAACACAGGCCTTAGAAATGATGTTCATTTCATTTTAGGAGTGGATGCACCTTTACCAACTCCTGTATAGGAGCGGGCCAGTCATACATTGCATATAATGATGTGCGGGTGAATCTGGCTACAAATGTATTACATATGCGATGAACCAGAATGAGACAATAGGAGGCTCTTCAGGAGTCGGGAGAGCCACGGGATGCTAAATCCTGATATGGACAATGGGGATGAGCCAAATCCAAAGACTATAACAGTATTCTGACAAAGTTGCAGAAGTCCATGGCCACTGTACAAACTCCTTCCCATTATGTTTCTTTTTCTGAAGGTACGACTAGGAGTTTCAAGAGCAATTTTTGTCGTTTTCACCATGCATTTAAGTTGTAAAGTCTTTTTAAGCCTTTGAAGTGCCTATGATTCCATGTAAATTGTTGCAGACTGTGTTACAGAGTGTATGACAGTAAACAAAAAAAATGTTGGTATTTTATAAGCACAGAAAAAAATTAATGGTAATTTTGTAGTCTTACATCAATAGACCTAAAATGTAATTTGGGAACATAAACACTACTAAATAAAAACATGTGGCCTAATAGTGGCTCTTATGTGTCATTATTTCTCATCACGCTGCTTTGTAATGGCAACCTTGAATTAGGTTTTCTTCTCGGTTTCCTTTACAGGCTTTTATCAAAAAAATGTATGAATTTAAATCAGAGGTTTATTACGGGAAAAGCTCCTTTTGTGTTCAGGACAAAAAATCAGACTGCAATTTTTTTTTTTTTGGAAGATAAGGAAACACAATGTGAAAGAGAAAAAAAATGAAAGACAAAAACCCTTTTCAATATACCAGGTTTCAAGGAGATGCGGGGTTCCTTTTCTGGACGTCTGGCCAAAAATCATGGCAACCTAGAAAACCAAAAATAGTAGCATGTCTGCATTTCATTGCCCCTACTTACTATTGGCAACCTTTGTAGCACCAGTTATTGGGAATACTCCACAATGGTGACACTTGCTCTACCCCAGCTTGTACTGAGTAGTGGTCAACTGTGGGCTATGCTGCTCCACTAACAGTGGATAAATTCCATTCAGCTGTCCAGAAATGAAAATGGCGGCCCAAAGTTTTATTTTTTTTATCTTCGCGCCCTGCTCACTACTTTTTACAAAAGAAGGAGACCAAGACCTGAGAAATTTAATATTCATGCTAGAAAATAGTTTTTACACGGTGGCTCAGTGGTTAGCACTGCAGCCTTGCAGCGCTGGAGTCCTGGGTTCGAATCCCGCCAGGAACAACATCTGCAAGGAGTTTGTATGTTCTCCCCGTGTTTGCGTGGATTTCCTCCAATTCTACAAAGACATACTGATAGGAGAAAAATTAATATGTACATTGTGATTCCTATATGGGGTTCACAATCTACATTAAAAAAAAAAAAAAATCTGTGCCAGTTGCTGGCACATAGGGGTACTCCAGAACTATTTAGAGTCCAAATCCTCTAATAAACCAAGCGCATCTCATGCAAGTGGGGGAGTTGATTGGCTTCCATATCTAGGGCCTTCCTAAATACCAAATCACACGATCCATATTGGCCAATAAAAGCTTGCTGGTCCTTTACTTGTAGCCTCACTAGCATACTCATAGCCTCACTAGCATACACATAGGAGCATATTTATGTCATTCAGTACGCCAATCTCCATATCCCAAGGCCACTGGAACATCAGTCTTGCTTATTAAAAGACACACACCTCTTTGTAAATGGTTCCCCCACGTGTTAAGCACCTGTGGTGAAATCCAGATCCCAATGATCGTTTTTGACAGTAAACCGAAGTTTATGATACTAAATGTAGTACAACTCCCATGTCATTTTTGTGTTCGACTTTTTTTTTATGCGAGAAATCTGGTGTAGATTCATTAATAATTCTGCCACAATGTTTTAGACCAGGTTCCAATAACAACCCAGCCATTTTTGTTTTAGAATGGGTTTCCATAACAAATAATGACATAATCACAAAAGAAAATTGGCACCAGGTTTTAATAACAACTCCGCAACATATGCGCAACAGCAAATATGGCCTTATAGGCTTCCACATCAGATAACCCAATAGAAGCCCACAGGTCTTTTTATTATTTGCCTCACTGACATACACACAGCTTTAGATCAGGTTTCTATAATAACTCACTCCCTGTTTCCATAACAACCCAGCAAAATATTCATAAAAGAAAATACGGCACCACTGTCTCACATGAAGGGCCATCTATTTCACATCACATGACCCTTATTAGTCAATGGAAGCTTCCAAGCCCTTCATTCTTTGCCTCACTGACATACACACTGTTTTAGACTAGGTTTAGATAACAATCCAGCCTATTTAGGAGCAAATGAAGTTTTTAACAACACTCACAAAACAGAATATGGAACACCTTACAAAGCCAGGTAATTCTGCTAGTGTTTGATAAATTTGGTGCATATTGTGGCAATGCAGACTCTAGCCAAATTGACAAATCTCCCCCACCGTGCCTAGTTTTTATACATACAATGTGAAATTCAAGATCGTTAAACAACCTCTTTTAAAGCCAATGTCAGATAAGCTATGGATAGCCTAACAATGTACTGCTATAAGATTTAGATTATGGATTGCAGGGGTTGTTCCTTCTGGAAATAAAATCCCAAGAATGCAAAAAACAGACTTTCCAAAACTTTGCAAATTCCACAGCTAGGCACAATTCCCATTCATTCTACCTGCTCTCCGCATGCACATATTGCACCTGTCTCTGCAATGAATCATGGCCCTACATGTAGAATCCATCTATTATAATAATCAATCTGTGCAGGGCGAAGCTGAAGGCTCAGAATAAGACGACTTCCAGACGATCCAGCGAAATTCAAGTGTTCTAATAACATAGACAAGGAACACAGTCTTACTAAACATTAGGACTTTTTTTTTTTTCTACGCAGGCATTCCTGATATTGCCAAGACAAAGTCTGCCATGCCCTGCTAATATTTCATGCGCACTGCTGACAGACGCCCGCATAGTTCTCATTCTTTCACAATATGAGATGAAGTTTGCAATGGAACGAAAATAAAGTCACCCAGTTCCAAAAAATATAATAATCAATGGGAGTATGGACTATGGAAGTGACACCTGGCATCTGAGAGTGGACTTATCCTTCCCAAATGTAAAGCACCATGGAATGAATGGTGCTATATACATAATAACAACAAAAACATGTTGGCTTAAAGGGATTTTCCATTTAAATATGGCCATTTATCAAAAAACAACATGTTGTCATGGTAGTTGGTAAAGCCCAGTGTTTACTTACCGGTTGCAATCTATGGCAGCGCTTTTCAACCTTTTTCCAATGGAATCTTTCCAACCAAAAGATGTACAGTGTAAACTATAATATCTGCCCACCTATTTGACAGCCATGTTTTCGGCATTTTATCTGGAAAACGCTGATATCTAAGGGTGAATTCACACTGAGTATACGCTGACTGATTCTGAACGTTAAAACACGTTCAGAATCGGCGCGTACAAAGCAGATCCCATTCATTTCAATGGGAGCCAGCATACGTGCGCTCCCCATGGAAATGAATGGGCTGCTTTTTTCCCTATTGGTTTCAATGTGATACGTGCGCATGTTTTATAGATAGATTCCTAGGAGCCCTGACAGTGTTATACATTATGTTTTATAGATAGGTTCCTAGGAGCCCTGACAGTATTCTACACTATGTTTTATAGATGGGTTCCTAGGAGCCCTGACAGTGTTCTACACTATGTTTTATAGATAGGTTCCTAGGAGCCCTGACAGTGTTCTACACTATGTTTTATAGATAGGTTCCTAGGAGCCCTGACAGTGTTCTACACTATGTTTTATAGATAGGTTCCTAGGAGCCCTGACAGTATCATACACTATGTTTTATAGATAGGTTCCTAGGAGTCCTGACAGTGTTCTACACTATGTTTTATAGATAGGTTCCTAGGAGCCCAGACAGTGTCATACACTATGTTTTATAGATAGGTTCCTAGGAGCCCTGACAGTGCTCTACACTATGTTTTATAGATAGGTTCCTAGGAGTCCTGACAGTGTTCTACACTATGTTTTATAGATAGGTTCCTAGGAGCCCTGACAGTGTTCTACACTATGTTTTATAGATAGGTTCCTAGGAGCCCTGACAGTATCATACACTATGTTTTATAGATAGGTTCCTAGGAGTCCTGACAGTGTTCTACACTATGTTTTATAGATAGGTTCCTAGGAGCCCAGACAGTGTCATACACTATGTTTTATAGATAGGTTCCTAGGAGCCCTGACAGTGCTCTACACTATGTTTTATAGATAGGTTCCTAGGAGTCCTGACAGTGTTCTACACTGTTTTATAGATAGGTTCCTAGGAGCCCTGACAGTATCATACACTATGTTTTATAGATAGGTTCCTAGGAGCCCTGACAGTGTTCTACACTATGTTTTATAGATAGATTCCTAGGAGTCCAGACAGTGTCATACACTATGTTTTATAGATAGGTTCCTAGGAGCCCAGACAGTGTCATACACTATGTTTTATAGATAGGTTCCTAGGAGCCCTGACAGTGCTCTACACTATGTTTTATAGATAGGTTCCTAGGAGTCCTGACAGTGTTCTACACTATGTTTTATAGATAGGTTCCTAGGAGCCCTGACAGTGTTCTACACTATGTTTTATAGATAGGTTCCTAGGAGCCCTGACAGTGTTCTACACTATGTTTTATAGATAGGTTCCTAGGAGCCCTGACAGTATCATACACTATGTTTTATAGATAGGTTCCTAGGAGTCCTGACAGTGTTCTACACTATGTTTTATAGATAGGTTCCTAGGAGCCCAGACAGTGTCATACACTATGTTTTATAGATAGGTTCCTAGGAGCCCTGACAGTGCTCTACACTATGTTTTATAGATAGGTTCCTAGGAGTCCTGACAGTGTTCTACACTATGTTTTATAGATAGGTTCCTAGGAGCCCTGACAGTATCATACACTATGTTTTATAGATAGGTTCCTAGGAGCCCTGACAGTGTTCTACACTATGTTTTATAGATAGATTCCTAGGAGTCCTGACAGTGTTCTACACTATGTTTTATAGATAGATTTCTAGGTGCCCTGACAGTGTCATACACTATGTTTTATAGATAGGTTCCTAGGAGCCCTGACAGTGCTCTACACTATGTTTTATAGATAGGTTCCTAGGAGCCCTGACAGTATCATACACTATGTTTTATAGATAGGTTCCTAGGAGCCCTGACAGTGTTCTACACTATGTTTTATAGATAGATTCCTAGGAGTCCTGACAGTGTTCTACACTATGTTTTATAGATAGATTCCTAGGTGACCTGACAGTGTCATACACTATGTTTTATAGATAGGTTCCTAGGAGCCCTGACAGTGTTCTACACTATGTTTTATAGATAGATTCCTAGGAGCCCTGACAGTATTCTACACTATGTTTTATAGATAGGTTCCTAGGAGCCCTGACAGTGCTATACACTATGTTTTATAGATAGGTTCCTAGGTGCCCTGACAGTGTCATACACTATGTTTTATAGATAGGTTCCTAGGAGCCCTGACAGTGCTCTACACTATGTTTTATAGATAGGTTCCTAGGTGCCCTGACAGTGTCATACACTATGTTTTATAGATAGGTTCCTAGGAGCCCTGACAGTATCATACACTATGTTTTATAGATAGGTTCCTAGGAGTCCTGACAGTGTTCTACACTATGTTTTATAGATAGGTTCCTAGGAGCCCTGATAGTGTCCTACACTATGTTTTATAGATAGGTTCCTAGGAGCCCTGACAGTGCTATACACTATGTTTTATAGATAGGTTCCTAGGTGCCCTGACAGTGTCATATACTATGTTTTATAGATAGGTTCCTAGGAGCCCTGACAGTGCTCTACACTATGTTTTATAGATAGGTTCCTAGGTGCCCTGACAGTGTCATACACTATGTTTTATAGATAGGTTCCTAGGAGCCCTGACAGTATCATACACTATGTTTTATAGATAGGTTCCTAGGAGTCCTGACAGTGTTCTACACTATGTTTTATAGATAGGTTCCTAGGAGCCCTGATAGTGTCCTACACTATGTTTTATAGATAGGTTCCTAGGAGCCCTGACAGTGCTCTACACTATGTTTTATAGATAGGTTCCTAGGTGCCCTGACAGTGTCATACACTATGTTTTATAGATAGGTTCCTAGGAGCCCTGACAGTGCTATACACTATGTTTTATAGATAGGTTCCTAGGTGCCCTGACAGTGTCATACACTATGTTTTATAGATAGGTTCCTAGGAGCCCTGACAGTGCTCTACACTATGTTTTATAGATAGGTTCCTAGGAGCCCTGACAGTATCATACACTATGTTTTATAGATAGGTTCCTAGGAGTCCTGACAGTGTTCTACACTATGTTTTATAGATAGGTTCCTAGGAGCCCTGATAATGTTTACACTGTTTTAAGATTCTGACTCCCTAGAGGAGTGCCCAGCTGCCCATTTATTCATAAATTTCCAGAAGGAATAACATGGGTATAGTATAATGAAGAATTTTATGAAAAGTTACTCCAAGGAATACAAGTATTTACTAACCAACATGGTAGAAGACCTAACTGGTCCTCTCTGAATCACACAAAGCTTTCCCATACGGTGCCTTCACATATATTGTTTTAGAGATTACTGCGACTGAATATCAGTTTAGTTCTTCTGAATTGGGTTATTTTGGAGGCCAGCACATGGAATTCTGCAAAGCTCCATTAAGGTAGAAATATTTTTAGTTTACAACTAAATCTGCTGTGTGTGAACATACCCTAAAGGGCCAGTCTGTCTAATCCTACAATGATACAACGTACACCTATAAAAAGAGATCTTGTTTTTGCGTTCACCCAGCTTGTCCAGAAATGTGGATATAATGAAGGAAAGCGATTTTAGAAGATAAATCTATAATATTTTAATTCTAAGTCAGATAATTTTGTAAATCTCCATAACAATACTGTCGGGGGAGGGGAAAGAAGCGACATTTTATCTTTATAATGGGATCACACATAAAAGTGTCCGTAGATGCGGCGAGGAGTAAAATTCTTTTGCATAATTCTTTCACCAGGGTGACATTGATCTATATTCCTGATCATGTGAATAGCGGTTTTCACATTCCTCACTGCCTCAGGACTACTATGGAGTGTAGGTGATATGTACTGAGCAGAAGTTAAAGATATCATGCTCACGTTACAAGGAAATATAGGCTAGAAGTATTTTTAGATATAGGGGAGGGTCGGTGAAGTAATTCTACAAAAACAAAGTAAGCCGAAGGTACCTTCAAAAATGACCTTGTCACTGCGCTTAGGATAGTGGGACAGAAATATAGAGGAGTCAATGGGATTCTTAAAAGCCTCATTCACACTAGGTGGTTAAGAGCTACACATTTGCCTAAGGCTTGCTGCTTTTCGTCGGTTTTCGTCGGTATGCAAATGAGTTCTCTCGCAGCACTGGGGGCGTCCCCAATGCTGCGAGAAAACCCTCCAACGCTGCATCCATCTTCTTCAGGAACGGGCTCTCTTCGCCGTTCCAGAAGAAGATGGAGGTGTTGATGGAGAGTTCTCTCACAGCATTGGGGACGCCCGCAGTGCTGTTTGAGTGCTGAGGACCGCCCCCCCCCCCCCCCCCCCCCCCAGTGCTGCGAGAGAACTCATTTGCATTCCGACGAAAACCAGGATTTATACCGAACGGCGGCACGGAGAAGACATCTAAAGGTAGGAAAAGAATAACCTTTCTTAAAGCTATTCCTACGTATTAGGGACAAAAAATTGAGTTTTCATTATAGGATCCCTTTAAGGGGCGTTCAAACATGGAACAATGATGCTGAATGAAGCAGATATTTGCTTGCCAAAAACCGATTTTTATGCTGCGTTTTAAGCAGAATTTGGAGTAGGGTGCTGGTGTGTTTTGCCTTCATTGGACAGGGATAAATTCCAAATTCTGCAAGCAGATTTTGACATATTTAGGGTCAGTGCACACAGAGTTTTTTGGCGCTGATTTTGACTCTGGAAGTTCTCAGGCAGAATCTGCCTGAAGGACAATAAGGATACTTATATTTCCCACTAGCTAAAAAATTCAAAAACGACTGCCTCCCACTGAAGTAATTGAGAGGCAGATTTTCGGTGGAATTTGAGAAAGATTTTGAGATGGATTCAGCCTCAAATTCAGCGCCAAATTCTTACATGTCACCAACATCTCACTCCTTATGATCATGGATCATGGTCCTGATAAGGTCCCTCAGCTGGTCTACATAAGAAGCCTACAGCAAGTAATTTACATGACCTTGGAACAGATTTTGCTTGGCGGCCAGTCAGCTTCAGGTTATATCTCTGCCATGCAAGGACTTTTCTCTCCCCACTTTTCAGGTGGAAACCCGACGGACTCCATTATAGTCTATGGGGATCTGCAGGTTTCCATAGGTAACCACTTTTTAAGTGGGTTAGCTTTCCGTTTTTCAGGTTCCCAAGTGGACCCGAGGAACAGAAAGCCACACGTTAGTGTTAACCTAGTATCAGTAGGTTCTTAAAAAAAATAATTACTAACAAGCATGATCACTTAAAGGGATTCTACCATTTAAAACCTTTTCTTCTGTGGATAAGATGTCGGAATAGCCTTTAGAAAGGCTATTCGTCTCTTACCTTTAGATGTGATCTCCGCCGCGCCGTTCCTTAGAAGTACCGGTTTTTACCGGTATGTATACTAGTTCTCTTTCAGCGATGGTGGCGGGCCCTAGCGCTGAAAATGCGATGAGGGCATCCCCACTGCTACTCGAGAACAGGATCATACGACGCCTCTATCTTCTGCTGGATCCTCCCCTTCTTTCCTCGTCTTTCTTTGGCGATGTCACCTCCAACGCCTGCGCAGTTGGCTCTGCCAGTGAGACACTAGTAGAGCCGGCTGCGCATGCGCGCAATTGTGGTTTCGGAACTACGGAACTACGGTTTGAAAACTGACTGCCGGGTTTCTGTCCCCTGTCCAGTTTCTCGGGACAAAAGACAGAAACCCGCCAGATTGGCTAAAGCGGAGACCAGGCGCAGGTGTGAACCCACCCTAAATTGTCTTCGAAACTCCCATAGAACTGTCCATGGCATGACATTCATAATGGCCGTGGCATCAGGTTTACTAACCCTATCCATAAGAGAAAGGTGAAACCCACATCTATATGACATATATGGCTGCCTGTATTTACAACCCACAAATTATTGCACCACCAATGAACTGTTTTCAAAGAATCAATACATAGAAGAAGCCCCGGAGCCCACCACCCATTGAAAGGCACCTTATCCTTCTAGCACAATTTAGGAATCTGTCCTCTGTCCAATGGGCTGGGTCAACATTTTCCAGTAGACAATAATTTATTGGATGAAAGTATTATTTTATTTTTATTCTCTTCTCAAGTCTTTGTGCTATCCAAGGTCTCTTTTAGAGTTTTTGTTTTCATTTTGGATTTTCCTCCCGTAATCTCGTATCTCAAGCTACTGTCACATTTTGTTTCTTATTTCTTTTCCATTTCTTTTTAGAACAAAAAAAAGTTCTGAGAGCAATCAATGAATCTGGGACACAAAATAACAATGTCCACCTCATGCCGGTCACAAAGCTGCTCGCCAGCCCCAGTATGATGGGAAATTTGCATAATTGTTTGTTAACCTTCCACGACAGACGCTTGTGATTCCCGTCACATACATGCGAGCTGAACATTCCCCTTTTGAGTTAAGGAGCCAAAAAAGTTTCTTTTTTTTCAATTTGTTGTTTGTTCTTTCGGAGATCTCAAAGTGCGCTATGATAGACTATAGACTCCGGTACATGTAGGCCAATATTCAATTACGGGGGGAAAAAAACCTAGAAGATGTGGATTCTGACTACACAAATGGACGTTTTACCATGAAAATGAAATAATATTATAAAATCTGTAAAATTCCCGTGACATCTAATTACATGGGGCTGGTTGGCGTAATAACGGGCGCTATGATGGACAACTATTGAGAGGTGATAAGTAATTATTATGACTTCTGCAATGCTTTTAGCGGTAGGTAAGAATTACGTGCAGGACTGAACGGCGAGTTTTTCAGTTTTTCTTTCTAGTAGACATCAATTTCATTAATAATACGGTAACTAAAGAAATTTCACATCTAAAAAGTTGTAATGGTAATTGTACACAGAATGGAAGGCCATGGACGCCCATTTATGGTTTGATACATTGGCTCAATTAATTTATATAATTAATATATTTTCCGATAAAAATAAGAATTATTCTTATAGTTGGAAATAAAGTCCAATTATTATTATATATTTTTATTTTAAGACTAAACACTCGGTGAGGTTTGGGTATATTTGTCAAAAATTTTCCTTGAAAGTACGGTGAAAAATAGTATAGTAGTGTGTTATCCAGAAAAAAAATCATGTCATAGTTGATACAGTGTCAAATATTCTGTGAAAGTACAATAACAAAGATGGATGTCTGTACCATATAACAGGGGTACAGATGTATCCTCCCTTACAGATATTGGGATCACAAGCTTTTCAAGACAATACTGTTTAGTGATATTGTATTCAAGTGATCTTGTCTATGTGTGTTCACCCATTAATGTATTGTGAATTGCCACCTTTCAAGGTTTTTGTTAGCATGGTATTATTAGGTATTAGGTAGCAAATAAGTTTCATGAGAAATTGGAGACCTTAAAGGGACGGGACCTTGTCAGGGTGAAATGGGGCACTCAACTAGCCACAGGTCTTTATGGCAACATCCGTCACATGAGTCACATTGGACACATATTTGGTGCTCCTGGTGATTCAGTTTAGCCAGGAAATTATACCTTGACTTCACTGTGTGCATTCCCAAGTTTTGTACATCGAGACCAAGGTACTGTCCTTGGCTTCACTGAACCACTACATGGGCATAATATATTTAAGAAGTTCCATATGTTCAATATGCACAGAGAAACCCCTGGACCAATCTGCACTAAATTTGGCACATATATACTGTATATCAGGCACTTCTAAAAGGCTTCAGACCATCTTTCAGCTCTCTATGACCTACAATCAGTGGTGTAACAATTACGGTGGCAGAGGGTGTGATAGCAGTCAGGGAAAGCCTGGTTCTCTGACCATTATACATATTGTTAAAAGAAATCGGACCGGCGTATCGCTGGGCTCCTTTCTGTTGGATGTCCGCACAGGAGAGGTGACTAAAAATAACAAATACTTGTAGTCACGTCTCCTGGGCTGCTGATGTGGAGCATTTTATACTGTGTGGGTCCACTGTGGGCATATTCTACAGTGTAGGGGCCACTGTGAAGCATATAATGCTGTGTGGGGACCACTGTGGAGCATATAATATTGTGTGGGCCAATGTGAAGCAGTATATTTACTGTGTGGGGACCACTGTGGAGCATTTCATACTGTGTGGGGACTACTGTGGAGCATTTCATACTGTGTGGGGGCCACTGTAGAGCATTTCATACTGTGTGTGGGGACCACTGTGGAGCACTTCCATCTTTTAGATTTAGGACTCTGAAGACCAGCTGTTTCCCATAGCACACAGCTCCCAGGATCATTTACATGCTGGGCGTTGTGCTGCTCACTCACTGTATTCTTAATAACCACAGTTGTGGGTACTAAAGCTGTACCCCTTTCAAGTATCTGAGATACCTCTGCAGAAATAATAGGAGTGGAGGAAGGGATAATTTCTGCACTGTCCTGGGAGCCTGCGACTGCTGCAGTACAGAAACTGCAGTTGCCACCATTCAACCAAACATGTCTTGCAGCCTGGTCCATCACATTCTACTATATCACAGTGTTAGATTGAAAAAGGTCCCTATGTCAAAAAAAAAACCTGTATCATTGCGTTTTTCAATGCCAGTGCCGTTTGGATTTCACATCTACTTCCATAAAGGGATAATATTTGATAGCTTTTTATTTTACTTCTTCAATAGAGATGATCAAACAGTAAAATGTTCGAGGTTCGATATTCGTTTCGAGTAGCCCCTCAATATTCGACTACTCGAATTGAATATCGAACCCTATTATAGTCTATGGGGGGAAAATGCTCGTTTCAGGGGTAGGAAACGTTTGATCAAATTATACTTACCAAGTCCATGAGTGAGGGTCGGGCTGGATCCTCCGAGAAGTCTTCTCCTTGCAGCGTCCCCGTGGCGTCTTCCGGCTCTGAATTCACTCTGCCAGGCATCGGGCCTGGGCAGAGCCGACTGTGCATGCCCGGACTACAAACAGACACGCGCAGTCGGCTCTGCCCAGGCCCGATGCCTGGCAGAGTGAATTCAGAGCCGGAAGACGCTGCGGGGAAGCTGCACGGAGAAGACTTCTAAAGGTAGGAGAAGAACCAGCGTTGATTGGCCGACTGTATAGCATTCGGCCAATCAATGCTGGTTCTGCATCAAACTTTTACATTCAAACAGCGAGTAGTACTCGAAAGAGTATGAGTATTTAGAATACCGTAGTATTCGATCGAATACCTACTTGATCGAGTACTACTCGCTCATTTCTATTCTTCATCACTTTTAAGCTAGATAAAAGGCCACAAATATTTCTCCAAGTTGTCTTACAAGTCATGGGAAATGGGTAATTTTTGGAGCATTTTAAATGTTAAAATACATAAAAGTGAGTGTCAGCGCAGTGTAAGGGTGCATTTACACAATGTCTTTTGGCTCGTAATTTGGCACGTAGACGCCGTGGGAGCTTTTGCGGGCCGTATACGCTCCCAATGATTTCAATGGGAGTGTGGATCGTATACACGGCACTATTTTGCAGCCGTGATTTTAGCACCGCGTATACGATCCACACTCCCATTGAAATCAATGGGAGTGTATACGGCCCGCAAAAGGTCCCGCAACGTCTACGTGCCAAATTACGAGCCAAAAGACATCGTGTGAATGTACCCTAAGGGTTGTATCCACTGATTACCATCCATTTTTCCATAAATATACATGTCACGTTCACTTTGACATAACTTCTACTGTGTTTCCTTTAGAGATATAAAAATTGTCTAAATAGACTTCTAGTGGCCCTTAGGCTAAGTTAACACGGGGAGCGGTACGGCAGATTTTGGCACGCTATAATCCATCCCCTTAGTGCCCGTGTGAACGAGCCCTTACAGTGTCATATTGTTTTAAAGGGGTATCGCAAAATCACCAGTCTTCACTGCTGTAAAATCTTCTTTCTTCCTGGATTCTTGCATCATTTGGCGGGCGGGGTTTCACATGCAACCTGCCATTTAGCTCCGCACCAAATTATCGTGTAGCTCCGCCCACCCATATTGGACTATGAAGTACAGGCAGCAGCAACTCCATTCTGTGTTACATACAGAGACTGCCTGTCTCTGCCATAATGAACACAATTGAATTAGCTAGCCTGATAACTGGGAGAACAAAAGACGAGTTCAGAAATGAAAGCAGCTCCTCTCCCCTATCTGAAAGCAGGGAACTAGGTCATGTGGTGTAGACACAGGAATAGCTAGAAACACAGGCTTGCTCCCGTGCACTTAGCCCCTCCTCCCTCCCCCCTGAGAGCAGCAGATACATCACTTGACTTTTGAGCAGATAAGTCAAGGGTTGTGTCAACAATGAATTGAATAAAGTAAGATAGTGGACAAACAAAGCAGTTTTGCTGAAGCAATGTATTTAGGAAAAGTCTTACATCCACATTAACAAGCAGTATAGATAGGATCCTTGTGATGGGACAACCCCTTTAAGTTCTGGTTTGTACCAAATTTATTCAACCCAAAACAAATCTTTCGATTGAACCACCCAACTGGAAACAAATCTTCAGAGCGTGGCTCATCTCTAACCACCAGCTAAAAAAACATATGGGACCTGAAGATTATTATAGATTTTGCATATGGGCCTAGGAGCTTCCTGTCAAATTGTATCGTTGCCTCCATCATAAACCTCTAATGGCTACTTATTTAACCTAGTTATCCCCGTCATGTTAATGGTGGATCCCAACATTCATGTGGCCAACAATCCGTTCATTACATTCCCACATCATAGGAGAAGCCCAACAATTATCTGCCTGGACAGTGGTAGAATCTTCACAAGTCTACGTGGAATTTCCTGCTGATATTGACAGCTGTATTACCATCCTCCCGCTTGCGCTTTTCATATTTTCATGAGAGCATTTATTACATAACCTTTCAGAAAGAACCTCTATGTGCGCTGTAATGATTACCAATAATTGCCTGCGTGCGGCCTCCAGACTGTGTTAATTATTCAATTCCCCCATCATTAATGTAATGTAAATATCCCCGTGACTTTCCATTAAGACTAAATCTATTACCAGAACCTTTAACTGTGAAAATATCATATCGAACACACTATCCAGATTCTCTTTCTTGAGTCTCCTGGCATTCTGCAGATGGATGACGTTATTTTCAGAGGATATATCTTTAGGAATCTGCATCAAAGCATTACAAGATTTGTTACTTTTTGTACTCATCTGTAAAGCCAGACACAATATAGATGACATAATGCAACTGGGCCATCACGTTCTCATCTGTATAGGTTGACTCCAGATTTAGAAATCTGCTGTGATACAATTTTTTTCCAACTAGATAGATGTTGGCCGTCCAAAGATACTTGAAAACTTTTCTAAGTAAGCCTTCCATTAATTTTCTTCTGTAACCAAAATGAAGGGTACATGACCAATGACAATGTTCAGACCTTGGTACTTCTGACCACAGTAAAGGATAGAGGCCGTGTCGGACTGAGGGTCCTTGGACCTACAAAGAAAAGAACACAATGTCAACAGTGAAATATGGTGAAGGTTCAAAGATGTCTTGGGGTTGTTTTGCTGTCTCTGGCACTTGGTTCCTTGACTGTGAAATCTGAAGATTACCAAAGGATTTTGGGTCTCAATGCATGGCCCAGTGTCAGATAGATGGATTTGCGTTCTAAGTCATGGGTCTTCCAGCACGTCTTAGGTCATGGGTCTTCCAGCAAGACAATGGCCCCAAACTTCAAAAAGCACCCAGAAATGGATGGAAACAAAGTCCTGGAGAGTTCTGAAGTGGCCGGCAATGAGTCCGGATCTAAATCCTATTGAACACCTGTAGCGAGATCTTAAAGTTGCTGTTGGGAAAAGAGAAGGCGCCCCTCAAATATGAGAGACCTGGAGTAGTTTGCAAAAGAAGAGAGGTCCAAAATTCCAGTTGCGAGGTGTAAGACGCTTGCTGATGGTTATAGGTAGCAATGGATTTCCGTTATTTTTTTCCCAAAAGTGTGCAACCAGTAATTTTGTCCGGCCCGTTTTTGGGGGTTTGGGTGAAATTATATAATTTTTGGGGGGAGTTTCTTAGGTTTTTTTGGGATGTTCCAATAAAACACAGAGGAAATAAATATGTGTATAACAAAACGTGTCATTTGCAATAATTTCTGGGAGAAATATTTCATTTTCTGGAAAAATTCCCGGGGTGCCAACACTTATGGTCACATTCATGACTGTATATGCTTTTTTTTGGTGTCTGGTGTGGTCTCTGGTCTTGAGCACAGAATCCCTTGACAGAATAAGTAATTTCATGGACAAAGCCAAAAAAACACATAAAGCATTTCCTGGAAATAGGACCTGACATTGTTATGAGTGTGGGAAGGAATGCTGCCTTCAGTGGCAAGCCAAGATGATTCACATTAATTTCACACATAGACAGTGAGAACATGTGCTGTGAAGACTTACTACAGCTCCCGATGTCACCCAAATCCTTCCACATTAGTAAAGGAAACCTACTAGAAACTGGCCAATGATATCAGTGTTAGAATACATCCTGTAAGTGTCATCACAATCCCAACAAAACCAACACCTGGGAAATATGAAAAATATTCTACATCTTTACTAGAAATTCCTAAAATATACAGACATAAAACTGGACCAAAGACTAAAAACACCCAAATAATAAAGAAAACCAGACTAGGCCATATAGTAATACACCTAGTGGGGTCCGGTCCTCCCAGTCCTTTGTTGCCCCCGCTGCATGAGACTGTTGAGGCCAATCAGTGGCCTCAGCCAAAGTCACGTGACATCACTACCTTCAGTGGAAGGGACTGGGACATCACAGCCGCCAAGGATTTTCACTTTGGGAAGACACCGGAGCAGAAGGACTGGACCACCCTGGGAGGACAAGGGTGCAAGGGCAAGGGGGACAGGTGAGTATGATTTTTTTTTTCACCTTCCCTGGCCTACTTTAAAAATATTTGTTTCGCCCAGACATCCACTTTAGGTAACTGAATAT
The DNA here is from genome assembly GCF_031893055.1 of Leptodactylus fuscus. Taxonomy (NCBI): domain Eukaryota; kingdom Metazoa; phylum Chordata; class Amphibia; order Anura; family Leptodactylidae; genus Leptodactylus; species Leptodactylus fuscus. The sequence goes on from NC_134268.1 coordinate 34,178,477, forward strand.
ACATATGGTCTCCAATTGCTAAATTCCTATTTCATCCCAGGTTTGCAGCTGGAGTAACTGTTGGACTGTCGGTGTCATGGCTCTGGGCAGGTCTCTTTTGTCAGTCGATTTCATAGATCACTATACGAGGACGCCTCTCTCGGCTTTCCAGATCATAGCGGACATCATTACCTGCAGATTACAGATTATATTCCCTGCCTCTACCACAGTATGTAAGTAACCCTCACTACCCTGTCTGAACCTGTGCAAACTCATCTATAGGTTTTATCACTGGTATCTTCACCAACCCCAACCTAGATATTCAGACGAGGCACCCATAAATGGCTAAATGGGAAATCCCTTCACCGGTGCTATATGGAGATTAATTTGGGACAGGACATCTTTATGCATTACTAACAAGGAGACCTGGTATAATCTGATAATGCACTGCTACCATCCTCCTGCACTTCCATACTTGCTGAAGCAGAGCAGCCATGGTGAACCCATTTCTCCTCTTTTGGGAATGTCCCTTGCTACAGCCATTTTGGAGCCATGTAAAAACCCTGATCTATCACATCCTGGACCTTGACTTCCCCCTAACCCCAAAGATGTACCTGCTCAATCTCCCACCCATACAGTTGGGGAAGAATATACTATAACTCCTCCGGCCTCCTGGATTTTGTTATATGTTCGTAGACTTCTGGAACGTTCAACCTCCTTATTGAACATTATGGAAGATATATTTTGAGCTTTTCGGGACCCCGGGGCACTTCTTGAGTCTCACATGGCTTATAGTAGAGCCTCGTACTCTTATGTCACGCTGCATGTGCTATATACCACCCACTTGTCCTGTCCATCTGTCCTATCTGGTCTCTTCTATGTTCCTTACATGGGACTATTTGTTGTTCTTTGGTATATCTGCCGGTGTTGGTTGTCCAACCCCTATACGTAAACGTTTCAGGGTGAGGTCTTGGTTTAGTGTTGATTTTGTCTTATGTTCCCCTCCTTCCTCCTCTCTTGTCTTTTCTGTAACCCCTTCATCTTTAATAAACATGGAGTTAAGCAAAACGGTTATAGCATTTATATATTCTGCTGTATGTGTCATGGGGAAAGCATCGCCTGAATGTTAACCAGTCAATTTGTCCCACAATATTGTACGAGTCTAACATCTTGCATTACAGCAGATAAAGTAACCTCTGCGACTGAATAGAATACTAAATTCACATTAACCTATAACCTATAAATTAATGGCATTTCATTGAATGTAAGTTAAGCAATGTCTATCAGACTCTAAAAAGCTGTTTGCATTTTTAGTGGAGACGGAGGTGAAAGCTCAGTATGAAATTTGTTTGTACAGACGACGGAATATAGAAGCAAATAATGACAATCTTTTGTATCCCGGAAGGAATTTACATAATACGACCAAAAGATGCTCAAATGATCAAAACACATTTGGTGACAATATGAGAAAAATGATTAAGGCATCTATGAAGAGCGCGACGGGTGACCACCTAGAGGAAAACAATGCCAGAATCCAAGAATAATGACAGTATTGCTTGATGTTGGGGAGCGGCAGACATTCCTCCCATGCTTATCCATTATCCTTCAGTTAGAAAGTACCAACGCACTCTATAAAGGGTCTGATGCAGCAAAAAAACAGGGGATTTATTGCTCTAAATTTCACTTGCATTAGTAAATGTAGGGAGGGTGTGTACCTACATAGGCAGTACGGAGACTTACAAGTCAGTCCTGCTCCGCTAGGGATTCTGGGTAAAAAATATGCAAATCTATTCTCCAGGATGTAATTAGGAGAATAGTGCACTCTGTACGCCGCCCTCTAGAGGGCAACATCCTTAACATCATGCATGACTCAGTTAATAAGCCTACTATCATGATGCGGATTTAATTGCCAAATTAGTATTTCTATTCCTAATAAACAGATTCCCAGCTATGGACAGCGATCTTTCGGCCTTTTAGGCCTCCTCAGCATAGCGCAGGGATACTGATTTGGCAGAGTGAGAGACTATAGACCAGGGTCAGGGGATAATCGTACACATCAGGGAGAGTGTGTGCCTATATAGGCGTATGGAGACTTACAAGTCATTCCTGCTCCGCTAGGGATTCTGGGTAAAAAAAATATGCAAATCTATTCTGCATGATGTAATTAGGAGAACAGTGCACTCTGTACGCTGCCCTCTAGAGGGCAGCATCCTTAACATCACACAAGTCTACTATCATGACGCGCACTGTCATTATTATACACAGCGATATATAATAGAAGGATGTCCAGAACAATTGATTTTTTAATCTTCTATCCTTTTCCATGGGTCAATTCCCTAATATAAGGAGATACAATTTCCAACTCCCAAGTGGAGGTATTCCCTGAAATGCCCGAGGAACATACTAGGTCAGAATTCTTTTAGTAAACTGCTACCAGTTGCCCAACACTATTATGGATTGTGGACTCTAAGGCTCCAGAACCTCCTGCAAGGTAGGATGGACTTGGCTGCTTGGTCTTGAAGCCAAGGAGTATTAGCAAAATAATGAACAAAACCAATTGCTTAACAGGAGGACAGAGGGAGTAACATACTAGACAAGGTGAGCAGATAGTAGCCAATCATGAGTATAAGACCAGAGTCATGGTCCAGGCCAATAGTCAATTCCAAGAGGTCAACACCAATTCCAAGTTAGAAGTCAAAGAGATTAGTAGGAAAAATCCTTCTGTCAGCAGAGTAAGAGCCCACTTGCACTAGACAATCACAGGCAAAGACTGAAGTTCTGCAGAGTTTCAATATCCAACCTATATGTCATTGAATGATGAGGCAGATCTCTGACTGGGTCTGTGCCTTAAAGTTCAGACAGTCTTTGCAGACCCAGTCTGAGTTGTTTGTCTGGTAGTCATAGAAAAGTTAAGACGATGACTGCCGACAGGAGCTAGCATACTTAGATTGCTAAGAACACCTACCTCTTGTTTGCCTATGGTGTACTTCTATTGGGCTTACCCTCCTCTCCAAAGCATGGCCTTCCCCTAGAGTATGAATGCAACAAAGTCACTTTTTGATACATAAGACCCAGAATGGCGTCACCCAATTGTCACAGTTTTTCACTATTCCATATGCATCAAAGTTAATCTCATGTGTAAACAATTACCCTATGGATGTTGGAATAAGCACTAGTACAAAGGAGAACCTCAGTCAAGTGTCACAAACCAGCAGTCAGCATTATTCTTATGGAACCCCAGTGAAATTGGCGGTGTATGCATGCCACATTTTGACCTTATTCCTGTTACAACATTGCCGTCCTGTTCCTGAGGCCATGTCTTGGTTCTGCTCCTGTGACCATGTTTCGCTCCTGCTCCTTTGATCACAGTTCAGTCCTACTTATGTGACCACATTCCAGTATTGCTTTGATAACCACACTTCACTCTTGCTCCAGTGACTGCATTTCACCCCCTGCTCCTTGTCCTGCTTCTGTGACCATATTTCTGTTCTGTTCCTGTGACAACATTTCAACCTTGTTCCCGTGACCACATTTCAGCCCTGCTCCTGTGTAGGTACGTTTCAGACCTTCTCCTGTGACCATGTTTCCGCTCTGCTTCTGGGACCATATCTCAGCCCTTCTCCTGTGACTTCAACTCATCCCTGATCCCATAAGCACGTTTCGGCCCTGCTCCTCTGACCACGTTCTTGTTTCTCCTTACCACACATCTGGACAATGTGCTTTTGGTCCCAGTTCCTGGTCCAATCCTATTGTCTGTGGCCTTGGTTCTAGCCATGTTCCTTGTCCTGTTCCACTCTACGTATTTAGGGTTGAGCCAACCTTGAGATTTCAGGATCGTTTTTAAAATCCCGATCCCGATTGTGAAATTTGCTTGATCGACGATCGGCATCCGATCTTTCCCAATCCCAATCGCTCAACCCCAGTTACTTCATGTTTATGGAGTAGGGTTAAGCCGATCTTGAGATTTCAGAATAATTTTTAAAATCTGATTTTCGATCATTTTCCAGCCGATCTTGATAGCGATCGTGAAATTTACTCGATTGCTATCCAATCTTACCCGATCGCTCAACCCTATGCGTATCCTCTCATACTATCCCGTAGTGATTATGAGACAGTATTTTGCAGGTAGGCAGGGACTCCTAGAACCTTAGATGTCTACAATGCTAGGAGTCCATCTCCCTCCATAGTGTTAGGCACACAACGGCCTAAAGGAGACTATATAGACCATGTAGCTCCATATATTTGCCTTGTATAGTGATGTTTCTATGCATAGAACTGCACCGTGTCCCTGTTCTCTTGCATTTAGTTGCGTGTGTTGAGTGGAGGCGGCCTTGTCCCCTTCACACTGTCATGCATGTTTATTCATTTTGTCACATGCCACTTCCCTTATGTCCCAATAAATACAACCTGAGAACTGTATTTTATGTGCAGATAGGACACAATAGAGATCCCCAGAATTAAGATCCGTAGCCCTTGTCTTCCTGCATATAGACCAATAGCACCACAAGCCGCTCCCATCCACATAGACAGAGTTACAGTCCTATGAAAAAGTTTGGGCACCCCTATTAATCTTAATCATTTTTAGTTCTAAATATTTTGGTATTTGCAACAGCCATTTCAGTTTGATATATCTAATAACTGATGGACACAGTAATATTTCAGGATTGAAATGAGGTTTATTGTGCTAACAGAAAATGCGCAATATGCATTAAACCAAAATTTGACCGGTGCAAAAGTATGGGCACCTCAACAGAAAAGTGACATTAATATTTAGTAGATCCTCCTTTTGCAAACATAACAGCCTCTAGTCGCTTCCTGTAGCTTTTAATCAGTTCCTGGATCCTGGATAAAGGTATTTTGGACAAACAATTCAAGTTCAGTTAAGTTAGATGGTCGCCGAGCATGGACAGCCCGCTTCAAATCATCCCACAGATGTTCAATGATATTCAGGTCTGGGGATTGGGATGGCCATTCCAGAACATTGTAATTGTTCCTCTGCATGAATGCCTGAGGATTTGGAGCGGTGTTTTGGATCATTGTCTTGCTGAAATATCCATCCCCGGCGTAACTTCAACTTCGTCACTGATTCTTGAACATTATTCTCAAGAATCTGCTGATACTGAGTGGAATCCATGCGACCCTCAACTTTAACAAGATTCCCGATGCCGGCATTGGCCACACAGCCCCAAAGCATGATGGAACCTCCACCAAATTTTACAGTGGGTAGCATGTGTTTTTCTTGGAATGCTGTTTCTTTTTGGATGCCATGCATAACACCTTTTTTTATAACCAAACAACTCAATTTTTGGTTCCAAAATGAAGCTGCCTTGTCCAAATGTGCTTTTTCATACCTCAGGCAACTCTATTTGTGGCGTACGTGCAGAAACGGCTTCTTTCTCATCACTCTCCCATACAGCTTCTATTTGTGCAAAGTGCGCTGTATAGTTGACTGATGCACAGTGACACCATCTGCAGCAAGATGATGCTGCAGCTCTTTGGAGGTGGTCTGTGGATTGTCCTTGACTGTTCTCACCATTCTTCTTCTCTGCCTTTCTGATATTTTTCTTGGCCTGCCACTTCTGGGCTTAACAAGAACTATCCCTGTGGTCTTCCATTTCCTAACTATGTTCCTCACAGTGGAAACTGACAGGTTAAATCTCTGAGACAACTTTTTGTATCCTTCCCCTGAACAACTATGTTGAACAATCTTTGTTTTCAGATCATTTGAGAGCGGGCTGTCCATGTTCGGCGACCATCAAACTTAACTGAACTTGAATTGTTTTGTAGAAAGAAATGGTCCAAAATACCTTCATCCAGGATCCAGGAACTGATTAAAAGCTACAGGAAGCGACTAGAGGCTGTTATCTTTGCAAAAGGAGGATGTACTAAATATTAATGTCACTTTTCTGTTGAGGTGCCCATACTTTTGCACCGGTCAAATTTTGGTTTAATGCATATTGCGCATTTTCTGTTAGTACAATAAACCTCATTTCAATCCTGAAATATTACTGTGTCCATCAGTTATTAGATATATCAAACTGAAATGGCTGCTGCAAACACCAAAATATTTAGAACTAAAAATGATTAAGATTAATAGGGGTGCCCAAACCTTTTCATAGGACTGTATATAGTGCAAACTGCTTTACTAACACCGATAAAAATCCTGAATAATAAACCGAATCACTTTTCAAGTCCGAGCAGTTTGATTTTCATGGCCTAATCCTTTTCATGCTGGTTGCATTTACGATATTTCCTGAAAAATCTGCGATAAGCGTCTATAATAGCCGCGCGCCAGCTCCAGTGTCTGGAAATATTAGAGGATGAATTTTGTTCTGCACACTCCTCTGGTAAGAGAAAATCTCTTATCTCCTGCACACTTCAATTTATATCATCTGAAAGTCGCTTTAAGTAAGTCATTTTATATTGGCGATATCACGCGGAGTGGACTTCAATCAGATGAGAAACAAAATGAAGGTCAAATGGTAATATGCTCATTGAGAAAAAAAGGAATTTTGTCCTGTGGTTTTTAATGGGTTCTGACCAAATCTGAACGGTTATGTGCAATGATAAAATGATGCGCTCGCTCTGTAAAGCTGATGTCAACGATAGCGCGGCTCGACGGATACGAGTAAATGAAATGAAAATGTACAATATCATTCTGTACTGCAGAACCCACATAATAAACATTTCGTACCATCTTATTGTTGAACCTTCGTATTATTGAACCGTCGCTTTTACCAGATTTACATGTAAATAACTCCGATATATTCGCATTTTTTTTACCTGTAGAAAAGCCTGGAGGACGGAGCGCGCAGCCGTGAGCTTTATATCATTGTAGGACCCAAGTTAGGCACGAATTATCCAATAGTATCACTTGAGTAGGAACAGGGCTGCTCGTATCAGCTTATCAGTTCAGGTGTCGGACCCCAACTCATCTTATATTCATGACCTATCCAGTGAATGTTCAAAATGTTCAGATCCAGGACATTCCCTTTAAGTAATACAATACAAGTCAAAAGTTTGGACGCAACTTTGCATTCCATGTTTTGTTTTTTTTATCATAGGCCTTTAATAGTAACCCCAGCAGGTAACGGGCCCTATTTGCTTACCCATCCCCATTCCTGCTCATGGCCGTCTCCTCTTCACCTTCTGCGGAAGTGGAGGCGGCTGTGATCAGGAATGGGGATCGGTAAGTGAGGCCATGGGCCCACGAACCCCAAGAACACCACTATCATTATACCCGGGGGTCTTTTCAGACCCAAAAGTATAATAGTTGGAGGGCCAGTGGAGGTGAGGGAACATAAAAAACACTGTTACTTCTCCTGCGCTCCTGCAGTCTGAGGGTCTGTTTGATGACGTCCCAGACGTCATGTGGGTGGGGCCTTTGTCATTATGTGTCACGACGCGGGCCTGGCTTACGTGACGCCTTGTCCAACATTGAAGGTAGTCGGAAGTAGCAGGGAGTGTGCTGGAGTCAGGTAGAGGTAAGTAACATTGTTTGTATCTTCCCCTGGGTCTCCGATTATTATACTTTGGGGTCTGAAAAGACTGTGTGCAGGGGCCACTATGGAGCATAATACTGTGTGTAGGGGCCACTATGGAGCATAATACTGTGCGCAGGGGCCACTATGGAGCATAATACTGTGCGCAGGGGCCACTATGGAGCATAATACTGTGTGCAGGGGCCACTATGGGGGATAATACTGTCTGCAGGGGCCACTATGGGGCATAATACTGTGTGCAGGGGCTGCTATGGGGCATAATACTGTGTGCAGGGGCTGCTATGGGGCATAATACTGTGTGCAGGGGCTGCTATGGGGCATAATACTGTGTGCAGGGGCCACTATGGAGCATAATACTGTGTGTAGGGGCCACTATGGGGGATAATACTGTCTGCAGGGGCCACTATGGGGCATAATACTGTGTGCAGGGGCCGCTATGGGGCATAATACTGTGTGCAGGGGCCACTATGGAGCATAATACTGTGTGTAGGGGCCACTATGGGGGATAATACTGTCTGCAGGGGCCACTATGGGGCATAATACTGTGTGCAGGGGCCACTATGGGACATAATACTGTGTGCAGGGGCCGCTATGGGGCATAATACTGTGTGCAGGGGCCACTATGGAGCATAATACTGTGTGAAGGAGCCACTATGGGGCATAATACTGTGTGTAGGGGCCACTATGGGGGATAATACTGTGTGCAGGGGCCACTATGGGGGATAATACTGTGTACTGGGGCCACTATGGGGGATAATACTGTGTGCAGGGGCCACTATGGGGCATAATACTGTGTGAAGGAGCCACTATGGGGCATAATAATGTGTGTAGGGGCCACTATGGGGGATAATACTGTGTGCAGGGGCCACTATGGGGCATAATACTGTGTGGAGGGGCCACTATGGGGCATAATACTATGTGGAGGGGCCACTATGGGGCATAATACTGTGTGCAGGGGCCACTATGGAGCATAATACTGTGTGAAAGGCCACTATGGGGGATAATACTGTGTGCAGGGGCCACTATGGGGCATAATACTGTGTACTGGAGACACTATGGGGCATAATACTGTGTGAAGGAGCCACTATGGGGCATAATACTGTGAGCAGGGGCCACTATGGGGGATAATACTGTGTGTAGGGGCCACTATGGGGCATAATACTGTGTACTGGGGACACTATGGGGCATAATACTGTGTGGAGGGGCCACTATGGGGCATAATAGTGTGTGTAGGGGCAACTATGGGGCATAATACTGTTTGCAGGGGCCACTATGGGGCATAATACTGTTTGCAGGGGCCACTATGGGGCATAATAGTGTGTGTAGGGGCAACTATGGGGCATAATACTGTGTGCAAGGGCCACTATAGAGCATAATCCTGTGTGCAGGGGCGACAATGACGCATGATAGTGTGTGCAGGGGCCAGTATGGGGCAAAATACTGTGTGCCGGGGCCACTATGCATGTAGGAGCCACTATGGGGTATAATAGTGTATTCAGAAATGCGGTTTGTGCAGGAGGAGGAGGGGGTCGAGGGGTGAGGGCCCCATGTCAAATGTTCACCTTAGGGCACAGTCATTCCTACTTACGCCACTGGGTTAAACTATGCTTGTATCCAAGGGAACTGTATATGCATAGTTGCCTTTTTGTTTAAAGATAACCTGCCATGGACACTAAGCCATCCACAGGTAACCCAAATAACCCTGTCCATCATCTCTTACGTAGAGATGAATCTGATGAATCTCATAGAACTTTCTACCCGTGTTCCCAGCACTTGTGCAACTCTGAAGTATCTCGTGACTTCACACACATGGGCCACATCTCAGGCGCGTGTCCAGTGAAGCCAATGTGTACTTTAGTGAAGAGTCGTGCAAGTCCCGGGAGTACCAGAGAGGAGTCCGATGAGAGTAAGAGAAGATGGACAGGTTTAGGGTAAGGCTATTTGGGTCACTAAGCCACCAGTCCTGTAGTTTAGTGTCCACCATTGCTGACAGGACTGGTTCACTAAATACTTGTATTACCCATATATCAGTCATTCTGGGCCATTGTTCTTATAGCTCTGCATTGTGCAGTTCTCCAGTTATTCCTTTGTTAAGTTACTGCAGATTTTGGTGTCGTTTCTGCCCTCAGTCTGTAAGACGACAGTACTATACATCTGGATAGGGGTAAAAACAGGAACAAACTACAAGTAGTCGCACAATGTCCTGCTTTTCTAATCTGTAGCATGTTATTTCTCCTGCAGATTTATTAGCAATGCCTTTGTCATGTAAAGGGAGAAATCTGCATCAGATCCACAGAGCAATCTTAATGAAACACATGCCCTTTTTACAGTGGATTACGTGAAAGTACCAAGCATGTGGATTCAGTCTATTCAATCTGAAAAGTTCCACCTCAGTTCCTCCCGGAACATAGCATTACATATTCAGTAAATTGAATACATTACAGAAACCACTGACGGGATCCCTTTAAGAACTGTTGAGCTGTCTCAAGGGCTTCACCACAAGGGCCATTTCCTTTGTAGTCATCTTCTTTGGAAGTACAGGAGCTCTTGTAACAAGTGACTTATTGCTCTACTATGATCTCGGTGGGATCCAGGATTGTGACGCATTACTTTGTTCTCAGATTATCAGCCTTGCTTGTGTAAAGAACACAAACATGCGAAATGCTGACCCATGTTTATCGATTCTCTTTGACAGATTCTCATTCCATCTCCGATTCTATCATCCATCTGGACAAATGTCTGCATTGTGCGGGGTGTATGACTCTTACATGGGATTTATAGGAAAATAGTAACAAAAACAGATGCTATAAAGAAAAAGGGGAATAAAATAGTCTCCCTCTCCATAAGATTAATGAAGAAACCCTGGTGTAAAGACATGACCGAGAGACTCACATACAAGGTACAAAGGGCCTCCAAAAAGCAAGTACTATAAAACATAGCATAAGCAGGTCTGAACTGGTTACCTTTCAGTTATTTAGGGTTAAGGGCCCTTTATAATGTAGTAAGTAGAGATGAGCGAACACTAAAATGTCCGAGGTTCGAAATCCAATTCGAACAGCCGCACACTGTTCGGCTGTTCGAATGGATTTCGAACCCCATTATAGTCTATGGGGGGGAAATGCTCGTTTCAGGGGTACGCAAAATTCAATAACATTATACTTACCAAGTCCACGAGTGACGGTCAGGCTGGATTCCCCTTGAAGTCTTCTCCCAGCGCAGTGCCCCTGCCCCTGCGTCTTCCAGCTGGAATTCACTCTGCCTAGGCATCGGGGCCTAGGCAGAGCCGACTGCGCATGCGCGGTCAGCTCTGCCCGACCCGGCGCCTGAGCAGAGCTGACTGCGCATGCGAGGGCATGCCCGCGCATGCGCAGTCGGCTCTGCCTAGGCCGGATGCCTAGGCAGAGTGAATTCCAGCCGGAAGACGCCACGGATACGCTGCACGGAGAAGATGTCACGTTCGTGTCAGAGTCCAGACCCAGATTCCGGGCTGCAGATTGCACCACTAAGGAAACAGGGGAAGGAGACTATCCCTGGCACTACGGTGGCTAGCTAGGCCCTGCCTACGGGTGGTGGTCAGCTGTCCCCAACCTAGCCTTGGCCCCGACGACTCCTGGCACCTAACAGACAGATAGGGCAAGAGCTGCAAGAGAGCTAGGGACTGGGGATTCTAGGGTGGTGACCCCTGCAGTAATAAAGGTGCAGCTGCGGACAGACAAACACGGGATGTGCTGGACAACGGACACGCAGCACAACACAATACAAAACCAGAGAAATGAGGAGAGGGACAGTGGAAAGGTGAGGAAAGGGTTAACACAGGACTGGGGCAAAATAAACTGGAACCCACCTCAAACAACCAGATAGTGCCAGGCAAACAGACGTGAAGGGCAGGGCAGAGTAGAAGTGTGGAGGGAAAAACCAAACTCACACACAAACAACACTCAAACTCCTTTCAAGTCAGATACAGCACAATCAAAACACTCCTCCTCCCAGGGCCACGAATTTTAGGTTGGGACCACAAAAACCAGCAACTGGTGGAGGCAGCCCTCTTCCTAATAAAGGCCCCAGAATCCTCCCATAGGATGATGGCGATCCATAACACCTGAGGTTTGACTCCTATAACCTCAAGTGTGTTCAGAAGACCAGAACACTATGTACACACTGATGGCTCAATGGTAGGGAACCCACCAGCAGATCACAGAAGCCTGGATCAAATCTCCGACAGAACCATACACCAACACACACACCCAATCAGGTCATGACAGAAGACTTCTAAAGGTAAGAGAAGAACCAGTGTTGATTGGCAGAATGTATAGCATTCTGCCAATCAACGCTGGTTCTGCATCGAACCTTAAACTTCGAACAGCTAGTAGTATTCGATCGAGTATGAGTATCTCGAATACCGTAGTATTCAATCAAACACCTACTCGATCGAACACTACTCGCTCATCTCTAGTAGTAAGCCTTTATACCTGTGCCCAGTCTTTGAAAATCATATTCTGACACCTTTGATCTTTTTCAGGGCATGGAATTTAAAGGGGTATTCCCATCTTGAGGATCCTATCAATAATACGAGCTCCTGTAAATTCAAGAGTTTTTCCTCCCCATTGTTCACACAATGTTGTCAAGGAACCCAGCCTGTATCTTTCTTTACTTATCATTATAGGACGGATGACATGACATGCTGCACTCTGTAGGGGTTGAGTTCTCTGGATTACGCTTGCTCTCAGAGCTGTTACCTTCTACTAACTGCAGTTTGAAGGCTCCAACCGTGTCTTTATCTTTCTATGTAAAAACTGAGTTTACTGCAAGACCGCTGTCAGCCCTGGCCGCATGTATAAGTCTTTTTTCTCTCCAAACCTGTGTAATGTAATATACATTTACTGTGCATATTATTTGATCTGCATTTATATTACATTTCTAGTAATGATAGTAAAATTATTGTAAGAGGAATAAGCAGCTGCCCAGAGCACCATTGGGTAAGACAATGTATAAAAAAAAGTGGTGCTCTGACTTTATGGAGTCTATCACCAGAACCTACGATATCAACCGAGCTACACTGACAGATAGGTTAGGGTCACCTGAATCAAACAGTGTTTTGCCTCCATTGCTGAGATATTGCTTTTTTTTTTCTTCATAATATGCAAATTAGCTACCATGAGTGTTACCATTGCTCCAAAGAAGTGAGCAGCCACACCCTCATTACTCCAAATAGCTAATTTGCATATTTACAAGACGGACAATATCTCAAAAATGGAGCCCCTGATTCATAAGGGAAAAACAGCTTAATTTAGGTGACCCTAACCTGATATAGTTGGTTCTGGTGACAGACTTCACTAAATAGCAAGAATAGCTAGCAGGAGACAGCGTTATCTTTTCCTCCAACTCACAGAAACCTCGGCAGATATTCACCAGCTCAGTATGTAAAATGGCTCAGTCCTTTGGCTCCCCGGCACAGCATCATAGCTTCCGTTCTAAAGAGGGCCTAGAATAGATGTGAACAAAAATGGGCTTTGAGCAACCATAGTCCCTAGTACAGATATATGTTAGGGTGGCCAGTAGGGTTGAGCAATTGGGATCGAGAAAGATCGGATCCCGATCGGCGATCGAGCAAATTACACTATCAGGATCAGGAAAATGATCAAAAATCAGATTTTAAAAACGATCCTGAAATCTCAAGATCAGCTCAACCCTAGCGGCCAGTCAACTCTGTGTTGAGAATATCACATATATGGATGGTCATGCAGAAATTGAACAATGAGGCAGAAGTGATGAGGATGGAAGTAAAGACGATCCATAGATATCTTTTCCTCTTGTTGGCTTTGATTTGTAGATTATTTCTGCAACTCTGAACACCCCGACCCCAACTGTTCTTGTGGTCACAAGTCACTATATCACCTGAATCGGTATAATTATATCATGCATTTAACATGAGATTCTGTTGCACTTTCAGAAACAATACTACAATGTTTGTATCCCCCCAGTATAGTAGCATAGCCCTGCAGCTATGCACCTTCTGCACCATCTTAGGTAATACATTATGTATGAGGTTGATGCTCAGTTTACAACACACATGGTCACTAAGGGGTTAATGCAGGTACCTGGAGCTTTAATGCTTTGTTCACACGATTCAGGGTCTCATATTAATTAATGGAAATATCTGTCCAGGCTTACAAGTAACAATAACCAGGGTTGTCATCTTTCAGACAGCGTGCACGTATTATAATATAATGATATAGCTCCTTCATTAATATTGATGGGTCATTAGGAAGAAAGCTTTATCGCTATGTACCACTGAGATGATTTATATCATTTATTAATGCATATTAGACAATAAGAACTATGTCCATTGTCCGTCATATATTATGCAAATGTAGGAATAACTGAGCAAAATCAATTATTGAATAAATTTACTGAGTTGTTGTAGGGTAACGTCTTATAATGTTCAATGGCTATACAGCGTAATCTTCATCTCCATCCCCTCATTGCCGCCTATTGTGTCCCTTCCTATGCGCCCCACCATCCTCAGTCACTGAAACAGTCCATGTAAACCAGTTTTTACATTCTTTTTAATACTAAATTTTACAAAGACTCCATAGTCATAAAATTCAGTAAAAACTGTGACAAAAACCTCAATAGCAAGTTTAGTTGATTTTAGCCTACATGGTGGATTGAGGGATAAGGTCCTCCGTAAACATGGGGTCAGCCCAGGTCTGAAGACTTCGGGAGGTCCTCTCTTGGCTCTGTCCTGTACCTCTCTATATACACTGCTATCCAGTGCTCACCATCTTAAGTCAGCCGATTGCCTCAATAAGGAAGCAATAACAATGGACGCCTGTCATAAAGTAAAAGCCAGGCGCAGCATCCAATTGGTTGTACAAAAAAATCAAGATCTTATTGTTAAAATCCCCCTTACCCAACATGGCACCTACACTACCTATCCTTTTTCTCAACTAGGACTCAAAGGAAGGAATCATACTTGGGCACTGAGGATACCCTCCGACGTCTCCTGTCTTATGGGAAGACATCAACAGTACTACATGATAGGCAGATATTGTACAAGCTGTGGTTAGGACCTGCATACAAACAGTCATGTGAGTATTTCTGTGCAGGTCCTTCTACAGTAAAAGGGACTATACGCATTTGTATATTGCACAGTACAGTTTTCTTCAGTAAAAGACTCAACAAAACCACAATTTATATCAAATTATTATTATTATTAGGTTTTTTTTTTCTAATAAACTTGTCAAAAAAATTCATCAAAAAATCCCATTGATTTTAATGGGATTTGTTCTGTCATCTATTAGCTTCCATGCTCATCAAATCCTTCAAAGGTCTGTTATTTAGGCCAGGGCCTCACGGGCCGGAAACTCTGCGGGAAAAATCATGGTATTTTACAGTAACTGCAAAGTAGATGGGTTTTTTGCGAATCCTATGCCCACTTTGCGGTAAAAACCGCTGCGGTTTTGGAAGTCGCAGTATGTCAATTACAGTATATCTATGGAAACGCTGGTGGCTTCTCAGTAGATATAATGGTAACAGAAAGTCAGCGGAGGAAAACTCCACGAACTTTCTGTTTAAAGCGCTGAGGGAAGAACCACGATGCGTTCCTGCAGCGGGTTTTCCCGCAGTGCTATATAGCTGCAGGTCATCCCATGAGGCCTTAGCCTTAGGTGGCGATAATAATGCAGGGGGCCGGACTTTTGGCTCTGTACAAAATAACGGACTTACGTTGGATGTGGACTGTCCAGTATTACCATTTTTTTAAAAAAAATGTAAATTGTGAGCCCCATATAGAGATCACAATGTATATATTTTTTTCTTCTTATCAGTATGTCTTTGTAGAATCGGAGGAAATCCACACAAACACGGGGAGAACATATAAACTCCTTGATGTTGTTCCAGGTGGGATTTGAACCCAGGGCTCTAGCCCTGCAAGGCTGCAGTGCTAGCCACTGAGCCACCGTGTTGCCCCAGTAGTATTAACATTTTTTTTTTTATTTATTAAGGAATTTGCAAGGGGAAAATAAAACATACAGTAACATGTAACAGGACCAACAAATGTCCCAAGAAGGTCAGGGTACATAGTTAAACACAGAAAATAAACCATCATAAAGTGGAAATGACAATAGGGAGCAGTACAAGGGGGACAGGGAGGGGAGAGAAGGCGATAAGGAGAGAGAAGAAGAAAGGAAAGAAGAAGAAAAAAGGGGGGAAGAGGGAGAAAGGGAGAGAGAAAAAGAGAGGGAGAAAAAAAATATATATATATATATATATATATATATATATATATATGGAGTGTGTGGAGGGGGGACACACAAACAGTGATGGGGGGGTTAGAGGGCGGGTAGGAGACAGGCTAAGTCGTCCATTACTGCCAGGTAGCTCGGACCCCGACCCGGGGATGGAGGCTTGAAAGAGACCAGTATCTAGGTAGTTGTTGTGGGCTGAGGGACTTTCAGCCAGGGGGAGGATCAGAGCCCAGTAGCGTCCGATTCTCTCCAGATGGCTGAAACATGAACCAATAAAACTAGGTTCTGGTGTATGCTTTAGTTGTGCCATGCAGGAAGGAGGTGAGGTTCTCCATGCACATTATCTCATAGACCTTTGAAATCCAGAGGGAGAGAGGGGGAGGTTCAACTCGCTTCCAGAAAAGCGGGATACATGCCCGGGCAGCGAGGACCAGGAATCTGAACAGGGAGCGTTTAAAGACTTTTACAGGAGACTTACAGTGGTTGAGGAGAAACAGAGCAGGGCCCAAGTGGTGGGAGGTCTCGGTGAGCTGGAGAGTGATCTGCTTGATCCCTTCCCAAAAGGACGACAGGGCTGGGCAAGACTAAAAGATATGGAGCATGGTGCCCTCCTCTCCACCACATCGCCAACACAGGGGGGAGGCCTGCGGAAACATAGTCTTTACTCTCGTGGGGACTCTATACCAATGGGACAGGATTTTGTAGTTGGCCTCCTGGTAGCGAGAGCTGATAGAGGTAGTATGAGAGCGGCAGAAGATACGTCTTCGCTGGTCCTGGGAGAGGGACAGATCAGATTCCCACTTGAGCATGAATAGGGGAACAAACTCCTCCGGGGGCTCAATCAGCAGTCGGTAGACTAGTGAGAGGGAGTTAGTATTAACATTTCTATGGCATATGACGAATGGTAATTAATGGTCCGTTATACCAGCCATTATTTCTATACGTTTTATTCTGCACATGCTCAGAAGGCAGAACAAACCCCCCAAAAAAATTTAATTTTTTTTTATAATGGACCGTCTTATAAAGAACCTCCAATGGCAGTGTGATCCTACCCTTGTTTTTATTTTACCAGGTTTAGCTTTTTATCTGTCCCTTGGAATTCTCCGTGTTTTTCCTTCATTTTAGTGCTTTCCTTCTCCAATAACAAGAAAATGCATTTTTTCTCATTATTGACATTAAGGTGATTTTTTTTATTTATTTTATTCTTAAACGCTTTATCCATGGCTGCCAGCATAAGGCAGATATAATTAATTTGCAGAATTGAGCCCCAAAGGTCAATGTTTGTGTCAGCAGATGGTTCCGTTGGCTCAGTATTTTTATTCCCAGATTAAGCCGCGGTACACATGTTGTGAAAAGATTGGGGAAGCTGAAAAATAAAAAGCTCAGCAACTCTATCAAGAGAAAATTAGTCATTTTATGGAAAGTTCTATGCATCCAATAGTGTGGACAAAGCTATAGTTGTGCCAAGGAAAATGGAGCTACACCTATATATGGATGCAAAAAAAAAAACTCACCAAATTTTACAAATTCATTTCCATTGGGTTACCAGGAATTTGGTACGTCTCAAATGCTTCTTCTTGTGTGGCTTGGCCCTTGGCATGGTGTTATTCAGAGTTATACTGTACCTGAGAACAATGTCTGATTTGGTCGGCCATATTTGTTCTCGTAGGAATAAACCAATAACCTTCAACTCTTCTCTTCTTTCTCTCCCTCCATTATTTCTGCATGCCATCCAGTCAATGCTATTTGCACATTACCTATCCACCATTACACGTCCCAAAGACAAATGATTCCCCTGATCCTTCCTTTGGGTAAGGAATAGGATATGTTCAGGTTTTATAAAGCCAAAACCAGGGGTTGATTGAAAATAAGAGTACCAAAGTACCATCTTTCCATTATATATTCTCTCCATCAAAAACATAGGCATATGTTCTTACCCTAAAGCGGCCAAGAACTAAGAAGTACCTTTCCACTAAAACCTAAGGAGCAAAGGATAATTATGGATGATGGAAGGAGAAGAGGAAAACTGAATGCACCTCCATTACTTTTCTATGACATCATAATACCAGCAGGTGACATCATTATCATTACGTTCTTCATAGGATATGATGTCACAGGGTACAAAGTGATCTTTGGGTGTGCATTAACCCCATACAATGATGTATCATTGCCCCTATATTGTGACATCACATCTGCAGAACTCTCATGACCAATAGGGGGCACAATTCCATGGCGGAATGGCCGGAGCCCTCCATAGAGCTTATAGCGTAGTTCCCATTCTCAAGCAGTTGTAAAGAGATTGCTTATTTATTAAACATTGATGATTTCAATGTTTTTTGATTTATGTTGTTCAGTTCTGGATATCATCAATTTTTTTGCCTTGAGTTGCATATGTTGGTTATTTATTAAATCTGTCACATCATCAATTGGGAAGCCGCTTGTCAAAATGTATCAGTCACACAATCCGATGACATGAAGATAGAGGCCTGTGATAAGCCTTTAATTATATACAGTCAACTCTCGATATAACGTATTGTCGGGACCGGGAAAATAAATACGTTATAAGGCGAATATGTTATACGTATATAACGTATTTCACGGTGCTAGACCCGAATACGTTATTCACGATAACTATGTCAAACCGCGATGCAATTGACACAAAACGATCTTTACCAGTGTGCAACTCCATGTCAGGCTTACCTTCTGCTGCACAGTAAACTTAGTCCTCTTTTTGGGAGGCATTCTGACATCAATAAACAACGAAAACCGGCACTTCACACGACACGAGACACGTATGCCTTGCTTCCGGCGAACTAATCTACCCAGAGGGCAATGCAGTGAGAGACTCGTCAGAGGCTCGCACGTATAATGTACTACATTATACACGGCAGAAAATGCATGCGATTGGCTGGGTGGGGCCCGTCTGTACACAACGTACTACGTTATATGTGGCGAAAAGTGCATGCAATTGGCTGCAGGGGTCCGAAAAAGAGCTATGTTATATGCGAACCGTATTACGTTATAACAGGATAAAAATACATGTAGATTAGTCGGGACCAGAGAAAATATACGTTATAGCCGATATACTTTATATACCGATATGTAATATCGAGAGTCGACTGTAGAATACAATATATGAAATGTTTTGGTAAACAGTAAAGCCATTAATCAGGCAATATAGCAAGATCAAAATAACATAGGTACAGGTTTGGAGTGGGCATTGGGTCCACAGGAGCCCACAATGGCAAGCAGGCAAGTGAATGAAGCAGTACAGCCATGCACAGCCACGCCATTCGCTTGCCTATTGTGAGCTTCTGTGGATCCAATGCCCACTCCAAGCCTGTACCTCTGTCAAATAATAGCCAAGCAACCTCCAAAAGGAAAATAGTCATGTTTCTTACCCAGAATTCTTGGCAGGGGATACATAGTCTAATAAATCCATCTACCGTTTCTCCCTAATAAGAGACATTACCCTTTCTGACTCATATCTACACCCCTCACACAGGGAGCCAATACCCTGCTCTGATGAGAGGCAACAACTACATAACAACCGTCTGTGCATGGGACCCTCTTTTGTCTCTTATTCTCCTAATTTAGCTATAATTCCCAGATTATAACTTCAGACTCCAGACTATAATAGGTGGTGGTCGAGGGGATGTAAAAAAAAAAAAGAACAAAAACACTCGTATTCACCTTCCATTACCTCTCTGGAGCCTCCTCGATTCCTAGGAGTCCTGACAGTGTTATACACTATGTTTTATAGATAGGTTCCTAGGAGTCCTGACAGTGTTATACACTATGTTTTATAGATAGGTTCCTAGGAGCCCTGACAGTGTACTACACTATGTTTTATAGATAGGTTCCTAGGAGCCCTGACAGTGTCATTCACTATGTTTTATAGATAGGTTCCTAGGAGCTCTGACAGTGTCATACACTATGTTTTATAGATAGGTTCCTAGGAGCCCTGACAGTGTTCTACACTATGTTTTATAGATAGGTTCCTAGGAACCCTGACAGTGTTCTACACTATGTTTTATAGATAGGTTCCTAGGAGTCCTGACAGTGTTCTACACTATTTTTTATAGATCGATTCTTAGGAGCCCTGACAGTGTTCTACACTATGTATTATAGATAGGTTCCTAGGAGTCCTGACAGTGTTCTACACTATGTTTTATAGATCGATTCCTAGGAGCCCTGACAGTGTTCTACACTATGTTTTATAGATAGGTTCCTAGGAGCCCTGACAGTGTTCTACACTATGTTTTATAGATTGGTTCCTAGGAGCCCTGACTGTGTTCTACACTATGTTTTATGGATAGGTTCCTAGGAGTCCTGACAGTGTTCTACACTATGTTTTATAGATAGGTTCCTAGGAACCCTGACAGTGTTCTACACTATGTTTTATAGATAGGTTCCTAGGAGTCCTGACAGTGTTCTACACTATTTTTTATAGATCGATTCTTAGGAGCCCTGACAGTGTTCTACACTATGTATTATAGATAGGTTCCTAGGAGTCCTGACAGTGTTCTACACTATGTTTTATAGATCGATTCCTAGGAGCCCTGACAGTGTTCTACACTATGTTTTATAGATAGGTTCCTAGGAGCCCTGACAGTGTTCTACACTATGTTTTATAGATTGGTTCCTAGGAGCCCTGACTGTGTTCTACACTATGTTTTATGGATAGGTTCCTAGAAGCACTGACAGTGTTCTACACTATGTTTTATAGATAGGTTCCTAGGAGCCCTGACAGTGTTCTACACTGTGTTTTATAGATAGGTTCCTAGGAGCCCTGACAGTGTTTTACACTATGTTTTATAGATAGGTTCCTAGGAGCACTGACAGTGTCCTCATGGGTGCAAATAGTTTGGCTCTGGCTAGACCTATATAAAGTCTGAGATAATGCTACTATTCATGTGAAAGCAGGCTTAGGGTGCATTCACACTGAGTAAACGCTAGCTTATTCTGAACGTAAAACACGTTCAGAATAAGCGGCGTCTAAAGCAGCTCCATTCATTTCTATGGGAGCCGGCATACGAGCGCTCCCCATAGAAATGAATGGGCTGCTTCTTTCACTCCGTGCAGTCCCATTGAAGTGAATGGGGAGTGCCGGCGTGTACGCTCCGGCATGAGCAGAGCTTGCCGTATACGCCGGCACTCCCCATTCACTTCAATGGGACTGCACGGAGTGAAAGAAGCAGCCCATTCATTTCTATGGGGAGCGCTCGTATGCCGGCTCCCATAGAAATGAATGGAGCTGCTTTAGACGCCGCTTATTCTGAACGTGTTTTACGTTCAGAATAAGCTAGCGTTTACTCAGTGTGAATGCACCCTTATTCTGAGGACTGTGGGATCTCGGCATTCATGTATATAGCATCACTAATGCTTCCATCACACACAGTTTTATCTTGACTTTTTTCACACGGGCACAGAGGGGGCGGATTATGGCGCGTAATCCACGTCATAATCCGCCCCCTCACAATGGTGGTCTATGGAGACTTCTAGCGAGCTGCCCTTTCTTCAGGCGGTGTCTGTCTTGCGCAGAGTCAGCCCATTCATTTGACTCAACTCCAGAGGGGGAAACCGCGAGAGTCGTGGTAGGTGGGTGTTTAAACCGAGAGTGACGCGGCTCCCCGCGTCACTTTTGGTTCCAAAATCCGCCCCACCGCCCCCCGATGTGAACTATCCCTAAAGCGAAAGACACAAAAATGCTTCTATTGGTTGATTTTTTTTTTATCTTGACCTTAGGTGCAAACAATGGAGTGAATTCATGAAGACAAAAAAAGTGGAAAGTGGATTTCAGCACAGGAATTCACTAAACGGAACAAAGATCTTTCATATGACACCAGAATGATGGTTCTAAGTTTTATAATTCCTGATTTATAAGTGTTCAAAAGTTGCTTGAAAGTTTAGTTATGTTTTAAAACTATGACCATGTTACAAGTGACCATTGTACTCTATAAACCGCACGCCATAGAGATTTATGTCAGGTTGCAGAATAACGTACCTGGCGCTGCCCTTTTATTTTTCAGGTACTTGTCACAACACGTTAGACTGAACAATACACGTAGCAGCATCCACATTTTTCTTCCTTGAAGACTCCATATAGCCGCATATTATGGTTTGGCATCTTGTTTAGACTCCATCGCGTTCTTTCAGACAGGAAATTGTGCGGCATCCGACTACTTTGTTTGGAATACCTTTGTTCATGTGCTTTAGAAACATAACCATGGGATCATGTCAGATATAAGTGATAATAATTCTCTTTCCTCACTTGTTTTCATGACTTGTCATTTCATTTGTAAAGTGTGAAACAGGTTGGCACTGAATAAATAACTTATTTTCAGCCGAATTAGATTATAATGTGTAATAATAATTTTACAAATTTCCTCATTATTTTGACTTTTCAGATGGAATAATGTCATGAGGCAGTGACTAAGACTCTATTCATGTCGCATGTGAGTATTCTCGTGGCAGTATATGTTAAAGGGGTTACCCAGTCTGTGAGATTGATGACCTTTCCTCGGTCCATTCATTTCAATGTATAGGTCAGTGAGAATTACAGATACCAATCCCTGTGTGATCTGTGTTGTTTCTACTGACCCATACACTGCACATGGTCGTACACATGAGGCCTCAGGCCCGCTTCACATCTACATTCGGTAATCCGTTCAGGGAGTCCGCATTGGGACCCCCATGAACAGAGTACCGAACGCATTGACAAGCGGTGAGCTTATGAAAGCACACGGACCCCATAGACTATAATGGGGTCCGTGTGCTTTCCACGGAACATGCAAACTGAAAAGTAGTTAATGATCTACTTTCCTGTCCACATGACTCGTGCGGGCTGCGTGGAAAGCACAAGGACCCCATTATAGTCTATGGGGTCCGTGTGGTTTCACTGCACACCGCTTGCCAATACGTTTGTTAGTCCGTTCAGGAGGTCCCCATGCTGACTCCCCGAACGGATTATACCAAACGCAGATCTGAACCGGGCCTTAGGCGCACCATTTAACATTATATACATTCTCCTTGGTGTCAGTGAAGACTCCACTGATGGTAAAAAACAAGAATATATTTGATCAAGTCATGACAATTAGTCTAGATGAAACTCATATGACAAGTATGAAGCAACAAGTTTCTTATTTCAGGCATACTATGAGAACATCCGGCTCTTTGGAAAATAGTGCTATGTATGGAACTGTGAAAGGGACGGGAGTCAAGCAGTGACATGATAGATTCAGTCACATAAATCATGAACCATATGAAGACCCAAAGAGAACAAGGGACAGGTTGGAGAAACACTATTAAAAAGTGACCTGGAATGGATACTGCCATGTTTGCAGCTTTAGGCCTCAAGAACATGGTTGTATCCTACTAATATTATAAATGAGAAAGTTTGTATGTTTGTTAGTCAATCACGCAAAAACGGCTGAACGAATTTGAATGAAATTTGGCACATAGTTTGTAACCTCAATTAAAATATAGGTCACTTTTTATCCTGGTAAATGACATGGCTTCACAACTGTTATGAATTTATGTTCACATACTATACTACACTGCTCTTATCTCAGCTTCTGAGAAATCCAGGGCTGTTATCTCTCTGTGTAAACACACACTAACCCTCAGTGTTCATGCATTTGCGTATTATTTGATCTGCTCCAGGCACTGCTGACACACTGACGTGGGCAAACACCTTTAATCCAGTTTGCCAATTTTCAACATGCCTGGAAAAAGAAAATCTAATTTGTCGCAAACAACGAGAGCTATGAAGGAAGCCAGAAGTCACAGAGTTCTCCTCAAGCGGAGCTGAGGGGGATCATCCACTACAACAACACATTCACTATATGGCGTCTCAGCGAGCTGCTGAGACGCCGGAACAATCACGGCAGAGCGCAAGGAGTGAGTTCAGCAGCAGGACAGCTTCACAGCGGCCGAAACGCCGGAGCAGGCGGATCATCAACGCCAACAACACGTTCATTATATGACGTTCCAGCGAGGTGCTGAGATGCCGGAACAATCACAGGCACAGTGCAAGAAACATGTTCAGCAGCAAGCCAACTTGAGAGCTGCCAAAACGCTGGTGGCACAGTGGGTTCACAATCCGCTGTCCATTATACAATGCTGACACTAGGCCTCATTTACTGAAATAAGATTTTAGAAAAAAAAGTCATGCACCACACATGCCAATATTAAATGTTGATCTATAATTCTCAGCAAAATGTATAATGAATATGATTTTTTTAAGCATAATTTTAGTAAGAGGCTGTAAGAGCCAAATCTACAAAGATATGTCCTATGTTGTGGTTTTACCTCTATTTTGTGTGAGCCGATGGCTGGTCAGGTAATGGAGGGGGTGTACATCTCACCCAGACTACTAAGGTGGGTGAGATGAGAAAACTCCAGAAGGAATGTTTGTTCTCAGCAGACAACTTTCGTCTGCTGAGCATTTTGGTAAATGCTCAGTACTGGACTGGATTTCTAGGAATGGCAGGTAGGTTGGTAGTGGGACCTGTCATTCCACCCCCCTTCAGTCCACACTTTGGGGTTGTTCCAGCAGCGACTCAGCTGCAGAGAGTCTGCTCATCAAGGGAGGCTTAAGAAGTCAGCTCCAGCAGCAGACTGTGGGCAGAGCTTGGCTGGAGAGCCAAAGAAAGAGGTCATATTTTTGGAGCTGTGTCCTGAATGATTCTACTGGAATTTGATTTCTGTTATTCTAGGTGAGGTAACCTATTCTATGTTTAGTTAGAGCCTAGCCGGGCAGGGATTTATTTTTGTATTGCTTCCTTTTGTTGCTGCACTATATTTTTGAGTGAAAATAAAACTCTACCTTTGTTTTGGACTAAAGAAACTGGACTTGTGTGTCTATGCCACTCCACCTAGCAACCCCAGACCCTGACAGTGGGTAAGTCATATAGAGATGAAATGACTGGTAAGCAATGCCAAATGTTTTACAAGTGTAGGTATACCAAACATGAATATTAACTCATAATCCCTTCAGCAGATACATGATTTGGGATGGCTATGAATGTTATGGGTCCACATAGTTGATGTTACCAACTGGTCTGGGTTTCCCAACCATGCCGGTGGTTATAGAACATGAATTATGACACCCATTCTTTTCAAGTCATGTTTTTTGCTTTGTTTAATATGTTTAGTATGCTTCCAGACTGAAAAAAGTAGCTATGGTGGCTGGTCTGAAACCCCCACACCAAGACACAAGACTTCTGTAAATAAGGTGAAGTTTAAAACTTATTAACATCCTGAATATAATTCGCAGTGTGAATCCTGAGATGTAGATTGTGAGCTGAATTAATACAGACAGGAGGCATATTAAGACTTAAAGAGGCTCTATCATTGGGAAAAGTCATTTTTAACACATTTTATCACATCCTTGCATAGCCTTTAGAAAGGCTATTCCACACATACCTTTAGTATGTAAATTACCTCAGCGGTTTTTGAATAAGCCCATTTTTATTCATATGCTAATTAGACTGGTGCGCAATGCATCGTGCACTCCTCTCCTATTGTTTCCTATGTGTGTATACAGCACAGACTGCTGCTGCTGATGACTCAGATTCCTGTTTGCACACACACATAGGAGATAATAGCAGAGATGAGTGCTGCTGGGAACTTCCTGTGCTGGCTGGAAGCTCATTAGCATATGAATAAATACGGACTTATTCAGAAACCACTGAGGTAATCTACATACTAAAGGTAGGTGTGTAATAGTCTTTCTAAAGCCTATGCAAGCATGTCATTAGTTATAAATGACATTTCCCAGTGATAGAGCCCCTTTTATTATACCTACGATAACATGGAACACAATGCATCACAATTTTGATCAAGGTGCATAAGCCCACTAGCCATTTCATGGTGACCTCTATATAATGGTACTGTTAGGGCGGACTCGGGCCTTTGCTGTGCTGCAGAGGTTCTGGTTTCCGAGCATGCTGGAGGCTATTTAGGCTTCATTCTGAATCTGGCTGGTTATTCGTTTTACATGGCATCATCTCTACAGTGATCTCTCCCTGCCTCCTGTCTCTGCTATTCTTGATCGCCTCTGTATGTGTATAACCCTGGCTTGCTTTACAGACAACTCTTCTTGATCTCCTGACTTGGTATCTTCCTGACCTCCTGTGCATGACCTTTGGCTTTCTCCTGACCTCTCCTATCTGGCTCCTGTTTTGGCTACTCAGCAAACCTCCTGTGTATGACCCGGCATTCCTGACTACGCTTCTGCCTCTCTCTCCTGCTACCACGTGACCTCCTGTGAACCGACTTGGCATCATTGACTTGCTTTGGCTTCCTCAGGAACCTGCTTATATCTCTGGATTACTAACTTGCCCTGAACCAACTACTCTCTGTGCTGACCTGCTGTCCTAAACTTCATCCACTGAGGTTACTGTCTGGGTTGCAGGGGTGAACCTACCTATTTCGCCGCCCGAGGCGGACGACAGAAAGCCGCCCCCCCCCCCCCCGGGAGGAGGGGGCGGAGCGAAGGGGGTCGGGAGGAGCGGCGTTAACAGGCAGGGAGAGGACCTGCTCTCTGCCTAACTGTGAGGGGAGGCCGCTGGCAGGGGTGAAACTACCTATTTCGCCGCCCGAGGTGGACGATCGAAAGCCCCCCCCCCCCGGGAGGAGGGGGCGGAGTGAAGGGGGTGGGGCAGAGCGGCATTAACAGGCAGGGAGAGGACCTGCTCTCTGCCTAACTGTGAGGGGAGGCCGCTGGAGCAGCGCTGCGTCCACAGGGCCTCCCCAATCCACCGCTCGGTGACGCTAAGCCAGTCCAGGACAGCTTGTCCTGGACTGGCTTAGGTAAGCAAAAATGCCGCCCTCCCTGGGGCCCTGGCATAGCGCCGCCTGAAGCGGTCGCTTCAGGTTGCCTCATGGGAGGTGCGGCACTGCTGGGTTGTTCTGGGTCCTCTTTACTTGGGGTTTGCTTGATGTGTGGCACTCTCTGGGCGGCTGCAGTCCTGGATTTTACCAAATCCAACTCCACCATTAGGAGCTCTGGCGAAGAACTCCCGGGCCTGGTTTCGCTCCGGGTAGGAGAGCGTAGTACACCCAGGCCTGTTTTTACCTTGGTGCCGGGGGATTCTAGTTGCCCAAGACTTACAGTGATTATTGTTGCATCAGGTTCCTAACAGGTACCCCTACTCTATTGTGTAACACTGCATGGTAATGGCCACTGTGTAGCAAAGTACCCATGGCGGAAAAACCCAGCAACCCAACAGATATTTTAATTCATCTATCTTCATAATTCAGTGACTTACAGGGGGCATACAAAGGACCTTCAGCAATGTATAAGGTCCATGTACATGGCTGCGTAATGTATAAAACACAGAAAAACCGCATCCAACCCTGTACCCTCACAGATCACGCACCCACTGTTCCTAAGGCAGACATTTCATCGAAATTTGTTGTGTAGACTTTAATCTGATTATTTTACTAAAGGAATTGACTCGTAATATAGTTAAAAAAACCCTGCCCTTAAAATGTATCTGTATAGTTCTCCTATTAGATTATCTGTAGGACTCATGACATCGTAAAAATGCCACAGTCATGGACGTTAACGTAATGCCCATTGTCCACGCTAAATCAAATCAGTGCTAGACGCAGGGTCAAATGAATTGGATTTATCCAATGAAACAAACCATGCTGCTGGCCTTGCCAGGAAAGTGGCGATTAGGTGAAAGCCCGAGCGTCAAGCCAGAAATGGGGTCTAATGTAATGAGTGAGAATACAGCGAGTGACATAAAGAGCTTGTCTGTGGCCGAGTGTATGAGATGAGAGCACAGGACATATCTGCAGTCACAGCCATCAATTCTGTACATGGGGAAGTCTTATCTCCAGCAGATGCAATCTAGAAAGAAACTCTCCCCTGCTTTTATGTTTATGTAGAGCTCCATTTTCTCTGTCTGGAGCCGCATGCCTCCTGCAGGAAATAATTCAATTCTTCTATTTGATTCAATTTCCTACTATATTGTTTTATATATCTTTTATATCTAATATAAATTATATTTTTGTTCTATAGTCAAATATGTTTACATATTATGTTTTATTTCGATATACTATTCTTATTAAATATCATACATTATCATCATTAGATTATATACTGTATATATAATATATCATCACTATATATTTTGACATATGCTCGGTAGGGAACCTGTTAGCAGCATGATAGGGCGTCTTAACATATATTCGCGGCCTCTGCTGTCATCTCCCTCCAACCTGGCACAGAAAGGCTGGGTTCATGTGTGGATTTTTGGACTGTATTTTGACGCGGAGGCCACATCAGAATCTGGTCCAAAAAACGGCTAGCAATGCATCCAATCGTGGCATTCCGCTCCGGATTAGGCCCAAATGAATGTGGTGATATGCTGGTTCAGGTGACACTAACTTATCTATCTGCAGGTCTGGGTTGATATTCTGGTTCCGGTGACACTAGCCTATCTATCTGTGGGGCTGGGGTGATATGCTGGTTCTGGTGACCCTAACGTATCAATCTGCAGGTCTGGGGTGATATGCTGAGTTCTGGTGACAATAACCTATCTATCTGCGGGGCTGGGGTGATATGCTGGTTTTGGTGACACTAACCTATCTATCTGCAGGGCTGGGTGGATATTTTGGGGTCTGGTGACACTAACCTATCTATCTGCAGGGCTGGGGTGATATGCTGGTTCTGGTGACCCTAACCTACCTATCTGTGGGGCTGGAGTGCTATGCTGGATTCTGGTGACCCTAACCTATCTATCTGCAGGGCTGGGGTGATATGCTGGTTCTGGTGACACTAACCTATCTATCTGCAGGGCTGGGGTGATATGCTGGTTCTGGTGACACTAACCTATCTATCTGCAGGGCTGGGGTGATATGCTGGGTCTGGTGACACTAACCTATCTATCTGCAGGGCTGGGGTGATATGCTGGGTCTGGTGACACTAACCTATCTATGTGCAGGGCTGGGGTGATATGCTGAGTTCTAGTGACACTAACCTATCTATCTGCAGGGCTGTGGTGATATGTTGGTTCTGGTGACACTAACCTATCTATCTGCAGGGCTGGGGTGATATGCTGAGTTCTGGTGACACTAACCTATCTATCTGCAGATCTGGGGTGATATGCTGGTTCTGGTGACACTAACCTATCTATCTGCAGGGCTGGGGTGATATGCTGGTTCTGGTGACAATAACCTATCTATCTGCAGGGCTGGGGTGATATGATGGTTCCGGTGACACTAACCTATCTATCTGCAGGGCTGGGGTGATATGCTAGTTCTGGTGACACTAACCTATCTGTCTGCAGGGCTGGGGTGATATGCTGGTTCTGGTGACACTAACCTATCTATCTGCAGGGCTGGGGTGATATGCTGGTTCTGGTGACACTAACCTATCTATCTGCGGGGCTGGGTTGATATGCTGGGTCTGGTGACACTAACCTATCTATCTGTAGGGTGGGGTGATATGCTGAGTCTGGTGACACTAACCTATCTATCTGTAGGACTGGGGTGATATGCTAGTTCTGGTGACACTAACCTATCTGTCTGCAGGGCTGGGGTGATATGCTGGTTCTGGTGACACTAACCTATCTATCTGCAGGGCTGGGGTGATATGCTGGTTCTGGTGACACTAACCTATCTATCTGCGGGGCTGGGTTGATATGCTGGTTCTGGTGACACTAACCTATCCATCTGCAGGGCTGGGGTGATATGCTGGTTCTGGTGACACTAACCTATCTATCTGTGGGGCTGTAGTGCTATTCTGGATTCTGGTGACCCTAACCTATCTATCTGCAGGGCTGGGGTGATATGCTGGTTCTGGTGACCCTAACCTATCTATCTGCGGGGCTGGGGTGATATGCTGGTTCTGGTGACCCTAACCTATCTATCTGAAGGCTGGGGTGATATGCTGAGTTCTGGTGACCCTAACCTATCTATCTGCGGGGCTGGGGTGATATTCTGGGTTTGGTGACACTAACCTATCTATCTGCGGGGCTGGGGTGATATGCTGGTTCTGGTGACCCTAACCTATCTATCTGAAGGCTGGGGTGATATGCTGAGTTCTGGTGACCCTAACCTATCTATCTGCGGGGCTGGGGTGATATTCTGGGTTTGGTGACACTAACCTATCTATCTGCGGGGCTGGGGTGATATGCTGGTTCTGGTGACCCTAACCTATCTATCTGAAGGCTGGGGTGATATGCTGAGTTCTGGTGACCCTAACCTATCTATCTGCGGGGCTGGGGTGATATTCTGGGTTTGGTGACACTAACCTATCTATCTGCAGTGCTGGGGTGATATGTTGGTTCTAGTGACACTAAACTATCTATCTGCAGGGCTGGAGTTCTATGCTGGGTCTGGTGACACTAACCTATCTATCTGCAGGGCTGGGGTGATATACTGGTTCTGGTGACCCTAACCTATCTATATGCAGGGCTGGGGTGATATGTTGGTTCTAGTGACACTAAACTATCTATCTGCAGGGCTGGGGTGATATGCTGGTTCTGGTGACCCTAACCTATCTATCTGCAGGGCTGGGGTGATATGCTGGTTCTGGTGACCCTAACCTATCTATCTGCAGGGCTGGGGTGATATGCTGGTTCTGGTGACAGATTACAGCCATGTGATGCCAGTGTAAATCACAAATAGCACATGACCAAGCTTATTTTTGGATTGTGGGCTGTCAGTGATGGATCCTTTTACTGACCTTTTTTCCCTGCTTCTATATTTTTCTATCTCTCTAGGCCCACGAAAAACAAACAGCACATGGACGTCCTTGGTGTGCTGTCCATGATTTTTAGAGACCTATGGACTTTAATGGAGCTTCTTCACCTGCAAAACAAAACAAAGCAAAGCACATCTCTGTTGTTTTTCATGGACCAAGAATTTTTGCATGTGCCCATTAACATCAATGGGTGGTCATAAATCCGTGATTACATGGACGTAGTAATGTGGGATGGAGTTCAACAAATCTTACCCACATGCTGTGAAAAAACCCTGCCGCATGTATTAATCTGTGTTGCATATTTTTAATGCCACAAAAAAAAGCATATCACATACCTCCCAAGTGTCCCAGAATAAGTGGGACAGTCCTGGATTCTGGGTTCTATCCCGACTTAGCACATCTATGTCCTCTGGACTCAGATAAGATGATTACAATAATGATGCGGGAAGTCGTCCATTACTTGCTTCACCATTAGTCCCCTATCTCTGCTCCCGGTGTCTTCGAGCATCTGGGAGCAGAGACAGACGAGAACAGCAGGGGAACAGGGCAAGGTGAGTATTGTTTTTTTTTTTTTTTTTTGAACCATTACCCTGTGAGTGCACCAGGAGTGGGACTGTGTGCAACAGGAGAAGGAATTTATACTATGGGGGCAACTAAAAGAACACTATAATGTGGAGGTATATCATGTCAGACACTCTAGGGACGTTATACTGTGTGTGGGCACAAAGGCAAATGTTAGGGAATGGACAGAGTTAAAATGGAAGCGGGAGGGGGGCAAATGTGCAATGGTGCTCATATTGCACTGCGCATTCTGTGCCTCTATCAGTCCTTTGAAAGTTGAGAGGTATGATAGCATTTGGTGCAAGAATTCAGGTAAATTCACAGCTTCTATCCGGTGTGTCCATACCCTAACAAAAAACTGACTATAAATTATGCACAAAATTACCCTGCCTAAGGCTATGTCCACCTCTGTGCCATTTTTAAAGGGATTGTACCATTAAAACCCTTTTTTTGTAGATAAGACGTCGGAATAGCTTTTAGAAAGGCTATTCGTCTCTTACCTTTAGATGTGATCTCCGCTGCACCGTTCCTTAGAAATACTGGTTTTGACTGGTATGCAAATTAGTTCTCTCGCAGCGATGGGGGTGGGCCCCAGCACTCGAAATGCGATGGGGGCGTCCCCACTGCTGCTCGAAAACAGGCCCCAGCGACGCCTCCATCTTCTGCTGGATCCTCCCCTTCTTTCTTCGGCGTCACCTCCGACGCCTGCGCAGTTGGCTCTGCCAGTGAGACACTAGTAGAGCCGACTGCGCATGCCTGCAGCCATAGCTCTGACACCGCAATTGCGCGCATGCGGAGTCTGCTCTACTAGTGTCTCACTGGCAGAGCCAACTGCGCAGGCATCAGAGGTGACGCTGAAGAAAGAAGGGGAGGATCCAGCAGAAGATAGAGGCGTCGCTGGAGCCTGTTCTCTAGCAGCAGTGGGAACGCCCCCATCGCTGGGGCCCGCTCCCATCGCTGCGAGAGAACTAATTTGCATACCGGTAAAAACCGGTATTTCTAAGGAACGGCGCGGCGGAGATCACATCTAAAGGTAAGAGAAGAATAGCCTTTCTAAAGGCTATTCCGACGTCTTATCTACAAAAAAAAAAAAAAAGGGTTTTAATGGTAGAATCCCTTTAAATGACAGGCAGCAAAAGAATTCCAGGGATCCCATTGTCTATACTATATTATGTGTCCATTACCATCTTCATGCTGATGACAGCCATCTATATACCTGTTCCCGTGACATCACCCCTGTACTACTACAGAACACCAGTGACCGTCTCTCTGCTGTCTCCAACATCAAATATTCTCTTTGTCTGAAACTGAATCTTTCAAAAACTGAACTTCTTGTGTTCCCTCCATCTACTAAGCGACCTCACCCTGATACCTCCATTTCCATCTGTGGCCTTACGATTACCCCGAGGTAGTATGCCCGCTATCTTGGGTTTGTATTTGACTCGGATCTCACCTTCATCCCACATATACAGACACTTGCACACTCTTGCTACCTGAACCTCAAAAACATCTCTAGAATTCAATATTTTCTGTAGAAACATCAAAACCCCTCATTCTTGCTCTGATTCTCTCTTGTCTTTACTACTGCAATTCTCTTGTATTTGAGCTTCCTCTTACTATCCTCTCCCCTCTACAATCTGTCCTGAATACAGCCGCCAGATTCATCTTTCTATCAAACTGATACACAGACGCATTTACCTTGTGTCAGTTGCTGCATTGGTTGCCCATCCATCACAGAATGCAATATTAAATTATCACACCCACAAATCCCTCCATAGTGCTCCCCCCCATATATCTCCTCTCTCATCACTGTCTACCGCCCTAACCGTCCTCTCCATTCTGCCAATGACCTTAGACTTGTATCCTCTGTTCAAACCTCCCTCTCCCATCTCCAAGACTTTTCTCGAGCTGCACTAGTGCTCTGGAGCGCTTTACCCCGGACAATCCGACTAATAACCAACTACAGCAGCTTCAAAACTACCCTAAATTCCCATCTGTTTAGGCAGGGTTATCACACGCCCTAACCACATTGTTCTACACCTCTGCTGAATATTTCTTATCCTAAACTATCCGTCTTCCTCTATTCCTCAGATCCTGACCCCATAATCTAGAAATTCCCCTGCACTCCGTGCACTTAGTATTCACAGATACCAGCTGGGGACAGCTCATACAGCTTCCGTTATATAACATAGAACTGTATTTGGTGGGTTTCCTCCCAGACTCCAAAGACATACCATACCTCCCATACCTCCCAATTTCCACGGGACATTCACGATTTCGGTGACGTGTCCCACGGTCCCAGTTGGAGGGAGGTATGTCCCGATTTCAACTCAGATCTGCGTCTGGAGGACGCAGATCTGAGTTGAATAGATATGCCACTAATGCAAGGAGCTGTCACAGATCAGCTCCTTGCTTTGCCGCTGCACTCCGGCTAGTGGCTGCCTACAACTGTATTAGCGAGACTGCGGAGAGAGCGGCGGGGGAGTGAGGAAAAGGTGAGTTTAAGTGGTTTTTGTGTGTAGACATTGAGGTGGAACATGAAACTGGGGGCAGATGAAGGAGGGGACGGCATGACACTGGGGGCAGAGATGGGGGGACATGAATCTGGTGGAAGAGATGGGGGGGACATGAATCTGGGGGCAGAGATGGGGGACATGAATCTGGTGGCAGAGATGGGGGACATGAATCTGGGGGAAGAGATGGGGGGACATGAATCTGGGGGAAGAGATGGGGGGACATGAATCTGGGGGCAGAGATGGGGGGACATGAATCTGGGGGCAGAGATGGGGGGACATGAATCTGGGGGCAGAGATGGGGGACATGAATCTGGGGGCAGAGATGGAGGGACATGAATCTGGGGGCA
Organism: Leptodactylus fuscus; assembly: GCF_031893055.1. Classification (NCBI taxonomy): domain Eukaryota; kingdom Metazoa; phylum Chordata; class Amphibia; order Anura; family Leptodactylidae; genus Leptodactylus; species Leptodactylus fuscus. The sequence continues at coordinate 34,212,356 of NC_134268.1, forward strand.
GAGATGGGGGGACATGAATCTGGGGGCAGAGATGGGGGGACATGAATCTGGGGGCAGAGATGGGGGACATGAATCTGGGGGCAGAGATGGGGGACATGAATCTGGGGGCAGAGATGGGGGACATGAATCTGGGGGCAGAGATGGAGGGACATGAATCTGGGGGCAGAGATGGAGAGGACATGAATCTGGGGGCAGAGATGGGGGGACATGAATCTGGGGGTAGAGATGGAGAGGACATGAATCTGGGGGCAGAGATGGGGGACATGAAACTGGGGCAGAGATGGTGGGCATGAATCTGGGGGTAGAGATGGGGGGACATGAAACTGGGGACAGAGATGGAGGGACATGAAACTGGGGGCAGAGATGGAGGGGGGACATATAATTTACGGGTGACTGTAGAAGGATTATACGGTGTGGGGGCACATGAAAAATGAATGAGAATGGGCAGAGTCAACATAAAAGTGGGTGGAGCTAAATTTGCCATGCGTGCCTCACATTTTGTCCCTCTTTCAGTTCTTCAAAAGTTGGGAGGTATGGACATACTGATAGGGAATGTACATTGTGATCCCTATAGCGGACAGTGACTGACAATATCTGTAAAGCGCTGCAGAATATGATGGCACTATATGAGTAAGCTAAATAAAAAAAACACCCTATGACTTGTAAAGTGCTGCAGAATGTGTTGGTGAAATATAAATGACATTTTTATTATTATTTTGCACTCATACTGCTGGGGAACACGAGTTGTCTCAGTCTTTTCTTTTGTCTGGAACTTGTGCTGGAGTCTGATACAGATGTGACCAGAGACGACCAGAGACGACCAGAGACGACCAGAGACGACCAGAGACGACCAGAGACGACCAGCTTCTCTCCAGCTCTGGACTTGCTGATACTTCCCAGTGTGTTTTAAATACTGAGACTGTGGATCGTACCACCTTATAATAGGGGTGTTCAATGAGAAGTGAATCGCTACTGAACAAAATATAATCTTTTTCTACTAATAGTTTCACTTTGAAAAACACAACATCCTTCACTGTGTGTGATCTATGACTAACTATCATCATGCGCTTCCTCTTCTCTTTATAATAACGCTTGACTGAATACGACCTCCCCTTCTGCCACTTCTCCTTCTGTATCAGGAAGTACACGAAGCATGTATTGAAGTGAATGTGGGATACTTTAGTGGAGTAAATGAGCAGTAAAGTGTCTTCCACTGTGTGTGTGTTTACAGCTCGTGTCAGCCATGTTTCTGGAGTCCAAAACGTATGCGAGGGAAAGGTAGCCCGGTACTCGGCACTGGAGACAGAGAAGTAACTCTCAGTCCGGCCTCTTGTGGCAGAGGGAAGCCTGAATGTATCTTTGCTAGTTGGTAAGTTTTTGGGGTGACCCCGTTTTTAGCATTTGGGTTTTTGGTCATAGTTATGTGTGTTGTGGTATATTGTCTATTCCTATCATGGTGGGGTGTCATCTAATACAATGAGATTTACATAGACCTGACTTCATACAGGGATGTCCATACATGTCATACTGACACTGGTGCAGATGTATGTGCTGAGTATGTGGCTACATGTATCCGTTATTTGGCATTTGCCAAAAATAGAAGTCTTTTTCTCCCCAATTTTTATAAAAGGGACTTTTTTTTTTTACACCCGTTGCGGCTTTGCAAATCGTAGCATGTCAATTATATCTACGGAAACGCCGGCGGCTTTCCCGTAGATATAATGTTAAGAGAAAGTCCGCAGAGGAAAACTCTGTGAACTTTCTCTTAAAAGCGCTGCAGGAAGAACCGCAATGTGATCACGCATTGGTTTTTTTCTGCAGCGCTTTAGCACTGTGATTACGACCCGTGGGGCCTTAGTCTTAAAGTTTTTTTCTAAGGGCAGGTTCACACCTGCGCCCGGTCTCCGCTTTGCAGGTTTCCGTCTTCTGCCCAAGAAACTGGACAGGAGTCGGAAACCGGCAGTCAGTTTTCAAACCCATTCATTTGAATGGGTTTGCAAAGTGTCCGCCCATGAGCGTCTTCTGGTCTCTGCGGCGAAACCGTTTTTTTTTTAACCGGACACAAAGTCAGACATGCAGGAGTTTGTGTCCGGTTAAAAAAAAACAAAACAGTTTTGTTGCGGAGACCAGAAGACGTTCACGGGCAGACACTGTCCGCCTGTCTTCTGTCCAGTTTCTCGGGCATAAGACAGAAACCCTACAAAGCGGAGACCGGGCACAGGTGTGATATAACTAGAATGATATCACTTTATGATTGGTGAAGATGTGACCTCTGAGACCCCCACGGATCCTGAGAATGAGGGGCCACACCAATGATTTACCATACTTCCCCCGTATTTACCAATAGTCTCTAATTTATAGAGACAATTCCAGGAAATTTGGTTTGTCCTGACCGAAAATAAGGCATTCCTAGGACAGGCTAGATAAGCCCTGATTTTACTAAGTAAATATTAGTCTAGCGACTCTGGTTTTCCTTGCAGATCTGCACCCCCAGCCATCCCATTGTGCAGGGAACTATTCCATGGCTTGGAATACTTGAATGGGGCTGAGCTGCATGGTTCTGCACAACAGGTGGAAGGGGCGATGAAAGAACAAAAAAAGAGCATAAGAAAAGATGTAAAGTTATATAAGTGATGAGATACTGGCTGCATGAGACGTGTCCAGGTTCTGTTAGAAGGATGCTTATCAGATATATGCAAGGACAAGGCTCTGACTTAGTTTTATGTCTGTATTTGCAGTTTCTGTACTTTTGTCCAAGATAAAGATTTTCTACCTATATCTATTTCTATATATATAAAATTTGCAGCGGGAACATGGTCTGCAAGGACAGCGGTAAACAAGTCCTGTATGTACACTATGCCTATGCCCTCGGACAGCGCCATCCACAGTGTGTACAATGAGGGAAATTGGACATCCAGGGGATGGGCATTGAGATAGTCAGGACCTATAAGTATCTGGGTTTGGTCCTCAATAATAAGCTGGACTGGGCCGATCACCTGGAGGCGCTGCACAGAAAGGGCCACAGCAGACTCTACCTGCTCAGGAGGCTGAGGGCCTTCAGAGTCCAGGGGACACTTCTTAGGGCCTTTTCAACTCTGTGGTAGCATCAGCCATCACCTTCGGAGTGGCCTGCTGGGGGAGCAGTATACCAGCCAGGGACAGAAATAGACTTGACAGGCTGGTTAGAAGGGCCAGCTCTGTCCTGGGGAGCCCCCTGGACCCAGTACAGGTGGTGGGTGACAGAAGGATACTGTCCGTGGTGACCTCCATGCTGGAGAATAAATCCCACCCCATGTATGAGACCATGACAGCACTGGGCAGTACTGTAAGTGACCGTCTGCTTCACCCCAAGTGTGAGAAGGAGCGCTATCGGAGGCCCTTAGTAGCCGTGATTTGCCAGGGTGCCAGATGTTGGACCCTTGCAGGTCTATTATAGCCTATCAATTGTAGAAAATGGATAACCCCTTTAAATTGATATTTGCAAGAAGTTCTATGGCAAGCTGTAGGATAGCTGAGAGGACATTTTGTTCAAAAGAAAATAGAAATTATTTTAATGACTTTAATTTCTGAAGATTATAGTATTAATCGCCTACTTTTGCAGGTAGCCTACGACAAAAGGTCTTGCCATGCGGTGATGGTTGCTGCTATAGTGACAGCCTGACACGGGTTATTGTGGTTGCATCTCTATTAGACTGTAACATTCGGAGCTTGTGATAGACGATCACGGGGTCTGTTATGCGCAAACATCACATTGCTTTCATTTCCCTGAGCCCCGTTTTGAAGAATTCTGGCTAATGAAAGTCTGAATGGCGGTATTTTCATGTGAAAGACGACGTGGTTTGCAGCTAATGAGGCCTTATTACAATCAGGTGCTGCGAATGCGTTCTGAGAGCAATAATCATAATGGGCTATTCAGGAAAAATAGTTTCAGACAAAAATTTCAAGAACAATTTGGCAGATGAGCTTAAACGCAGTCCTCAGAGCTCCTCTTTGTCTATCGTCAATTTAGCAATTTGGTCTAACATCCCATCTGCATTTCTACCAGAGCTTGAAAACCTACTTAGTATATCTTCAGACGTAGAATTTCGTAGATGATGAAATTTTAACAACCAGTTTGGAGAAATAGTAGAAAAGTTGAGTGCTGGAAAGTTTTAGTTTCAATTGTTAGGCCTTATTCACACCATTGTGGAAGACGACCAAAGACAATGAGAGTGAAGACCGAAAAAATGTTGAGTTTAAAAAAAAAAAAAATTATGGACATGGATCCGATAGAAATCAATGGATCCAGCAAATTTCCTGGTTCTTGACCACACATTTTTGGATTTTTTTTGGATTTTTTTGTACATGCAGTTTTGAGGACACAGTACAGATGCACAAAGGCCTTTAAAAACAGACGTGCATGTTCATTTTATTCAGATGTTAGGTCCATTAAAAATCATATGGCCATATGAGATAAAAATTAGCAAAAGCTAGTGGGTATATGAGGATTCTAAAAAAAAAAAAAATGACCTCCCTATAAAGCACTCTCAGCACCATATGAGATCATGAGATTTTATTGTTTAATAGCATATAGGACTGTGAGTTTATATGAGCATTTGGCAGCCCTGTGAAATTTAGAGCTCAGCTCTATCTCTATCTACCGCAGCGGGAAATCACAGCTCAAGTTAAAGCAGTAGCTGAACTGAAACATTGTCTGCACGTGTTTCTAAGTATTGTTTGTACAGTGTTCAAGTATAATATTAAGGGGAAGTTTCTCCTTATTTAGTCTGTTAAACTAGTGTACAGAATCTTATAGTCCTGATATTGCTCTCTAGACTAAATATATTTAAAGGGATCCTATCACTCAGATGACATTTTTTCTAAGTAACACGTCGGAATAGCCTTAAGAAAGGCTATTCTTCTCCTACCTGTTGTTGTCTTCTCCGTGCCGCCGTTCGCCTACAATCCCGGTTCTTGTTGGTATGTAAATTAGCTCTCTCGCAGCACTGGGGGCAGGCTCCAGCTCTCAGACAGCACTGGGGGAGACCCCAATACTGCGAGAGAACTCTCTCCAGCGCCGCCTCCATCTTCATCAGGAACGGCCTTTTCATTCTTCATTAGAATCCCTTTTTGAGGTAATATTACATCGGAATAGTCCTAAGAAAAGCTATTTGTCCCCTTCCTTTATAATTTTGCTCTGTGCTGCCATTCCATTGATATTCAGTTTTTTCCCAGTATACAAATGAGTCTCCAGACAGCACACAGTCTGCAGCCTGAAGACTCTCCAGCAATGCTTCAATCCTCTTTAGCCACGCCTCTCCGCTGCATTCTTCGTGTCATCATCGCCGGGCTAAGCCTACGTTTGGGATAGAAATCCCGCACATGCTCAGTCGGCTCTGCCATCGGGCTTTGGGCAGAGCCGACTGCGCATGTCTGTTCGGCCATTTTACTGTGGCCGCTTAGACGAGCGTACTGTTCCTGTAAGCGGCTACAGTAAAATGGCCGAACAGACATGCGCAGTTGGCTCTGTCTAAAGCCTAATGGCAGAGCTGACAGAACATGCGCGGGATTTCCATCCTGAAGGTAGGCTCAGCCAGGCGATGACAACACGGAGAACGCAGCAGAGAGGCGCAGCTGAAGAAGATTAAAGCTCCTCTGGAGAGTCTTCAGGCAGCACAGGGGACACCCCCTGTGCTGTCTGGAGACTCATTTGCATACCAGGAAAAACTGAATTATAAAGGTAGGGGAAGAATAGCCTTTCTTAAGGCTATTCCGATGTAATATTACCTCAAAAAGGGATTCTAATGATAGAATCCCTTTAAACTTGCAGTACTCGCTACACTTTATTCCAGAAAAGCCTGACATGTGGTCGCAGAGCGCTGACATAATGCCATAGACTAGCTTGGAGCTTCCTCATCACAGTGACCTTGTAAAACCTTATCATATGGAGCGTTACTTGTCTGTATGATATTCATCTTAAGTGAAGGGTTGATATTTTCTGTAACCGGTGCCCGTAATTCAGAGCTACAGTGCAACCTTTGGCACAAGCTGGAGATGTGAACTTTTACTTACCTGATCTCTGGCTAGCAGTGATTTTGTATATTTTTGTTTGTTCTACATATTTCCCATTATTTGAGGGTCAGTCCCTAGTCAAATTCTGAGGGCCTTAAATGAACACTAGTTAGGATCCAAAATATTTGATCTCTGGACTGTAGTGAATGATGGAAATGCTCCAGCTACTAATATATGAGCGGAATATTTGCATGGGAGAAAAAGATTTCTCTGGAATAATATACTTTGTATATATAGTGCTGCTGACATATTCCGCAGCACCTTACACTTTGAGCAGTAACAATCAAGTAAGGCTAAGTTCACATCTGCAATTCGTTGGAGATTCTGCTACAAAAACCATCAGAGAGAAAAGGAATATTTTTCCCGCCAGTTTGAATATAAAAATGACTGACACCCGGCGGACCCATTAAAGTTTATGGATTATGCCGGTGTCCACAGGTCACCACTGTTTTGGCGGACGGGCCCTCCGTTGCTCAGGTCATTTCTTTTTAAGAAGAAAGCTAACAGACACTATACAGTAGCTGCATGTCAACTGAGTTGAATAGAATGGTTAAGCAGGAAGATTTCAGCTTCCTGCTCCACCATTCTTTGTGATATTAGTACCACCTGCAGCTAGGTGCAGGCCTACTGCATAGAGCTAGAGATCCGTGGAAACCTGACGTAAGTATTACTTTTTTTGTTTGGAAGAACTGTGTGGGGGTCACTTGGGGGCTTTATACTGTGTGGGAGTCAGTGGAGAGCATTAAACTGTGTGTGAGCCACAAGAGAACATTATACTGTGTGTGAGGGGGTAACTGGAGAGCATTATACTGTGTGTGGGGGCAATTGGTGAAAATTATAGGTTTGGGGGCATTGGTACACATTGTACTATGCAGGGGAATTGGAGAGCATTATACTTTGTTGTGGACATTTGGAGAGTAATATACTGTGTTGGGGCATTGGTGATAATTGTACTATGCAGGGGCAACTGAAGAGCATTGTACTCTGTGAGTGGCACTGGAGAGCATTATACTTTTTGTGTTGGGGACTGCAAAGCATTATACTGTATGGTATGGCCACTGGAGAGCATGATATTGTGTCTATGGGGAGCACTGGGTAGCATTATAGGTGTGAGGAGCCCTCTGAAAAGTATTATACTATGTGTGGGCACGGGAGAGCATTATACCTTTGGATGGGCAACTTTGGGGGCATTCTAAGAGTTGGAGATCACTGGATAGCGTTATAATGTATCTAGGAGCCAGTTTGAGAGCATTATACTGTGTAGGAGAGGCCACTGGAAAAGGTTATACTATGTGTGAGGGGCACCAAGGAACATTATAGTGTGTGGGGGCCAGTAGAGAGCATTATACGTGTGGGTGGGCCACTAGAGGGCATTATACGTGTGGGTGGGCCACTAGAGGGCATTATACGTGTGGGAGGGCAATATATGTGTTGGGGACAACTGGGTAGCATTGTCTGTGGGCTAATGTGAGAGCATTATACTGTGCGGAGGGGACGGGGAGGAGGCACTAGAGAGCTTTTCTTTATGCTGTATTGAGGTCACAGGGCAGCATTATACTGTCTGGCAACTAAATATTTGTTTCAACTAAATATTTGGCAACTAAATCTTTCAATCAAGGAGTCATTTAACCCTAACACATACCATTCTGGAGTCTTCTGCTTCATTAGCATGGAAGCAAACATGGCATTTACATTTGTCTACCTTGTCACTCCGTGGACACGCTCTTTAGGCAATGGCCTGTGTTTTCGGTGAGTTTACCTAAGGTGACGCACCTGATGTTATGCCCTATAGAGCAGGTATTCAGGTGTTTCTTTAAGGATTAAGTTTGTGCTGCTATAGTGGGTAGAGGGGTGGACAAGTGTCCAAGAAGAAGTAGCGGCCACCCTCTGCTTCCCCCCGTGCACTCTTATAAATTCTCTTGCCGAAGTCTCCATGTCCTTTCAGCAAATTCCTTAACCAGTGACGGCAGATCTTCTGTGTATTACTAGGTGGTAAGTAATAAATACATTTATATAAGGAAGGGGAGAGTGAGATTCATGTATTATTTTGGAGATTGATAGACCTATTAGCAGGCGGTGTACGGAAAATATACAAGTCAGTATCTCCAATCTAGTGGACTGCCAGAGAGAGTGGACTACAGGGCTCCGCTCTCTTCATCAGTCTCACAGACGTTGAATGGAGTGCACTGCACATGTGCGACCTCTGCTCCATTCACACAGGGAACAGAGGACTCTGCACTAATGATAAGTGATGATTCAGGAACAAACCCCTTTAATTCAATGCAGTTTTAGCCTAGAAAACGTGATGTCATCGAAATGGGAGGATTCACATATGAAAATCACAGTGCTGGAATTTATATAATAGTGTCACATTTCTACATGGAGATTATTTGCACAGTGAGGATGACGTAAAGAAAAAAATGTCACCTTGCAAATATAATGCACACAGTGATGTCCGAGCACAGGGAAAGTGAAAAATAACTTGAAAACCATATTATGGAGGTATTTTTTTAATACTTCAACTCTGCTTTTATTTGTTTTAGATACTGTGGATAGAAGTATAGATTGATTTCAAATATCTATCTATCTATCTCCTATCTATCTATCTATCTATCTATCTATCTATCTATCTATCTATCTATCTATCTCATATCTATCCATCTCTCCATCTATGTCATATCTATCTATCTATCTATCTATCTATCTATCTATCTATCATCTATCTATCTATCTATCTATCTATCTATCTATCTCCTATCTATCTATCTATCTATCTATCTATCTATCTATCTATCTATCTCATATCTATCCATCTCTCCATCTATGTCATATCTATCTATCTATCTATCTATCTATCTATCTATCTATCTATCTATCTATCATCTATCTATCTATCTATCTATCTCCTATCTATCTATCTATCTATCTATCTATCTATCTATCTATCAATCAATCAATCAATCTATCTATCTCATATCTATCCATCTCTCCATCTATCTCCTATCTATCTATCTATCTATCTATCTATCTATCTATCTATCTATCTATCATCTATCTATCTATCTATCATCTATCTATCTATCATCTATCTATCTTCTATCTATCTATCTATCTATCTATCTATCTATCTATCTCCTATCTATCTATCTATCTATCTATCTATCTCCTATCTATCTATCTATCTATCTATCTATCTATCTATCTATCTCCTATCTATCTATCTATCTCCTATCTATCTATCTATCTATCTATCTATCTATCTATCCCTGTCTCTCTCGCTATCTATCTATCTCATATATATCCTCCTTATTCTTATATATGATAGAAAGTTAGCTCGGCTCCATTAGCCCTCCTTGTAGATGCGCGGCGTCTCCTGAGAGTTGTAGTCCCACCGGTCTTGTCTTGCTGGAGGCTGCTTAGGTTTGATATACGCCTTCCCCTATGTAGACAGGGCTCTCTTCATTACTCATTTACTAGTAATTTCCTGCTGTATGATTACACAGCGCCAGTAATAACTAAAAGTCATTTTGCTCAGCAGAAGCCTGTGAATCAGAGAAACAAATGTGACTGTGACTCCAAGTCGATCCCTCTCCCTTCAGCCAGAACAGCAGACGTCTCCTAGTAATGTCTTCCATGCCAAGTGTGTTGTTTTCCCAGAACCCCCCTCTTTGGCTGTACCAGAACCCCTTGTGCTTTTGGGGAATTCTGTGCATGCAGACTTTTATCTTCTTGCCCGCAGCAGCGGCGGCGGCGCACATTGCCAGTGAAGTTATGTGGCTTGTATCTGCTTTTGTTTCATTGACATTACATTTTGTAATTTCAGTCTTCGCTCAGAGTTCATATCTTACCAGCGCAGACTCAAAGGTTGACAGCTGCCGAATTCCCACGTAAAGTCACTAACCCAGTTTCTGTGGGAAACAATAAAACAAACAGCTCTTATGGGAGATGCTTAGTAATGAAGGGATTACACTATGTGATGCCGAGCGCTTGCCGAGAACTACGACTCACACCGGTTTACTGCATGGAACATTTGTACAACCCGTTCTTTCATTATTCCTCCCACTATGGAGAGGGTATGACAGAACCGAGTGTACTTTTTTGGTGGCGGAAATGCATTGACTACTGTTGAGAAGGGGTCCACACAGGGCGTCACTATGTTTTCGCCTGTGCCCCCCACTAACGTAAAGATGACAGGTTCCAATAGGTGGTGACCGTAAGCAAAAATGTGTCCTCTAGCAGAGACACAGCCATGTCTACAGATCATTTACATACAGATTTAGGGTATGGGCACATGACCGAGTGTGCATGTTGTTGGGGAAATATGCTTGGATGTCATCCGAGTGGCTTCCGTCTCCATTGACTTCATTGTAGGGGGTCCTTTCTATTCCAATGTCATGGAACAGTATAATCATCAGATCAGAATGGAGCATCGGACCCCCCATTGGAAGAGACTTGGTCGTGTCCATGGGACCTAAAAGGTCCCATGTTCTCTAGTTCTATACCACTAACCCCCTCTAAAACTCCAAATATGTGAATTTGAAGAGATTTTGGTGATGGTAGACTCAAATAACTTTTTGACCTGGTTATGTCTACCTTAAAGGGTGTGCATTTTGTTCCCCCTAAAAAGAACACTACTCTAGGTTGCATCTGATATTACAGATTATTGTTCATTAATCAATTAATTTTGCTTTAGGTCATAATTTCCCATCCCTGTGATGTATGTCATTGTAATTTGTGCCTCAAAACTGGCCTACATGTTCTGCATCAAATGTATTGTGCTTATAAACACTAACTTTGTGCCCAGCTTAATAAAGGGGTAGAGCTTAACAGGGAGGGAGCAGGGGCCTACAATGCACCAATCTGACCCCATAATGAAAATTTGGTCCAAATTCCACAAACCAAGCAGCTAAAGATACAGCAGATCTATCATCGAGCAAGAGCCTCTTTGAGAAACTGGATGCACCTTAAAGGGGTTGTCCAGGAAAAATTGAAAATGAATCCCTAACTACCCCGCCCTTTCCCCGCCCAATTTCTAACTGACTTCATTTTAAAAAAAAATAATCTATATTTACCTATATACCTGGGGCGGTCATATGACCTCCCCAGGCACATTTTCTGATGACTCAGTGACGTTCCGTTTCTGCATTTCCAGAAACAAGCATCACCAATACTCCCTGTATCCATCATACTTACCTATTTTCAGTCTTCTGGCATGAAGCGTCACTTCCTCCGCTCCTGCCGGCACCTGCGCAATAGAGCTTTATTGTACACTCACTGGCAGAAGTGAAGAGTGCATACCACGCATGCGCAAGAAGTTCACAGAAGAAGATGCTGGTGGGACCGAAGAAACTGATCTCCAGGACACAGAAAACAGGTAAGTATGAATTGGAAGGGGGCGGGGTTGTGGCTGATAGATAGGGCTAGTAGTTTGTGAGCTAGCTAGAGAAACAGGGAGGGGGTGTAAGAGGGGGATCATGGGAGTAGGAAGCTAGGGAAGCTTGTAAACAAATGCAATGGATGTCAGGAGGTCCCAGAGAGCCAGAAATCACTCAAAATACTGCTAAAGGTATTATGGTGCCATTATTAACCCATTAATAGCACTAAAATACCTCTTTTTTTTGCCCCACATACCCCTTTAAGAGTGTCTGGACTAAATTTACTCTAACTATTAGTAAATATTAGTAAATCTGTATCTAAAGGTTTCTTCAGACTGATGAAATGTACAGAAGAGGAAACCTTTATACTTGTAGCTTTAATACAAAGATTGTCCAAGAATTTGCACATTGGGCAATGCGCCGTTGATACTGGCAAACATGGGAATAATTGTCGATGAGGAAATGGACTCCTTTTGTTGCAAATATTGTGACACGTAGACTTGTTCAAGGGGAAAGGGTTTGCTAGGTTCATGGAACACAAAAGTTGCAAACTGCATATAATGATGAAATGCTGCCGTGGTCCTTCACCGACTTATGAAAAACAGACACAAAGATTCTCATAGTGAAGTTATACATTTTGTCCATACTATAGTAACATTTACTGTCCAATAGTTTAATATTATTCCCAATAGTACCGTATAGGTTCTAAGATAGACCCGTACAATGCCCATATAGTGCCATAAAGTGACCAACTTTTTGGGTGTCTGTACATCCTTAGTTTCCACATAATAGAGGCTCTCATAGTTGTATTCAGGCCAAGGGGGTCTTCACACTACTGTTGGATGTCCATTCTTTTAGGGTCCGTTTCTATTGGAGACTCTGCTGCAGAAACTGCCTAAAATTGGGGAGAGAAAAGTCCTGCATGGAGGACTTTTTTCTCCGCCGGTTTCGGTAGAAAAACGCTGGACCCCATATAGTCTATTGGGACCACCATGTCCTGGTTTAGCAATCCAGCTCTAAAAGAGACGTACAAAGGTGATCTTAGCCTTACTGATCACCTGCTGTACTGCTAACCAACGTGGCCCCATAATTGTGCTTCTGTAGGGCTACAACATCAGGTATTTCTATATATACACCCTTGGTCTCAAGATATTTAGTAGAATATCAGTTTTGTCTAACACTGATCCACCTCGAAGACTCCTAGACTTCCAGTATTGGCGAGACTGGTCAATCTTGTAATATGTGTTACATGTTCAGCCAATTGTTGGGTCGGCAGAAGATTGGGGATAAGGATCAGGCATATTGAGGTTCAGCAGTCTCGATCTTTTGTGCTATGCCATAGGGGATATGGCAGTGGCATACTACCCTCTCCCTATTAAGAAGACATGAACACTTGGCCTAACAAGGCATGCATTTCTATAGGTAGCTCAGATAGATTCGCTGTTGGTGGAATGTTCAGCTGACAACTATTAATTGTGAATGGGAACCTTAAAGGGAGCCTGTCATCAGAAAAATGGTCATACCACCAGTACCCTGCAATGTCCAGTGTCCTTACCACGAGTTTTTAGTTCTTGGGAAAGTTGCCTCATTTCCATGAAAATCCTGTTACTTCATGATATGCAAATGAAAGAACAGCCAGGAACGTTCTCGATGAGACTTAGAGACTGAAGAGTGGAGAGGACGTTGATCAGGCACACCAAGCTGGGACTGGTCGGGGTCTGCTGTGCAAATGGAGCTCACCCTGCTCTGCCTGTGTTTGATGGACCTCATCTCTGCTGTCTAGTCTATTCTGCCGTGTCCCCCGATTTACATTATCATATCCCCACCCTCCTAAAGAAAAAAAAATTGTGCCTAAGAGCCAATGTTTCTGAAAATATACCTGTAATAAAGACACTGAGCCATATAAAGTACTGGTTGCATGGCCATTTTTAAAGGGATTCCCCAGGGGAGTCTTTGTAGACTTACTCCAGAGTTTTGAGATGCTTTTCCTATGGGTTTTGGGCCAGTTCCGAGCCTAGTTTGTGTGAACAGAACTAGCACTGGACCTCTGGTTGCCTGGCCTCCTGTGTTCACTGGTAGACTATAGGAAAGCCATTCCCTGTAGCAAGAGAGGAAGCCGAGCGACCCAGTGGCCAAGCCCTGGTGTTGGCACCAGCCTGCAACCCTTGGCTAGAGCATCTAAAAACCATCTAAGGATGGGGCCCCACGTCACGAAAACACAGCATTTTGGCTTATCCCATCCACCCATTCTGCAGCATTTTTTGTTTTATTTGTTGCATCCCACTCCATGGAGCCTTGGCCTAAGGCTGAAGGCCCATATTGCGGAAAAGCAACTTTTTTCGTTGCAGATTTTGTAGCGTATTTTTGAGCCAAAGTCAAGGCCTATATTCTGCGTATAGAAAAGGCGAACCAACCCTCCAACAACGTAATAGGGGTTTAGTTTCTGTAGGTCTAAGGTATTATTTCTATAGAGTTGTATATGATGTTTAGATCGGCCACATGTCAGCATTGACTCAGCAGGGCGCAGAGCATTTAATTCGCCGCGGCGGTATAATGCGTCCGCACGGTCTTTTTCTGTTTGTAATGCTAGTGTATTATTCAGTAATCTCTTGTACATTCTTCTTTTATTATAATGATTCCTATTATTTTTATGCTGGGTTTTCCCATTGAGAAAGTAATCAGAATGGCAGCGAACATCATGAGTCTAGAAAAAGGAAGCAATTTGCTGTCCCGTCGAACGCTGCTTACAGTAAATGGAGGTCGCATGTGAAATAACACAATTTCATAGCCACTATGTCACATTTATTACATTATAGGGGGAATAATGGATAATAATGACATTCATTGTAAGACAGCTTCAAGTGTGTGTACATAATACCATGATCCCCCTGATCCGCCAGCAATATAACCTTCTCGCTGCGACGTCCCGGCACTCACTGTACGCTAATGTCATTCTTCATATCCTGGGAGATCGCAGCCCTAAATGGAACATTTTACAGTCAGACATTATTAGTAGCCTTAGTCCCATTTAACGGAATAATCCGCCGGATGTCTGAGGTAATGTCCTTCCACTTATCAGAAATACTTCTAAATTTCCTTATTAAAGTTAATTTACCTTGAAATGAAATAATAATAAAAAAAAGGTCTTGTGGATTGAAGACGTGTTTCCATCTTAGATATGTATGACATATTCACAAGATATATCCTGATTCACCTCTGGGACCTTTACCCAGTGTCAGACTGGCCCACTAGACTACCAGGATCCTCTGGTGGGCCCAGGCTCTAATATAATAGAGGCCCGGCTGCAGACACCCGTATTTTAATAGTACTATGGTCTTTTTTCCTAGGGTTGTTGGTGGGTAGGCTTATCCAGTTTTTGTAAAATCTGGACCAAATTGCAGGATGCATGAATACAGAAAACTTCCTAATTCTTCACTACCCCTCCCTGTAAGCAGTTCATCCAGCATATAAAACATCACAACAGCATGTGACCCCAGTTGTGGGAGTGATTTGATTTAATTGCAGGGGAGAGTGGAGAAGGGGTTGATACACAGAGACTGAGAGCAGGCAGATGAATCATGGGAAATGTAGTTTGTCTGCAGGTTCACTGCATGTAAATAACAGTGATACACAGAGCAGCAACTAAATCAGATATTGATTACCTATAGTTCAGTCCCAGAAATCCGCTTTTAACATGTTAAAAAATACTCTCTCCTTTTCCATCATTTTCACTTTTCTGAAGGAAGAAAAAATCCTGCATGCATTACTAAAGTAAACTAATATGAATGGAAAAAGTGTCAATGGGAACGAATGAGGATGGAAGGCGGGGTTCTATCTGTATCCATTACTCCACAACTGCTAATGTCCGTGGCTGTCATCCTATGACAGGTGAAAGCAACGGACTATAATAACGGTAGTGTGAACATGCCCTAAGCCTAGTTGATGCGTTAACGATTTTTTTGTTTTATATGACAGAGCCCAAAGTACTCAATTTACCGTCAAATAGCGCCTCCAAGTGCTTTAAAGGGGTTGGCCACTTTCAGACTAATATTGACAAACAAATGTACAATAAAAAGATATACAATTTTCCAATATACTTTCTGTATCAATTCCTCGCGGTTTTCTAGATTTCAGCTTGCTGTCATTCATTCTGTTACTTGTAGAGGATAATACTCTGTCCATGGTCATGTGATTTACAGTCCATGGTCATGTGATGTACAGTCCATGGTCATGTGATGAGCACACAGGTGCCGCTTGTTACAGTCACAGCACAGTAATCAGACATCTGCCTGGTACTCAGCTGTGCACCTGTGTGCTCATCACATGACCATGGACCGTAAATCACATGACCGTGGTCAGAGTTTTATCCTCTAGAACACGGGTCCCCAACCACCGGTCCGCGGACCAGTACCGGGCCACGGGGCATGTTGCATCGGTCCGCATACCAGGGGCGAGGAGTCAGCAGCTGCTGTGGAGCCGGCGAGTGCCCAGGGTTGAGCCAGGACCCACCAGCTGGCTTCACAACACTGACGCTTGGTTGTTGCTCATCGGGATAAGGTGAGCAAACTGCGGGGTTGAGTCAGGACCCGCTGTATGTCCAGGATTCTAGTACTATGCAGGACATGCAGCGGGTCTTGGCTCTACCCCCCACTCACCTACCAAACTTTGGGCAACTACATTACACGTCACTTGTCCTTGTAATGTAGCTGTAGTGAGGCTGTAGTGAAGTTAATAGCAGCATTAGGAGTGAGATCCGTCATCAGTAGCCATCTTCATAACCTGCAGTGTCCGTCATCAGTAGATGTAGTAAAGTAGTAAAAATTATATAGTTTGCATTTTCTCTTGTGTTACATGATTCTAATTTACAACCCCGTGCTTAACTCCGCCCCTAACCACACCCCTTCCCAACCCCAACCACACCCCTTCTCCGCCCCCATCCACACCCCTTTCCCGCCCCCACCGGATCATAGAAAAATTGTCTTGCTGAAACTGGTCCCTGGTGGAAAAAAGTTTGGGGACCACTGCTGTAGAAGTAACAGAATGAATGACAGCAAGTCGAAATCTAGAAAACCTTGTGGAACTGATACAGAAAGTATATTGGAAAATTGTATATCTTTTTATTGTACATTTGTTTGTCAATATTGGTCTGAAAGTGGCCAACCCCTTTAAGTTGTAGAAATGCACGTCACTCCACTATGTTGAGGGTGTTCAATTAGGTTTCCACCCCGTCTTAATGGATTGTACAAGTTCGGCAGTCCAAGAATACTTGATAATATGCAGATTTATAACGCCACGGAAGAGCCGGATGGCCAGGAAAAGGCTGTATTGGACCGGCCTTCGCATGGCATTTACACTGGTGGAAATCTGTGTCTGATGAAGGTCTATAATAATACAGACTGAAACATTGCACTGTTTGGATTGGTACTTCTGTGTCACCTAATAAATCTGCATATTATTAAGAATCCTTGGAGTGCTGTTTGTACAATTCATTCATGTGGTTTAAAGGGTTTGTCCTGGAATTATAGTTCTGGGCCAAGAGGCCGGAGAAGGTGAAACATAAGAAAAAAAACATACTCACCTGTCCCTGGCATTCTGGTGTCTGCCACCATTGTCCAGTCCAACAGCACCTGAGGGCTTGTTCTGGGAGAAGTTATCGCCGTATGTGATTGCTGAGACCAGTCACTGACCTCCCGAGCCTCAGTGGTCACATGTGGTGAGGTTTTCCACTAGAACAAACTCCCAGGTGCTTCTGGGCCAGACAGTATCAGTGGACACTGGAGCGCCAAGGACAGGTGAGTATGTCACCATCAATGGCCCAGAACTGTAATTCCTGGACATCCCCTTTAAAGCAGAATATCTCCGCAATATGTTATTTAATGGAACATTTCTGTGACATGCGGCATACAAAAGAACACTATGCGCCAACAAATTTCTATGGGGCAGTTTTACAGATACTTAAAGGCTTTTTGAGTTTATGGCCTATCCTTAGGATTGAAGGAAGAAGCCAGCGGCTTAGGATGAAGATCTTAACTCACTAGTCCAAAAATTGGAACATCAAACAGAATGGATATGTTGAATGACCTTTTTTGAACAGAAGTGTACTGCACAATGCGTTTCAAGCTCCACAAGCTCTTCTTCTGGTGCACAATTACTTGCCAGGTGAGGTCAGATGAGCTCGAAACGTGTTGTGAAGTACACTTCTGTTCGATAGAGGTCATTCAACATATCCATTCTTTTTGAGGTTTCAATTTGTGGACCGGTGAGCGCAGCTCTTCATCCTGAGCTGCTTTCTTCCATTTGGTCTTCGGTGACCAGTCTGTGGATTCTGCAGCCACCTTCACTTTCTACGCCTCCATTGGTGTTGTGACTTATTCACAACACCTGAAGTTGAGGGACCAACTGGTCTATTCTTCTGTTCATTTTTATTTCCACAATTTAAGGCCAACACATCTACACTATAAGCTTGCTCGGTGTTCTCCCCTTTTTATCCTTAGGATTGAAGATCCTTGGGGGTCTGATACATGGAACCCCTGCAGATCAGCTTTTTAAAGCGATTACATGCCCTTATCGCAGTCCAGTCACATTCAAGTGAAGGAACTGAGCAGCCATATGAAGCACAGCCCTGGCACAAATGTACTGAAGGCTGCAAAGCTCATGTGAACAATGCAGCCTCTTCAAACAGCTGATCGGCCCGGGTGTCAGACACCTGCCAATCTTTAATGGATGACCTAAAGATAGGTCATCAATTTATCACCCCTTTAAGATATGCGCAATACGTCCATGCATAATAAGACTTGTACTACCTGTCACTACATTCTGTTACTGATGTCTTACTGCTTGTCCTAAAAAAATATCATTTGTGTTTCCTAATCCCTGACGGGAATTAAAGCAATGGAAACCCCGCTGAAGGCCACCGCCTGTTCCATACGTGTATTTTTATGGACCTCTCTAAGCCCCTTAAATCTCTGCAGTATCAGATAGAAAATGCAATCTCAACTGCAGCATTCTTGTTGCTGTAAAGTGATATTAGCAGAATGTGCGCTGGTAAATGGACAATATCCCTTTCTATAAGGCCCCAGGTTGTAATCACTTTCCAGTTTTATAAACTAATCCGTGTCCTCACAGTTTAGGAATTCACATAAATGTGGTCCGTCTATCTGTGCTCTCATTTCACGCTTTACACGGCCATTTTTCTCATTCCAGCTCGGTGTACTCATGGAAATAAATATCTGTTACTTTGTCTTGCCTTGTTTCTGCTTACGAACACGACTGGCCGCGATCTGTAAAGGTTTACAGACTGTTCTGGCATCTGCTGAACTTCCCTATTACAAGTTCTGTTCCGCGGTTTCTTAAAGGGGTTTCCAGACCGTTAAATATTGCCGGCCTATCCATAGGACCCCCACCGATCAGCTGTTTGGAGAGACTGTAGCGTTGCCTGAGCGTTGAGGCCTCGTCACTGAATAGTGAATAATAATGGTTGGCATAGAAGGGTCATTTTAAAGTGATTTGTCCAGCACAAATTTTTTTATTTTTTAAAATTAGACGGGTGGAGGTGAAACACCCTACCCCCCCTAAAAACATACTTACCTGTCCCCGATGCTTTGGTGTCTCCCAGAGCGGTCCAGTCCTACGTTCTGATGTTTTCGTCAGGCGTAAGTCCAAGCCACACTTGACCGCTGAGGCCAATCAATGGCCTCAGAGAAGGATACGGGATGTCACTACCTCTTATACCCCATGTCCTTCCCTTAGGCCACTCATTGGCCTTATTCGTCAGGTGATCTCGGAATAGGAACCAGGACGTCACAGCCAGTGAGTATTTCTGCCTTCTGGGCAGATGAGCACCGATGAGTATGTGTTTTTTGGGAGTTTTTTTTTTTTTTTTTTACTTCCCCAATCCTAATTTAAATATTTACACAGTCCAGGCACATTAATGTGACAACGTCTATGTGGCTACGACTAAGAGGATCATACATCCTCGAAACGCGTCAGTGAATAGTTCCTGATATGATTTGTACTAACAGAAAGATGCGATGATGTATGGCTTTTTAAATGCTTTAAATAAAAGCTAAGTTTTAAAGAAAACGTCACGTTTTGGTGCTGGATACTGTTTATACATTAATGTGACCACCTGTCAAAATCCAGAATAACCACCTTTGGCAGAGCGGACCGCTGTTAGACGTGCAGGAAGAGAGGGGATGTTGTGATGATGGTCACTGGGATGTTGAGCCATGCCGACTCCAGCGCCGTGGCCAGCTGCGCTAAGTTACGCAGTTGAGCATCCATGGCGCGAACAACCCGATCGAGGTGGTCCGACAGATTCTCGATTGGGTTCAAGTCCGTGGAATTTGCTGGCCAAGGGAGTACGGTAAACTCATCCTGGTGCTCCTCAAACCACGCACGTACACTGCGAGCTTTATGACACGTCGCATTGTCCTGCTGGTAGATGCCATCATCCTGAGGAAAATCATTGTGTTGATCCATCCATCATTGACGTCAAAAGTAGGCGGTGGTCACATTAATATGACTGGACGATATATATATATATATATATATATATATATATATATATATATATATATATATATATATATCCTATTAATATTATAAAGGTGAAAGTTTGTGAGTTTGGATGTTTGTGGGTTTGTGTGTTTGGATGTTTGTTCCTCAATCACGCAAAACCCGCTCCACCAATTTGGCTGAAATTACTCGATTGCGCAATAGGCTACTTTTCGTCACAATAGCGCACATACGTTTTTCCCAGGACCCCCACAAAACCCAAACTCGCATCACTATTTCTGCAATCTCACACACTTTGGACCATAGCAAGCCACAAAATTCATATTACCCTCTACAGCAGAGGTCAGCAACCCCTGGCACACATGCCAAGAGTGGCACTCCTGCCATATTTCACTGGCACACCAGCAGCACAGGACCTGCAAGAGTTAAATGAAGTCCCTTAAAGGGGTATTCCCACCTCACATACTCAGCAGTCTTCACTCTTGTAAAATCTTCTTTCTTCCTGGTTTCTTGCATCATTTGGTGGGCGGGGTTTCACAGGCAACCTGCCGTTTAGCTCTGCCCCCAAATTCGCGTGTAGCTCCGCCCACCCATATTGGACTATGAAGTACAGGCAGCAGCAACTCCATTCTGTGTTACATACAGAGACTGCCTGTCTCTGCCATAATGAACACAATTGTATTAGCTAGCCTGATAACTGGGAGAACAGAAGAAATGAAAGCAGCTCCTCTATCTGAGTGCAGGACCTAGGTCACATGGTGTAGACACAGGAATAGCTAGATACACAGGCTTGCTCCCCTGCACTTAGCCCCTCCTCCCTCCCCCCTGAGAGCAGCAGATACATCATTTGACTCAGGAGCAGCTAAGTCAGGGCTGTGGCCACAAAAAATTGAATAAAGTAATATAGTGACCAAACAAAGCAGTTTTGCTGAAGCAATGTATTTAGGAAAAGTCTTACATTCACATTATCAAGCAGTATAGATAGGATCCTTGTGATGGGACAACCCCTTTAAGTGCTCTGCTAGAGCTCAAGCATAAGGACACTCCCCTTTGAGAGGGGTGCAGGAAACCCAGGGGGTGGAGCTTAATCGCAGGTCTGTGCCTGCTATAGTGGTCTGCATTCTGCAAACATTCCCCGAGGAGGAGAGGAAGCTGCTAGCAAAGTGAAACTGAAAAACACACAGGTACATAGGATTACTGTTCTCATTAATGTCAGGCATTTGGGGTTATTAGTTTAATGTTAGTTACTCCATGTGCCTGACATTAATAGGAATAAACCCCATCATGTCCCTCATATTAACCCCTGTGTGCCTCATAGTAGGAATAAACCCCATCATGTCCCTCATATTAAGCCCTGTGTGCCTCACATTATTAGGAATAAACCCCATCATGTCCCTCATATTAACCCCTGTGTGCCTCATATTAATAGGAATAAACCCCATCATGTCCCTCATATTAACCCCTGTGTGCCCCATATAAAGGCTACTAATATGTGAGACATATGGAGGGATTAATAAAAAACTTCAATAATGAAGATACTTAACTATTACCTCCAAGTCTCTCACATATCAGTAACTCTTACACTGGGGTTAATGTGAGGGACATGATGGGGTTAATTGCTATTACTAAGAGGCGCATGGAGTTACTAAACTGTCATGCACAGGGCCAGACTTTATGTGGCTTGCTCGAGAGTATCTTGTGCCCAAAACTTACATGTACTGGCGGAAAATAACAAATCCTACAATGTCGTATATTGAAGTATATTAACCTGAAATACTTCTGTCCCAAAGACACTATGTACAGTTTATACCAACACCGTATAGCGGCTGAAATACAAATTACATTCATCACAAAAGTCTCATGTGTTCTCAGAATTACAGCAAAAACAAGATGCAAAGTTACATTTCATCTCCCATCCCTTATACACAGTACGAAAACCTTACCCGCGCCTGTATATACCCACTGCTACAATCACCGCAGACGAAGTCGCGGGTACCAGCTAGTATATATATATATATATATATATATATATATATATATATAATATAATCTGTCTGTTGTTCTGGGCTAACCCTTTACATTTTGTACCAGTTTTGTACAAATATGGATAGACCTTTCAGGAATTTGTTATAATGTGATCTATTTTATTAAAATGATTAGTAAATTGAGTCAAGATCTTCAGATTAAAGTGGCTCAAGTCGGAATGTTGAATTTAGTGAGATTTCATTTTCTCCTAGTTCTACAAGAGATGATCTTAATACAGTATTACCATGGTAACTCTGCATCTGTAGCCACACAGATTAGGTTAATGTGAAACTAAGATAATGAGTTTATGTTTGACCAGACCAGTTATTACATATAAAGGGAGTCTATCAGGTCCAAACTCCTTATGCCATGCAGGAGCCTTACATAGGAGCAGAGCCATACCTTTGTGGCTACAAGCCCATGAAGCAACGCAGAGGTGAGATCACGGTTTTAACATCCATTGAACAGATGTGATTTGTTTCCATTTTTACAGACTGTCAGCTTTCCGTAGTATTAGATTAACGCTGCCCATAGAAGTTTTTAGAGAGTGGAGAAGGAAAGAGGGAGGAGTAGCCAAGTGAGAGAAATACAGGGACACATTGACATGTTGCTGCAGCTACTAGTAGGGTTTTATGTCACCCCAAGTGCTTTATTCACATCAATGCTGTTCTCTACATTTAATATTTTTTCCAAATATGATTTCCTCCTCAAATTCCTCTCCATCCCATCAGCTTTCTGACGTGGCATTTACTCGCCAATTAGCCATACATGAATGGAGCGCATTAATGGAATGGCTCCGAATCCATAGCAAATTCAAGCACAACATTTATTTATTTTCCATTAAAAATAATGGGAAATAGATTTAGTACAGAATTTGGAGCTGATTTTGAGATGAACTACAACTCAAATTCCACTCCAAATTCCACTCCAAATTATGGTGAGTGAACATACCCTTCGAGAGCTGAATCTCCTGGTTTTTCTGTATGAAGTGTATAAGAGACACCATATGGACTAGTGTCCTATACCCACAAGTTGAAACAACTAGGAATTAGAGATAGATCCAGCAAAGGGGTAAGGTTCTACAATAGCAGAATTCTAGCCGTATAGTGACCTGTAATAGTGCTGATCTCATTGAAAATTCATCTGAAAGGTTAGGTACTCTCTAATTCTATGTGTAACCTGTACACTGATGCTGGAAATAGGACATGCTTTAAAGAGGACCTTTCACCACCTACACCAATTCATGTTCTTAGTATGTTTTAATAGGCGTCGCTCCAATGATTCCAGCGCAGTTGGAATTTTTCCTCTAACCCCACCATTCCTGAGAAACAAGTGCAGGTAGCTTTGGTGCCTGATATGCTATGTAAGCTTTGTACTGACAGGTGGGCGGTGTCAGGCAAGGGGCGTGATTCAGAGCTCCTATCAGAGTCAGTCATTGTTAGAGTTCACAATCACACCCCTTGTCTGCGCCTGCCCTCCTAACAGTGCAGAGCCTACATAGCATGTCAGGCACCAAAACTAACAGCATTGATTGCTCAGGAATGTTGGGAGCTAGAGAAAAAAAAAATGCCAACTGTGCTGGAATCAGAGGAGAAGCCATAATAAATTAAGTACTGGACTTGCTGGAGGTGGTGCAAGGTCCTCTTTAAATAGAACCTGTCAGGGTGATTTGGGAGACTAAACCGTCCACAGCTCTTTAAGGACCGGGGTTTGGTGTCCCAATTCACCCTGTTTTAAAGCCACCTGTGCCCATGAGTCTGATGAGTCTCATCGGGCTCACTTGTATTGCCCCCATCACCTGTGCAGTTCTTCAGTGAGGCCGAGGACGTACACCCTGACATCATTGCACATACGCCCAAGATCTGGTGCATGTACTGTACTCCTCTGGCTTCAGTATAGAACTGCCCAAGGCAAGCAGGGTAAGTATAACGCTTTTTTTAGTTTTATTGCAGGCACAGACTGCTTTACAACAGGGCGATTTGGGACACTAAACCCCCGGTCCATAAGGAGCTTTGGACGGTTTAGTCTCCCATATCGCCCTGACAGGTTCCCTTTATCTTCTGCAGAATTTTATAAAATATGGAAGTGGTGACGTTACTTGCAGTCTTTGATATATCTACAATGCAGAGGAACTCTGCTGCACAGTATATACCACATTATGTAAACCACGCAGAGCGAGGGCTGTTCCAGTTCTGCAGGCCCTTGCTGATGTTTTCATCTCAGTAAATACTTCACACAATTGTTAGCATCCTGTTGCAGTTTGTCTATGTGGTTCACTTGTTTTCTTTCACTAAGTCAGATTAATATCTAACGGGGAGAATATGTGAGGATCAGCAGATTATCTTTCCAGTGAATTTATTTACAAAGAATCGCTTTCCTGGTTATAGAGGTAGGCGACAGATGCTCGGCCGGTTATGGGGGATGTGTGCATGTGACTATACACCAACAATTCACAACTAAAGGCACGCCAGTGTAAAGGATTGCTTGTGGGGATATCTGTATAGTAGTCACATCGATCCATTTAATATTATAAATTTGTTCTTAGAGTTGAAGTTTTATGAAAAAATACATGTTAGAAGTTAAACAGGTTCTCCAGACTTAGCTATCCTTATTTATTTTGCTTACTTATATAGCGCATATTCCGCAACGCTTTACAGATATTGTCAGTCACTGTTCCATATAAGGCTCACAATTTAAATTCCCTATCAGTATGTCTTTGGAATGTGGGAGGAAAATGGAGTACCCGGAGGAAACCCAGGCAAACATGGGGAGAACATACAAACTCCTTGCAGATGTTGTTCTTGGAAGGATTTGAACCCAGGACTCCAGCACTGCAGTGCTAATCACTGAGCCACCATGCTGTAATCAGTGTCAATCGATACGAGTCTGGCCCCTGCCAAATAGTCTTTTTTTCGTATGTCTGTGATATCACCTTAATTAGTCACATGACCTGTGTGCAGCTCAGTCCTATTCATTTAAATGGGACTGCAATACCGAGCACAGCTGCTATACAGTATACGGTGCTGTGCTCGCTAAGCAGTGAAGAAGCCACAGCGCTTACCTGAATGCTGCTGCCAGAGGGGTATCTGCAGGGAGTGCAGTGCTAACAGTCGTTCCTGAGCCCTAGACCCTGAGGATCCTGAACA
Organism: Leptodactylus fuscus; assembly: GCF_031893055.1. Lineage (NCBI taxonomy): Eukaryota > Metazoa > Chordata > Amphibia > Anura > Leptodactylidae > Leptodactylus > Leptodactylus fuscus. The sequence continues at coordinate 34,237,470 of NC_134268.1, forward strand.
TAAAATATAACACTGTTCTAAATGTCACATGGTAAGTTGGGGCCCTATTACAGATTATGCATTGGGACCCAGGAGTGTCAAGTTATGCCTTTGGCTGCTGAATTTTCAACCAGCTGAAAAGTGGGGGTGCTGGGTGCCTGACCCTCACTGATCTGATGTTGATGATCCTATCCATCAGGACCATGGAATTGAAATTTGAAACCAATTTTGGACTCAGGAAAACAGTTACCAACCCAAACCTCAGCTTCAAAATTATATGATTAATTATATCATAGGTATTGATATTATATAATTAGATGTATAGCTTTTATTGAATCAGAGGACCTGTGGTGTCCTCATTGGTCCCTGACGTTAGGCAGAAGTGCTGAAGAGAACAGGGATCTGTGTCGGAGTGCAGGAGAGGTGAGTAACACTGTGTTTTTATGTTTGCTCACCTTCCCTGGGCCTCAGCATATATAATAACTGCTTTGGTTCAACTGTGTTCGGTCCAAGTGAAACCGCCGGGTGAACTTCGACATGTACTCATACAGTGAAATGGGCGTGGTTTAAAGGAATTAAAGGGGTTGTCCCATCAAAAGCATCCTATCTATACTGCTAGTTTATGTGGATATAAGACTTTTCCTAAACACATTGCTTTATCAAAACTGCTTTGTATGGCCGCTATCTTAATTTATTCACTTCATTGTTTACACTGCGTTTCCATGACCACGGGGCCGTGCTGAGATTATCTGCTCAGTCTCCAAGTGAGGTAGCTGCCTGCTCTCAGGGGGGAGGAGGGGCTGAGTGCTGTGAGCAGCTCTGAGCTGTGTATGTCTCTGCCACAGACAAGCAACGGAGCTCCTCAGATAGGGGATGGGGGAGGTGAGAGCTCTGGGATTTCTGAGCTCTTAACTCCTGCTCTTCCACTTATCAGTTGGTTTAATTGAATTTGACTGTTAAGGGCTGAGATAGGGAGTCTGTTACCTCTGTATATATTACAAACTGACTCAAATCCAGCTCTGCTACATCATCTTCTACATCAGCTTCATACTGTGGTGATTAATTTACAATCCCTCATTACTGACTGCAAACATAGCAGAACAAGTGAAACCCTGCCCACCAATGTGCCGAGAAAACCAGGAAGTGAAGAGAGCACACAGCCTGCAGGTTGGTGAACAAGTGAGATGTGAATATCCCTTTAAGTTATAATTTTGTATAGAATATAGAACAGTGGAATATTTTTATGTGACATAGGTACCTTTGGGGCCCCCTGTGAGTCCAGGGCCCTGGTCTCTGCCTCATATAACTATGCCCCTGGTGGCCAAAAAAATATTTTGCCATCCATATTTGTCTCTACCTGGCCTCTCCATTTTTTTCTAGTTAAAACAAAAATGAGAAATTAAGAAAAAACCCTTGAGAAATAAATTGTCAGTAATTCCCACAACTATGTGTAGCATAGAACATCTCTTGTCTTCCAGGTAGATTAGGTATTTGCTGAATACTAATGATGATGGGTCTCTTGATACTGTGTTGCTTAATATCCAGTTTGCACAGCGACTTACATAAGGACTGTGTATGGGGAAACTAATGTGAAGTCTTTCTTTATAACACAGAATCTTGTCTTCAAACACAACCGAGATGTCAGGAAGAAACTTGTCTCCTGGAGATGAAGAGAGACTTGTATTTGCTTGCCAAAGAGTTATTTCTCCAAGACATTAGACATTCTCAAATGGAGAAACTAGAGAAAAGTTTAGTTTATTTTCCTGCATTGTTTGCTACCTAGAGGGATGACCTTCCATGCTATGTCTGGAGGTTTAACAATGTAGTAACATCTCCTCCAACCTGGAGGCCTCCATGGGTATTGCTAGAGTGACCTTGTCAGCCTTCAGCTTGTTCAGACATCTTGATGTGATGCTACATTTTGCAGGGAGCAGTAATCTTTATTTTGGAGTCACGATGAGTCAGGAACGGCTCCAACACTTGTGTAACGTAACCTTTGGCATGAATAATAGTCATGAGTTTTGGGATTTCTCTGTTTTAGTTGGTGTGCTTGGAGCCTGTAAGGAGGCACATGGAGTCCCTCCGACACCATAATATGGGCATTCTGTGTACCATGGTATAGGGCCTCTATATGGAGCCATATTACAATCCTTTTACTTCTATAGTGTGATATCGGATGGAAAATAGTAGTTTTTACTGTGGTACATAGTTACACTAGAGACCCGGAAAAGTCTTTGTCACAGTATTATGACTCCTTATGTCATAGCGGGAAAAACTCATTTATATTTAGTATTGCTCAATTCTAAATTACTGAACCTTTCACCATCTCCACCAATTCAAGTTCTCAGTATCTGTTAATAGGCGCTGCTCCACTGATTCCAGTACAGTTGGGATTTTTTCCCTATCCCCCACAATTCCTGAGCAACAAGCGCAGTTAGTTTTGGTGCCTGATGTGCTATTTTCACTCTGGGCAGTGTCAGGCGGGGGGTGTGATTCAAAGGTTCAGAGGCAGCCAGTGCTAGAGCTCAAAATCTGCCTGACACCGCCCTCCTGACAGTACAGAACCTTAAAAGCATATCAGTCACCAAAAGTGGAAGCATTGGTTGCTCATGAATGGTGGGGGCTAGAGAACAAATTCCAACTGTGCAGGAATCAGTGGAGCAGCGCCTGGTAAAAGAGCTGAAATTGTTGTGGTGGATGAAAAGTCCTCTTTAATAAAATAAAATACTCTATTTATCGACTAATTTAGCCAATTCTGCTTTTCTTCTTGATCCCATAGGAACTCCATATAAGAAGTACAATGAAGCTTTCAGTATTGACCAGCATGCTTATTCTCTATATTGTGTATATATGTATAGAGAACTCTGAACAGCATACACTCAGTCGAAGGAAATTAGAACGGATAAAGGAGGAGGTCGCTGGCTATAAAGATGTAGCTAAATCCATTATCAACCTTGCCGTTTATGGCGGTGCCCAGAACAGGTCCTATGAACGGTTAGCGCTCTTTGTAGACACCATTGGAAACAGAATCAGCGGCTCTGATAACCTCGAAAATGCCATAAAGTACATGTATAAAGCCCTGCAAGAGGACATGCTACAGAACGTGTCACTGGAGCCTGTAAAAATCCCACACTGGGTACGCGGAAAAGAGGCGGCAATGATGATCCAACCACGGAAGAAAAATCTGGCTATACTTGGACTTGGAGGCAGTGTTGGGACTCCAGCAGAAGGTACAGTACAAGTCCTATTCTTTCTGGTTCTGTTCCCAAATTTCATCCTAAAGTAATACACTTACTGAATCCAAAAAAAGAAACCTAGTATGCCTGTATGGAGATGATAAAAAGTCTACGAGTGCCCTATTACTCGGTGAGCCGAATACCAAGGTTGGCCGGTGACAGCACACCTCAGCCTTGTCCTCTTAATAATTGAGTTTTATCTCATTCCAGCAGGAAAATTAGGTAAGACTCACACCCGTCTTAAAGGGATCCTATCATTAAAAAGCAATTTTTTGTGACTAACACGTAGGAATAGCCTTAAGACAGGCTATTCTTCTCCTACCTTTAGACGTCTTCTCCGCGCCGCTGTTCGCTAGTAATCCTGGTTTTCTTCGGTATGTAAATGAGTTCTCTCGCAGCGCTGGGGGCGTCCCTAGTGCTCAAACAGCCCTGTTAACCTGTTTATTGTGTAAGCGGCCACAAGAAAATGGCCGCTTACACCAGGTGGGCATTCACAGTCGGCTCTGCCCGAGGCCCGACGGCAGAGCCAACTTGCGCATGCGTAGAAGTTTCACTGTGGTCGTCCCCAATGCTGCGAGAGAAATCTCCATCGACGCCTCCATCTTCGTCAGAAATGGCCTCTCTGCACGTCTTTTTCTGGAGCTGGGTTCAAACTTCTAGGCCTCGGGCAGAGCCGACTGCGCATGCCCACGGCCACAATAAAAATGGCCGCTTGCACAGTAAGTAAGCGGCCATTTTCTTGTGGTCTTTGGGCATGTGCAATCGGCTCTACCTGAGGCCCGAGGCCTAGAAGTTGGAACCCAGTTCCAGAAGAGGATGCGCAGAGAAGCCATTCCTGAAGAAGATGGAGGAGTCGCTGGAGAGTGGTCTCGCACCATTGGGGACGCCCCCAGTGCTGTTTGAGTGCTGGGGACCGCCCTCAGAGCTGTGAGAGAAATTATTTGCATATTGACGAAAACTGGGATTTATACCGAACGGCGGCGCGGAGAAGACATCTAAAGGTAGGAGAAGAATAGCCTTTCTTAAGGCTATTCCTATGTGTGATTGACAAAAAATGTGATTTGAACGGTAGAATCCCTTTAACTATATTGACTTAAAATTTCCAAGGCCGACAGCTGTTCCTCCCCAATCCCTGCTTCCCATACGTGTACATGCTCAGGACCGCTGACCTTGCCTATGTTATTAAGTTAAAGAAAATTTTCATGAATATTTTACAGGTACTTTTTTTCCTAGGTATTGTATGTAGACATTGTATAGTGTGATACATGCTAGACGAAAAATACCAGGGTATTGTGCTGAAATGGGGAGATTTGGGTAACAGCTCAGACAAATGTGTGAAGCTGCAAAGTGTATTGTAGCGGCTTCAGGCCGGGCGCACATGTGAAGAGAGACCATTAGAAGTAAAAATAGAAGACAAAAAAAAAGGCTGACAGTAAGAACCCTTTGGGGGTGACTAGTGTTTCTAAATCATTTGAGCGTCACACAAGACAGGCAGCGCTTACTCCCCTGGTAGCTCATTTACACCGAGCTGGAGCTTAGGTGACAAACCAAAGCAAGCAATAACCAATATTGTTCTCCGCGAATAATGCAGGATTATACAAGGCCGCAGATTGTACGCTATTAGGAAGTTGTAGTGGATAAAGTTTGGGTTTATCGACTTCCTCATATTCCATGGATCATCATATGTGTCCTCTATTGTATCGGGTGTGACCTACCTGCTTGATGTGAATACAGTTATTCCAAATGAATGAAATGCAAATAGGACTATCTATGGTATATACATGCTCAATGCCATCCCCTATGCACAAAAAAAACCCATTCATTTGGTGGAGACATGCAAATTGTACCTTTCATGTCCTCTGATATGGGTGCCATTATATTAATTCAGCTTTGACGGGATACTCCTCGGTGCTAGAGGTATCGTTGTTGTTAGACTCAGCACTGATATCCCTTCACTGTCAGAAGGGCGGGCCATACTGCTCAGTGTCATCACTAGGCCGTTAAGAACACCCCCTTGACAGTACAAGGAGAGAAGATATACTATTAAGGGGGCGTTCCTCACAGTTCTGCAATGACACTAGACTGTAAGGCCCATCCTTCTGACAGTAGAGGGATATTGGTGCCAAAACTAACAGCACCAATATCTCCGGCATCGGGCACATACCGGCAGAGTGGTCCGTACACTGAATTCAGGGTACCAAGTGTCAGTTGGGCATTCCCTGTCTTTCTTTTCCAGTCTTCATATCTTTTGCATGTGTACCTCAAGTATCAGCCAGCCTCTGAGGGGATATGTACCTGTACTAAAATGTATGATTTTAGTAGAATTTTAGGAATAATTCATGCAGTAAACTGGTTTAAATGATCATAAATTTGGCAGGAACGGTGGTCAACACCCCTCTCTGTGCTATTTTTCAAAAAAGTAGCAAAGGTGGTGTGATAGACATTCTTATACCTTTCTTTTTGTACTCCAGAAAGCTGTCTGCAGTTCAGCTGTAATATTATAGGCTGTGAAGTCCTTATTCATTATTACTACTGTATTCTGTGGGGTCCAGGTATGTTATAGCATGTCATTGACCTATGGGAGACTACTTTAAAGAGGACCTTTCACCACCAGCAGCTTTTTACATCAATTTATAGCTGCTGCTCCACTGATTCCGGCACAGTTGGAAATTTCTCTCTAGCCCTCACCATTCCTGAGCAATCTATGCTGTTAGTTTTGGTGCCTGATGTACTATTTAGTCTCTGTACTGTCAGGAGGACGTTGTCAGGCAGGAGCAGACAAGGGGCGGGATTCTGAGCTCTGCCTCTGATTGGAGCTCTGAATCACGCCCCCTGCTTGACATCGCCCACCTGACATTACAGAGCTTAAATAGCACATCAGGCACCAAAACTAACTGCACTTGTTGCTCGCGAATGGTGGGGGCTAGAGAGAAAATTCCAATTGAGCTGAAATAGATGGAGCCGTACCTGTTAATAGATGCTAATGACAGGAATTGGAGGTGGTGTATGGTCCTCTTTAAATATATTCTATATATTCTATTTCATTTTCAAGTTCTTGAAAATGGAAAGGCTTTCTTAAAACATTTTGCAGTTTTTTATGTTTTTTTCTTTAACATTATAAATAGACAATAGTCCTCTATCTAACATGACGGTGTAGCTATGGATTGTGTGTTGTTTTAACAGTGCATTACTCAGACCTGGAACATAAGAGTTCGGATTAAAAGGAATAAAAGAGTCCATTATAACCTCGTACAATAGCTCAGGTTTTATTACAAGTACATTACCAAGAATATTGTTTTTTTTTCTAAGAAACCAGCAGTAAACGTGTAATAAAAAATCTACTTCATTAGGTTAAGGCATTTACGTTTTTTAGCACAGGGCACTGTCCTATTTATGCTCATGGGGCGCTTTTCTGTCACCTTGTGCCCTCCCTCTTCCAGATTTTCTTAGGTCATGTTCACACATGCATTTCTGGATTTTTTTGCATCTTAATCAAGCAAGGATAAATTGTACCAATCTGTATAGTCTACATCCAGGACCATCTCTATGGTGACATGTCCTTTTGTATTGTGCCTACACCAGGCCAATGCTTGGAGTATTCTATTGATCATGGAATTTGTAGGATATACTTAAAGGTATATTCCCATATGAGACTCCAGTTTAGCTCGGCTGTGTTATTGCTGTTGAATTCGTCGTCGGCTGTGATTTTTCACCACCTTCCACAGGTACAGGTCTTTGCATCCTTTAATACTGTAGGCACCACCACTTCCAGCACAGTTGGAATTTTTTCTCTACTTCCCACCATTCCTGAGCAATCAGTGCAATTAGTTTATGTGCCCCATTTCCTAATTAGGCTGCCTTCTGTCAAGTAGGTGGTATCAGACAGAAGCAGACAAGGGGTCTCGTGCAAAGAAATGTATCATATGATATAAACGATTTTAATACTGGGCCCTATGGGGATGTACAGTATGCATGTATATAGTATACAGTAAGTTGGGGGGTTATTTTTGGCGCATCTATCAGGATTTTTTTGCTATAAGTACTGAATGTTATGTGAACAGAGCTTTACAGCTGTCTTGCACAGTCTTAGTAACTATACCTTGTACTCCTTTTTGGAGAGTGTCATGTGATGTTGTCCTCTCTCCTGGTCAAGCCTTGGTGATTTGCAGAGATCCTGATTTATACTATATCACTTTAGTATAAGGAATAATATCCTTGTACCGTGTTAGCCATCCACTATATCACTTTAGTTGCACATTTTCTACATGCACTTTTATTACTGAGCAAACCTCAAGATATTAACGCTAAACCACCCAACACATCACTTTCAATACGTGTTTGATGTGCAGGCCAAGCTAGATGTACATGTGCTGGTGGTGATTTGTGCTTACTAGAAATCATAAATCCTCTGTGTGATTTAAAGGATTAGCGAATGTTGGAAAGTATCTTCTGTAGCCGCGATTCTATCTCTAGTCACAAGTCTGCAGCTCTGAGTGTGTGCTATGTATCACTCATATGGGGAGAGGACCCTGCAGTCACAGATGGGGGAGAAGACCCTGCAGACACAGATGGTGACAGGACCCTGAAGTCGCAGATGGGGGAGAGGACCCTGCAGACACATATGGGGGAGAGGACCCTGCAGTCACAGATGGGGAAAGGACCCTGCAGTCACAGATGGGGAAAGGACCCTGCAGTCACAGATGGTGACAGGACCCTGAAGTCGCAGATGGGGGAGAGGACCCTGCAGACACATATGGGGGAGAGGACCTGCAGACACATATGGGGGAGAGGACCCTGCAGTCACAGATGGGGAAAGGACCCTGCAGTCACAGATTGGGAGAGGACCTTGTTGTTACAGATGGGGAGAGTACCCTGCAGTCATAGATGGGGGAGAGGACCCTGCAGTCAAAGATGGGGAGAGGACCCTGCAGTCACAGATGGGGAGAGTACCCTGCAGTCACAGGTAGTGAGAAGACCTTGCAGTCACAGATGGGGGAGAGGACCCTGCAGTCACAGATGGGGAGAGGAACCTGCAGACACATATGGGGGAGAGGACCCTGCAGTCACAGATGGGGAGAGGATCTTGTTGTTATAGATGGGGGAGAGTACCCTGCACTCACAGATAGGGAGAAGAACCTGCAATCACAGATGGGAGAGAGGACCTACAGTCACAGATGGGGAGAAGATGTTGTTGTTACAGATGGGGAGAGTACCCTGCACTCACAGGTAGGGAGAAGACCCTGCAGTCTCAGATGGGAGTGAGGACTTACAGTCACAGATGGGAAGAGGGCCTACAGTCACATATAGGGGAGAGGACCTTCAGTCATAGATAGGGGACAGGACCCTGAAGTCATATATAGGGAGATTACCTGCAGTCACAGACTGGGAAGAGGATTCTGTAGTCACAGATGGGGAGAGGACCCTGCAGTCATAAATGGCGAGAGGATCAGTGGCATAATGATAGTGGTTTGGCTCAGAGGGGTAGAGGGCCTCTTGACACCATTTGGGGTAAGACAACCCCATGACATTAGCCTTCCACCAAATTTTACGGTTAGCACAGTGCAGTCAGATAGGTAATGTCCTGATGTCAGGATCATCCCTGGGTTGTCCTGCTAGGAACACTTATTATTTATCCACAGGACAGGGAATAAGTGTCTGATCTCTGGAGGCCGATTGCCTAATAGCCCAGTGATCAGGAGGACGGGACACCAAAAGTTCTCCTAAGGCCTCCTTGTGAATCGGTCCCCCATCCTCCTGATCACTGGTGAACCCGATGATCAAGCTCCACCAATTGGGCACTTATCCCTTGTCCAAAGGATAGGGAATAAGTATCCACTTAAAGGAGTATCTATGGGTTAGGTCATCAGTATCTGTTCAGTGGGAGTCCAACCTCTGGACCCTGTATCATCAGCTCATCCAGCCGCATCCCTGCAGTTGAAGATACTGCCCAGGACAAGGATTAAGCAGCTCTATTCCTATACAAGAAATAGATTCTGAGCTGCAGTACTACAGTGCTACCGCTATACAGTGGACGGGGTTGTAGTGCTTCACCTATTACTTGAACTGCTTCCAGGACATGGCCAGACCAGTCAAACTGGTGTTGGACCCCCATTGCTCGGATACTGGTGAATGGCTCATCAGTATAAATACTTAGGGGCCCAATAAACCCTATTAATACCTTTTTTGAGAATTTTCATTTAGATGAATATTTTTTCCTACAAAAATTGCAAGCACAATACTTGCGTTATGTGTAATAACGCTGCAAATATTGAGCTGTCAATCTATCCGGAAAGGTTGGGGAGAAGTCTGCACTACAGACTCATAACATCATGACCAGACTCCTCTCCCGTCCTCGGCTGTTTTCTCAGAGTAAGCCATAGCTTTGTGTAATGAGGGTCCCTGTTGGGATTTGGCAGCATGAAAGTGATGACAGGTTTCCTTTAAGGTTATAATTATTTCCAAAGCTTGCTCTATGAAATATTGACTTCGGGGAGGTGACTGGAGACGCGATCAGTTAATGTGGCTTTGATGAATGTAGATTACTTTCTAAATATTTGTTTCCGCTTTGACATTTAGGATTTTTTTTCTCCGACGATCGGTGTCAAAAAGTCTAATTAAATCCAAAAAGACTCCAATGTTATACCATAAAACAACATGAATAATTTACATGGGGTTGCTTCTTATATCCCTTAATAAAGGCTTTCTCGACTGTACTATTTGACAGGTAGATAGGGCGGTCAGACCCCTTATCAGTTTGATTTGCCGAGCACCACGACCTGGGTCACGCTCTCCAGATCTTTGACATGGCGTTGCCAAGAATTTCCAGTGTTGTAACATGATAAAAGTCATTACAATGCTCCCTCCTGTTACAATAATAATTTGTTCCTGGATGTTCATTGTAACTTGAAAATGTTGTAATGTGAGACCATAAATCAGTAGAAAATAGCAATTAAATGAGAAACAAAGGAAATAAGCACATAAAGGAGCCATGATAGCGGCATGGAATCGGTTTGTACACAAAAATCCCTGACTAATCCCATTGACTTTTAGCAGGGTCTGGCTAGCTGCACCTCGTGCTATTCTTGTCATAAGAAATAGCAGAAAACACGATGGAAAACATGTTACCCAAGTGTGAACAGAGCCTTAAATAAATGACATATAAAAGTCAGCTAGAGGTGCTATCAGCTGTGAATTACTTTCTGTGTTGAAGACAGGAGTACAGTAAATTGTAGTCCCCCCACCTTACCTGGTGTCCACCGAAGCAGTTTGTTCTTGGGATTGTACAATAAATAAAAATACATGACATGTATTAGAGGAGGTAAAGGACATGTAGTACAGAGCTGGAGCACAATCCATGAATTATGAAGAGTATGAAGCACAGGTACAGAGCTGTGCAGGTAGATACCAATAAGTGCATGTAGTACAGGTAGAGAGCCATATAGTGTACACAATACAGGAGTACAACACAGAGATCTGTACACTGTGTAGTACTGGTAGAAAGTAGTACATCCACGCCATTTCACATACACTCACATAGAACACACAACATATACCTGAAGCAGGGATTCATTTGACTGGTCTGGATCTGTCAGCCTGCTCAGACACTTGTAAAGATCAAATTTTAGTATGTGAGGGAGACAACATAGGCAGGTGATATGGACCCTTTAGGTGGATGGCAGTATAGTACATATAGCACAAGTGGACAGCAATATAGTAGATTTTGCACAGGTGAATGGCAGTATACTACATTTCGCACAGATAGATGGTAGTGTAGTACATTTTGCACCAGTGGATGGCAGTATAGTACATTTAGCACAGATAGATGGTGTGAAGGATACTGCTTTGCCCATCTACTTGGCACACCTGCGATCACCCGTCTTACCTTCCACTTAAGTCACGTGAGTGCCTGGGTTCATAGGATAATAGGAAACAATCTTTATAAATTTTATATATTTATTAACCCAAGTGGGTCGGTACTAGCCACTAACCTATACAAAGTACATGTCAGAGGATTGTCAAGCAAATACAGGTAAAAGTACAATATAGTACAGAAAATAAAATCGGAATAAAGGATAGAAAAATAACAGAACAAGTTTATGCTGTCTAGTTGACCTAGGGAACATTCTTAAGTCACTCGAAGAGCATGTGTTCCCTACATGCTGTTCAGGACCAAGAGTTCTCTTAGGCCTCACAGCTAGGCTTCAGGGCGCTTGCTTAAGTCCACAGCACGACATGCCCTCACATGCTTCGCAGAATAAGAACTCCCCTTTGACCCCCAGGTGAGACCATATAACTATCCGAGTCTCCTCCCTGAGTGATGTCACTAGAAGGGGAAGTCTAGCCCTCCATCCTGAAACCCAAAGAACTACAAAGAAATCATCATATTTCCTCACTAGATGACCGCCGTAGTGTCAAGCAAGGGTTTTGATGGGGTTCGTGGTGAGACACCAAGAATGACATCCCAACCCCCCCAATCACCAGCGAAAAAATACTTATCTGGGGTCTCTCATCATCATAGATGGCAGTATAGTCCATTTAGCACAGGTGAATGGCAATATAATAAATTTAGCACTGCACTGTTGATATAATAATCAGCCACTCACAATATATACTGCACCTACTGATCGGATCTTTTCGTGATGTGATATGATAATGAAGAAGTATTTTCTGCAAGTTAAAGCAGTGTTGCGTTCCAAAGGCCCAGAAAAGACCATTACAGTTTATATTATATCCTGAGGCCATTGTAACTTCAAAGACCACGATCTAACATAATACTGTATACAGCCTGAGGCTACTGTAACATGCTGGACCATTATATCCCAAGAACATATTGCACATTATGGAATAAAATATATAGTGAGTAGATATAATTCATATACCGTATATACTCGAGTATAAGCCGACCCGAATATAAGCCGAGACCCCTAATTTTACCACAAAAAAACTGGGAAAACTTATTGACTCGAGTTTAAGCCGAGGGGGGGAAATGCAGCAGCTACTGGAAAATTTCAAAAATTAAAATGGTCGGAGTTTTTGGGTGCAGTAGGTGCTGGGGAAGGGGAGGGGGTGTTTTGGTTGTCTGTCTGCCCCTTCCCTGAGCTTGAGGACTGGGGTTTTTCCCCCCACTTGGAATTCAGTCTGGCTGTATATAGGGGATCTGCAGTGCTCCTATTAACCCCTTCCCGACAGAACAGGAGCACTGCAGATCCCCTATATTCAGTAGACTGGGCACTGTCAGACACAGGGATACCTAATGTGTATGTGTGTCACAGTAATTTTCTACTTTTATATGTATTCTAGGGGAAGGAGGGATTTACGACTTTTATTTTTTTAACTTTTTTTGTAAAGCTTCTTTTTCTCCCACTATTTTATGGGAGATTCTATACATTGATATTGCTGCTGGTCATAGACTCCCCCTACAAAAAAATAAAATACATTTTTTTTGCTGTCTCGAGTATAAGCCGAGGGGAGCTTTTTCAGCACAAAAACTGTGCCGAAAAATTTGTCTTATACTCGAATATACACTCACCGGCCACTTTATTAGGTACACCATGCTAGTAACGGGTTGGACCCCCTTTTGCCTTCAGAACTGCCTCAATTCTTCGTGGCATAGATACAACAAGGTGCTGGAAGCATTCCTCAGAGATTTTGGTCCATATTGACATGATGGCATCACACAGTTGCCGCAGATTTGTCGGCTGCACATCCATGATGCGAATCTCCCTTTCCACCACATCCCAAAGATGCTCTATTGGATTGAGATCTGGTGACTGTGGAGGCCATTGGAGTACAGTGAACTCATTGTCATGTTCAAGAAACCAGTCTGAGATGATTCCAGCTTTATGACATGGCGCATTATCCTGCTGAAAGTAGCCATCAGATGTTGGGTACATTGTGGTCATAAAGGGATGGACATGGTCAGCAACAATACTCAGGTAGGCTTTGGAGTTGCAACGATGCTCAATTGGTACCAAGGGGCCCAAAGAGTGCCAAGAAAATATTCCCCACACCATGACACCACCACCACCAGCCTGAACCGTTGATACAAGGCAGGATGGATCCATGCTTTCATGTTGTTGACGCCAAATTCTGACCCTACCATCCGAATGTCGCAGCAGAAATCGAGACTCATCAGACCAGGCAACGTTTTTCCAATCTTCAATTGTCCAATTTCGATGAGCTTGTGCAAATTGTAGCCTCAGTTTCCTGTTCTTAGCTGAAAGGAGTGGCACCCGGTGTGGTCTTCTGCTGCTGTAGCCCATCTGCCTCAAAGTTCGACGTACTGTGCGGCGTTCAGAGATGCTCTTCTGGCTACCTTGGTTGTAACGGGTGGCTATTTGAGTCACTGTTGCCTTTCTATCAGCTCGAACCAGTCTGGCCATTCTCCTCTGACCTCTGGCATCAACAACGCATTTCCGCCCACAGAACTGCCGCTCACTGGATGTTTTTTCTTTTTCGGACCATTCTCTGTAAACCCTAGAGATGGTTGTGCGTGAAAATCCCAGTAGATCAGCAGTTTCTGAAATACTCAGACCAGCCCTTCTGGCACCAACAACCATGCCACGTTCAAAGGCACTCAAATCACCTTTCTTCCCCATACTGATGCTCGGTTTGAACTGCAGGAGATTGTCTTGACCATGTCTACATGCCTAAATGCACTGAGTTGCTGCCATGTGATTGGCTGATTAGAAATTAAGTGTTAACGAGCAGTTGGACAGGTGTACCTAATAAAGTGGCCGGTGAGTGTATACGGTAGTTATAGACTATTTCTCTATATGGGAGCTCTTCTACGAGTTCTTTTATTGCTGATATCAGGCGTCTTATGTCAGCCCATCCGAATTCTGAACTAGCCCAGAACGCAGTAACTTTCAGAAAGTTAGAATTAGATAACAGATAGCTGACTCTTGCACTTTTCACTGCTGCAAAATCAGTTTGAGCTCTAAAATGTGGCAGGTAAGAGAAATAATAATGGGATTTACGATATACGGTACATTGATCCTGTCTGGAGTTTGATTGTATTTGCCTAAAATTTTGAAAAGTCGAGAAAACACATATTTTAATAGATATTTCAGGGACAACCCTGCGGATTATGATATTGTGGATCATAAGCAAAATGATGTTTTGTAGTAAAAAATCAATAGAAATGATTTGAAGTGTCATCACTTTAAAGTGTGTCTTAAAAATTCACATTCTCCAAGTATTTTAGAAGTACAACCGGAAATATTGTGCATATATCCAGTCTTTTCTACCTAGATTGTTCGCTGCAATGTACAAGATCTCACTCTAGGCTTGTAGAATAAATGGTCATCCCCATGTCATGTCACAGCTAAGCCGTCTGCGGGTCATCTTCCCTACTAACAACATGGATTTCACTAATACATTGGATGTCAGCTGCAGCTGCATCCCCCTCCTCCATGTCTTCTATCTTCTACATTTCTCTAGACAAATATTTATAGAGATGGAAGAAGTTTATTTACATTTTAGAACGATTTTTCACATAGAAAAGAAAAAATATAGGATACTGGAGAGGGATAAAGACACCTCCTTCCCTATATCATAATTTATAACCAGATTTTTTTCTCTAGCCCCCACCATTCCCAAGCAATCAGTGCTGTTAGTTTTGTTGCCTGATGTACTATTTAGGTCTGTACTGTCAGGAGAGCAGTGTCAGGCAGGAGCAGACAAGGGGGGTGATTCTGAGCTCTGACACTGGCTGCCTCTGATTGGAGATCTGAATCATACACCCCCCCCCCCCCCCCGGCCTGACACCACCCTTCTGAAATTACAGAGCTTACATAGGACATCAGGCATCAAAACTACCTGCACTTGTTGCTCAGGAATAGTGGAGGCTACAGAGAAAATTCCAACTGTTCTGGAATCAGAGGAGTGGTGCGTATTAACAGATATTAAGAAGTTGATTTGGTGAATATGGTGAAAGGATCTCTTTAAAGAGGTTGCACCAAGATTGAAGCTTATCTAATAATAGGTGTCTGATTGTTGAGATTCCATCTGCTTAGATCCCGACTAATCTCTTAAAGAGGGATTATGTGCCCTCCATCTGAACAGAGTTCTGTCTAGCATGCATGCTGGTGAAATTTTCTTATGGGATAAGCATAGATATGGAGCAGTAGTGTCCATTCTCGACTGATGCTCCATTAAAACATATGACCTTCCGTTCTCATGGTTTATGTGGCTCCCAGTCGTCGTACCCCCGCTGATCAGATATCACCTCTACTGTTTATAGCTAATAACACAGTAGCATTTAGAGAGGACCCTCCACCAACTCCAACTCTTTGCATCCATCACTAGGAGCTGCTCCACTGATTTTGGAATTTTTTCTCTAACCCCGCCATTTCTGAGAAATCAGTGTTGTTAGTTTCAGTAGTTACTATCTGTGCCAGCCCAGAGACCTCCCACCTGACAGTAAAGAGCATAAATTAAGTTGTGGAAGTGGTGAAAGGTCTTCTTTATGACTTCGCAATATTATAACGACGCACATTTACCACCAATTTATGCAAAAATGGCTCATTTTGTTCTATGGATTGAGCAACCCTCATGAACACGGGGACCTCTATGACAATCGCAAGTATATATAATATCAATATGATTTCCTGGAAAGCCTCTTCATTAGGGTTGAGCGATTCTGTTCGGAAAAGATCGGATTCCGATCGGCGATCGAGAAAATTTCAAGATCGCAATTGGAATTCCAAACACGATCTTTTTAGGTGGGATCGAGATCGGTGATCATTTCCCACAATGCTTTGCTACTGGCCAAGCATTGTGGGAAAAGCTAACAATGTTAGCCTTCACACTGAGTATACGGTCCACTCATTTTGAGCGGAGTGTATACTCAGTGTGAAAGCTCCGCTGCGGTTCCATAGGAATGAATGGAAGCAGCCAACACACAGCCTTAACCCCCTGCACGCCGGCTGCGTCCATTCATTCTAATGGGAGACTAGCTATCATCTCTAGTAGCTACTTACCTACAGAGATGGCTGGTCCGGTGCCCGTTGTTCTCATTCTTCTTCGCTGCCCCCACCTCCCAGGTTAGTGTTAAAGAGCTAGGAAGAAGGCGGGGCTTGTGGCTTAGGAGAGTGTGGGAGGTTACTGGGAGGGGAGACGTGACTTCTCCCCTCCCAGTACCCGGCCACACTCTCTTAACCTGGGAGGCGGGGGCAGCGAGGTGAAGAAGAACGAGAACACCGGGCACTGGACCAGCCATCTCTGCAGGTAAGTGGGACACCAGGGGGGACTAAGTAGCCAGAGGATTAAAAAAATCACTACACAGCGTGGATTCTAACAATTAAAGCGTTCAATTGTTAGATTCCATGCTGTATAGTGAATAGGATTGTTTTTAAAATCCGATCTCCGATTAGTAAAAAAATTGCATTGACTTGCATTGGGATCGGAATTGGGATCGAGATCGGGTTCGAATGAAAAATGATCGGAAATTGGATTTCAAAATCGATTCTGAAAACTCAAGATCGGCTGAACCCTACTCTTCTTCCTTTAGAGCTCTCCGGTAGTCTCGAAGCATGATGTATTAATTGGGTAAAGTGAGTATTTTAGCCATAATAGATAGTTGTGCTATTTTCTGTCATTGGTAATTGTACTGTTATAGATGCAGATCTTCTCCCTCGTATCCGGCGCTGCGCGGCAGTCTTTTTGTTCGGAAGATCTATATAATAAAATAAAACATTAAAGTGTTTATGGTTTATGTAATAAACATAACAGAAAGTGAGATTTTATTGTAACAAGCAACAAATACTTTAATTAGGAGAAAACAATTTACAATAAACCAATTATAAGAGGTGACCGTAAAGAAGAGACGCCGCAAACATCGGCGGCGAGAGTCGTTCAATTACCATCAAACAGATTGACGCTTTGATGTAGCGGAGACTCTTGTCTCCTGTCACTTCTGCCTACGAGCGCTTAGACGGAGTGACATCAGACAGAACTGACTTGGAATGTGACAGAAGTATAAAAGGAAAGATGATAAAAGAATCTGTGACAATAAGCTGAGAAGTACGCTGCTGATACTGTTGAATGGTGGCCGAGCTGAAGTAGTCAGAAACCGTCACTATACAGTAGACAGAGCCATCTGATTCCAGCTTCTGTTCACTGCATAGATTGGTGGAGGAGTCGAGCCCCCACTGATCACATATTGACTATTAATATAAAATGCTCGGAATACCCCTTTAGAAGGTGTGATCATTTGAGGCTTTAAAGAGGACCTTTCACCACCTCTGCCAAGTCCAACTCTTTGCATCATTTAATAGGAACTACTTTACCAATACCGACACAGTGAGAACATTTTCTCTAGTCATTCCTGAGTAATAAGTGCTGTTAGTTTTGCTTCCTGCCTATTTAGGCTCTGTACTGTCAGGTGGTCGGTCTCAGGCAAGGAGTGTGATTCTGAGCTCTAAAACTGTCCACCTATGATTGGGGCTCTGAATCACACCCTGCCTGACACTGCCCACCTGACAGTACAGAACTAGGGCCCACAACTGACTGAACTGATTGCCCAGGAATGGTGGGGGCTACAGAAAAAAATCCAGGTATTAGTGGAGGTGGTGAAGGATCCTGTTTGGTGGCAAATGTCTAAGAGGGGTTAAAAATAAGAAAAATAATCTCCACTCACTGATCGCCACCACTAATGTAAAAAAATTACCAGAATATCGCTATAATGACCAGTAGCCCCACAGTGACAGATGATCCTCCCAAGGCTATGACATCACTTATCCTACTTGAGCAGCAGGAACGATTCGCCTAGGGCTAAATATCCGCCCCCAGTGCACCAACAGTCTCATTTACATAAGGCTTGAAAGTTCTTTTTCTCCAAATCTAAAAAAGTGACCTACGTAACCTCTGTATGATGTGTATCACCGTAGTGCACCCTGTAACACAGTGGTCGTAGTTGAATATGGTTGGGGAGGAGGTGATAGACTCCCTTTAATATCTTCCAGCGTCTATCACAGCACATCAGGTTTAGAGTTTAGTAACCATTTAAAAAGTTTCTAGTTGACAAATAGTTGTCACAATGACCTCAGTTTTATTTGTTTTCCTATTGAGAACGTTCCTTTATCAGTGACGGTATGTAACACTGAGATCTGTCAGATAGGCTCTCTTATCATTTTGTAATGTTTTCTAAAAAGTCTTCTGTCACAATGTCTGTATTCTTGTAGTGATTTCTTCTTGTGTGATTTCTTTTATTTTTTTATAGTTGTATTTTAGCACATCAGGAAACAATATAGGAGACCAAAGTTAGAATTGGTACTCAGAAGAGCTGGTGCTTATTTGGACTTGTATAGTGTTTGTTGTTGTTATTATTATTATTTTGCTTGGGCGGGGTTCACATCTGCCCGCCTCACTTCTGGTCAGGATCAACCAGGTACTGGGGGCTACTAGCAGCCTGAGGTCACTGGTTAGAACCCAGGCTGCAGAAGATACATATTGGCACCCCGATCTTGCAGTGGGGGGTGCAGAGGGGAAAATGTAGCATGGCGGAACACCTTGGATGCCACGGTCAAGTTTGACCGTGACATCCCACGGATTAAAATTCATGATCAGAGCTATGTTCCAACCAGGGGTTATGGAACAGAGTGTCAGCTGTCAGTTACAGCTAACACCCGCTCCCGATACCGTGGGCATTAGCAAAGGGATTAAAGGGCTGTGACATCACAGGGATGGCTACTAGTTGGCTGCAGGCATGGCATTGTTCGTGATCCCGCATTATCAGTGTTCCTTGCTCCGTGTCCTAACATGTGTAGCAGCCATTTTAGAAAAAATGGGATTCGTTACCACAAAGCGTGAGAAAATACGGATTCGATATGAATCAAATATTTCCTGAAATTCGGATCAAATTCCACTTCGTCAGCTTCGATTCGCTCATCTCTACTACGTATATGCGGTTGGCTGTGACTACTCCTGGTGATACCAGGTGATCACTGGGGATGACAGAAGCCTCTTTTCAAAAAGGGTTCATCTTTATCAGGGCTGTGGAGTTGGTAAGCCTAAGGGTATGTTCACATGGCGGAAAATGGCTTCCGCTCTGTCGTGGCATTCCGCTCCGGATTAGGTCCAAATGAATGGGCCTAATTGGGAGATTGCACCGTGGATGCCGCGGCTGAGTTAGCTGTTGAAACCGCGGCAAGGTAGGGCAGCATGCTTCTTTTCTCCACTACTAGCTAGCAGAAGAAAGAAGCGAGTGACTCCCATTGAAGTCAATGGGAGCCGTTTTTGGCAGCAGATTTTGAGGCGGATTCCAACTCTGGCTCCACAACTCAGGTCTTCATGAGACAACTTTGCATACAGTACACATTGTATATACAGTGTAATACCTCTCATTTTCCCCTTTTTTTAAATACGTATTCTGTATCTAAGGACTGATCTCATCCAGTCTTATCTGCATTTTGTTTCTGTCCATACATTAGCCCTGTCCTCTAGGGATGGCACCAAGAGAATCATATATCATGTATAAGATCCCATTACACCTACAGTGGGGCAAAAAAGTATTTAGTCAGTCACCAATAGTGCAAGTTCCACCACTTAAAAAGATGAGAGGCGTCTGTAATTTACATCATAGGTAGACCTCAACTATGAGAGACAAAATGAGAAAACAAATCCAGAAAATCACATTGTCTGATTTTGTAAGAATTTATTTGCAAATTATGGTGGAAAATAAGTATTTGGTCACCTACAAGAAATCAAGATTTCTGGCTCTCACAGACCTGTAACTTCTTCTTTAAGAGTCTCCTCTTTCCTCCACTCATTACCTGTAGTAATGGCACCTGTTTAAACTTATCAGTATAAAAAAGACACCTGTGCACACCCTCAAACAGTCAGACTCCAAACTCCACTATGGTGAAGACCAAAGAGCTGTCAAAGGACACCAGAAACAAAATTGTAGCCCTGCACCAGGCTGGGAAGACTGAATCTGCAATAGGCAACCAGCTTGGATTGAAGAAATCAACTGTGGGAGCAATAATTAGAAAATGGAAGACATACAAGACCACTGATAATCTCCCTCGATCTGGGGCTCCACGCAAAATCTCACCCCGTGGGGTCAAAATGATCACAAGAACGGAGAGCAAAAATCCCAGAACCACGCGGGGGGACCTAGTGAATGAACTGCAGAGAGCTGGGACCAATGTAACAAAGCCTACCATCAGTAACACACTACGCCGCCAGGGACTCAGATCCTGCAGTGCCAGACGTGTCCCACTGCTTAAGCCAGTACATGTCCGGGCCCATCGGAAGTTTGCTAGAGAGCATTTGGATGATCCAGAAGAGTATTGGGAGAATGTCCTATGGTCTGATGAAACCAAACTGGAACTGTTTGGTAGAAACACAACTTTTCGTGTTTGGAGGAAAAAGAATACTGAGTTGCATCCATCAAACACCATACCTAATGTAAAGCATGGGGGTGGAAACATCATGCTTTGGGGCTGTTTCTCTGCAAAGGGGCCAGGACGACTGATCCGGGTACATGAAAGAATGAATGGGGCCATGTATTGTGAGATTTTGAATGCAAACCTCCTTCCATCAGCAAGGGCATTGAAGATGAAACGTGGCTGGATCTTTCAACATGACAATGAGCCAAAGCACACCGCCAGGGCAACGAAGGAGTGGCTTTGTAAGAAGCATTTCAAGGTCCTGGAGTGGCCTAGCCAGTCTCCAGATCTCAACCCTATAGAAAACCTTTGGAGGGAGTTGAAAGTCCGTGTTGCCAAGCGACAGCCCCAAAACATCACTGCTCTAGAGGAGATCTGCATGGAGGAATGGGCCAACATACCAACAACAGTGTGTGCCAACCTTGTGAAGACTTACAGAAAACGTTTGACCTCTGTCATTGCCAACAAAGGATATATAACAAAGTATTGAGATGAAATTTTGTTACTGACCAAATACTTATTTTCCACCATAATTTGAAAATAAATTCTTACAAAATCAGACAATGTGATTTTCTGGATTTTTTTTCTCATTTTGTCTCTCATAGTTGAGGTCTACCTATGATGTAAATTACAGACGCCTCTCATCTTTTTAAGTGGTGGAACTTGCACTATTGGTGACTGACTAAATACTTTTTTGCCCCACTGTATATATACTGAGTTGTCCTCAAGCATATTAAAAGTCAAGCCAAAATTAGTGTTCCCAAGATCCATTTTATTACAATAACTTGTCTTGACATACATGTAACCAGCAGGTTAATACAATGACATCCTTGAAAGGAGATGTAATAAACATGCCATGAAGTCTGCTACTAATAAGATCAATGTAAAGGAGTCTATGGAGAGAACACATTCTTAAATACTGGACTGATGGAATCAATACACAATGTTAAATGGAAGGTTGGGCCCGGTTCCAGGTACAATGTCTTCCACACCCAAATAGTCAAAGTTCGCTTGTGAAACTAGAGGACTATTGTTCACATTCCTTGACCTAGGAGTGCATTTGTCAGGATTCCCAGATGCCGAGACCTAATGGGGAGAAAAGTATGTAATATGCATAAAAGTATGAAATTATAAGCAGTGGGAACAAAATCTTAGAATGCAGATTTGGAATTCATAAGGAGTTGGGGTTTCGTGAACAAATTTGTCTGCCCTATATAGTTATATTATTAATATTTTATCCATAACATATATAAATATCACACATTTGGTAGTTAAACCATGGACGCCAGATGTTACAGTGATCCCACAAGGACCCCATTATAAGACACTGGGTCCATTGGGTGCCACTTGGATCCATTGTGCAAGTGATCTAGCGTTGTGTCGTAGTGGCTATTATGAACAGAACCCATAACGCATATGGGAACAGACTCAAAAGATGCAAAAAGGAACCACTGCACCGTATCAATGAGCATTAGGTATCATCGCCAATATCCAGTACTGTGCAAAGATTTTAGGCAGGTGTGGAAAACTTGACACAAAGTGATTATGGTATCAGAAATAGACGTGTTAAAAGGGTGTTCAGGTACAACAAATTGGGAGGTCTAACAAACAGTATATATTCATCTATCCTTTGGGCTGAGAGTCTCCAGTCGGATCCCTGGTCTTTTGAGGTCTTTGGCTCGCACACAAGCGTATCAGATAATTGTGTTCTGTTCAGACGGAGTGGCTGACGTGCTCATGTTCATGGAAACAAAGATTGAATAGATTCCCAGCAAAACAGAAAGGTGAGTATATACTGTTTGTTATTCTATGTGTTATAATAACACTCCTATAATAGCAGTATAATAGCCTTGCAGCGTTGGAGTCCTGGGTTCGAATCCTGCCAAGGACCTGCCCTGTTTCGGCATGGCTTTCCTCCGGGTACTCCGGTTTCCTCCCACACTCCAATGACATACTGATAGGGAATGTAGATTGTGAGCCCTATATGGGACAGTGACCGCCAATGTCTGTAAAGTGCTGCGGAATATGATGGCGCTATACAAGTAAGCAAAAAATAAAAACATAAAAAAAATAGTTCCTTTTTGTCAATGAGGCAAATGAAGAGAAGAAAAATCTAAATCCCATCAATATTTGGTATGACCTTTGCCATTTGGAGGAGGAGACCTGGAAGTGATGATATGGCCCTTTCAGATATAGCCCTGATCTCAACACCATCCAGTCTGTCTGGGATGACATCAAGAGACAGACGGATTGGAGCAAGCCTACAGCCACAGAAGAACTGTGCTTAGTCCTCCAAGATGGCGGGAGGAACCTCCCTGTCGAGTTCCTTCAAAATCTGTCTGCAAGTACCGAGAAGAACTGATGGAAGACAAAGAGCAAAGGTCACACCGAATATTGATGGGATTTACATTTCTCTTTTCTTAATTCACTTCATTCGCATTTAGTTAATTGTCCAAAATCAACTATTAACTCTTCTATGTCTGAAAGCATTCTGACCTTGTAGAATTTTTCTTCACCTGCCTAAAACCTTTGCAGACTTCTGTATACATTTGGATGACCTAGCCCTGAAACGTTTTCTATTATCCCCATGATAATGTATTTGCCTTCAATATAAATGTTTCTTTACTAGTTTTAGTTCATGATGGCATCAGGAAAGTGTATAGTTTGGCCAGTAACCCGGGATCTTTCCACTACCCATATTGCGGTAGTTTTTATACCCTGAGTGTGACGGGATTTGATGTTTTAATAAATCATACGAGGACACTGATCTAAAGGCTAGAGAAACATTGAGTAAAAACTCGTCCCATGCCAGGCGATAACTTGCCAGTAATAGCATGGGTGGTTTACTGAGACCTTGTGCCAGAGAAAATTGAAATAAAATTGGGTAAAACCTTCATATATTGCTCATTTATATTATACACTTGTGCAGACATTCTTCTACTGTTGTTTTTTATTACTTTTCGGCTTCTTTTCTATGCCTGAATAGCGTCGAGGTATCAAATTCTGGACATAGTGTCTCTCCCAAGTAATCTCATCTACTATTTTTGGAATGACCAAACCAGACTATGAAGGTTACACCCACCAGGTTTTGGCCTTACATACTGAATTTACATCATTGTAACTCGTGACACGCTATGCACTTTGTGAACATGGCGGCTTTACAATGTGCAGCTTTTTCAGGATCTCGGGAGTTACGTGTGATCTTTCCAAAAATAATAATGGCTCCTATTGTATTTGCAGTAGTTACAATAGCGCGGAGTAATGTCGGCTCTGATAATTATGTACTTGTCTTTCAACAGGGTAAATGATAGATATTAGTGAGTTGCCTACAATTCCTTAATATGCTTTCAATTGTAGTTATTTCTGCTGAATATTGGAGGGTTCGAAACCTACATCACAGAACAAGCCACGGACTGATGGGGAGCTGTGTGTAGCACGTAGCTAACTATAGACAGCCAGATTAAAAAATACCCCAAAAATTACCAATCCAGTTAGTACTATTAGTCCTGCAGTGATGGTGATGGCATCATGGACACCATTCATGTGACCACGGCAGCCAATTATTGGCCTGATTGTGCCGTATGTGCAAGCTTCACCACTTAAACTAGTGATTGGCTACAGAGGTCACATGGATGATGTACGTGATGTCATCAATGTTTGTATTGGAAAGGATCTCTTGAGTGGAGGCGATGGTGTGGTGGAGGGTTTAATGGATGAGTGATGGTTGTTTTATTCTATACCATGTGCTGATAATTTTAGAGGATCCTGGACCACCCATGGAGTAGAAAACGAACACCAAGCCCGTCTGACCTTACTGACAAACCTAACATGATAATGCTAATTTTTTTTTCCTTTCTATGAGGTCCCATTTTTTTTATATACACCACTTTATTATATTTGAGCCCATTTATATCTTCACTGGAAGATACTTCTCAGTTTGAAACTGAGGGACTTAAATCTGATAAAAATGTCCAGGCCAATAATCTCTCAATGTTTGTGCTTCAGGAGATGTTTGCTCTCTGATAGCTACCATATACTACCATATTGGCTCTTACGGACCTGCTATTAACATCATCCTTGAAATATTCTCTTCTTTATCAGTCAGTTGCAGTAAGAGAACCAAACTTATTTTCTTATATTTAAGTTGTCAAACAAGGACAGATGGAAAATGTAGTTTTATGTTGCCTTCAGTGGGAAGAAAGGAGTTAGCTTCACCTCCTACATGGTAGAGAGTGGTGCACGACATGCAGCCAGCAGTACAGTACATGTAGTACAGGCAGTCAGTATTACAGTACATGTAGTAGAGGTAGAGAGCAGTACAATACATGTAGTAGAGGTAGAGAGCAGTACAGTAAATGTAGTACAGGTAGAGAGCAGTATGGTACATGTAGTACAGGTAGTGAGTATTACAGTACATGTAGTACAGGTAGAGAGCGGTACAGTACATGTAGTACAGGTAGAGAGCAGTACGGTACATATAGTACAGGTAGAGAGCAGTACGGTACATGTAGTACAGGTAGAGAGCAGTACGGTACATGTAGTACAGGTAGAGAGCAGTACGGTACATGTAGTACAGGTAGAGAGCAGTACGGTACATGTAGTACAGGTAGAGAGCAGTACAGTACATGTAGTACAGGTAGAGAGCAGTACAGTACATGTAGTACAGGTAGAGAGCAGTACGGTACATGTAGTACAGGTAGAGAGCAGTACAGTACATGTAGTACAGGTAGAGAGCAGTACAGTACATGTAGTACAGGTAGAGAGCAGTACAGTACATGTAGTACAGGTAGAGAGCAGTACAGTACATGTAGTACAGGTAGAGAGCAGTACGGTACATGTAGTACAGGTAGAGAGCAGTACGGTACATTTAGTACAGGTAGAGAGCAGTACAGTACATGTAGTACAGGTAGAGAGCAGTACAGTACATGTAGTACAGGTAGAGAGCAGTACGGTACATGGAGTACAGGTAGAGAGCAGTATAGTACATGGAGTACAGGTAGAGAGCAGTACGGTACATGTAATACAGGTAGAGAGCAGTACAGTACATGTAATACAGGTAGAGAGCAGTACGGTACATGTAATACAGGTAGAGAGCAGTACAGTACATGTAGTACAGGTAGAGAGCAGTATGGTACATGTAGTACAGGTAGAGAGCAGTACAGTGCATGTAGTACAGGTAGAGAGCAGTACAGTACATGTAGTACAGGTAGAGAGCAGTACGGTACGTGTAGTACAGGTAGAGAGCAGTACAGTACATGTAGTACAGGTAGAGAGCAGTACAGTACATGTAGTACAGGTAGAGAGCAGTACATGTACAGGTAGAGAGCAGTACAGTACATGTAGTACAGGTAGAGAGCAGTACAGTACATGTAGTACAGGTAGAGAGCAGTACGGTACATGTAGTACAGGTAGAGAGCAGTACAGTACATGTAGTACAGGTAGAGAGCAGTACAGTACATGTAGTACAGGTAGAGAGCAGTACGGTACATGTAGTACAGGTAGAGAGCAGTATAGTACATGTAGTACAGGTAGAGAGCAGTACGGTACATGTAGTACAGGTAGAGAGCAGTACGGTACATGTAGTACAGGTAGAGAGCAGTACAGTACATGTAGTACAGGTAGAGAGCAGTACGGTACATGTAGTACAGGTAGAGAGCAGTACAGTACATGTAGTACAGGTAGAGAGCAGTACATGTACAGGTAGAGAGCAGTACAGTACATGTAGTACAGGTAGAGAGCAGTACAGTACATGTAGTACAGGTAGAGAGCAGTACGGTACATGTAGTACAGGTAGAGAGCAGTACAGTACATGTAGTACAGGTAGAGAGCAGTACAGTACATGTAGTACAGGTAGAGAGCAGTACGGTACATGTAGTACAGGTAGAGAGCAGTACGGTACATGTAGTACAGGTAGAGAGCAGTACAGTACATGTAATACAGGTAGAGAGCGGTACAGTACATGTAGTATAGGTAGAGAGCGGTACGGTACATGTAGTACAGGTAGAGAGCAGTACGGTACATGTAGTACAGGTAGAGAGCGGTACGGTACATGTAGTATAGGTAGAGAGCGGTACGGTACATGTAGTACAGGTAGAGAGCAGTACGGTACATGTAGTATAGGTAGAGAGCGGTACGGTACATGTAGTACAGGTAGAGAGCGGTACGGTACATGTAGTACAGGTAGAGAGCAGTACGGTACATGTAGTACAGGTAGAGAGCAGTACGGTACATGTAGTATAGGTAGAGAGCGGTACGGTACATGTAGTACAGGTAGAGAGCGGTACGGTACATGTAGTACAGGTAGAGAGCAGTACGGTACATGTAGTACAGGTAGAGAGCAGTACGGTACATGTAGTACAGGTAGAGAGCGGTACGGTACATGTAGTATAGGTAGAGAGCGGTACGGTACATGTAGCCACGACTAAGTAGGTCTCCATTCCGAAACGCATAAGCTAGCTAGTCACTTATGTGGCTCACTGCATAACTCCATCTATGCATAATGCTTGCTGAAGAATTTTTGTGGATTTTAAATCGTATTTTCATTAAAAGTTAAATTTTATGGAAGAAGTTTATGCTGGATTTTTTACATTTTGAATTTCTATTTTTATCCTCCCTGTTGCTTCAGAGCCCATGGAGAGGAACGCCCAGCCAAGGAGTGTACTGTAAGTGAACAACAGAATGGCATACATTCATATAAAGGGGGAAAATGTGAATCCCTATTTTTCTAGGTGAATAATCAGACCACATCATCTTACTTATGGGGCCCTCTCTCTTCCATGTACTGTTCAAACATTATAGGCAGGGTTGAGAAGATGTTGCATAGTAAGAATGCATTCAGAAATAGAAGGGTTAATAGTTCTTGTTTGTCAGTTATCAAAATGAATTGAATAAAGAAAAGAGAAATGTAAATCCCATCAATATTTGGTGTGACCTTTGTCCTTTGGAGGAGGAGTCCTGCATGTGGTGAGACGGCCCCCACAGATATAGCCCTGATCTCAACATCATTCAGTCTGTATGGGACTACTTAAATAGACAGACGGATTGGAGCAAGCCTACATCCACAGAAGATCTGGGCTTAGTTCTCCAAGATGGCGGGAACAACCTCCCTGCCGAGTGCCGCCCAAAACAGTCAACAAGTACCGAGAAGAACTGATGAAAGGTAAACGGCAAAGGTCACACCGAATATTGACGGGATTTACATTTCTCTTTTCTTCATTCACTTCATTTTGTTAATAGTTTATCTTTGTCAATTAACCCTCAAAGTCTCACACGCCGTATACGTGCCACATCACGCGGCACGTAACTCCGTGTAAATGGACCCTTTGTAGCTTTTTTCCGCACTTGCCTACATTTTGGCACAGTGCCACACATCTCTAATTCCCGCCATTAGTTCACGACTCCCGTATTAGGTTTACTTTTATCGTCGCCTCCTTTGTCTTGATCGTCAGCCGTGAAAACTTTCGGAACCGACTACTTAGCCCAACTTTTTTCCGCCCCCTTTCGCCCTGATATTGAATTGATCTCCTCCATACATAAACCCCCTTTATGTGTCAAACTTTTCCATTTTATTGAAATCTTCACGTTCACCGGAGCAAACGAAACGGATGTCCAATGTCATTTGGATCTCTAAAGCACTTAGCAGACGTCTACCTTAATCCTGTGACAGGAGCGCGTCTTGTTTTGTTCTCTTCCATTATCATGTTGAACTTTCCCTCTAAATCCGCGACGTGTATTTGACATCCTCCGAACGTCTCTGTATTTTCTTTCAGCGAGTACAATATATCATTGGAATGGAATGTGAAAATATAATTTAATATAGGGTTTTTTTGTTTTTTTTTTATAACTTTGGTATAATTACACGTTTCTCTCCGGCGTAATTATTTTGCAGAGTCTCTGAAAGTGCTTTTTTTGCAAATGTAATGGGTTACAAAAGTGTTGGCATTCATAGCACCATAATGGATAATACAGAAATGTAACAGTGTGAGCCAGGGTTACTGGATGGCAACGTGTCAGAGAACATTCGTAATTATGGCCCCGGTCTTCAGAGAAAATGATATAAATTGTGGAAAGCAGAGTGATCAACTATAATATATATGGTGCCAGGCGGGCAGTCAAATGGTCCACTTTGTTATGTAACTTCAGAACTGACTTTAAAATGCTATTTTTCTCTATAGGAGATCACATTGTGCAGTATAATGGAGGTCTGCAATGTTCTGCTATGGTCATTCCATCGGTTACCTGTACGAATGATGTCCTTGTTCACACGTCGTTGCTAAATATGGACATTATATGTTCTTACCATATGTACTTCACTCCTTAGTATGGATGTATTCGTCTTATAGAGCTCCATGCTTTGTGATAGCCCTATATTATGGCTGACAGGATCTATATTTAGCTATTGGGAAAATTGGGATCAATAGGGACATGCTGTGTTTTTGTAATACAAAGGTGAGAATACAAACAGGCAATGCTATGCTCATACTACACAGTCCAGTCATATTAATGTGACCAGCGCCTACTTTTGATGTCAATGTTAAATAACCAATGGCAGAAGGCACGTGTCATCAGCCATCATTGTGGAAGGCACGATGGATTAACACAAGTATGCATCTATCCTTGTGGACCATGTTCACCCCTACATGCGAAATGTTTTTCCTCAGGATGATGGCATCTACCAGCAGGACAATGCGACGTGTCATAAAGCTCGCAGTGTATGTGCGTGGTTTGAGGAGCACCAGGATGAGTTTACCGTACTCCCTTGGCCAGCAAATTCCCTGGACTTGAACCCAATCGAGAATCTGTGGGACCACCTCGCTTGGGTTGTTCGCGCCATGGATGCTCAACCGCATAACCTAGCACAGCTGACCACGGCACTGGAGTCGGCATGGCTCAACATCCCAGTGATCATCATCACAACATCCCCTCTCTTCCTGCACGTCTCGCAGCGGTCCGCTCTGCCAAAGGTGGTTATTCTGGATTTTGACAGGTGGTCACATTAATGTCACTGGATTGTGTAGTACTTGCTGTTCGTTGTTCGGATCTGCCAGAGGACCCAAATGATGGAGAGATGGACTGTTATAACAGTGGTTACACATGGACACCAGCGTACCCTATTATATATAATGAGGTCCTTCGGGTGTCCACCATTTCAAAACTGAAGTGGTGGTGGTGCCAATTTTTGGCGATTTTTGCAATAGAGGTGACCCCATCCATAGACTGCATTAACTTGTATATGTATCAAGCACCAAGAAGTCAGCGCCTTGTGTTACTGCCATAGCCTGCCGCAGCCTTTTATCCTGTTTACAGAGTATATTATTGTAATATTGAGTTCATGGATGGAGCGCTACATTAGGACTACATGCACGGAGACCATGTGCATGGTCTGTAGGAAAACTGTACTCATGGTCGTTATCCGTGTGCTATCAATGACCTCCACAGACCCATAGATTTCATCATTGAGCCTTGGCCGCAAAATAGATACGAATGAGACCCGTAATAATACAAGGGCATGTGTATGGAACCAGTGGATTCTGATGGGCACCATTAGTGTCCACTCTTTTAGCAGTCTATGTGTATTCCTGCTCTGGTTCTCGGCAGGGGCGGGAGAGAGCAGTACATTGAACCAATGATACGGTGGGAGGCGTATCCGAAGCTACTTCAACCCCCCCCTGTAAGTCACAAATCACAGTTCTAAGCAGAATATCATCCCTTGTAGGCATTGACATGCATCTGTATGATTTTGGGAAGCCAACTAGAAAATTGCTTTAAAGAGGACCTTTCATCAGATTGGGCACAGGCAGTTCTATATACTGCTGGAAAGTTGACAGTGCGCTGAATTCAGCACACTGTGGGCTTTCCCGATCTGTGCCCCGGGTAAAGAGCTATCGGTCCCGGTACCAGCTGTGATATATAACCTCTCCTTTGTTGTATGTCCCTGGTCTTCAGTCTTGACCAGCTGTGATATATAACCTCTCATTTGTTGTATGCCAGATTGAGATTATATTAGAAGGTCTTGTAAAATTTTCACTAAGTGGACCTCGAGACTTTGCGTTGGTCATTACTTTTACGGGGTAAGCATTGCGCTACATGTAACAGCTACTCAGATTTCACTTTTTCGCAGTCGTGTTTAGTAAAATTAATGGAAGCTTATAACATTTTACTTACATAACGTTATGGAAACTGCTCCAAGCTCTGGCTGCCAATTGAAGCTAATTCCATCACAATGTCTCATGTTCTACGGGCCGGTCTATGGAATGTTCCAACCCTTGGAAGCACTCACTTTTTAGTAACTGACTAGGTTTATGCTCTAGTGTCTCCAATTTCCCACTAACATAAAAGCAAAGAACCAATTATCATGAAATTCAGACTTTTGTATTCAGTTATAACTGAGGTATCAAAGTTGATACAGAGTTGACTGGGCCACCATTGGATCGGATGAGCTCAGGAGTTGATAATGAGCCCCAGGGATATGGGGTTCAGCAGAGTATATAGCAAAGATAAATATACTGGCCGTACACATTAGACAGGAGTTGTTTGGCCGACACCTAGCTCTCCCCAGACCACAACCACACTCAATTTGTATTGGGGAAAGGGGAGCATACTGTACGCTAACAGACACCGTAACGGAAGGACATATGTTCATATTTTGTTCATATAGTTTTTGGGCAAGCCAGGTGTGGCTTATGGCTTCCAAAACTGCCTCAAAAAATCTGAACTGTGTGTCCTTACTGGAGTTGAGCCGATCTTGAGATTTCAGGATCGATTTTAAAATCCGATTTCTGATCATTTTCCAGCCGATCCCGATTGTGAAATATGCTCGATCGCCGATCGGGATCTGATCTTTGCCGATCGTTCAACCCTATTAATGATATATACATGAATGGAGTTGAGCCGATCTTGAGATAACCTCTGACCAGATCCCGCCAGAAAAGATTGGGATCGGAATTCAATTTTACTCAATTGCCAATCGGAATCCGATCTTTTCCAATCCCGATCGTTCAACCCTAGTCCTTACCCTTACACCATGACTATATACGTGTATGGATCTGTGTGGCGCTTGTGCTTTCCATGGATCCATACACTTGAATGAATGGGCTTGGACCACAAAATAGACAGAAACAGGACTTGAGCTTTGACACCCAGGGTCAAACCTCCACAGTGGTGTGCATAGGCCATATCTGTAACTATAGTGGTCACAGATGTGACCTTGGCCCAGACACCAATGGGAACCAACAGTCATCATGACCAAACTAGGGCTGGATAAACTTCCTTAATAGAGATGAGCGAGTACTATTCGAATAGCACGCACCCATAAGAATTCCTATGAGTGCGTGCTATTCAAGACTGGAGTTTGGAATAGTACTCGCTCATCTGTATTCTTTAACCTTCTGATTTACTTTGATGGCTGCCAATCTATCCATCATCAATTTATGATCACTGTCCCTCTGGTGCACTAGAGTGAGAAAGTTTATGATACAAAGCCTTCCACTGTCAGAAAGGAGAAAATTAACAATTTCATGGCAAAAATATCAGTACCGAGTCAAAGAGGGATTCTGTGGGGGAGGCGGTGGCAATAAAGGGGGCATGATTACTATAAGGGGAGGACTGCCATAGGAGATGGGAATGATAGGAAGCTTGTAATGAACAAATATCATGGCAGATAAAGAAGAAAATAGAAATAAAAATGATCCTAAAATGTACGTATAGGACATAGCGGATGGGTGTGAGGAGAAGCTGCTCAGGGGTGTTATTCGTAGGAGCCAAAAATGGTATTTAAACAATATGTCAGCATCAGATCACCTGCTTGTTGATGGTTTCCAGACGGCATACAGTAATTGTTTTTGCACTTTGCCGTACGTCCTGCCAAGATAGAAAGAGAAAAATAAATGAAAACCGTAAAAAAGTTGCAGGATTAGATTTTCTCTGACTGTAATGCAATGCAAAGGTGGCGCTGCACTTAAAATAGCATCGTAGCCCGCATTTCCACATACTGTACAATAACTTTTTTGATGGATTCCAGATGGAGCGAAGGCATCATAATAGCAGATATTGCAGGCTGGGACAGAACAAAGAATATACAATTTCATCATCTTCTGGCATTTTTGAAGGTTTGCCAGAGCATTCCTATATATAAGTAGCCGCATTATGTGGATGAACACAAGTCATTCACTTCACCGTATCTGTATACCTTGCGTGCGCGCCGTATATGTCACTGTCAGAATTATCGCTTGTTTCAGAAATCTCCCCACGTGCGGCAATGAGAATCCATCTGTTTCTGGCAAGAATCTGATCTGGCAAACTTTGTTTACTGGCACTTGAGAATAGCAGATCTTTTACAAGATGAACAAATGCTTCAATGATTTCAATATAAGACTCAAATGATGTCGCTTTGCTGAATCCTAGAAGCCTGTAGTGTTAGCGAACAATTCTATTACACAAGCAGCCGATAACCAGATGGTTTTCTGGTTACGACTCGAACACAAACACTCACATATGTTAACGCTCACAAACACGTAGCGTCAGAATCACATTTACAGAGTCGTGTTCACATGGGCAAAGTAGTTACCGCATCCGGTTCTAGCATCGACCCAAGTGCAACTTCAGGTTGCCAAGGCATCTGGGGTCCAAAGATGATGTCATCTTGTCCATATTTTGCTGGTGGTCTTACTTGGCTCCTGTTCTTTGTTCCCGATAAACCCTAAACTTATTCTTGACCTTAAAGGGATTCTACAGGGAGGGGTTTCAATTCTTGGATCTGGTCCATGGACTCTATTGCCAATGAACCCTGGGTTTCCACGTTCCCTCCAACCCTGGGTCACATGATCACAACCAGCACCCAGGTCCCAAGTCGCTTTGTCTCTCTAATCCCTCCTATTCTGTGTTTACTGCTAGTTACCTGTATCTTTATTATTATAATGATGTATTCAGTCCAGCCCCCAAGGTAACTAGCAGTGAACATAAGGACAGGATCACACCTGCGCCCAGTCTCCGCTTTGTGGATTTCCGTCTTCTGCCCCAGAAACTGGACAGGAGAAGGACCCTGGCAGTCAGAGTCTGCTCGTGAGCATCTACTGGTCTCCGTGGCAAATCAATTTTTTTTTTTTAACCGGACACAAAGTCCTGCATGTCCGACTTTGTGTCTGGTTAAACAAACCGGTTTCGCCGCAGAAAGGCAGAAGACGATCACGGGCGGACACTTTGCAAACCAAATCAATTGCATGGGTTTGAAAACTGACCGCCGGTTTCTGTCTCGTGTCCAGTTTCTCAGCAGAAGATGGAAACCTGCAAAGCGGAGACCGGGCGCAGATATGAACCCGCCCTTAGAGAGGAGGAATATACCAGAATATACACATCTGTCCATTCGATCGGGATCCAGTGCAGAGTCTCCATTGGGGTCCCCAGTCTTTACCAACATTGGCGCAGAGAGGACTGACCTGGCAGAGATGAGAGGCTTAGACAGGGTTGAGGGGATATCGTCACTCCATACGGAGAGAACCTAATTCCTAATTACATCATGGAAGACAGACTTGCACACTCTCAGTCAGCGCCCTCTATTGGTGTGCATTCTTGAGGCACTGGCTTCCTAATTACATCATGGAAGTCAGATTTGCATATTCTTCCCATGTTCCTTTGCACAGTGGAGAGCTCATGGCTTAATAAGACTCCACACACCTAACTGGTGGTCTCTCCCTATGGAGTGACGATATCCCCCCAACCCAGTATTTTTACGATCAGTTTTCGAGGATCCGAGCTTCTCATTGCAAGCAGTGTAAAACGGGTGACACTCGGATGCCGTGTTTGCACTCTGTAAAGTTTTTAGTTATTAATATGATCTGAAAGGTAAACTTTGATGACAATATTAATACAACGATGAGCAACATTGATATTTTTCAGTAAAAATGCATTTGAGTGTTATTTGCTGCAGAAATGATAATTCATCGTCAATATTTCCCCGAGTTTTTGTGCAATCTGCATTATGACAAGGCAGTGTATTATTATGATAATATTGTGGAGGCAGTGAGCGGATGACACATTATGTGAGGCTCTAAGCGGCTTTCCGTGCATTTGGCAGATAATGTTAATATCTTGCCTTTAAGGCATTTTCACATTACATTTGACATCATAATGTAAGCCGAGCACTAGTCAAATGAGCTGAATTCTATTCTTCTTAATGTTCCCTAATGATATATTGAAGACAATGTTTAAAACACTTCCTTCTAAATAATGGGAGAATACATTTTGCAAACTGGCTGACCTGTGACCCCCACCTCATAGGATCACATATCCATTATCTGTAGTCACAAGCTGCCCGATATGCGTCCTGAATACAATTTGATCTCATTGACTCTGAATATACTGAATTGTGTTGCCCAGGTTGTGAGCTTGGCAAGCTTGGCTTTCAGGGGGCTTTAAAGGGATTGACTATAAAGTATTTTTCTGATTTTTGTTAATTATCCATGTTATTTATAGTGAAACCAAATCTTGCAGTTTTCACTCTGGTCACAAAGCCTCATATTAGGTTGACGCTTCCTGCTCTGTAGAGATCACTTCTAAACAGTTGTCATGTTTTCATCAAAGGCAAGATTGCAGCTATTGGGGTTATCCGGGGAGTTATAATACTTATTCCCCACACTGGTTAAAGGGGATTTCTGGCCCCAGATTGATTTTTCATACCGATAACCTATCCACACGATTAGGTTATCTTTATGTGATCTTTGGGGGCCCAACACCCAGACCACACTCAGATCAGCTGCTGCAGCAGTCCTGGGTGCTGGAAACTGTTGCAGTGGATGGGCAGTGCTTTTAAGGGGAAGTGCAACGCTACTGTATTACTTCGATAGGAGCAGTCCTGCACACTCCGTCCAGAGGATCTGAGTGGGGTCCAGGTATTAGACTCCCACAGATCACATACCGATGACTTATCTTGTGGATAGGTCCTTAAAGGGATCCTATCATTGGATGCCCTTTTTTTTTTCTTGATAACACATAGGAATAGCCTTAAGAAAGGCTATTCTTCTCCTACCTTTAGATGTCTTCTCTGCACCGCCGGTCGGTAGAAATCCGGGTTTTCTTCTGTATGTAAATGAGTTGTCTCGCAGCACTGAGGCATCCCCAGTGCTGTGAGAGAAATCTCCAGTGACACCTCAATCTTCTGCTGGAACGCCCTCTCCCTGTGTCTTCTTCAATCCTGAGTTTCAATCTTTTATGCATGCGCAATCAGCTCTGCCATCGGGCCTCGGGCAGAGCCGACTGCGCATGCCAGCTGCTACAAGAAAATGGCCGCTTACATAGTAAGCTGTGTAAGCGGCCATTTTCTTGTGGCCGCTTACGCAGGAAGCTAGTGTAAGCGGACATTTTCTTATTGTCCATGGGCATGCGCAGTCGGCTCTGCCTGATGCCTGGTGCATGCTTAGAAGTTTGAACCCAGCATCGGAAGAAGAGAGGCTATTCTAGAAGAAGATGGAGGCAGCGCTGGAGATTTCTCTCGCAGCAAAGGGGATGCCCTCCGTGCTGTTTGAGCATTGGGGACCGTCCCCAGTGCTACAAGAGAACTCATTTGCATACTGAAGAAAACCCGGATTTCTACCGAACATCAGCACAGAGAAGACATCTAAAGGTAGGAGAAGAATAGCCTTTCTTAAGGCTATTCCTACGTGTTAGTCAGAAAAAAGGGTATCCAATGATAGGATCCCTTTAATATAAAAGATTGATTTGGGGTTAGAATAATCTTTTAAGCTTTATTTCTAATATACACCTCTATCACCAAAGCCCTGTTTATTACTGTACTTTTGTGGAGGGCAGTAGGGGAGGCCAGAACTTTTGTTCTTCTGTGTCAAGCAAAAGCAAAACAGCACTGATTGCTCAGGAACGGTGGGGCTAGAGAAACTATTCCAACTGTGCTGGAATCAGTAGTGCGGTGACTATTGAAGGATGAGAAGAGCTTTGCAGAAGGTGGTGAAAGGTCTTCTTTAGGAGGCTCCATCCAGAAGGAATTGTAATGTGTGCTTACATAAATAAGGATTTTCAGAGTTTCATTTTACACATCACTTCTGCTAATCCCTTACATATCTGTCACGTTCCGTACTTTTACTATTATTATTATTTTTTTTTTTTTGCACTTATTGAAGGGTGATGATCAGTTCTGCAGAGAAGCGATGCCAAAAAACGTATTTGCCTCCATTGATGAGCAATCAGTAACATATTGCATGTCATTACATTTCTTCGTATGGTGCCGGAGTCGAGGATGGGGCTAAATGAGACACTGCAGTAATTCCTCTCTCATCTGTTAGGAGAAGTGATATGAAATGTAGATTGCGGTGCCAGCCTGCTGGGACATTGGGTTTCTAATGAAATATGAAATTTTGAGCTATCTGGCTGTATTTCCAATGGCATGGAGCCAGACTCCCGAATTATCTTGTCACCGGGACATTCCTAAGGTAGAATATTGAACCTGGTGTTCATTTCAGGCAGCTGCAACCTATCAGCACATTTTACCTGCATGCCAAGAATAACTTCACTCCGATGTCTGCGCCGCTCGCTGTTCTTTATTCCACTGACAGCAGACAATTATACATAGTAAACACCAGTCCAATTTGTTAGCACGTAAGTACAACCGTGGCTACCCTATGGTCTGTCCCCCACCCTAACCTCAACCCCTACTCATACAAACATCACAGCAGATTTATGAAGATTGGCGTTTTTATCACCAGTCTTCATATCCCCTACACTAATGGAGGATGCGCCTCATTTTTGCGGAGACATAAATCAGTCAACCCTCCACCAGATGGTATGACATGGGATAACATAAAGATAAATCTGGCTGGACTGGTGGTCCGCCCATACCAAGCCCCTGACGCTAGGTTCACACTAGCATTGGGGTTTCCATTCTTCGGGATCCGAAAAACGGAAACCCAATCTGTTTAAAAACAGTTAACCGCGGACGCCCACAGACCCTATAGACCAGGGGTAGGGAACCTTCGGCTCTCCAGCTACTGTGAAACTACAACTCCCATCATACTCCATTCACTTCCTTGGGAGTTCCAAGAACAGCAGAGTAAGTATGCATGCTGGGAGTTGTAGTTTTGCAACAGCTGGAGAGTCGTACGTTCTCTACCCCTGCTATAGACTATAATGCTTGCAGAACTTTTCTCTCCGAATTTTTCAAGTAGAATGGGAGACAGAATCCCCAAATGATCACACAGTGCTAGTGTGACGTAGACTTAACCGGAGAGGATGGCGAAAAAGTGAGAAAGGTGTAAATACTAGAGATGAACGAGTACTGTTCGGATCAGCCGATCCGAACAGCACGCTTGCATAGAAATGAATGGACGTAGCCGGCACGCGGGGGGTTAAGCAGCTGGCCGCCGTCAAAGCGGAAGTACCAGGTGCATCCATTCATTTCTATGGAGCGTGCTGTTCGGATCGGCTGATCCGAACAGTACTCGCTCATCTCTAGTAAATACCCTGTCAGGGAATTATGGGTTAAAGGGATCCTACCATTAAAACTCATTTTTTTTTGTCCCTAACACGTAGGAATAGCCTTTATAAAGGCTATTCTTCGCCTACCTTTAGATGTCTTCTCTGCGCCACCGTTCGGTAGAAATCCGGGTTTTCGTCTGCATGCAAACGAGTTCTCTCACAGCACTGGGGGCGCCCCCAATGCTGCGAGAGAAATCTCCAGTGCCGCCTCCATCTTCTTCAGGAACGGCCTCTCTGCGCGTCTTCTTCCAGAGCTGGGCTCAAACTTTTAGGCCTCGCGCAGAGCAGACTGCGCATGCCCGTGGCCACAAGAAAAATGGCCGCTTACACAGTAAGTGGCCATTTTCTTGTGGTCTGTGGGAATGCGCAGTCGACTTGTCCCAAAGCCTAGAAGTTTGAACCCAGCTCTGAAGAAGACGCGCAGAGAGGCCGTTCCTGAAGAAGATGGAGGCGGCGCTGGAGATTCCTCTCGCAGCATTGGGGACGCCCCCAGTGCTGTGAGAGAACTTATTTGCATACAGACGAAAACTGGGATTTCTACCGAATGGCGGCGCAGAGAAGACATCTAAAGGTAGGAGAAGAATATCCTTTCTTAAGGCTATACCTATGTGTGAGCGAGAAAAAATTTTATTCAATGGTAGAATCCCTTTAACAATTTTAAGGCTGGGTTCACACCACTGTTCATACACTGTTCAGAGTTTCCGTTCCTGAATCCACATGAAATGTGAAGAAAAAAGTCTTACAAGCATGACTTTTCTCTCCACATTTTTCGAGCTGAAACCCAGCATACCCCATTATAGTCTATGGGGTCTGCGGGTTTCTGTGGGTAACCTCTTTATATTAAGATTAGGTTTCCGTTTTCTCAAGTTCCCAAGCAGACTATAAGAACGGAAAGACGAAAGCTACTGTGAACCTGGTGTAAAAAAGTCAAAAAGTGCTATATATCATCAAATAATCTGTCCGAACACGAAACATTGATCCATCCTATAAGAGTTCGGGCTGCTCCTTGGAACTACAATATTGGGCTACCAATCTGCCCACACTCTCTGTTCATCCAACTCAAATCCATCATACTCTGTACTAGAGGTGTATTCTATCCTAAGCATTGCTTTTAGGGGAATACCTCTCTGATATACAAGAAGGCCAAAAACACACGGCCAAACATGAAGGCCATGGGGGTTCCAATTTTTTAATGAAAGACACATGGACGGCACTCGGATGGCATCTAAGTGCCTTCCATGTTAAACCAGTTTCAATGGGGGTTCCATTCCATTTTCACAGAGTTGAATGGGGTCTCCAACCGGAACGCCATCCGAATGCTCACGTGGTCTTGTGCATGAGACTTTCGAACTGGCTTTCGAGAATTATTTCCATTCATATTCATGGAAAACATGTCACCGCCACCTCCGCTCTGTGCGTGTGAGGGCTGAACTTAATTTTAGGAAAAAAAAATTGACTTATTTATTTGAAATTAAAAAAAAAAAAAAAAGTACAAACATGTTATTTTTCGTAAATGTCCCTCTTTCATAGGGCAGACCCATATTTTTCACCAAATTCCACAAAGTTTAGGTAGAGCAGATCATTAGCAGGATTCAGGTTTTGGGATGTTCTTTCACGGTGTAATTGGATGTAATTGTAAGACGGTTGTTTACGGCTAACATGTTGGGAGTAGACTAGTGATTTTGCAGCTACAATTTTCCAATTTTCCTCACTAGGAAATTGCTCATATATTTTGTACAACATCTATTCAGTCTTAATTGAGCAGAGATTTTGCAGCTGCTTTAGGAGAATTGCTTGTATGATTCTGCAAGGAATATCCACAGCGGTTCCAATTATTCGCAACCCAGAATTGGATATTGTATTGTAAGGTTTAGGCCAAGGTTACCCACCGATTGCGGTCCAAATCACGAGCAGAAGATAGAAACTTCCAAAAAGTATTTCATTGAATGTTTAGGGTCAGGGGATAATAACACTCCTTGAGGAGTGGGCACCTTTGCAGGCGTATGGAGACTTACAAAGCCATTTTCGCTCCACTAGGGGATTATGGGGAATATACAAATCTGTTTCCCAGGATGTATTTAGGAAACCAGTGCCTCTGTACGCTGCCTCTTAGGACAGTCCCCTTAACAGCATGTATGACTTTTTCAATAAGCCTAATGACATGATGCGGGATTATTGTCAAACCAGTATATTCATTCCAGAAGGAACGGAATGCCAACTGTGGACAGCGCTGTTTCTATCCGGTTGGATCTCATCAGCACAGTGTAGGGAAACTGGCACCATGGTTTTTGGCTGTGTTATGAACCATGTCACTCTACTGTTACAGCTCAGTTGTTACTTAAATGAGATTAAAGGGATTCTACCATTAAAAAACTTTTTTCTGTGGCTAACACGTCGGAATAGTCTTTAGAAAGGCTATTCGTCTCTTACCTTTAGATGGGATCTCCGCCGCGCCGTTCCTTAGTAATACCATTTTTTACCGGTATGTAAATTAGTTGTCTGGCAGCGATGGGGGCGGGCCCCAGTGCTGAAAATGCGATGAGGGCGTCCCCACCGCTGCCCGAGAACAGGATCCTGCGCCGCCTCTGTCTTCTGCTGCATCCTCCCCTTCTTTCTTCAGCAGCGTCACCTCTGTCGGCTCTTACACTAGTAGAGCCAACTGCACATGCGCGGCCATAGTTCCAAGGCCGCAATTGCGAGCAAGCGCAGTTGGCTCTACTAGTGTAAGAGCCGACAGAGGTGACGCTGCTGAAGAAAGAAGGGGAGGATCCAGCAGAAGACAGAGGCGGCGCAGGATCCTGTTCTTGGGCAGCGGTGGGGACGCCCTCATCGCATTTACAGCGCTGGGGCCCGCCCCCATCGGTACCAGAGAACTAATTTACATACCGATAAAAAACGGTATTACTAAGGAACGGCGCGGCGGAGATCCCATCTAAAGGTAGGAGACGAATAGCCTTTCTAAAGACTATTCCGACGTGTTAGCCACAGAAAAAAAGTTTTTAATGGTAGAATCCCTTTAAATGTGCCATTACAAAATGACCTGTTTTATTATAAACCAAGTTTTTCTGTTTTTTGAGAATTTTTGGTGATGTTTTTAAAATGATAAATGTTAAAGAAGTACAATTTCATTCTGGCCACTAAGCCTAATAATAGACTGAAACTTTCCAATGTCATTTTCTGACCGATGGTAATAATGTAATGTAATGGTAGTGTGAATGCAGCAGTCACTTTGTCTACGTCACAGACAAGGTTACAATAAAAGGTAACCCCTCTATAGATACACCACTGACACATCATTTCATCTACTACCGACAATACAAGCTGTCGGGCACAGTTTTTTTTCCTCTTTCCTAATTCAGAATATATGCATGCTCAGTTAAGCTGAGTGTGCATGTGTATGGGACAGTCTAGTGGGATAGCTATACAGATAACCTCTATCTAATGTGAATGGCGAGCTTTAGTCCTTACAAAACTTTACACAACTTCGCTGAACTTGAGAGATCTTATAATAGACTCGTTATTGAGTCTTCAAATTTGGCTTCACTTTGGAAATCCAGAGAATCTTTTCATTTTCAGTGGTTCACATGTATTTTTATCTGCGGGCGTCCTACTTATGTCATATGTTACATGTGCACGATGCTTGATTTATTTTGGTAGAATGGAAAGTTATTTTCACTTTAGAAAGAAATTACTTTAGAGTTTTTAACTTTTACTTGTGCAGTAGAACTATCACCAGGACTTGAAGAATTGAAGGATTGTTCTTGTGTCGAAAACCTTCAAATACCCTGTCAGGGAATTATGGGTTAAAGGGTTCCTATCATTAAAACTCGATTTTTTTTGTCCGTAAAACGTAGGAATAGACTTAAGACAGGCTATTCTTCTCCTACCTTTGGATGTCTTCTCCGTGCCGCCGATCGGGATATAATCCAGTTCTCGTTGGTATGCAAATGAGTTCTCTTGCAGCACTGGGGGCGTTTCCAATGCTGTGAGAGAACTCTCCAGTGCCGCCTCCATCTTCTTCAGGCGCGGACTCTCTCCACGGCTTCTTCCGGCACTGGCTTCAAACTTATAGGTTACCGCTGCTTACCCTGGTACCCTGCCTGCTATACCAAACACAATACGCTATACCATAAATATAAATGCTTACATACATATGCATATATCGTATATACTCGAGTATAAGCCGACCCGAATATAAGCCGAGGCCCCTAATTTTACCACAGAAAACTGGGAAAACTTATCGACTCGAGTATAAGCCGAGGGGGGGAAATGCAGCAGCTACTGGAAAATTTCAAAAATTAAATTGGTCGGAGTTTTTGAGTGCAGTAGGTGCTGGGGAAGGGGAGGGGGTGTTTTGGTTGTCTGTCTGCCCCTTCCCTGAGCTTGAGGACTGGGTTTTTTTTCCCCCACTTGG
Source organism: Leptodactylus fuscus (assembly GCF_031893055.1). Classification (NCBI taxonomy): domain Eukaryota; kingdom Metazoa; phylum Chordata; class Amphibia; order Anura; family Leptodactylidae; genus Leptodactylus; species Leptodactylus fuscus. Next base: position 34,279,970 of record NC_134268.1, read on the forward strand.
AATTCATCCTGGCTGAATATAGGGTATTTAGGATTGAGTGATTTAGAACTTTTATTTACTTTATTTTTTTATTATATTTTTTTTAAAGCTTCTTTTTTTCCCCCACTATTTTATGGGAGATTCTATACATTACTATTGTGGCTGGTCATAGACACCCCCTCCAAAAAAAAAAAAATATTATATATATATATATATATATATATATATATATATATATATATTTTATTTTTTTTATTTTTTTTTTTTTTTTTGCTTGACTCAAGTATAAGCCGAGTGGGGCTTTTTCAGCACAAAAACTGTGCTGAAAAATTCGGCTTATACTCGAGTATATACGGTATACAATTTTGCACTGCTTGGTGCGAACTACATAACATGAGTGCAATATAAGTGCTATATAGTACATGACACCCAGTGGTTTACTATGATATCCAATGCACAGTTGTGGAATTATTTATATGCAATGATTCTTATTTCTCTCTACTTATCCATTTTTGCATAGTTATCCAGCTTGTTACACAGTGATCCGGGAGCAGTTATATTATTAGATTTGTCTTTGAGGACTGGATGACAAGGAGTTCTAGTAGTGTCAGAATTGGATGTCACCCAGCCTTCCCAGAGACAGATATAGCCAGACAAAAGACACAATTATTCAGCACCTTCTAAGAATGGGAAGTAAGTGGGCAGGTGCAAATCTGCTGTGACTGCACGCAACAAATACAAAGATGTAGCGGAACGCTAAGATATATGCAAACTTGTCATATTGTTATTCTTTTACATTTCCTTACTGTAAGGCTGTGTGCACACTACTATAGTCCGTCACCTTCATCAGTCATAGGATGGGAGCAGCAGACTTAGATGGCGATAGAGTCGCCGGTGTAGATGGAGCCCCCTCCTGTTCCCTTCCCTCTAATGTAAAATACAATACAGAAGTTTTTGTTACTTTTCTGACATAACTGCAGGTCTTTTTCTTGTGTTATAAAAGTAAACAAACATGATGGAAGAAAGGCTTTGTCGTATTTTTTTACATTACAGTCCATGGGAACAATTGCCAGTAAGTAACTTTACTACCATTAATGTCCGTTTTTCTCTTCCTATGACAGATAACAGCAACGTAAATTTATCGCAGTCGTGTGAATGTAGTCTAACGATTTGAAATAAAGGGACAATTTTCAGCTGAAAAGTTATTCCCAGAGAAGCATACATGGCCTTTTCGGAGTCACCTTCACCAGCTCCACCAACTCTGACTCTTTACATTATTTAATAGGTGTGTTTCCACTGATTCCGACACAGTTGGAATTTTTTCTCTAGCCCCTAGCGTTCCCAAGCAATCACTGTTTTAGTTTCAGCACCCTATAAGATAATTTGGCATGCTGCTGTCGGGTGGGCGGTCCTAGACTTTTTGTTCTAGCCTAGGACTGCCCACCCAAGTCAAGGAGCCTGTTGGGTGCTGAAACTAAGTACACTTATTGCTCTGAAATGGTGGAGGCTAGAGAAAAAATTCCAACTGTGCCAGAATCAGTGGAGCTGTGCCTTTTAGAGAACTGGAGTTGTTAACAGTGGTGAAAGGTCCACTTTAACTCTTCTTACATCTATATCGCTGTCTTTGCAAGGAGACAGAATGCACGGACATAAGTCCTGCATGTAGTACTTTATGTCTGTGCAAAAAAAAAAAACGGTTTCCAGGTGGAGAGACCGCATACGGACACCGGTGGTCACCTTTAAAAACCCATTCAAATGAATGGGCTTTAAAGCTGACCGCCGGCAAGCCATCCCCTCCCTATCCAGTTTTCCCAGGGTTTATGACGGAAACCCCGGGGTGGACAGCGGTGGTAGTATGAAACTAACCTTAATCCTCCAGAAATAGATTGACAACTGAATCTTGCCCTTCTCTGTGGAATGGTTATAGTCTGACCCTATCAGCAATGATTGCCAATAAACTAAGGCCAGGGTCACATTTGGGTTTCCGTTTGGAAAGTCCACTTGGGGACGCCCAAAATGGAAACCTATTCACCTAAAAAAGTGGTTAACTAAGAAAACCCACGGACCCCATAGATTATAATGGGGTTCTTGTGGTTTCCGCTCGATTTACGCATGAGAAATGCAAAGAGAAAAGTGCTGCTTACAGAACTTTCTCTCCACATATTTCATGTGGATAGGGGAACAGAATGGTCCAAATGCTGATTTGAACTGGACCTAAAAGAAATGCTCCAGAATTATGGTATAATTTGTACCAAAATAATCGGTCATGCATGCTTTATGCCACTTTTCTATGTGTTTTAGACACTTTCGACTGTGCTGTTTGTGTAGAGGTCACCTCTGGGGCCTGTGATTGGCTCCGTGGTCACCTGGCACAGACTGGACATCAGTGTTGATGTTGGTGGGGTACCTATATACAGAAATTGCAGCTGCCGCCACTGGAGACAGAGACAAGGGGGAGGCGAGTAAAGGTTTTATATGTTCAAGGCAACCCTATTAACCGGTTAAACATTAAAAAAAGTCAGATCAGCCCTTTAAAGACCCTAGAATTATATCGTTTAAGACCTTTTGATCCTAGTTCTATCCCAGGATCTTAGCTACGAAATTGTCATTTTCCCGTATTTTCTATTCGTGATCTGTCATCAGAGATAAGTCGATCAGAGCGCAGCCCCGGACTCTCCTGCACCTAGAACAAATGTAGAAATTTTTTTGCACTCTCAGGCATTAAATTAACATAGTGAAGTCACGGTCCCTCCAGAAAGCATATTTCCATGTAACAAACCAGCCAAATCACGACAGCTCTGGCTGACAGATCTTATAACATAAATCACTACCAACTGTAAATAGAAACTAGCAGGCGTAAATCTCACTGGAGACCCGGCGGCAGAACGCTGCGGCTTGTATAACAGGTGAGAAATTGAAACAGAGATGCATTTCCCAGTCTGCCTTGTGAATGTAATGAACGGAGAGGCGCTTGTGTTATCCCTCTAAGGGCGGCCGCCGCTTCGCCGAGCACAAAGGACTCGAATTATGTAAAAAGAAAAACGAGCCCCGAATTTAAGCCCATATTCCCCGTACGTCCTCTTGGCAGATACTCGCACCTTTATATGGCACTTTTACTGGAAATCAAATTAATCCTTATTGTCTTTGAAGCTTATCGTATTATATGTGATCCTCAGGCTTTAACCCTTGATGGCCGCAATACGTCTTGTCTGGGTAAGCTTTCTTGTAGTCTGATTTAATTTTACAGAACATAATGTAAATAATTGGACCCCTCTCCTATAAAGGTGTATTGGATTTTGGGGGGAGGGATATCCTACTAATATTATAAATATGAAAGTTTGTATGTTCGTGTTTGTTACTCAATCATGCAGAAACGGCTGAACAAATTTGGATGAAGTTTGGCACAAAGTTTGTAACCGCGATTGACACATAGGCTACTTTTTATCCTGGTAAATGACACGGCTTCACAACTGTTATGAATTTATGTGCATATACTATATTACACTGCTCTTGCCGGCAGCACTATCTAATCTGCTCCAGAGCTGACACACTGGATGGGAAAACACCTTTAATCCAAATAAGCAGGTTACCAATTTTTAACACACTGGGTATAGAAAATATAATTTGTTGCAAAATTCTAAAACCACGAGAGCTATGAAGGTAGCCAGAAGTCAACAGACTTCTCCTCAAGTGGAGTTCAGGAGGATTGAGCAAGCTAGGCGTGAAGTGGCTCTTAGAGCAGCCGAAACGCTGGAGCAGGCGGATCATCAACGCCTCTACTACACGCTCATTATATGGCATCTCAGTGAGCTGCTGAGATGCCGGAACAATCACAGGCACAATGCGAGGAACAAGTTCAGCGGCAGGCCAGCTTTGAGAGCTGCCGGAGTCAGTGGATCATCGACGACAACAACACGCTTATTTGCCGCAGCAATCACAGGCACGGTGCGAGGAACAAGTTCAGCAGCAGGACAGCTTGAGAACTGCCGAAGCGCCGAAGCAGGCAAACCATTGATGGCAGCAATTTGATGACTATAGGAGGATCATTGATGCCAACAACACACAGACAAAGTTGCTGGCAGAGACTAGAAAAGTATAAAAGGAAAAATTTAAATTAGCAATACCAATGTAGTGGTCCCTTAGTTACAATGGCCTCGGGATATGATATTTTCTACATACACTGTAACTTGAGACAAGACTCGCCATACAATGCTTGGCTGTAGGGTCCAACAAATCATCATGGTCATTTTATTTTCCGTGCACTATAGGACTCACATAGAGCTTAAAGGGGTTGCCCACTTTCAGACCAATATTGACAAACAAATCCTACTAATATTATAAATGTGAAAGTTTGTGTGTTTGGATGTTTGTGAGTTTGGATGTTTGTTCCTCAATCACGCTAAAACGCCTGGACGGATTTGCGTGCAATTTTCCACAAACATAGTTTTCCCTTAGGATTGAGTCACAGGCTACTTTTGGTGCCACTAAACAACATGGCTTCCTAGCAGGAGACTCACAAAAGCAGGACTCCTAGCCCCAGCTATAGACTCACACACACTGCCTGGCATTTCCTGCCTCAACCTGCCTGCACACTCCTTACTGTCACCTCAGGAGTAGCCCTCACTCAACTCACATTTACATATAGATTTCCACTATACATACACAATACAACACATTACATGTATCTCCTATCACTGCTATATACAGTACCTGATACATATATACTGCTGTACACAGGCTGTATATACTATATAATTACATGTATTACCTATCACTGCTATATACAGTACCTGATACATATATACTCCTGTACACAGGCTGTATATACTATATAATTACATGTATCTCCTATCACTGCTATATACAGTGCCTGATACATATATACTCCTGTACACAGACTGTATATACTATATATTACATGTATCTCCTATCACTGCTATATACAGTACCTGATACATATATACTCCTGTACACAGGCTGTATATACTATATACTACATGTATTACCTATCACTGCTATATACAGTACCTGATACATATATACTCCTGTACACAGGCTGTATATACTATATATTACATGTATATCCTATCACTGCTATATACAGTACCTGATACATATATACTCCTGTACACAGGCTGTATATACTATATATTACATGTATTACCTATCACTGCTATATACAGTACCTGATACATATATACTCCTGTACACAGGCTGTATATACTATATATTACATGTATCTCCTATCACTGCTATATACAGTACCTGATACATATATACTCCTGTACAAAGGCTGTATAACACATCACATTGTCTGTATCACAACATACACAATATAACACATCAAATCACATTTGCTAGCCCACCAAACTTTTTAAAGCACTTTTACAGTTTCACACGTCTGTGTCCGCCCAATACTCAACTCACCGCAGACGAAGTCGCGGGTAAAAGCTAGTGTACAATAAAAAGATAATGGTCCATGCTCATCACATGACCATGGACTGTAAATCACATGACCATGGACCGTAAATCACATGACCATGGTCAGAGTTTTATCCTCTAGAAGTAACCGAATGAATGACAGCAAGCCGAAATCTAGAAAACCGCGAGGAATTGATACAGAAAGTATATTGGAAAATTGTATATCTTTCTATTATACATTTGTATGTCAATATTAGTCTGAAAGTGGCCAACCCCTTTAATTCATTGCCTACCACACTGAACTGGTTGTTCCCGCCATCTTGGAGAACTAAGCACAGATCTTCTGTGGATGTAGGCTTTCTCCAATCCTTCTGTCTCTTCATGTCATCCCGGACAGACTGGATGATGATGAGATCAGGGCTCTATGTGTGGGGGCCATAGCATCACTTCCATGACTATTCATCCAAAGGGCAAAGGTCACACCAAATATTGATGGCACTTACATTTCTCCATTGTTCATGCACTTTGTTTTAATTAACAAAAAAATAAACTGTATATACTGTGCAGCATTTTTTCCACACCTGCCTAAAACTTTTGTACAGTACTGTACAATAAAACCTGTCTTAGTAGAGTGGATACAAGAGGGCACATGACGGAAGATTTCACTTTCATGTATGCAGCAGTCTTATTATACATTGTATGAGCTGTTCTGGGCTGCACTTTTATTCACATACAGACCCTGGCATGTATTATAGACATCTGACCTCTCCTTTTGGCTGTACATATTGTGACTGCAGGGGTTAATTATTACTGGACCTCATTCCTGCCGTGAGGGTAGGCGAGAAAAGTGAAATATAAAGCAACTGTATCAGACGGACTAGAGATATTGTTCACATCTGATCACAGCTACAAAAGAGGAGGAAGAGAGGCGTTCACAAAATAAAATGGCAACCAGGGTATGTATGGTAGACGGCGACTACTCATACGCACACCGTGAATCTTAACACTTGCCTTCTAAGAGGACATAAACGGTTCTCTTTAAGGCCATCCACAACGTCCACGTGCCGTCTGTGCACCGACTGTCCCGTTCAATCACAGCCGGTAGCCCACACAAGGGGCCTAATGGACAATGGAAACTATTCCTCAAAAATTAACCTGTCCTATATTTTTCTCTTTCGATGGTTAAAGAAACGGGTACATGAATTTATGGGTTTTAACATGGCTGATTGCCATTCAAAAAAATGGAAGTGACTGAACTCAAACTATACAAAGATAACTGGGAAACCAACAGAAATATGCTATATTAACAAATAATGGGCAAACTAAAGATATATTTCTAGAGGCTAGCCAGCCAGGAACTGATTCCTGAACAACCTGCCCATGATCTGCTGCTCCCTGATTAATTAGATGCCAGATAGTTGCATGGCAGCCATCCCAACCAGAAGATGATGACACAACAGGAGAGTTTTAGTTGATTGTTACAATATGTGCTGGATTTGTCCACGGGTCATGTCCCTAATATATTCCAAGTGGATTTTATTTTTTTTCTAATGTTCTAGTCTCCTCTACATCTCCAATGGTTTCGCACCACTTAGAGATAAGATCCATCCAGATATTTCTTGAGCGAGGTCACCACCCACAGGTCCCTCATCTCACAAATTAAGAGCCTCTTGAGTGTTTTCGGGCCATTCTTAGCTATCCACATCTGTTCATCGTTCTTAACTTAGTAGTAATATTGACAGATTGACATTGTGCCAGCAGAAATAAAAATTCAGAATGCTATTAATACGGTCCAACCACAAATCACTCCTGGTCTCTAGAGGACTGTGCACTTGGGTGAGGGGGCAGATTGTCTCAAAATAGTTTATTCACGCCACGGCAGTATAGACTGTAGAAAAGTACAGATATTTCAGTAGAGATTGTGCTATTCCTGCCTTCTGTTCTGGTTGAGCCAGTGACATCTTATGAGGTACCACAATGCATAGGGGCATTATCCCTGAGGAAGAAAGACCGATCTTTCGAAACATCTAGGAACTTATTGCGATATGCGATTCTTTGGCGATGCAGTGAATGGATACAATGGTTCATCGTATCAGAGATATCCCACCAGCTAGGGCAACCTCATGATCCTAGTAAATTATCTACAAGTGGATAACCAGTATCTTGTAGCCAAACTGGTTATGTAGACTTGATGTTAAGAAAGTGGAAACCTTCAAAGTGGATCGGAGCTCATGGAGGAGGAAAGATTTAGACATAGATTGACTTAGAAGGCTTGATAAATCTATCTAGAAGTTGAGGAACTTGCCATTATTGGGCCAAAAATAGCTTAGGATTGGAGCTGAACCAAAATAAGATATTTATTAAAGGGGTTGTCCCATCACAAGGATCCTATCTATACTGCTTGTTAATGTGGATGTAAGACTTTTCCTAAATACACTACTTCAGCAAAACTGCTTTGTTTGTCCACTATCTTACTTTATTCAATTCATTGTGGCCACAGCCCTGACTTATCTGCTCATGAGTCAAGTGATGTATCTGCTACTCTCAGGGGGAGGGAGGAGGGGCTGAGTGCAGGGAGCGAGCCTGTGTTTCTAGCTATTCCTGTGTCTGCACCACGTGACCTAGCTCCCTGTTAACAGATAGAGGAGAGGAGCTGCTTTCATTTCTTCTGTTCTCCCAGTTATCAGGCTAGCTAATTCAGTTGTGTTCATTATGGCAGAGACAGGGAGTCTCTGTATGTAACCCAGAATGGAGTTGCTGCTGCCTGTACTTCATAGTCCAATGTGGGCGGGCGGAGCTACACACTAATTTGGGGGCGGAGCTAAATGACAGGTTGCATGTGAAACCCCGCCCACCAAATAATGCAAGAAACCAGGAAGAAAGATGATTTTACAGCAGTAAAGACTGGTGAGTATGCGACGTGGGAATACCCCTTTAAAGATACCCACCAGAGTTAGATGCAGTTTACACAGAAAACGTGAAGAGGAGTTTAAGGTGGTCTTAAGATTCCTCTCCTGTGAATCCAGACGTGGAAGGCTGAAACAGAGCCTTGGCTTTCCACTGTGGGTTAGCCTCAGACACAATGGGACTATTTAGCTGAGGTCTCACAGAGGGTTCCGCAGCAAAATCGAGCAAAAACACCAGTCTTAGTAATACTGCCCCCTTCTCTAAATAGGAACAATGATTTTTTATTTTTTGGGGGTGTTTTGTTTGCACCCCGTGTGTATGTTCAGTAGATTACATTGCTGTACATATCACAGCCTTTGACCAAGCAGCTCCTATGGGGCTTTTCCCATGCCCAATGCTACTAGCAAGAACCCATGTGCGGCTCAAGAGGACCTGCAAGTAAGAGGTGAAGAATTGCCCAAGAGTTAGCAAAAGTGCTTTCAAGCAGAACAAAATCCAGGCACCTTTTCTTGAGGAACAGCCTGGTACCATAAAGAGGCCCATCGGTACAGCCGTCTCTCTTCCATATCTACCTTCATGACATGGAAGACAGGAGTGAACTAAGTCGTATCCTGAAACCAATGTGAAGGAAGTTCAGTTGTACTGCATAGATTTTTTTTTTAATGTAGAATAGAATTTAGGACGAGGATTATATATAAAGGATAGTATGGAAAGAGTTAAAATTCTAATAAGCAACTACCCCGTTCATTGTCCTTATTTATGTGATTGAAAGCCATCCCTTCAATGTGAATATGATAATTTTATAATGGGGCCGGAGATGATTCTCATTATTTGATTATTATTTTTCTTGCTGAGATTGCTGGTGATATATACCGTAATATTTAATCCAGTATATTATCTCTGCTTGTAACAGATCGCTCGGAATATTCTAACCTAATACATCTGTCATTTCTAGCTTGTCATAGAACGCCAGCAAGGATTTGTCTTATTAGGAAACCCCCATTACATTAGCTTCCCAATAGAGTCTCATCTACATCTTTACGGTACTGCGGAAGACCCCAACAACGGAAAGGTCGCTGGCTTCTATTAGCCAAAAACACAATATTTTTTTGCACCTTCTGATCTGTCTTCGTACTATGCTGCCCTGCTATCTTTGCAGATCTCTCCAGTTTGGTAGCCTAAATGGCAATTTACCTAGCACATGGCTACAGGGCCATCTTCACATGAATGGATTTGGATCAGATGATATGGATCGGATGTTCTCAGTAAATTCCCATACTGAACCCCAAACCAAGACTTCCCAGCATTACAGTAATCTCTAATGCAAGGACTATCTACTTTCCCGAGGCCTTACTGTCCTAAAGTGTCATTGTGCTTTAAGTATGGCAGCGGAAAGCAAGGACTCCTGGCAACATCGGTAACTATAATGCAAGTAGTTAGGATCCCGCCTCAGGGTTTGGTCCAGTAAATAACAAAATCCAAACTATATCTCCCGGACCAAATCCATTTAAGTGAAACGGCCTAATAATGTTACTTCATGAATCAATGGTCAGGCAAGACTCCTCCAGTCCACCAAGACTGTCACTGGTCACACTCTTTAGTGGTCACGTGTGGCTGGTACTTCCGCCAGTACAGGATCGAGAAGACCAGACCGTGAAGGGAGGCATCGGACACTTTGGGAAACTGAGCATGAATTTTATTTTTCAATGCCCTTGGCTGATTTACATCTTAAATGGGTTGTCCATTTTTGCCTGGAAAACCCCTTCAATGTTAAAGTGGTCACTTATCTTCTATCCATAGGAAAGCGCTGGTGCTGAACTTGGCACATATACATACTGATGCTCCATTCTTAAGGAGACTTTCAGTCCCCCCATCTTCCTGATCACTGGGGGACCCAGCCAAAGGCCTCCAGCAATCAGATAGGGGAAGGGTGTCTACAATGGCACAAACCCTTTAAGAGGATGCTTTATATTTAGGGAAGCAAAAAAGAAGAGAGGCGCCGAGCCGACCTTGGTGTAGTATTTTTTGAATCAAAAAGTCAGGGTAAGCAGAAACAAATGGCCGCTCACCTGGTGGGGTTGTGTGAGACACAACCACCTCTATATTGTATAGAAATGGATGGCACAGGTAAACGTGGGCGGCAGCTGGATATACGTCTGGGAGACATCAAGGCAACGATATTGGGGGTGGACCCTCTCACTCGAGGGGAGATCAGAAGAACCGCGCCTGCCCGGGCAAATCAACAAACTTTATTTTCACAACGCGTTTCCAGCCTATCTTGCTCTTTCTCAAGTGCATACAGATAACCTTCCCACCCATCATCCACCGTTATATTTAGGGAAATCATTACTGTAACCGGTTTTAATGCTTAGATAGCAAATTTATCCAGACAATTCTACAAAGGGTGATTCAGTCGCAACGATTACCCAATGAGGCAAATCTTTTATATTTTACAAGTCTGGTTATTTTTAGATGCAGTGTTACCTAAATCACACAATATAATACTATTTTTTTTGAAATTCTAAATTTCTAAATTCTAAAATTGTAATTCTAAAAATTTGTAACTTTTTAAAAAATTTTAAAATATTTTTTAAGGATGGCTCACACCATAGATTGCAGTACTACACAGGCAGGCCTCAGTAGTTACGTATACTATGGCAGGCCTGGGAAACGGCTCCTGTTCTCTTGATGTGTGGGAGACCTTGACATCTGAGGGGTTAAGTGCCCGCGATCAGGGATGTCTCCGATCATAATTACTGCTACTGGTTTCTGGCTATGTAAAACAGCAGAGACCCTGCCTCTCAGTTCTTGAGCGGGCGCCATGTTTAAATGTAGAATTTTCTTGCGACGGTCTCTGTACCCACCGGGGCTTCCAATGTGATTTCCCGGTCTCAAATTTCCAATTAGTGTAATATTTGGTGCTTTCTGTTGCAGGTATAACAGCAGAAGTGATCGTGGTGTCTTCTTTTGATGAACTGCATAGAAGAGCAGCGGAGGCCAAGGGCAAGATTGTAGTCTACAACCAGCCGTTCATCACTTATGGGGAGACTGTACTGTATAGGGCTCGGGGAGCCTCGGAAGCGGCTAAAGTGGGGGCTGTGGCCTCTCTAATCAGATCCATAGCATCATTCTCCATTAACAGGTAAGACTCGTATTCTAACCCCAATAAACATCTGAATCTGACTCCATCCAATTACAATATGTAATACTGAGCTTTTTTCTGGATTTTTCTTATATTACACATGATCTATCTAGAGAATATGTGCACCCTCAAACTGATTCTGCGACTCTCTGTAAGGCTATGTTCACATCTAGGTTGGAGTCCCAATGTGCCTTGAAAATCGCTGGGCGAAAAAGTATAACTTTTTTTCTGGTGGTTTCAGTTTAAAAGAACGGCCGGACACCCAAATATGCAAAAATATCTACATTTCTGTTTTCTTTCTGTCAAGCTGGGGCTGAGTACATTAATGAGAAATAAAATGAACTTTTTTGCTTTTAGCAAATGGCTACAATGAAACAAAGAGAGAAAAAGTTGAAGCAAAGTTTAACATGACACTGACTCATTAATACTGTGGCACAGAATGTTGACCTGACTTTCAGTCTTTTTAATTACTTTTTTTTTGTCTTTTGTGATAAGATGATATGTTGCAGTATGTTTTCTACATCTGCTGATTTGCCGAAACACTGCCCCTGTCTCTTCCTCTCTTTTTCTAGCGTTGTGATAACAGTAGTTAGAAGGACAGGTTGCAAATGGCAAATTAGAGGGGAAATTGGACATCCAAGCTTTCAGGAAGGGCAGATCACACAGGCTGCACTCAGTGGTGTAACTAGGAATGGCGGGGCCCTGTGGCGAACTTTTGACATGGCACCCCCTGACCGACGCCGAAGACCCCAATCGACTGATCCCCCGCATTCCTCTATTATGCCCCATAGTAGCCTCTGCACACAGTATTATGCCCCCATAGTGGCTCCTGCACACAGTATTATGCCCCATAGTGGCCCCTGCCCACAGTATTATGCCCCATAGTGGCCCCTGCACACAATATTATGCCCCATAGTGGCCCATAGTGGAGATCGCTGCCCAATACGTGTCCAGCTGTCACCAAACAAGAGGAAGATGAAACTCCACCGACTGCACACAGTATTATCCCCCATAGTGGCTCCTGCACACAGTATTATCCCCCATAGTGGCTCCTGCACACAGTATTATCCCCCATAGTGGCTCCTGCACACAGTATTATGTCCCATAGTGGCCCCTGCACATGGTATTATCCCCCATAGTGCCCCTGCACACGGTATTATGCCCCATAGAGGCCCCTTAACACAGTATTATCCCCCATAGTGGCCCCTGCACACAGTATTCTGCCCCATAGAGGCCCCTTAACATAGTATTATCCCCCATAGTGGCCCCTGCACACAGTATTATGCCCCATAGAGGCCCCTTAACACAGTATTATCCCCAATAGTGGCCCCTGCACACAGTATTATGCCCCACTGTGGATACCCGTGAACAATTATTATAGTCTGGGGACTTTTCAGACCCCAGAGTATAATAATTGGAGACTGAGGAGGGATACCAACATAGAAAACACTGTTACTTACCTCTCCCTGGCTCCGCTGTACTCCTCAGTGGTGTGTGCCATCTTCAATGATGTCCGGGACGTCACATGACCCTGGACATCTCCTGGGCCTCCGATCATTATACTTGAGGGGTCTGAAAAGACCCCCAAGTATAATAATAGTGTTTGTGGGGTCTACAGCGCCACTTACCGATCCCGACCACTGCCAGCATCGGTAAGTAAATAGTAACTCCAGCCTGTAGTGGCTGTTGCCGGTTCCCTAGTGTCCTGGCTTCTGTGGCAGCCACTACCCCGGTAGTTACGCCCCGGGCTGCACTGTATCTTATAGTAAATTTAGCAGAAAGCAAGCATGAAGCCTCTCTGAAGGGATTGGATCACATAGGCTGTGTATGTATGTAGAGTAGTAATGGCAGACTCTACAGGGGAGGGGGGATTTTCACACTTCTCAGCATCAGTGTCTTTTAGAACAAGGGAAACGTGATGCCTCATGTGCTGTCATAGGGAAATTCAAGTAAGGAATGATACGTAGGAGCTAGTGAAGGCAGCAGCATCCAGGACACGTAGACCTCACATCCTGCATGTAATGCTGGGAAGAACACGCTACCATACAACGGTGTACACAACCTTTAACAATACAGAGTGGGGCAAACCTTAGTATATAGCACCAAAGTAATATGGCAATTGGAAGTTTGATGGATACGATCTTTTCCGGTATATGACAGAGTTCATATACAATGGGTAATTTTTTCATAGAATAACATTTTTTTAATATATATATTTTTTACTATATATTATTTAGTCTTGCGGAGTGTTTGGTGCGATCTGCATTATCCTCCAGTACGGTGAAATATTTCATCTGGTTTATTAGAAAATTTGTCCCAGAGCAGATATTGATTCTTGTGCAGTTCTTCTATGTATGTGTGCTCAAGGAATGGAAAGCATTGATATATACATTTCTGTTAATTAACCTTTTATGCGCTTTTTATTACGCTATGTGAAGTTATGTTCATTGCGATTATACAGCACACAGAGGGGCAATGATACATTCACCAGAGCTAAGAAATGTCTAGAAAAAAATATTATTACAAATTCACTAAAGAGTTAACTGCGAGCCTTGTCAGTAAATTTATGAGCATTTTTAATTCAATTTTTTTTTTATATTGAATTTTCTCTCAGTAATACAAGAATCGCAGTAAATACGGCATAAGAAGCAATGGTACATAAGACGACGGTTGCTTACAAGCCGAAAGGTTTATAAAAACACAACACAGGGGACACGATCACCCATATAACTAATCCTTAAAGGAATATTCCATCTAGGCAAATCATGTAAAAGACAGGAATAACTGGCCGCAAGTCCCAACCACCATGGCAGGACGTATGGAATCAGGTGAGCGCCGCTGCTCTTCACCAATTCTATTACAGTACTTTTACAAAGGTGAATGGGAGCTAGGGACGGACCTATCATTTCGAGGACCTCAAGCAAAAATGGTTAACCCCCCCCCCCCAAATAATAAAAAATATTTAGTAAATGTTTTAATTTGCCGTTTACGAAGCCTAACACTGTGTCCACATGATTTATGACTTTTGTTCATAGCCGTGGGTCCCAAGAAAAATTACCCACCCCCAATCAATTTTTTAATCCCCTTCCTCGCCGTATTGGAATCCCCACATTTGCAGGTCAAAAAATCTGCCTTTATTGATCCCAAACACAGTATTACGTCTCCTTTACTAGCCCCCACATTATATTACCCCCTTAACATGCCCTCATACAGTATACTTCCCCCATTATTGCCCCCTTCATTGATTCCTACTTCTTGTTTGACTCTCACATAATAAATACACTGTCTACCAGTAAGTATTCGGACACCCATGCAAATGAAGATTTCTGTGGTCGTGATGTACGTCACGCCTTCCACCGTTAAATAGGAAACAGCATTGGCATTAGTAGATTGGCATTAGTCACATGCAAGATGCTACGAAGTGCAGAGTTGTCCGATTTCGAGAAAGGGGTAATTGTGGGGTACCACAGAAATGGTCGATCCTTAAGGGACATAGCAAGCGAACTGAATTACCCAAAATCAACAGTGGCCTATGTGATTACCAAGTGGAAGGTGAACGGCGATTGTGGGAATGTGCCTCCGAGTCAGCAGACCCCCGAAACTGGGAGATAGAGACTAACAAGTGCTGGACAGAGAAACCGCACCCAACCGATGGCTCACATACACCAGGAGTGTCACCAGGCATCCGGGAGTATTGTGTCGCTCAATCCCATCCGTAAGGAAGCATCTGCTGGGGTCTACCAACTATTGTATAGGAAGAAATGTTGTGTTTCTATTCTACCGCAGGTGTCCAAATACTTATTGGTATACAGTGTATACTGTACCTTTTTTGGGACACACACAGTATTCTGTCCCCATCTTTAGCACTCATACAGTGACACGTTATGCCATATCCATAATGTACAGTAACCCTGGAAGCTGAAACAGAAGAGGGCTTGAACTGGAGGGGGAATAGAGAGCGGTATATATTGGTGGCTACCTGTTGGAATAATCCAAGTAGTAATGGGCAATTTCATAACAAATGGCACAACCCACCACTATAGGTCCGTCTGATCTCTGGGGCCCCATGAAATTATTTTATGGCCAAGTCCGCCCTGCCCGCTTTCCCTTGAAGTCACAGTTCATGTAGCTCCAATTCACTTTAACTGGAGCTACGGAAACAGCATATAGTAATGGGGCTTGCAGCCAGCTATTCCTAGCCCTGATTTGCTGAGGAATAACCCTCTGAAGGGTCACTAATAGGTCCTAAACGCCTCCCAAACCCGTAACAGCGCCATATAGGTGGTTAATGCCTTTAAAAAAAGTAGAGTATACCTTTGTGGCTACAAACTAATAAAGCAATACAGAGATCGTTATCTTTTTATGGATATGCGAATCAGCCTGCAAGTGCACCAGGGGCAGGGCCTGATTTTCCAGGTTTGCCAGCAGCAGTTCGGGCAGAGACTGACAATGGCAATCGAGCTAAATGGGCGACATCGGATTCTAGAGGAGAGTCGGGCATCTGCATTCAAAGAAAGGTGAAAGCCCATCAAATTGGCAACATATTACGAGTATTAGAGTTTATTCTTGGTGCTGTATGTTCCATACAAGATCCTTTTCCTTCTTCGTAGACACAGGAATGTGCCCCGCCGCCGCCGCTTATACCGCCCTGCGCCAGTAGGTGTGAATTAACTAGCTGCATGTACACTGTAAAAGTCTATTTTCATGGCTGACGCTCAAAGACGATGAAACTCTGAAAACTCTATTTATGCTTCAAACTGTGCACCGTTCAAGTCATTAAAATGTGAGGATTTATTCTTGGCCATAGACGTGTTTGATGGAGTCATTATTCATCCCTGGCTCACAATTAGGCTTTTATAATTGTGATTTAAGCCAAGATTCCACAGTTGACTGAAGATAAATTTTGTATCAATATTTGTGTAAAAAATGTCATGTCTTGTCTCCAGCTCCAACTTTTACTGCGTTAGCAGAGAAATAATTAGTATTGTGTGTTTTTTTTATTATTACAAGTCGTGAGATAACAGATCAGGGCCGATATTAAGGTGGTGTTCATATTAAGGCTTTATGGCGCCGTTCACATTGCGTCATTGGAGTATGTTTGGAAAAAATCCATAGGTTATGGATCAGTGACCCTGTCTGCATACATTTTAATACACTGTATGGAATAGCACCGTAGACTACACTAGTCTAGGCAAATAGTGAGTCAGAAAGGGTAATGTCTCTCATTAGGGAGAGATGGTACAGGGACTTATTAGACCATGCATGCCCTACTAAGGATTCTGGGTAAGGAATACAAATAAGACCTCATTGGTGAAAGAAGAAGTTGCTCCAACACCACCTATTGGAAGGTAGGTCCCTATAGGCTAATACCTGGTTTTCAAAGAAACCTAAGGGCATAATCTGGGAGTAATAGCCAAGCCAGAATAAGTCCTCCAAGCAAAAACCTCAAAATAGCTGTCTGCAGATGGAACCTCTTGGCTATTATACCTAGATTATGCCTTTAGGTTTCGTTGTAATCCGGGTATTAATTTATAGGGAGTGACTTCCTAATAGGTGGCGCTAGTAGCAAATTCCTCTTTTTCACCAATGAGGTTTTATTTGTATTCCTGACGCTAGGTTCACACCAGCGCCCGGAGTCCGTTCTGAGCTTTCCGTCTTCTGCATGCACTATGTAAATGATCTCTTTGGATCAATGAGGATATTGCTACTTACCTCTTTGGAGCAATGGCAACTCCCTTGTTGCTCCAAAGAGCTTCCTTTAGAGCAGTCTTTCTCAAAGTGGGCGATAACGCCCCCTTGTGGGCGCTGGAGGCCTATAGGGGGGCAGTAAAGGGCACAGAGAAGATTGGGGGGCGTTGAAGCGGTTTAGGGGGGCGATAGCTAATTTAAAGGGGTGGTATCATAACAATGATTCTATCTATACTGCTTGTTAATGTGGATTTAAGACTTTTCCTAAATGCACTGCTTCAGCAAAACTGCTTTGTTTGTCCACTATCTTACTTTATTCACTTCATTATGGGCACTAGCACCTGGCCCCCTGCTCATTGCTGAGGGAGCCACATGACGTAGCTCCCTGCTGTGTGGGGGCTGAGTGTACAGAGCCAGCCTGTGTCTGCACCACACATACACATCACATACACATCACCTAGCTCCCTGCTGTGAGATAGAGGGGGAAGGGGTGGAATAAGTGCTGCTTTCTTATATAAAGCAGTCTAAATCCTACTGGGCTAAAGGACCTGGTCTCTCTGTTCACTAGGATAAAGCTTTATTATATAGAGCAGGCTGCTAGTGGGCAGAGGAGCCAGGTCCTTTAGGAAACTCCGTACAAGGTAAATCCAAGTCTACAGGACCTTTTGATGACATCACAGGCCCTTCAGTCATCCCATAGGATCACGCTATGTGGTGGGCGGAGCTACACGCTAATTTGGGGGCGGGGCTAATTGACGCGAGCAAACAGGAAGAAAGAAGATTTTTAGGCAGCTTAGAAGGCAGATCAAGCTTCATGAGGCTACCCTTTTAAACTTGTTTTTTGCTTTTAACACAAACTTTACTTTAATTTAATTATTAACATAATGACTGCGATTGTGATTCTTAAGATGTAGTAAAGTAAAAAAATTTGGGGGGGCGCTAGAAAATAATTAATTCTCGAAGTGGGCGGTAGACAAAATAAGTTTGAGAACCTCTGCTTTAGAGGATTGTAGCTTAACATGTTGGCATATTATCTTGTAGCCAAATATCCACGCTGGTAGTAAATGTTGTGAAGTTTGGCTTAATGGTATAGCGCCATCATATCCTACATCACTTTACAGATAGTGTCAGTCACTGGCCTGTATAGAGCTCACAATCAATATGATTCCCTATCAGTATGTCTTTGGAGTGTGGGAGGAAACCGGAGTACCCAGAGGAAACCCACCAAACACAGGAAGAACATACTAACTCCTTGCGGATACTGTCCTTGCCAGGATTTGAACCCAGGACTTCAGCCTACAGGGCTAACCACTGAGCCACCGTGCCGCCCATTTTTTTGGCATTTCAACAGATAATCAAAAAATCGGACAAATCTTATTTTTGTCCATTCTGACCCCACTTGAAGGCAGTCTGTCAACATATAGCGGTTGTCAAAATGGATTTGGATCCAGCCTTTAAAAATGAATTACGGAGTTGGGTGAAATAAAGATTGCAAAATTGCTCATGGGTGCAGAACCTTTTCATTGTTTTTCATGGCTGTTTTTTACTACAGCCAGTGGTGTAACTACCACCATAGCAGCAGAGGCAGCTGCCACAGGGCCCGGGACATTAGGGGGCCCGGTGTCAGCTACCCCTGCTACCCCCGCTCTTATCACAGACAAACTGTTGTAACTGCGATAAGATCGGGGGAAAGCTTGTAGGACCTGTAGATGAAGGACCTTGTGTGACGTCAGCCGTCACATGACTAGGTGGGCGTGTCTTTATAGCCTGTGCAGTCCTGCAAGAGATGAAGAGAAGGAGAGATGTGGTGCCAGGTAGTGAAGGGGAGGGATTAATGTGAGATGCAGGATGAGAGTTTGTGTCTGTGTGTGAGTGTGTATGTATGTGTGGTGTGGAGGAGGGGAGAGGACAGTGTCCTGATATCTGTGTATTAGGAGGAGAGGACAGTGTCCTGATATCTGTGTATTAGGAGGAGGGGGAGGACAGTGTCCTGATATCTGTGTATTAGGAGGAGAGGACGGTGTCCTGATATCTGTGTATTAGGAGGAGAGAACAGTGTCCTGATATCTGTGTATTAGGAGGAGGGGGAGGTCAGTGTCAGTAGATGGATCAGTACTCTACACATTGTTTGTATTCAGATTAGCCTGCAATTGCTGTTACTAATGACTGTCTAATAGTAGTCAGGGGGCACTCTGTGTATTGTATTGTATTGTATTGTACTGAAGGGGAGGGGGATGTGAGATGCAGGATGGAGAGTGTGTGTCTGTGTGTGAGTGAGTATGTATGTGTGGTGTGGAGCAATTGAGGAGCAACAGTAACCTAGGGGCAGAGATGGAGAGGAGGACATGAAAATGTGGGTAGAGATGAGGGGTGCATGAAACTGGGGGCAGATGGAGGGAGGACATGAAAATGGGGGTAGAGATGGAGGGGAGGACATGAGAATGGGGGTAGAGATGAGGAGTGCATGAAACTGGGGGCAGATGGAGGGAGGGCATGAAATGTCATGTGACATCCGTGCTTTATTAAAGATGGCCAACACCACCAAAGACTGCAGCGGAGCCGGAGACAGGTAAGTAACTTTTATGTCCGTTTCTCCCCTCAGTCTCCGATTATTATACTCTGGGGTTTGAAAATACCGCAGAGTATAATAATTGTTCATGGGTGTTCATTATGGGGCATAATCCCGTGTGCAGGGGCCACAATGTGGTGCAGTACTGTGTGCATGGGCCACTGAGGGACATAATAGAGCGCGCAGGAATGCGGCATGGGGGGGGTTGGTCGGTCAGGAAGGGGGGGGGGGGCCATGTCAAAAGTTCGCCATGGGGCCCCACCATTCCTAGTTACGCCACTGACTACAGCCTACGACACCATCTTGAGCCCTCTTAGGCCAAAGTGACACCAGACAGACATCAGAAAATTCTCACAACTAACCATTACTTGGTTGTCCATTCATGTGAATGGTCAACATGTAATACTAAACTTTCCCTATAGTGGCCGCTACAGAATATTACTATCTGTACCTGATATGTCATTTACCACATTTCCCTGTACTTCTGATAGGATAACTACTTTTTCCCACAATAAGAACAGAACAAAGCTTGATACCCAAACCCCCAGTGTTCAAAAAATTCCAAAAATACCAAAATTTGGAGAATAAAACATTCATAATAAGAAACTGTCATGCATTCTTACACTGTTAATCTGTTAACAAGTTTCATATATAGCAATTTCAATGGGATTAGGATAAAGTGGAAGTGTTCCATATTTTTATTAAATGCATAAGAATCCAGTTTTCCCGTTAAGCTGTCATAAAAATAATTCCACATGTCATGAAAATTCAGATTTTCTTTTTTTTTTTTTTTACATACCTTGTGCCACTTGTTTTCTACCATGCAGAAACTAAACAAAACCAGATGGTGTGTGCAGTGCTTCTGAGGCACGCCACTCTTTATAATGCTAATTTTTGCATAGAAGTGAACGCTTTGGTTTAAAAAAAAAAAAAAATTTCTCCAGATTGCACGGAAGCACGAATCATCCACGTGCCGAACCCCCTACCCTGCATAACAGCTTCTCAATCTGACTTGTTCCGTATGGAAAACTGCGGGAAGTATTTATGTTGAGACGGCTCAGCGTCCCTCCTAGGCACTTTTTTAATTTTCTTTTTGATACAGGGATGGCGAATGCATATTTTATAGTTCGAGGATAAACTGATAGCTGTCTCGCTGTAAAAATATAACATTTCATTTCTATTTCCAGCTTGAGGCTGCCAGCCATCCACGCGTATAGAGAGTCCTAAAAAATAACAGTTTTTAGAGCCCTGTCTATAGAGAACGTTAGGGAGGGCGCAACGGGTACAGGTGGGCAAGGGCAGGGTTGGGGAATCGGGACAGTTTTGGGTGGAATTGGAAAAAAGTTACCGATTCTGGGTTCAAAATAAAATGATTACCGTAATTTTATTATATTATACAATTATTAAAGGGGTCCTATCATTTAAACACATTTTTTTTCTTCCTACCATGTCGGAATAGCCTTAAGAAAGGCTATTCGTCTCCTACCTTTAGATGTCTTCTCCGGGCCACCTTTCACTTGAAATACCGATTTTCGACGGTATGCAAATGAGTTCTCTCGTCTGCGCATGCCCACAGGCCACAAGAAAATGGCTGCTTACTTACTGTGTTAGTGGCCATTTTTCTTGTGGCCTCGTGCATGCGCAGTAGGCTCTGCCTGAGGCCTACAAGTTGCACCGCCTGCACCGGAAGAAGACACAGGAAGATGACGTTCCTGACGAAGATGGAGGTGGCGCTGCAGAGTTCTCTGGCAGCACTGGGGATGCACCCATTGCTGTTTGTGTGCTGGGGCCCGCCTCCAGTACTGCGAGATAACTTATTTACATACCGGCGAAACCCGGTATTTCAAGCGAACGGTGGCCCGGAGAAGACATCTAAAGGTAGGAGACGAATAGCCTTTCTTAAGGCTATTCTGACGTGGTAGAGAGAAAAAAATGTGTTTACATGGTAGGATCCCTTTAATATTGTATAATTATTTAGATATATAATTTATTGCATGTTTACTCAATACAAAGTAAATCGCTGGCTTGTAAGTAATTAGAAGATCTTTGCTTCATCTGTCTATGGATGTCGAGTTGGGCTGCAGAAATTTGGAGGAGTTGGAGTTGGTGGCTTGACCTACCAACATCATATCCAACAGTACAAAACTACCACACAATTGATTAATAAAGCATAATAAATTTTATTAATACCTACTAAAACAGTAGAATCACATGACATATATGAGAGACAATTACATAATACAATTCTATTGCTATAAGCAAGTGGGGGTAGACAAAACTACATAGTACCAACTAGCCAGTAGTAGGTAGAAAACAGATGGCCAATAACAGTTACATGAAGTAGGAATGGTCCTGGATAAGAACAACAATATATAATAATGTATGGTGCAAGATGCACCTAACTATTAACAGCAGTGTGACAAAGCCAGGAACCCAGTATGCAAGGTTTACAGGAGGGCAGGATAAGGTAATGGAGGCTGATATGGAGGACATTAAGTTAGTGAGTATGTGCAGGAGAATGGCCACTTTGAGTAGGGCAATGACTCATCTACAGAGAAGAATGGCTACCGTGAGCAAGGATAGCCACCCCGTGCAAGATAATTGGGCATCTATGTAAGAGAATGGCTTCTGTACACAGGAAAATGGCAGTTCTGCAAAGGAGAATGACTTCTTTGGGCAGGACAGTGGCTGCTCTGCATACATTTTGGCAAGTCTGGGCAGGGGAGTGGGTATTGTGAGCAGGGGAATGGCTATTGTGGACAGGGGAATGGGTATTGTGGGCTGGGGAATGGGTATTGTTGGCAGGGAATGGGTATTGTGGGCTGGGGAATGGGTATTGTGGGCTGGGGAATGGATATTGTGGGCAGGGGAATGGATATTGTTGGCATGGAATGGGTATTTTGGGCTGAGAATGGGTATTTTGGGCTGAGAATGGGTATTGTGGTCAGGGGAATGGGTATTGTGGGCAGGTGTATGGTTATTGTGAGCAGGGGAATGGATATTGTGGGCAGGGGAATGACTATTGTGGTCATGTAAATGGCTATTAAGGGCTGGGTGAAAAAATACTGTGCAAGTACAAACAGGTATATAAATGCAGTGGTCCATACCCGTCCTCTTCAAGCCTTACAACTGACTACAATTCTACCTTATGCCATGTCAGGTGGGTTATCTGCCAACATTAGAGCCAACCACAGGGAATTCAGATTTCCTATTTCTACTATTTGATCTATCGTAGAAAGAGCAAGAAAAAAGTAAGTAATCATTTAAAGAAGGCAATAGTAACCCATGATGTCTGCCCCTCCATCCCTCTTATAGTGCTCTGGATTTACCACTAATTTGATCAGGGCTTTCTATAAATCACTGAGATATCTATGTCTTGTCGGAGGAATTTCAGATCCGTGACCTAAATTTCACCTTTGCTGAAGTCTTTTGATTTAGATGTTTGGTTTTCTTCTTTAATTTTGGCGTTTTTACTGTCTGGACATATATTGTCTGTGCATTTCTCTGCAGCTGTCTAGAAACCTGCAGGCAGCGGATTGCTTACATGTTGTCTGCTGGTATTATGATTTTCATTAAACATAATACTGGGGCAAGAACAGAACATTTTAGGAGATACCTTCTCCATTCAAAATTTCATCTGGGTATTAAAAAACAGATCGCAAGGGTCAACGAGTCAGTGTGCCTGGGGACGTCCAGTAAAATTCATTCTAGGCGCCGACTGTACAGCTACATGCAAACACAATATCTTGCTACCTATCCAGACTTTTCCTGCCCTGGGGTCCTGTCAGTAGCCACTGCCTGGCTCTCTTGACTTGAACTTGGACAGTTTTAGCTCTGCAAGCAAGGGATATGTTCACACAAGTCAACAGATCTCAGGCAGCAGCAAGAATGTACAAGATGATCGGGGAATGGGGTGCAGTTGATAAAACTGGAGTACAGTCAGCTAGTCAAGGCTAACCACTGTTGAAAACTGGAGCGGTGTGGAAATCAAAAAATTGCTAAATATTTGTGTAAACAAGCTCAAGAAGTCTCTTCCCCTTGGCGCTCTTGCATTTGGGCACAAACCTATGGGGTTGCCATAAATTCTTATGTATATTGTGGGGAAGTTAGCTCGGTAGAAGCAGCGGTGCGGATCCAAACAGTTAAAGATATGCAGCAAACCGGTTTATTTAGAAAAAAACAGGAAAATAAATAAATCTTGACTTCAGGCATAAAATGAGCAAAACAAAATACAGCCTTAATTGCAGGCAAAAACAAAATCCTGCTCGTCTGAGCAACTAACAAAACAGAAATGTTATCCTAACTATACGTGTGGCTTACTATCAGCCACACGAACAAAACAAGCACAACTTTGTCTAGCCGGACTCAAGGTTACAGAACAGACCCAGACGCCTCCTCTTACTCACTGGATCTGCATTAGAATGCAGCAGCTTCAGCTTTTTCTGGCCAAGTATTGAGACAAGGACTCACACCTGGAGCTCAGGCCTACTCAAGACCCGCACTGGACCACACATAAGTTAAAAACCTGGGGGAGATATAAGCGAGATTCCAGCACTCACTCTCTCACCTTCTCACAATATACACCATTTTTGTGGCACAAATGATAATGAATAGAAATGAGCGAACACTGTTTGGATCAGCCGATCCGAACAGCACGCACCCATAGAAATGAATGGAAGCACCTGTGATGCTGACTTTGCCGGCGGCCGGCCGGCGTCACAGGTGCTTCCATTCATTTCTATGGGTGCGTGCTGTTCGGATCGGCTGATCCAAACAGTGTTCGCTCATCTCTAATGATGAATATGGCGCATCCCTTGGCACCCTTGCATCTGAACACAAACCTACACCAACCCCAGGGCTGCCGTAGATTCTCACATCGTAGACACCATTTTGTAGCATATATGACCATGACTATGTCTCTGGCAGATGGCCCGACTATTTTAGTTGCAACTGGCATTAACAATTTGCGACTATTTTATTCCACCATTACGGCGTAACACTTTTGATGAATCCCATGGGTCATAAAACAGTTGGAGGCCTATAGAGGTACCCGAGTCTTATTTAGCAAACAGATGTAATATCATAGGGTCTTTAAAATCCCATGTATATACCTTTATGGTGTATGTTGGCACAGCTGGTACACAGAGACGCTCTAGTTTCTTAATAAATAATAATAATTTGTTATTTTTACAGCGCCAACCTATTCCGCAGTACCGCCATATGGTACTGTACCATGTGGGAATACCTCTATAATGCTCCAGGATTTTTCGTCATTGGTTTACATGGATTAAAACCCCTCTGCTCTATGTTAACCCCTCTGCAGCAAATGGCGGCAGAGTATGACCACTATAGTATGGACCCCTACACCACATATCCATACTACGGTCTTGTGCTTGAGCCCTAAGGCTTTAATCCTTTGATCAGTATATTAAGTGTATTTTTAGACGCAGAGCCCTGTGCTTAGGCTCTTACATGTTTTACTATTGGAACCTCCAGGAACGTTACGATATTTTCTTTGCAAATAAAACTTGCCGTGGACGTTTTCCTCCATGAATTAAAATTTATTTAAAGGCCTTGGCTCCGCAGCTCATTGCATCATAAAATGTGCTAACTGGTATCAAATGTACATGTGAAGTTCATTATCTGTAATGCTCTGCCAGAAATACACTTGAAGCCAATGAAAAAGCGAGAAGCGGTCCTCGGAGAGATGTTGCTTTGTATGTGGCAGAATCAGTCTAAATTAAGGGGAAATTTTTCAGAAAATGGTTATTTTTCAAAGGCAGGAAAAGAAATAAGCTGCACATAAGAGTCCTTGAACTGTCTGGGTTTGTCAAGTTAAAAAATTATATTGTCATTCTGTTTCTGGTTAATTTGGGTGGAGACCCATGTGGGAACATGGTGGTCATATTGGTTGCCAGGCCTGTGTTCCTTGTAATTATTGGGTGGAATTTTAACAGAAAGTAGAAAGTCTGAAACTTACATTGTATTTACTTTTTTATTTTCAGGGTCAATTTTTTTATACCACCCCCAAAATTTTACACTTTTACTTGCGATACTTGTTTACGTTATTTCAATAGTACTCCTTCCGACCCACATCAATATCCTCACGCCTAGCCAACCAGAACTGTACTCTACACTGATAAGGGGGAAAGGACCCCAAAAGAGTTGGCCACAGACGGATGGCTTTTCCTTTTGGAAGAGATTTTTTGGTTTGACTTTTTACATTGGTTGTTATGAATGTTTTTGCCTACATTATTTGTCCATAATACTTCTTCCGACCCACATCAATAGCCTCACACCGAGCCAACCAGAACTGTGCTCTGCACTGATGAGGGGCAAGAACCCCCAAAACAAATTAGGGTAGATTCACATCTGCGTTCCACTTTGGGACCCCCCGAATGGAAGCCTAATCTGCATAAAAAGCGGTTACCTTAGGAAACCTACAAACCCATAGACTATAATGAGGTCTGCATGGTTTCCACCTGAAGAAGGCAAAAAAAGTGCGGAGAGGGGAACGGAATTCCTGTATGGAGACTGGGTGCAGATGTGACCCAATACAGTAAAACTACCCAAATATATAAAGCTTATTACTAGAGATGAGCGAGTAGTACTCAATCGAGTAGGCATTCGATCGAATACTACGGTATTCAAAATACTCGTACTCGATCGAGTACTACTCGCTATTCGAATGTAAAAGTTCGATGCAGAACCAGCATTGATTGGCCGAATGCTATACAGTCGACCAATCAACGCTGGTTCTTCTCCTACCTTTAGAAGTCTTCTCCGTGCAGCTTCCCTGTGGCGTCTTCCGGCTCTTCATTCACTCTGCCAGGCATCGGGCCTGGGCAGAGCCGACTGCGCATGTCCGCATGTAGCGCAGGCATGCGCAGTCGGCTCTGCCCAGGCCCGATGCCTGGCAGAGTGAATGAAGAGCCAGAAGATGCCGCGGGGACACTGCACGGAGAAGACTTCTCGGAGGATCCAGCCCGACCTTCACTCATGGACTTGGTAAGTATAATTTGATCGAACGTTGCCTACCCCTGAAATGAGCATTTTCCCCCCATAGACTATAATAGGGTTCAATATTCGATTCGAGTAGTCGAATATTGAGGGGCTACTCGAAACGAATATCGAACCTCGAATATTTTACTGTTCGCTCATCTCTACTTATTACTTTGTATTACTGCGTTTTTATTTTTTTAGCACAATCTTGCATTTTAAGCCCTTAAGATTCAGCTCAACGCCCTGAATAAGCTCAAAATGGCTTATTGGAATCCCTCCTGGCAACCATCATCTCGGAGCATGTGCTCGATTTCCCCCTTCTGTTCCTTGGCGAGAGATTTGGACTCTCTTCTACAAGACATAGTTGCTCCTATTTTGGCAAACTGGAAACTTCACTATATCATAATCAGACATTCATCTGAATGGCCACCCTATAATACTACCCTGGAGTTGCATTAGGTGGGGAAATGTCAAGCCACTTTTTGGGGGCAAAATCAGAATGCTGGTAACCAAATCCATGGGGGTCATTTCTGATGAATTACGACTGGTCCGCTCCATAGTAATGCATAGGATGTACATTCAGGATATGATCACATATGGGACACATATGCCAATTGTTTTTCTATGAAAGACTTTATCATGGCACCATATGTGCCCATTCTTCCGGTGCAATCTTCCATCCGATTCTTTGGCCACTCACATAGGATCTACAGACACCAAGATCAAAATGTGGCCTTCCTCCGATGCCAGTTAATGCATTTACGTAATTTCTTTCCATAATTTTATTGTTTGCATTATCTTTGTTTCAGATCAAATATTGAATAGAAATAAGGCAGCAACCTTAAAATGTTTCCTTAGCTTGCAAAAAATTCTGCATGTGCCAGCCGTCTGTTATCGATATCATGTGTAGGATCTGCCGTCCCAACCTGGATGTGTGACTCTTCCAGAATAATTTAATGAGCCATCTGGTAATATTTTTCAATCTTTTGTACAGAATCTCCAGAAAGAGGATAAAACCATCATGTTTTCTTTGCATCACAAGCCGAAATGTTTACTTCTGTGCTTCAAGACCGTGCCATTAACACTTCAGACATATTTTCTGCTGAGCGCTGTGTCGACACACATTTTTTAAGGGAAGCAGTGGCATGACATCAAAACTAAGACAAAATAGGCTCTAGTGCTGTCAGGTTGCATCCGATGCTTTATGGCTCTGATTTGTAATGTTACTGGGAAAAAAAATCAAAACTTGAAAAAATTGTAGCAGAGACGAGGAAGGAAAATTGTTGTACGATTTCGGTAGCATGTTACATGGAGCATAGCAATGATGCCTCTCATACAATACTTCTAAAAATGTTTGTGAAACCATTAGAATTCTCTAAATCTGAGCAGAGTCTACCTAAAATATAATCATATCTTGGCCAGCCCTGTACGCTGGGGTTACACCACTTAGAGGACCCAGAACTGAATCCTGGGGTACACCACTTATAATAGAGGACCCAACACTGAAACCTGATGTACACCACTTATAACAGAGGACCTAGCACTGAACCCTGGGGTACACCATTTATAACAGAGAAACTAGCACTGAACCCTGGGGTACACCATTTATAACAGAGGACCTAGCACTGAGCCCTGGGGTACACCACTTATAACAGAGGACCTAGCACTGAACCCTGGGGTACACAATTTATAATAGAATATCCAGCACTGACCCCTGGGGTACATCATTTATAACAGAGGACCTAGCACTGAACCCTGATGTACACCACTTATAACAGACAACCCAGCACTGAACCCTGGGGCACACCACTTATTACAGAGGACCTAGCACTGAACCCTGGGGCACACCACTTATAATGGAGGACCCAGCACCGAACAATGGAATACAGCACTTATAATGGAGGACCCAGCACTGGACCCTGGGGTACACCATTTATAATAGAATATCCAGCACTGAACTCTGGGGTACACCATTTATAACAGAGGACCTAGCACTGAACACTGATGTACACCACTTATAACAGACAACCCAGCACTGAACCCTGGGGCACACCACTTATTACAGAGGACCTAGCACTGAACCCTGGGGCACACCACTTATAATGGAGGACCCAGCACCGAACCCTGGGATACAGCACTTATAATGGAGGACCTAGCACTGAAACCTGGGGTACACCATTTATAATAGAATATCCAGCACTGAACTCTGGGGTACACCATTTATAAAAGACAACCCAGCACTGACCCCTGGGGTACACCACGGATAGCGGAGGACCCAGCACTGAACCCTGATGTACACCACTCATAACAGAGGACCCAGCACTGAACCCTGGGGTACACCACTTATTACAGAGGACTTAGCACTGAACCCTGGGATACACCATTTATAATAAAGGATACAACACTGAATCCTGGGGTATACCACTTATAACGAAACACCCGGCACTGAACCCTGGGGTACACCACTTTATTATAGAGGACCCAACTTGGTAGGTTGGACACACATATGTTATCAGAGCTATTAGCAAACCATGCACCTGCATCATGCAGTACCAATTAAATTATTGCAAGCAGAGATCATGAAAAACGTGAGAAACTGATCCATAAATATATATCAGAAAATTTGCATAACTTTTCATCTTCTACAGAATAACATTTATTTGCTGAAACTATAATATCCCTTTAACTGTGTCAGGGCCTGCTCTACATGTGAGACTGTCTCTGTGCAGGCAGGTAGTTCAGTGATGTTCTGCAGCTTGACAATTTTTCAATTAATTTTCCTTTAATGGGATATTATTTTGCAGGAACACATTGCCTTTATTAGCACAGTCAGAATTCTCCTACAGTAAACTGTTTTCTAATGAAATTTTCAGAGAGTAATGCCTGCCTTCAATTAACTTACTAAATATCAAGTCAAAAAGTGCCTGCTCTGGTTTTTTTGTTCCCTCGGCTTAATTTGTGAGGATTCACGTTCATCTGGATGAGCGCTTTTATGCTAATTCCTTTTTCATCTTCTAGATAGATTCATTCTACAGCTCCGCTATACAAGTCATTGTTGCAAGGAATATTTGCTTGCTCTTAAAGAGGACCTTCACCAACTCCAACCTTTTGAACTTTTTAATAGGCTCTGGTCCAGCGATTCCACTGCAGTTGGAATTTCTTCTCTAGCACCCACCGTTCCTGAGCAAATGGTGCAGTTAGCTTTAGCCTAATATGCAGTTAGGCTCTCTACTGTCAAGTAGGCGGTGCTGTGCTGGAGCAGGCAGTCTGGGGACACCCACCTAACAGTAGAGAGCCTATTTGGCATATTGGGAGCTGTAACCATCAGGACTAGAGATAAGCGAACACTCGAACACTATTCGGATCAGCCGTTCCGAACAGCACGCTCCCATAGAAATGAATGGAAGCACCTGGCACGGCGACCAGCCGCCGGCAAAGTGTACGTGCCAGGTGCTTCCATTCATTTCTATGGGAGCGTGCTGTTCGGAACGGCTGATCCGAACAGTGTTCGCTCATCTCTAATCAGGACCAATTGTGTAGGATTGATACTGGTTAGAGAGGAAATTCCAACTGTGCTGGAACCTGTACCTGTTCAATGACTTGGAGTTGGAGGTAGTGAAAGATCTTCTTAAGGCTAAAACTAGGTTCGCACTTGCGCCGTGTTCTCTGCCATTCGTATCTGCCGTGGGACCCGAACAACGGAGAGCCTGTCCATTAAAATAGCAGTTTCCCACAGAATCCATAAACTATAATGGGGTCTGCCATGTTTCAGTATAAAACCAATAGAGAGAAAAATCCTCCAATGCTTATATGAGCGAAGCCTGAGGACCCACATATCAAGTCTCTGCGGGAAAAAAACACGGTGGAAACGCATTGTGTTTTTTCTCGTAGCGCCTTTCATCGAAACTTTGCTGAGAAAAACTGCGGAAAGTGCTGTGGGAAAAAACTACGATGTGTTTTGGCTGAAATGATCTGAAGACCAGGAGGTGGAGGGGAGAGGAGACAGGAGGGCAGCTGAAATCCTGAGATTAGAAAACCCCTTTAGGGTCTATTCACACGGAGGAATTTGGTGTGGAATTTTAGTGCTGAAAAAAAAGCCTACCATTGACGTCATTGGGTTCTGCTAGCTTTTTATTCTGCTAGCGGCATCCCCTCATGGCATCCTGCTCCGGATTAGGCCCAAATGAATGGGCCTAATTGGGAGAGAGCCTTGGAATCCGCGGCAAGAAGAGTCATCTCGCTTCTTTTTTCCACTACTAGCTAGCGGAAGAAAGAAGCGAGCGGCTCCCATCGAAGTCAAAGGGAGCGGGTTCTGGCAGCAGATTTTGAGGTGTATTCCGCGTCAAAATCTGCTGCCAAAAAAGTTTGTATGAACAAGCCCTTATTTTGTATTCAGGAGGATTTCCTGCTTTATTTATAGATTAGTCTCATTTTATGTAAATGTCTTTGTGAGTCTTTGTAGGTTTTTTACGCTCTTTATATAAAATAGTGCCGGATTATAATACATTCAGAATAGATAAATGACCATAGAAGGTTTATAAAAACAGAGACTCTCCAAGACTGTAAAGCAGAGTAAATCTAAAATTATATCTAATTATTTCTTTGCGATTGACTCTTCTGAGATTCCATCCAATTCCATCTAATCTTGCAATTCTGTGATGAAAGCCAGTGTCAGTCTGTCTGCATTTTTGGAATATTTGTCGCCAGATTTTACAATAGTCGTTCTATTGTGTTTTTATTTTGTTACTATGTTTTTAGTTTTTTTTTAGATGTACGACCAAGCAATGTGTTATTTATTTATTTTATTTTTTTTGCAGCCCGCACACAGGATGGCAGGATTATGAGAATGGTGTCCAAAAGATCCCCACTGCCTGCATCACAATAGAAGATGCCGAACTCATGGCGCGACTGGCATCCCGCGGTGTTAAAATCGTTGTTACTCTCTATATGGGAGCGGTCCAGTATCCGGACGCTGATTCATTCAATACAGTGGCAGAAATTGTTGGGAGCAAATATCCAGAACAGGTATGTGAAGGGGCAGACACAAATAATATAGAGGCTTGTTCGCACATTTCCAGGGAAATCTGTGGTTTGATCTTCTATGCAATGGAATTTTTGTATCTGATATAAAAAGTTGCATGCAACAATTTCTTATGTCCAATACACGACGTTTCTGTAACTCAGTATGTAACCGATCCCGACAGAGAAGGTTCCATATTACATCGGAAGCCACGTTATGAAACTGTGACGGGGATCGGCTTATGTAATAGTATGGGCTGAATACACAGATAAGCTTTTAATTTCCCCTCTAACATAGAGCCATAACATGGATTATCTCATGACAATGGCATTGTCAAAGGGTGAAATATATTAGGCTGCAAGTGAATAGTCAGTTCTTGAAGTTGATAAGTTGCAAGCAGGAGAAATAATGGTAAAGGGTCCATGATATTTTAGTAGGAAAGGTGAAAAATAATTTTAAAAACCCACATATTCCCCTGTCCCCGATGCTGCTGTTTCCCAGGTCACTGTCCGGTCCTGCGGCACCTCGGTGCTTATCCGGCAGAAGTCGCCGCTGCATGAGACCACTGAATCCAATCAGTGGCTTAAAGGGGTATTCCCATGACGCTTGTTCACTAACCTGCAGGCTGTTGTGCTCTCTTCACTTCCTGCTTTTCTCGGCACATAGGTGGGCGGGGTTTCACTTGCACGGGATTGGTTGTAAATGAATTACCACAGTGTGAAGCTGATGTAGCAGAGCTGGATTTGAGTCAGTTTGCATTACATACAGAGGTAACGGACTCCCTATCTCAGCCCTTATCAGCCAAATTCAATTAAACTGACTGATAAGAGCTCAGAAATCCCAGAGCTCTCACCTTCCCTATCTGAGAAGCTCTGCTACTTATCAGACACAAACAGCTCAGAGCTGCTCCCAGCCCCTCCCTTCCCCCTGAGAGCAGGCAGCTACATCACTTGACAAATGAGCAGATAATCCCAAGGGCCATAGAAACGGAGTGTAAACAATGAAGTGAATAAATTAAGATAGCAGCCAAACAAAGCAGTTTTGATAAAGCAATGTATTTAGTAAAAGTCTTAAATCCACATAAAATAGCAGTATAGATAGGATCCTTATGATAGGACAACCCCTTTAAGGAAAGGACACAGGACACTTGCATACGTCACCCGAGACGTCCCATTTCCTTTCCTTAGCCTGCTGATTGGCCTCTGTAGTCACATGTGGCAGATACTTTCACTGGAAAAGCTCAAGGTTGCTGCGGGACCGGACAGTGGCCTGGGACATCGGGAACTGACATGTTTTTCCTTTAAGATCTGAGTGACTTTGATAAGGACCAGATTGTGGTGGCTAGATGACTGGGTCAGAGCAGCTCCAATACAACAGGTGTTTCGAGTTGCCTATCACAAATGAGTACCTATCAAAAGTTGTGCAAGGAAGATGAAGGTGAACCAATGACAGACTTCTGGGCACCCGAGAGGAATAAATGCTAGTTTGATCCCACAGAAAACCTTTTGTCAAATAAATTGCTAAAAAGTTACTTTTGGACGGTCTCGGTAGTCTTGTGGAGTCACCATGGGTTCTAGCTGTTTCAGAAGCATGAGGGTGGTCTACACATAGTTAGATAGTAGGTGAGGTTGGATGAAGACACCGGTCCAGCAAGTCTGTTCTGTAACGTTACAGCGTTGATTTGGAGGAAGTCAAGAAGAAAACCCATGAGGCTAATGCAAATTGCCCCAGATCAGGGGAAAAAATGTTGTTCTGACTCCAAATTTAGCAGTTGGTGTAAAACTCTGGATCAACTTGTCTTTACCAAGAGTAAAGGAAGCCAAGGATTCCCAGCCAGTGTCCCACGAGGGCCACAATATTAGGCAAGAGGTTTTAATGTTCTATCTGATTGGTGTATAAATATAAAAGTGACTGACGGGAAGAGAGAGGAGGGAACATTCGGGGGCGTCCTTATATAGATGCTAGGAGGTGGGTGAATGGATACCCGAAATATCTCATTGCATTGCTCCTATACAGCCAACTATGGTGACCACTTTCTGCTCCTCATTATGATTGAAAGAGCAGCTCTGGAGTACAAACTACTGCTCATACCAGTGAAGTTCTGTGTATATTCTAACCAGTTAGCTGAAGCAGTTTGGGCTCGTTCACATGGGGCAAGAGGGGACGGATTTTGGCGCTGAATCCACGTCATAATCTGCCCCCTCATAATGGAGGCCTATGTAGACCACTAGCTTACTTTTTTCCGGAAAAAGGAAGCGAGCTGGCCTTTCTTCAGGCGGACTCCGCGGTTGATTCAGCCCCAGCGTCCACCTCGCGGCAGCACCCTCCGGACTAGACCCATTCATTTGAGCCTACTCCGGAGGGGAAAGCCGCGACTGTCGGTAGACACAACAGTCGTGGCAGGCGCATTTTGGCCCTTTTATGATGCAGCTACCCGCGTCACTCTCAGGGCCAAAATCCGCCAATCCGCTCCCCGTGTGAACGGAGCCTTAGGCTTACATTATTTTAAAGTATTTTCTATAACCCAGAGATGATCATTTTATTGTCAACTTACCTGTGTAATATTGAAGTAGAAGCAGAATTGTGGTAGGCTAGTAACCTGGTACGAGCTTCTTCTCTTCCTCTCCATGAAGCTGTGGCGGTATCTAGCATCGTGCTGGCTATGAATGTCCCCTGGTAAGTCACATATTTAGTGGCGTTTCCATCATTAGCCCCGCTGCCTGTGTCGCACTGGGCGCTCCTGTCATGTCCCAAGTGGATGGAGAAATTTGAGGACAGCTCAGGGACAGCATGATATAATGAGACACATTTATAATAAGCCGCACTGTCTCGCTTGCTCATACACTATCCTAAACTTTATGGCGACAGAAGATCAATAAAGCTTGTTTTAAAAGAATGCTGAAGTTTCTTCTACTGGAGTCGACACCTAAATAAGACATTTTTTTTTTTCCAAGACCTGTAAAAGTTGAAATACAATGTAACAATTGGCTATAAAGGTTGTCCTGAAGAAGGTCACTGAGTAACATATAACATGTCACAGCAGTCCTGGCAAAGTGCCGAATACTGTGTGATAAACTTAGGCCTAGTTGGTCCCCGCTTTAAGTCTTTTATAACTAATGACTAATCCAGGGCTGTGCAGACTCCAAATCCTCCATTTCTCCACAGCCTGACTCCAACTCTCGCTCCGATTCTGACTCTTTCATAAATGGCTGACCGCCTTGGACACTCGGAAGTAGTAAAAATCCTCTAATTCATTAAAAAGCTAGCGGTTAGCTAAGTTAGCGGTAAATATGTAATAAACTATGTATCAATTAATTAAAATAATTATTATAAGGAAAATAACCACTATAAAACTAGAACTTTTTTCTGACTCTGACTACACCCAAACGTGATCTCAAGTCCGACTCTACAGCTCTGACTTCACTGCCCAGTCTTAAAGGGGTATTCCCATGACATTTGTTCACTAACCTGCAGGCTGTTGTGCTCTCTTCACTTCCTGCTTTTCTCGGCACATAGGTGGGCGGGGTTTCACTTGCACGGGATTGGTTGTAAATGAATTACCACAGTGTGAAGCCGATGTAGCAGAGCTGGATTTGAGTCAGTTTGCATTACATACAGAGGTAACGGACGGACTCCCTATCTCAGCCCTTATCAGCCAAATTCAATTAAACCGACTGATAAGAGCTCAGAAATCCCGGAGCTCTCTGAGAAGCTCTGCTACTTATCAGACACAAACAGCTCAGAGCTGCTCCCAGCCCCTCCCTCCCCCCTGAGAGCAGGCAGCTACATCACTTGACAAATGAGCAGATAATCCCAAGGGCCATAGAAACGGAGTGTAAACAATGAAGTGAATAAATTAAGATAGCGGCCAAACAAAGCAGTTTTGATAAAGCAATGCATTTAGGAAAAGTCTTAAATCCATATAAACTAGCAGTATAGATAGGATGCTTGTGATGGGACAACCCCATTAAAGGGAGAACCTCAAAAACAGAGAGAACAGCACCGAGCGGATCCTCGTGTATCACCACTAGATATAGCAGATAGATAATGGAAGAACGAGTGGCTTCTCGCCTGGTAGGCTTGTGAATGCGTCACAACAACCCTTGAGGCCTAGAACACTTCTGTGGTAAGGGGTCAGGCCAGCTGCTGTACAAAGACATGAAGACAATGGGATAATATGGACCAGCTTCCTCAGAAGATTCGGCAAAGAACAAAGCATGCTTTGGCCAACTGTGTAAGAAATATCTACACTTGAGAAAGGGTCTATAATGACCCGAAACGCGTTGTGTGCATTGTCCAATAAAGCATTTCCAGCTAACTATGGGTGAGTGCTGTTCTTTGCCAAATCTTCTGAGGAGGCTGGTCCATATTGTCCCGCAGTCTTAAAGGGAATTTGACAGTATGATTTGGGACACAAAACTACAGACAGGCCTTTATGGACTGTGAGTTTATTGTTATACTGCACTACTGTTATACCACCACCCTAGATATGCCCATTTCCAAAATGCCACACACAGGATGGGGCTTTTCATTTCCATTTATTTAGGTGTCTCCATACCTTTGGACCTCCCTGTACAAAGAGGGATTCATCAAGAACGGTGTATTTTATGATGGTCTTAATGTCCCCTTTGCCAGTGGAGGGTGCTCTTAAAGGGATTGTACAGAAAAACCACTTTGTAATACAAGGCCGGGGAAGGTGAAATAAATAACTCAACTGTCCCGGTGTCTTCCAACTTGGTCTGGTTCTTCTGCTCCAGTGTTTTCTTCCAGCTTAAGGAAATGGACACGGAATGTCACAGTGTCGCAGGGATTTCGCCAAATGAAAACATTGGAGCAGCAGGACCAGACTGCGCTGGGAGACACCGGAGCACTTGGGACAGGTGAGTATTTTTTTTTTTTTTTTGTTCCCTTCCCTGGGCTCGTATTAAAAAAGTGGACATCTACCAAAGCGTAAATCCATGCCAGCTCCTTTGTGCAATAGAGTTTGCCTTCATTTACACCATTTTAGTGTCATAAATTATGATAAATAGGGTGCGGGTGTTGGCCCCATCCACACCATGCGCGTTCTGCAACCCATCTCACTGATTTCTGTACTCAGCTATCCCTACTAGAACCATAGAAGTCAATGGAGTGGTAGTCACATACACACACTACCGTTTCTTTCACGCATGGAACTCTACCTGATTGGTGGGGGTCCCTGCGATCAGACCCTCAGCAGATATTTATTATGACATATCCTGTGGACAGATGAGATAACTATTGATTATGGATATATCTTCATTAAAGGGGTATTCCCACGTCGCATACTCACCAGTCTTTGAGGCTGTAAAATCTTCTTTCTTCCTGCTTTGTTGCGTCATTGGTGGGCGGGGTTACATATGCAAAGCCAGCAGCGAGATGACATCGCTTCTATGCCGCTGGCCCTGCGTGCGCGCTCATAGATGGTGAGACCAGTCAGTTCCCCAGCCTTCACAATGCCAATACAGACCCGGCATCCGCTGTAATAGAGAGGCGGATGCCGGGGAGGGTTAGACGCTGGCACAGGTGCCTGCAACATCGCTACGCTCCTGCCCTGCATGAAGCCAGCAGCGGCAGGAGCGATGCTGGGGGCAGAGAAGCGGAATAGCAGCATCATAGCGATGTCGCAGGCACCTGTGCTAGCGTGTAACCCTCCCCGGCATCCGCCTCTCTATTACAGCGGATGCCGGGTCTGTATTGGTGGCCCCTTCCCCCAAAGTGTAAACTATCCCCCCCTCCAGGCTCGCTCCCGTGCACTTAGCCCCTCCTCCCTACCCCCCTGAGAGCAGCAGATACATCACTTGACTTTTGACCAGATAAGTCAAGGGCTGTGTCAACAGAGAAATGAATAAAGTAAGATAGTGGACAAACAAGGCAGTTTTGCTGAAGCAGTGTATTTAGGAAAAGTCTTACATCCACATTAACAAGCAGTATAGATAGGATCCTTGTGATGGAACAACCCCTTTAATATTTGATGTTCATTGTAAGAACAGAATACGGCATGTAAAATCCTGCAGGGACTTTTTTGGAGGTTTTTATTCTACTTGTCTCTTGTTATTTTGCGTTACACGTTTGTGTCTTATATGACTATTTCTTAATGTCCGCACCTCAAACACTATCTTATTCCCAGCAAGGATATATTGAATTACAGGGACACTTGGCATAAGTGCAAACATTATGAGATAACACTTTAGAATCACATTCAGTTCTGAGAATAACGCTCCCAGCAGATCTTCCCCACAAGTACATACCAGGATGCAATGTTCTTTGTCATTATCTCTGTCATTTACCCAATCGAGCGGACATAGTGAACACGAAGAACGTTTAAGACTTCATCGTGCACGTCCTGAACACTTCTGACAGAGGACAAGAAATTAGCTTAGGCTCGGAGTCATCCTATGACTAAAATATTGTACTCTTGTTATATCATTTGTGACGACTCTGTGTATTGAGATCCATCTTTCTGTGTGAGATTCGCCACTTCGGCATTAAAGGGGCTCTATCAGCAAAATCATGCTGATAGAGACCCACATAAAAAGGCTATTCAGGCACCGCTAATGTTATATTAACCTACCCCCCGTTTTAAAATAATAACCTAAAAAAGAATGTGCTCTACTTACGGATCGTGCACGCTGGGCGGGCATTCAGGGTGTGTCTTCATCTTCGTCCCCGCCTCTTCTTCCTCCAATGTCTTCGGGTCCCGTCCTCCTCCGGCGCTCGCGAACGGACATTGATAAAAAAAAAAAATAGCCTGGGCGCATGCGCAGTAGCTGTAGTAGAAGCCGCATGCTACTGCGCATGCGCCCAGGCTATTATTTTTATATCAGTGTCCGCTCGCGAGCGCCGGAGGAAGACGGGACCCGAAGACATTGGAAGAAGAAGAGGCGGGGACGAAGATGAAGACACACCCTGAATGCCCGCCCAGCATGCATGATCCGTAAGTGGCGCACATTCTTTTTTAGGTTATTATTTTAAAATGGGGGGGGGGGGGTAGTTTAATATAACATTTACGGTGCCTGAATAGCCTTTTTAAAGGCTATGCACGCATATGTGGGTCTCTATCAGCATGATTTTGCTGATAGAGCCCCTTTAATGCCGAAGTGGCGAATCTCACACAGAAAGATGGATCTCAATACACAGAGTCGTCACAAATGATATAACAAGAGTACAATATTTTAGTCATAGGATGACGCCGAGCCTAAGCTAATTTCTTGTCCTCTGTCAGAAGTGTTCAGGACGTGCACGATGAAGTCTTAAACGCTCTTCATGTTCACTATGTCCGCTCGATTGGCTATTCACGCATATGTGGGGCTCTATCAGCATGATTTTGCTGATAGAGCCCCTTTAAGGGGGAATTGCTTTGAAGACCTAAATTTACTTTAAAAAGACACTAGGCCTAAAATGATGCATCAACTATGCATATTAGTGTTTTGTTCATCCAAATTTGTTCAGCTATTCCAAAGATATAAGCCCACTTAGTATTTTTGCATAATAGGGTCAACTATCCACTTGACTAGTATACCCTAATTTAAATAAATACTACAGGGCCTATATCTTTGGAATAGCAAGATGGATTTGGATAAACAAAATACCAAAATTTTCATGCATTCAAGCTTCACGTCATCCGTGTTTCTCACATGACTTCTAAAGCCAAATCACAGGCCTCAACAGTCCCCCGATGCCTGTGATGTCACCTAAGTGCCAGAGAGGATCATCACGGAGCGCCGGATGCTGCAGGGGAGCCCAGAAGAGGTGAGTATTAGGATTTATAATGCTTCTGCACCTCCCTTGGGTACCCACTTGCCCCAGTGAATAATAATAATCACACTTCCGATTTTTGTTCATTTCGAATCTCGCAAAGTTTGCCCATCTCTAGAAGTGAAAGACCGGCCCGCCTAGGTCAATGATCGGCTAATATTGCCTTGTCCTTGTGTCTCGGCCAGGATCATGGCTTGATGGCACGGGAGCCTTTCAGTCTATATAATATTAGTCCCCCCCAGAGAATTATTTACCGCCATTATAAAGTCTGCCAGGAATCCGGAGCCTTTCAGATGTGAAGTGGATGAGTTGACTTTCTCATCCTTCCATTTTCCTTCAACGGCGTTACATGATTCAAGTGAACGAGGCGGCCCCGTCTACTTTTATCCTGCCACGTCCTCCCGGCTCAAAGCGTTCCATTCCTCAACCTACATATCAGAATATCTATTGAAGGTTCCCATTTTAAAGCGGTTTTTAGCAGAACAAAGAAGTCAAGCATCACAGATCATTTGAAAGGATTTTGGCTTCTTTTTTTTTCCAGGCTTCCTCTTTCTACATTTCTCTCTCGGTTTTGATACACAGCTCTGTCATGCATCCCTCTAGGATGTTTTTCATGGGCTCTGTTTTATGGCTTTTTTTTTCTCCACGTCTGAAGATGGCATTTACATCTTTCTGAAAAAAAGAAAATGCACAGTTGGACTCGGGTCATTGAGGACGCTTCATTACATCGGAGCGCTCTTTTATCACCAGTAACTGGAGCTCTGCGCAGTCTGAACGGCTGACTGTACACTCGTATTAAGCATCAATGTAGACTGCAATCTTAGATATACAATGTATAGTCTGCAATGCACAAGATATTGACTATACGTGGATATACCTGCAATACTAAGCTGCTATACCCGCTTCCTGCGCTGATGTCAGGCATACATAGTAGATGTAAATTGGCCTAAAGGGCTCATTTTGACCATTATTCC
The DNA here is from genome assembly GCF_031893055.1 of Leptodactylus fuscus. Taxonomy (NCBI): domain Eukaryota; kingdom Metazoa; phylum Chordata; class Amphibia; order Anura; family Leptodactylidae; genus Leptodactylus; species Leptodactylus fuscus. The sequence goes on from NC_134268.1 coordinate 34,320,448, forward strand.
TTATCTTCATTTTTTAACTTTTGCAGGATCAGGTCAATTTTTACCCGAAAAGCTATATATTTTTTTTATTTTTCTATTCACAAAGCTGTATGAGGGCTTATTTTTTGGGGGACACTTTGCATTTTTTAATGACACCATTTAATATTCTTGGAAAGTGGAAATAAAACAGAATGAGAATTGGGTAGAATTCTACAAATGTGTGGCTGTGCTGCACGCACCAGAACACTACAGCTTCTTGGCCAGTTACCTGACTCCTGACAATTTTTAAGGCCGGCATTGGAGTCTACATAGTAGATTCCAGCACAGATGCTGCCGAAAATCCCTGGAGAGAAAATACCTGCACAAAGGGTTTTAGTCCCCAGGAGGACCCGAACACCCAACGTTAGTATGTATCCTAAGGATAGGTCATTCATTATTTAGCCTCGAAAACCCCTTGGACACAACCAAGTGTGCAGCTCGAGGGGGCTTGAATTTCTAATGGAAGGGACTTGATGACATCCGAGCGCCTACCATCTTAGACCCGGTTCACATCCACAATCGGGTTTCCATTCGGGGAGGTTGTTTGGGGAACCCCCGAATGGAAACCAATCTGCAGAAATAAGCGGTTACCTAAGGAAACCTGCGGACTCCATAGACTATAATGAGGGCCGTGTGGTTTCCACTCGGATTCTGCACGAGAAACATGGAGAGAAAAGTCCTGCTTGCAGATAGGGGAACAGAATGGCCCCCAACGCAGATGTGAACCCGGGCCTTACATTCACTCATTGGGCAATTCTGATCCGTTTTGAATTATCTGAATTGGACATACTCCATAAACCTTGAAACGGAACGGAGCATTGAAACCTCCTCTCCAACTGCATGCTCTTAAATGGAGTGGAAGCACATATCCTCAAACGTTGCTCCATTCAGACGGATCCTCCTGGCCCTTATATATTAAAGAAGAATAAGGACATTGGACCCCTGTTCTAGTGATTGTTGAAGGGCTCCACAATGGACAGATATCTATGGCTAGGTGTAAAATGTCAGTCGTAGGGAGACCCCATATAGGTCGAAAATCAAATCCTCAAAAAAAAACAAATTACAAAAAGTTCATGCCTGATGGATCAAAAATGAAAACCATCTCTTGGTTTCCCTTCTGTTTTAGTATATACTGTACCTTGTATACCTCATGACTAGAGATGAGCGAGTATTATCTTATTGCCCAGCTGTTTGACCCAATTTTTTGTTACCCCGGTTGAATAGGTCGGATTTTCCGGACCCTCTGGGTAATCCATCTTGGGTCCAAAGTTTTGGAAGTCAAGAGAGTGAATTTTTTAGAATACACAGGATCTTTGTTGCAGTCCTGTGGCTCCCGTAGTACGATGTTGGTCTAATTTGGTAGTTTGAGGTTTTTTCCCCTGTAGTTACATTGGTGTCATGTGAAGTATTCCTGTAATTTTTACTGCAGACTTATAAAACTCGGGCTAAAGTACTTTTTAGACCTGATTTGTTGCAGCTGTTGAGTTCCCAGCTCTTAAATACCACACTTTTATGCGTTTGACCTTCCATACACGGTAATGTTTTAAAATCACTTTTTTTTTTCTTTTATTGAAGCAAAAAGTTATGATAAACATCTTGTTTTTATTAAGAAAGGAAACCTTCTCAATGCCACCAAGGATAATACATCAGAAAACTTCTACATGAAATTCTTGGCATCCAGGTTACTTCAATTTCTTCCATTAGTGTGAAATGGGAAAGTTTTAGTTTATGAAGGTTGCTTGTTATAATATTTTTTTTTTTTTCGTTTGCATAAACTTTTTTTTTTTTTTTTTTTACTCGCTTTATTGAGAATGTTTGCATAGATATTCAGGTAGAGTGAACAATACAGCGAGGAGTGAATGCAACCTTAAAAAGGAAAAACACAACCCAAAAACACGCCGGGTGTTGGGGTACAGAGTAAGAGAGAAAGTGCAGAACGGTAAGCTGACTGTATATTGTGTGCACGCAGTCAGAAAAGGCATGTACATAGTTTACTTAGACGTTAGGGAAGGTTCACGCTACTATTATTACAGCCTACAGCTTGTAGGAGCATTGCCTGGGATGTTCTCACAGGTCTGAGGCTAGACTCACATCTGTGTTGGAGACTGTAGATTCTGCAGAATCATTGGGCCCCTGATGTTTTTTTTTTTCTTTTAATAGGCCGTTACCTGCTAGAGTAACCCCAGCAAGTAATGGGCCCTATTTACTTACTGATCCTGGCTCCTGTTCAGACCCCCAAATATCATGCCCCATAGTGACCCCTGCACACACTATTATGCCCCATAGTGGCTCCTGCACACACTTTTATGCCCCATAGTGACCCCTACATACAGTAGGTAACAGAAAAAAACAGTGTTACTTACCTCTTCTGCACTTCAGTAGTCTGCGGTTCTGCAGCATTATGTGTCGTGACGCAGGCCCGGCTCACGTGATATCTGGTCCAACATTGAAGATGACCGAAAGTAGCGAGGAGTGCGCTGGAGCTCAGGAGAGGTAAGTAACATTGTTTTTTTTATGTTTGTATCCTCCCCTGGGTCTCCAATCATTATACTCTGGGGTCTGAAAAGATCCCAGAATATAATAGTTGTTCATGGGTGGTCCACAATGGGGCATAATACTGTGTGCAGGGGCCACTATGCGGCATAATACTGTGTGCAGGAGCCACTATGGGGCATAATACTGTATGTAGGGGTCACAATGGGGCATAATACTGTATGTAGGGATGTATTGGGATAAATATAACAGTCTGTGGAGTCTCATCTTCCTCTTATTTGGTGACAGCTGAACACGTATTGGGCAGCGATCTCCACAGTGGCCTCTTCTTCTCCCAGTAGGATGTAGAGTTTCCTCTTCTCGTCTGCAGATACGAAGTCTGGGATGTGGGCAGAGAGTCTTTGGTAGTAGACGGCCCTCACAGCTGAGTATTTGGTGCAGTGTAGCAGGAAGTGGGTCTCGTCTTCTAGGACCCCCTGGTCACAGTGCTGGCACAGTCTGTTCTCCCGTGGCTTGTACGTCTGCCTGTATCGCCCCGTCTCTATCTATCACTATGGGACATAATACTGTGTGCAAGGGTCACTATGGGACATAATACTGTGTGCAGGGGCCACTATGGGGCATAATAGTGTGTGCAGGGGTCACTATGGGACATAATGCTGTGTGCAGGGGACACTATGGGGCATAATAGTGTGTGCAGGGGCCACTGTGGGGGATAATACTGTGTGCAGGGGCCACTATGGGACATAATACTGTGTGCAGGGGCCACTATGGGGACATAATACTGTGTGCAGGGGCCACTATGGGACATAATACTGTGTGCAGGGGACACTATGGGGCATAATAGTGTGTGCAGGGGCCACTATGGGGGATAATACTGTGTGCAGGGGCCACTATGGGGGATAATACTGTGTGCAGGGGCCACTATGCGGCATAATAGTATGTGCAGGAGCCACTATGGGGCATAATACTGTATGTAGGGGCCACTATGGGACATAATACTGTGTGCAGGGGTCACTATGGGACATAATACTGTATGTAGGGGTCACTATGGAGCATAATACTGTATGTAGGGGTCACTATGGGACATAATAGTGTGTGCAGGGGTCACTATGGGACATAATACTGTGTGCAGGGGTCACTGTGGGACATAATATTGTGTGCAGGGTCACTATGGGACATAATACTGTATGTAGGGGTCACTATGGAGCATACTAGTGTGTGCAGGGGCCACTATGGGGGATAATACTGTGTGCAGGGGCCACTATGGGGGATAATACTGTGTACAGGGGCCACTATGGGGGATAATACTGTGTACAGGGGCCACTATGGGGGATAATACTGTGTGCAGGGGCCACTATGGGGGATAATAGTGTGTGCAGGGGTCACTATGGGGCATAATACTGTGTGCAGGGGCCAAATAATAGTGAGTGCAGGAATGCGTTTTGTGGAGGGGGGAAATGAATGGTCAGGGACATGGCAAATGTTTGCCTTGGGGCCCAGCCATTCCTAGTTACGCCACTGTATAGGAGAGAGGTGTTTTGAAGTCCAGTTTTCTTGGCCTCTGCGCCAATGGAGGGTTCACCTCATTTATGATTAGGCAAGCGCCTTCTGATTAATGAGACTCCTTCGCTGCTGGACTGTGTTCTAGGAGTACAATTTATGCCATTTACACCAAATTTGCTACCCCTCCATTTTGGGAAAGTGGCACAAAAACACCAATTGCGATAATTTATGTCCCAACTGGCATTTAAAAAAGTTGTCTGCCTGATGTTTTTGGAATTTTTTTTAATGTCAGAAAAATTTTGTAAATCCGTAATAAATAATTCTAAATAAATAATGTATTATTATTATTATTATTATTATTATTATTGTAATAAATTTTCCCCAGTGTGTTTTAAAATATTCATGTGAATAAGACCTTACATGGACCCTCTGCCCTACAATATTAGATATACGCACAACTATATACAGTATATATGTATACACTGTACGTATGTTAAGTTACTATTTTATTCAGCATTATGTATTCTTTCAACTCTGCCATCCCAATGGAGCTTGCAATCTAATCCGGCAGTACAGACATGCGATAGCCCACTAGGGCCAATTTAAGAGGAAGTCGGTTAACTTGTCATTATGTTTTTGGATATTGGGAAGAAAGTGAAATTGCTAGAAGAATACCATATGAACACAAGGGGAAAACATACAAATCCCATGCAGATGGCTGCGAGCGAGCCCAAGGCCCCAGTCTTACGGAGCGGCAGAGTTAATCATCCCGCCACCCAAAGCACTTAGCTCTCTGGCAGGAGATCGACGCTCTCATCCTTGGCTGATACCTCTCTCGTTAGACTCATTTTAATTAGTCGTGCAATGTGCTTCATTTTTCATACGAACCCACAAATTCCCCGTCATGCTCGCAGCTATGGCGTGACACTTTTGTTTGGTGGAATGAGTGACAATTTCCATGCGGAGGATCTGTCGTAGTTACTGAGCCCTGTAAATAGAAAACACACATGTACCCGAGTCCCAGTGGTTGCTTACCTCAGATTATACATTTATTCATTATTGCAAATTAGTCAAGAACACTGACACAAATCAGGCACACCCACCGACTACAGGCGCCGCGGGGAATCCGGCCAACGTTTAGGAGTAATAAACAGGTTTCCTAGGCTACAGTATCTACACAATGTTTTATTAACCATCAAATCCGAGGAGAATCTGATGGAAATCAATGACGGAGCTGTTATCCTTTTGTGGCACAGAATACACAGCCGTTCGCACTCGGCTCCTACAAGACAATATACTATAGAAAGGACAAGAGGCTGTTCAATTTATTCTTAAAGGCACAGGGTAATGTAGAATATTGATGCATTATTGACTATAAAGTATCACAATACTTATGATTACTAGAAATCTAATATATATGCAGATCAGATAATATGCACATGCTTGTAGAGACTGGACTCAATGTTATCTGTGTGTTTACATAGAGAGATAACAAACAGGACTTTAACATCAAACTGCAATTAGCTGAACTGATTGTCCTGCTGGCAGAATCTCGTCACTTGTCCTATCTCACAGGTATGTGGTTATGGTAACCCTGTGTAAACAATGGGGGAAATAAGGTCACATAGCAGGAAAACAAAGCAGCATTTCTAAAGCAATATATGTAGGATAAGTCTTCAATTTACATAAGCTACCAGTATATATAGGATCCTTGAGATGGGAATACCCCTTTAAGGATAGGCCATGAATAGAAAAAAATGTAGGAAATCTCTTTAATAGTGAATTTGGTCTGTACTAGAGATGAGCGAACACTGTTCGGATCAGCCGATCCGAACAGCACGCTCCCATAGAAATGAATGGAAGCACCTGGCACGCAGACTTTGCCGGCCGCTTAACCCCCCGCGTGCCGGCCGCTTCCATTCATTTCTATGGGAGCGTGCTGTTCGGGACGGCTGTTCCAAACAGTGTTCGCTCATCTCTAGTCTGTACCAATCTGGACCATTAACAGTGTTTTTTTTTTTGTTTTTTTTTACTTCCTCTAGATTAACTTGGGTGACCCAATAACGCAAAAATCATACTTACCTCCAATGATACCCTCAGACCACTGTTGTGATACTCCTGATGTTCATGCCAATTTTTCCTTCTTGGTCCCGTTTGGTGCCCTTGTATCCACTCACTGGTTGCTGGAGTCATCTGCCTCTTCCAATGACTGGTTACACGGCATTTCTTGTGTCGAGAGTGACCAGGGATTAAAAACTAACAGAGGCATGGGAGACATGGAGGTATGGAACCAGATCAGTAAGGTGGTTGAGATAATTATGACTTTTTACAGGGGCAGCACAGTGGGTCAGTGGTTAGCATTGTTGTCTTGTAGCGTTCGGTTCCTGGATTCTAATACAACCAAGGGCAATATCTACCTGGTGTTTGTAGCTTCTTCCATAGCTGGGAATTTGTTCCTTTTGGAATAGAAATACTAATTTGGCAATAAACTCTGCATCATGTCAGTAGACTTTTTAACTGAGTCATGCATGATGTTAAGCGGGCTGCCCTCTAGAGGGCAGCATACAGAGGCACTGTTCTCCTAATTACATCCTGGAGAATAGATTTGCATATTTTTTACCCAGAATCCCTAGCGGAGCAGGAATTGACTTGTAAGTCTCTGTACGCCTATGTAGGAACACACTCTCCCTAATGTGTATGATTATCCCCTGACCTAGGTTCTTCCAGTGATTGAATAGGTATCTTCCAGGTACTCTGGTTTCCTCCCACACACCAGAACAATACTGAGAGGTAAACTTCCCATAAAGACTGCCCCTAGTGGTATGAGCAGTTGTTAAGCAGTCACTGAATTACCTTCTCCACGTTTCTACCTGCTCTTTGTGTGAGATAATCCCTGTACAAATGTTTGTCATTTATGTCACTCAGCCTTTAATGCAATAATTACAGAGGGTTTCTGGCCGATCCGATGAGCGATTTTATGCAGCAAATATTCATAAATGGGCACCATTAATATCCCTGCTTATGGTGAACCTCGATGTAATATATACAGTGCCTACAAGTAGTATTCAACCCCCTGCAGATTTAGCAGGTTTGATAAGATGCAAATAAGTTAGAGCCTTCAAACTTCAAACAAGAGCAGGATTTATTAACAGATAATAAATCTTACAAACCAAAAAGTTATGTTGCTCAGTTAAATTTGAATAAATTTTAAACATAAAAGTGTGGGTCAATTATTATTCAACCCCTAGGTTTAATATTTTGTGGAATAACCCTTGTTTGCAATTACAGCTAATAATCGTCTTTTATAAGACCTGATCAGGCCGGCACAGGTCTCTGGAGTTATCTTGGCCCACTCCTCCATGCAGATCTTCTCCAAGTTGTCTAGGTTCTTTGGGTGTCTCATGTGGACTTTAATCTTGAGCTCCTTCCACAAGTTTTCAATTGGGTTAGGGTCAGGAGACTGACTAGGCCACTGCAACACCTTGATTTTTTCCCTCTTGAACCAGGCCTTGGTTTTCTTGGCTGTGTGCTTTGGGTCGTTGTCTTGTTGGAAGATGAAATGACGACCCATCTTAAGATCCTTGATGGAGGAGCGGAGGTTCTTGGCCAAAATCTCCAGGTAGGCCGTGCTATCCATCTTCCCATGGATGCGGACCAGATGGCCAGGCCCCTTGGCTGAGAAGCAGCCCCACAGCATGATGCTGCCACCACCATGCTTGACTGTAGGGATGGTATTCTTGGGGTCGTATGCAGTGCCATCCAGTCTCCAAACATCACGTGTATGGTTGGCACCAAAGATCTCGATCTTGGTTTCATCAGACCAGAGAACCTTGAACCAGTCTGTCTCAGAGTCCTCCAAGTGATCATGAGCAAACTGTAGACGAGCCTTGACATGACGCTTTGAAAGTAAAGGTACCTTACGGGCTCGTCTGGAACGGAGACCATTGCGGTGGAGTACGTTACTTATGGTATTACATGAAACCAATGTCCCCACTGCCATGAGATCTTCCCGGAGCTCCTTCCTTGTTGTCCTTGGGTTAGCCTTGACTCTTCGGACAAGCCTGGCCTCGGCATGGGAGGAAACTTTCAAAGGCTGTCCAGGCCGTGGAAGGCTAACAGTAGTCCCATAAGCCTTGCACTTCCAGATGATGCTCCCAACAGTGGAGACAGGTAGGCCCAACTCCTTGGAAAGGGTTTTGTACCCCTTGCCAGCCTTGTGACCCTCCACAATCTTGTCTCTGATGGCCTTGGAATGCTCCTTTGTCTTTCCCATGTTGACCATGTATGAGTGCTGTTCACAAGTTTGGGGAGGGTCTTAAATAGTCAGAAAAGGCTGGAAAAAGATAATTAATCCAAACATGTGAAGCTCATTGTTCTTTGTGCCTGAACTACTTCTTAATACTTTAGGGGAACCAAACAGAATTCTGGTGGTTTGAGGGGTTGAATAATAAATGACTCCCTGAATAAACTTTTCACAATTTAAAAAAAAATTAAACAAAGAAATAACATTCTTTTTTGCTGCAGTGCATTTCACACTTCCAGGCTGATCTACAGTCCAAATGTCACAATGCCAAGTTAATTCCGAATGTGTAAACCTGCTAAATCTGCAGGGGGTTGAATACTACTTGTAGGCACTGTATATATGCGGCACTCCACCTGCAGATCGTGCGGTGACACATCACTGCTTTATCTTGGTGACTTTAACTTCTACTTAAGAAGGTCTCACAAAATAGACCTTTAATTATCTCTAACAAATCTTCCATAGGCGCCTCTCTACTGATTCTGATTTAGCTAGAATTTTTTCTCTAGCCCCAACCTTTCCCATGCAGTCATTCCTCTTAGTCTCAGGATATTTAGGCATTTTAGTGTCAGGGGGGGCGATTCTGGGCTAGAGAAGAAGAAGAGAGATCGCCCACCTGACATCAGAAAAGCATTAATATGCTAAAATAACAGCATTGATTGCTCAGTAACATTGAGGCCTAGAGAAACAAATCCAACTGCGGCAGAATTAGTAGAATTGCTGTTTACTTGAATAGGTGCTAAACTGTAGTGACTCAGTTTAACCACTACATATAGAACTGAGCTGACTGCTTCCTGCTCCGTTCTCTGTGTATCAGCTGTTGAGAACAGATGATTGGTAGAGCTGCCAGGTGTCAGACACCCACAGATATCACTGTTCTCAGTGTAGTGGCCAGACCAGGGTATTGCAGTTAACGTGAATGAGAGCCTAGCTACAGTGACTCACTTTAACCACTACACAGAGAACTCAGCTGACTGCTTCCTGTGCCATTTTCTGTGTATCAGCTGATTGGTAGGGCTGCAAGATGTCAAACCCTCACAGATAGCAATTGTTCACTGTGTAGTGGGCAGGCCAGTGTATTGCAGTTCACTTAAATGGGAGATAAGCTGCATTGATTGGAGCATTGCACAAAGAACAGAGCTGTCTGCTTCCTGCTCCATTCTCTGTGTATCAGCTGTTGATTGATGGAGATACCAACCCTCACCCCCCAACACATAGCACTGGTCAATGGGTAGTGGCCAGAGCAGAGCATTGCAGTTCACTTGAATGTGAGCATTGATGATGCATTGATTGGTCCATTGGTTCATAGAACAGCCCTGTCTGCTTCCTGCTCCATTCTCTGTGTATCAGCTGTTGAGGACAGGTGGTTGGTGGAGATATCGACCCCCCTCAGATAGCACTAGTCAATGTATAGAGGCCAGAGCAGAGCATTGCAGTTCACTTGAATGGGTCACAGATCTGGTAGTTCTGGTCTAGGTCGTCAATAATTTGAATCCAGAAATCCCCTTTAATGCTACATATTCTCCATAGTAAATAAACAAGCCGAGTTGTTTGGGCCGTCTCCATTGAATTACCTCTCACAGCATGGCAGTAAATGGTTATTTATGATTCCATAGTAATATCATATTACTAATTGTCCCTATTTAGAGTCTGATGAATCCCTATAAATTTTTCCTTAATTGCCCGAGATGGCATCGGCGCTGTAAGCCGCGGCGTCGTGTTATAACTCCTCATTCCAATTGCTCCTGCACTTTATTTTAATCCGGAGGTTTTGTTATTCGGATGGCTTGTCAGCTGTATATTTTCTCGGATCCTGCCATGTGCAATCAATGTGGGTGGTCTACTTAGTCATGCCCCCATGGGAATGGTAATGATTGCAATCTTGATTCATAAATTGTAAGATCCATCTCCTTAATTGCACAAGAAGCTATCTGCCATTAATCTCCCCATAAAGACATCTGAATTCCAGAAGCGTGCGAGAAACAGAAACGATTTCCTATTAATATTTCAGCATTGTACCCACACGCAGGGTTAGTCGTCTTGTTTAGAAAGATCTCCGCTTTGCCTTGAGTATTAAAAATGATCATTCTTTATATGAGAAAGTCAACATGTGTTAATACAGCCCTGCACCGCTTAAAAGCAATATAGTCAATTTTCTCTGTGTGCTAGCGGACTATTTACCTCTTTAGCAAGACAAAATTGTTCCTGCATTGTGTTGTGACATGCGGTGTGTATGGATTGGTTTTCCATAATTGTCTACAGTTCTGTTCATTTTATAGTCCTGATTACCTTGTCATATTGCAGCACATTAAGGCTCAACCGCAATACCAGGCACTGCCAGTGTACAAGAGTGGCGCTCTTTCTGGAAATAAGCAGCCATGTTTTTCCGATATCGTAGTCTCTTTAATTGTACTTGCGATGTACTGTAGATACTTGTTGCTGTTATTAAGGCTGAGGCCCCAGGCTGAGGCAGCTTTTTTTGTTGCAGATTTTGCTGCGGTTTTTTGAGCCCAAGCCAATGGTGGATTGAGCAGAAGGGAGACGTATAAGAACTTCCTATATATTTCCCATTTCTTGTGTAGCCATTTTTGGCTTTGGCTCAAAAAAAAGCAACAAAATCTGCAACAAAAAAAGCTGCATTTCCTCAACGTTGGGTCTTAGCCAAAGGGGTTTTCCAGGATAAGTAATTGATGGCCTATCCTTAGGATAGACAATCAGTTAAAATCAGCAACACTCAGCCCCTAGACAATGAGTTGGGAGAAGAGACAGCAGTGCTCACCCAAATGTTGAAGCCGCTTTAAACAAGGCAACGGGAACGGGTTTTGGACCCCTGATGATTCACTACTTACCAAGCACAGTGCAAATACGTTTATACAACCCCTATACGTGGTAGCATAGCTTATCCTATTCACTTGAATGGGACTGAACTGTCATCAGGCAGGAACATGACATCATATGACCTGTGAAGAGCAAGCAGCACTCATGGAACAACTGATCTGTGGGGGTCCTGGATGTTGTACCCCTGCTGAACTTCCATTGATGATTTTTCCTAAGGAAAGGTCATCAATTAAAAAGTCCCAGAAAACCCCTTTAAAGGCATTGTTCCCAAATTTTAATGTTATCCACAGGAAAGGGGACAACATGATGATTGCTCAGACTCCCCCTATCATGAGAACAGAGTCCCACTCCTATTTCCAAAGCCAATTGGCAGAGCATGCACACCGCTGCTCCAGTTACTGTATACGGGACTCCTAAATATAGCCAATTAGTGTGATCAACTATCTTCAACAGTACCTTACATGAATGGACGCCAGTGCACATGCTTGGCCTATTGTTCCATTCATGTGATTATTGGGGGTCCCAATGGTTGAATTTCCATCCGTGGATCCAGAGGATAGAGGATAACATTGGGCTCTTCATTGTTTATGTTTGGCAAAATAAACCTATCCTGGTCATGTGATGATCACATAGATGTATGGTTGGTTTCATTGAATCCCTCATCTATGTACTGCCCATTAGGACCTATGAATAGACGGTGTTAGTTTTTCCTAGAATGTCTTTCTTTATTTTTTCTTTTTTTTTTAATATGTAGATTATGAGCCCCTTATAGGGATCACAATGTATATTTTTTTCCTCCTATCAGTATGTCTTTGTAGAATGGGAGGAAATCCGCAAAAACACGGGGATTACATAAAAACTCCTTGCAGATGTTGTTCCTGGTGGGATTTGAACCCAGGACTCCAGCACTGCAAGGCTGCTGTGCTAACCACTGAGCCACCGTGTTGCCCCTAGAATGTTTTTCTAACAGGCAAAAGTATTACTGTAAGTAAAAGATCTTTGCGTCGCTCCAAGTTGCCATACACATCATATTCCCCTTACTATCTGGCTTGAATTATGGGGCAATGGAGCAGCCAAGCCACTTGCAGACAGAGATGTAAAACAGGGTACATGATTTTGGTCTATGGAAGTCTGTCATTTACCTTATTCCGTCTGTACTGCAGAAAGTTACAACAGCTGGAGCTGTTGTAACTTCATCCAGACAACAGCAGAGGAGGGATGAGAAGGAAGTCTGAAGAAAGGACCTGTCTTATGCTTACCATAGCTCCCTTTCAAACTAGTATAAAGGTGCTATCCATCAAAAAACAGCCACCTATGGGAGATTTTCCCATTTGGAGTTGTACACATTGGCAATATGGGCACTGGTGTTAAAAAAAAACAACCCACCCGGCCACACATGCTTTTATAGGGAAGGGGCCATAGCTGTGTCCAGTCTATTTAGTCTGCTGTTACGTCTGTTTACCCGATTCATGTGTGAGAATTTTTTTGCCTCCTGCTTTATAGGCTATTAAAGTAGATCAGGTGAAACTCCTTCAATATAACTGGAAACTTCATGAAGGTATGTGCTAGTCGGCTTCAACAAAAGTCACATTGATTCTTATATAGGTTAGAGATGTCTATCATTTACGGTTTGCTCCAAACTTTCTTGGAAATGCAGGTTTTTCTGTTTAAAGGTTTCTAATGAAAAAAAAAGTTGATACTTTATTGACGCAGAAAGTTTGCCAAAAACGAGAATGGTCCCAAAGGGAATATGGCACATTCCTAGTGGAAGTTTTTGAGAACGGTTTTCCTGCTATTGTGCACGTTCCTAAGTTTGCCACTTTAAGGGACTTTCTTAAGAACTTAATATAGTTAGATAGTAGATGAGGTTGGATGAAGACATCAGTCCATCAAGTCCAACCTATAACCCTACAATCCCCTACAGTGTTGATCCAGGGGAAGGCTAAAACCCCATGAGGCTCGTGCCAATTGCCCCATTTCAGGGGAAAAATTCCTTCCAGATTCCAAATCTGGCAGTCAGTATAAAAACCCTGGATCAACGTGTCCTTAAAATCTATAGCCCATAACTGGTAATTACCATTTTTAGAGCTGTACACTATAAAAATTTGATATTTTTTTCAAATGTAAACAATTAAAAATGTTGAAGAGCTTTAACATTTTATCTAGACATTATGTTGTCTTGATCGATTGCTTCCATTTGCACTTGGGGGAGGGGGGGTACAAATGTGACACCTTTAAATAGATGCCCTAATTTGGCACAGATGCCCTGAGTTAATAAGACAGATCTGTCACCGCTCTCAAGGAAAGGAAACAGTGATTCTGCTCTTCCTTAACTCGACTCTCCGTATCCCAATATGGCAAAATATAACATGCCACATCTTAGAGGACATGAAAGATCCTCTTTAAGCAGGAATTTATGAACATAGAAAATTTAAGATTATTCTGGTCTCTTTTACACACTGGGATAAAATACATGGTGATTTTAAAGTACAGACAATGCATACAGTGTCGTCACAGTACAGAGAGAATGCACATAGTCATGTCATCATGTTATAAATAAAATGAACACAGTGATGTCACAGTACAGGAATAATACACACAGTGATGTTACAGTACAGGGATAATACACACAGTGATGTCACAGTACAGGGATAATACACACAGTGATGTCACAGTACAGGGATAATACACACAGTGATGTCACAGTACAGGGATAATACACACAGTGATGTTACAGTACAGAGATAATACGCACAGTGATGTCACAGTACAGGGATAATACACACAGTGATGTCACAGTACAGAGCTAATACACAATGATGTCACAGTACAGAGATAATACACACAGTGATGTCACAGTACAGGGATAATACACACAGTGATGTCACAGTACAGGATAATACACACAGTGATGTCACAGTACAGAGATAATACACACAGTGATGTCACAGTACAGGGATAATACACACAGTGATGTCACAGTACAGGGATAATACACACAGTGATGTCACAGTACAGAGATAATACACACAGTGATGTCACAGTACAGGGATAATACACACAGTGATGTCACAGTACAGAGATAATACACACAGTGATGTCACAGTACAGAGATAATACACACAGTGATGTCACAGTACAGAGATAATACACACAGTGATGTCACAGTACAGGGATAATACACACAGTGATGTCACAGTACAGGGATAATACACACAGTGATGTCACAGTACAGGGATAATACACACAGTGATGTCACAGTACAGGGATAATACACACAGTGATGTCACAGTACAGGGATAATACACACAGTGATGTTACAGTACAGGGATAATACACACAGTGATGTCACAGTACAGGGATAATACACACAGTGATGTTACAGTACAGGGATAATACACACAGTGATGTCACAGTACAGGGATAATAGACACAGTGATGTTACAGTACAGGGATAATAGACACAGTGATGTCACAGTACAGGGATAATACACACAGTGATGTCACAGTACAGGGATAATACACACAGTGATGTCACAGTACAGGGATAATACACACAGTGATGTCCCAGTACAGGATAATACACACAGTGATGTCACAGTACAGGGATAATACACACAGTGATGTCACAGTACAGGATAATACACACAGTGATGTCACAGTACAGGATAATACACACAGTGATGTCACAGTACAGGATAATACACACAGTGATGTCACAGTACAGAGATAATACACACAGTGATGTCACAGTACAGAGATAATACACACAGTGATGTCACAGTACAGAGATAGTACACACAGTGATGTCACAGTACAGGGATAATACACACAGTGATGTCACAGTGCAGGATAATACACACAGTGATGTCACAGTACAGGGATAATACAGTCCTATGAAAAAGTTTGGGAACCCCTATTAATCTTAATCATTTTTAGTTCTAAATATTTTGGTATTTGCAACAGCCATTTCAGTTTGATATATCTAATAACTGATGGACACAGTAATATTTCAGGATTGAAATGAGGTTTATTGTACTAACAGAAAATGTGCAATATGCATTAAACCAAAATTTGACCGGTGCAAAAGTATGGGCACCTCAACAGAAAAGTGACATTAATATTTAGTAGATCCTCCTTTTGCAAAGATAACAGCCTCTAGTCGCTTCCTGTAGCTTTTAATCAGTTCCTGGATCCTGGATAAAGATATTTTGGACAAACAATTCAAGTTCAGTTAAGTTAGATGGTCGCCGAGCATGGACAGCCCGCTTCAAATCATCCCACAGATGTTCAATGATATTCAGGTCTGGGGACTGGGATGGCCATTCCAGAACATTGTAATTGTTCCTCTGCATGAATGCCTGAGGATTTGGAGCGGTGTTTTGGATCATTGTCTTGCTGAAATATCCATCCCCGGCGTAACTTCAACTTCGTCACTGATTCTTGAACATTATTCTCAAGAATCTGCTGATACTGAGTGGAATCCATGCGACCCTCAACTTTAACAAGATTCCCGATGCCGGCATTGGCCACACAGCCCCAAAGCATGATGGAACCTCCACCAAATTTTACAGTGGGTAGCATGTGTTTTTCTTGGAATGCTGTTTCTTTTTGGACGCCATGCATAACGCCTTTTTTTTATAACCAAACAACTCAATCTTTGTTTCCAAAATGAAGTTGGCTTCTCCAAATGTGCTTTGGCATACCTCAGGCAACTCTATTTGTGGCGTACGTGCAGAAACGGCTTCTTTCTCATCACTCTCCCATACAGCTTCTCCTTGTGCAAAGTGCGCTGTATAGTTGACCGATGCACAGTGACACCATCTGCAGCAAGATGATGCTGCAGCTCT
The DNA here is from genome assembly GCF_031893055.1 of Leptodactylus fuscus. NCBI lineage: Eukaryota > Metazoa > Chordata > Amphibia > Anura > Leptodactylidae > Leptodactylus > Leptodactylus fuscus. The sequence continues at coordinate 34,336,453 of NC_134268.1, forward strand.
TTGGAGGTGGTCTGTGGATTGTCCTTGACTGTTCTCACCATTCTTCTTCTCTGCCTTTCTGATATTTTTCTTGGCCTGCCACTTCTGGGCTTAACAAGAACTGTCCCTGTGGTCTTCCATTTCCTTACTATGTTCCTCACAGTGGAAACTGACAGGTTAAATCTCTGAGACAACGTTTTGTATCCTTCCGCTGAACAACTATGTTGAACAATCTTTGTTTTCAGATCATTTGAGAGCGGGCTGTCCATGTTCGGCGACCATCAAACTTAACTGAACTTGAATTGTTTTGTAGAAAGAAATGGTCCAAAATACCTTCATCCAGGATCCAGGAACTGATTAAAAGCTACAGGAAGCGACTAGAGGCTGTTATTAGAGATGAGCGAACAGTGTTCTATCCAACTCATGTTCGATCGGATATTAGGCTGTTTGGCATGTTCGAATCGAATCGAACACCGCGTGGTAAAGTGCGCCATTACTCGATTCCCCTCCCACCTTCCCTGGCGCCTTTTTTGCTCCAATAACAGCGCAGGGTAGGTGGGACAGGAACTACGACACCGGTGACGTTGAGAAAAGTAGGCAAAACCCATTGGCTGCCGAAAACATGTGACCTCTAATTTAAAAGAACAGCGCCGCCCAGGTTCGCGTCATTCTGAGCTTGCAATTCACCGAGGACGGAGGTTTCCGTCCAGCTAGCTAGGGCTTAGATTCTGGGTAGGCAGGGACAGGCTAGGATAGGAAGGAGAAGACAACCAACAGCTCTTATAAGAGCTAAATTCCAGGGAGAAGCTTGTCAGTGTAACGTGGCACTGACGGGCTCAATCGCCGCAACCCAGCTTTCCCAGGATCCTGAATGGAATACACTGTCAGTGTATTCCCGTATACCCGATATATACCCCCGATACCCGTTCCAACGGTGTGCCCCCCCACCTTCACCCCAGAAATACCCTGCAAGTCCCCTAGCAATAGAATTGGGGCTATATACACCCACTATTTTTGCTACTGCCATATAGTGCCATTGTCTGACTGGGAATTCAAAGAATATATTGGGGTTACGTGCACCCACAATTTTTACTACTGGTATACAGTGCCATTGTCTGACTGGGAATTCAAAGAATATATTGGGGTTATAAATACCCTCATTTCTTGCTACTGCCATATAGTGCCAGTTTCTGACTGGGAATTCAAAGAATATATTGGGGTTATAAATACCCTCATTTCTTGCTACTGGTATACAGTGCCATTGTCTGACTGGGAATTCAAAGACTATATTGGGGTTACGTGCACCCACAATTTTTACTACTGGTATACAGTGCCAGTTTCTGACTGGGAATTCAAAGAATATATTGGGGTTACAAATACCCTCATTTCTTGCTACTGCCATATAGTGCCAGTTTCTGACTGGTAATTCAAAGAATATATTGGGGTTACGTGCACCCACAATTTTTACTACTGGTATACAGTGCCATTGTCTGACTGGGAATTCAAAGAATATATTGGGGTTATAAATACCCTCATTTCTTGCTACTGCCATATAGTGCCAGTTTCTGACTGGGAATTCAAAGAATATATTGGGGTTACGTGCACCCACAATTTTTACTACTGGTATACAGTGCCATTGTCTGACTGGGAATTCAAAGAATATATTGGGGTTATAAATACCCTCATTTCTTGCTACTGGTATATAGTGCCATTGTCTGACTGGGAATTCAAAGAATATATTGGGGTTACGTGCACCCACAATTTTTACTACTGGTATACAGTGCCAGTTTCTGACTGGGAATTCAAAGAATATATTGGGGTTACAAATACCCTCATTTCTTGCTACTGCCATATAGTGCCAGTTTCTGACTGGTAATTCAAAGAATATATTGGGGTTACGTGCACCCACAATTTTTACTACTGGTATACAGTGCCAGTTTCTGACTGGGAATTCAAAGAATATATTGGGGTTACAAATACCCTCATTTCTTGCTACTGCCATATAGTGCCAGTTTCTGACTGGTAATTCAAAGAATATATTGGGGTTACGTGCACCCACAATTTTTACTACTGGTATACAGTGCCATTGTCTGACTGGGAATTCAAAGAATATATTGGGGTTATAAATACCCTCATTTCTTGCTACTGCCATATAGTGCCAGTTTCTGACTGGGAATTCAAAGAATATATTGGGGTTATAAATACCCTCATTTCTTGCTACTGGTATATAGTGCCATTGTCTGACTGGGAATTCAAAGAATATATTGGGGTTACGTGCACCCACAATTTTTACTACTGGTATACAGTGCCAGTTTCTGACTGGGAATTCAAAGAATATATTGGGGTTACAAATACCCTCATTTCTTGCTACTGCCATATAGTGCCAGTGTCTGACTGGGAATTCAAAGAATATATTGGGGTTACGTGCACCCACAATTTTTACTACTGGTATACAGTGCCATTGTCTGACTGGGAATTCAAAGAATATATTGGGGTTATAAATACCCTCATTTCTTGCTACTGGTATATAGTGCCATTGTCTGACTGGGAATTCAAAGAATATATTGGGGTTACGTGCACCCACAATTTTTACTACTGGTATACAGTGCCAGTTTCTGACTGGGAATTCAAAGAATATATTGGGGTTACAAATACCCTCATTTCTTGCTACTGCCATATAGTGCCAGTTTCTGACTGGTAATTCAAAGAATATATTGGGGTTACGTGCACCCACAATTTTTACTACTGGTATACAGTGCCATTGTCTGACTGGGAATTCAAAGAATATATTGGGGTTATAAATACCCTCATTTCTTGCTACTGCCATATAGTGCCAGTTTCTGACTGGGAATTCAAAGAATATATTGGGGTTACGTGCACCCACAATTTTTACTACTGGTATACAGTGCCAGTTTCTGACTGGGAATTCAAAGAATATATTGGGGTTACAAATACCCTCATTTCTTGCTACTGCCATATAGTGCCAGTTTCTGACTGGTAATTCAAAGAATATATTGGGGATACGTGCACCCACAATTTTTACTACTGGTATACAGTGCCATTGTCTGACTGGGAATTCAAAGAATATATTGGGGTTATAAATACCCTCATTTCTTGCTACTGCCATATAGTGCCAGTTTCTGACTGGGAATTCAAAGAATATATTGGGGTTATAAATACCCTCATTTCTTGCTACTGCCATATAGTGCCAGTTTCTGACTGGGAATTCAAAGAATATATTGGGGTTACGTGCACCCACAATTTTTACTACTGGTATACAGTGCCAGTTTCTGACTGGGAATTCAAAGAATATATTGGGGTTACAAATACCCTCATTTCTTGCTACTGCCATATAGCGCCAGTTTCTGACTGGTAATTCAAAGAATATATTGGGGTTACGTGCACCCACAATTTTTACTACTGGTATACAGTGCCATTGTCTGACTGGGAATTCAAAGAATATATTGGGGTTATAAATACCCTCATTTCTTGCTACTGCCATATAGTGCCAGTTTCTGACTGGTAATTCAAAGAATATATTGGGGTTATAAATACCCTCATTTCTTGCTACTGGTATATAGTGCCATTGTCTGACTGGGAATTCAAAGAATATATTGGGGTTACGTGCACCCACAATTTTTGCTACTGGTATATAGTGCCAATTTCTAACTGGGAATTCAAAATGCGCAAGGCTCCCGGAAAGGGACGTGGACGAGGCCGTGGGCGAGGTCGGGGGAATGGTTCTGGGGAGCAAGGTAGCAGTGAAGCCACAGGGCGTCCCGTGCCTACTCCTGTGGGGCAGCAAGCATTGCGCCACTCCACAGTGCCAGGGTTGCTTGCCACATTAACTAAACTGCAGGGTACAAACCTTAGTAGGCCCGAGAACCAGGAACAGGTCTTGCAATGGCTGTCAGAGAACGCTTACAGCACATTGTCCAGCAGCCAGTCAGACTCTGCCTCCTCTCCTCCTATTACCCAACAGTCTTGTCTTCCTTCCTCCCAAAATTCCGAAGCTTTACAGAACAATAACCCAAACTGTCCCTGCTCCCCAGAGCTGTTCTCCGCTCCTTTCATTGTCCCTCAACCTGCCTCTCCACGTCACGATTCCACGAACCTAACAGAGGAGCATCTGTGTCCAGATGCTCAAACACTAGAGTCTCCTCCATCTCCGTTCGATTTGGTGGTGGATGACCAGCAACCCACCCTCATCGACGATGATGTGATGCAGTTGCCGTCAGGGCATCCAGTTGACCGGCGCATTGTGCGGGAGGAGGAGATGAGACAGGAGTTGGAAGAGGAAGTGGTGGATGATGAGGACACTGACCCGACCTGGACAGGGGGGATGTCAAGCGGGGAAAGTAGTGTGGATGTTGAGGCAGGTGCAGCACCAAAAAGGGTAGCTAGAGGCAGAGGCAGAGGTCAGCAGCTTAGGCGAAGCCAGGCCACACCCGGAATCTCCCAAGATGTTCCAGTTCGTACCCAGCCCCGAAAAACTCCCACCTCGAGGGCACGTTTCTCGAAGGTGTGGAGTTTTTTCAAGGAATGCGCCGAGGACAGATATAGTGTTGTCTGCACAATTTGCCTCTCGAAATTGATTAGGGGCTCTGAGAAGAGCAACCTGTCCACCACTTCAATGTGCCGTCATTTGGAATCCAAGCACTGGAATCAGTGGCAGGCAGCAACGGCAGGACAAAGGCCGCCTGCCGTTCACGCCACTGCCACTGCCTCTGCCACTGCCTCTGCCTCTGCCACTGCCACTGCTGACTGTGCTGGCGATGCACTCCAGAGGACGAGCCAGGACACCACTTCATCTGCCTCCGCCACTTTGTTGACTTCTCCCTCATCCTCCCCTGTTCCTGTCTTATCTCCTTCTCCTGCACCATCAAAGGCACCATCAGGCGCTTCTTTACAACAACCCACCATCTCTCAGACATTGGAGCGGCGGCAGAAATACACTGCTAACCACCCACACGCGCAAGCCTTGAACGCCAACATCGCTAAACTGCTGGCCCAGGAGATGTTGGCGTTCCGGCTTGTTGAAACTCCCACCTTCCTGGACCTGATGGCAACTGCGGCACCTCGCTATGCCGTCCCTAGCCGTCACTACTTCTCCCGGTGTGCCGTCCCCGCCTTGCACCAGCACGTGTCACTCAACATCAGGCGGGCCCTTAGTTCCGCGCTTTGCACAAAGGTCCACTTGACCACCGACGCGTGGACAAGTGCATGCGGACAGGGACGCTACATTTCACTGACGGCACACTGGGTGAATGTAGTTGAGGCTGGGACTGCTTCCCAAACTGGCCCGGTGTACCTCGTCTCCCCGCCTAACATTCCTGGCAGGGACACGAGAAGAACACCCCCCTCCTCCTCCTCCTCTACCGCCTCCTCCTCCGCCACCGCCTCCTCCTCCACTGTTAGATTGACCCCAGCTACGAGTTGGAAACGTTGCAGCACTGGCGTTGGTAGACGTCAGCAGGCTGTGCTGAAGCTGATCAGCTTGGGGGACAGACAGCACACTGCCTCCGAGGTGAGGGATGCCCTCCTCGATGAGACGGCAATATGGTTTGAGCCGCTGCACCTGGGCCCAGGCATGGTCGTTTGTGATAACGGCCGGAACCTGGTAGCAGCTCTGGAGCTTGCCGGACTCCAACATGTTCCATGCCTGGCCCACGTCTTCAACCTAGTGGTGCAACGTTTCCTAAAGAGCTACCCCAATGTTCCAGAGCTACTGGTGAAAGTGCGGCGCATGTGCGCCCACTTTCGCAAGTCGACAGTAGCCGCTGCTAGCTTAAAATCTCTCCAGCAACGCCTGCATGTGCCACAACACCGGCTTTTGTGCGACGTCCCCACACGCTGGAACTCAACGTTTCAGATGTTGAATAGAGTGGTTGAGCAGCAGAGACCTTTGATGGAATACCAGCTACAAAACCCTAGGGTGCCACAAAGTCAGCTGCCTCAGTTTCACATCCATGAGTGGCCATGGATGAGAGACCTTTGTGACATCCTACGGGTCTTTGAGGAGTCCACAAGGAGGGTGAGCTCTGAGGATGCGATGGTGAGCCTTACAATCCCGCTCTTGTGTGTTCTGAGAGAATCCCTGATTGACATCAGGGATAACTCAGATCACACAGAGGAGTTAGGGATAGCATCCGATCCGTCACAGCTGGAGAGTAGGTCCACACATCTGTCCGCTTCACTGCGTTTAATGGAGGAGGAGGAGGAGGAGGAAGAAGAGTTGTCCGATGATGTGATGGTGATACAGGAGGCTTCCGGGCAACTTCGAATCGTCCCATTGTTGCAGCGCGGATGGGTAGACATGGAGGATGAGGAGGAAATGGAGATTGAACTTTCCGGTGGGGCCAGAGGAGTCATGCCAACTAACACTGTGGCAGACATGGCTGAGTTCATGTTGGGGTGCTTTACAACCGACAAGCGTATTGTCAAAATCATGGAGGACAACCAGTACTGGATCTTTGCTATCCTTGACCCCCGGTATAAAAACAACATCTCGTCTTTTATTCCGGTAGAGGGGAGGGCCAATCGCATCAATGCTTGCCACAGGCAATTGGTGCAGAATATGATGGAGATGTTTCCAGCATGTGACGTTGGCGGCAGGGAGGGCAGTTCCTCCAGTAGGCAACCAAGTTCTCACCGGTCCACACAAACGAGGGGCACACTGTCTAAGGTCTGGGACACCTTGATGGCACCCCCTCGCCAAAGTGCCGCCACGGAGGGTCCTAGTGTCACCAGGCGTGAGAAGTATAGGCGCATGTTGCGGGAATACCTTTCCGACCACAGCCCTGTCCTCTCCGACCCCTCTGCGCCCTACACGTATTGGGTGTCGAAGTTGGACCTGTGGCTTGAACTTGCCCTATATGCCTTGGAGGTGCTGTCCTGTCCTGCCGCCAGCGTCCTTTCTGAGAGGGTGTTCAGTGCAGCCGGTGGCATCATCACTGACAAGCGCACCCGTCTGTCAGCTGAGAGTGCCGACCGGCTCACTTTGATAAAAATGAACCACCACTGGATAGAGCCTTCATTTTTGGGCCCACCTGTGTAAAGCACCCGAACATGAAACTCCATGTCTGTACTCAACCTCTCCAATTCCTCCGCATCCTCATACTCATCCACCATAAGCGTTGCACAATTCTGCTAATACTAGGCTCCCTCCACCCTGATTTCCCCCAACTCTGCTGGTTAGAGGCTCCCTCCACCCTGATTTCCACCAACTCTGCTGGTTAGAGGCTCCCTCCACCCTGCTTTCCCACAACTCTGCTGGTTAGAGGCTCCCTCCACCCTGCTTTCCCACAACTCTGCTGGTTAGAGTCTCCCTCCACCCTGCTTTCCCACAACTCTGCTGGTTAGAGGCTCCCTCCACCCTGCTTTCCCACAACTCTGCTGGTTAGAGGCTCCCTCCACCCTGATTTCCACAAACTCTGCTGGTTAGAGGCTCCCTCCACTCTGCTTTCCCACAACTCTGCTGGTTAGAGGCTCCCTCCACCATGAATTGGTCCAAACTGGGCTGTTTAGCGGCTCCCTCCACCATGAATTGGTCCAAACTGGGGTTTTTAGAGGCTCCCTCCACCATGAATTGGTCCAAACTGGGCTGTTTAGAGGCTCCCTCCACCATGAATTGGTCCAAACTGGGGTTTTTAGAGGCTCCCTCCACCATGAATTGGTCCAAACTGGGCTGGTTAGAGGCTCCCTCCACCATGAATTTGCTCAAACTGGCCTGTTTAGAGGCTCCCTCCACCATGAATTTGCCCAAACTGGCCTGTTTAGAGGCTCCCTCCACCATGAATTGGTCCAAACTGGGGTTTTTAGAGGCTCTCTCCACCATGAATTGGTCCAAACTGGGCTGTTTAGAGGCTCCCTCCATCATGAATTGGTCCAAACTGGGGTTTTTAGAGGCTCCCTCCACCATGAATTGGTCCAAACTGGGGTTTTTAGAGGCTCCCTCCACCATGAATTGGTCCAAACTGGGCTGTTTAGAGGCTCCCTCCACCATGAATTGGTCCAAACTGGGGTTTTTAGAGGCTCCCTCCACCATGAATTGGTCCAAACTGGGCTGTTTAGAGGCTCCCTCCACCATGAATTGGTCCAAACTGGGGTTTTTAGAGGCTCCCTCCACCATGAATTGGTCCAAACTGGGCTGGTTAGAGGCTCCCTCCACCATGAATTTGCCCAAACTGGGCTGTTTAGAGGCTCCCTCCACCATGAATTTGCCCAAACTGGCCTGTTTAGAGGCTCCCTCAACCATGAATTGGTCCAAACTGGGGTTTTTAGAGGCTCTCTCCACCATGAATTGGTCCAAACTGGGCTGTTTAGAGGCTCCCTCCATCATGAATTGGTCCAAACTGGGGTTTTTAGAGGCTCCCTCCACCATGAATTGGTCCAAACTGGGGTTTTTAGAGGCTCCCTCCACCATGAATTGGTCCAAACTGGGGTTTTTAGAGGCTCCCTCCACCATGAATTTGCCCAAACTGGGCTGTTTAGAGGCTCCCTCCACCATGAATGTGCCCAAACTGGGCTGTTTAGAGGCTCCCTCCACCATGAATTGGTCCAAACTGGGGTTTTTAGAGGCTCCCTCCACCATGAATTGGTCCAAACTGGGGGTTTTTAGAGGCTCCCTCCACCATGAATTTGCCCAAACTGGGCTGTTTAGAGGCTCCCTCCACCATGAATTGGTCCAAACTGGGGTTTTTAGAGGCTCCCTCCACCATGAATTGGTCCAAACTGGGGTTTTTAGAGGCTCCCTCCACCATGAATTGGTCCAAACTGGGCTGTTTAGAGGCTCCCTCCACCATGAATTTGCCCAAACTGGGCTGTTTAGAGGCTCCCTCCATCATGAATTGGTCCAAACTGGGGTTTTTAGAGGCTCCCTCCACCATGAATTGGTCCAAACTGGGGTTTTTAGAGGCTCCCTCCACCATGAATTGGTCCAAACTGGGGTTTTTAGAGGCTCCCTCCACCATGAATTGGTCCAAACTGGGGTTTTTAGAGGCTCCCTCCACCATGAATTGGTCCAAACTGGGCTGTTTAGAGGCTCCCTCCACCATGAATTTGCCCAAACTGGGCTGTTTAGAGGCTCCCTCCATCATGAATTGGTCCAAACTGGGGTTTTTAGAGGCTCCCTCCACCATGAATTGGTCCAAACTGGGGTTTTTAGAGGCTCCCTCCACCATGAATTGGTCCAAACTGGGGTTTTTAGAGGCTCCCTCCACCATGAATTTGCCCAAACTGAGCTGTTTAGAGGCTCCCTCCACCATGAATTGGTCCAAACTGGGGTTTTTAGAGGCTCCCTCCACCATGAATTGGTCCAAACTGGGGGTTTTTAGAGGCTCCCTCCACCATGAATTTGCCCAAACTGGGCTGTTTAGAGGCTCCCTCCATCATGAATTGGTCCAAACTGGGGTTTTTAGAGGCTCCCTCCACCATGAATTGGTCCAAACTGGGGTTTTTAGAGGCTCCCTCCACCATGAATTGGTCCAAACTGGGCTGTTTAGAGGCTCCCTCCACCATGAATTGGTCCAAACTGGGGTTTTTAGAGGCTCCCTCCACCATGAATTGGTCCAAACTGGGCTGTTTAGAGGCTCCCTCCACCATGAATTGGTCCAAACTGGGGTTTTTAGAGGCTCCCTCCACCATGAATTGGTCCAAACTGGGGTTTTTAGAGGCTCCCTCCACCATGAATTGGTCCAAACTGGGGTTTTTAGAGGCTCCCTCCACCATGAATTTGCCCAAACTCTGCTGGTTAGAGGCTCAATCCACCCTGATTTTCAAAACAAATGTTGGTGCCAACCTCAACTTACTACAAGGGCCAAATTCACTGCTGGTGACAAGCTCTCCTCACTGCAAGTGCCAAATACACATGTTTCAAGGTGTTTTCCTACTGTCAGAGAGGTGGTATTGAGTGTGTAAAGTGTGTAGTTGTTAGGCTGTGATGTTGGGGTAATAGAGGGTCTTTGGTGTGTTAGATGCCCCCAGACATGCTTCTCCTGCTGTCCCAGTGTCATTCCAGAGGTGTTGGCATCATTTCCTGGGTTGTCATAGTGGACTTGGTGACCCTCCAGACACGGATTTGGGTTTCCCCCTTAACGAGTATCTGTTCCCCATAGACTATAATGGGGTTCGAAACCCGTTCGAACACACGAACATTGAGCGGCTGTTCGAATCGAATTTCAAACCTCGAACATTTTAGTGTTCGCTCATCTCTAGCTGTTATCTTTGCAAAAGGAGGATGTACTAAATATTAATGTCACTTTTCTGTTGAGGTGCCCATATTTTTGCATCGGTCAAATTTTGGTTTAATGCATATTGCGCATTTTCTGTTAGTACAATAAACCTCATTTCAATCCTGAAATATTACTGTGTCCATCAGTTATTAGGTATATCAAACTGAAATGGCTGCTGCAAACACCAAAATATTTAGAACTAAAAATGATTAAGATTAATAGGGGTGCCCAAACTTTTTCATAGGACTGTATACACAGTGATGTCACAGTACAGAGATAATACACACAGTGATGTCACAGTACAGGATAATACACACAGTGATGTCACAGTACAGAGATAATACACACAGTGATGTCACAGCACAGAGATAATACACACAGTGATGTCACAGTACAGGGATAATATACACAGTGATGTCATAGTACAGGGATAATACACACAGTGATGTCACAGTACAGTGATAATACACACAGTGATGTCACAGTACAGAGATAATACACACAGTGATGTCACAGTACAGAGATAATACACACAGTGATGTCACAGTGCAGGATAATACACACAGTGATGTCACAGTACAGGGATAATACACACAGTGATGTCACAGCACAGAGATAATACACACAGTGATGTCACAGTACAGGGATAATACACACAGTGATGTCACAGTACAGGGATAATACACACAGTGATGTCACAGTACAGGGATAATACACACAGTGATGTCACAGTACAGGGATAATACACACAGTGATGTCACAGTACAGGGATAATACACACAGTGATGTCACAGTACAGAGATAATACACACAGTGATGTCACAGTACAGGGATTAATCACACAGTGACATCACAATACAGGGATATTACACACAGTAATGTCACAGTAAAGGGACAATGCACATAGTAATGTTGCAGTACAGGGATATTATTCAAGCTGATATCGCTGTACAGAAATAATGCACACTGTGATGTCACAGTTCATAAATAATATACATAGAGATGTCACACTACAGGGATAAAGCTCATTATGACATCATACCAAAAGCATATTACACAGATAAAGATCACTATGTACGCTGTGATACCACAGCATATGAAGAAAGTAGTTATTGTGATGTCACCTGCAGGTATTATGATGTCTCAATTTTCCTCTTCCTCCTCCATCATCCATAGTTAGCTGCATTTAATACACCTCATGCAGGTATTTTACTCCCAGGGATGTAACTAGAGGGCTTGCAGAGGGTGTAGTCGCATTGGGGCCCAGGAGCCTTAGGGGGCCCATTAGCACTGGCGTCAGTATTGAGATTGGTTCATAAGCCAAGGAAACCCACAGATTCCCCTAACCACACTAAGGTCAATTAATCTCCTGAGCACCCATAACCATCACTATCAAGAATTCACTGTAGGGATGAGGTAGGGGCCCCGGACAAAAGATTGCACTCGGCCCACAAGACTTGAGTTACGCCACTGCCTACTCCATACTGATGAGGGGCAAGAATCCCCTAACTTCTGACTACAGATGGGCCTCTGACTTGGCTGCTATGACTTATTTTGCTTTCCCATGGAGTATTGCCTTAAAAACAAGTCTCCATACACCGTTGTGTCTCTTCAGCGAGAAAAAGTACCCTTCCCCCAAGCAGGAATAAATTGTTAAATCCATTAAGGCAGCATACAAAAACACTATGGTTATTTTTTTAGCTTTAAGGGTGGTATAAAATAGTTTGAGGACTTCTGATCTCTGAAGAGGTCAACACAAACCGTACAATAAACTGCTGAGCCCTGGCGTAAACTCTCCTCCGCCTGGAGACGGGTCTCTTCGACACGACCACAAATGTATAATTTAGTTCCATTTTTACATAAATGTCATTGCTGCGTCGGCGCTGAACGCTCGCCAGGGAATGTGATATTTACATGACTGTACATCATGGTCTTTCCTCCTCTTTAGATTTATTTATTCCCCATTTGTTTCTCCTGCTATTGCTCGGTACACATCAGCATGTCGAGTCAAGTGTCCTGAGACGTTTCCCAGTATCTTCTCGTTTCTCACACAGCTTAGCTTCCTATATTTATACGCGACCTCTAGACAATTTGGGACGCTTTCATTCCGTTCTATCCAGGTGGCTTTCTGTTCGTCCACATATACAGCGAGATCAGCCCCCGAATGGCGCTATCTAATAATGGAGAATTTGTGATTTCCTCGTCTTCGCAGCAGTTTCGCCATGTGGATCTGATGAAAGGTGACCCAGCTGTTTTTGGGAGTGTCACTGTAACACATAATTTAGAACATGCACAGTGGAAAAAACAGGCAAAGACTTCAGAGTTACCAAATGACATGTTTATATTCCGCTATGTCTGTATCTCCAAGGATGTCCTAATAGCTTTTGATATCGGCTCCCTCCAAGCTGGACATAGATGTAAAGAATTCCCCCGGCCCAATGAGCGCGCCGTACGTTTTTTTTAACCGTTAGCACAGTTACAGCTAAAGGGGCATAGATGAATAAATATTTCCAACGATGTAAAGAATGTTCCGCTAGGAGAATATTGAATAGTTTATCTTTTCTATTACCATACATGTATATGGATCAAATAATAGTGGATACCAGGACTGCAGTGCTTATCGCTAACAAGTGAGAACATTTTATGGCTTATTAAAATATTACACACTAGCTTTTACCCGCGACTTCGTCTGCAGTGATTTGAGAATTGGGCGGACACAGACGTGTGAAACTGTAAAAGTGCTTTAAAAAGTTTGGTGGGCTAGCAAATGTGATTTGATGTGTTATATTGTGTATGTCGTGATAAAGACAATGTGATGTGTTGTATTGTGTATGTCGTGATACAGACAATGTGATGTGTTGTATTGTGTATGTCGTGATACAGACAATGTGATGTGTTGTATTGTGTATGTCGTGATACAGACAATGTGATGTGTTGTATTGTGTATGTCGTGATACAGACAATGTGATGTGTTGTATTGTGTATGTCGTGATACAGACAATGTGATGTGTTGTATTGTGTCAGACAATGTGATGTGTTGTATTGTGTATGTAGTGATACAGACAATGTGATGTGTTGTATTGTGTATGTAGTGATACAGACAATGTGATGTGTTATATAGTGGAAAGCTATATGTAAATGTGAGTGAGTAGAGTGAGGGCTACTCCTGAGGTGACAGTAAGGAGTGTGCAGGCAGGGTGAGACAGGAAATGCCATGTAGTGTGTGTGAGTCTATAGCTGGGGCTAGGAGTCCTGCTTTTGTGAGTCTCCTGCTAGGAAGCCATGTTGTTTAGTGGCACCAAAAGTAGCCTGTGACTCAATCCTAAGGGAAAACTATGTTTGTGGAAAATTGCACGCAAATCCGTCCAGGCGTTTTAGCGTGATTGAGGAACAAACATCCAAACTCACAAACATCCAAACACACAAACTTTCACACTTATAATATTAGTAGGATATTTACTATTGTGCATTTGTGTCTCTTCAATGCCATCACCGAAGCAAGAAGATATTTATATGTGTGTGTATGTGTACATATATATATATATATATATATATATATATATATACACACTGTGAGAGAGTGAAGGGTGTGGTGTGGGAAGACAGGTATATCCCAGCCAGGCAGCTAAAGGGTGTATGGTAAGACCCACACCAGAGAGGTCAGCTGTGTAATCAAGGCCTGATATAATCTGTGTGTGAAGACTAGGATCTGTGGCACCACGCTGACCTGTCCAGACCAAACCTATAAAGCAGGTATTGTGCCAACCGTTGTTGCCAAGGCGGGAGTCTAGTAGCCAGGCTCCTGTATAGTCAGGGGAACGTTTTCTTATGTTTAGTTAGTTCTCAGCCAAGAAGGCTTTTGTTTTGTTTATTTTTGCCATTGCAAAGGCAGTGTATTCACTGCAAATGAATAAAGCCTGAACTTGTGTGCAGTAAAGTGTCTGTGTCCCTGTTTTCTGCAATGCCACCGAGCATCTACCTGAGCGACTCCCCACAACACAAGAAAAAAAGAAGAATCCTTGGGTTTCGTCCTTCACGTCAGTGGCAAAGACCAAGAAATACATATCTAAACAAATTGCAGCACTACAATGTATAAAAAAGGACTATTATTACCCCAAAAGTACCAAGTTTTAGTCAAAAAGGGACTAGAGTCTCACTAGCATTCTCCTTTCTAGTCCATCAGGTTGAGGTCTAGGTTGAGCATGAGCTTCTGTGTGGTCAGTCAAGTTCTTCTACACCAGACTCATCCAACCGTGCCTTTGAGTCCAGCCAGTGGTGGCGTTGTGCTTAATATCACTCCATACGGGGCATTGTGATGATATACAGTCCTATGAAAAAGTTTGGGCACCCCTATTAATCTTAATCATTTTTAGTTCTAAATATTTTGGTATTTGCAACAGCCATTTCAGTTTGATATATCTAATAACTGATGGACACAGTAATATTTCAGGATTGAAATGAGGTTTATTGTACTAACAGAAAATGTGCAATATGCATTAAACCAAAATTTGACCGGTGCAAAAGTATGGGCACCTCAACAGAAAAGTGACATTAATATTTAGTAGATCCTCCTTTTGCAAAGATAACAGCCTCTAGTCGCTTCCTGTAGCTTTTAATTAGTTCCTGGATCCTGGATAAAGGTATTTTGGACAAACAATTCAAGTTCAGTTAAGTTAGATGGTCGCCGAGCATGGACAGCCCGCTTCCAATCATCCCACAGATGTTCAATGATATTCAGGTCTGGGGACTGGGATGGCCATTCCAGAACATTGTAATTGTTCCTCTGCATGAGTGCCTGAGTTGATTTGGAGCGGTGTTTTGGATCATTGTCTTGCTGAAATATCCATCCCCGGCGTAACTTCAACTTCGTCACTGATTCTTGAACATTATTCTCAAGAATCTGCTGATACTGAGTGGAATCCATGCGACTCTCAACTTTAACAAGATTCCCGATGCCGGCATTGGCCACACAGCCCCAAAGCATGATGGAACCTCCACCAAATTTTACAGTGGGTAGCATGTGTTTTTCTTGGAATGCTGTTTCTTTTTGGACGCCATGCATAACTCCTTTTTTTATAACCAAACAACTCAATTTTTGTTTCCAAAATGAAGCTGCCTTGTCCAAATGTGCTTTTTCATACCTCAGGCAACTCTATTTGTGGCGTACGTGCAGAAACGGCTTCTTTCTCATCACTCTCCCATACAGCTTCTATTTGTGCAAAGTGCGCTGTATAGTTGACCGATGCACAGTGACACCATCTGCAGCAAGATGATGCTGCAGCTCTTTGGAGGTGGTCTGTGGATTGTCCTTGACTGTTCTCACCATTCTTCTTCTCTGCCTTTCTGATATTTTTCTTGGCCTGCCACTTCTGGGCTTAACAAGAACTGTCCCTGTGGTCTTCCATTTCCTTACTATGTTCCTCACAGTGGAAACTGACAGGTTAAATCTCTGAGACAACGTTTTGTATGCTTCCCCTGAACAACTATGTTGAACAATCTTTGTTTTCAGATCATTTGAGAGCAGGCTGTCCATGCTCGGCGACCATCAAACTTAACTGAACTTGAATTGTTTTGTAGAAAGAAATGGTCCAAAATCCCTTCATCCAGGATCCAGGAACTGATTAAAAGCTACAGGAAGCGACTAGAGGCTGTTATCTTTGCAAAAGGAGGATGTACTAAATATCAATGTCACTTTTCTTTTGAGGTGCCCATATTTTTGCACCGGTCAAATTTTGGTTTAATGCATATTGCGCATTTTCTGTTAGTACAATAAACCTCATTTCAATCCTGAAATATTACTGTGTCCATCAGTTATTAGATATATCAAACTGAAATGGCTGTTGCAAACACCAAAATATTTAGAACTAAAAATGATTAAGATTAATAGGGGTGCCCAAACTTTTTCATAGGACTGTATATATATATATATATATATATATATATATATATATATATATATATATATATATAGTGTAATGAGATATGTCTAGTCATGTTTAACTCATGTTTTAATAGATGTAGTGGGACTGTTATATTTATCCCAAAACACCCACCCCACCCCACCTCCCCATATAGCAGTCACCAACGAAGAGGAAGATGAGACTCCACGGACTGTTATACCCCAAACCAACTGCCCCGCCCCACCCCACCTCCCCATATAACGGTCACCAACGAAGAGGAAGATGAGACTCCATGGACTGTTATACCCCAAACCATCCACCCCACCCCCACCACTCACCCACCCAAGTCCAACTCCCCCCCACACACACACACACACACACACTTTACTAGCTTTGGCAATGCCAAACATCTATTCGGACATGCCAATAAAGCTTTTTTTGATTTGATTTGATTTCACTTCAATCTATCAGCTTGGCTCCTGTGTAATTGGTTTGGTCTTTTCAACCCACAAGGATACTGGTGGTCAAACAAGCCCCTGGTGCTAATTTAACGGGCATCAATCTAATTAGTAAGTCAGTGGTTGAGGAGTGTAGCAGGATATTCTAATCCATTTGTCAGTCTGGAAGCTAGGCCCCCCAAAAATCTGATTCCCAACAAAGTAAAATTATGACTTCACAGCTTGGATTCAAGAAGCGAGCAAAGTTGATTCTCTTTTAAAAATTGGTTTCCGTTCAGGGAGTCCGCTTGGGGACCCCTTGAACGGAAACCTAATTCGCATAAAAAAGCAGTTACCTTAGGAAATGCGTTGACCACATAGACTATAATGGGGTCCGAGTGCTTGCCACATGAAAAATGCGGAGAGAAAAGTGCTTCTGGCAGCGTTTTTCTCTTTGCATTTTTCATGCGGAGAGGGGAACGGAATCCCTGAACACAGATGTGAACCGAGCCTTAGATCTGTTAGTAGAGATGAGCGAATACTTTTCGAAACGGCCGTTTCAAATAGCACGCTCCCATGGGAATGAATGGATGCCGCCGGCACGCAGCCGGTGAGCAGGGGGTTAAGTGGCTGGACGCCGGTGCCAGCTGCGTCCATTCATTCCTAAGGGAGCGTGCTATTCGAAACGGCTATTCGAATAGTATTCGCTTATCTCTATGTGTTACCCTTTTGTTTGGTATATGTGCATGATTTACTGTTGTGTCTCTCTTCTTATAAGTGTTGAGTGGTGGCTGTAATTTGTGAGGCTGTATGATTGTAGGGGTCGCTTCATTCCCCTGTAGTCTACTATGGTAGGTGAGTATTGATGCAGAGTTCCTCTTTTAGGACACATCCAGGGTCATACAGAACTGATAAACAGGGAATCAGATCTGCTTTGTCTGACAGTGATATAAAGTTTGCATTCAGCAGCTTGGCCATGGAAACCCAACACTGTTTGTGCTGATGTTAATGCCAGAATAGGTTTGGATTCTGCAGTTATTGAGTCAGCGGAGTGTTGGTAACAATAAAGCATCTACCAGCATTATAGACCCTCGTACAGGCAATTGTGTACTCTGACTCCAACTCTTGCTCTGCCAGGGCTAGTCAGTAGCAGTAAAGATCCTCTAATTCATTAAAAAGCCAGTGATTGATTCCTATGAAAATACATCAAAATAGAAAATATTAATAATAATTAATATTCATTTTATGTTGGAGCCAGAGTCAGAATTGGTAAGAGTTGGTCTGGAATCCGATGACACAAGTCCGATTCTGAGTCCACAGTCCAGGTGTCAGCGATCGTAGACATCCCACCAGTTTATTCTTTGGCAATACTTGGTTCTGTTTCATTAATACATTGTATAGTTACAATAGTGTAAAGTTTAGCACAACACAATTCTAAAAGTTCCCCCGATGCACAGACGTCAAGAGGTCCAATCTTCAATAGCTACATTGAGTCTAAGCATCGCAGCTTCTATTCAGACATGTTCCTTTATTGTATACAGCACATCAATGACTTCTAAAGAGAAACATCTTATACAGATATTGTGAGCTGGTGACTTTTTCCAATTCGTTGTTTGGCACTGTTTTTTTTTTTTTTTTTTTTTTTCATCAATACTTTTGCTATGAGCAAACAATGCAGCATACGGACTAACTAGGGACATATTCAGTCTTGTGTTTGTTAATATAAGTTTGATGATCACCCAGAAAAACCTTTATTTTTAGGTCATTTTCCAACTCTTTATATGCAGTATAATAAAAGATATTTTCTTTCTGGACTCTATTGACCTGGATGAATGGATATCTATTTGCTCCCCCTGGTATACCCAATATTCTTAGCGATGAATACGCTATAGCCTAGTTATTTAAAGGGATCTTATCATTCAAACTCATTTTTCTCTCACTAACACGTCGGAATAGCCTTAAGAAAGGCTATTCTTCCCCTACCTTTTGATGTCTTCTCCATGCCACCGTTCGCTTGAAATCCTGTTTTTTTTCGGTATGCAAATGAGTTCTCTCGCAGCACTGGGGGTGGGTCCCAGTGCTCAAACAGCACTGAGGGCGTCCCCAATGCTGCCCCCAGTGCCACCTCCATCTTCTTCAAATAAAAATATTGTCTAAAAAAGACAGGATGATAGCAAATACCATAAATATTTATTAAAAATACATAAACAACAACAGTTGTAAACAATAATTACATATAAAATAAGATGGCCTGTGCGAGGCGAAACGCGCGTCGGGTGTCCAGGTCCTGTGGGTAGGCATTGGCCATTTTTTATTCATGATTTATCCTTTCTAGCTTGGTTCTGTTTGGGTTATATTATATTGGTTACACTAGGTGGATGTTTTTGTTATGGATTATGATTATTCCTTCTGGGGTATGTTACAATAACTGTTCAGCACGGTGTGCCCTTGTTTATATTTTTGCACTGAGTGTTTATTTATTGTTGCAATTGCCACATTTTACCTTGCTTGGTTAGTTTATTTAATGCCTTATTAATATATTTGCCACCCACTACCTGGTTATTATTATCAATATTTGTCTGGGGTTTTCCTCCATCTTATTTTATATGTAATTATTGTTTACAACTGTTGTTGTTTATGTATTTTTAATAAATATTTATGGTATTTGCTATCATCCTGTCTTTTTTAGACAATATTTTTATTTTAACTATTTGGATGTACATTTAATTAAGCCTTTTTTGCATATATTTCTGTTCTCCATCTTCTTCAGCAACGGCCTCTTCACGCGTCTTCTCCCGGTGCGCGCGCGGGGGCAAAATTCAACGCATGCATAAGTCAGCTCTGCCAGTGAGCTTCGGACAGAGCCAACTTCACATGCGGGCGGCCATAGAACTACAGGAGTGTACTGAGCATGCTTGTGTAAGTGGGCACAAAAAAATGGCTGCCTGCATTTGAAATTGGCGCCGGAAGAAGACACGTGAAGAGGCCGTTGCTGAAGAAGATGGAAGCAGCGCTGGAGAGAGTTCTCTCGCAGCATTGGGGATGCCCCCAGTGCTGTTTGAGTGCTGGGGCCCGCCCCCAGTGCTGTGAGAGAACTCCTTTGCATACTGACAAAAACCCGGATACGCCAACATACGCCCCCTCTTGCCCCGTGTGAACGAGCCCTTATCCAAATAACATCCTCCTCCTTCCCTTTATCTGGATACGAGCTGATTATGAATAAGACCATATGTAAACAAACAGACTGAGTGAAGATAAGGAGGAGGAGAAGAGTCTAATAAGTGGAGAAGGAAACAGATTTTCTTAATAAGATATATGACAAAGTTTCTTCTATTGACCTGTACTATCCATTTATGAAAATTTATTTCTAACTTTTTACAACTCCATTTCTATACCTTTGGGCAGTAACGCCATGCTCCAGTCGTGTCATGCCCACCACCCTGACCTTTTAACCTCGTAGAATTGTCAACTCTGCATTCCCAGTAGGAAAATCCTAAAAAGTACATTGGTCGGGGTCCAGTAGTTGAAACCCCTAGAAATCTAAAGAACAATTAGATCTCTGTTTTATTGAGTAGCTGGCGATGTAAACTTCGTAGGTTGCAGTCATGATTTCTAAGAGGATGAATGTGCAGCCACCTGTTCACTAAAACCAAGGACTTGGTCCAATTTTCGATGTTGTATAATGTGCTGTGTCCATAGTAACGGACGGATCCATAATATAGTGTATTTAGGCTTATTATAGTTGATATTTTTGTCGGTGTAAGTTTTAGAGCTATGTACTGTAGGTCTCTCTGCAGTGAGGTGTATTGACAGAGATCTTTAATTGAATGTTGTCACAGCGGGAAGCTTTCTAATGAATATACTATGGGCATTAGCGCAGCGTTCTGCCAGAAAGAGCAATCATTATAGCAAAACACTTATCTGCTCGCTCCGAGACAAGAAAAGTGATTTGCTAATAGGGATCAAGAGTGTGAAAAGTTTCCTTTTGTGTAATTATTGTACACTTGCGTGTGTCTTTTAATGAACTATTGTGGAACTAAAGGGATTTTTTTTTTTTGCAACCTGTAAAATTTTCAATTTACCAAAGACCATGTTGTAATATTGTTTGTTTGTATGGTATGTTGTGTACTAAAGGTAAGTGCACACTAAGTTATTTACAGGCAGAATCCACCTGAAAATCAGCTTAGCTCCTGAGCAACTGCCTATAGCTCTCTAAAGCCTAAAACTGTATTTCATGGATAGCACATTGACCATTCACCTCTATGGGCCCCATATACACGACCATGAATTTCACGGTCTCATGTGCTGAGCTGTCAGTCTGTGCCGCAAAATATAGAACATGTCCTATTCCTGTCCTATTTTGCGGCCCTTGCTTATGTGGCTCCTATTCATTTAATGAAAGGAGCCATGGAAGCATGTCCAGTGCAAAGATGGCACACATGGAACATACCCGTGTTCTTCATGTGTTTCCCTTGCTTTTAATTAATGTCCGACCGGTCATCTGCAACCAGCCTTACAGATAGGTTCCTAGGAGCCCTGACAGTGTTCTACACTATGTTTTATAGATAGGTTCCTAGGAGCCCTGACAGTATTATACACTATGTTTTATACACGGGTTCCTAGGAGTCCTGACAGTATTCTACACTATGTTTTATAGATAGGTTCCTAGGAGTCCTGACAGTATCATACACTATGTTTTATAGATAGGTTCCTAGGAGCCCTGACAGTGTTCTACACTATGTTTTATAGATAGGTTCCTAAGAGCCCTGACAGTGTTTTACACTATGTTTTATAGATAGGTTCCTAGTAGCCCTGACAGTATCATACACTATGTTTTATAGATAGGTTCCTAAGAGCCCTGACAGTGTTTTACACTATGTTTTATAGATAGGTTCCTAGTAGCCCTGACAGTATTCTACACTATGTTTTATAGATAGGTTCCTAGGAGCCCTGACAGTATTCTATACTATGTTTTATAGATAGGTTCCTAGGAGCCCTGACAGTGTTTTATACTATGTTTTATAGATAGGTTCCTAGTAGCCCTGACAGTATTCTACACTATGTTTTATAGATAGGTTCCTAGGAGCCCTGACCGTATTCAATACTATGTTTTATAGATAGGTTCCTAGGAGCCCTGACAGTGTTTACACTATGTTTTATAGATAGGTTCCTAGGAGCCCTGACAGTGTTCTACACTATGTTTTATAGATAGGTTCCTAGGAGCCCTGACAGTATTCTACACTATGTTTTATAGATAGGTTCCTAGGAGCCCTGACAGTGTTCTACACTATGTTTTATAGATAGGTTCCTAGGAGCCCTGACAGTGTTCTACACTATATTTTATAGATAGGTTCCTAGGAGCCCTGACAGTGTTCTACACTATGTTTTATAGATAGGTTCCTAGGAGCCCTGACAGTGTCCTACACTATGTTTTATAGATAGGTTCCTAGGAGCCCTGACAGTGTTTACACTATGTTTTATAGATAGGTTCCTAGGAGCCCTGACAGTATTGTATACTATGTTTTATAGATAGGTTCCTAAGAGCCCTGACAGTGTTTACACTATGTTTTATAGATAGGTTCCTAGGAGCCCTGACAGTGTTCTACACTATGTTTTATAGATAGGTTCCTAGGAGCCCTGACAGTATTCTACACTATGTTTTATAGATAGGTTCCTAGGAGCCCTGACAGTGTTCTACACTATGTTTTATAGATAGGTTCCTAGGAGCCCTGACAGTGTTCTACACTATATTTTATAGATAGGTTCCTAGGAGCCCTGACAGTGTTCTACACTATGTTTTATAGATAGGTTCCTAGGAGCCCTGACAGTGTCCTACACTATGTTTTATAGATAGGTTCCTAGGAGCCCTGACAGTGTTTACACTATGTTTTATAGATAGGTTCCTAGGAGCCCTGACAGTATTGTATACTATGTTTTATAGATAGGTTCCTAGGAGCCCTGACAGTGTTCTACACTATGTTTTATAGATAGGTTCCTAGGAGCCCTGACAGTGTTCTACACTGTTTTATAGATAGGTTCCTAGGAGCCCTGACAGTGTTCTACACTATGTATTATAGATAGGTTCCTAGGAGCCCTGACAGTGTCCTACACTATGTTTTATAGATAGGTTCCTAGGAGCCCTGACAGTGTTCTACACTATGTATTATAGATAGGTTCCTAGGAGCCCTGACAGTGTTCTACACTATGTTTTATAGATACATTCCTAGGAGCCCTGACAGTGTTCTACACTGTTTTATAGATAGGTTCCTAGGAGCCCTGACAGTGTTCTACACTGTTTTAAGCCAATTTAAGATGGGGTTCATACCAAAGTTTTTCAAATAAAAACTAATAAGGGAACCGAATCCAAAATTTGGTCCTGAACCATGGAAAATGGCACTGTCCTAAAGTGTTTAAACTAAATTTAAAAAAAAGTTTATAATTGTATGGAATCTAAAAACATTTCTGTGAATAAAAGGGAGGTGGTTATCATCATGTTATGGCTTCCAATAATCCACCATGTATTTCTAATCCACAAAAGTAAATGTTTGGTGCAGTACTGACAGTCCGCTGTATCCTTATTTTAAAATACAAGATTTATTTCTATTAAAAAGGTCATACCTTGTAAGTTTAACAAGTTAGTAGCAATGAATCATCTAAAGCAGCCGTCCCTAATTCATATCTGTCCCGCCAGGCTGCATACTCTCTATCAATGTAGTTGCCAACTTTTAAAAATACTTTCCTAGGACACTTCACTGCTAAAACAGTATATCATGGGGAGCCACACAACACTGCATTCCCCATTATGATATTACTGCATTTTTTTTTTTATTAGAGAACATTTTCTGCATTCCTTATATTCATGTGCTGCACATTTTAATTTTGAATGTCAACAGAGAATGGATGGAGGTTGGGGACTGAATCTCACATCCCGAAATAGAGCCTTCTTTTAGAAATGTTGTCTATACTAAGTAAGAGAAATGCTTACAGTGTTTTCGGGGACAAACCTTACAAATTGTCATTCTGTCGCACACAGATCTACAAACAAAATAGGAATACATAATGTCCGATCTATGACTATGGCCTGTTCTTAAATGGCCACTAGCTTTGCAGGCAGCTAAGGCAAGGTTCACACTTGCGTCATGTTCTCCATTGTTCGGATCCGCCGTGTAGGACTTCTATTTTCACTGATTCTCGGTGATCTGCAACAGATTACCTGTTACTATGAAAGTTTCATCACTGTAGATCCAAGACGGGTTCACAGTGAGTGGAAGGGGAGGTTCTCTTCTCTCTTCACATAGTGAATGCAGAGGTGAGGGGTTGATTCTCCTCACAGCCAATGCACATGTCTGCAAACTGATTTCTGTGTTTACTGGACTGAACTTTCTGCAAATTTCACATATTACAATGTAAGAAAAGTCTTCTATGTACTTGTATCTACTTCTGGCTGCTTGTGGGATTATAGATGATATTTTATTCACTGATAGGAAACATCTTTACTGACTGTGCTTATAGGTTGCTATTTTCCTGTGTCATGCCTGCATGCTAGATGCTAGAATGTAGTGGGTACCTGCATCTGCATGAATCTGCCCTATTTTTGCCATTTCAGTGTTGCTAGATCTCTTATATCATGCTCACTTGGGCTGTTCTCAGCTATTTGTTTGCTATTGTACAGTGACTCCTGGCAGAATTACATGTAAACAGGGGGCCACACGGTGGCTCAGTGGTTAGCACTGCAGCCTTGCAGCTTGGAGTCCTGGTGTTCAAATCCCGCCAAGGGCATTAAACCATCTGTAAGGAGTTTGTATGTTCTCCCCGTGTTTGCATGGATTTCCATCCCATATTCCAAAGACATACTGATAGGGAAAAATGTACATTGTGAGCTCTATGTGGGGCTCACAATCTACATTTAAAAAAAAAAAAAAAAAAAAAAAAAAGAATTACATGTAAACAAACCAGGCTGGTTATAATGGATAAGTGAGGGGATAGACTGCTCCTTATTGTACACATCCCCAGTCTTAGAGACAAATTCAAAATGTGTTTCAACCATAATGTGATTATTAGTAGCAGAAACATTAACAGAACGCCATGTATTAAGGCTCATACAGTTGTAGAACAGATGAACAGACTGTCCAGGAAGACCTTGCACATATTTCAGCGGTCATGTGGTCAGTGGTCATGGGAGCCTCTCAACTCCTGATATGGAGAGTCCTTGCACAGGAGGGAACGGGAACTTGAATTGGACAATGGAACACTAAGTATAAGTGATTATGTTTTTACACTCACCCTGGCTGCCTGAGACTTTTCTCCAAATTCTGGACAATCCCTTTAAAGAGGACCTTTCATGGATTTGGGCACAGACAGTTCTATATACTGCTGGAAAGCCGACAGTACGCTGAATTCAGCGCACTGTCAGCTTTCCCGATCTGTGCCCCGGGTAAAGAGCTATCGGTGCTGATACCTTAGCTCTATACAGTCTGTCAGGAACGTCTTTCTCCACAGCAGCGCCTATCACGCTGTACAGTGTAAGCGGGGAGGAACGACCCCCTCCCCTCCTGATAATACTTGACTATGGACGAGCACTGTGAGCAGAGGGAGGAGGCGTTCCTCTCCGCTCACACTGTACAGCGCGATAGGCGCTGCTGTGAAGAACAACGTTCCTGACAGACTGTCAGGAACTCCCATCTGACTGTTAAGAGCTACGGTACCGGCACCGATAGCTCTTTACCCGGGGCACAGATCAGGAAAGCGATCAACTGTTTTGTCTTGTGTGCTGTTTTGCAAATTGTTTACATGCCAGATTCTGTATTGCTCGCTCTGTGTATTCTGTAGAGTAGTGGTACTGCAGCAAGGACCTTTCCATGTGTATAGGACGCTTCTGCAGCACCCACAGTTGTTGCTTCTGGCATTTAAACAAAATTCATAGCGTCTCTTAATAGGCCGTCGGTTTTGAAAAGGTGGATAACTCATTTAAATGTGTTCTACAGGGTTGATTCTTTCTATCTGGCTACTACTATATGGGAGACTACTAGTGGAGTACATTTGGTTAAATGTACAGAAATGTTCACAAAAGGTCCTTTGTCCTATAAGAATACATCTGGAGCTCTATTACTTCAAATGACATACAGAAATGGTCACTGAAAGGTCCGAAAGAATGGAATAGTATCTCTATAAAATATAGATGTTTTACAATACCCTACAGAGCCTTCAAGGGTATGTTCATATGGTGTAAAGGATGCTGGAAATCTACGCTACTATGAGCCTTGTCATACATGAGTCACATTCTCCACCGGTAGTGGGGCTGTGAAGACTACCATTGATAATGCTGCTTTTCATAAATCTGCCCCATCATGTTTAATTCTTATGCACGAAAACTAATTAGCATATGGACGAAAATCGGGAAATCTATGGAACGGTGGCGTGGAGAAGAATAGCCTTACTTAAGACTATCCCTACGTGTTAGTCTTAAAAAAAAACAAAAACAAACACTTTTAATGATTTGAATCCCTTTAAGGTTACATATGCACACAACCATAATTTTCGCCAGCGCTTTGTTAGTTCTTTTTTAATGATTAGCAGTCTGACTCATTTCTATGGCTACATTTGCACAACCGAGATAGGTAGGTAGATAGATAGATAGATAGATAGATAGATAGATAGATACTGTAGATAGGAGATAGATAAGATATAGATAGATGCCTATGTACTATAGTATAGAATGTTGCAGTCTATGCTAGGTATAGTAAGATGTGTTGAGGGGCGGTGATTGTTAACAGTATTGAAGTAAATTATGTTTTCATTCTCTGTAACTCCCACATAAAACGCCTTTCCTTCCTTTGCATTCCTCCAGTTATTTTATTTTCTTAAGACATATTAGTTCTTATATGTTTCTCTTTCGTTTTTCCCCCCAAGGGTATATCTTGATAAGTACATTCATCCAGAACCTTTTGAAGCGCCGTGATTCATCTGAATGTTTCTTACAAAGACAACATCCCAGACATTTTGCTTTCATAAGAGAAAAATTAGGCATGCTAAAATGAAATGTTTTAGTGGAACCGGTAGAAATTTACACAATCTCGGCATCTTCGAGCCACCGGAGCATCTCACTATGACATTATTATGCACTTATTAAAAATTCACGGGAGATATTTTTAGGCGCGCTTTGACATTATTATTACACAATTAATCCGCTGGTCTGCAAACCACTGCCATTTATTATTGGCCCCATGTGTTTTTCATATGTTCGGTCTATCCCTACATGAATCACTGTTTGGCTATGCGTCCCGCTGCCAATATAATAAAGAACCTGTCCACAGGCTTGTTAGTTTGTTGCGCACTTAATCATTGACTAAAATGTGAAGGAGAAGACGCAAAAAATTTGAAAACTAATGAAGCTTTTAGTGAAGTTTAACTATTATCGGAATTACATGTGTTTTTAGGGAAAAAAAACTAGGACCCATTCAGAATTGGTTAAAAAAAATGGGAGAAGTAATATAGGACTGTACTTCAGCATCCAAAGAAGGGCTGAAAGTGGGGTATTTATGCCTGGCATTAGGACCTATCACCTGCCTGTGATTGCATTAGTCTTCTATGCTCTGTGTTCTCTGAAGTCTCTCCAAGAACCTTACCCTGTGTTCTACAGATTACCTGGTTTTGGATTGTTTTCCTGGATATTCTCTTACTTGCTGATTTGGCTTAATCTGTAACCTCTTAGAAAAGACCATGGCCTAGAGTTTTAGTAATCCTCTAATTTTGTTTTGGCTATTCCCATACTCTGTTGGCTATGACTACAATTTCTACTGCATTGTCTTTCTAACTACATCATGGAAGTCAGATTTGCATATTCTTCCCATGTTCCTTTGCACAGTTGAGCGCTCATGGCTTAATAAGACTCCACACACCTAAATGGTGGTTCTCTCCCTATGGAGTGAGGATATTCCCCCAACCCTGTCTGAAGCCTCTCACCTCTGCCAGGTCAGTCCTCTCTGCACCAAGCTGACAAGATGCTATAACATCGAAACAGCTGTCCTTGGCTGAGAGACTACCTGGTAAAATCCCAACATCATTGCAAACAAAGGCCTCTGAGAAGGTCGGCATGATGTTAAAGGGAGCGCCCTCTATTGGGTTGCATGACTGAGGCTCTGTCTTCCTAATTACATCATGGAAGATAGACTTGCACATTCTCAGTGAGCGCCCTCTATTGGTGTGCATGACTGGGAGGCACTGACTTCCTAATTTCATCATGGAAGTCAGATTTGCATATTCTTCCCATGTTCCTTTGCACAGTGGAGCGCTCATGGCTTAATAAGACTCCACACACCTAAATGGTGATCTCTCCCTATGGAGTGACGATATCCCCCCTACAATTTGTGTATTACTCTCTTTGCCTGCCATAGGATTTCTGGTGTACTCTTTAGATTTCAAGTGCCACCCGGATATCTGACCCATGGGCAACTTCAGTTCTGAGCATCCAAGTCCATCCTGCCTTGCTGTGAGATCTAGTGAATACCTTGGGGTAGCCTTCATTGGTTTATATGTAGTTTGTCTTATTTGCTGTCTTTTAGTCCTGCCAGTTACTGGCTGCACTTTATGAAATTGCTTAAAGGGGACCTTTCACCATCCAGGGCACATGTGGTTTAATAAACTGCTAGAAAGCCAAAGTGCGCTGATTTCAGCACACTATTGGCTTTCCCGTTCTGTGCCCCGGGTGAAGAGCTATTGGTGCCAGTATCGTAGCTGTACACTGTCAGAAGGGCATTTCTGACAGTCTTTCCCTTCCTCATAGTAGCATCTATAGCACTGTACTGTGAGAGGGGGAGCGTTCCTTACCACTCAGCGATGATGCAGAGTGATGAGGAACCCCCCCCCCCCCAGTACTTGTCTATGGACGAGTACTATCAGGAGGGGAGGGGGGCGTTCCTCACCGCTCTCACATTACAGTGCTATAGATGCTACTGTGATAAAGGGTGTTCTTCACTGTCAGAAACGCCCTTTTGACGGTAAAGAGCTACGGTACCGGCACCAATAGCTCTTCACCGATGGCACAGAACATGAAAGCCGATATTGCGCTGAATTCAGCACACTGTCAGATTTCTTGCAGTCTATTAAACCGCATGTGCCCCAGATAGTGAAAGGTCCTCTTTAACCAGCAACATCATCACTTTGAGGACAGCTTAGGCAGTAGTTCCATAACACCGAGATTCACTGTTGGTCTATACTTTCTGGTCTCTCATGATACACAGCAAGTTATCACTAAGCCAATGACTGACCAAAGCAGTGACCCATCTGAGCCTTTGGTTGGTTAAACAGCCTTTCCTGAGCATCAAGAGGGACCATGAAGTAGAGATGAGTGGGGTCCTGGGCAGTGTTGGAATGGGAGCCATAGGGGATCAGTAAAGCAAGCCCTGGTTTTTAAACAGATTGTCCATTATTTTACCCCCAAGAAAACCTGAATATGGGAGTGACTTCCTCTTTGCTTCCTCCAGCCTTTATGTACTGTATATTTTTACGGTCAACCATATGACTGATTCCTGCAATGGTCACAGATGACTTTACTCCCAGTGATAGCAGTTGTTCCCCAGAAGCTAGACCCTCATTGATCAGTTGATCATTGGAACAGCCCGTCACTAATTCCTCTGTCTTTGTGGGATATAAGCCTCTGCGGATTATAATAAAGGGGAAATGAGTTGCAGCCTAGGGATCAACGTCTAGTAATTGCCCATTTGCCCTCATTATAATCTGTGCTATACCGATACAGTGGATTATTGCTGTGGGGCTAGAGAGTCTAAAGGTGGTGAATATGTGTTTTGAGCAAACAGAAAAAAATTGTGTTACTCATTTCTCCTTTGTTCAGCAATGTTATTTATGGAGGACAGAAGAGGATGAGGACTTGTGCCGGATAACACTGTTTTCAGCTCCCTTGGGCCTCCACTGGGGTCTCCACTGAGGAGACCCCGGTCTATATTGATAGCAATTCTGTTTCGAATGCGTTTGATCCGAACAAAACTACAGGTAACCTTGTGAATACTGTAATGACCGAACTGAAATAAGGAGTGTGCACAAGCCTACATTCACATAAGATCTGTGCTTAAGTCTCCAATAGGAAGTGCTATTGGATGGTAAGACCAAGAGAAAATGGTTGACCTAGCTGATGAGGCCTTGCTCGTAGGCACCAAACATTTCATTTGCATATGAAATTCTTGGCAGTAAGATTATACTTGACACAAGAAAGATATGTGCAGTATGGGAATAATGGGCCCTACAACAGCATATACCGTAAGTGGTTTTGAATTGGTTTTGCGGTGGAAGACTCCCTTTAAACAAGGCACAATAGTGTTGGCTTTGATACAATGGGCTGCCATAAAGTAAACCAGTTGTGAATTAAAGACACAATTCTCAGTTCTTTGTTTTATAACAGGACTGAATGACGGGAAAATTGCTTCACTATTTCATCTTGGCAGACAATCAGCAAGATGGTGAGATTAAACTGTGCATCATACTAAATGAAGTGTACTGGTAGGAGGTGTCGGGCTGGAAAGGTGCCTGCCGATGGTTACTCATTAGATGTGAGCACATGGAAGCTGGTGTTAGTACATACTGAATATACAGTATGTGGATATACCATCTGTTATTTTGGCTTGTGCTTGTGATCCAATGTATGTGCATACCCTGCGGGATGTGATATTCTTGTAACTGTGGATTCAATTTGAATTTCAAACCAATGACTTTGAGCTACTCCTGAGGGCATTTCCAAAATGATCCCTTGGTATTCAACCTTTAACCCCTGTATGGAGTTCTGGACTTTTCTGCAAGGAGCCACCACATCACTACCTCTAGGCGTAGTCCCAGGGTTAGTGATAGCTAACCAAGGCGGGTCAAGAGACATGAAAGCAACCGACAGAGACACAGTTAGTAAGCAAACTTGATCTGGAGGACCTGCCCTGTCCTATATTATATAGACAGTACATTGATATAGTGTATAATAGTTAAAGGGGTTGTCCCATCTCAAGGATCCTATCTACACTGCTAGTTTATGTGGGGGTTAAGACTTTTCCTAAATACATTGCTTCAACTAAACTGCTTTGTTTGGCTGTTATCTTAATTTATTCACTTCATTGTTTACACTGTGTTTCCATAACCACAGACCTGGGGATGATCTTATCTCTCCGCCCAGGACAAGTGACATAGCTCCCTGCTCTCAGGAGGGAGAAGGAGCTGAGTGCTCAGAGCAGCTTGTATTTCTGAGACGTTTATCTCAAACTCTTACAGTTATCAGTCGGTTAATTGAATTTTGCTGATAAGGGCTGAGACAGGGAGTCTGTTACCTCTGTATGTGAGCACAGACCTAAAACGGAGTTTACTGCAAGCTGACTCAGTTCCTGTAGCATGTAAATTTGGGATTCTCATCACCTATCAAATCCAGCTCTGCTACATCAGCTTCATATTGTGCATCTGCTAATTTATTTACAACCATCCCTCATTACTGACTGAAAACATGTACTGCTATGAAGAGAGATAGCAGAGCTGACTTTGTCTGGGAGACAGCATGTGAAACCTCGCCCACCAATGCACCAAGAAAACCAGGAAGTGAAAAGAGCACACAGCATGCAGGTTGGTGAACAAGCCAGTTGGGAATACCCCTTTAATAGTCATTATGGTGGTGCGGAAAGAAAATTTACACTTTCAGATTACACCTGATTGTTGGTGGTCTAAGCTGGGGGACACATTGTGAACAACTTATTGTCAAGTTACCATTCTAATAAGTATGGCTTGTCCAGTAGAGAGAACCCCTTTAACCCATTCCCAACATTCGCTGTATAACGAATGTTGATTGTTCACATATGGTGTCCACTCAGGAGTCTATGGACGAGTACTGTCAGGAGGAGGGGGGTGTTCCTCACTGCTCAGCATCATGGCTGGGCGGTAAGGAATGCCCCCTCTGACAGTACAGTGCTATGGACTCTACTGTCAGAAACGCCCTTCTGACACTGAAGAGCTACGGTAATGGCACCAAGGGGCACAGAACGGGAAAGCTGATGTTCACTGAATTCAGCACACTGTTGGCTTTCTAGTGGTATATAAAACCGCATGAGCCCCAGGACGTGAAAGGTCCTCTTTCAAGATGGCAATACATAGGGAGGGGTGGAGGTGGCACAGAGCAGTGGGAGGCTTACATCTTTGTCCAATGAACTCATTTGCATATTGGCAAAAACTGGAACAGGCACTGATTCAGGGAATATGCAGTGATTCAGGTTTAGACATTGTCACAGAAACTACTTTAGTACTGCCCTACTGCCCTGCCAGGGCCTTCCTCACCATAGAACTACTTTCCCAGTTCTTCTGCTTTGGCGAGTGAGGTCATGTGGGTTTTGCCTCTCTCTCTTTCTATGCGACTTTTTTTGACAACTTATTATCGGACAGCTAACATTTTCTGTGGACAACCTGTAAAACCTAAATGGATTAGAGGGATTACATTTTTATATAAATAACTTCCATTTGATTTGTTACATGATACTAATTCTATTCACAATAACCTGCACAATCTCCTCCATAAGTACATTCATTTATGTATTCTACGTCTTAACCAGAAGTTCCCCATGTTATAAACAGTCTGTGAGTTTGCGGATTGTTGGCATCCGCTATTTCTACATGTACCACTTGCATTTAATTGGATTCAGAAGTCGAATAACAATCAGAGAACATTTGTACTGATTCAAGATACGAAGGTAGAAGGAAGAATGAAAGACCGGCCCAGGAAATGTTCAGATGTAATAATCTGAGAAAGAAGTCCGGGAGTCTAGACTGCAGCCTGAAGAGGTATCAAGTTCAACAAGCACTCCCTGGTCTTGACGGAATAGACCTTGACAGGTCTGAAGGAAAAACACAGAACTTTGGAGAAAAAGACTTCATCCATGTAATACTTATGTGAAATTTCCGTTTTTGGAGGTATATTGTACGTGAGAAGACTAGATATTTCAAGCTTGACCATATATAAGCGTTTACTCAAGCGCGGACCTTGGTGTTACAGTAATTGGAATGTTTTTGAGGGTAAAAACAGTAGTTTTCACAGTTTTAATGAATTTGCCTTTAACCACTTGACTCGTCACAGCACGGTGTGTTATAGTTTGGTTTGTGTACAGGCTTCATTACCTGTAGTTACACCAGGTCCCCCGAGTACATCGCTTGTAGCCCTTCTCCTCATCCTGATAGTCATCACTTTCTTCATTAGTAAAATGTTTTAAGATTTTAAAATAGTAAAGAGTAAACAAAATATATGTCAGTATGATCTATCAAATCTATCGAAATCTGATGAAGTATCAGAGAGGAGCAATGAGAGAGGGTGCCAGGCTGACTTGCACCCGAAGTGCGTTTCGGCAACGGGTGGGGTTAGCTGGAAAAAAAACCTCACCCTCTCTCATTGCTCCTCTCTGATACTTGATCCATCATGGGTAAGATACATGTATTCTCTAACTAATAAGTGTTTATCGGCCATATAATAACTTCTGCTGGTTGATACAATCGTCATATTTGCCCTTTTGGCTTTGGCTCTTACATATTTATGCATTTTATGGCACCAGGTATAGTTGGACTATTTATTGAACAATATTACTTATTTTGGGGGTCCTTGAGTGTTACTTGGATCCTTGTCCATATGTTTTGGATTTTACCAAACTTGTAGATACATATATATCTATCTTCAAGGTAAGGGGGGTATCGTCAGGGAAGACAGGCTTGCACATTCCAGTGAGCACCCTCTATTGGTTTGCAACACTGAGGCACCTGACTTCCTAATTACATCATGGAAGACAGATTTGCATATTCTTCCCATAGTATCTTCAAGGTGCAATAGTCTTGGGGGTGTCAGTATGCCTTCTTGCTAACTTGGTTTGTTCTCTTTGTGCGGTCATATCATTCTTTGTCATGTCCGTCCATATATTGTATGTGCTTTTTGTATGAATAATAAAACTTTTTTTGTATTTTGGCATACTGGGGTCTTACAGTTTATGAGATATGTTGAGTGTCTTTCTTACCTATTTTTTGTTTTGGGGATAGGCACCTTAGTTTAGAGCAGAAGTTGGAGCCTACTGTTCTAGGATATCAACCTTGACATCTTCCAACAGGGACTAATCATGCCCAGAAATTACCTTCATTGTATACACCATGGGAATCCAACCAAGGGCAACATCTGTATGGAGTCTGTATGTTCTTCCCTTGTTTGTGTGGGTTTCTTCCCATATGCCAAAAATATATTGTTAGATTAATTGGATTCCCGTAAAACAACAGACCCTTTTGGGTGTTGGGGAGGAGCGCCTATACAGAAGCTATTGACTCCCTTATTCCACAACTTCTCCATGCTTTGAGTCCCTCGTTGAGAACAGTGCATTACTAATTGTCATTTGCCAGCTTCATACTAAGACTTTCTGTTGGTTTTTGGCTCTCAGTACCTGTATTTGTATCCTTAGGATAGTTATTGAGTCTGTATTTTTTATTTCAGTGTACATTAGTATATCTCATAGCTATAACAGCAATTCCCAACCAAAGCACCGTCTCCAAAGCACTCAGATACAATGGAATACAATGGGTGTTTGGGGGACACATGGAGCAATATTAAGTGTCTTGAGGCAACTTTTTTAAAGTGAGAACCAAAGGAGAGCATTCTAATGTATCTGGAGGCATTATACTATGGGGAGCACTATACTATGTGGGGGACACTAAGAGAGTATTATACTATGTGGGAGACACTAAGAGAGCATTATACTAGGTGGGGGACACTAAGGGAGCATTATACTAGGTGGGGGACACTAAGGGAGCATTATACTAGGTGGGGGACACTAAGGGAGCATTATACTAGGTGGGGGACATTAAGGGAGCATTATACTAGGTGGGGGACACTAAGGGAGCATTATACTAGGTGGGGGACACTAAGGGAGCATTATACTAGGTGGGGGACTCTAAGGGAGCATTATACTATGTAGGGTCACTGGGAAACCTTAAACTGTGTGGGGAACATTAATGGGGCATTATACAGTGTTGGACCACTAAGGGAACATAGTGATAGTAAAAAGTAAATTTTTATATGTGGTGGTGGGAGTTGGATTATATCTATATTGAGTTAAAACTGAATTGTAAATAATGCATGCCATTTAAGGGCGCATTCACAATGGCACAGAGGGGGGCAGATTATGGTGCGTAATCCACATCATAATCCACCCCCTCACAATGGTGGGCATACTGCCGCTCATGGAAAAAAAGAGGCGGGCTGCCCTTTTTTCAGGCAGATTCCGCGGCTCGGTGAGCCACTGGATCCGCCTGGCGGCAGCAACCTCAGGTTTTGGCCCAATCATTTGAGCTGACTCCGTGTGGGGGGGGGGGAGCCGCGACAGTTGTGGCAGGCAGATTTCGACCAGAGAGTGACGCGGCTCCCCGGATCACTCTCGGTGCCAAAATCCGCCCCCCTGTGAATTTAGCCTTAATGCCATTTTTTGTGGGATTTTCTAATTTTACAGCCGCTACAGATTTTTTTATTTATTTTTTTAAATGTAGATTATGAGCCCCATATAGGGATCACAATGTATATATTTTTTTCCTATCAGTATGTCTTTGTAGAATGGGAGGAAATATACGCAAACATGGGGAGAACATACAAGCTCCTTTAAGATGTTGTTCCTGGCGGGATTCGAACCCAGGACTCCAGCGCTGAAAGGCTACAGTGCTAAACACTGAGCCACCGTGTTGCCCCAAAGTTGCTACAGATTTATTTAACATGTTTCAGATCTAAATTCAAAAAGTATCTTAAAAACCTCATCAAAATAGCTTATTTTTTGCCTTTTGGTACAATTATTTGTTATGGGGTCCCAAGATTTTTTTTTTTTCCCAGGGATATCCCAAATTTGAAAAAGTTGGGAAACCCTGAGTTATAAAATACCACGTAAACACTATGGACCCATTACTGTATTGGATACCAGATCCATTTACATGCGTGAGCTAAGCCCCATCCATCAGGTTGTGAAGACGATGGGCTGCCATCAACTCCAGGGAGCGGCACAATGATTTATCTCAGGCGCACATTACTAGACAGCACGCGGCCTTATTAAATCAACATCTCACTGAAAAGGATGGACGGCCAATTGATGATTTCTTTTGGCAATGTAAAGCTGGTGTAATAAATGACATTGCAATCTAATTAGAAGCTCATTGTATCCATTACCTCAATCCCAGCTCAACCCGACATTGTCATCCACTGCTTTATTCTGGATTGTGAAACGATCATCTTTAAATGGTTTATCAGTGCCCCACTTAATGGGAATTGCTTCTTAAAGGGATGTTGTTAAAGGCATTGCTCAGGATAACAAGGTCTTCTTTTCTTGCAGTGATAGCGCCACTCTTGGTCATGAGTTGCGTCAGATAATGCAGCTCAGCCACGTACAGTGGAATGAGCCACAACATTGGACACCAAAGTGTGCTGCTTTCTGTAGACAAAAGGGATACTCATTTTCTTATATCCTGGGCAAATTAAAAGTTTAAAGGATCACTGGAAAATTCAGGAAGGGTCAGGCTGGGGTAAAGTAAAAAAAAACAAAAAAAAATTAGGCAAAAAATTACTCCAAATTCTCCGTTTGGGCAGCAAGTACCCCATTTTCTCCAGTACTGATACTGGCCAAGCTGGAAAAGGCCATTCACTGGCCTCAGGGGTCTCCTGATGGGCACTATGACATATCACCAGTTACTGTTCATCGCCAGTACCCATCAGTTGACCATTGAGGACAACAGATTGGCTTCTGCTCACTGGATGAAATGTCGAGTGATGTCTAAATGTAAAACTAGAGGTAAATATCACGTTATTGTAGCGCACCCTCGGCCCATCTTGGGTTTTCTAGTAATCTTTGAAAACTCCTTTAAGTTTAATAACTATTAGAGATAAGCGAGTAGTATTTGATCAAGTAGGTATTCGATCGAATACTACGGTATTCAAAATACTCGTACTCGATCGAGTACCACTCGCTATTCAAATGGAAAAAATTTGATGCAGAACCTGCGTTGAGTGGCCGAATGCTATACAGTCGGCCAATCAATGCTGGTTCTTCTCCTACCTTTAGAAGTCTTCTCCGCGCAGCGTCCCCGCGACGTCTTCCGGCTCTGAATTCACTCTGCCAGGCATCGGGCCTGGGCAGAGCCGACTGCGCATGCGCGCGCTACAAGAAAATGGCCGCTTTGACTGTAAGCGGCCATTTTCTTGTAGTGCGGGCATGCACAGTCGGCTCTGCCCAGGCCCGATGCCTGGCAGAGTGAATTCAGAGCCGGAAGACGCCGCGGGGACGCTGCATGGAGAAGACTTCTCGGAGAATCCAGCCCGACCCTCACTCGTGGACTTGGTAAGTTCAATTTGATCGAATATTGCCTACCCCTGAAACAAGCATTTTTCCCCCATAGACTATAAGAGGATTCAATATTCGATTCGAGTAGTCAAATATTGAGGGGCTACTCGAAACGAATATCGAATATCGAGTATTTAACTACTCACTCATCTCTAATAACTATACATACTGTGCAACACTGTGACTACTTCCGCTTTCTTGATTCTGTTCTGTTCCATGTGACAATATAAAGAATTAAAGGTAAACAAAAGTATTCTTCTCTTTGTGTCTCAGGTGGCTTTTATTTTGTCTCTTGGTGTTTCTAGTGTTAAAGTGGTTGCTCAGCAAGTAAAATAGCCCAGGTAGCATTAAAGAAGAACTTACTCGATTCCCTATTCACTTCTGCTCCGTGCTGTCCGAGTCCCCTTCCCGCCTCTACTTTCTGATTCCTCTCGGCACAGAAATTCTCAGCTGATCACTGGCTGAGGTTGGTGATCGTTGCGGCTAGCGGTTGGTTGAGCTATCCTATTTCCTGTGCCAACAAGAACCAAGTCTAGACTTGAAAAATATTGGAATGGGGCAACTCGGATTGGCAAGGTGGATTTTTTTTTTTGAAAAAAAAAACTTCTTTCCTATATGGACAACCTCTTTAGTGCACTGGAAACCATTGTTTTAGGGGCAAAAAACTTTACATTTTTCTAGTAGATTGTTGGGTTTTAGTGGTTTTCCAGGGAAAACATTGATGTCCTATCCTTATAAAGAGCCATCAATGTGTGATTGGAGGGCTGAGCTGTAGCACCAAGCATATAGGCACAAGGGTATGTGCCTGGATAAGTGAGTACAGTGAAACCCCGTCAAATGACCATCCCTTTAAGAAAGCCACTCCATTAACCAGTCCAGATCTTCTTTACGTGGAAGTCCACTTTACAATTTTGGGTGGACTTTCAAAGAGGCTTCACTGTATACCCCAAGGCTCCTTTGTACTGCTGAAAGGTGTTAAGGTGAGAATCCCATTGGTCGGTCCATCTCAAAGACAGACCGTAAAAGTTTTTCCCCTAGAAAATTTTCCTTGCTTCAACTAGTTTCTACCCCTTACCGAGACCCTATCTCCATACCTACAAATGAGTTACTGTAGGAAAACGTTTGGCCGAGTAGTATAGTGTCCGAACAAAAACATTAGATTATTTTTTCTAGATTCCGTGTCCCTTTAAGTAGATGTGTTTTTCCTGAGCTCCTGATATTTCGGTCAGCGAAACGCGATAAACCCTTCTGCAGTGGCTGGCTGCCAGAACCTATTTGCCAAAAACCCTTACCTAAATATTTGTCGGAGCTGGGAGTAGACAGAACGTCCTTTGGTGCTCACTGATTTTGTAAGATTATTTTACAGCCACGCCGTGTTTCCTTGTTGACTTTCGCTCGCTTCCTGGCCTCTTCTAAGTGGTCGTTGCTTTCTTGTGTACTTCAAGTGTTCTTGAGCAAAAAAACACAAGAACGCTGTCAATGGTAGAATGCATGATGGAGGCGCAAAGTCTTCTTGTTTTTTTAGGCTAATGTCTTGTGTACGGAGTTGTGGCTATTAGGTCCAGGAGACATTACAAAGGAACCCGGGAATGTGTACTTGGTGACATGAGGATGGCAGGCATTCAGGCTTTGTATGCCAGTCTTTGAAAACTGTAACATGAGTTCCTTTGTATGTCGGGCTTCATTCACCCGCTGCACAACAGAGCTTGACTTCTACATACAACATGACATTTCGTAGACGTTTTCTCCCAGCAGGAATGTATATTTAATGAACAGATCCCCACACGGAAAAGTAAACCTTTGTATGGCAGCTTCTGATTTGTTTTGTACCGCACTTCAACATAATCCGGGGAATGAGCGGAGCTGAGGACTGAAAGGTGCTGTCACTCGTGCTGGCGGCTCTCTGACATTTGCATGGTTTAATCATTTTTGTGGAGGTTGCTATTTATATGCTACTAGTATTCCTACATACTACAGCAAATGTCACCGTTACTAAGCTAAAGACATTGTTTTATTTAAGGCAACCTCCAATTTTTTGGGCCATTCAAATATTTATCTTGCTTTTTGCTTACCTTTTCTTTCAAAGTTGGGTAACAACTGATGTTTCCCTTTGTTCCAAGGGCCATAGTAGTAGTCACAAGAGATGAGCAAACTATTTCGGAACAAACCATATCGAGCGCAAATTTTTCAAAATTGTTGTGTTCGTGCATGGTACACAGATTTTGTAAAAAAAAACGGGCTGTTTTGAATTCATAGGGAAGCTGTATTTACTAGGGTTGAGCCGATCTTGAGATTTCAGGATCGATTTCAAAATCCGATTTCCGATCATTTTCCATTCGATCCCGATCGTGAAATTTGCTCGAACGCTGATCGGAATCTGATCTTTTCCAATCCCGATCCTCAACCCTAGTCAATGCTTCTCTATGGGAAAAGTCAATTGAGGGTTGAGCAGATCTTGAAAAAATCTCTGACCTCGATCCCGCTGGAAAGGATCGGGTCGGAATTCCGATCATGATCATGAAATTTACTCGATCGGCGATCGGAATCTGATCTTTTCCAATCCCGATTGCTCAACAGACAAAATAGGACATGAGGGATGAATAAAATTGACTGTTGAAAAATAGTCAATAGCCCCATTAAAATCAATGTGTTTTTTTTTTTTTTTAAAAAAGGACCATGTGACAACCACAAAAATGGAAAAATGGGCATCACACAGCCTTCTTTCATGTTTGTGTACCTAATAGAGATGAGCGAGTAGTATTTGATCGAGTAGGTATTTGATTGAATACTTCGGTATTCGAACTACTCGTATTTGATCGAAGACCACACGGTAAATGCAGTAAAAATTTGATTCCCCTCCCACCTTCCCTGGTGCT
Organism: Leptodactylus fuscus; assembly: GCF_031893055.1. Taxonomy (NCBI): domain Eukaryota; kingdom Metazoa; phylum Chordata; class Amphibia; order Anura; family Leptodactylidae; genus Leptodactylus; species Leptodactylus fuscus. Next base: position 34,376,249 of record NC_134268.1, read on the forward strand.
TTTTTTACACCAATAACTGTGCAGGAGAGGTGGGACAGGAACTAGGACAACGTAGGCATTGGGAAAAAAACGTGTACAATCATTGGCTGGCGAAATCAGTAACAGTAGCAATAATAATAATAATACTGTGACTTGGGCGTGTTAGATGCCCCCAGACATGCTTCCCCGGATGTCCCAGTTGCATTCCAGAGGTGTTGGCATCATTTCCTGGGTTGTCATTGTGGACTTGGTGACTCCAATTGGTCGAATTTTGGTTTCCCTGAAACTAGCAGGTTTTTCCCATAGACTATAATAGGATTCCATATTCGAACGAATAGTCAAATATTGAGGGTCTACTCGAATCGAATTTTCGAATATTTCACTACTCACTCATCTCTTGTACCTAAGGCCTGACGTTAATTTTTCTAAACTTCCAGAACCCCCTTTAGTATTCTTACCTTCTCCATTGCCCCACCATCGCCGGTTCACAGTCCATGCTTTGTCTGTTCACTGTTATATGTTGAATTGTCACATAAGTGGTATCGCCTTTGTGTCTTCATATATAAGTAAAAGTAGGCCATAAACAAGTAAACTAATGGAAAAGGATTGTCTAGTGTATTGAGGTTCCCCAGCCATTAGGAAATATTGGAAGCCATTCAGAATGCTGGTTAATTGTTCATTATTCGAAAATCCATTTAACTGTACTTTGACCTCCACTATGAACCAGGTCAACTTTTCGACAGTGAAAATTCAAGTTGCTTTCCAAACAAAACAAAAAGCTTCTTAGCCTTATCCTACTATTATAAATCCTACTATTATAAATGTGAACGTTTGTATGTTTGGATGTTTGTTCCTCCATCACGTAAAAACTGCTGCAGGGATTCGGCTCAAATTTGGAACATACATACTTTGGAACCTGGAAAGATACATGGGCTACATATTAAGCTGCTAAATGCCCACAGAACGCCACTGCAAGCCCCGAATTCGCTGTTCTGCAAGGCTAATGGAGCCGAGATGACGTCATCCGCTCTGCTTCAGCCGCTTTCTGATAGGCCCGCGGCATTGTGTGGGCGGCGCTGAGGATGCTGTACACCCTGTAGCACCTGATTCCTGCTGCAAGCTCCGGACTGTCTGGAGTGGCCGTGCTGTAGGTGCGCGAGAAGTCCCTCCGCTGTGCCGACAGTGTGCGCACGCTGGGGGACTCAACAGGTCGACCACTGCTGTGGAGGGGTTGCTTGCTCTGCTGTCGCCAACGACTAGTCTGCCTATCGAGTCTGCCAGACAGTCCGACATGTTGCGACCATGCAGCCTCTTTCTACGGTCGCACACTATTGCCTGCCAAACATGTCGTGCGTGCGCCAGGTGTTCCAGCTCTGCTACCTATGCCGCAGAGGGGGGGCGTTGACAGAGGCTCTCAGGATGGGGGTGCGCACGGGAGGCCAGTTTGGGGAGGAAGGGGATGGGTGGCATGAGTGGGGAGCAGCGGGTAAGAGGGGGGGCCAAAGTGACGACCATTTTGGGTGGGGATCAGAGGGTTCCGGGGTGGGTAAATGGGAGGCACAGGGAGGGGCCAAGGAGTGAGGAATGGGTCCAGGGACCCACGGTACTACGAGGGACCCCGGGATGGTGGTCACACACACACACGCGAGGGTGCCTGGGGGTTGCCAGACCACACTCGCAAATACTGCACAGCACGGTGGTGGTGGTGGGGTGTTGAGCTGTTGACGGGAAGGAGCACACCAGTGGGGGGGCGCCGCGGACGAAGTCGCGGGAAATGCTAGTAAACTATCATTTCTTGTAACTCATTGGGTGACCAGGTGACACCGATACATGTTTATGATACAAATGCTTCCTTGTTTTGGGAGTTGAGGATTTTCCATCATCTCAAAAAGTTGTTTTTTTTTCCAAAAAGTTGAATTTTTTTATTCGTCAAAAAGTTGAATTTTTTTATTCGTCAAAAAGTTGAATCTTTTTTTTTTTCTCTACAGAATAACTTGAGAATCACATATTCACTAGGTAGCTTGAATATTACTCTTCTTCAGGTGCCTTGAGTTTTAGTTTTTCTTCACCTCGGAACCCCAGTTCAGTTTTAGATCTGAGCTTTAATATTTTTGCTTTAAATTCAATTAAAAAATTCAGAAAGAAAAACTGGACAGAAGATAAGTGGAGCTTTAGCATCTGCACTTCCCCTTGAATAAGGAGCCCCCGCCAGGACCTCTACCTGTAAATCAGATTATAGTATATTTACCCTGCTCTCTGCCCACAGTCAATGATTTACTACAGGATCTTAGGTTCCAGCACAAAGGAGCGCACATAAAATATCCAGTGACTTCTGCTCTTTTCATGTCTTCTCTGTCTGATTTTTCTCTACAAGTTAGTTAATGATGCAGTACAGAACGTCTTCAGGAAAGCAGCACTAAGGGAAAGCTCTGGATAACTCCGGCATCTTTATTAGCTTTTCTGCTATTTTTATTCTCTACATTATCTAGCAAATTATGAGTTTACCGCTGGGAAACTGTCAGCAAGCAGGCTACTTTTTGATGACCTATGATTAGGCAGAGGTATAACTTTAGGTGGTTCCAAATGCAGATTCTGCAATGTAGCCCTTACCTAGCTTGTGTCCTTTGGAATAGTGGTATATTATAGGTGGCAGACAGTCCTTTAGGGCCTCCTTAGGGTTCAGTAGTGACTGCTACCACGGCGCCCCCTATAGCTATGCCCATGTGACTAGGATATATGACTAGTGAGACTGCACTGATCCTTAGAAGGTGGAGGCCACGGCACTGATTCAGTAATATGGCCCATTTTACCTTCTGCACGTGGTCAAATGCGGTCTAATAAATCCGTATCGTACATTGGCTACATTTCTTGGATGAATCTGGTTTGGAGTCTGGGTTGAGTCTACAATGGGGTGGTGTAAATCAGGTTTGTTGTGGATCCAGTAGGTGGCACCAGGCATGTTAGCTGTGTAGTCTGGCGGACGCCACCCACTTGTCCATCTTAGCTAGCACACCCGGAGCTTCAGTATTTTCTGGTGTTGCATTGTTGCCGTAGAGGCTAACTATGCCTCTCCTATATGCAGCCATAACCTGCCTGATATGTCATGGATATCAGTCACAGGAGGCAGTGCCACCTACTGGATCCACAGCATACCAAGAGCGCGTGATTTTCCGCACTTCCTTCTAACACCTGCCCTGGAGGCTGGGACTCCTTTCCTCATAGTGGCCTAGGAGTCCCTAGCGCCCATGGCTTTACTGTGCCACACTATATACGGGGCAGTAGACTTGCGAGCAGGCAGGGACTCCTAGCATCGTACAGTAGATCACTATATTACAAGAAGTCACGGTCTCCAGACCAAATTCAATCCAAGATGGACTGGGGCTGAACAATAATCAGGGCTTGTGACTTCAATGACCTGTAAAGCTCATGGAGCACCAATGCTGCTTGAAGTAGCTGATCTACACGGATCCCAAGTGTCGGAACTCCATGATCTATCCTAAGGGTAGGTCATCAATTATAAAGTCCTGGGAAGAAATGTTCCAATTCACGTCCAATAATATCAATCAATTTATGTACAGTAGCCCCCAAAGAGCTTCATTAATATTATGTAATGAGACCCCTAGTGGTAGGGGCAGGTAGCCAAACCTTGTGTCATTCAACTCTATGGCTCGTCCAATGGAAGGAATAACTTTGGAGCGTGGGGAAAAAATGGAGCCCGACTTCTGGAACTGTAATTGGTCTTCACACAGTAGTTGGCGGCGTAGAATAGCAATACAAGGTCATCTTGTCTACTATACAGTATACCTATTTAAAGGGGACGTCCATCACTAATACGTTTCGCAACCAGGGTGAATAAGACAAAATTTCAAGTGAATTTTAATCACTTGTTTGCCGTAAACCAGATTTGCTTGCTTTTGATTCCCTAATGGTTTGACATGTGGTTTTCTAGGCTGCAGATTTTCCATTTGCAACAAACTCTCAGGGGAGAATCTAAGGCACGCCGCTATGTCAGAAAAATGAACAAAAACATAGGATGTCCTAAAAACACTGACTTTCCAACCACATTGTATGAACAGGATTTTATCTAGGAGTATGTAAACATCTTCAGGTAGCGAATTTCCGTCAGGAAAGTAAGTGAATACGCCGGCCCCGTAACAGCAGAGTCAACAGTTTCCTTTGTTTACACAGGACCTGGAAGTTGCAGCAGACTTGAGCGATACTGATAGAAAAACCTCCTGTACACCTCAGAGATGGATCCAGTCAAAGGAACAGCTTTTAATAATATCGGCTGGTAATAGTTTTCCCAGAATCCGAAATCTCTGTTGTGTTTGCAATATAAAAAAAAAGTTATTAGAATTTCAGACCATGGCACGGAATTCGGGTCTTTGTAGATTGTCTCCATACTGAAAAACAAGACAAGGGAAGAAAATACTGTTCTACAGTCAGTCCTATAGTAGAGTGCTCTAATAAGTTGTGCAGTGTGTTGATACAGTATGAAAGTGCCATAATAATGTATAGGATAGCGCCCCCTATTGTAAATTGTACGTAAAATATTAATCACAAGTGATGATGTGAAAGTACCAAAGTACAGGTTTGATGTCTTCATATGGATCACCAAACTTTACAATTTTTGCAATTGATAGTAGAGGCTATAGAAGTCTTTATTTTAAATAGCTCATCTGCTGCAGAACCTCTTTGGAAGTGTCAATCATTGATAGAAAACTCCCTAAAGCTGCATTCACACAGGGTTTTTTGGACCAGAATCCGGTCCAAAAAACATCTAGCCCCGACTGGATGCTGGTGCAGTGCATACAGTGCACTAGCATCCAGTCATGGAATTCCGCACCAGATTAGGCCCAAATGAATGGGCCCGGTCGGGAGGGAGTGCGCGCCATGAACATCCACAACTGAATCAGCAGCGGAATCCGCCTGAAGAAAAGAGCATGCTGCTTCTTTTTTCCGTGAAAAAGGGACCCATTGAATTCAGTGGGAAGCGTTTTTTTGAACTGGATTTTGACACGGATTCCGTGTCAAAATCTGGACCAAAGAACACAGTTTGAACCCAGCTTTAGGCTGAAGCCCCACATTGCGAAAACTCTGCTTCTTTTGTTGCAAATTTTGCTTCATTCACGGCCATTTTGCACCACTTTCGTGTGTGTCTAGTCTCACCCGTTTCATGAAGAAGGTCTGAAGCATATGAGGTGCATTCTACTGTATTATACACCCCCTGCAGCTGCTGGGGAACCTCTTTATTAAAAACGATAGGTTACAGTCAGTCAAGGGTTAACTCAGAAGACGGAACTTCCTACAGAAACGGCAGATTATATTAATTTACAACACTATACAAATCTATACAAATCTATACAAATCTATACAAATCGTAGGGTTAGAGTACAGACAACCCAAGACATTACATAAATCATTTCACAATAATATTGAGGGCCTTGATCACAAGAGCTTACAATCTTAATTCACATTCATAATTCATTAATACACATGTACAACTTTCTGTTGTGTTTGTCTCCCCTTCTGCACATGGCTGTGAAATCATATAAATCATGTCTGTTGTCTAGTAAGACTGCTCTATACATGGCAATACACGTTTTATTTATGCATGCATCCTATGTTATGGCAATTTGAGATTGAAGTGATGTCCTATATGTTTTGAATGATAAGGTTACTATAAAATACACAGATTTATGTAATGCCATTCAGAAGACTTTACACATGCCATAGACTTTTGTGTATCATCTTTTCTTCGACTGGATTGTTCCTTTAAGCCCAAAAGGTTGCTTAAGAATTGGAAGCTCACAGTGTTGTGATCCCTAGATTGGGGATCATAACTAGGGTTGAGCAATCGTGTTCGGAAAAGATCGGATTCCGATCGGTGATCGAGAAAATTTCACGATCGCGATCGGAATTCCGAACACAATCTTTTTAGGTGGGATCGAGATCGGTAGTATTTCCCACAATGCTTTGCTTAGCCTTAACACTGAGTATATAGTGTATATTCAGTGTGAAGGCTCCACTGCGGTTCCATAGGAATGAATGGAAGCAGCCGGCACACAGCCTTAACCCCCTGCGCGCCGACTACCTCCATTCATTCTAATGGGAGACTAAAGTAACATCTCTAGTAGCTACTTACCTTCAGAGATGGCTGCTCCGGTCCCGGTGTTCCTCGTCGCCTCGCTCCACACTACTCTTCTCGCCTCGCTGCCCCGCCTCCCAGGTGCTTAAAGAGCTAGGAAGGCGGGGCTTGTGGCTTAGGAAAGTGTGGGGGGTACAGGGCGGGGAGACGTGACATAACCCGCCCACACTCTCCTAACCTGGGAGGCCGGGGGCAGTGAGGCGAGAAGAGCAGCGTGGAGCGGCAGCAAGGCGAAGAAGAACACTGGGCACCGGAGCAGCCATCTCTGCAGGTAAGTGGACACCAGGGGGGACTAAATAGCCAGAGGATTAAAAAAAATCCTCTGGCTACTTAGTGATTCACTAAACAGCGTGGATTCTAACAATTAAAGTGTTCAATTGTTCGATTCCATGCTGTATAGTGAATTGCATTGCTTTTAAAATCCGATCTCCAATTAATAAAAAAATCCCATTGACTTGCATTGGGATCGGAATTGGGATTGAGATCGGGTTCGAATGAAAAATGATCGGAAATCGGATTTTAAAATCGATCCTGAAAAGTCAAGATCGGCTCAACCCTAATCATAACTAAATTCTACCACAACAACGTGTTCATTATTTAGCGTCACTCTCCGTGGGCCATCACTTATTATATTCTGGGGTCTGAAGAGTGACAGTAAAACATCAACTCAACAACATACGATCCAGATCTTTTCTATTACACTAGTATCCACATACTGGACATCAAAGATGGGTTCTACATGTCCACTCTTGATACAGAATGTGAACCCAGCAGCTTCCTATAGACGTATAGTTTCTAGTGGTGACAAGGATTATTAAAATACCTACCATAATCCGGAGTCTCCAGAGATAATGATCTCTACAGAAGAAGTGACCATTATATGGCTGACTGTGATTCTTACTAATCATCCGCAGATTTCCAGATACCGGATGATGATGATGATGATGGCCGCAGAGACTTTTATCCCTATTGTGCGTCGTATGTTCTCTGCCTATGGAATAATCTTTAATGACCTAATGGCAGATTGTTGAAAGAAGCACCTGTAATAATCTCACATAATAAGGTGTCATTATACCGTATATTACAGAGGTCCAGGTCGCCATAGATTAAGGCAAGGCGTAGAATTCACAAATTCCAAGTGACAGCAATTATAGGGAAATAATTGCATATGTTTTGTATTATTTTGCCTGCTATATATATATATATATATATATATATATATATATATATATATATAGTTACCGGTGTTTGTTCAGGTCTATTTATTAGTTATAATTGTATGTGCTTGTAGTCACAGCTATCATCCGGATTTTTAATTATTGCTCTTGGGGACAGTATAAATAGTGGTTTTAGAGGTTTTTTGAAGACCAGAGTACAGACCCACCTCACTATAACTGTATATGGTAGTAGAGAATTTGGGAACATTTATTTACATTCTAAATGTCCTGTTTTTCTATAGAAACAACATATTCTGCAGCGTTGCACGGAGATTCTTACTAGAGATCGGCGTTATTATTCGTGAGCTTGTCTTGTTTTGGACCGAACAAGTTGCTATTTTTACACTCAGAAGAGATAATAAGCGGAGACCCAGGGGAGGTGCGGAAATGTAATAAACACTTATACGCACCTTCTCTCACCTCTCCTGGGCTTCCTCTCTGCAGCCTGCAGTCCCTGAGTATAATAGTAGTTCATGGGTGGGGAATCTGGGATGAATCTGGTTCATTCCGGACCATTTCACGCACCTCTAATTGTTACCTTTACACACCAGTCCCTGTTCCAGTCGAAGCTCATAGTCTGAATCCACCAAATATATAGGGTGTTGGCAGCCATAGAAGCATAGGGTTGAATTTACAGGTGAGCGAACAGTAAAATGTTCGAGGTTCGATATTCGTTTCGAGTAGCCCCTCAATATTCGACTAATCGAATCGAATATCGAACCCTATTATAGTCTATGGGGGGGAAATGCTCGTTTCAGGGGTAGGCAACATTCGATCAAATTATACTTACCAAGTCCACGAGTGAGGTTCGGGCTGGATCCTCCAAGAAGTCTTCTCCGTGCAGCGTCCCCACGGCGTCTTTCGGCTCTTCATTCACTCTGCCAGGCACTACAAGCAGACATGCGCAGTCGGCTCTGCCCAGGCCTGATGCCTGGCAGAGTGAATTCAGAGCTGGAAGACGCCGCGGGGACGCTGCACGGAGAAGACTTCTAAAGATAGGAGAAGAACCAGCAATGATTGGCCGACTGTATAGCATTCGGCCAATCAATGCTGGTTCTGCATCAAACTTTTACATTCGAATAGCGAGTGGTACTCGATCGAGTACGAGTATTTCGAATACCGTAGTATTTGATCGAATACCTACTCGATCAAGTACTACTCGCTCATCTCTAGTTGAATTCTCTAGATATGGTGTAGCCTTGATGAAACCAGATCTGTCCTGTGCAGTATTTTCAGGGAGGGTTCCATTAGTGTGACCTACTAGCTCCCTCTGCTAATAAATGTCTTGCCACTGGGTAACGCTCATTGTCGTCTCCAAATCTCTTTTGCAAGCTGCTATGAAAGGTAATTTAGGCATGGGTGGCGGAGAGTGCAGCTCTTTGTAAATAAAGGGAACCTCTATCCGTGGCCCTGGATAAACAGTCTTTCAAAATCAGTGGTCTGGATAATAGTTGTGGTGGGGGTAAGTGCAAGAAATTAAAAATCTGGTGAGATCGGAAGGTTTCTCCTGGAGCTCGTGAGTTAGTGCAAGTGAAATATTCTTTGGTGACACGTTTGTCAAGGAGAACCTCAAGTATCCTGAACCTAGCGTGTAAAGAATATATTAATACTGTAAAGAATATTTTTAAAATCCGTTTTGGAAGTGTCTGCCTTGTCATAATTTGTACTAAATTGATGATATGATTGATGATATGTTGTGCAGTGTTTAATAAATTTGGTGCATCTATAAGTGTAACGCTTAAAGAGGTAGCGCAGGATAATACATTTTTTTCATATTAGGCCAGGGAAGGTGGAAAATTAAAAAAATAAATTTAAAAAAAAAAAAAAAACCCATACTCACCTGTCCCTGGTGCTCCAGTGTCTCCCAGCGCACTCCAGTCCTACTTCTCCACTCCTGCAACACTTTGATGTCCTGTGTCCTTCACTGAAGCCGCTAATTGACCTCAGCAGTCACATTGGGTGGAGACTTCCACCGGAAGAAAACACGGAGCAGCAGGAGCGGACGATGCTGGTAGTCCCTGGGGACAGGTTAATGTGGTCTTTTTCTTAGAAGTAGAGTGAGTGGTGTAAAAATGCACACAATGATGTCACAGTGTAGTGATAATGTACACAGTGATGTCACAGTACAGGGATAATACACACAGTTATGTCACAGTACAGCGATAATACACACAGTGATGTCACAGTACAGGGATAATACACACAGTGATGTCACAGTACAGGATAATACACACAGTGATGTCACAGTACAGAGATAATACACACAGTGATGTCACAGTGCAGAGATATTGCCCACTATGACATCATAGGACAGGGATAATACACACACATACAGATTACTGTGTACCCTGTGCCATCATACTGTATGAAGAGTAGTTACAGTTATGTCACATGCAGTCATTATTATTTGGGGCTAATTCAGTTTTCCACGTCCCCTTCCATCATCCATAGCCATCACTACTTGCACCCTATATATCACTACTTGCACCCTATATAGCAGCTGCTGTATCTGCTCCCCTGGCAGTTACACCCATGCTGTTGTGCATAGCATCAGGTTTTGTCTCTAAAAATTGCCAGTTCAGTTCAGTCCCATAGACTGCAGCACTCGCAGGGGAACGGGTTTATATTGGGCAAATGTAAAGTTGTGATAATAATTGACAGTCATAGTCATTTTGTTACGAGTCTGATTTTGGGCTAGACCAGGAAAGTTTTTGTTGAATCCTTTATAAGCGGGTCATAAAAGGCCCTAAATAATCTTCTTCTTTCATTTGCCCAATTTTAGAAGTAAGAAAACCTGATTGGGCTCCGGAGTGTTTTCATTCTGCAGAAACGCTTTCAATCCAGGAAAGAATAAAATATGCATTAGGTAGAATCTTCTTTATACTGGCATAAGTGAGGAGTTTACCATGTGTAACCAATATTACTTTATCTAATCCGCAGCCGGATATCCTTCAGTGAAGCCGAAATTTCACTTCTTCTCTACAAAGTGAAATAATTTATCCTATCTAAGCAGTTATTTGCGGGACTGATATACGGCCTTTATGTGAATAGAGCGCAGTGATGAGCTAGTAGCTTGGCCTTTGTGGTCAGTATACTGTACGACCTGTAAAATGGGCAGGGGGTGTGGAGGAGCTAAGAAAATATTGGCAAATTGCTTAAATGGCAATCGTGAATATTTCCAGACCCATGCACCGAAGGACGGGGAAAATAAGAGACTGTGGGGGGGAATTTATTATGAAATGCTGCTCTTGGGCCATATACACACAAGTGTGTTCTGTCAGGGATACATAGTCTATGTGCAGGCCATGTTGTCCGGGCTCAACACAGCTTTGTGAATCAAATTCATTGCATCAAAGTGAGTTATGCTGCAGAGAGCGACCATACCGCTATATCTCTACTGTACTGCACTGATAGTACTGAACTATACGGAGCTATACTGTACTGAAGTCATATTACTGTGCTGTACTCAACTGTAATGAACTATACTCTACTGTACTCACAATAGGGTGCTGTAGTGATCAGCATACCTCCCAACCATCCTAAATTTAATGGGACAGTCTCAGATTCAGAGTCTTGTCCCAGGCAACAGGAGGTATGTCTCGGATTTAACTCATCTGTGTCCGGAGAGGACGCAGATTGGTTGAATACAGCAGTGAAGCAGGACTGTAAGTGTGCTCCTGCATGCTCCAGCTTTGGGAGCTGTAAGCGTGATGTGATGACATCACTCACATCGTGCTTGGAGCTCCCTCAACACTCCAGGGCAAGAGTCTGCAAACTGCGCAGCAGGGGAGTAAGGAGAGGTGAGTATCGTTGTTTTTATGTTAAAACTTTGGCAGGTGAAGAGAGACCTTAAACTATGGGGGCAGGTGCAGGGGGGGACAAACTGGAGGCCATATGAGGGGGACGTTAAATTGGGGGGCATATAAGGGGGACATTAAACTGGGGCAGCTGGAGGGGGACATTAGTTGCCCGAAGTTTAACGTCCCCTTCCAGCTTCCCCCACGGTTTAATGTTCCTCTCCATCCAAAGAAAAGTGAGATACCAAACTAGGGTTAGATCCTGAGGTTTTGCTTTTTATTTTTCAAAAATTTTGTTGGCTGCCAAAAAGCCTTGCTTCATTTTTTGTTAGAAAATGACCAACCTTTTTAACTATGAGGGTGTTTACAGAGACTTTGATGAATATGAAGGATAGCCAGGCAACCCCGGACACTAAGGGAGCGCTTAAAAGGACGAGGGTGGAGAGGACTGGATTGGTAAAGATTCTGTAAGTTTCTGACCACGTGGGCTGCCGCCATCTTGCTGACTGTGTCCCAGCTCAATCGGCACGCCCACATTCAGCCCCCAACCTATTGTGCCACAGTCCTGGCTCTATAGCCCGCCCACAGCCTGCCATGCACCAATAGGAGGTGCGTGGACAGACCAGCACTGGCGGAATGCCAGCTTCTACAGCTGAGCCCGGAGGGGTCTTTGGAGGGTCACGGTGGCGATTTGGGGTGAGTGACCCACATTTTAAGTAGCCTACTACCTTTTTCTGTGTGTGTGTGAAATTTCCCCAAAATCCATTCAGCCATTCCATTTGGCTGTGATTGAGGAACAAACATCCAAACTCACAAACTTTCACCTTTATAATATTAATAGGATTAAAGCCGAGTAGATTGTATTGCGGTGTATCTTTGATGTACTATTTGGTCATTTTCTGATCAACTATGGTTATAAATACACAAATATTTAGAATTTTTATCTTTATTTTATTTTTTTTATTTATTACAGCCGAGTAGATTGTATTGCGGTGTATCTTCAACGTGTTACTTGGTCCCTTTCTAATAAACCGTGTTTGTAATTGCTCAAACATTTATTGACTGCTATATATGCTAATAAAATATTGGGACTGCACCGATCCTCAGACGGGCAATTTCCTGACAGACATCAAGTGTAATCGATGGACGGCTGAGCTGATTTCTGGCCGGGCTAGTTGCCGCAGCCTATGGCGGCACATCGCAGTGTTTTCTCTCCTACCTATGTGATGACTGTGTTTATTATTAGAAGACATTCTTCCAATGATTACAATCCCCATGTGAGCCGTGTATGTCTCATCACAGAAAATGTTTTCTTTATACCAAAGGTCAGTACAGTTCTTCAGTGTTGTTGGAGACGACGTGCACGCTTTCAGTCTTCTGCGCGTATTCCGTTTTTAGTCTCTCCATTTCTCATTATTTTTTTGGAGTGTGAATATTTTTAGAAGGTCGTACATTTTTACACAGCTGTGTTGTGTGTATATACATTATTGACAGCGTACAGATGTCGCAAAGTTTCTTTTGAATCTGATTGTCGTAATAACTCGCAACAAAAACCACTGAAAGAGTCAAGTTTAAGTTTGCTGAGGCTGTTTATTTAACTAGTTAAGTGCCAAGTTAAAATCTGCTACATCTGTACGCAACTATTTTATTTATAGGAGAGTTCCTTTAGTTCTTTCTTTATAAAGAACTTTTTTATGTAAAGAAAAGCAAAACAGACAAGTCAATTTAAAAGCCGTAGTAGCTAAGGAAGGTAAAGCCTCTCTGGGTGAGCTCTGGCCCGGTCATCCGTTAGCCAAAAATGGTAAAGATACAGTATGAAGAAAGCTACTTCCTGTTCTTTCCTGTGGGATTTCTACAAGACTGTACTTCATGTGGGGCAAACGGTGGCTCAGTGGTTAGCACTGCAGCGCTGGAGTCCTGGGTTCAAATCCTGCCAGGAACAACATCTGCAAGGAGTTTGTATGTTCTCCCTGTGTTTTTGTGAATTTCCTCCCATTCTACAAAGACATACTGATAGGAAAAAAAAATTACATTGTCAGGCCTATATGGGGCTCACAATCTACATTAAAAAAAAAAAAAAAAAAAAAGACTGTACTGCATGTGTCTGGAATATGTAACAAACTCTACAGACAGATAATGAAGAGATGACAAATAGCATTGGCGCGTTTCGCTATCTCTGTCGCTCACTTACCTTTCTAATACCATTGCAGTAGTCCCTGTCTTAAATTGAATGGTATGGCCCATGGATGTCCGTTCTGTATACTGTGCTACCCTCACTAAACCCCATCCTGACTTCAGCAAGCATACTCATTTTGTAAGTGCTTTCCCAGACCTCTGCCCTGCACCAGTTACTATATTGGTTGCCCTTTCACTTTAGAATATAATTGATCTAGCCCCGTTCACCCACTAAGCTTATCTTTCTCTCCTACCGCTCCCCACTCTGCTAAGGTAAAGCCCCACTTGTATTTCCCAGACTTCTCTTGAGCTGCACCAGTTCTCTAGAATGCCTTTCCCTAGACAGTCAAATTAATTCTCAACTTGCATAATTTCAAGCATGCCCTAAGAAATTTTTTCACCAAACTTATAAAATTCCCTAACTAATTCTTCACAGTTTTGCCCCCTTCTATACTGTTCCTTTAGAACCCTATGTCTCATCCATCTTTATATAGTGTATATACACTGTGGTATAACCACTTTTACCATTTTTTTTTCATCCCATTACCTCCTAGATAGTAAGCTTTTGTTACCTAAATCCTCAATCTTGCCATAATAATAATAATAATAATAATGACTAATTGGGACAATTAGTAGTCATCAGTATTAAATAACATATGAGTATGATCTATGCTCAGTCACATATCCTGATGACTATTAAGTTAGCCCATGGATATGTCTTGTGCATTGACCCAGGACACACATGGTATATACTAGTCAGCTGTGTAATATAAGAGTATATTCTGCCCTAAGTCTGCCTCCTGATACTTTCTGACTAACCAAGGGCTTGAAAGTGTTAAGGCAAGATCAAGAGAAAGTTAGCCTCAAATTCCCCTAAAAATCAGAATAGCCCTGTAAACTAATGGCAACCAATGAAAACATTGCTCTATTCCCCAAGGTCCCTATTAGGAAATAGCTCTGACTTTTCCAACCATAGTATATAAAGGGAATGAATGGCTTATTACAATTGTAATCACCTGCAATAATAATGCTAAGTGGCCCAGTTTTGGAAATCCTACCTATTGAAAGGTTTCCCCACTCAGAAGAACCCCTGTCTGTCCTATTAGGAATTATGGAGATTGTACAGGGTGTTATAAATTGTGTATCTGTCGCATTGTTGTAGTTAAATATAGGAATTGGCAATTCATCAAAAAATAACCAAAACCAAACATCAACCAGGATAACCAACGTGATTTTGTTTACGTTGGTTACCGTATATACTCGAGTATAAGCCGAGTTTTTCAGCACAGCCCCCCCTCGGCTTATACTCGAGTCAAGCAAAAAAAATAAAAAATTTTAAGACCAGCCGCAATAGTAATATAAAGAATTTCCCATAAAATAGTGAAAAAAAGAAGCTTTAAAAAAATATAATAAAAAAATAAAATAAATAAAAGTTGTAAATCCCTCGTTTCCCTAGAATACATATAAAAGTAGAAAGTGACTGTGACACACATACACATTAGGTATCCCTGTGTCTGACAGTGCCCGGTCTACTGAATATAGGGGATCTGCAGTGCTCCTGTTCCGTCGGGAAGGGGTTAATAGGAGCACTGCAGATACCCTATATTCAGCCATGCTGAGTTCCAAGTGGGGGGATAAAAAAATAGTCCTCAAGCTCAGGGAAGGGGCAGACAGACAACCAAAACACCCCCTCCCCTTCCCCAGCACCAGCAACTACTGCACCCAAAAACTCTGACCATTTTAATTTTTGAAATTTTCCAGTAGCTGCTGCATTCCCCCCCCCCCCCCCTCCCCTCGGCTTATACTCGAGTCAATAAGTTTTCCCAGTTTTTTTGTAGTAAAATTAGGGGCCTCGGCTTATATTCGGGTCGGCTTATACTCGAGTATATACGGTATTTTGGTTGATTTGTTTCAATAGATTGCAAGGTTATACCTGCAGTTTTCTTTGGACCGAATAAGTAGGAATGAGAACTACTATTATACCCTGGGGTCTAAAGGGACTAAATAATAAGTGGAGGCCCAGAGGAGGTGATCAAACATAAAAAAACAGTGCTACTCGCCTCATCTGTTCTCCGGTGCAACTATCTGATCTTTTTGGGTCTTCTCACCGATGTCAGGGAGCGCTGAGGCTTATGATTGGGCCTCAGCAGATCATGTGGCATTGTGATGCAAGCCCTGACGTCAATCATAAGATGTGAAGGCAGCAGGTAATTGCGAAAGAGACAAGGAGAGGTGAGTAACATTGTTTTTTATGCTTCATCACCTCCCCTGGGTCTCGGATAACTATATTTTGAGATCTAAAGCGACCTCAGGGTATAATAGCAGTTCTGTTTTGGACATGTTCGGTTCGAATGAAACGACCGGATAAGATTCATAATCGAGGTGACAAGCATTTTGTGTATGGATCACATCCCAAAAAAGGGCATGGGCATCAAATTTTGTGACCACATTTCAAGAAAAGGCGGTTTGGGCAGTGTCTAGAAGGGGTGTTGCCCTCCCCATAAGTGAGTGACCTTATCCAAAAATTTTAACAATGAGATGCGCACGCCGTTCTTTGTCTCCAAAATCCAAATGTTGGCATTTACCATGAAGAGCCTCTGACTAGCATTAGCTCCCTGTTGTGTTAGACATGGTCCATGGAATAGCTGCAATTTTCCAAGGATCCTAGGGCCTGGCCCATAGTGAATAGTTGATTGATAAGGGGTTTTCTATGGTGGGACAGCCCTTTTGGTTCTCCGGCCTTGGTTTAGAAAGCTACCTAATCATTATCCAATCCACATTTTCAGACAGAGTAGCTTGGAACATGATTTTGTGATCTAATATATTTTGGTAAACCTCCATTATATGGTGATTGTTCCCAGAACCATAGACTTTTTAGTGCTCTGCTGGTCATTGTGTGATCTCATCCTTGGAACGTCTAACTAGAGCCCTCCATGGATATGGTCACTGCTTGATGTAGGTCCTTTTAATATGGCACCATATTTTTAGGCCTGGACTTAATAAAATCCGATCCACCACCTGAACATCTCCCACCACATGAATACAGAGCGCAGTGGAAACCAATGTAATTATATTTTTCAAGCGGCCATAATGATATTTTTACAGCCCTTTAGGAATCTGATGATGTCATTATACATTGCAGCCTATATTTTGCGGTCTTCCTTTCTGTACTGTTTAACAGTTTTACGTGGTAGAAATAATAATAATTTTCCTTTTTGCTTTTCTGGCATAGAAACCATTCCTGGAATAATCAGGCCGAGATCTCGTATTCTCATGGATGAAATGTGGTTAGTTTTTTTTTTTTCCAGACATTTCCCTTGTTATGGGGATCTATGACGCTAGTGCGTGGATGAAAAACATTGCAAACTTCACACTATGTCTTATTACTGAGGACTGGTTTTTACCATGTTCTACGCGCTGAAGCTTCATTTGTGTCCTTCTAATATTGTTAGTGTGTTGTTGTGTAGATATTTTTGCCTTTCCGATGTTTTATATCAGTGATGGCTTAACCCTTTCAGGACCAAGCGTCATTGATGCCCCAATGCCCAGGCCAAATTTAGCACTTTGGTATGCATTGCTTTACAGAACAATATTTTTTAAAAGCTTTGCATATCTCAACTATTTTTAGCATGTTTTTTTTTTCAGGACACATAAGGCTTGAAATAACTAGCCTTATTTGTTAAATTAGTTGAATATTTTTTTCGCTAGAAGTAGAACAATGGTATAAAATGCAAAAAAAAAAATTACATTTTGTTTTGTTTACCTAAAACAAAATTGTTTTTATATATACTACTCTGCCCGCGACTTCATCTGTGGGTTGTTGGAGTGGATGATCCACCTATATTCAGCAAGCTCCGGTGTTTTGTCAGCTCATAAGCTGTCCTATTGTGGAACTTGTTCCTCGCACCGTGCCTGTAATTGTTCCGGCATCTCAGCAACTTGCTGGGACACCATATAATGAGCGTGTTGTTGGTGTTGATGATCCACCTGCTTCGGCGTTTAAACAGCTGTCAAGCTGGCCTGCTGCTGAACGCGTTCCTCACGCTGTGCCCCAGATTGTTCGGGCATCTCAGTAGCTCGCTGGGAAGCCATATAATGAGCGTGTTGTTAGCGTTCATGATCCACCTGCTCCGGTGTTTCGGCAGCTCTCAAGTTGGCCTGGCACTGAAGTTGTTCTTCACGGCGTGCCTGCAATTGTTCTGGCATCTCAGCAGCTTGCTGGGATGCCATATAATGTATGTGTTGTTGGTGTTGATGATCTCCGTCAGCTACGCTTGAGGAGAACTCTGTGACTTCTGGCTTCCTTCATAGCTCTCGTTGTTTGCGACAAATTAGATTTTCTTTTTTCCAGGCATGTTTAAAATTGACAAACTGCCTATTTGGATTAATGGTGTTTGCCCATGTTAGTGTGTCAGCAGTGCCTGGAGTAGATCAGGTTATTTGTAAATATGTGTACACTGAGGGTTAGCGTAGAGAATTAACATACCTGGGACCTGAAATAAGCGGCTGCCAAGAGCGGTGTAATATAGTATGTGAATATAAATTCATAACAGTCGTGAAGCCATATCATTTACTGGAATAAAAAGTATCCTATGTTTTAATTGAGGTTACAAATAGAGATGAGCGAACACTAAAATGTTCGAGGTTCGAAATTCGATTCGAACAGCCGCTCAATGTTCGTGTGTTCGAACGGGTTTCGAACCCCATTATAGTCTATGGGGAACAGATACTCGTTAAGGGGGAAACCCAAATCCGTGTCTGGAGGGTCACCAAGTCCACTATGACACCCCAGGAAATGATGCCAACACCTCTGGAATGACACTGGGACAGCAGGGGAAGCATGCCTGGGGGCATCTAACACACCAAAGACCCTCTATTACCCCAACATCACTGCCTAACAACTACACACTTTCCACATTCAAAAAAACCTCTATCAAAGTGGGAAAATACCTGGAAACCTTCTTTACTCCCCAAATGGATGGACACAAACCCCAATTTAAGCTCAACAAACAGTAACAACCACCCCTTTAAATCACGTTCCCCATGACAACCACAAATGGAATAGGCAATGGGAATTCCAAAAGCCCTCACCCTTAACTGTCATTTTGAGTGTGTGTGTGTGTGTGTGTGTGTGTGTGTGTGTGTGTGTGTGTGTGTGTGTGTGTGTGATGTGGTAAGACCTTCCAAAATTCACTTTTCTAGCCCTTAACATGAGCCCTTCCAAACAAAGTTACATGACCTTAAGCTGAGCTACCAGCAGAGATTGAGGCCCTTGGCATGAGTAGAGCCTTGCACCAGCAGTGTTTTTGGCACTTAGGGTGAGTTGAGCCTTGTACCAGCGTGTGTCCCTTAACATCAGGCGGGCCCTAAGTTCTGCGCTTTGCACAAAAGTTCCACATTAACTAGGCTGAATGGTACAAAGATTAGTAGGCCCGAGAACCAGGAACAGGTCTTGCAATGGCTGTCGGATAACGCTTAAAGCACATTGTCCACCAGCCAGTCAGCCTCTACCTCCTCTTACCCAACAGTCTTGTCCTCCTTCCACCCAAAATTCCCAATCTTCTCAGAACAATAACCCCAACTGTCCCTGCTCCCCAGAGCTGTTCTCCCTTCCTTTGACTGTACCGCAACCTGCCCCTCCATTTCGCGATTCCACGGACCTAACAGACGAGTATCTGTGTCCAGATGCTCAAACACTAGAGTCTCCTCCATTCCATCTCCGGTCGATTTGGTGGCGGATGACCAGCAACCCACCCTCATCGACGACGATGAGACGCAGTTGCTGTCAGGGCAGCCAGTTGACATGCGCATTGTGCAGGAGGAGGAGGCGAGACAGGAGTTGGAAGAGGAGGTGGTGGACGACGAGGACACCGACCCCACCTGGACAAGGCAGATGTCAAGCTGGGAAAGTAGTGTGGATGTTGAGGCAGGTGCAGCACCAAAAAGGGTAGCTAGAGGCAGAGACATGTCCAGAGGCAGAGGTCAGCTGCTTTGCCGAAGCCAGGCCAGACCCGGAATGTCCGAAGATGTTCCCTTTTGTACCCAGCCCAGAAAAACTCCCCCATCGAGGGCACGTTTCTTGAAGGTGTAGAGTTTTTTCAAGGAATGCGCCGAGGACAGATATAGTGTCGTCTACACAATTTGCCTCTCGAAATCGAGTAGGGGCCCTGAGAAGAGCAACCTGTCCACCACTTCAATGCACCGTCATTTGGAATCCAAGCAATGGAATCAGTGGCAGGCAGCAACGGCAGGACAAACGTCGCCCGCCGTTCATGCCACTGCCTCTGCTCACAGTGCTGGCGATGCACTCCAGAGGACGAGCCAGGACATCACTTCATCTGCCTCCGCCACTTTGTTGACTTCTCCCTCATCCTCCCCTGTTTCTGTCTTATCTCCTTCTCCTGCACCATCAAAGGCACCATCAGGCGCTTCTTTACAACAACCCACCATCTCTCAGACATTGGAGCGCCGGCAGAAATACACCGCTAACCACCCACCCACGCAAGCCTAGAACGCCAACATCGCTAAACTGCTGGCCCAGGAGAGGTTGGCGTTCCGGCTTGTTGAAACTCCCGCCTTCCCGGACCTGATGGCAACTGTGGCACCTCACTATGCCGTCCCTAGCCGTCTCAACTTCTCCCGGTGTGGCGTCCCCGCCTTGCACCAGCACGTGTCACTCAACATCAGGTGGGCCCTTAGTTCCGCGCTTTGCTGCAAGGTCCACTTGACCACCGACACTTGGACAAGCGCCTGTGGTCAGGGATGCTGCAGTGCTTATCTTTAATGACAGGCAGGGTGAATGTGGTGGAGTCTGTTCCCCGGGTGCAAACTGGGGTGGCCTATCTCCTCTCCCAGGCCAAAATTCATGGCAGGAGTAGACTGAAACCCTACGACGCTGCAACCTCCACCACAGCTACTAGCGGCAAACGCTAAAACACTGGTGTGGGGAGACGTCAGCAGGCGGTGCTGAAGCTCATCAGCTTGGGGGACAGACAGCACAGTGCCTCCGAGGTCAGGGATGCCATCCTGGCTGAGATGGCATTTTTTTTTCCCTGCTACACCTGGGGCCTGGCATTTTTACGCCTGTGATAATGGCTGGAACCTGGTAGCGGCTCTGGAGCTTGCCAGCCTCCAACACGTTCCATGTTTGGCCCACGTCTAACCTAGTGGTGCAAAGTTTTTTAAAAACATACCCAAATGTACCGAAGCTACTGTTGAAAATGCGGCGCTTGTGCGCCCACTTTTGCAAGTGCACAGGAGTCGCTGCTAGCCTAAAAACACTCTAGCAAGGCCTACATCTGTCCAAACACAGGCTGTTGTCCATCATTCACACACGCTGAAACCCTACAATACCATATCTTGAGCAGGGTGTGTGAGCTGCACAGACCTTTGATGGAGTTCCATCTACAAAACCCAAGGGTTCCTCAAAGTCAGCAACCAAAGTTTCTGCACCATGAGTTTCCAGGGGTGGCAGAGTTATGGCTAGGGGAAGAGGCATGGATAGGGATGATGTCTAGGGGCAAAAGCAGTGTGGATGTGGAGGCAAGCTAAGCAGGAAAAACTGGGGGTACAAGCTAAGGCATGGACTGGGGTGATGTCTAGGGGCAAAAGCAGTGTGGATGTGGAGGCAAGCTAAGCAGGAAAAACTGGGGATACAAGCTAAGGCATGGACTGGGGTGATGTCTAGGGGCAAAAGCAGTGTGGATGTGGAGGCAAGCTAAGCAGGAAAAACTGGGGGTACAAGCTAAGGCATGGACTGGGGTGATGTCTAGGGGCAAAAGCAGTGTGGATGTGGAGGCAAGCTAAGCAGGAAAAACTGGGGGTACAAGCTAAGGCATGGACTGGGGTGATGTCTAGGGGCAAAAGCAGTGTGGATGTGGAGGCAAGCTAAGCAGGAAAAACTGGGGGTACAAGCTAAGGCATGGACTGGGGTGATGTCTAGGGGCAAAAGCAGTGTGGATGTGGAGGCAAGCAAAGCAGGGAAAATGGTGGCTAGAGGCAAAGGGATGTCCATAGGCAGCAAGGGCAAAGATGCAAAACTCTCCCGTTTCAAGAATTTTCCTGACTTGTTTCCCCACAAAACATTCCTGGGAGGAGGGCTGAAACACCACCCTCCTCCTCCTCCGCTGTTAGATTTACCCCAGCTACGAGCTGAAAACGCTGCAACACTGGTGTGGGGAGACGTCAGCAGGCTGGGCTGAAGCTCATCAGCTTAAGAGACGGACAGCACACTGCCTCTGAGGTCAGGGATGCCATCCTGGATGAGATGGCAATTTGTTTATCCCCGCTGCCCCTGGGGCCGGGTTTTTTAGCTTGTTGGAGGGCTCTGGAGCTTGCCAGCCTCCAACACGTTCCATGCCTGGCCCACATGTTCAATGTAGTGGTGCAATGATTTTTAAAAACATACCCCAAATTAGCTGAGCTAAGGGTGAAAGTGCGGCACTTGGACACCCACTTTCCCAAGTCTACAGTACCTGGAGCTAGCCGCAATACACTCCAGCAAGGCCTACATCTGCCTGAAGCACCTACTGTTGTGCGAGGTCACCACACGCTCTAACCCTAGATACCGTATGTTCAGCAGGGTGTGTGAGCAGCAGAGACCTTTGATGGAGTACCAGCTACAAAACCCAAGGGTTCCTCAGAGTCAGCTCCCTCACTTTCTGCACCATGAGTTTCCATGGGTGGCAGACTTATGGCTAGAGGCACAGGCATGGATAGGGGTGATGTGTAGGGGCAAAAGCAGTGTGGATGTGGAGGCAAGCTAAGCAGCAAAAACTGGGGGTACAAGCAGCCGGTGACATCATCACTGACAAGCACAGCTGTCTGTCAGCTGACAGGCTGACTTTCACCAAAATGAACAGACAATGGATAGACTCATCATATACATGTCAGTTACATGACAAATTTAGTGCAATTTGCAAGTCCAAGATGGTTTGGAGATCTGCGGAGAGGAATCTCACCACCTCTTGCGGGTGCCATCATTTGGAAGGCAAGCCCTGGGCTCAGTGGGTGAGAGCAAGCGCAGGATAATCGTCGTTTGGCCTGGCGGCCACTGCCTCTTCCACTGTTGACAGGGCTGGCGCTGCAGTCCAGACCAGGAGCCAGGACACCTCCACATCTGCCTCTGACACTTTGGGGAGTTCACCCTTATCCTCACCTTTTCCTGCCATTTCTCCTTTTGCCCGCGCCATCATGCCCCTCTTCCCAGCAACTCCCCATCTCCCAAGCCTTTCATTTCATGCTAAAGTACAGCGCAACCCACCCACATGCCCAAGGCTTCAACGGCCTCATCTCAAGAAATCTGGCCCAGGAGATGTTGGAATCCCGGCTGGGGGACACTCTGCCCTTTTTGGGCAGAGTGTCTACTGCGCCACCGCACTGTGCCGTCCACACCAGCACTTTCCCCCAAACATGAGGCGGTCCCTAAATTCAGCGCTTAGCCCTAAAGTTCCATGTGACCAGTTACGAATGGACAAGTGCATGCGGACAGGGACGCTACCTTTCAATTTGGGCACAGTGGTTGAATGTAGTTGAGGCGTGGACCGGGTCGCAAAATGTGGTGGCCTGACTTGTCTCCCCACACAACATTCCTGGGAGGAGGGCTGAAACACCACCCTCCTCCGCTGTTAAATTGACCCCAGCTACGAGCTGGAAACGCTGCAACACTGGTGTGGGGAGACGTCAGCGGGCCGTGCTGAAGCTCATCAGCTTGGGGGCCAGACAGCACACTGCCTACAAAGTGAGTCATGCCATCCTCGATGAGACGGCAATGTGGTTTTTGCCACTGCACCTGGGCCCAGGCATGTTGTCATGTGTGATAATGGCCGTAACCTGGGATTGGCTCTGTAGCTTGGCAGCCTGCAACATATTCCATGCCTGGGCCACGTTTTTAACTCATTGCTGCTAATCTTTTGAAAAAGGTACCCCAATGTTCCTGAGCTACTGGTGAAAGTGTGGCGCTTGTGCGGATAGTTTTTAAAGTGTATAGTTGCCGCTGCTAGCCTCTATGCACTCCTACAACGCCTGTACCTGCTGGAACAACGGCTGTTGTGCGACGTCTCCACACTGCTGGCACTAAACATATCATGTGTTGAGCAGAGTGTGTGAGCAGCACAGACCTTTGATGTAGTGCCAACTCCAAAACCCTCGGGTTCGTCAAAGTCAACTCCCTCAGTTGCTCAACCATGAGTGGCCATGGGTGGCAGACTTATGTGAAATCCCATCCCATCCATTGCACTGGACACGAAACATTAGCATGCGCTCAGCACAACTTCGGATATGGCAGATGCGTTAAGCAGGGTGCAGGGTACAACACAGACCAGGCCCGAGCACCAGGAACAGGTGTTAGAAATACTGCAGCATCTGCCATTTCCTTCCAATTTTGGGGTTTTGGACCCGCCACCGACTTGTCTGGACCTAAGTGGGGATCATGAGACACAGTTGCCATCAAGGCAAGCTGTGGTCATGTGCGGTTTGCAGTAAGGGGGCAGTGCGCAATTGGAAGAGGAGTTGGTGGATGACGAGGCCACCGACCCCACATGGACAGGGGTGATGTCTAGGGGCTAAAGCAGTGTAGATATAGAGGGAAGCTAAATCAACAAAAAACCTGGGTAGAAGCAAAGGCATAAACTGGGGTGATGTTTAGGGGTGAAAGCAGAGTAGATGTGGAGGGAAGCTAAGCAGCAAAAACAGTGGGTAGAAGCAAAGGCATGCAAAACTCTACCCTGTTGGAAGACTTATTCCTAGGTCTGGAACACGTTAATGGCCCCCCTGGACAAATTACTGCCACTCAGGGGCCTAGTGTCACCAGGAGGGACAAGTATAGGCGCATGTTGTGGGAATACCTGGCCGACACCAGCTCTGTCCTCTCCGATCCCTCTGTGCTCTACAGCCTAAACTTATTTTCTCATCTTTTTTTCTGAACTGCACATCTCTTGCCTGCTTCCTTTGGGATCTTAGAAATGGTGGTCCACTTCCACAGATGGTAACTTCAATAGACAGTGTAACGGGAGTAGCTGAGGGATCGCTGTCTTAACCACTTTTTGGCACAAAATTAACTTCCAAAGCCAAATATGGTGCAAGTATATGATGCAAGGACACCTACACACCTATCTCTGACACATTGGGGAGTTCACCCTCATGCGCCCTTTTGGCCTGCACCATCATGCGCCTCTTCCCAGCCACTCCACATTTCCCAAGCTTTTCATTGCAGGCAGAAGTACAATACAACCCACCCCCATGCCCAAGCCTGTAACAGCCTCATCGATAAACTGCTGGCCCTGGAGATGTTGGTGTTTGTTTATGCTTCTGGAGACCCAGGCCTTCCGTCAGCAGATGGCAGCTGGGGCACCTCCCTATGCTGGGCCTAGCCGTTACTACTTCTCTTGGTGTGCTGTCTCTGCCTTGCGCCTGCATGTGTCCCATAACATCAGTCGGGCCCAGAGCTCTGCGCTTTGCTGCAAGGTCCACTTGACCACCGACACATGGACAAGCGCCTGTGGTCAGGGATGCTGCAGTGCTTATCTTTAATGACAGGCAGGGTGAATGTGGTGGAGTCTGTTCCCCGGGTGCAAACTGGGGTGGCCTATCTCCTCTCCCAGGCCAAAATTCATGGCAGGAGTAGACTGAAACCCTACGAAGCTGCAACCTCCACCCCAGCTACTAGCGGAAAACACTGTAACACTGGCATGGGGAGATGTCAGTAGGCCGTGCTGAAACTGATCAGCTTGGGGGACAGACAGCACAGTGCCTCCGAGGTCAGGGATGCCATCCTGGCTGAGATGGCATTTTTTTTTCCCTGCTACACCTGGGGCCTGGCATTTTTGCGCCTGTGATAATGGCTGGAACCTGGTAGCAGATCTGGAGCTTGCCAGACTCAAACACGGTCCACGCATGGCCCACGTTTTCCAACTTGTTGGTGCCATGTTTCTTTGAAACCTACACCATTGTGCCTGATATACAGGTCAAAGTGGGGCCATTTTCGTAAGTGAGAACTAGCCTCTGCTAGGCAGAAAACATTCAGAGCACACTCCTCTCATCTTCGCACCGTTGGCTGGCGGAGGAAGACGAGGGGGTTGGAGTGGCATCTGATGTCCCTATCCCACACGAGGCTAGAGGGTGCACTTCAGTGCATCCCATTGCTTCACCACAAATGGTGTGAAGGGGAGTGGAAAATGGAGGAAATGGAGAGTGACCCTTACAGTTGGGGCCAGCAAAGGCATGCCAAGTAACACACTGGCACACATGGCTGACTTCATCTTGGGTTGCTTTTCAACACATATTTCACATCATGAAGAACAAATAATACTGGATTTTTTCAAGCCTCGAACCCCGGTCTAGGTCTAATGTCTGTTCCTTTCTTATATTAGGGGAGAGGGAAAAAAAATTACTTCAGTGATACGTTTAGCGTACATAGACTGACTATTAATGTGTATCCCACTTAGTGTTGTTAGGGTTACACACCGTCACAACCTGGCTAAAGCTTCTATAGCTGTTAATAAAGTCAACATAACTTTACGGTATCCAAAAAGACAGCTGGTACCGACAGAGAGCAAGACAAATGTCACCCAAAGCTGTGAGCTCTGAACACCCACAGTGACTTTGGCGTCATCATCATTATAAGGGAGCGGGTGGTAATAAATAACTTGGCAGTGCCTAAAACCCAAAAAGCTTATACAACTATATTTACATTAAGATACACAAATGAAACTTTTCAGTAGCATGTCATGAGACAAGCTGATAAGCTCTTCCTTTGTGCAGTGCTATTTGAAAGTTAAACGCTGCCTTTATTTTAATTCTGGAGAAGGTGCAGACATTAGATTTAGAACATGTTGTCTTCATTGTCCAAATCCTCTATATAGGTAACGTGTTTTTCGGGCCGAGCTGTCTGGGAACGAGCTGGTGCAGCACTGACAACCTGGGTGAATATGGCAAGAGCCTGAGATGTAGGGTGAATGAATCCCCAAATTATTTGTGGAATTCCCAGTGAGACAATGGCACTGTATACCAGTATTAAAAATTGTGGGTGCACATAACCCCCATATATTCTTTGAATTCCCAGTGAGACAATGGCACTGTATACCAGTATTAAAAATTGTGGGTGCACATAACCCCCATATATTCTTTGAATTCCCAGTCAGACAATGGCACTGTATACCAGTATTAAAAATTGTGGGTGCACATAACCCCCATATATTCTTTGAATTCCCAGTGAGACAATGGCACTGTATACCAGTATTAAAAATTGTGGGTGCACATAACCCCCATATATTCTTTGAATTCCCAGTGAGACAATGGAACTGTATACCAGTAGTAAAAATTGTGGGTGCACATAACCCCCATATATTCTTTGAATTCCCAGTGAGACAATGGAACTGTATAGCAGTAGCAAAAATTGTGGGTGCACGTAACCCCCATATATTCTTTGAATTCCCAGTCAGACAATGGCACTATATACCAGTAGTAAAAATTGTGGGTGCACATAACCCCAATATATTCTTTGAATTCCCAGTCAGACAATGGCACTGTATACCAGTATTAAAAATTGTGGGTGCACATAACCCCCATATATTCTTTGAATTCCCAGTCAGACAATGGCACTGTATACCAGTATTAAAAATTGTGGGTGCACATAACCCCCATATATTCTTTGAATTCCCAGTCAGACAATGGCACTGTATACCAGTATTAAAAATTGTGGGTGCACATAACCCCCATATATTCTTTGAATTCCCAGTCAGACAATGGCACTGTATACCAGTAGTAAAAATTGTGGGTGCACATAACCCCAATATATTCTTTGAATTCCCAGTCAGACAATGGCACTGTATACCAGTATTAAAAATTGTGGGTGCACATAACCCCCATATATTCTTTGAATTCCCAGTCAGACAATGGCACTGTATACCAGTAGTAAAAATTGTGGGTGCACATAACCCCCATATATTCTTTGAATTCCCAGTCAGACAATGGCACTGTATACCAGTATTAAAAATTGTGGGTGCACATAACCCCCATATATTCTTTGAATTCCCAGTGAGACAAAGGAACTGTATAGCAGTATTAAAAATTGTGGGTGCACGTAACCCCCATATATTCTTTGAATTCCCAGTCAGACAATGGCACTGTATACCAGTATTAAAAATTGTGGGTGCACATAACCCCCATATATTCTTTGAATTCCCAGTGAGACAATGGCACTGTATACCAGTAGTAAAAATTGTGGGTGCACGTAACCCCCATATATTCTTTGAATTCCCAGTCAGACAATGGCACTATATACCAGTATTAAAAATTGTGGGTGCACATAACCCCCATATATTCTTTGAATTCCCAGTCAGACAATGGCACTGTATACCAGTAGTAAAAATTGTGGGTGCACATAACCCCCATATATTCTTTGAATTCCCAGTGAGACAATGGCACTGTATACCAGTAGTAAAAATTGTGGGTGCACGTAACCCCCATATATTCTTTGAATTCCCAGTCAGACAATGGCACTATATACCAGTATTAAAAATTGTGGGTGCACATAACCCCCATATATTCTTTGAATTCCCAGTCAGACAATGGCACTGTATACCAGTATTAAAAATTGTGGGTGCACATAACCCCCATATATTCTTTGAATTCCCAGTGAGACAAAGGAACTGTATAGCAGTATTAAAAATTGTGGGTGCACGTAACCCCCATATATTCTTTGAATTCCCAGTCAGACAATGGCACTGTATAGCAGTATTAAAAATTGTGGGTGCACGTAACCCCCATATATTCTTTGAATTCCCAGTCAGACAATGGCACTGTATACCAGTATTAAAAATTGTGGGTGCACATAACCCCCATATATTCTTTGAATTCCCAGTGAGACAATGGCACTGTATAGCAGTAGCAAAAATTGTGGGTGCACGTCACCCCAATATATTCTTTGAATTCCCAGTCAGACAATGGCACTATATACCAGTAGCAAAAATTGTGGGTGTATATAGCCCCAATTCTATTGCTAGGGGACTTGCAGGGTATTTCTGAGGTGAAGGTGGGGGGGCACACCGTTGGAACGGGGATTTGGGGTGTATATATGGGGTATACGGGAATACACTGTCAGTGTGTTCCATTCAGGATCCTGGGAAAGCTGGGTTGCGGCGATTGAGCCCGTCAGTGCCACGTTACACTGACAAGCTTCTCCCTGGAATTGAAGTTATATGTAAGCCCAATATATTCTTTGAATTCCCAGTGAGACAATGGCACTATATGGCAGTAGCAAAAATAGTGGGTGTATATAGCCCCAATCCTATTGCTAGGGGACTTGCAGGGTATTTCTGGGGTGAAGGTGGGGGGGCACACCGTTGGAACGGGTATCGGGGGTATATATCGGGTATACGGGAATACACTGACAGTGTATTCCATTCAGGATCCTGGGAAAGCTGGGTTGCGGCGATTGAGCCCGTCAGTGCCACGTTACACTGACAAGCTTCTCCCTGGAATTTAGCTCTTATAAGAGCTGTTGGTTGTCTTCTCCTTCCTATCCTAGCCTGTCCCTGCCTACCCAGAATCTAACCCCTAGCTAACTGGACGGAAACCTCCGTCTTCGGTGAATTGCAAGCTCAGAATGACGCGAAGCTGGGCGGCGCTGTTCTTTTAAATTAGAGGTCACATGTTTTCGGCAGCCAATGGGTTTTGCCTACTTTTTTCAACGTCACCGGTGTCGTAGTTCCTGTCCCACCTACCCTGTGCTGTTATTGGAGCAAAAAAGGCGCCAGGGAAGGTGGGAGGGGAATCGAGTAATGGCGCACTTTACCACGCGGTGTTCGATTCGATTCGAACATGCCGAACAGCCTAATATCCGATCGAACATGAGTTCGATAGAACACTGTTCGCTCATCTCTAGTTACAAACTATCTATGTGCCGAATTTCATTCAAATCTATTCAGCCATTTTTGCGTAATTGAGGAACAAACACACAAACTTTCACATTTATAATAGTAAGAAGATTATAATAGTAAGAAGACTAGTAAGAAGATAATAGTAAGAAGATAAGAAAGAAGAAGATAAGATTGCAGAAAACATTAAAATTTACCTTCCTAGTTCTTCTGATCACAGGGGCTTAACGTCTATATAGTTTTTCAACAAAAATGAGATTTTATTTTTTATATGGTTTGATGTTCAGTATGGCTTATTATCTGGACTCCTGGTCTATGTGTAAATGAACCAGTAGTTTAGTATAGTAGAGGGCTGTAATCCGCTGGTGTTATCTCTAGCTAGGCTCCCTGCTGAGACAGTGCAAAGATCCAGGAATTGGTGATGGTGGGAGCTGGCAGGGAAGTGATGATAAAAGTTCTAAAAGCTTCCTTTATCACAGTATAACTCCTGCACAGTAACTTCAGCATGGCGATGCCGGCACTTATCACTTGTAGAGGAGCAGCTATAAATCACAGGTGTTTGACTTTAATTAACATGACTGCAGCATTGGGCATCAGATAGAGCAATGTAAAAAGGCAGATTAGTGACATCTAGGAGTTAACTCGAGTGCCATGTCACATCTTTTTATGGCCCCCGTGCAGTACCTGATCTATACTAAGGTCCATACTAAGGTCCTACTGTCTCTCTATTACAACTGTTTGAACACTATTGTTCTGGCATGAGAGCAGTATAGGTGGTGGCAATGGAAATGGGTGATGAAGGTCTAAGGACATCCCGGTAATTTAGTCCTGATATGGTGGACTGGCCAGTAGATAAGTCTAAATATAATGTAATTGTTATGCTTGGAGTCTGTGCAGACAAGGAAATGACTACCAGGTGTCTATACAGAAATTGTACTTCTGACTTCGTCCTGTGTCCGTATAATTGTGCACCTAGTAATAAAGTCTAGTAGATTATTTGTCCCTGGGAAAAAGCCAATGACTGCAAGTCAGCCTGAAATAGTGTAGTATTTTGGTGGGCCTTGAGGGCCTAATACTGCGCCAAAACCTGAACCCACCAGAGGATCCTCAGTCTTACCTAGGGTTGCCATCTTGCCAGTAAACCACAGGCCCAGCCAGCTATTATGTCAAGATGCCAGTGTCGGAAATTATTTGTACTGGCAAGGTCCCATGCACATGGATGACTCCGTGCTGGAAAATTCAGGCCGGATTTTTTTGGCCCAAAATCTTTACATCATAGCAATCTGTAATGCTGGGAGTCCCTGCCAGCCTGGTGTCCCGTCTGGGAACTCTGACCAATGTACACAGTGCATTTTCCATCCTACATCTGTATGGGGCCAAAGGGGAAAAATACAAGAACATAAGTATCGTAAAATTGTTGGATTATCTGTTTAAGGCCACAAAGTTATTTTTTTGCTCATATTAAAATCCCCGATCCAGCACTATTATTGGTTTGGAAGGAATTTTGTACCTGATAGACTCCCTTTAATATGGGCAGCCTCGTAGACCTGCAATGCCGAGAACGGTCATGTTATCAGCTTTCACTTATAATATGCAGAATATTCCTCAAAAAAGTTCTCTCGTGTGTTTGCTATCACTCCGCTGATAACAATGTGCGTTCTATCTACAGCGTAATGTAATTCAATTATAAGTCACATTTACAGTTTCCATTTTGTAGCTGAAACATATATTAATAGTGTCATGTGTGTTAAACAGTAACAGCCTAAAAATAATCCGGCATTGTACGACTACGGCAGAACATTCTCTGATGCAGAAAGCAACACCTCTCCCTGTGCCAAGCCATATGTCGGTATAAAGTTGCCAGACAATTTTTGCACTTTATTAAAATTGACTCATACGGTACGTACCGGCGTGGGGGACAATATTGATGCTTGCATTGTAAATTGTAGGATTGTCTTCCCGTTTCATTAAATAGTCTACAGCCAGTTGTAATGCGCTTTTCTCACAATGGACGCAAGTCAGTCCAGCAGGTCACTATTGTGCGGTATTCTACGTACAGTGAGGGTATTATTTGCCCTCAAATGTTAGAATGAAGAGATGGGTTATGAGTCTTGATCTAAGATTGATGAGATCTCTCTGATCGATTCATTTCAGAGAGACGGGGCTGCACGGCGCAAGGTTCTTGCACCAAATCATTGTGATGAAAGCATAAACAGCACTAGGATCCCAGGAACCTCGAAATCTAAGTATTGACTGTATCGGAGTGTGCGTGTCATAGGTTGGAACCACTGTGATTGATAAATAAATAAATAGATAGATAGATAGATAGATAGATAGATAGATATGAGATAGATAGATAGATAGATAGATAGATAGATAGATAGGAGATAGATAGGAAATAGATAGATAGATAGATAGATAGATAGATAGATAGATAGATAGATAGATAGGAGATAGATAGATAGATAGATAGATAGGAGATAGATAGATAGATAGATAGATAGATAGATAGATAGATAGACAGACTACCCTTCAAAAGTTTGGGGTCATCCAGACAATTTTGTGTTTTCCATGAAAACTGACACTTTTATTTATCAAATAGAATAGAAAATATAGTCCAGACATTGACAAGGTTAGAAATAATGATTTTTATTTAATATAATAATTTTCTCCTTCACTCTTTGCTCTCGTCACAGAATACTCCATTTGCACCAATTCCAGCCTTGCAGACCTTTGGCATTCTAGCAGTTAATTTGCTGAGGTCATCTGGTGAAATTTCCCCCCATGCTTCCAGAAGCCCCTCCCACAAGTTGGATTAGCTTGATGGGCACTTTTTGTCTACCATACGGTCAAGCTTCTCCCACAACAGCTCAATAGGGTTGAGATCTGGTGACTGCGCCGACCTCTACATTACAGATAGAATACCAGCTGCCTGGTTCTTTGGTTCTTCCCTAAATAGTTCTTGCATAATTTGGAGGTGGCTTTGGGTCATTGTCCTGTTGTAGGATCAAATTGGCTCCATTCAAGTGCTGTCCACAGGGTATGGCATGGCGTTGCAAAATGGAGTGATAGCCTTCCTTATTCAAAATCCCTTTTACCTTGTACAAATCTCCCACTTTACCAAAGCAACCCCAGACCATCACATCACCTCCACCATGCTTGACAGATGCGTCAGGCTCTTCCAGAATCTTTTCAGTTGTTCTGCGTCTCACAAATGTTCTTTTGTGTAATCTAAACACCTCAAACTTCGATTCGCCTGTCCATAACACTTCTTTCCAATCTTCCTCTGTCCAATGTCTGTGTTCTTTTGCCCATATTAATCTTTTCCTTTTATTCGCCAGGCTCAGATATGGCTTCTTCTTTGCCACTCTGCCCTGAAGGCCAGCAACCCGGAGTCACCTCTTCACTTTAGACGTTGACACTGGCGTTTTGCGGGTACTATTTAATGAAGCTGCCAGTTGAGGACCTGTGAGGTGTCGATTTCTCAAACTAGACTCTAATGTCTAATGTATTGTTGCTCGGTTGTACATCAGGGCTTCCACTTCTCTTTCTACTCTGGTTAGGGCCTGTTTGTGCTGTCCTCTGAAGGGAATAGTTCACACCGTTGTAGGAAATCTTCAGTTTCTTGGCAATTTCTCACATGGAATAGCCTTCATTTCTAAGAACAAATATAGCCTGTAGAGTTTCACATGAAAGTTCTCTTTTATTGGCCATGTTGAGAGTTTAATCGAACCAACAAATGTAATGCTCCAGATTCTCAACTAGCTCAACGGAAGGTCAGTTTTATGGCTTCTCTAACCTGCAAAACTGGTTTCAATGGTGCTAACATACTTGCACAGGGGTTTTCTAAACATCCATTAGCCTTATACAGTTAGCAAACACAATGTACCGTTAGAACAGCGTGATGGTTGCTGGAAATGGGCCTCTATGTAGATGTTGCATTAAAAAACAGACATTTGCAGCTAGAATAGTCATTTACCATATTAGTGTATAGAGTGGATTTCTGATTCATTTAATGTTATCTTCATTGAAAAAAACTGCTTTTCTTTCAAAAATATGGAAATTTCTAAGTGATCCTAAACTTTTGAACGGTAGTATAAGTACTATAGATAGACATTATAGATAGACAATGCTCTATCACACACTGTTCTTGAGACAGTCACCGGCTGGTTGTCAGGTCATTATCCAATAGCAATGATCAGATCTGCTCTCTTTGTCATTGGGACATACAGTCCTATGAAAAAGTTTGGGCACCCCTATTAATCTTAATCATTTTTAGTTCTAAATATTTTGGTGTTTATAACAGCCATTTCAGTTTGATATATCTAATAACTGATGGACACAGTAATATTTCAGGATTGAAATGAGGTTTATTGTACTAACAGAAAATGTGCAATATGCATTAAACCAAAATTTGACCGGTGCAAAAGTATGGGCACCTCAACAGAAAAGTGACATTAATATTTAGTAGATCCTCCTTTTGCAAAGATAACAGCCTCTAGTCGCTTCCTGTAGCTTTTAATCAGTTCCTGGATCCTGGATAAAGGTATTTTGGACAAACAATTCAAGTTCAGTTAAGTTAGATGGTCGCCGAGCATGGACAGCCCGCTTCAAATCATCCCACAGATGTTCAATGATATTCAGGTCTGGGGACTGGGATGGCCATTCCAGAACATTGTAATTGTTCCTCTGCATGAATGCCTGAGGATTTGGAGCGGTGTTTTGGATCATTGTCTTGCTGAAATATCCATCCCCGGCGTAACTTCAACTTCGTCACTGATTCTTGAACATTATTCTCAAGAATCTGCTGATACTGAGTGGAATCCATGCGACTCTCAACTTTAACAAGATTCCCGATGCCGGCATTGGCCACACAGCCCCAAAGCATGATGGAACCTCCACCAAATTTTACAGTGGGTAGCATGTGTTTTTCTTGGAATGCTGTTTCTTTTTGGACGCCATGCATAACGCCTTTTTTTTATAACCAAACAACTCAATTTTTGTTTCCAAAATGAAGCTGCCTTGTCCAAATGTGCTTTTTCATACCTCAGGCAACTCTATTTGTGGCGTACGTGCAGAAACGGCTTCTTTCTCATCACTCTCCCATACAGCTTCTATTTGTGCAAAGTGCGCTGTATAGTTGACCGATGCACAGTGACACCATCTGCAGCAAGATGATGCTGCAGCTCTTTGGAGGTGGTCTGTGGATTGTCCTTGACTGTTCTCACCATTCTTCTTCTCTGCCTTTCTGATATTTTTCTTGGCCTGCCACTTCTGGGCTTAACAAGAACTGTCCCTGTGGTCTTCCATTTCCTTACTATGTTCCTCACAGTGGAAACTGACAGGTTAAATCTCTGAGACAACTTTTTGTATCCTTCCCCTGAACAACTATGTTGAACAATCTTTGTTTTCAGATCATTTGAGAGTTGTTTTGAGTAGCCCATGATGCCACTCTTCAGAGGAGATTCAAATAGGAGATCAACTTGCAATTGGCCACCTTAAATACCTTTTCTTATGATTGGATACATCTGGCTATGAAGTTCAAAGCTCACTGAGGTTACAAAACCAATTTTGTGCTTCAGTAAGTCAGTAAAAAGTAGTTAGGGGAATTCAAATCAATAAAATGATAAGGGTGCCCATACTTTTGCACCGGTCAAATTTTGGTTTAATGCATATTGCACATTTTCTGTTAGTACAATAAACCTCATTTCAATCCTGAAATATTACTGTGTCCATCAGTTATTAGATATATCAAACTGAAATGGCTGTTGCAAACACCAAAATATTTAGAACAAAAAATGATTAAGATTAATAGGGGTGCCCAAACTTTTTCATAGGACTGTATTATACCGTCATTATCTGCACACGAGGATTTCCAGTAATAACACGATGTTCTCTGCGGTTTGAGATGCGACATGTGTTTATGTTGCACATGTCAGAGAAGGATTTCTCAGCGCTAGAAGTTGACATCTTTCTCAGAATTTTGATGATAAAAGCAAAAAGGTCGAATTATAGTTCGTAACGAACGGATGTGACAGCTGTTATTTAAAGGAGAGTGTGTAATGGAGACAAGTCCTAGATAGGGGCAATAAAAACACAACAAATTTGGTACCATGTGTATAATAGAGTTCATCATACTAGTGTATATAGATCCAAGCTTGAAACAAGATTATCATGGTTTCCTTCAAAGAAGCGTAAACAGAGACACTGTGTTACGTCAAGTGCAGGGCCTGGAAGGGAACCATGGCTTGGGGAGGGGTCCTGACCCTGCCAATTTTGGAGACGTTTGAATGGAGTGGTGGTCACGCATGCGCCCTAGGGCACTTTCCCACTGCAACTATTCCCAGTGTCTTAGTCACTGAGCGCTGTATACACAACTATGTGCGCCACCATGATGCGGCTGCCCTCTGACCCGGCGGTCACGTGATCCGCTGGGATCAGTGTCTTGCAAGAGCTGCTGGGTCCTACAGGACCCAGATCAGCTCTGTATATTGCGTATACAAGGTGCAGGAGGTTGTATTCCTCCTGTAACTGAGGCTAAATGTACCAGCCCCAGTTATAGGAGAAATCAGCCTCTAGTATAAAAAAAAAAAAAGGCATCAGATGTCCCCAAAGGTCTCTTATGACCTTATGGGGACACCATCTGAAAAAGAAAATATAAAAATAAATAATAAAAAATTAAAAAAAATAAATAAATAAGATAATTAAAAAAATAAGTAAAATAATACGCTAATAATATGCCGTTATTAAAGGTTATAGCCCCACCCCCGACAACACCATACAAAATAAAAATTACCATAATGGAGAGGAAAAACTATTTTATAATGTTTTTCAGTGGCACTTTGTGTTATTAAATTAAAAAAAAAAAAAAAAGCAAGATGGCCTCCTCCATAATTATGTAAATTAAATGGAATTACTTTTAAATTGAAAATACTTTCAGGCAAAAATAAAACAAATCCTGCTCGTCCGAGTGGCTGACTAAACAAAAGGTATGCTAACTATATATGTGGTTTGCTTCAGCTACACGGTCAAAACAAAATAGAAGCTATGGTTCACACTCGTCTCTCACCAGATGTCAGGGTGTTGGGACAGAACCCAGCTCCTCCACTCTTCTCCAGGACTGAAGTCCTGACAGGTTTTATAGGCCTTTAATGAGGCCCAGCTCCCACCTGTGTTTGAAAGCTCCTTCCTGCATGGACAAGAAGTAGTTAAGCAAAAGGCTATCTCACAGGTAAGGGTTTTTGTTACAGCTCTGTGTTAGCCTCACTCACCGTACTTGAGAGGAATCTTGGGGAGATATGGTGTCCTTCCAGGACTTTACTTGTCACTTTCTCACAGTGTATATGGAAATGATCAGTAGAGGTCATAGAGAAGACTATGCAGCAATACAGTCACAGCTGCATAGTTCTCTCGCTCTCCATACTGTACTTATATCTGTGATCAGGGCAATACTAGAACCCGGAGAGGTGAGAAGGCACTGGACCCAAGATGTGTTTTCGATCTTCTCCTGCCCCCACTAAGTACAGTATTCTGACATTAACCCCTTCACTGCCCCTGCATCCTTTATAACCATAGACCATCAGTCATGTACACTTTGCAATGGGAAAAGACCTATAATGGAAGCCATACCATAATACTGGACCCATCATACCTTGTCCCAGGGATCATTGTCATGATGGCAAGAACAGTAATGGCAGACAAAGGCTCCGACTTGTAAAAGTATCCTAAAATGGATGAAATATAAAGAAATTATTGATATAAATGCACCCAAATAGAAAACCATCATGCGATGGCACGCTCCAGCCTGGACTGCACAGCTGGTGCCTGTACTATCCAAAATTGGCACAGATTGTGGCATTTGTAACACCTCTTAAGGTGTTGATGCAGAAAAGAGCATTGTAATTTGGGATGTAATTTCCTTGTTATCGCGCGGCTGTGGATGGCGTTTACGTTTAAGAGCCGTACTAATTAATTTGCTCATGCATACATTTAGCAAACACAAAAAAGAGTCCACCATAATTATTCTAAATTAAGAATAAAATTACCTTCCAAGTATTTAAGTGATTCCTGGTTTCACTGTGCAAAAATGAAATGTCATAGTGATAATTGGTAATTTTCTCTTACAACCGAGTATAAGTGGATTAGTAACTTTAAGAGCTTTAAAGGGTCAGTAGCTTCAGCAAATGAAAGCCCTACATAGAGGCCGCTTTTCATTTTTGGGAATTCAGCAGCTCAGTTTTTAATACAAAGAACATTTTGTACATCTAACAGAACAGTTACCCAGCACACATAAAGTGGACTGGTAATGAGTTAGACATGTAGATGGTAACCCTTTAAGGATGGCCGGGGAAGGTGAAAAAAACACCCCATATATACTCA
This sequence comes from Leptodactylus fuscus, assembly GCF_031893055.1. Classification (NCBI taxonomy): domain Eukaryota; kingdom Metazoa; phylum Chordata; class Amphibia; order Anura; family Leptodactylidae; genus Leptodactylus; species Leptodactylus fuscus. Next base: position 34,413,819 of record NC_134268.1, read on the forward strand.
CCTGTTCCCGGTGTGGTCCTAAGGACCTCTGAGGCCAGGTGACGTCCCAGTCCCTTTCCTTAGGCCAGTCAGTGGCCTTAGTAGTCACTAGAGATGAGCGAGTAGTATTCGATCGAGTAGGTATTCGATCGAATATTACGGTATTCGAGATACTCGTACTCGATCGAGTACCACTCGCTGTTCGAATGGAAAAGTTCGATGCAGAACCAGCATTGATTGGCGAATGCTATACAGTCGGCCAATCAACGCTGGTTCTTCTCCTACCTTTAGAAGTCTTCTCCGTGCAGCTTCACCACGGCGTCTTCCGGCTCTAAATTCTCTCTGCCAGGCATCGGGCCTGGGCAGAGCCGACTGCGCATGCCCGCACTACATTTTCTTGTAGTGTGGGCATGCGCAGTCAGCTCTGCCCAGGCCCGATGCCTGGCAGAGTGAATTCAGAGCCGGAAGATGCCGCGAGGACGCTGCACGGAGAAGACTTCTCGGAGGATCCAGCCCAACCCTCACTCGTGGACTTGGTAAGTATAATTTGATCGAATGTTACCTACCCCTGAAACGAGCATTTTCCCCCCATAGACTATAGTAGGATTCTATATTCGATTCGAGTAGTCAAATATTTAGCGGCTACTCGAAACGAATATCAAACATTTTACTGTTCGCTCATCTCTAGTACTCACATACCACCAGGACTTTCACTAGAAAAGCCTCAGGTCACCACTGGGACTGAACATTGGCCTGGGACACTAGAGCACGGGGCAGGTGAGTATGTTTTTTGTTTTTTTTTCTCCATTCTCCTGCAGCATTAAAAATATTCTGGACCTCCCCAATACTCACGTGGCACCATTTTGGGGTACCTACTTTTTTTTTTTTTTTATTAACTATTAAAATAAACTATTTTTGGACTTATATTGCCATTGAACCACCCAGATGGGTTTAAACCCCCACTGATTGGTATCAGCAGTCGCATAAAGCTCAGGACTTCTGGTGTTGCAGCCTTGGCATGCGATGGAAAGAGGACTGGTGGCAGACAACTCAGTACCAGGGACACGTGTGTAAGTTTTTTTTCCATATGCCATATGGTTTGCTTAAAATACTAGAAACCCTTTTGACCCCGAAGAATGTTTTTGAAGAAATACGCCTATAACATTTCTTATAGACACCTTTAATCCAGCATCTAGAAAGCAGCGTGGGAAGATTTGGCCCTTGGCGATGCCAGTATTGTCATGTGCTGGTTCTGGGAGATTGATATCGCACCACTAACAAAGCTTCCTTGGCTTCTCTTCTAAGTTCTCTATTTTGTAATTGGAGACATATTTTTTACAATGGTGGGATTTAATGCACAGTGCCGGATTTTGAAGACAGACATTAAATGGATCACATCTGGAATTGTCAGCAATGATCTAGACGGTAACGCAATGCGTAAAGGTCTAGGCTTTTCGTTTGAGCCAAGACTGACCCATCCAACCATAGTCATTGGTTATGTATTATTAATGGAACTGTGTCAGGTCGATGTCTTAAAATTTACAGGACAGGATGAGTGAAGTGATTTAGTTGTGTAATTCAGAAGTAATCCCGGCTTTCTGAAAGAAAAGCTTACGCTGCTTCGGAGGTTTCTTCTGTGTTTGTATTGGATGTAACCGGAGAGTGCACGGACATCCATTGTTTATGGCCATCTAATCAGAAGGACTTTTGAGAACTGCGGTGACGATTGGGTTGAGTCCAGGATCTCAGAGTTATGAAAAACAGTATCGAAGACACATTCCTTTACAATGTATTCTCAGACGTGACTACCAGTCACACCCAAACAATCCCACAAATGCCTTGAAAAAACTTCTGTAGGATAAAACATAAATGCATGAACAAGCACTTCAACCCAGCTGTCCGAGAAGTGGAGATAATGGAAAATAATCGTGCCTAAGTGACCATGAGAATCGTTGTTCTCACTGAGAAATTTGCCTAGAATTCATGTTAGTTCAAGGTGTAGAAACCTATATGAGCTAACATAATAACATAGTAGTTGAGGTTGAATGAAGGCATGGGTCCATTCTCAGATTGGTAGTGCCAATCTGGCCCACCAGAGTGCTAGAGGACCTTCCAATAATGGTCCAGCAGAAGACACCCACATTTGAAGGGTTCTATGGTCTATTTCTTTGGAGTTTTCAGATGGTGGGTCCCTCCAGAGCAATTTTATTTTGGTGGGCCCAAGGAACCTTAGCCTGATACTGCAAAGGGAGATCCTTATTTAGGACTCATGCCCATTAGTTATATAACAGTGGCCCATCAAAACCTACAATGGCACATACAACCACAGGAGACCGGGAGAAGCTAAGGGGTCATTGGAATTGACTTGAAATTGCCTTTGTACTTTATTCTTTCCCTACCGGCCCCCTCTAAACCTTCTTCCCTATTGACCTACCACCCCACCCAATGGGGATAAGTTCTGTTCCGTTTTATTCTCTTACTTCGCAGGAGCCAGCTTGTCTATACATTATATGGACAGTCTACTGATTTTAATGCAAATTGTGTCATTCTTAATCTTTCTTGCGGTGGCGCTGCATCTGAAATAAACACTTATTGCCTGGATCTGCCACAGATGAAAGATGATGTCTGAGATCTCAGTAGAAGAAAGTGTAAAAGTAATATCATCTTCAGGTAAAGGGGTCTTCTGGACTCATGAATTGATTCCTAGGACCGTTAAAGAACGATGGGGCTCCCTCACCCGGGTCCCACACCGATTAGCGTAGAAGAGAACGCAGCATTCACACTAAACCAAGTGTTGGATTTACTTTCGCAGGAATTAGGCTCCATGCACACGACTTTGTGCTTTGTCAGTGTGCTAGCCTTGTTTTCATGGCTAGCACCCTCACCCATGTATTTCTATGGCCGCATATTACACCTAGGTATTAGCCTGGGCCCGTGTATGTGTCAGTAAGCCCATGGCAAACTCATGACAGTTAGTAAAACTGTCCATTTGAGACCAGTTAATGGAGGCACGGGCGGTACACAGAAGTCATCCATGTGCCATCTGTGCCATTCAGTTGGCCCAATTGCATGCACATGGTCATGTCCATGTAGCCTTAAAGGGTCTTCACTACTTTTGTCTGACCATGACTGGCAACCATTTTTGAAGTCTGACTGTGGAAAAATAAAGGATTTGGAACCTCCCACAGCCCTTATTTTAGTACAGATAAACCTGAGCCACATCTTGTCTCGTCCATTGACCACATGAGCCATAATGCGGTATTATCCAGACTCTGTATTCCTGTATTGTGGCTCATAAAACAGGATACGTTCTAATGTTTACACACTTCATCATTCACAGGTCATCATCGTAGTGACATCTTGTAGCTACATTAACCTTCATTACAGTGTACTACAGTCATATGCCGATCTGTTATCACGGGATTTACCCGTAAAAACAATCTGATGAAATCTTCAAACCATTGACTTCAGTGTTCACTATCTGTGAAGCAAAAACCAAACAGGCCCATGTGTTGAGACTGCACCCATTGTGTGTGTTCTTTCTAGTCGTGCCAGCAGCTCACACATCACTGCATCTATTATTTAACATAACGTAGCCCTGTCCTCCTCTGTCTTACAGTCGACGTCCCAAAACACAATCTGTTTTCCGTAATTTGTCGTTTATGCTCTCTCGACTACTCGTCTGACTTATCAGAAGAAAGTGAAGGGGGATAATATGGCTGCTGACTAAAATATTACATTTCAGAGTACAAAAGGATCATGCTAACTAGGATCGATTCCAGATAAGGCCATCTGTAGACAGTTTGGTCTGGGAAGGCATGTCAGCCATTAAATACAGGAAAGAAGAACTGTAAGGGCCACCAAGTTACATTGAAGACACCACTAAAACTCCTCTGGACAGAGATGGGTTCAATATAATGGTGAAGCAGGGTGCCGTCCGCTCCCTGCTTCACCATTCGGCCCTATCTTAGCTTATGGTGTCTTGTGAGCATGTAGTCATGGCACTTATGTCATACTTGCTACTCCCTGAACCTTCTGGGAGCAATGGTTGGAGAGAACATCTTGATTCTTATGTGGTGGGCAACACAAGAGGACTATAGATGTATGTACTGTGGGGGTACCAGGCTTTATTCCATGGGGGCAACTAAAGAGGGACTGCGTAATATAGGGACAATTATACTCTGGGGGTAACTGGAGGGAAACTGTATACTGGGGAGGAACCTTATAATGTGGGGTTATACCGTGTCAAGGCCATTGTAGGTGTGTTATACTGTATGAGGGCACAAAGGCAAGGATGGGAAAGGGCAAAGCCAAAGTGGAAGTGGTGGGGCTGGAGGTGGGTCTTACTATACTCTGAAAGTTGGCAAGTATGGCCAGTGCCCCTGTGGTCAGCAAGAATGGCCCAAGTTTTAGCCATGATCCCAATACTTATGTTCTCCCCATTCCGTAGCTACTGGAATCCTCTAATACAGTCTTTGACCCACTATTGTCATGTAATTTCTTCCTCCAATGTCAGGCTGGCCTCAGTGGGGGACAAACTGTCAGCAGAGCAATTTTTGACTCCTGGCACCCCCGTGTGGCATCACATTCTGCAGACATTTACGTTATAGGTATTAGAAAATAATGGTAGACCAGAGAAGATTTCATTTTATATTCCTAGGAGGGTCAGTAAGGAATCTCCAAGATATCTAGTCTAAGGTCGGTCCGGAGCTCCCATCATTTCTTCTTACTTGGAAACATAAAACAGTGTTTAAGCTGCTGATACTGACTCAAGATTCTCGGCATGAAGCCTGCAATAAACAGAGGCTTGCGGATGCTTGCAGCCTCGGTAAACCAGCCTCTGAAGTTTTATACAGTGATTTTAATTTAAGCTCAAGAGACTGTGACTGGTGCAGAGTTCTGTGGAGAGTCTTGTACATGGAGGACTTTGTATTATCGTCTGTTCAACACATCCGAAGATACTGAAAAGAAACCAGAACCCTGTATAATGAGATGACTCTACCGTAACATGCCGAAGATTTACTGGAAAAGCTGGTTAAATCTTTGAAGAATTAAAGGGGTTGTCTGGGTTTTTTTTTATTATTTGAAGGGTTTCTCAATATTAAGCTGTCCTAAGGGCGCCCCATATAGGAGCCCATATAGGGCTCACAATGTCAACGTTATAGGTGGCTACAGTATTAAAAGATGACACTGAGAAGACAATGGGACATATTTTAGAGGAAGATACTCTTCAGTCCGCACCTTTTAAATAGTAGAGTTGGCATTGGAGTCGGAACCAACTTTGAGTAGAGTCAGAAAAATGTTACCAACTCCAACTCGGGTCCTATTCTGTTCCCAGAGCTCAGGATGTGTTTAGGTGAAGACTAGTGAGTGGTGTCACCAACTATGACCACCCGCTCCATTCATGTAGACCAGTGATTCCCATCAGAGGTACCTTGGAAACCTGCCACAACATTCTGGTTGGGAGGATGACCACATGCCTTCAGCAATGTTCTCTGCGTTGGTAGGACAGTTTTTGTCTTTGGTAAAATTGATTTGGTGCCCTAAGGAAATAGTTTTTTTTCCCCCTAGGGGGTGTCCGAATAGGTTGGGAAACGCTGACGTAGACTGTGCTGTTTTATTGGTCTCAGACCAGCCCTAGTGTACGCCATAGTTGGAAAACAAATTAGAAGCATGGCTGATGTAAGGAACGCCATGTCCACTGATACTTGTGCCAGATCTCTTCTATTGTACCACAACATTGCACTTAAATGAGAAGTTTTAGATCTCGAAACACATTAAATGACGGAGCGTTGTGAGGTTTCATTTCCTCACCGCAGGCGTGCCATCAGTAACCTCCAAGAATTCCTCTCGTCTCCCCGGCTTGCCACTTTGCTCATTAGTATAATTCTATTGACATGCTGTTTATTACTTTGTGAACTTCAGTATTTCATTGTTATTCAATTTATTTTGCTTCCGTCTTTCAACGCTGGTCTACTGAAAGGTACATGATGTTACTCTCGGCTATAATTGGTATCCTATGATGGGTAGAGCCCGGCGCGGCAACAGAAAGCTTCACCACTACAGCAATCGAAAAAATGCAATTTTTTTTCAGTTTTAAAGGAATAGTTCTGGGAAATAGGGATGGCCTGAAATCTGCAGTTTTTGGAGACCTGTTTTTTTATATTAATATTATTTTACTGTAATGAAACGTACTGGTTATGGTAAATTACTGCAATAGTCACTGGCTGGAGTCGCAGTCAGGTTCACTCTCTATCCCGGGGCACAGATACAGTTTGCTGTCCTTGCCCTATAGCTAAATACTCTGGCCAAGACAGAGTGACTTTTTTATGTGTTCCCTGGCGCCCAGTACCGTGAAGACTTCTCCACCAGCTCTCCTTAGCTATGCCAATGATCAAGGATGAACAGTGCCGTATTTGGTATTCCATATATCGGCCCATAGAATTCTGTGGACTCTTACAGGACACACATGCGGAAATCACATGCCTATGGCACAATGACTACACATCTGTATTATGGACCCATTGTGCATTATGTGCACCTTTGCAGAGCTCCATGTACGCAGCACTGACCGCTCTAGAGATGGGTTCGATAAGACTCATCTCTGGGTAAGTATACAGATTTTTTTTTAAAAAAATTTAACTCGTTTTATTGAAGAAGAAATAACAAAATCAACAATACAAACAGGAGAGTGCATACGCAATACAAAATTAAGGAAAAGAAAAGGGTTCCAAACAAACAAACAAAGATCCGCCACAGCGCCACCCCAACTCAGGCCCCACCATTTCGCATAAGAAAAGTGAAACAGGAATGAAGCGCATTGGCAGCCGCATAGAAACCTAACACAAGGGGGCTACAGCTCCATCAACAAATCTCCCTCTCAGGACTCAAAAGCGCCCAATGCAGAGCGCAGCAAGGGGGCAGACTACTGGGTAAGAGGAGAATCGCACCACGCTCCCCAAACCTTAACAAATTTCTGGGGGCAGCCCCAACATTTATATATAATCTGATTGAACGGGAGGATTGAATTAACCAATTTCCACCATTGAGACACAGACTGGGATCGTGAGGCCATCCACCGCAGGGCGATGGCTTTCCTGGCTTAAAATAAACACTCCCGAAGGAAAACCCGGGTATGATGCAGCCATACCTCCTCATCCAGTACACCGAATAAACAAACCAGGAGAAAACAGGACAGGGCAATTTAGGACAGCTATCAGGAGGTCTACCGCCTCCCTCCAGAAGTCATGTATAACCGAGCAACTCCATACCATGTGCCAGAAGTCTGCCCGGGGATGCGAGCACCTAAGACAATTCGGACACGACATCTGACACATGTTGTGAAGACGGGCCGGGGTCAAATAACATTGATGCAGAATGAATATTTGGATCAGCTTGTTATTGGCCGAGGGTGAAACATATATGCAGTCGCAAGTTGTGATATAACGGAGGTGATTTGGGACACAAAACTCTGCTCCATAAGGACCTGTGGGTGGTTTAGTGACCCAAATCATCCTGACAGGTTCCCTTTAAAGTCATTCCTTCGTCCCATTGCCCATGATGTGGTGATTTCCATATGTTGACCACAATTATGGTTGTATTATTATGGATATATATGGACCCATTCAGTATGACCTCATACACACGTCCATGTCTAGGCCATAGAAACCATGAAGCAAGTCCTATTGCTGGCTGTATTTGCGGCACAGGTTCACCCATACTTGTGTATGGGATCGTACAAGTAAGTTTGTAGATCACAGGTGACATACGGATGCAATGTGGACATCTTTTTGTGGAACAATTTTACGGATCCACATGGACGATCATGTCCATGTGGATATTGTGTCAAAACCATTAGCATAGGTTGATGATGGTAAACATATTCCAGCCATTAATATCCATGGAATATCCGTATATGCTTATGGTTGGTATTCTCCTTTAACTCTATCATATGCACCATCTATACATTACTGCGTTGATACGTTTTTATGGTAACCCTATAGACTCTGTCAATGTATCTGCAGACAATGGAAACTTTGTCAGTCCTTTAAGTATGCCATTAGCTGGCAGCCAGGCCCCCTCCCCCGCTGTTACATTACATGTGCCCTATTGTTCATCATATTCACGTTACATTTGCGGATTTACCGCTGTACACCGTACACGCTAGTGTTCTACAAATAACAACAATAATAATCTCTGAAAAGCGACATGTAGGAAATAATCCACCCGCTGATGCTTGGGATTTTCAATTACATACATGATCACTTCTTATAGAAATAATATTACACAACCTCTAAGGCTTGCACATTTAGCAAAATCCTGTAAAATATATAGCTGTATACATGGATTGATTATAATTATAGGCCTGCTGAAGAGAAGCGACACAGATGTAGAAAGACACACAATGCCTCGCACTAGTCCTATAAAATAACAAGAGCGTATATAAGTGGGGTGTTTTTTTTATATAGTTTATTGTAGTTTTTTAAGGGGGTTCTCCAGGGTGTCTGTGAATACTTACTCCCTCCGGGGCTTAGGGTTTCCGGGCTGGTCCTGGCCTAAGGTCATCTGATGGGAACCAGAAACCAACACCCTAGTGGCTCCATCTCCTCTCCCATGTTCACCACTGTAAAGCCTACCGTTGTGACAGTGGAGGTATATCAATGCCAAAACTAACAGCCAGTGGTGTAACTACCGGGGTAGCAGCAGTAACGACTGCCACAGGGCCCAGGACTTTAAGGGGCCCAGCAACCATCACTAATGCTGCGTTTTTGTTTTTTTTAATAGGCTGTTACCAGCTGGAGTAACTCCAGCCCCCTTTACTTACCTCTCTGGGCAGGCTTTGGGCCTTCTAGTCTGATGTCATATGACCGGGCCCTGCATCCATATGCATCATGACGCAGGCCCAAGTCATGTGACATCCTGTGTGTCATTAAAGATGGCCAACATCAGTGGGGAGTGCAGCGGAGCCGGGGATGTTTATATTCCCCCTTGGGTCTCCGATTATTATACTCTGGGGTCTGAATTATTCATGGTTGTCCACAAAGGAACATAATAGTGTGTGCAGGGGCCACTATGGGGGTCATATTACTGTGTGTGCTTGGGCCACTATGGGGGTATCATACTCTGTGTACACGGGCCTTTATGGGGCATAATACTGTGGGCAGGGGCCACTATGGGGCATAATTGTGCATGGGGGGGTTGTCGGTTGGTCAGGATTTTTGGTGTCGGTCGCTTGGCAACAGGGACGGGGGGCCATGTCAAAAGTTTGCCATGGGGCCCTGCTATTCCTAGTTAAGCCACTGCTAACAACACTGATATCTCTTGCACCTGGGCACATACTGGTAAAGCTTTCTAGCAGTATATAATACCGCCGATCTCCAAGGACATGAAGGTTCCTCTTTAATCACTGTGTCCCAGGAAAATCTAGACAAATGATCACAAGGTTATTTTAATGGGGTGTTCTTACTTTATTGGGTGTAACACCAAAGGGCAAACGCTATCACCAGGGGTGGTGACCTGACAGCCCAACAGCAGCTAAGTTAGTCATTCACACAGAGGAATTTGGAGAGGATTTGTAAGCGGAAATTGCTTTTCTAAAATTACCTTGGTCAATAAAAGGGATTGTCCTATAAAAAAAAGTTGGGGCACAAAAACATCCATGGTTTTTAATCTTTTTGGATATATGTAGTTTCTAGCATTAATGACATTTCCATTGTTATAGGGATTTTCCAAGATGGATGGGTTATTGTTGGGGTAGATCAGTATCAGATCGAGGGGTGTCCGATTCTCAGCACCTCGGCCGATAAGACGATTGATGGGACTGTGATGCTTAAACAAGTTCTGTGACCCTCATGACCTTGCACCCTGTTGAGTAGCAGCTTTGCAGGTTATTGCAGATGTGTCCTATACGCTTACATGGAACAATACTGCAAATAAGTAAAATGTGCTGTTTTCAGCTGCTTTTACAAATCACGTCATATTTAATAACACATTTGGTCAAGTATAATGAGCTGATCAGCGATCGCTGCAGTGAACCTTTCTACATAGCGTGCAGTGCAGATATACATCGCGTCGTCTTAGAAATGATGGCGTCTGCCTTTGCATACAGTCATTTTAATGGACCTGTTGAAATTCATTATGCATTATACTTGATGAAAAGGTAATGGGCGAGCCCTGTCATCTTATCAGGAAAGGAATTCTTTAAGATCACAGGAAGATAGAGGCTTTCTCTGAAATAAGACAAAAATGTGTTATTTGAAATTACTTGTAAGATGCGTCGTCGTAGTCCAAGAACATAACAAATGGCACATTGTGAAATGCGACAAGATGTGCCAGTGAATTAGTTGTGATTCATTCAACTGTGTAAAAAGTAAAAGAAGCAATGTTCAGATACGCTCAGGACTAGTCAAGAGAAATATACCGACAGCTCAAGATAAAGGGAGTGTGTTATATGTGTACTGAGAGGTGTAGAATGAAAATGTAGCGTCTAGCCAGTTACAAGCTGGAAAATAATATAGAAGTCAGTACCTATAGGTGATGCACATCTATTTTCCTTAGATTACGCTCCTTCACTGATCTTTAGCCCACCTTCATTAAGATATGTTGACCCGGAGGTAAACCTTTTCCGCCATGTGAACTTTCCGCACCGTTGGCTAAGACGGAATGCCCCAGAGTATAATAATTGTTCCTGGGTGTTCATTATGGGGCATAATCCCGTGTGCAGGGGCCACAATGGGACATTTTCCGCACTGTGGGACTATTAAGGGATTATCTTATATTATACTGTGTGCTGAGGCCACTATGAGGCATAATAGAGCGCGCAGGAATGCGACGGGAGGGGGGGGCTCAGTCGGTCAAGATCTTCGGTGTCGGTCATGTCAAAAGTTCACCACGGGGACCCGCCATTCCTAGTTACGCCACTGCTTCTTCCCCTTAATTTTAGTGACCATTGAGAGTCCAGGAGCTAAGACTAAGGGTCTTTATGATTTCAGATCATAAAAACTTAGGACCAAAAGTGATGCTTATGACGTATCAAATGTTTTTGAAAGCTTGGATACATTTTAATATTGGTCATTCTCAAAAAGTCTTTGTAAGGACTCCGAGCACTTTATCTGTAGTACATCGGTATCATCAAGAAATGTTATCTGTGCTCGTAGCTTTGCTCTTTAATAATGACCTTCAATGCCCCCTTTTCCTCTGACTAATCCCGTGGTTTTCTCCGGGCCTTTGGGAACAGATTTGACTTTATGCATAGATAAACAGAGCAGGTACAAACCACCAGTCATGGTGCTGCGGCATTCCATATAGTGGCGAGAAGACGCCTTCACTTCACGAGTCTCTGAAGCATGTCGATGTTTAGCTACTGCACAGAGAGGCCTTCGTGTTTTGGGAATGAAATGTTCTAAAAGACACAACTGTGTTCTTCATCACTGAAGTCGTTGGATTGTTGCCAAAGTTAAAAAGGAGAGAAAAACAGAGGCGCCAGTATTAGTGGCAGCCGAGGATTCATAAACGTCGTTGCCTCTCGAAAACAGTTGTGGAAGGAGCTTGTTTGTGAGTGCCGTCTGGATTCACCTTTTGATGATTCTGTAGTGGCTTTTGGCGTCAAGAGTCGTGAATCCCGATTTGTCTGATTGCCCGTGAAACCAATAAGGCAACTGTAGTCATCCGCCGCTGCTCGGTCTCCGAGGAAAGACTTTTTTTTCCCTTTTTTTATTACTCTTCCTATAACTAAAGGCAATGCCGAAAAAGTGATTGCCGCGTTTCGCCATCTCTCTTTTATTACTAGATGAAACAACAGCTGCAGTGATGTAATAATTCACATGTAACGTCCTCCGGTACAGCTGAAAGGTAGACTTTAATTAGTCACATTGAATTAGCTGTAAAGTGGAACATTTTGGATCTCATTCTCTGTCATCTTAATTACTATTTTCCCAACTTGCTCAGATTTACTTCTTCCATATATATGGCTATTAAACCATAAATGAGCAAAATATGTAAATTTCCTCCCCGTCATAACTAATATGCTGTTTTTGTCAGTTAGAAGTTGATGTTTTTTTAAGTATTAGATTCTAAATGGGTTGTTTCATGAAGAAAACCCCTATTAGGACAAGTGAAAGTCACAAGGTGTACGTCACCTACTTGGAAGCAACTGGAGAACCCATCCAGTGGACTCAAGGGGGGATTTATGAAGACAAGAGCAGACTGGTGCAATGTACACCTGGCGAGGCAGCACGGTGCCTTAGTGGTTAGTACTGGTACGTTGCAGCAAGGAAAACATCTGCAAGGAGTTTGTATGATCTCCCCGTGTTTCCTCCGGGTACTTCAGTTTCCTCCGACACTCCAAAGACATACTGATAGGGAATTGTAGATTGTGAGCCCTATGCGGGATAGTGTTGATATCTCTGTAAGTAGCCAACGAATATAATGGTGCCATATAAATAAACAATTAAAAAAAAATAACTTGGCAAGATGCTCTGGCCTCTTAATAAATCGAGAACATACCCGTATACCAGAATGGAAATCTATGCCACCCAGGAACTAGCATAGATTTCCTATATGATCCATGCCAGTTGCAATAAATATGTCGAGCCGAGATGTCCCCACTCGCTCTGCCCACATTGGACGAAAGTGGTGAGGGAGTCGCAGAATTGGGGAGGGGCGTAAAAAAAGGTCCATGTATCAAAGATGCACCATAATAGCACTCATCTATGGCAGAAAACTGGCTTAAACTAGCATTGCCTTTCCATTCACTCAGAGGACCAGCACGACAGATAAGCGGACTGCTGTAATAGCGTGTACACATGGACCCCGGCAGAACACATTGACTATAATGCCAGTCTTCAGTGTTAAAACTAAAACCAATGGAGGGAAAACTCAGGTAGACTCGGTGATGGAGTCCAATGGAGTCCAGCACAGATATAAACATAGCCTTAGAAGGTTGATAAATCTCCCCGAAGGTGTCTATATATATGACATTGATGGCCATTGTTTTGAATGACCACCATGTCTATAGTTCTAATTTCTTCTTCTCAAGAAATGACCTCATGTTTATTGATCATATGGCAGTGCCGCAGCCCAGCCCATTAAAATTAATGAATTAATGAGAAGGAATCGGAACCATGGCCACGTGACCAAAGGATGTGATGTCACTTCTTGAGAAACAGAAATATTTTCTAATCCTGCACAATTTTATAAAATTAGATACATTTTCTTTGAATTGTTTGACATTTTTATTTGATCATACATCATAGCGTCGTAAACTGTGATTTTTTGTACTTTTATATGTCTATGATCTTCCCACTTAAAGAGGACCTTTCACGTGCTTGGGTGCCGTAGATATCGCTTACCCTTAGTTTTGGTATCATTATCCCTCCACTGTCACAAGCGTGGGCCTTACAGTCTAGCGTCATTGCTGGGCTTTGAGGAACACCTCACTCTCCCCCCACCCTCTTTTCATCACTATGTTACACTTGCTTTTTTGCACATTTTCCTGTCTAATGTATTTTTGTATCATTGCTTTGTTACTGTAATTGTGTATTTGGCTCTATATATTCAATTATGAGATGACTTTGATGAGTTATTGTTGGGCATTATCCTTCTAAGCCCAGGGGAAGGGCAGTCCTCCAGCCATGATTCCCTAGAGGTTTCCTCCACAGGGGTTTTTTCCTCTCCTGAGTGCTGTAGGATGACTCTTTGTGAGTCGGGGGTTTGTCATTATTTAGTCAGTCGTGTGTAATAAAGTATTACGTGTCACATGGTCCATTGATAAACTGTCACAGCTTTAGTTTTACGGTTGCGGAGTCAGGTGGAAGTTGCAGGCAAGTTATTGTGAACTTATTTTAACTAATAGAGGAGGTTAAACCTCATGGTGGTGACAGGCTGAGCTTTGGAAATGGCCAGCCTGAAGGATGTGGTAATAGTAACGTCATCCAGGGGCGGGCACAGGGGTTAAGCACAGGGTCGTTGGTGCCCTTAAAGTGTACTGGCTCTGCTAGAATTGCAAGCCGGAGCGTGCTGCCCCCTTTATTTATTTATTGCTGTCTGGCCGGGTGCTGTATGTCAGACAGCTGGGGATCTCACAGTATTCGTGAATCCCAATGGTCTAGCACTTCACCTGACTCCTTCTGTCATTATTTTACTTCTGTGAGTTTAATAAAGCTGTGGCCATTTTGACACCCAAAATAAGGTGTTTTGTGCATTTATTCCAAAGTCATTATTTACCGTCGTTTGGGTGGTTTTAGGAAGGAGCGAAGGACATCCCATATCCAAAAGTCATGCTTGTTCTCGTGTATTACGGCATGTTTAGCTCTGTGTGGTCATGGAAGTGCTTCTGATAATCATTGGAGCTGTAACTTTGCATCGGCCTGTGTCAAATGCTAGTCAACATGTTTAGCATCAAACGGTATTCGTCCTGCCCATCGGGGGGGACCCTTAAGTCAAATCTGAAAATTAGCCATAAATTAGAAGAGCACTCCACTCCTCTACCAATGATACTCATGATATAGACGGAAGCGGAGCTCTGTGGCATTGTTTGCTCCTCTCCTCTCACCTTAGAGCTGTTTTTGTTGCTCCTGTGTCTACAGAAGGGTTTAGGAATAATCAGCCATCATTATTATAAATCTCGCTCGGCAATCAGCTAATCCCTACGAGTTGCCCCCGGAAGCCTCATGTAATCAGCTGATTGCCGAGGGAATTTACTGCCGGCCATAGATGTCCTCTCTACAGAAGCTAGCACTACATAGAAAGTATGGCCTTACATGCTGGCAAATCATCGAGTAGTCACCATAAGATAAGAGCTTTGTCACACTGATCTCATTATCAATGTAAATGACCCCCAAAAAAACCCTATAAGTTGTAAAACCTAAATGTAACTAGAATATTGGGGAATTGCCCTCGATAAGAGGCTACAATCAAATGAATTTATGATGGAGAAAGAAGCAACATCTCAAATAGTCTTTATTATTTATTTCTATAATGTCCTACTGTTTGATGTATACAGGTCTTATGCAGACCCCATGTAGTCATCTATCTCTTACCTTCAGTGTTGGACCGACCCTCCAGAGTACCAGAGGATCTTCTATTTCCAAGCAGTTGTTACATGGTGGGTCCCCAGTTGTTATTGGAGTCGGCCCGCAGTGGTTGATTGAGTTTGGGCCCCGGGATCATTTTATCCGGGGGGCCCAAGGGACCTCTTACCTCCAATGTCGGCCTGGCCCTCTAGAGTACCAGAGGATCTCCTATTTCCAAGCGGTTGTTGGAAGGTGGGTCCCCAGCGGTTGTTGGAAGGTGGGTCCCCAGCGGTTGTTGGAAGGTGAGTCCCCAGTGGTTGTTGGAAGGTGGGTCTCCAGTGGTTGTTGGAAGGTGGGTCCCCAGATGTTGTTGGAGGGTTGGTCCCCAGTGGTTGTTGGAAGGTGGGTCCCCAGTGTTTGTTGGAAGGTGTGTCCCCAGTGGTTGTTGGAGGGTGGGTCCCCAGTAGTTATTGGAGAGTCAGTCTACAGTGGTTGATGGAGGGTGGCCCCGGGATCATTTTATCTGGAGGGCCCAAGGGACCTCTTACCTCCAATGTCGGTCTAGCCCTCCAGAGTACCAGAGGATCTCCTATTTCCAAGCGGTTGTTGGAAGGTGGGTCCACAGCAGTTGTTGGAAGGTGGGTCCCCAGCTGTTGTTGGAAGGTGGGTCCCAGGGGTTGTTGGAAGGTGGGTCCCCAGCGGTTGTTGGAAGTTGGGTCCCCAGCGGTTGTTGGAAGGTGGGTCCCCAGTGGTTGTTGGAAGGTGGGTCCCCAGTGGTTGTTGGAAGGTGGGTCCCCAGTGGTTGTTGAAGGGTGGGTCCCCAGTGGTTGTTGGAAGGTGGGTCCCCAGTGGTTGTTGGAAGGTGGGTCCCCAGTGGTTTTTGGAGGGTGGGTCCCCAGTAGTTATTGGAGAGTCAGTCTACAGTGGTCGACGGAGGGTGGCCCCGGGATCATTTTATCTGGAGGGCCCAAGGGACCTCTTACCTCCAGTGTCAGTCTAGCCCTCCAGAGTACCAGAGGATCTCCTATTTCCAAGCGGTTGTTGGAAGGTGGGTCCCCAGCGGTTGTTGGAAGGAGGGTCCCCAGCGGTTGTTGGAGAGTCAGCCTGCAGTGGTTGATGGAGGGTGGGCTCTGGGATCATTTTATCAGGAGTATCTAAGGGACCTCAGTCCGACACTGGTTACCTCTTAGGCTTTAGAGCTCATTCACATGGCTGAGTATGTTTCTCATGGTCAAGTGTATCCTTTTTCACAGATCCCTCATGGATAGACTTCAGTCTATTGAAGGATCTGTGAAAACGACTCAGTATCTGACATATTACTTGTGACTAGTCCCAGTGTCATTGTTCTGACCTTTGTGTGAATAAAGCCTTAAAAGATGGAGCAGAGGTAACAGATAAAGATGTAGTCGATAACTATAGAGCCAGATTATTTCTTTATCCCTATTAGAATCTGGATATTCCCACTCTGCTATCTTGCTAAATTGTATAGCACTAACATATATCACAGCACTGTACAAAGACTATAATTTACATTTCTCAATCTTGCATATCTCTGGCTAGGGGATACACTCTTAGAACTGCGGAATACGTAATAAGTGTACATTCATACCTTTATATTAGTGGTTTCTAGAGATGAGCGAGTACTGTTCGGATTAGCCAATCCGAACAGCACGCTCGCATAGAAATGAATGGACGTAGCCGGCACGCGGGGGGTTAAGTGGCCGGCCGCTGTCAAAGCAGAAGTACCAGGTGCATCCATTCATTTCTATGGAGCGTGCTGTTCAGATCGGCTGATCCGAACAGTACTCACTCATCTCTAGTGGTTTCCTCTTAGTTAGAATCAGGACGTTATTGGAAAGCCAATATTAGCCTGATCTCCCATTCAGCAAGTATTATCCAGGAAATATACAGGTGTTACCGCTCATCTGTGGCAGAACAGGCCTTTAATTCAACATTAGGAGTCCCGGATGCTTCAGATATGGAGAAAACGTAGTCTGTGACTTGGGCTCCAGGTATGGAGTGTGATGGTTCATGAGAGACAGGCTGAGCATTGTGTAGGACATTATGATGCAGATTCGAGTGTATTGACATTGGTCACATCATCAGCTCTATCAGTAAGCAGATCCACTCTATATCACAGCATTATCAAAGAGGCTGCCCGCTGCTTGATCCCCCAGTGATCAGCTGTGATCTATAAAGTGTGCATTACTTCTATAGCGCCAATCACAGGGGAATGAAGACATTACACAATTAACAAGGAGAGAAAAAGTGTTAAACTGCATTCATACTACCATTACTAATGTACGTTGCTGTCTCCCGTCATAGGATGACAGCAACGGACATTAGCTATGACAGGGAACAGTCACAGACTGATGCTGTGTCCATTTCCGTTGACACTAATGTAAACAACATGACGGACACTAGTTTCCACTTTTGTTTGCTCACGAGTAAACAGTTGTTTACATTCGTGTCAATGGGAACGAATAGCAAACAGAAAATCTCCTTGTATAGGAGGAACTTTTATGAGTGATCTGTTTTAGAGATGAGCGAACACTGTTCGGATCAGCCGATCCGAACAGCACGCACCCATAGAAATGAATGGAAGCACCTGTGACGCTGACTTTGCCGGCGGTCGGCCGGCGTCACAGGTGCTTCCATTCATTTCTATGGGAGCATGCTGTTCGGATCGGCTGATCGAACAGTGTTCGCTCATCTCTAAACATGATCTGTTCCGTCCTGAAATGCTTTATTCATACTGAATAAAAGCCATCTTCCTATGTCCTTGATTAAAGTGCCGAGTGTCCATTTCCTGGACTGAAGATTTTTTCTACAAACGCTTCTCCTTTGCAGTTTTAAAGCGATGGAACAGGGCAGAACTTAAAGTTTATCTCCGATTCTAAAACAACTTTTTATAAATGCATTGTACAGGTAAGTATAAGAAACTTTGTAATATATCTTATTAAACAAATTGTTTCCTTCTCCACTTAGGAGGCTGATTCCCTCCTCTGTATCTTCACTCAGACTGTTTATTTATATAGAGTCTGTCTCTGTAACCAGCTCTAATATAGAACTCTATGGAGAGGGGAGAGGGAGGAGGTGGCTGTTAATTGATTTATTGCCTCATTCTATGCAGTGGTAGAGTCTTATCTTGAAAGATATAAAAGTGTCAGCTTTCTCTCACTTTCAGAATAGCATAGTATAGCAGCTGCTGTATGCGTGTGTGTCTTTTCTAGCATTCTTCTCCTCCCCCTCCCCTCTCCATAGTCACTCAACTCATATTTCTTAATTAAGATATATTACAAAGTTTTTTATATTCCTCTGTACTATTCCTTTATGAAAAGTGTTTATATTGAAGGTACACTTTAATACCTACAGACTTATAAATAGCTTTGTATCTATTTTAGGGCCGCTTCTGGTTTTTTTTTTTTTTTTTTTTTTTTTTTTTTTAAGCTTCCATACAAAGTAGAGTTTTACATTGACATTAAAGACGTTTTCTTCTCTATGAAAGCCTATATTAACCAGGATTGACAACTGGACTGTAGGTTCTTCTGTACTGGTGGACTTGAGCTATCCTTCCTATAGCAAGTATGGCCATTCATCTGAATGGTTGCAATGTACAGTAATTCTATGGGTCTCCTACAATTTCCACAGTAGGGGGAAACGTCTACCTGGCTGAGGAAATCCTCTGCACCCACTCAAGGTGACTTTAACCTGAAAGGGAATGAAAGGCCAGCTGCAGGTTTGTGTGGGTCCTCGGGCAACAGATCCTCAGTGGGCCCCATTGGAGCCGTAGTTTGTTCCTCTAAAAGCCACCACATTACATTGCCACAGACCAAAAATAGCCCCTTTATTATGCCCACACACAATAAAATGGGCACCTTATAATGCCTCCACACAATAAAATAGAGATCTTATTGTGCCCTCACACAATATCATGGCCCTCTTACAAGGACCCCACAATATAATGGCCCCTTTATTATGACACACAGTATAATCAGTGGCGTAACTACCGCCATAGCAGAAGAGGCAGCTGCCACAGGGCCCGGGACATTAGGGGCCCGGTGACAGCCGCTACCGCTGCTATCATTATACTCAGGGGTCTTTTCGGACCCCCGAGTAGAATGATCGCCGGACCGGGAGAGGTAAGAAACATAAAAACCACTGTTACTTACCTCTCCACGATCCAGGCAGGCTTTGGCCTAGTCGTCTGACGTCTCATGACCCCAGCCTGCGTCCCGAGTCATGTGACGTCTGACGTCATTGAAAATTGACTACTTCGGAAGCCGACAGCGTAGGGGACGGGAGATAGGTGAGTAACAGAGTTTTTTTTAATGTTTATCTCCCCCTGGGTCTCCGATTATTATACTCTGGGGTCTGAAAAGACCCCAGAGTATAATAATTGTTTATGGGTGTCCACAGTGGGGCATAATACTGTGTGCAGGAGCCACTATGGGGGATAATACTGTGTGCAGGGGCCACAATACTGTGTGCAGGGGCCACTATGGGGGATAATACTGTGTGCAGGGGCCACTGAGGTACATAATACTGTGTGCAGGGGCCACTAAGGGACATAATACTGTGTGCAGGGGCCACTATGGGGGATAATATTGTGTGCAGGAGCCACTATGCGGTATAATACTGTGTGCAGGGGCCACTATGGGACATAATACTGTGTGTCGGTCGGGGAGGGGGGGGGGCATTTCAAAAGTTCGCCACGGGGCCTCGCCATTCCTAGTTACGCCACTGAGTATAATGGCCCCATTATTATAACATACAGTAATAATGCCCTGATATTGCGTGAGTAAGGTGAGTGAGCTTGTTTCAGAAAGCGACATCTACTACTATTGTTATATTTCAGGCAAAGGGTCCCTGCAAAAAAAAAACACAAAAAAACACCCCATAATAATCTTCTACCTAAGAATTTAACAATCAATAGAAGCATTTCCAAAAATAGGTCAGTCTTTTCTGGTAAGAAAGTGAAGTTATTTCATGATCTCATAAAGCATCTCTTCGAAATTTTGCGTCCAAATGGCTTTCACAGCCCTATTAGGAATTACACCCACATCGAGACACTTAGTTTCCGGCTCTTGCAATATCTGTTCCCATTCCAGAATGAACATGTCATCCCGTTATGAAACAGCCACACGCTTTTACTGCCAGGAATCTTGTACAACACATTGTAAGGTATCCAAAGATAATGCTAGAAATTCATCTATTACATTCATCTATGCGCGGACTGTTCTACATGGAACAGATGGGTCTCGATGAATAGAACTAATGAAGAAATGATAGAAGTGAGACTTGTACAATATTGTGACATATTTCCTCCTCGTTGTAGGTTGTGATTGTCAGCGGACATCTGGACAGCTGGGATGTTGGGCAAGGAGCCATGGATGATGGTGGTGGAGCCTTTATCTCATGGGAAGCGCTGTCCCTCATTAAAGATCTGGGTAAATATTTATAGATGGAGTCATCGACACCGATCGTAGCCTTCACTCATTTATAGTTGCTGATAGACATGTTTTTTGCTGTTTTCGTTTTTTACAGTTCCTTTGTTAGTCTTCGCACATTTCCTTATTGATCTCATGAGTATTGTGTTATAGCGGTGATACAGTCAGTGACCCTTGTATAAATTTGGAACGGTCCCATTTTAAACCATAGGGGGAAAGAGTTATGTAATTTTGTAATTTCAGTCCGATATAACTTTATATCATTCGTTCTATTTGTTGGGGGGAACCATGGACGCACGGATACATCAACAAAATGGGGCAGATTTATTACGTCTTGTACGGCAAGAAAAAGTTGCAAGATTTTTTTACAAATCTGGTTTTGTGGGGTTTTTTTCTGCTTTCTGACTCCCTTGCCACTCTTCGGTAAAGGGGCATGATGAGTGGGTGGGGTAGATGAGCCACCAGTCCCGCCAGATTTACGATAATTTTAGTGTGTAGGTACATAGTACCTCCTGCTTTGTTATATTTTGCTGGCATGTTAGACACCATGTTCAATATGATAGGCTCCGTGTAAAGGGGTCTTCCCAGTTGTAGGATAAGTCATCAATGTGTTGGACCCTCACCGATCATCTGAAGAATGTAGCTTCTCCACTGAACACCAAGCACAGAATCATACATAGGGGCTGTGCTTAATATTGCAGCTCAGTCTTATTTTAGTGGCTGTTCTCTTAATCTGATGAATTTGTGTGACAGAAACCTTAATCTGCACGAACCAGTCTGTGCTTTGAATCATTGAAGTCTGTGGGGCAGCGCTACAGTTTATAAACATTACCCAGAGCTAGGCTGCCCTCGTACATCCAGGACCCCTGCAGATCTAATGTTGATGGCCTACTCTAGGGATAGTCCATCAGCAGTAGAAATCGGAACTTGGAATTGGAATCGGCTACATGGTGAACTTGGCTTGAACTTTTCCCATCATGTGACAAAAGAACACCGTGTGGCTCTGTGACATCTGAAGTAATGTCAGTGAATGAGGTTGCATTGTGAACCCAAAGGTTGCTCTATTTTTTTTTTTTTTGTCTAGAGTCATGTCCTATTCACTTACATTACAAGCAACATGGCGATCATTGGTCCAACGAAGGGGAGTCATGGACAAAATCACAGTGTAGTTTTCTGTTTTTTTTTTGTTTTTTTTTAAGAAATCCAACTAAAATCCCCACTGTAGGTATAGACTAAGACCTGGTTCACATCTGCATTTGGTAATCTGTTCAGGAAATCTGCTTTGGGACCCCCGAACGGAATATCGAATGAATTAAAAAGCGATGAGCAATGAAAGCACACGGACCCCTTAGACCAGGGGTGCTCACACTTTTTCAGCGTGTGAGCTACTTTATTAGCTGACCAAGGCAAAAGATCTACTAGGGCGGGGCCGTGGCGGGCCTGTGGGTGGGGCCGGGCGGGATTGTGGGCGGGGCGGTGTGTATGTGGGCGGGACCTGGTATGTGGGCGGGGCCAGGCGGATCGTGAGAGCAGGAGACAGCGGCGTTCTGTGGCCACCCAGGGATCCCTGCTGTCTGTTTCTCCACAGCGCAGGCTGAGAGTTATCTCTAGACTCTGGCAGGCTGGGGCTGCGGCAGCCCCACCTGCCAGTGTCCGGAGATGATTCTCAGCCTGCACTGTGAACAAGCAGCACCCCGGCTCCCTGCATCCCGCGATCAACCCATACGTCCTTTGCGATCTACCAGTAGATCGCGATCGATGTATTGGGCACCCCTGCCTTAGACTATAAGGGGATCTGTGTGTTTTCCGAGATGTGTCCACATGAATCATGCAGAGAGGAAAGTAGTTCTTGAAGTAATTTTCAATCCGCATGACTTGTGTGGACACCGCATGGAAAACACTTGGACCCAGCGCTGCACCTCCCATGAGGCGTCCTGAAGCGACCGCTTCAGGCGGCGCTATGCCAGGGCCCCGGGGAGGGCAGCATTTTTGCTTACCTAAGCCAGTCCAGGACAAGCTGTCCTGGACTGGCTTAGCGTCACCGAGCGGTGGATTGGGGAGGCCGCTGGAGCAGCGCTGCTCCAGCGGCCTCACCTCACGCTTGGGCAGAGAGCAGGTCCTCTCCATGCCTGCTCTTTGCCTGCTAACGCCCCTCCACCACGGCCCCTTCGCTCCGCCCCGCCCCCTTCGCTCTGCCCCCTCCTCCCGGGGAGGGGGGGGGGGAGGCTTTCTGTCGTCCGCCTCGGGTGGCGAAAAAGGCAGGTTCACCCCTGCTTGGACCCCACTATAGTCTAAGGGGTCCATGTGATTTCATTGCTCACCGCGTTTGGTATTCCATTCAGGGGGTCCCAAGTACCGAACACAGATGTGAACCAGGCCTTGCAGAGAAATCCTTGCTTTTACTGACGGTCTGATGTTTCCTACATTAGTACCTATAACGTGTGTCTTCAATAATGTATTAAAATTGGTAACGCTGCGTGTACCATTAAATATTAATTTTTAGTTTAATCCTTGCCACACTGTGCTGCTACTAATCTTATTAACTCTAAGTACGTTTCCCGGAAATATGGACGCATCCCTTATTAAAATTCAAGATCATTTATTACATAAACAAATGGCAGGACTGATGTCTCCGGAGTCGCACTAACAGCCGTAATTGAGTGGAAATATGTTCCATAAATAACACCGTTCGCCAAGAACATGGAGAGCAGTGTGAGGAGGTTTATGGGATTCTTCACTACAACTACACTTTTACTGGTTTTATTTTACTTGTATGCAACTGCTAACTTGTTTTGTCTCCACTTCTTACAACCAATTGTTGAAGGTCCCAACAGTAGGACCATCTCTGATCAGCTTGTCATCTGGGAAGCCTTCAGTGAAATGTGAAGGTTAAATGCACCATATACTAGTCGTATTATGGATCTGGTCTATATATTGGCCATATTCCCTGATCCATACTCAAGTCTGAAGACTGGACTCCTTACACCATAGTCATCTATAATACTGGGAGACCCAACCTTGTTGTGGCTTCACTATCCCATACTGTATATAGTGTGGACAGTGGGACTATGAAAAGGCAGGGACTCGTAGTATTATAGATCACTAAGATGCACGGAGCCCCATTTTCTGACTAGGTTTCCAGGTAATTCAGATCAAATCAAATTTTCCAGCCCAGATTGTGCCATGTGCATGGGGTCTAAGGCCTGGTTCACATCTGCATTCGGTATTCTGTTCGAGGAGTCCGCTTCGGGACCCCCCAAATGGAATACCGAACACATTGGCACTGATTACCTATAAGGAGGTAATAATGGTATTGAGCTGCAATACCATTCATGGCCACTAAACAGTGTTCAGTGCTGTAGTTTAAGGTGGGTATCTGTGATTGGTTCCAGCATGTAGTGGTCCCTGCAGTCATCTGATTGGTGGGGGTGCCAGGTGTTGGACACCCACTCAGTGGCGTAACTACCGCCATAGCAGCAGAGGCAGCTGCCACAGGGCCCAGGACATTAGGGGCCCGGTGACAGCCACTACCGTTGCTATCATTATACTCGGGGGTCTTTTTGGACCCCCGAGTATAATGATTGGCGGACCGGGAGAGGTAAGAAACATAAACAACACTGTTCATTACCCCTCCACGATCCTGCCAGGCCTCCTTCCTAGTTGACTGACGTCTCTGATGTCACATGAACCCGGCCTGCGTCCCAGATCATGTGACGTCCGACGTCATTGAATAAGACTGACAGCGGAGAAGAGAGCGTAGGAGCCAGGGGACAGGTAAGAAACAGTAGTTTTTATGTTTTTATTCCCCCGGGTCTCCGATTATTATACTCTGGGGTCTGAAAAGACCCCAGAGTATAATAATTGTTCATGGGTGTCCACAGTGGGACATAATAGTGTGTGCAGGGGCCACTATGGGGGATAATACTGTGTGCAGGGGCCACTGAGGGACATAATACTGTGTGCAGGGGCCACTATGGGGGATAATACTGTGTGCAGGGGTCACTATGGGGGATAATACTGCGTGCAGGGGCCACTATGGGGCATCATTCTGTGTGCAGGGGCGACTATGGGGGATAATACTGTGTGCAGGGGCGACTATGGGGGATAATACTGTGTGCAGGGGCCACTATGGGGGATAATACTGTGTGCAGGGGCCACTATGGGGGATAATACTGTGTGCAGGGGCCACTATGGGGGATAATACTGTGTGCAGGGGCCACTATGGGGCATAATACTGTGTGCAGGGGTCACTATGGGGGATAATACTGTGTGCAGGGGTCACTATGGGGCCTCATTCTGTGTGCAGGGGCCACTATGGGGGTAATACTGTGTGCAGGGGTCACTATGGGGCATCATTCTGTGTTCAGGGGCCACTATGGGGGATAATACTGTGTGCAGGGGCCACTATGGGGCATAATACTGTGTGCAGGGGCCACTATGGGGGATAATACTATGTGCAGGGGCCACTATGGGGGATAATACTGTGTGAAGGGGCCACTATGGGGCATAATAGAACGCGCAGGAATTCATAGGAGGGGGTTGGTCGAGGGGGGGTGGGGCCCATGTCAAAAGCTTGCCACGGGGCCCCGCCATTCCTAGTTACGCCACTGCACCCACTTATTTGTTGTAGATAAACTTTAATTTCCTGGAAAGCCCCTGATATTTTTTTTTCCATTTTGCAAATCTAAAAATTCAGTTGGAAGAAAGATAAACATTTTTGGCTACTGTGTACGATCGTCTATAATGATTACCATCTGTTAGTTTCTATGGTACACACACATGCTCGATGATGAGCGACTATATGATGCAGAACTTCCACTGACCAGTATTATAAGAAGGGTCTGAGGAACAAGCTCATGGAAATATAATTAGATTTTCCAATTATGTCCATATATGAGCTTCAAAAGGAAGGGATGATAGAACTGGAAACATGACATTATTTCTCACTCCGTTTTCACATGATCAGCAAAAAGTTTCCGCAGTTAGTTTAAACATTCTTAGAAAATATTCTTGAGGTTCTTGGGAATTGCTCTGTACTCTTGACCTAATATTTTAGTGCTGAGATGACTTATTCTAATCCTATGTAAAATTACATTATTTTTTTTTAATCAAAGTCTATACTGGTACTGGAAGAGTCACTGCTGGTTAACCTTTTACATTAAAAAGGTTTTTCAACTATGCTCATTGACAAAAAAAATTACCAGACACAGATAGAAGTGATGGATTGCTGCAGTTATGTCTCAATAGATATGTAAATTATAACTGGTAAGGTCTGATTAGACATTGTAGTATAAAACTGTGCATCCCCCACTGCCCTATATAAGGGTTATCAGAGGCCACTTTGTGGTAGTATACCTCTTGGTGAGAAAATGTTGACTGCTAGACCTGCCTCTATGGTGCCCAGTTGACATACTTTGAGAGGGGGAGCATCATTGTACTGAGAGAAGCAGGATGGTGGTTTACGATGAATCGACCACCATCTAGGCTGTTCTTATCTAGTTGTAGGAGGTATTAGGAAAAGTGTACATGAGGACTCGGTGAACAGGAACCAAATGGCTCAGACAGACTACTATTAGAGAGATACAACATACGAAGGGGCTTTATTAGAATGACCGAAGAAAGCCATTTGGTATTGCCAAAGCAAAGAGTGGTTGCAGGTGGGGGTGGGCATCGGGGTGTGTGTTTTGGGGGTTCATGTGTCCTTGGGGTCTCATCGTTCTTGTTTGGGACGTGTGGGTATGGGGGGCGTAGAGTGGGTGGGGGTGCTTAAAGGTCTTTGGGTGGTGGGTGGGGGGTTTAATAGTCTTTGGGGGTCTCATCTTCCTCTTGTCTGGTGGCAGCTGGACATGTATTGGGCAGCGATCTCCACAGTGGCCTCCTCCCCTCCAGTAGGATATAGAGTTTCCTCTTCTCGTCTGCAGATATGAAGTCTGGGATGTGGGCAGAGAGTCTTTCAAAGTAGACGCCCCTCATAGCTGAATATTTGATGCAGTGTAGCAGGAAATGGGCCTCGTCTTATAGGGCCCCTGGGTATTTCTAGTGATAAGCATGAGCAGGTCCTTCTGGTTCCTTGTACACCACCCATTAAACAACCCTGTCTCTGTTTGGAACATTTTCAAGCACTGGACTGTCGTGGATTGAAACCCTATCATCTTTATTGATGAATCCAAGAACTATTTGGGATTCGTCGACCATCAGGTTTGAGTGTGAAGGCCTCAGGTTGATCACTTCATTGCTGCTATTGCAGTGTATTGATAGGACATTGAGATAGTCAAGACCTATAAGTACCTGGTTGTGCACTTCAATAATAAGCTGGACTG
This sequence comes from Leptodactylus fuscus, assembly GCF_031893055.1. Classification (NCBI taxonomy): domain Eukaryota; kingdom Metazoa; phylum Chordata; class Amphibia; order Anura; family Leptodactylidae; genus Leptodactylus; species Leptodactylus fuscus. The sequence continues at coordinate 34,440,579 of NC_134268.1, forward strand.
GGCCGATCACCTGGAGGCGCTGCACAGAAAGGGTCACAGCAGACTCTACCTGCTCAGGAGGCTGAGGGCCTTTGGAGTCCAGGGGGCACTTCTTAGGACCTTTTTCAACTCTATGGTAGCATGAGCCATCTTCTTCAGAGTGGCCTGCTGGGGTTGTACTATACCAGTGAGGGTCAGAAACAGACTTGACAGGCTGGTTAGAGGGTCCAGCTCTGTCCTGGGGAGCCCCTTGGACCCAGTACAGGTGGTGGGTGACAGAAGGATACTGTCCGTGGTGAGCTCCATGCTGGAGAATAAATACCACCCCATGTATGAGACTGTGACCGCACTGGGCAGTACTGTAAGTGACCGACTGCTTCACCCCAAGTGTGAGAGAGAGTGCTGCAGTTAGGCCGTACATCCAACACCTGGCTAAGCGTAGGTCACTCCATACAGAGAACTGAAAGATCCTTAAGATATGATATCCTTCCTACTACCTTTATCTGTACCTACTCTCACTGTAATGCCTCTACCATGGAGTTATTGTATTATCTATCCTGCTAATACACTAAATTTCCCCATGGTAGGACTATTAAAGGATTATCTTATCTACTGCTCATACTGCTAGTGTAATGATCTGGAAATCCATCACATCTAATAGTCGGTCACCCCTAGTAATGATATGTAGAACACTAACAGATCAGCGATATATGCAGGACATCCTGTGGCCATATGTGTCGCCTCTGGCAGGGCTTCTGACTGCCATTATTCAGCAGGATAATGCTCACCCACACTCACAAGGGTCTCTATCATATTGCAACACAATAAAAGCACAAGCCAGCACAACAGTCCAATTCATAAAAATCTCTATCATATTGCAACACTTTTTGACCTGCCGATCACCAGATTTATTACCAATCAAGCATTTATGAAACCAATTACTGCAAGTGTGTAGGACCTACAGATCGAGTTGCAACATCTATAGCTAAATGTTCCGAAGGAAACCATACAAAGCATATCCAACCGTATTTCATCATATATCCAGACTAAAAATGGCCCAACAGGGTCCTTTATATAATGTTCCTAACATTAACACACGAGCCGACCTGATAATATTTTGTCCGATCCTCTTGACAGGGGATAAATTTTGACTTACCGGGTGGCGAAACAGTTTTCACTTATCTCTACCAAATTGTTAACAATTTTGTAAAGCTCCATCCTGAGAATTGTGGCATCCATTACCCATATGTGACAGGGTACCATAACCACTGCTGTGAGCGCTTTACGGACTGACGATAGATAATTTGTCAGGTTCTCTTTAAGTCGTATCGCCATCTATTGTCATCCACAGTGTCGGATAAACAGTGTTTTATCTCCTATCCAGAAGAGAATCCACTGGGTGTCTTTGAACATGGAAAGTGCTTCTTACTTAGTGACTTTTTCACTCTCGCCTATATATAAACCATGAACGTTTGTGCTAGCAGTAGGCTTTTCAACATCAAAGATGTGCAAATAATTCCAGAAATACCTTCCCTTGGCTAAAAGAGTTAAGATAACATACACTTGTGTTATTTCTAAAGACTAGCGAGATGGCTGATACCTTGTGTTTAGACTTCCACAGTGACCTACTGTATGAGACGGAGGACTTTTCCAGTGTTAATGATCCCGTACAGAGACTTGATGACTGTTTCCCTTACATATTGTTTCAGTAACTGACAAAGAGAAATTGTCTGCTGTCTCTTGTGTCTGCCTCGCCCTTCATTTCTTGCTTAAACCAGACTACAAAAACACATAATAGAACAGAATATGACACAAGAGACAAGTAACAATTCCTAGTCTCCGCTCCGTCTCTACATGAAGGCTCTATTGGTAAAAGATGAAGGTGTCAACATCATTATGTATAAATGTAATGGAGCCAAGGTGTGTATCCTAGAGTACTGGTTCTCAAACTTTCTGAAAGCTGGTCCCCCTTACGGGTAAAACTTTCACACAAGAACCCCCCCCCCCTACCTTACTTAGCCCCATCTGTAAAATAGTCAGCTGTATTTGGCTTTTATGCTTTTTAGGTGTTTACTGCCTCTGTTCTTTCTTCACACATTACTCTGACACACACACAGCTCGCTGTACTACTTCTTTTTTCCCACTCGACACACACAACTTTGCTGCCACCGGGTTTTCTTTCTTGCACACATCTTTGACAACCTCTTTGCTGCCCCTTCTACAGCCGCAGTTTTGCTACTTTCATGTTGTCTCCCTGTATACAGCCTGCTTCATGTGTACAGTGCTGGCCAAAAGTATTGGAACCCCTGCAATTCTGTCAGATAATACTCATTTTCTTCCAGAAAATGATTGCAAGCACAAATTCAGAGGACGCAGATCTGAGTTGAACACATACGCGGCTGAAGCAAGGAGCTGTCACAGCTCAGCTCCTTGCTTCGCCGCTGCACGCGGCCTACTGGCTGTGTAGACGCGATGTGATGACGTCACATCGTGTCTACAACTGTGTGCGAGTGAGTGAGAGAGAGAGAGGCGCGCAGAGAGCGGCGAGGGAGCGTGGAGAAGGTAAGTGTAATGTGTACACTGAGGTGGAACGTGAAACTGGGGGCGGATGAAGGAGAGGACGGCATGACAGGACGGGGGCAGAGATGGAGGGACATGAATCTGGGGGCAGAGTTGGAGGGGACATGAATCTGGGGGCAGAGATGGAGCGGACATGAATCTGGGGGCAGAGATGGAGGGGACATAAATCTGGGGGCAGAGATGTGGGGACATGAATCTAGGGGCAGAGATGGAGGGACATGAATCTGGGGGCAGAGATGGAGGGGACATGAATCTGGGGGCAGAGATGGAGGGGACATGAATCTGGGGACAGAGATGGAGAGGACATGAATCTGGGGGCAGAGATGGGAGGACATGAATCTGGGGACAGAGATGGAGGGACATGAATCTGGGGACAGAGATGGGGGGACATGAATATGGGGACAGATGGAGGTACATGAAACTGGGCAGAGATGGAGGTACATGAAACTGGGCAGAGATGGAGCGGACATGAATCTGGGGGCAGAGATGTGGGGACATGAATCTAGGGGCAGAGATGGAGGGACATGAATCTGGGGGCAGAGATGGAGGGGACATGAATCTGGGGGCAGAGATGGAGGGGACATGAATCTGGGGGCAGAGATGGAGAGGACATGAATCTGGGGGTAGAGATGGGAGGACATGAATCTGGGGACAGAGATGGAGGGACATGAATCTGGGGACAGAGATGGGGGGACATGAATCTGGGGACAGAGATGGAGGTACATGAAACTGGGGGCAGATGAAGGGTGTATATGAAACTGGGGGAGAGATAGAGGGGGGACATATAATTTACGGATGACTGTAGGAGGATTATACTGTGTGCGGGCACATGAAAAATTAATGAGAATGGGTGGAGTCAACACAAAAGTTGGCGGGGCTAAATTTGCAGCAGCGCGTGTAGCACATTTTGTCCCTCTTTCGGTTCTTCGAAAGTTGTTGAGGTATGCTCCTACTTCACTGTTCTCCAGCTCTATTGGCAACCCTGCAGAGCTTCCATATAGGAATCCATTGTACAAACTTCCACCCCTACATGTGACTTGTCTCAAGACTGGATGTCATCAGACATCCTTTTGTATGACTGTGATTACAATTGCTTGAAGTTTGTAGTGCTGTGGTGTGGCAGAATTATAGAAAGGTGCCCCCCCCCAAAAAAAAAAAAAAAAAAAAAAAGATATACACACAGTACACAACCCCCTTTTTTTGGACTCCAAATGTTACACAACCACCTCTTTTTTTGGCCCACATTCCGTAACAGGCCTTCTTTTTTATCCCCACACAGTATATGACCCCTTTTTGTTTTGGCCCCTCCCCAGTATATGACCCCATTTTTTTGTTCCTCCACATTATGACCCCTTTTTTAAGCCACCCACAGTAAATGCCCCCCCCCTTTCTTCCCGCACTATAGTATGTGACCCCCCTTTTGTCTCCCCCTCAGAATATGACCCCCATTTTTCCTCCCTCATCTCTGTCTATCGCCCAACCCGTGTTCTCCGCTCACTCAATGACCTAACACTTACATCCTCTATTATCAGAACCTCCCACGCTCGTATACAAGACCTCTCCCGAGCTGCACCACTTCTCTGGAATGCTCTACCCCGGACAATCAGATTAACTCCCAATTTCTACAGCTTCAAGCGCAAACTAAAGACGCATCTTTTCAGACAGACCTATCACAATGTCTAACGTAAACCCTTAACCCTCCTCTGTCCCCGCTCCCACATTTCCCCACATGATATGATGTCATCTCATGCTAACTCCATATGTCCAAGCTCCATCCACATGTTAAAGGACACGACTGTCGACGGCTCATAAAGTCTTATGTTTATGCAATGACAGTCACCTCTATTACAAAAGTGTGTGACCTCTGCATACGCAATGTCGCCCCTGCTACCTCTTGTGTCACCCCCTCTACCTCATAGATTGTAAGCTCTTGTGAGCAGGACCCTCAGTCCCATTGTGTGAAATGACTTTCTTTGTAATGCATCTGTCTGTCTTTATTTGAACCCTACAAATTGTACAGCGCTGCGGAATATGTTGGCGCTATAGTAATAAAATTTATTATTATTTTGCCTCTGACAGTATATGGCACCCCTTTTTTGCCACTACATAGAATTGATAGATATAATAGATAACAGCTGATAATTTTTACTCCCCCTCCACGGTCCTGTGCAGGACAGATTCCCTGACGCCGCCAGGGTTTGCTGGGGCTGACGCTAAAGAATACCTGGACACTGTACGCCGCATCCTGGCGTCCTTCAGCATTGTGGCATAAGTGCAGTGCCCCTTAGTGGCCTGCACAGAAGCGTGGATGGGCAAGTAAAAAGTATCTCAGCCACTTATTGCAATAATGCAATAAGTAGCAGCTGATTAGAAGTAATGCAAGCCCCCCCAGTTTACTCCATGAGGCGCTGTCTGAGGCCATCAACTTGCAACATAGCTCCATCCAAGTGAAAGGAATGCACGGTGCCTCAGTGGTTAGTACTGTTGCTAGAGTCCTAGATTTGTATCCAACAAAGGACATCTGCAAGGAGTTTCTATGGTCTCCCCCGGTTTGCGTAGGTTTCCTCCGGGTACTCTGGTTTCTTCCCATACTCCATAGACATACTGATTGGGAATTTAGATATTGAGCCCTATATGGGACAGTGTTAACACTATCTGTTGCAGAATACGATGGTGTTATATAAGTAATAATAAATAAAAAAATAACCAATGTCATTCGGCGTGACAAGGGACTTGGCTTTCTATGACTTGTGATATCGCCAGGATCCTGCCTATGTAATTGTAAAAACATATTCTACATGACGGTGACAGCTACAATACCAGTAGTCACTGTTTCTCAATTCCTGAGAATTTTCTGGATATTAACCTTCCTCTGTCCCGTGTACTACATGACTTTTGTATAAAACTGTATATTCTTGTTTTTACGTGACCTCAACCTTTAGCGGTCTCTTAAATACGTGTCACCTTCTTCTCAGCACACCTCTGGAGGAAGCTTCTCATTCCTCCGCATAGATTTCTGATCCGAATCCATTCCACTATCTCTCAGCTTTCGACCTCTGTCACATCAGTGAAGACGCTTTCTTCAGAACTGTACATCAAAGATGTTGTGTCTGGGCACAATTGCCTGCTGCTGGTTATTGCTGTCTATCTCGCTTGATGCTCTATTACAGAGGTGGACGGATACTATGTCAATCAGACGATCAGCCCTCGTACTATGTGCTCTCTGTTCATCTATCTCTGCCCATCGTAATAGAACTGTCATTCCTTGTTTATTCAGAACTTCGTGCTTGCCCCTGGTCTCTCTTACTGATATATACACTATAACATATATATATATATATATATATATATATCCTACTAATATTATAAGTGTGAAAGTTTGTGTGTTTGGATGTTTGTGAGTTTGGATGTTTGTTCCTCAATCACGCTAAAGCGCCTGGACGGATTTGCGTGCAATTTTCCACAAACGTAGTTTTCCCTTAGGATTGAGTCACAGGCTACTTTTGGTGCAACTAAACAACATGGCTTCCTAGCAGGAGACTCACAAAAGCAGGACTCCTAGCCCCAGCTATAGACTCACACACACTGCCTGGCATTTCCTGCCTCAACCTGCCTGCACACTCCTTACTGTCACCTCAGGAGTAGCCCTCACTCTACTCACTCACATAACACATCACATTGTCTATCACTACATACACAACACATCACATTGTCTGTATCACTACATACACACTCACACACACTGCCTGGCATTTCCTGCCTCAACCTGCCTGCACACTCCTTACTGTCACCTCAGGAGTAACCCTCACTCTACTCACTCCAAACACACAGCTATGTACTATCACTCCTCCTCCTGTATATTACATGTATATACAGCTATGTACTATCACTCCTCCTCCTGTATATTACATGTATATACAGCTATGTACTATCACTCCTCCTCCTGTATATTACATGTATATACAGCTATGTACTATCACTCCTCCTCCTGTATATTACATATATATACTGTATATACAGCTATGTACTATCACTCCTCCTCCGGTATATTACATGTATATACAGCTATGTACTATCACTCCCCCTCCTGTATATTACATATATACAGTCCTATGAAAAAGTTTGGGCACCCCTATTAATTTTAATCATTTTTAGTTCTAAATATTTTGGTGTTTGCAACAGCCATTTCAGTTTGATATATCTAATAACTGATGGACACAGTAATATTTCAGGATTGAAATGAGGTTTATTGTACTAACAGAAAATGTGCAATATGCATTAAACCAAAATTTGACCGGTGCAAAAGTATGGGCACCTCAACAGAAAAGTGACATTAATATTTAGTAGATCCTCCTTTTGCAGAGATAACAGCCTCTAGTCGCTTCCTGTAGCTTTTAATCAGTTCCTGGATCCTGGATGAAGGTATTTTGGACCATTCCTCTTTACAAAACAATTCAAGTTCAGTTAAGTTTGATGGTCACCGAGCATGGGCAGCCCGCTCTCAAATGAGCTGAAAACAAAGATTGTTCAACATAGTTGTTCAGGGGAAGGATACAAAACGTTGTCTCAGAGATTTAACCTGTCAGTTTCAACTGTGAGGAACATAGTAAGGAAATGGAAGACCACAGGGACAGTTCTTGTTAAGCCCAGAAGTGGCAGGCCAAGAAAAATATCAGAAAGGCAGAGAAGAAGAATAGTGAGAACAGTCAAGGACAATCCACAGATCACCTCCAAAGAGCTGCAGCATCATCTTGCTGCAGATGGTGTCACTGTGCATCGGTCAACAATACAGCACACTTTGCACAAGGAGAAGCTGTATGGGAGAGTGATGAGAAAGAAGCTGTTTCTGCAACCACACCACAAACAGAGCCCCCTTAGGTATGTAAAAGCACATTTGGACAAGCCTGTGGACTGTTGAAACAAAGATTGAGTTGTTTGGTCATACAAAAAGGCGTTATGCATGGCGTCCAAAAAAAAAACAGCATTCCAAGAAAAACACTTGCTACCCACTGTAAAATTTGGTGGAGGTTCCATCATGCTTTGGGGCTGTGTGGCCAATGCCGGCATCGGGAATCTTGGTAAAGTTGAGGGTCGCATGGATTCCACTCAGTATCAGCAGATTCTTGAGAATAATGTTCAAGAATCAGTGACGAAGTTGAAGTTACGCCGGGGATAGATATTTCAGCAAGACAATGATCCAAAACACCGCTCCAAATCGACTCAGGCATTCATGCAGAGGAACAAGTACAATGTTCTGGAATGGCCACCCCAGTCCCCAGACCTGAATATCATTGAACATCTGTGGGATGATTTGAAGCGGGCTGTCCATGCTCGGCGACCATCTAACTGAACTTGAATTGTTTTGTAAAGAGGAATGGTCCAAAATCCCTTCATCCAGGATCCAGGAACTGATTAAAAGCTACAGGAAGCGACTAGAGGCTGTTATCTTTGCAAAAGGAGGATGTACTAAATATTAATGTCACTTTTCTGCTGAGGTGCCCATACTTTTGCACTGGTCAAATTTGGGTTAATGCATATTGCACATTTTCTGTTAGTACAATAAACCTCATTTCAATCCTGAAATATTACTGTGTCCATCAGTTATTAGATATATCAAACTGAAATGGCTGCTGCAAACACCAAAATATTTAGAACTAAAAATTATTAAGATTAATAGGGGGGCACAAACTTTTTCATAGGACTGTATACTGTATATACAGCTATGTACTATCACTCCCTCTCCTGTATATTACATATATATATACTGTATATACAGCTATGTACTATCAGTCCTCCTCCTGTATATTACATGTATATACAGCTATGTACTATCACTTCCCCTCCTGTATATTACATATATATATACTGTATATACAGCTATGTACTATCACTCCTCCTCCGGTATATTACATGTATATACAGCTATGTACTATCACTCCCCCTCCTGTATATTACATATATATACTGTATATACAGCTATGTACTATCACTCCCTCTCCTGTATATTACATATATATACTGTATATACAGCTATGTACTATCACTCCCTCTCCTGTATATTACATATATATACTGTATATACAGCTATGTACTATCACTCCTCCTCCTGTATATTACATGTATATACAGCTATGTACTATCACTCCCCCTCCTGTATATTACATATATATACTGTATATACAGCTATGTACTATCACTCCCTCTCCTGTATATTACATATATATACTGTATATACAGCTATGTACTATCACTCCCTCTCCTGTATATTACATATATATACTGTATATACAGCTATGTACTATCACTCCTCCTCCTGTATATTACATGTATATACAGCTATGTACTATCACCACCAAGCATGGCTAAGCCACCTGAGCAAACCAGACACTCACCAACCCAACAGCCAACCACCAAACCAAAAACACCAACAGATGATAACCAAGGCCGAAATAAAGGCGACCACAGAGGCAAACAGAGAGTGGTACATTGAAGAATGGAGAAACGAAATAAATAACTCCAAGAAACTCACCGTGTACCAATCCCTACAAAGGGACTACACCATGGCCACCTACCTGGAGAGAATACGCCACCCCAAGCACAGACAGACCCTGAGCCGGTACAGACTGAGCGCTCACAACCTAGAGATAGAGACGGGACGAAACAGGCAGACGTACAAGCCACGGGAGAAGAGACTGTGCCAGCACTGTGACCAGGGGGCCCTAGAAGACGAGACCCACTTCCTGCTACACTGCACCAAATACTCAGCTGTGAGGGCCGTCTACTACCAAAGACTCTCTGCCCACATCCCAGACTTCATATCTGCAGACGAGAAGAGGAAACTCTACATTCTACTGGGAGAAGAAGAGGCCACTGTGGAAATCGCTGCCCAATACGTGTCCAGCTGTCACCAAACAAGAGGAAGATGAGACTCCACGGACTGTTATATTTATCCCAAAACACCCGCCCCACCCCACCCCACCCCACCTCCCCATATAGCAGTCACCAACGAAGAGGAAGATGAGACTCCACGGACTGTTATACCCCAAACCAACCGCCCCACCCCACCTCACCTCCCCATATAACGGTCACTAACGAAGAGGAAGATGAGACTCCATGGACTGTTATACCGCAAACCATCCACCCCACCCCCACCACTCACCCACCCGAGTCCAACTCCCCCCCCCCCCACACTTTACTAGCTTTGGCAATGCCAAATATCTATTCGGACGTGCCAATAAAGCTTTTTTGATTTGATTTGATCACTCCCCCTCCTGTATATTACATATATATACTGTATATACAGCTATGTACTATCACTCCCCCTCCTGTATATTACATATATATATATATATATATATATATATATATATATATATATATACTGTATATACAGCTATGTACTATCACTCCCCCTCCTGTATATTATATATATATATATATATATATATATATACAGCTATGTACTATCACTCCCCCTCCTGTATATTACATATATATACAGCTATGTACTATCACTCCCCCTCCTGTATATTACATATATATACTGTATATACAGCTATGTACTATCACTCCCCCTCCTGTATATTACATATATATATATATACTGTATATACAGCTATGTACTATCACTCCCCCTCCTGTATATTACATATATATACTGTATATACAGCTATGTACTATCACTCTCTCTCCTGTATATTACATATATATATATATAGATATATATATATATATACACTGTATATACAGCTATGTACTATCACTCCCTCTCCTGTATATTACATATATATATATATATATATATATATATATATATATATATATACTGTATATAGAGCTATGTACTATCACTCCTCCTCCTGTATATCCTACTAATATCACGCTAAAATGCCTGGACGGATTTGCGTGCAATTTTCCACAAACATAGTTTTCCCTTGGGATTGAAACATAGGCTACTTTTGGTGCCACTAAACAACATGGCTTCCTAGCAGGAGACTCACAAAAGCAGGACTCCTAGCCCCAGCTATAGACTCACACACACTACATGGCATTTCCTACCTCAACCTGCCTGCACACTCCTTTCCCCCTACGCCCAACAGCAGCACAACTGGGGTATTCCTGCCCCTATGAGCTGTTAGGACTGGTGGAATTTTTAATTACCTAACAGCTTTTGACCTCTATAAGAGGCCGGAAGACCTGCTCCTCCCTTGTGTTTTTTTCTGTCCTGTGGGACAGGACAGGTGGTCAGGGGGGGAGCAGATGTTCTGACCTCCTATAGGGGTCCACTACTCTCCCCCACCGGTACCTGACAGCAGAAGATCTTTTTCTGGACATCCTCTTTTTTCAGAAGAGGTCCCCTTCTCTCGGCGGGGACCCTGCCGGCTCGTGCACGCTCCTGTCCGACTGGGGCGCCGGGTCGGGGCTTTCCCCTAGGAACGCTAGACCTAGGAACCTTTCTCAGGTTCCTCCGGTCCGCCGTCTAACAGGGTCCGCCGCACATGCGCAGTGCGCGGGTCTCGCGGCGGACGGGAAGAGAACAACCCCTAGACACGAGCATTGCACGGTAGTTCGGGAGGGGGGTCCCCCGGTCCTGGGGACCATACCTGGGTCAGATCCCCCTCCCCCTGTCTTCTCCCCTCCCCTTTTTTTTTTTTTTTCATGAGATTCTGGCTCCGTTGTAGCCCCTACCCCTTGGGCGGGGCTCCGGGCAAAACCCCGCCCCCTGGCCTATTTAAGTCCCCTTAGAGCTTCAGTTAGTGCTTGTCGCTCCGGTTGCAAGCACATCAGTTGGTGAAGCTCCCTGGTCAATTTCTGTGCTGGAGAACTGTCTTCATTGACTAAGGTTTGGTGGACATGGCCGGGGGGAGGGAGGTTGGAGAGTTGCATCTCTGAGTGCAGTAAGTAGTTAGTGTATCCCTTTTCTTCCTCCTCAGAATGTCTTCTTCTTCCTCCACTGTTCCGCCTAGAAGGAAGGCTACTTCCAAAAGGAAGCATCTGGCGTGCGCTTCTTGTAGAGTGCCGCTGCCTGATGACTCCCAATATCGCTTCTGTCAGGAGTGCAGGGCCCCCTCTGTTGAAACAACTCCCATGCGAGAGATGGTGTCCTGGGTGAAGGGGTACGTCCAGGACTCCATGAAAAGAATGGAAGCCGTCTCCCTGGCCAAGAGGCCACGGCTGGATTGCGAATTGTCCCTGCCGCCTCTGGAAAAGCTGCGCCTCAGGGCTGTGGAGTCGTCCTCTAGTACGGAGGAGGAGAAGGAGATTTTTCCCCTGGACAAAATGTCCAGAGTATTCAAGACCCTAAGAATCAGAGACCGGGAAGGCGGGGAAGGCTCTAGCCGTAGGTCTCGTACCTTCAGGCCCTCTTCAGAGATGCTCCGCCTGATGGAGGGCGAATGGAGGCACCCGGAGAGATCCTTTGCGCCATCCACACGCTTCAAGGCACTTTTTCCCGTCTCTGAGAGTCAACTAAAGGCGTGGGGTCCCCCGCCAAAGGTGGACGTCGCCGTGGCCAAGTTATCAAGGCGCTCCATCCTTCCATCAGAGGACGGCTCGGGCCTCAGGGACCCCATGGATCGCCGAGTCGAAGGATCTTTGAGGCGTGTATATTCGTCCGCCTCTGCCCAGGCCTCTTTGGGCATGGTCGCGAATGAGGTAGCAACTGGCTTACGCGCAGAACTGTCATCCCTGGCCAAGGACATCGATTCCGGCGTGGATCGTGATGATCTCCTCGCGGCAGTGTCCGACATCACGCTGTTGGTGGATCACCTGACAGAAGCTACCCATTTTCAGACCCGTCTGGCGGCTAGATCCATGGCACTGGCTACTGTGGCTCGCCGACCCCTATGGCTGAAGCCCTGGAAGGCTGACCTTACTTCCAAAAATAGCCTCTGTGGTCTCCCCTTTGAGCCCGGACGGCTGTTCGGAAGGGAGCTCGACCACATCATGGAAGGCTGGGCCGACTCTAAGAGCAAGAACCTGCCACAGCCCCTTGAAGGTCGGAGTACCTCTTTTCGAGGAAGAGGCACTCGAAGAGGCACCAGAGGCCAGCGGCGATCCGGGAAAGGAAGAGGTCGGGGCTCATCTCGTGGCCGTAAGAATGCCCCCTTCTAATTCCCTCTCAGTACATACCCCCCTTCCTACTCCCCCCCCCTCCCCTGGGGTGGGCGGTCGTCTTTCCCACTATGTGGAGGCCTGGCGGCAGAATATTCGGGACCCCTGGGTCATCCAGATGATCCAGGAAGGTTATAAAATTAATTTTGTTTCCCAGCCGCCAGAGAAGATGGTAAGAACCCGCCCTCTTCAGGGCCCCAAACAACTTCATCTGGAGAGATTGATTCAGGAGTACGTGGACAAGCCTGCGCTAGAGATGGTTCCTCGCGCAGAACAAGGCACAGGCGTCTACTCTCCAGTCTTCTTGGTCCCCAAGCCATCAGGCGAGTGGCGTATGATCATCGATCTCAGGTATCTGAATCACTTCATCCGCAGGCTGCGGTTTCGCATGGAAACCATAAGGTCAGTACTACCTTTCATGCACCCTGGAGATCACTTCGTCACTCTGGACCTGAAGGACGCCTACCTCCACGTACCCATCTTTCTGGCACACCGAAAGTTCCTAAGGATTGCCGTAGACATACAGGGGAAAGAGGCGCACTTCCAGTTCGCAGCCCTCCCGTTCGGCATATCCTCCGCCCCCCACACCTTCACAAAGGTTATAGCTCCGGTCGCTGCCGCCCTGCGCCTTCAAGGCATATTCATAGTCCCGTACCTGGACGACTGGCTTCTGAAGGCTCATTCAAAGGAGGTTCTTACCACGCAGGTGCAGACCGTCGTAGCTCTACTAGACAAGCTGGGGTGGCTGGTAAACTGGCAGAAGTCAGTGATGGTGCCATCAACACGAGTTCATTTCCTGGGACTTATTCTAGACTCTTTCAACATGACGGTCTCTCTACCCTCTCCTCGCAAAAGGAAAATTGCTCGGGCGGCACATCATTTGTCTTCCACACGGAAGGTCACCATCAGGACGGCGATGAAGGTCCTCGGATTGATGTCCGCTGCCCTAGATGCAGTTCCTTGGGCCCTATGGCATATGCGCCCTCTACAGAACGAGATCTTGAGAGTCTGGAATCACAGTCCTTCAGGTTTACAGAAGCCAATCCAGTTAACCATCAGCACCCGGCAAACCTTGCCCTGGTGGACCCATCTGCGAGATGGGAAGTCCTCGGTCCAGCCCGCCTGGACCCTGTTGACTACAGATGCCTCCCTCACAGGCTGGGGAGCTCATCTGGGGGAGACCCCGGTTCAAGGTACATGGAATCAGCGGGAGAGGACGCACTCATCCATCTGGCGCGAGCTTACCGCAGTTCATCGAGCCCTTCTGTCATTTGCACCACTTCTACAAGGGAAAGCGGTCAAAGTAAGATCAGACAATCTGACGACAGTCCACTATATCAACAAGCAGGGAGGAACCAGGTCCCCCTCGCTCATGCAAGTCACCAACCTGATCTTCTCCTGGGCAGAACGAAACCTCTCCCAGCTGGCCACGGTACATATCCAGGGCCGCCTGAACATCCTAGCGGATCAACTCAGCAGAGGCCGGCCGACCGCAGGCGAATGGTCCCTGAACCAGGACATCTTCCACTACCTGACCAGGAGGTGGGGTCTCCCCGAGGTGGATCTGATGGCCACCCAACACAATGCCAAAGTAGAAAGGTTTTGCTCCCTGTACCGGGAAGACAACCCTTTGGCTGTGGATGCCCTGTCAATACCATGGAGGTTCGAACTGGCATACGTGTTCCCTCCCATCCCGATGATACCGAAGGTATTGGCGAAACTCAGGCAGGACCAGACTTCGGCAATAGTGATCATGCCGTTCTGGCCAAAAAGGGCATGGTTCACCGACCTTATCCTTATGAGTCGGGGGAACTACTGGAGGCTTCCACCAGTCAGGAACCTGGTGTCACTGAACAGTCGGCCGTGCCTGGGCCTAGACAAATTCAACCTCACTGCCTGGAGGCTAACCGCGCCATACGCGCAGACAGAGGATTGTCCCAGGGAGTGCTAAGTACCTTAGCCCATTCAAGAGCAGAGGCAACCAATCAGAGCTACCAAAGGATCGCCCGGATATTCCGAGATTGGTGTACAGGCAGCCACCGCGATCCAGACAGAGATGCAGTCCTAGAGTTCTTACAGAACGGCTTGGAGAGAGGACTAGCACCTGCCACCCTCAAGGTTCAAGTGTCAGCTCTATCTGCTCTCCTGGAGACACGGTTATCACAAGATCCTCTTGTCAAACAGTTCCTTAGGGGGGCTGCCAGGCTCCGCCCCCAGGTACGGCCCCCTGTCCCCAGGTGGGACCTGGCCGCGGTTCTACAAGGGCTATGTGCGCCCCCCTTCGAACCATTATCTGAAGTGGACTGGAAGTACCTGTCATTTAAAGTGACCTTTCTGTTGGCAATAACCTCCGCCAAGAGGGTTGGCGAATTGCAGGCTCTAGCAGCCTCCGAACCTTTCATAACTTTCTTTCCTGACAGAGTACAGCTAAGGTTCGTCCCAGGATTCTTGCCGAAGGTACCCACACTTCAGAACACCAATCAAGTGATCACCCTACCGGGCTTCTTTCCCTCCCCTGCCAGTGAGCAGGAGGAGAAGCTACACACACTGGATCTGGTAAGAGCACTACGTATCTACCTGGATCGTATAGCACCGTTCCGAAGATCAGAGAATCTTCTGGTTAATGTGTTTGGCCACAATAGAGGCGCTAAAGCATCAAAGGTAACCCTGTCTAGATGGATCAGAGAAGCTATCAGCTGTTCCCTACGGGCTCAGAATCTTCCTGTTCCAGATTTCCTACGAGCCCATGCCACCCGATCAGTGGCAACATCATGGGCAGAGACACGGTTCCTCTCTCTAGAGCAGATATGTGCTGCAGCCTCTTGGAGCTCACAGCTGACTTTTGCCAAACACTACAGATTGGACTGGCGTACGGCCGATGCTACAGCATTTGGGCACTCCGTCTTGGCATCAGCCTGCCAGGAGGTCCCGCCCTAGGGGAGATAATACTTGCTAAATCCCCAGTTGTGCTGCTGTTGGGCGTAGGGGGAAAGAAAGATTATGAATGATAATCTGTTTTCCCTTAGCCCAAACAGCAGCACAAGGCTCCCTCCCTAAGAGGTGCTATTGTACAGATTTTGTGTATGTGTGTGTAGCTCTTGGCATAGATTGCTCTGTATATCATACTTGTTACTAACACAAGGGAGGAGCAGGTCTTCCGGCCTCTTATAGAGGTCAAAAGCTGTTAGATAATTAAAAATTCCACCTGTCCTAACAGCTCATAGGGGCAGGAATACCCCAGTTGTGCTGCTGTTTGGGCTAAGGGAAAACAGATTATCATTCATAATCTTTCTTACTGTCACCTCAGGAGTAGCCCTCACTCTACTCACTCACTTTTACATATAGCTTTCCACTATATAACACATCACATTGTCTGTATCACTACATACACATACACATTTGCTATCCCACCAAACTTTTTAAAGCACTTTTACAGTTTCACACGTCTGTGTCCGCCCAATTCTCAAATCACCGCAGACGAAGTCGCAGGTAAAAGCTAGTATATATATATATATATATATATATATGGAGAGAGAGAGAGTGTTTTGTTTTTTCAAATATTTTGTGCTTTTTGATCTTTTTAAAGGGATCCTTTCGTTAAAATTTATTTTTTTTTGTCCCTAACACATAGGAGTAGTCTTAAGAAAGGCTATTCATCTCCTACCTTTAGATGTCTTCTCTGCACCGCCATTCCGTAGAAATCCTGGTTTTCGTCAGTATGCAAATGAATTCTCTCGCAGCACTCGAAGCGGTCCCCAGCACTCAAACAGCATTGGGGGTGTCCCCAATGCTGCCAGAGAACTCTCCAGCGCCGCCTCCATCTTCTTCAGGAACGGCCTCTCTTCACGTCTTCTTCTGGCGCTGGCTTCAAACTTCTAGGCCTCGGACAGCGGACTTTGCATGCCTGCCGACCACAAGAAAATGGCTGCTTACAATACTGTGTAAGCAGCCATTTTCTTGTGGCCAGTGGGCATGCGCAGTCGGCTTTGCCCTAGGCCCGAGGCCTAGAAGTTTGAAGCCAGCGCCAGAAGAAGACGCGAAGAGAGGCTGTTCCTGAAGAAGATGGAGGCGGCGCTGGAGAGTTCTCTCGCAGCATTGGGGATGGCCCTAGTGCTGCGAGAGAACTCATTTGCATTCCGACAAAGACCGGGATTTATACCGAACGGCTGCGCGGAGAAGACATCTAAAGGAAAGAGAAGAATAGTCTTTCTTAAGGCTATTCCTACGTGTTAGTCACAAAAAATTGTGCTTTAATAATAGGATCCCTTTAATATTGCAGCTGAAAAAAAAAATTTTTTAAACTTTGAGTACTGTTATTCTTCCTAGGAAAGGAATATGCAAATAAGTCTTCCTTGGCACAATATGGAAACTTACTCTAGAGCCACCTTATTGAAGGTAGCTCCCTATAGAGCAATGTCAGAAAACTAATAGAATAAAATGGGAATAGAGCCAAACCTAAATTTATTTGTCAAAAGGAAGAGCGACTCATTTACAGACAGTTATTGCTTCTCATCAACTTAAAACCGCTGTCGGGGTCCCTCTTCCTTTTGGAGAAGATGTTCTGGCTTGACTTGATTCAGATTAAAAAAACAGGCATTGACCTTTAGGGAGCTGTCTTCCAAAAGGTAGTGCTAGAGCAAATATCAGAATTCTTAGCAGGACTCGCATCTTCTTCTTCTTCTTCAACCAACATACTTTTGGTTGGAAGTTGGAAGGGACCACAAGGGCCATCGAGTCCAAACCCTTGCAAATGCAGTTTTCCCTATATCATCCCAGCTAAGTACTTATCCAGCATTTGCTTAAAGGTTTCCGTTGATGGCGAGCTCACCACTTCCCATGGCAGCCTATTCCACTTGCTCACCATGCTCACTGTCAAAAAGGGTTTTTTTATAATGGTCTAACAACTCCCCGAACGCTACAAGGTGGCTTCTTTCACACAATGTCTCCTTAAAGGGAACCTATCAGGTTAATTTGGGTCATTACGGACTGGGGGTTTAGTGTCCCAAATCATGTAAGAACTTGGGGAAGACACTCCAGTCTCATCTCATGGATGCCTTTCTACAACAGGTTCTCTTGGTCCTGGGCTTTACCTAGTGATGCCTGGACCTTTCCAGTAGTTGAGATCCTTGCCAAAAAGAGAGAAATGCAGAGTTCCACCATTTTCTGTCATTTTTTTCACAGTTTTAAGTTGTAGCACTCTCAATACCAACCCCCAGTCAATAAAAATTTTGTCTTTTTCACAGTCCAACTTCTTCGTATCCTAGGACAGTGAGGTTATCTTACTGAATCCAGAATACATGGGAGGAATGTTGCACCTTTTCATGGATAATACCTAACCAGTTAGGTCCATCTCACGGTATGAAACACTCATACCTCAAAAGGTTGCCATCTAACATTTTAATAACCTTGATACATGTGTCAATTTATATCATTGGGTTTGCTGGCAGTTACAGTCATGATAGCTTATATTATAAGTCCAGACTTAGGCTTTGTGAACCTGACCAAGTGTGCAGTCCGAGGGTCTTCCAATGTGTGTTCTGATCCTCTCTTCTGATACACAGTCCAGTCATATTAATGTGACCACCACCTACTTTTGACGTCAATGTTAAATAACCAATGGCAGAAGTCACGTGTCATCTGCCATCTGGGTGCACTCATCATTGTGGAAGGCACGATGGGTCAGCACAAGTATGCATCTATCCTTGCGGACCATGTTCACCCCTACGTGCGAAATGTTTTTCCTCAGGATGATGGCATCTACCAGCAGGACAATGCGACGTGTCATAAAGCTCGCAGTGTACGTGCGTGGTTCGAGGAGCACCAGGATGAGTTTACCGTACTCCCTTGGCCAGAAAATTCCCCGGAATTGAACCCAATTGAGAATCTGTGGGACCACCTCGATCAGGTTGTTCGCGCCATGGATGCTCAACCGCTTAACCTAGCGCAGCTGGCCATGGCACTGGAGTTGGCATGGCTCAACATCCCAGTGACCATCATCACAACATCCCCTCTCTTCCTGCACGTCTCGCAGCGGTCCGCTCTGCCAAAGGTGGTTATTCTGGATTCAGGTCCTATAAAATATTGGAACGGATTGGAGCATCAAAAAATAATCGGACTGCAAACTCAGTCGCGTGCATGAAGTCTAAAACATACACACTGCATTGAACAGTTCTCTGATCACGTTCTTGACATCGAATCATAGAATTTTTACACCACTTGTGGTTAGTGGTATTTTTCTTTGCTATTCTTGTGTTACATCTTTGACTATAATTTCTTCCTTCTTTGTTTGTTTGCAGTATAATTTATACTTATACCAAGCCTGTCAAAACTTTGCCATGAACGCTTTCCACTCTGTTCTTATTTTCTTTGCTCTCGCTAACATTCAATTAATGAATATCATTTTATAAATAATAGGTTTTCGACTGTTCACTTAGAGGAGGAACATTACACAGAAAGGTTCTTCAAAGAGGATATTCTGTGCCAGTGACTGCGAGCCTTGTATCGTAGCCTCATTCTCCATTCATTAGCATTCATATTTCGGGAAGAACAATGTTTCTTAAAGTGCTTTGTGCTGGTTATTCCTCTTTGAAAGAAAAAAATATTATAGGCGGTATTGTTAAAGGATTGTAATTGGTGCCTTATGTGTTTTATGGTTATTGCTACTATGTTGAATTAAAAAGTTGCTATAACCCCCCCTTATTGTGACCTCTGCAATATAATGCTCCCTCATTGCAGTTCCCTCTAAATGTGACCCCTATACTGTAATTCTCCCTCATTGAGGCCCCCTCACTACAATCCCCCTCATTGAGGCCCCCTCACTTTAAATCCCGGGAGCAGAGAAAGGTGAAGCAGGAAGCAAATGGCTCCCATTGTGCTCAAACCAGGACATTCATCTTGCTGTCCCGGGCAGTGGGGTAGCGCCTAAAATCTGGAGTTGTCCCGCTAAATCCAAGATGGTTGGCCATATATATTACACACTAGCTGGTACCCGCGACTTCGTCTGCGGTGATTGTAGAAGTGGGTATATACAGGCGCGGGTAAGGTTTTCGTACTGTGTATAAGGTATGGGATATGAAATGTAACTTTGTATCTTGTTTTTGCTGTAATTCAGAGAATACGTGAGACTTTTGTGTTGAAGTTACTTTGTATTAGAGCTGCTATATATACGGTGTTGTGAGAAACTTTACATAGTGACTTTGGGACAGAAGTATTTGAAGTTAACCCTTTCCCGTCGATGGCATTTTTTGATTTTCGTTTTTCGTTTTTGACTCCCCTCCTTCTAAACCCCATAACTTTTTTTTTTCTCCGCTCCCAGAGCCATATGAGGTCTTAATTTTTCCTGGGACAAATTTTTCTTCATGATGCCACCATTATTTATTCTATATAATGTACTGGGAAGCAGGGATAAAATTCTGAATGGGGTGGATTTGACGAAAAAATGCATTTCTGCGACTTTCTTACAGGCTTTGGTTTTACGGCATTCACTGTGCAACCAAAATGACATGTCGCCTGTATTCTGTGTTTCGTTACGATTCTGGGGATACCAAATTTATATGGTTTTATTTACATTTTGACCCCTTAAAAAAATCCATAACTGTGTTAAATTTTTTTCTTTTTGAAAAGTCGTCATATTCCGACAGCCGTAACTTTTTTATACGTCCGTGTACGGGGATGTATAGGGCGTCTTTTTTTGCGGGGTCAGGTGTACTTTTTAGTTCTACCATTTTCGGGAAATGTTATTGCTTTGATCACTTTTTATTCAAATTTTTATCAGAATCAAAACAGTGACAAAACGGCGGTTTGGCACTTTTGACCATTTTTCCCGCTACGGCGTTTACCAAACAGGAAAAATATTTGTATAGCTTTGTAGAGCGGGCGATTTCGGACGCGGGGATACCTAACATGTATGTGTTTCACAGTTTTTAACTACTTTTATATGTGTTCTAGGGAAAGGGGGGTGGTGTGAATTTTTAATCCTTTTTATTTGTTTTTATATTTTTTTTTACTTTTTTTAAAACTTTTTTTTTTGCATTTATTAGACTTCCTAGGGGTATTGACATGGGTGGGCGGTGTCGCGGATTGTCAGAGCGGTGGGGGTCGGCAAACATGGCTGCTCCGGAGCGTTAAAGAGCGCCTCCTGGAGTATGGTTAAGGTGAGGGGCAAAGTGGTAAAGTATCTGTATATGTGATTGTGTGGGGTTAGGGGCGAGGCTGTAGAGGGCAATATGAATTTTGTGGCTTGCTATGGTCCAAAGTGTGTGAGATTGCAGAGATGGTGGTGTGAGTTTGGGTTTTGTGGGGGTCCTGGCACAAACGTATGTGCACTATTGTGACGAAAAGTAGCCTATTGCGCAATCGGGTGTATTAACTATGTTTGTGGAAACTTTCAGCCAAATCGGTGGAGCGGGTTTTGGGTGATTGAGGAACAAACATCCAAACACACAAACCCACAAACATCCAAACTCACAAACTTTCACATTTATAATATTAATAGGATTGCCTGCACAAGACAGAAGCTGCTTGAATGCAGCGCTGTATTAATTATATGGTGCTGCTTATTAGATCCTGAATAAATATAATTTGCAGGGAAATGCCCTATAACCACTATATAAACATTGCACAGTCAGAATAATTATATTGGTTGGTTTTATGATCCTTATTATAAGAATGTTATATGTTTGCAGACACAAGTATAGGGACACAGGGCTCACAAAGGTTCTGCCTATAACCAGGTGGACGTGCCTTGGGGTTTGTGGGGTGACCTTGGCAGTCCGTAGACATGTACATGCAGTCTGTTGTGATAGCACTACATTATACTGCTAATAAAAGAAGCAAAACTCGAGGCAAACAACAACAACAACAATCCCCTCCATCCAGAACATTGTGTGTCTGATTCTCATTAACTGGCCATACGAATGGAGATTATTCACATCTTGTACTAAACAATCCAATATGTGTTTTCTCCTCTGAACAATGGCTCATTGCAGCAGACCTCCACACTGCCTTCATGTAGTCCCTTAGTCCGGCTTTGTTTTTTACAACATGATTTTGCATTTGCATTACAGACATTTTGGCCTCACGTAGTCACAGATATCAATGTACCTATGTAATATCTAACATATTCCATTGGTGTGCCTAGAGGCAATGATAGAGTGGTTTGTTAATTACCAAATAAATGGTTAAATGCAGCCAGCACACACAGTGTTAAAGGGAGTTTGTCAGCACAAAATTGAGATATCAACCAATCCCAGTACATTGTAGGGCTGTCAGCACAGTTTATAATCGTCTATTTCTTATTCAGAACCGCTGCTCCATTCTTGTAAAATCTGTCCTTTTATCTCTATGCAAATGGACAGAAAAGGGGATTAGGGGGGGTTCATTTCCATCAATGGGCTTCACTTTCTGCTACTGCTCAGCTCTGCCCCCACTGGTTGACTGACTCCATTCTCCCCAGGTGGGGGCACAGTTTACGATGATGTATTTCTTATTCTGGACCAATTGTCCTTTTATCCTTATGCAAAGGGGTGTTGCTTTACATCAATGGACTTCATCATCTGCTGCTGCTAACTGCTTCTCAACTCTGTTCTGTGCAGGTCTCATGATGTCACACTGCACCCAGACGCTTCAACTGCTCCCACCTGAAGGCAGCCTCATTCACTTCTGGGTGCAGCGTGACATCATCAGACATGCACAGGACAGTTAGTACTGTGTGCTGAGGCAGAGGAGAATGTCAGTCAATTAGAGGGGGCCTTGCAGTGCTGGAGCCCTGGGTTCGAATCCCACCAGGAACAACATCTGCAAGGAGTTTGTATGTTCTCCCCATGTTTGTGTGGATTTCTTCCCATTCTACAAAGACATTCTGATAGGGAAAAAAAAGTACATTGTGATCCCTAAAAAAGTTTACGATCTTATAACTCCATCCAGTTCAGCCTATCATCTTGCAATGTTGACCTAGGGGAAGGCAAAACATCCTCCTTGATTCCAATACGACTATAAACTGTAATCTTGTTACTGTCAGGAAAGGCGTCCAGGACTTCTTTGAGCTCTTTTAGTAAATTTCTTACAACTCTCTGTAGCACAGAGCTCCACTGTCTCGCTGCTCTTACAGTAAAGAACCCCTAGGTATGTCTGTGTATAAACCTAATTTCATCTGTTCCCTTTAGAGAGTAGAGATGAG
This sequence comes from Leptodactylus fuscus, assembly GCF_031893055.1. NCBI lineage: Eukaryota > Metazoa > Chordata > Amphibia > Anura > Leptodactylidae > Leptodactylus > Leptodactylus fuscus. The sequence continues at coordinate 34,463,428 of NC_134268.1, forward strand.
CGAACAGTGTTCTATCGAACTCATGTTCGATCGGATATTAGGCTGTTCGGCATGTTCGAATCGAATCGAACACCGCGTGGTAAAGTGCGCCATTACTCGATTCCCCTCCCACCTTCCCTGGCGCCTTTTTTGCTCCAATAACAGCGCAGGGTAGGTGGGACAGGAACTACGACACCGGTGACGTTGAAAAAAGTAGGCAAAACCCATTGGCTGCCGAAAACATGTGACCTCTAATTTAAAAGAACAGCGACGCCCAGCTTCGCGTCATTCTGAGCTTGCAATTCACCGGGGACGGAGGTTTCCGTCCAGTTAGCTAGGGCTTAGATTCTGGGTAGGCAGGGACAGGCTAGGATAGGAAGGAGAAGACAACCAACAGCTCTTATAAGAGCTAAATTCCAGGGAGAAGCTTGTCAGTGTAACGTGGCACTGACGGGCTCAATCGCCGCAACCCAGCTTTCCCAGGATCCTGAATGGAATACACTGACAGTGTATTCCCGTATACCCGATATATACCCCCGATACCCGTTCCAACGGTGTGCCCCCCCACCTTCACCTCAGAAATACCCTGCAAGTCCCCTAGCAATAGAATTGGGGCTATATACACCCACTATTTTTGCTACTGCCATATAGTGCCATTGTCTGACTGGGAATTCAAAGAATATATTGGGGTTACGTGCACCCACAATTTTTGCTACTGGTATATAGTGCCATTGTCTGACTGGGAATTCAAAGAATATATTGGGGTTACAAATACCCTCATTTCTTGCTACTGGTATATAGTGCCATTGTCTGACTGGGAATTCAAAGAATATATTGGGGTTACGTGCACCCACAATTTTTGCTACTGGTATATAGTGCCAATTTCTAACTGGGAATTCAAAATGCGCAAGGCTCCCGGAAAGGGACGTGGACGAGGCCGTGGGCGAGGTCGGGGGAATGGTTCTGGGGAGCAAGGTAGCAGTGAAGCCACAGGGCGTCCCGTGCCTACTCCTGTGGGGCAGCAAGCATTGCGCCACTCCACAGTGCCAGGGTTGCTTGCCACATTAACTAAACTGCAGGGTACAAACCTTAGTAGGCCCGAAAACCAGGAACAGGTCTTGCAATGGCTGTCAGAGAACTCTTACAGCACATTGTCCAGCAGCCAGTCAGACTCTGCCTCCTCTCCTCCTATTACCCAACAGTCTTGTCCTCCTTCCTCCCAAAATTCCCAAGCTTCACAGAACAATAACCCCAACTGTCCCTGCTCCCCAGAGCTGTTCTCCGCTCCTTTCATTGTCCCTCAACCTGCCTCTCCACGTCACGATTCCACGAACCTAACAGAGGAGCATCTGTGTCCAGATGCTCAAACACTAGAGTCTCCTCCATCTCCGTTCGATTTGGTGGTGGATGACCAGCAACCCACCCTCATCGACGATGATGTGACACAGTTGCCGTCAGGGCATCCAGTTGACCGGCGCATTGTGCGGGAGGAGGAGATGAGACAGGAGTTGGAAGAGGAAGTGGTGGATGATGAGGACACTGACCCGACCTGGACAGGGGGGATGTCAAGCGGGGAAAGTAGTGTGGATGTTGAGGCAGGTGCAGCACCAAAAAGGGTAGCTAGAGGCAGAGGCAGAGGTCAGCAGCTTAGGCGAAGCCAGGCCACACCCGGAATCTCCCAAGATGTTCCAGTTCGTACCCAGCCCCGAAAAACTCCCACCTCGAGGGCACGTTTCTCGAAGGTGTGGAGTTTTTTCAAGGAATGCGCCGAGGACAGATATAGTGTTTTCTGCACAATTTGCCTCTCGAAATTGATTAGGGGCTCTGAGAAGAGCAACCTGTCCACCACTTCAATGCGCCGTCATTTGGAATCCAAGCACTGGAATCAGTGGCAGGCAGCAACGGCAGGACAAAGGCCGCCTGCCGTTCACGCCACTGCCTCTGCCACTGCCACTGCTGACTGTGCTGGCGATGCACTCCAGAGGACGAGCCAGGACACCACTTCATCTGCCTCCGCCACTTTGTTGACTTCTCCCTCATCCTCCCCTGTTCCTGTCTTATCTCCTTCTCCTGCACCATCAAAGGCACCATCAGGCGCTTCTTTACAACAACCCACCATCTCTCAGACATTGGAGCGGCGGCAGAAATTCACTGCCAACCACCCACACGCGCAAGCCTTGAACGCCAACATCGCTAAACTGCTGGCCCAGGAGATGTTGGCGTTCCGGCTTGTTGAAACTCCCGCCTTCCTGGACCTGATGGCAACTGCGGCACCTCGCTATGCCGTCCCTAGCCGTCACTACTTCTCCCGGTGTGCCGTCCCCGCCTTGCACCAGCACGTGTCACTCAACATCAGGCGGGCCCTTAGTTCCACGCTTTGCACAAAGGTCCACTTGACCACCGACGCGTGGACAAGTGCATGCGGACAGGGACGCTACATTTCACTGACGGCACACTGGGTGAATGTAGTTGAGGCTGGGACTGCTTCCCAAACTGGCCCGGTGTACCTCGTCTCCCCGCCTAACATTCCTGGCAGGGACACGAGAAGAACACCCCCCTCCTCCTCCTCCTCCGCCACCGCCTCCTCCTCCGCCACCGCCTCCTCCTCCGCCACCGCCTCCTCCTCCGCTGTTAGATTGACCCCAGCTACGAGTTGGAAACGTTGCAGCACTGGCGTTGGTAGACATCAGCAGGCTGTGCTGAAGCTGATCAGCTTGGGGGACAGACAGCACACTGCCTCCGAGGTGAGGGATGCCCTCCTCGATGAGACGGCAATATGGTTTGAGCCGCTGCACCTGGGCCCAGGCATGGTCGTTTGTGATAACGGCCGGAACCTGGTAGCAGCTAGTGGAGCTTGCCGGACTCCAACATGTTCCATGCCTGGCCCACATCTTCAACCTAGTGGTGCAACGTTTCCTAAAGAGCTACCCCAATGTTCCAGAGCTACTGGTGAAAGTGCGGCGCATGTGCGCCCACTTTCGCAAGTCGACAGTAGCCGCTGCTAGCTTAAAATCTCTCCAGCAACGCCTGCATGTGCCACAACACCGGCTTTTGTGCGACGTCCCCACACGCTGGAACTCAACGTTTCAGATGTTGAATAGAGTGGTTGAGCAGCAGAGACCTTTGATGGAATACCAGCTACAAAACCCTAGGGTGCCACAAAGTCAGCTGCCTCAGTTTCACATCCATGAGTGGCCATGGATGAGAGACCTTTGTGACATCCTACGGGTCTTTGAGGAGTCCACAAGGAGGGTGAGCTCTGAGGATGCGATGGTGAGCCTTACAATCCCGCTCTTGTGTGTTCTGAGAGAATCCCTGATTGACATCAGGGATAACTCAGATCACACAGAGGAGTTAGGGATAGCATCCGATCCGTCACAGCTGGAGAGTAGGTCCACACATCTGTCCGCTTCACTACGTTTAATGGAGGAGGAGGAGGAGGAGGAAGAAGAGTTGTCCGATGATGTGATGGTGATACAGGAGGCTTCCGGGCAACTTCGAATCGTCCCATTGTTGCAGCGTGGATGGGTAGACATGGAGGATGAGGAGGAAATGGAGATTGAACTTTCCGGTGGGGCCAGAGGAGTCATGCCAACTAACACTGTGGCAGACATGGCTGAGTTCATGTTGGGGTGCTTTACAACCGACAAGCGTATTGTCAAAATCATGGAGGACAACCAGTACTGGATCTTTGCTATCCTTGACCCCCGGTATAAAAACAACATCTCGTCTTTTATTCCGGTAGAGGGGAGGGCCAATCGCATCAATGCTTGCCACAGGCAATTGGTGCAGAATATGATGGAGATGTTTCCAGCATGTGACGTTGTCGGCAGGGAGGGCAGTTCCTCCAGTAGGCAACCAAGTTCTCACCGGTCCACACAAACGAGGGGCACACTGTCTAAGGTCTGGGACACCTTGATGACACCCCCTCGCCAAAGTGCCGCCACGGAGGGTCCTAGTGTCACCAGGCGTGAGAAGTATAGGCGCATGTTGCGGGAATACCTTTCCGACCACAGCCCTGTCCTCTCCGACCCCTCTGCGCCCTACACGTATTGGGTGTCGAAGTTGGACCTGTGGCTTGAACTTGCCCTATATGCCTTGGAGGTGCTGTCCTGTCCTGCCGCCAGCGTCCTATCTGAGAGGGTGTTCAGTGCAGCCGGTGGCATCATCACTGACAAGCGCACCCGTCTGTCAGCTGAGAGTGCCGACCGGCTCACTTTGATAAAAATGAACCACCACTGGATAGAGCCTTCATTTTTGTGCCCACCTGTGTAAAGCACCCCAACATGAAACTCCATGTCTGTACTCAACCTCTCCAATTCCTCCGCATCCTCATACTCATCCACCATAAGCGTTGCACAATTCTGCTAATACTAGGCTCCCTCCACCCTGATTTCCCCCAACTCTGCTGGTTAGAGGCTCCCTCCACCCTGATTTCCTACCACCTCTGCTGGTTAGAGGCTCCCTCCACCCTGCTTTCCCACAACTCTGCTGGTTAGAGGCTCCCTCCACCCTGCTTTCCCACAACTCTGCTGGTTAGAGTCTCCCTCCACCCTGCTTTCCCACAACTCTGCTGGTTAGAGGCTCCCTCCACCCTGATTTCCACCAACTCTGCTGGTTAGAGGCTCCCTCCACCCTGCTTTCCCACAACTCTGCTGGTTAGAGGCTCCCTCCACCCTGATTTCCACCAACTCTGCTGGTTAGAGGCTCCCTCCACCATGAATTGGTCCAAACTGGGCTGTTTAGAGGCTCCCTCCACCATGAATTGGTCCAAACTGGGGTTTTTAGAGGCTCCCTCCACCATGAATTGGTCCAAACTGGGCTGTTTAGAGGCTCCCTCCACCATGAATTGGTCCAAACTGGGGTTTTTAGAGGCTCCCTCCACCATGAATTGGTCCAAACTGGGCTGGTTAGAGGCTCCCTCCACCATGAATTTGCCCAAACTGGGCTGTTTAGAGGCTCCCTCCACCATGAATTTGCCCAAACTGGGCTGTTTAGAGGCTCCCTCCACCATGAATTGGTCCAAACTGGGGTTTTTAGAGGCTCCCTCCACCATGAATTGGTCCAAACTGGGCTGTTTAGAGGCTCCCTCCACCATGAATTGGTCCAAACTGGGGTTTTTAGAGGCTCCCTCCACCATGAATTGGTCCAAACTGGGCTGTTTAGAGGCTCCCTCCACCATGAATTTGCCCAAACTGGGCTGTTTAGAGGCTCCCTCCACCATGAATTGGTCCAAACTGGGGTTTTTAGAGGCTCCCTCCACCATGAATTGGTCCAAACTGGGCTGTTTATAGGCTCCCTCCACCATGAATTGGTCCAAACTGGGGTTTTTAGAGGCTCCCTCCACCATGAATTGGTCCAAACTGGGCTGGTTAGAGGCTCCCTCCACCATGAATTTGCCCAAACTGGGCTGTTTAGAGGCTCCCTCCACCATGAATTTGTCCAAACTGGGCTGTTTAGAGGCTCCCTCCACCATGAATTGGTCCAAACTGGGGTTTTTAGAGGCTCCCTCCACCATGAATTGGTCCAAACTGGGCTGTTTAGAGGCTCCCTCCACCATGAATTGGTCCAAACTGGGGTTTTTAGAGGCTCCCTCCACCATGAATTGGTCCAAACTGGGGTTTTTAGAGGCTCCCTCCACCATGAATTTGCCCAAACTGGGCTGTTTAGAGGCTCCCTCCACCATGAATTTGCCCAAACTGAGCTGTTTAGAGGCTCCCTCCACCATGAATTGGTCCAAACTGGGGTTTTTAGAGGCTCCCTCCACCATGAATTGGTCCAAACTGGGGGTTTTTAGAGGCTCCCTCCACCATGAATTTGCCCAAACTGGGCTGTTTAGAGGCTCCCTCCATCATGAATTGGTCCAAACTGGGGTTTTTAGAGGCTCCCTCCACCATGAATTGGTCCAAACTGGGGTTTTTAGAGGCTCCCTCCACCATGAATTGGTCCAAACTGGGGTTTTTAGAGGCTCCCTCCACCATGAATTTGCCCAAACTGGGTTGTTTAGAGGCTCCCTCCACCATGAATTTGCCCAAACTGGGCTGTTTAGAGGCTCCCTCCACCATGAATTGGTCCAAACTGGGGTTTTTAGAGGCTCCCTCCACCATGAATTGGTCCAAACTGGGGGTTTTTAGAGGCTCCCTCCACCATGAATTTGCCCAAACTGGGCTGTTTAGAGGCTCCCTCCATCATGAATTGGTCCAAACTGGGGTTTTTAGAGGCTCCCTCCACCATGAATTGGTCCAAACTGGGTTGTTTAGAGGCTCCCTCCACCATGAATTTGCCCAAACTGGGCTGTTTAGAGGCTCCCTCCACCATGAATTGGTCCAAACTGGGGTTTTTAGAGGCTCCCTCCACCATGAATTGGTCCAAACTGGGGTTTTTAGAGGCTCCCTCCACCATGAATTGGTCCAAACTGGGCTGTTTAGAGGCTCCCTCCACCATGAATTGGTCCAAACTGGGGTTTTTAGAGGCTCCCTCCACCATGAATTGGTCCAAACTGGGGTTTTTAGAGGCTCCCTCCACCATGAATTTGCCCAAACTGGGCTGTTTAGAGGCTCCCTCCACCATGAATTTGCCCAAACTGAGCTGTTTAGAGGCTCCCTCCACCATGAATTGGTCCAAACTGGGGTTTTTAGAGGCTCCCTCCACCATGAATTGGTCCAAACTGGGGGTTTTTAGAGGCTCCCTCCACCATGAATTTGCCCAAACTGGGCTGTTTAGAGGCTCCCTCCATCATGAATTGGTCCAAACTGGGGTTTTTAGAGGCTCCCTCCACCATGAATTGGTCCAAACTGGGGTTTTTAGAGGCTCCCTCCACCATGAATTGGTCCAAACTGGGGTTTTTAGAGGCTCCCTCCACCATGAATTTGCCCAAACTGGGTTGTTTAGAGGCTCCCTCCACCATGAATTTGCCCAAACTGGGCTGTTTATAGGCTCCCTCCACCATGAATTGGTCCAAACTGGGGTTTTTAGAGGCTCCCTCCACCATGAATTGGTCCAAACTGGGGGTTTTTAGAGGCTCCCTCCACCATGAATTTGCCCAAACTGGGCTGTTTAGAGGCTCCCTCCATCATGAATTGGTCCAAACTGGGGTTTTTAGAGGCTCCCTCCACCATGAATTGGTCCAAACTGGGGTTTTTAGAGGCTCCCTCCACCATGAATTTGCCCAAACTCTGCTGGTTAGAGGCTCAATCCACCCTGATTTTCAAAACAAATGTTGGTGCCAACCTCAACTTACTACAAGGGCCAAATTCACTGCTGGTGACAAGCTCTCCTCACTGCAAGTGCCAAATACACATGTTTCAAGGTGTTTTCCTACTGTCAGAGAGGTGGTATTGAGTGTGTAAAGTGTGTAGTTGTTAGGCTGTGATGTTGGGGTAATAGAGGGTCTTTGGTGTGTTAGATGCCCCCAGACATGCTTCCCCTGCTGTCCCAGTGTCATTCCAGAGGTGTTGGCATCATTTCCTGGGGTGTCATAGTGGACTTGGTGACCCTCCAGACACGGATTTGGGTTTCCCCCTTAACGAGTATCTGTTCCCCATAGACTATAATGGGGTTCGAAACCCGTTCGAACACACGAACATTCAGCGGCTGTTCGAATCGAATTTCGAACCTCGAACATTTTAGTGTTCGTTCATCTCTATTAGAGAGTTCTATGTGCTGACCATAGAGTGTCTGCTCTTTTCCTGCTATCTAAAGGGTCAGCATGTGTGCCAGTGCCTGAGCAATAAAGCTCCTAGCAGCTAAGTTGTTTCTGTCTACTGCTTGTTTTACATGTCTTACCTCAGCTTGTTTCCTGATTTTGTCCGTACCTGTTGCCACTATCTTCTGACTCCTCGTTGCTGACACTGGCCTGGCGCTGACTACTGACCCAGCCCTAACCTCATGACTTTTTTCTCTCTGTGCATGTACTTTGCCAGTGCTGGCTATACATCTGTTCTTTGACCTCACACATCCTCTGCCAGCCCTGATCTTGGACAGTATTCAGAGTATGCTTCTGACCCTTGATACGTTACAACATAGGTACCCAGACCTGTCTGGTCAGCTTTCACCATCATCCTGACCATTCTAAGAAGTACCTGTTGGTCTCCTAGCATCGAAGTCCAGATCCACAGACAGTGTTTAGAGGGTGAATACCAGGCAGGCCACTTAGACAGCACTCCTAGGAGTGGCCCAAAGCCAAACCATTTTGGTGAGACATTGGATCCATAAATCTAAATGGTCACGTTAACCAACCCAATAAGAAATGGTCCCTAGTGTCTTAGGCTGGTCTTCAAATAGGCTTTTCTTGGACCTTTGGGGCATTATTGTTATAGAGCCTTGGCCTACCGAAGGATCTTCTATTATTTTTTTGTATCAGTCTGATTCTGTATGAGACACGTCAGAATATAATTTCCAAAGCCTAATGGACCTTACGTTCTCAATCGAGTGGTTACATATCATGTGTCTGATGGACACTCACAATGTTCCCGTGCTTTCAGTGTGCAGCAAATATACAACTGGAGATTACGGCTGAGCAATTAAACTAATTAATTTGATTAATCTGCCGTTTCAAAGAATCGTGATTATAATTTTCATCAGAATCGTCAGATCTCTGTTCGCCCTTCTCTGATGTTTTCCAGGCAGACTACGATGAACATTTTCTCCGCTGCCGTCGGTAGTTGGGTGGTAGGACGAGAAGACCGTGTCCAATAGATTTGAAGACAGCTGTATCTGTATTGCTCATATCTTTACTCAAAAACATGAAGATTAAGACCAAGAATTGCCCTTAAAAGGGTATTCCCATGTCGCATACTCACTAGTCTTCACTGCTGTAAAATCTTCTTTCTTCCTGGTTTCGTGCATCATTTGGTGGGCGGGTTTCACATGCAACCTGCCGTTTAGCTCCGTCCCCAAATTAGTGTGTAGCTCCGCCCATCACATAGCGTGATCCTATGAGGCGGCTGAAGGGCCTGTGATGTCATCAAAGGTCCTCAAAAAACAGTAGATGCACATAATTGTTCTATGAAGTACAGGCAGGAGCAACTCCATTCTGTGTTACATACCGAGACTGCCTGTCTCTGCCATAATGAACACAATTGAATTAGCTAGCCTGATAACTGGGAGAACAGAAGACGAGTTCAGAAATGAAAGCAGCTCCTCTCCCCTATCTGAGTGCAGGACCTAGGTCACATGGTGCAGACACAGGAATAGCTAGAAACACAGGCTCGCTCCCCTGCACTTAGCCCCTCCTCCCTCCCCCCTGAGAGCAGCAGATACATCACTTGACTTTTGAGCAGATAAGTCAGGGCTGTGGCCACAAAGAATTGAATAAAGTAAGATAGTGGACAAACAAAGCAGTTTTGCTGAAGCAGTGTATTCAGGAAAAGTCTTACATCCACATTAACAAGCAGTATAGATAGGATCCTTGTGATGGGACAACCCCTTTAACCTCTTAAGATTTTATTTTTATCCAAAAATGGCTCATCCTACTGAAACGCATTGACTTATTTACATAGGGGTACTTGGCTCGGAGGATGAAAGACCGCATGTAGACTCATTCTGCTCTGCGCCATTGTTTATAAAGTGTCCTCTACTTTGTGTTTTTAATGGATTCCAAACTAATATTTCACTGAAGAGTCTTCTATCAATTCTACTGATACGGGCCAGTAACAATATAGAACTCACATGGGGGTTTATGAAGAGCTTGATTGTTGCTGTGACTATATACTGTATACTCTCTTCGGCTTGAGGCCATGTACTCCTATGACAAGTACCAGCATGGTTCTGCCTCAGCTACACTGGATTACTAAACAGGGTAATCATTCAGACTCCAAATATTGGTTAACATCTGTCTGACATCCGTTGTCTGACTTGGATGTCGGCATGTCCTTGCCACATATACAACAGCATATGCTGTGTTAATTGCCCACATGTATCTGCGCTACGTCTGCAGCTGTTCCTATACTTGCTGTCCTCAGCGTTCCCCCTGTTGTTTACCAGTCTCTATGTCTATTATTCCTTGTGCCCTTTGCTTCTTGGCCATGTGTCCAGCTGCTTTACATGATCTCAGTGTATAATGTTATAAAAGTTACTCCAGGGGGGATCCAGATCTCACTTTATTAAGGATTATTATGCCATGTGTGCTTTGCTGCATAAATAGGGAATTCTCTACGGACAGCAATCTGCATTTCCTGAATTATTTTATGCTAAGTTGGAAAAATAGACAAGAAAAACCGCGCTTCTTGCGGATCTTTGAAGGAAGAGATGGTATTTACGTCACAGGAGCAGGTATATGCCGAAACTGATGTACCGAGTATATTGGCAGCGTATCAACTTGAGTGACCGCAGGTCGATGAATGTAGCAAGTAGATTTGGGATATACCAAACGATGACAGTTGATCGCGCTCACTCAGAATTGACACAGCTTCAAAAGAGGTAAGTATATTTTAATTGGATACGCGTTTTGGGGTATAGGAATCAAACAGAATATTCCACCCCTTCTTCAGATCTTAATGTGCAGAGGGACACAGATATATTCCATTACTTTGCATAGCATACAGTACATTTGGATCTTGCAATGGTTGCTGCAGGTCTTCCAGGTTTGGCACAGTGTTGTACATGCACGTGAAATCTTTATTGCTTGCTTGCAAAGGCTCCCAAGGCGAGGAGAGCTGCTAGCAAAGTGAAAGTAAAAAAACACACCAGCGTGTACGTGGTGCACACTCTGCAAGGTTTTATGCTACTAGATATTAACTTTTCTGGGAGCCGCAATAAAGATTTCACGAGCATCATGTACCTTATGATAGTGAAGTTGGGTAAACCAAAAAGGCAAGCTTGCATTGACTGGAACACTCCTCAACGTTGTTATCTGCTAATTTGAGACTTGTAGTGCTTTTTTGGGTTCTGTTTTAGGATTTTTTCTGCTCTGTTTGTCGGCAGCTACTCCACGGATGCAACATAAGAATTGTAGCAGAGAAGACCAAATCTCAGCATGTAGTTAAGGGGTGAAAACTGCAATCACATAGTATCTACCATTGGGCTTGGCTATAGCCACTCTCTGTTGAAGACACATGTCTACTACCATTATACTAGAAATGTATTATTTATTCAGGGCTTCTACAGTACAAGCCAAAACTGGCTTGGACTAGCCCAAAAGTAAACAGGTGACTCCTCTGTTGGGTCCCTGAATCAGGTGGGCCCTCACCTCACCCTGACATGGCTTGAATGGGTTTGCAAAGGTAACCGCCTGTGTGGTTCTTCTGCCTGTCTGCAGGAAAACCGTTTTTTTTTTTGTCGGACATGCAGGACTATGTGTCCTGTTAAAAAAAAAAAAATGGTTTCCCCGCGGACAGGCAGAAGACGCACACAGGCGGTCACCTTTGCAAACCCATTCAAGTGAATGGGTTTGAAAACTGACCGCCGGGTTACTGTTTCCTGTCCAGTTTCATGGGGCAGAAGATGGAAACTGGCCGGATTGGCTAAACCGGAGACCAGGCGCAGATGTGAACCCACCTTCATACTTGCATGTAGCTGTATAGTGGGCCCCTAGAATTAATTTACTGGTTGGTTTAGACACCCCTGCCCAATACTGGGCCGACATATACATAAAAACTAACTAAAACTGAGGTTCTAGAATAAGTCAAGTTATAGGCACTGACAAGGCAAGAGCTAACCGATGGCTATATCTGCACTGGATTGGGCATGGTCCTATACCAGGAGATAGAGTCGGTTCATGTTTTCCGATTTTAGCAACTAAACATATTGACTTGAGATGAGATATGTGTGTATATGCGTGTGTAAGGATGGGTGTGGACTGAATTACAACAGAACCGAATGATCATGAAATTTATTAAGCATTTTTGGTTGTATTTTTAAGTCTTAATCATTGACATCTGGAACAAAAAAACACAGCGGGGGACGTGTATCAGTAGTGTCTCATACGGAATAAAAGTGGTGCTTCATTGTCTGCTCTGCCAGTTTGTAAATGTCACATAATACAGAATACAGCGCATGCTATAAAACTGTTCATCTAAAATATCTAACATAGAAATAGAAGACAAATCTATCACCTAGTCTGTACGTGCTATAGGATGTATTATGAAAATGGTGGCAACAGAGCCCTGAAGGTGCTAGCCATCTAGTCTAATACAGAATAGAGTAAAGCAAAATTACTGCAAAATAAATAGTAATTGCAGTAAATAACATCAGGCAGTATCTGAAATACCCACAATATTATCTGTCAGCACACCCATACATGTAAAATCAGAAGACAACTTTGCTCGAGTGGTACACTGTTTCCCCGAAAATAAGACTTAGCAGAGGTTTTGTTGAATTGCCTAATATAAGGCACCCACTGAAAGTAAGACATCCCCCAATAATAATAATAATCTTTCTGCACAAAGATTGTATGAAGAAAAAGATTGCAGCTGGCTGAACACTGTGCGCGATGTTCCGTGTGCACAGGTATCCCAGCGGCTGACGCCACTGCGATACGTTGTATCCACTGTTTCTGCTGCTGGTCCACTTTCCCAGCTCATCCCACAGCAGCAGGAACAATGGATACAATGTGCGGTATCACAGCAGCAGACGAATTTCCTGTGCACACAGAGCACCGCACACAGCGTTCACCCGGCTGCAATGTTTTTCTACATACAGTATTTGCACAGCAAGTACATCTTAGCGTAGCGCAGTGGTGGCAGCAACACACAAAAATAAAATAAGACATCCCCTGAAAATATGACATAGCATATCTTTAGGACCAAAATTTTATATAAGACACTGTCTCATTTTTGGGGAAACATGGTAGTATGGTTGGTGGTGTGAACGTGAAACTAAACTTACAAACATCTTTTGGTTTTCTGGCATCATTTGTGTCCCCCCTGTATTTTTTCCCCTGTTATTGGCTCCAGAAATCGTCACTGCTTCCTTGCTGAGAAGCTGAGGCTAGGGGGAACATCAAATGGTTATATCTCTGGCATTAAAAAACTTAGAACAGCGATTATGGTGTCATATGAAAAATTCTCATGTGAGATGTCTACTTTATTATTTTCATAGATCTCAGCAGTTGAACGCTCCGTAGGGATTGGCATAGTTCTATTATCAGTCCTGACTGTGTTGTCGAATTGAAGTTTCTCCAGAAATAATAAAGAATCTCACCTTTCATAGGACACCAGTAACAATGTTCTATGTTTTGTAGTGCCTGAGATATAGGTGTTTGGAATGACCCGCTCCAGCCTCAGCTTCCCTGCATTATACAAGAGCTGGTACACCAGTGAGAAGCAGGAGAAAGAGTATATTGAGGTCAGAAAGTGGACTTCAGTGCAGGAATTAATGGAAAAAAGCCAAAATCTAGTAATAATTTATATTGTAACATTTATTAAAGGGGTTTTCCCATTTCAGTGTTTCAGCAGTCTCGTTAAAGTCTGTCATCTCACTTGCTGTATTTCTCCTCCCTCCCCCACCCCGGAGAAGTCTCATAACACTTCTGCAGATCAGATAATATGCAGATACTTGTACAGAAGGGACTCAGTGTTATCTGTGTGTTTACATAGAGAGATAAGAGACTTGGCTTTATCAGCAAATTGCAATTACTTGAACAATTGTCCTGCCAGGCACTGAGTAAGTGACGTCACTTGTCCTATCTTACAGGTCCATGATTATACAACGCTGTCATGGGGGCAAATACAGTCACAAAGCAGAAATTCTAAAGCAATATATTTAGGAAAAGTCTTCAATTTACATAAGCTACCAGTACAGATAGGATCCTTGAGATGGGACAACCCCTTTAATGACACAAATGCTGCCAGAAAATCAAAAGTTGTTTGAAAGTTTAGGCACAGTAAAATATAAGATCTATAATACATGATCTTGCAAATACATCCCTAATTCCTCCTGTCCTTTAGACCTATACTGTACTTATATCGCCATCAAAATGATGGAAATGTCTAACAAATGCTTCTGTATGCGCCCCAGGAGATCATCTGTTTCCTGTTCTCAATTCAGACTTATCTCTGTCTGTAAGGCACTTGGCTTCAGCAGGAGCTCTCCCCCACAGCGCTGTAATAGGAGACCTGACAGCACCTTATAGGCAATACCATCCAATGAATCTATCTTATGGCACGATTTATGTCCAGATACCAGACAGTCTTACCCTACTTGTGAGCATTGTGCTTCAGCCGTAATTTATAGTAAATATCCTAGAGGAAGGCGGCTTCTCCTACAGCTTTGAAGCTTCGTTCTTGCTTTATTAGAAGCATATTGCAGCATAAGATTACACATCTCAGACACTACGTTTATGCTCACAGCATTGTATTACCAGTTTACAACCTGGGATGACCTTCTTAGCAAAACACAGCACACTGCCCTCTAGCCATTCATGAATGTGGCTCAGGTTGCCATATACTAGTTTACCTATTATACTACATTGGGGTATTTTTCCAAAATTATATTTAATTGTGTATTAGAATCGACTGAAAATAATATTAAGTGCCGATATTGTTGGATTCCCCAATATCAAAAGTTCCGTCCTTTACTATGAAGCTGAATAGTCAACAACAAATTTAACAGTGACATACAATAGTCGGGAGAGGACTGTTCAGAACTATCTACAAGGGCTTGGACAACCTAGAGATCACATTGAGAATTTACAGGGAAACAGTCACCATATAAAGGATGCCATACATCTTAAAGGGGTGGTGCTGATATGGACACTTATCCCTTAGCCATAGGAAAAGGGGATAAGTGCCCAATCTCTGGTGTCCTGAATGCCAGGTCTTCCAGTCATCTGTGAGACAGCGGACTGAAAGTCCCCCTAAAGCCTCCTTGTGAATGGAGCACCAGTGCACTTGCATGACTGGAGCTCAGTTCTCTTCTGTGGGGCTCCTCCTGATCACTGGAGCAATTGGATGCTTATTCCCTGTCCTGTGGATAGGGGATAAATGTCTATAATGGCACAGCTCCTTTAAATAGCACTCTGCCAATAACCATTCCCCATGTCTACTCCCATACACATATACGCTCAGGTCACATAGACTTGGATGGGTCTTCCATAGGGGGAAAACAATAAACTGCTCAAATTATTTTGCATTGGTTCCAACCTGTCTCACACTTCCATTGGCTTGTGAATCACTGAAACCAAAATTCCTTGGCTTGGCGTATAGGGGGCGTAGCATGTAAAATCAAGGAAACCCTAGGTTCACGCTCCATCGTTCTGGTCCATTGGTGGAAAAAGACCTTTATGCACGACCTTTTCCTTTGCCAATTTTCAGACAGAGACCCCGGCACAGATGTAACCTAAGCCTAAAATGTTCATTTAATCATGATTTCGATTTAGGTCGGAATCGCTCAGCCCTACCCATCCTTTTTACCTCCAACATCTGCCATTGGGGGAAAGTTAAAACACTCCCATACACATTAGATAATCGGCCGGCCCAGCCAAATACAGCAGATATGACTAACATGTATCCAGTGTATCTGACCTCTGGTGCTATGAAACAGGAGAGGATCAAACTTTCTTGGATGGAGGTTCCCCCTCCATCCCTTTTTTCAGCATGATAGTAGTTGGATTGACAAAAATGAATTTGCATAAGAGTTCATAATAGTGGTAGACTCCCATTAAGCCCTATTCTAACAGACGATGGTACCGTCCACTGGATCCAATGCCTGCTCTTATGGTTTCATCCTTCTAAGGGTTTCTTATTAGTCCATAAATTGTGTTCCCCTCAGTGGCACCTGAGACTCCCTGCAGTGTCACCAAGGCTGGGGAATCAGTGGGCCAGACCACTAATTCCTCTTCATTTTCTGCTGCCGGCATTTTCGGTGCATCACTCACGTCTCCCCGCTCTGTACCCGCCCACACTCTCCTAAGCCACAACAAGCCCCGCCTATTCCTAGCATCTCTAACACTAGCCTAGGGAGGTGGAGGCGCGCACGGCGCTCTTAAGGCATATGAATGAGAGAGAAGAGGAACGAGAAGAACGTGGAGCGGCAGCGGATCTGTGCAGGTAAGTTGAACGATTGGGATCGGAATTCTGTTCCCTATCTTTTTTAGGCTCAACTCCGATCGCTCAACTCTATTCAGAAGCAGTAAAGCTCCTCTAATTCATTAAAAGTCTAGTGATTGAATTCCTATAAAAGTAAATATGTAATCAACTATGTATCTAATTAATTACACAACATTAATAATTGTGTAACGTATTTAAAATAATTATTTTATTTTAAAGCTGGAATCGGTAACTTTTTTTCTGATTCCGACTCCAAAATTGGTCCATACCGTCCATATCAAGTTCACAATTGGTCCACATCCTTGAATTCCACATATCCCTCGCCCCCAACTCAGTTGCCCACAGTTCGCCTGTATGATCAGTTATTTCTTGCACTCCCTAAGATTCTTCTATAATCTTTATTTTTGGATTTGGATTTTTTTTCAAGTCTTGACCTCAAGCAAAGAGCAATAACACAGAGCTGATACGGCATAACACGCATTCCCTCAAAGGCTTTGAAACGTCCAAGGAGACACACTTAAGAAGATTTAGAATAAAAAAGATGTTACTCACTCTGTATCCTCAATACATATTCAGCAGACGTCCAAAGTCCTATTAACATAAAACACAGCTTAGCATACACAACTGTGTCGGAAAACGGCAAAAATATTAAAATCCACAGTAATTCAGAAGTAATATAAATGTGACTTATTATTCTAGCTATAGTGTTATTTTTAATAGGGTATAGAAATGAGAAGACTGTGATCGAAAAAAAAGATTTAAAAAGTTTAAGAAGTAAAGTTCTATAACATCATCGTATATTACAAAGTAATAAATCATAGATCGCATTAGGTCTTGTTTTTTTTTTAATAACTCTTGAATTATTTCTGCATACAAAGTTGTATTCCCATCTCTCTCATATGTTTATGGTATATCCACATGTCTTCTACCCACGTTTCAGCTGGAAAAATGAAACCTCCTTGAGTCTTGCCATGAGATCTTACCAGATACACTGTCTACCAATAAGTATTAGGACACCTGCGGTAAAATAGAAAAACAACATTTATTCCTATACAATAGTTGGTAGACCCCAGCAGATGCTTCCTTACGGATGGGATTGAGTGACACAATACTCCTGGATGCCTGGTGACACTCCTGGTGTATGTGAGCCATCGGTTGGGTGCAGTTTCTCTGGCCAGCACTCGTCGCTCTCTATCTCCCAGTTTCAGGGATCTGCCGACTCGGAGGCACATTCCGACAATCACCTTTCACCTTCCACTTCATAATCACATAGTCCAATGTCGATTTTGGGCAATTCCGTTCGCTTGCTATGTCCCTTAAAGATCGACCATTTTGACAATTACCCCTTTCTCGAAATTAGACTACTCTGCACTTCATGGTATCTTGTATATGACTAATGCCATTGCTGTTATCTATTTAACGGTGGAAGGCGTGACGTCCATCACGACCGCAGATATCTTCATTTGTATGGTGTCCAAATACTTATTGTTAGACCGTCTATATAAATCAGGACATCTTGTACTTTTTTACATAACTGTGGTCAGTTATTGGCGGCTGCCGTCACATGCTATTGACATAACACCAATGCAGGTCCATCATCAAACACTAGCGGGGTGCAGGGTCAATTAACAATGAAGTGAGTGAACAAATGAGAGATCTAAATCCCATTAATATTTGGTGTGACCTTTGCCCTTTTGGAGAAGGAGTCTTGGAAGTGATGATATGGCCCCCACAGAGCCCTGATCTGAACATCATCCAGTCTGTCTGGGATTACATGAAGAGACAGAAGGATTGGAGCAAGCCTACACCCACAGACTTGTGCTTGGTTCTACGAGATGGTGGAAACAACCTCCTTACTGAGTTCCTTCAAAAACTGTCTACAATGAATAATTAATGGAAGGCAAAGGTCACACCAAATGTTAATGGGATATAGACTTCTCCAGGAAGGCCTACAACCTTCAATAGCACTATTGACACTCTGTCAGGAACGTCCTTCACAGCAGCGCCTATCGCGCTGTACAGTGTGAGTGGGGAGGAACGCCCCCTCCCCTCCTGATAATACTCGTCTATGGGCGAGTACTCTGAGCAGTGGGAGGGGGCGTTCCTCCCCGCTCACACAGCAAAGCACTATAGGTGCTGCTGTGCAGAAGGACGTTCCTGACAGAGGGTCAGAAATGCCCTTCTGACTGTAAAGAGCTACACTACCAGCACCGATAGGGCTTTATCCAGGGCACAGATCGTGAAAGCCGACAGTGCGCTGAATTAAGCGCACTGTCATCTTTCCAGCGGTATATATCACTGCATGTGCCCAAAACCATGAAAGGTCCTCTTTAAAAATAAATCATAATGAGAAATTTAGATTTCTATTTTCTTCATTCACTTCATTTTGTTAATTGACAAAAAACTATTTTATATATAAAATTCTTCGGTTTTTAAAGCGTTCTTACTAAAGCATTTTACAGATTCAGTGGCCCCGATACCACATAATCCTGGACTGCCAGAACTCTATAACTTTGAAAAAATTGCTATTAATACATAGAAAATCTGTTTGCAATTGAGAAATTGTTGCATTTTTTGGATACATTATCCAGTCTCACAACATTTAAAAATGAATGATTTAATATATGAACATTTCCGTTTTAATATATTAAAAATTACTGGATGTAATGGCTTGCAGATGTGGTTAAATTAAGTATTACCTAGGGGCAGAAACATAGGATGAATAGTAATATTACTTTCTTTTTTTTGTTGTTTTGTTAGTTTATTTTATTTTTTTGCAGAATGAAGGGAGATGAATGCCAGATTCAAAATGCTTTCATATGGTTGCTTCCATTAAGTAATCCTTATGTCAGGACGCTGGAGAGATAGTATTCCAACCTATATACAAGTGTTATATACTTGTCAGCCATAGATATGGAAATTGTGTTTCTATGGGACTTGCAGAATAATCCCAATATATTCTGTAAAGAAGTAGCAAATATGATTTACTAGCTGGTACCCGCGACTTCGTCTGCGGTGATTGTAGCAGTGGGTATATACAGGCGTGGGTAAGGTTTTCGTACTGTGTATAAGGTATGGGATATGAAATGTAACTTTGTATCTTGTTTTTGCTGTAATTCAGAGAATATGTGAGACTTTTGTGTTGAAGTTACTTTGTATTTGAGCTGCTATATATACGGTGTTGTGAGAAACTTTACATAATGACTTTGGGACAGAAGTATTTGAAGTTAACCCTTTCCCGCCGATGGCATTTTTTGGTTTTGGTTTTTCGTTTTTGACTCCCCTCCTTCTAAACCCCATAACTTTTTTATTTCTCTGCTCCCAGAGTCATATGAGGTCTTAATTTTTCTGGGACAAATTTTTCTTCATGATGCCACCATTATTTATTTTATATACTGTACTGGGAAGCAGGGAAAAAATTCAGAATGGGGTGGATTTGAAGAAAAAATGCATTTCTGCGACTTTCTTACGGGCTTTGGTTTTACGGCGTTCACTGTGCAACCAAACTGACATGTCCCCTGTATTCTGTGTTTCGTTATGATTCCGGGGATACCAAATTTATATGGTTTTATTTACATTTTGACCCCTTTAAAAAAGCCAAAACTATGTTAAAAAAAAATTTTTGTGAAAAGACGCCATATTCTGACAGCCGTAACTTTTTTATACGTGCGTGTACAGGGATGCATAGGGCGTCTTTTTTTGCGGGACCAGGTGTACTTTGTAGTTCTACTATTTTCGGGAAATGTTATTGCTTTGATCACTTTTTATTCAAATTTTTATCAGAATCAAAACAGTGAAAAAACGGCGGTTTGGCACTTTTGACCATTTTTCCCGCTACAGCGTTTACCGAACAGGAAAAATATTTGTATAGCTTTGTAGAGCGGGCGATTTCGGACGCGGGGATACCTAACATGTATGTGGTTCACAGTTTTTAACTACTTTTATATGTGTTCTAGGGAAAGGGGGGTGATTTAAATTTTTAATCCTTTTTATTTGTTTTTATTTTTTTTTTAAACTTTTTTTTTGCATTTATTAGACCGCCTAGGGGTATCGACATGGGTAGGCGGTGTCGCGGATTGTCAGAGCGGTGGGGGTCGGCAAACATGACTGCTCCGGAGCGTTATAGAGCGCCTCCTGGAGTATCGTTAAGGTGAGGGGCAAAGTGGTAAAGTATATGTATATGTGATTGTGTGGGGTTAGGGGCGAGGCTGTAGAGGGCAATATGAATTTTGTGGCTTGCTATGGTCCAAAGTGTGTGAGATTGCAGAGATGGTGGTGTGAGTTTGGGTTTTGTGGGGGTCCTGGCACAAATGTATGTGCGCTATTGTGACGAAAAGTAGCCTATTGCGCAATCGGGTGTATTAACTATGTTTGTGGAAACTTTCAGCCAAATCGGTGGAGCGGGTTTTGCGTGATTGAGGAACAAACATCCGAACATCCAAAACTCACAAACCCACAAACTTTCACATTTATAATATTAATAGGATGATAGTGAGTTCTATTTCCTCTTCCTAGGAAGTGACATCATGTCCATTGTTCATATGGTCAAACCCATCTGCAAACCCTTTATATTGAAAATTCCCTCTACTACTATGACTTCTAGAAATCCCCTGTATTTTTGGGGGGAATCATATAGCAAGGACTAAATACACCATGAGCCCTGGACACAATATCTGTGCAGGTCCTGCTACAGTAACAGGACCTGTACACATATGATAATGTGACCTTTGTGCAGGTCCTTCTACAGTAACAGGACCTGCACACATATGATCATGTGACCTTTGTGCAGGTCCTTCTACAGTAACAGGACCTTCACACATATGATCATGTGACCTTTGTGCAGGTCCTTCTACAGTAACAGGACCTTCACACATATGATCATGTGACCTTTGTGCAGGTCCTTCTACAGTAACAGGACCTTCACACATATGATCATGTGACCTTTGTGCAGGTCCTTCTACAGTAACAGGACCTGTACATATAAGATTATGTGGCCTTTCTGGAGGTCCTTCATCAGTAACAGTTCAAGAACACATGGTCACCTGCCCTTATCTGTGCAGGTCCTACTGTAGGTCCTGCAGATCATTGCACACAGCTGTTTTGTAATAGCTTTACCCATAATTCTTGGCAAAATCCATGCTAAAACCACAATGTGTATCAAATCTTAAGTCCAGTGATCCTTTACATTGATATGTTCCAGAAACCACCAAAAATTGCAACCTACAGGGAGTCTTTGGCCTTGCTCAAGAACCCTCTGGTCCTGGGGAATTGCCCAAACCCCCAATATTAAAATCTGCTAATGTGTGGCACTGCAGCAGGGATGATGAAGCACTGTGGAGTTCTCACTGAATTCATTAGCTTCTTATTGTAATGGATTGGGGAGTCCTCTACATGTGCCGTCTGCTGTGGCTAATAGATGAAGGGTCCTAACAAGAGGACTTTCAGCTGTTAACTGAGAACTCTATAGTCGAGTATATTAAAGAGGAGGTGACAGGCAAGGTGCTGAATTCTGGCTATATCTCCCCCAAGGTTTTTAACTTATATGTGGTCCAGTGCAGGTCTTGAGTAGGCCTCAGCTCCAGGTGTGAGTCCTGGGCCAGAAAAAATATGCAGATCCTGCACTTCAATGCAGTTATATGGAGTGAAAGGGGGTGTGTGGTTCTGTCCTATAACCCTGAGTCCGGTGAGACAAACTTGTGCTTGTTTTCTTTGTATGAGTGGTAGTAAGCCACATGTATAGTTAGGTTAGACGAGCTGGATTTTCTTTTGTTTTTACCTGAAGTTAAGGCTGTATCTTGTTTTGCTCATATTGTGCCTGAAGTCAAGGTTTATTTATTTTCCTGTTTTCATTCTAAATAAACGGGTTTTCTGCATATTTTGTGTCCCTGTCTTGACTGTTTGGGTCCGCACCCCTGCTTCTACCGAATATTCTCATGATTTATACCATGAAATAGGTTTTTCTTACTTCAAAGAATGACCACTGCTTATATGTATGAAATATTATATACATTAACCTCATGTCTCTTCATAAGGCTGGAGAAAGTAAATATCACATTAACGTGACATTTTTGGGACATGCAGGAGAAGTTTATTCATAACACGTATTTCATCATGGGTTTTCGGCAGGTTATTTTGGCCTGGTCAAAATGAATATGGGACACTTTGTTCATCTATCAGTTCTTTTTTTTTTTTTTTTTTGGATTCCCACAGGCAAACCAGGGACTTCCATTCTTGTGACCGCACACTGCCCATGTAATAAAGTGCAGTTGCCCCTTTAAAAAAAGAAAAAAAAAAAGTTGTCATAAATTTGGCATACAGTGTTAATCAATACAAACCACAGCCACATGATAAACCTTGTGCATGTAGCATAAAACTTAGGCTGGTTATCCAGGGACTTAAAAATTTACTTTTGCAGCTTGCAGCTTGACCTTGGGATTCCTTCTAGTTCTCTCTCTGGGTCACATGATTGGAGCCAGCATCCATCTTCCAGATCTCTCCGCCTCCTCCCTCCTATTCTGTTTGCATAGGTGGTTAACTTTTTTATATTTCCATGTATGGAGCTGTCCACAATTGTGGATCCGCACAGTATTAAGATTAAATTGCCGTGTTGGCACGTTGTGATAATTTAGTGGGTTTTGGGTTGCAGATTGGGCCCTCAGTCTCTAAAAGGTTCACCATCACTGCCCTAGAGGACTTGAACCCTAGGGGGTCTGATCTATTGAAGGACCAGAACACGGATAAGCAGACCCAACAAAAAAAAGGGTTACACACGGACCTCATTGACTATAAAAACTGAAACCAATTTCTCCATGCAGGACTTGATCCTCTGCCGATTTTCACACGGACACTGCACAGATGTGAACGTAACCTTGGAGAAAAATCTTTAAAACTCTGCAAATGTTTTAATTACTTTTATTTGCAAAAATGTTTAACTTTGTCTACAGATTTAGATATGGTAACGTTCATAGGAAATAAAGGTGGGGATTTGAAGAAAGTGGCGCAAGCGTCCATAATAAATAATGAAGCAGTCAGGATCCCATATAATGTAGCGTTACATTTATTTTCTGCTCATTATATTCTGTGGTTTGTTTAGAAATCTGTTTTTCTGCCTTGTGTTTCCTTGCCATGATAATAGACAACGCGGCATTGTTCTCAGGATCCCAGGTCTCTATAAACAGCTTCTCCTCCTGTGCTTAGAAATCCATCTGAGGAGGAAGACAATGCAAGTCTATTGCAAACCGGCTTCTTATTTTATTGTGCATACAAGACTGTACCTGCACGTGTCGGCCTATTTCAGAATACAGTTATGTGTGGCCGACATATAGCACGGTGCAGGGTAGCGTGCACAGGAATATATTTTCTTATAGTGATCTCCAAGACAACTCCGGTATGTCTTCATTTCCAGCAAGGGCTTGAAGCAAAGGAATAGCTTTCATCAGTCATTAGTGGAAAAATGTAGAGAACGTCTTGAGAACAATGCCTCCTATTATATACCATTGGATACAGTTCTGAGACCTGGAGATTTATACAGGACTGCAGCGGTTCCATGACATTGTTATGTCTTATGTCTGTAGGTAGATACCTGTTATTATTTATAGCGAATTATTTATCATGCTTCCTTCAAGAGATCTTTACTCTTGCCCTTTGGTCCTCCCCAGCGTCTTCTGTCTTTGTAAAAAAAAAAAATTTTAATAAGCAACCAATGTCTTGGAAGGAGCCAGCTATGTTACTTTAGTGATATAGAATAAAGTATCAAGCAATTTCTTTTGCAATGTAATAATTAAAATTGACCCTTCACCCTGATCTGGAATGTCAGTGGTGCCTTGAAGACATCAAAAAAGGAATGGCCTTGTTAAAAAATGTAGAAACAGTCTTGCTATTCTATGTCATTCTTTACATACCATCGTGAAGGGGCAAAGGGCAGACATTTTTCCTTTGCAGGCATAATTCCATCCACCATAGAGACACATGAGGATCTCATTATTGCATACTGTATTTCAGCCGAGTGTTTGTTGTTTGGGGTACAGAGGAGTAACTTTGACTGTGATGTTTTTACAGAAACTTGGCTGTCATTTTACATCAGTAGTGTTTTATGCTGGGATCCCACTCTTACTGCTCTCAGGCTGTAGCTTTGTAACCTCTTGTATAATAACACTCTACAGATTATCACCCCAAAGCAATGCCCATTATCAGCCTGGGCCTTGCAGATCACGCTTTATCATCCTAGGCCTGACACATCAAGCATTATGAGCCTGTTCCCTTAAAGAACACCTGTCAACAGGTTAGAAAAGCTGAGTGACTGACTTCATCTGATCGGCGCTGTCACTCTGAGCATTTTGGTGTTTTGTTTATCCAAATCCATTCAGCCATTCCAAAGATATAAGACCTTTTAGTGTTAATGAAAATTCTTGTGGTTCTTCGGGGGCGGGGTCTCTGTGCTTTGTATCATACACTGTTACCACCCATTTGGCTAGTAGACCCAAACTTGCATCATTACTAACAGGGCTTATATCTTTGGAATAGCAGAACAGATTCGGATGAACAAAATACCGAAATACTCTGGTCCTCCAGACGCAGATCTGAGTTGAAATCGGGACATACCTCCCTCCATCCGGGACCGCGGGACACGTCACCGAAATCGTGAATGTCCCGCGGAAATCGGGACGTTTGGGAGGTATGGTATCACACACTACCAGACTGAGGCCTACGTATCACACACTACCAGCCTGAGGCCTACGTATCACACACTACCAGCCTGAGGCCTACGTATCACACACTACCAGACTGAGGTCTACGTATCACACACTACCAGACTGAGGCCTACGTATCACACACTACCAGACTGAGGCCTACGTATCACACACTACCAGAATGAGGCCTACGTATCACACACTACCAGACTGAGACCTGCGTATCACACACTACCAGACTGAGGCCTGCGTATCACACACTACCAGACTGAGGCCTGCGTACCACACCACACACTAACAGACTGAGGCCTACGTATCACACACTACCAGACTGAGGCCTGCGTATCACACCACACACTACCAGACTGAGGCCTACGTATCACACACTACCAGACTGAGGCCTACGTATCACACACTACCAGACTGAGCCCTACATATCACACACTACCAGACTGAGGCCTACGTATCACACACTACCAGTCCAGACCCCTCATAATACACATCCTAGACACCACATATTATACACTTCCAGACTGAGCCTTATGTATTACACACTACCAGGCTGGACTCTACAACATTTTTTGTTATCAGCCTGGACCTTACCCGTCACACTTTATCAGCCTGGACTATGTACATGACACTTTATTAGCCTCTGTCTCTTTCATGATATATTATTATTCGCCCTTCTACTTTGGTTAAGATCCTGGACCTTTCTCATCAGACAAGGCCATTATCATCTTCGGCCTTATATATCACACCCTTTGGCCCCTGTACAGACCTTGGACTACTCACATGGTCATATCTGTGCAGATCCTATGACACATTCCCAGCCTCCATCCTCCACATCTTGCATTGCTTCTCTGAAGTCTTCTTGCTTTCTTCCCAGTATAATATATATGTCTAGCATCCCTGTACTTTTACACTGTGTCCTCCCGGTGTAATATATTATGCATATTACTGACGTATTTCATTTGGCTCCCAGGAGTCCTACACCACATTTTGTCTATAAATCTAGTATTTGTTTCATCTTTCAGGTCTTCGTCCTAAAAGAACAATTCGCCTGGTGCTATGGACTGGAGAAGAACAAGGAGGAGTGGGGGCCAGTCAGTATTACGACAAGCACAAGGTAAGGAGACATTTCAATGTTGTAGTGAATTTTTCCCAAAATTTAATAACGCTTTGGAGGTCTTGCAATGAAAGTCTGACCATAAATTACAATTAACCCTGTGACATGATCATATGCCATAGCTGCCCTCCATGTAGTATAATATCCCACAGTGACCTTTCCACACAGTATAATGTCCCGCATTGGCCCCTCCATGCAGCATAATGTCAAACAGTTAGCTCCATACAGTATAATGTCTCACAGGTATCCCTCCACACACTATTACACTCACCGGCCACTTTATTAGGTACACCATGCTAGTAACGGGTTGGACCCCCTTTTGCTTCAGAACTGCCTCAATTCTTCGTGGCATAGATTCAACAAGGTGCTGGAAGCATTCCTCAGAGATTTTGGTCCATATTGACATGATGGCATCACACAGTTGCCGCAGATTTGTCGCCTGCACATCCATGATGCGAATCTCCCGTTCCACCACATCCCAAAGATGCTCTATTGGATTGAGATCTGGTGACTGTGGAGGCCATTGGAGTACAGTGAACTCATTGTCATATTCAAGAAACCAGTCTGAGATGATTCCAGCTTTATGACATGGTGCATTATCCTGCTGAAAGTAGCCATCAGATGTTGGGTACATTGTGGTAATAAAGGGATGGACATGGTCAGCAACAATACTCAGGTAGGCTTTGGCGTTGCAACGATGCTCAATTGGTACCAAGGGGCCCAAAGAGTGCCAAGAAAATATTCCCCACACCATGACACCACCACCACCAGCCTGAACCGTTGATACAAGGCAGGATGGATCCATGCTTTCATTTTGTTGACGCCAAATTCTGACCCTACCATCCGAATGTCGCAGCAGAAATCGAGACTCATCAGACCAGGCAACGTTTTTCCAATCTTCAATTGTCCAATTTCGATGAGCTTGTGCAAATTGTAGCCTCAGTTTCCTGTTCTTAGCTGAAAGGAGTGGCACCCGGTGTGGTCTTCTGCTGCTGTAGCCCATCTGCCTCAAAGTTCGACGTACTGTGCGTTCAGAGATGCTCTTCTGGCTACCTTGGTTGTAATGGGTGGCTATTTGAGTCACTGTTGCCTTTCTATCAGCTCGAACCAGTCTGGTCATTCTCCTCTGACCTCTGGCATCAACAACGCATTTCCGCCCACAGAACTGCCGCTCACTGGATGTTTTTTCTTTTTCGGACCATTCTCTGTAAACCCTAGAGATGGTTGTGCGTGAAAATCCCAGTAGATCAGCAGTTTCTGAAATACTCAGACCAGCCCTTCTGGCACCAACAACCATGCCACGTTCAAAGGCACTCAAATCACCTTTCTTCCCCATACTGATGCTCGGTTTGAACTGCAGGAGATTGTCTTGACCATGTCTACATGCCTAAATGCACTGAGTTGCCGCCATGTGATTGGCTGATTAGAAATTAAGTGTTAACGAGCAGTTGGACAGGTGTACCTAATAAAGTGGCCGGTGAGTGTATATCCCATATTGGCCTCCACACAGTATAATATCCCATAGAGGCCCTGCCACACATTATTATGTTCCACAGTGGCCCCTCCACACCGTCCAATGTGCCGTAATGGCAAATATATAGCATTGACCGAGCAATTTCTTGCTGTGAATTTTTGGGGTTCGCCAATTGCCACCTGCAAATTTCTATTATATGCAGAGGCCCAGGGGTGGAGAGCACCTTCTCTGGGCTCTGGCACATCTTCTTCGGCTTCTTCTGGCCTTCTGAATAACTTCAGGGATCATTGAGACCCAATCAAAGGGGAATTTAGACAAGTTCACTCTGAAAAAAACTGGAGGATGAACCTCACGAATATTCACAAGATATCTCCCCTGAGGTTCTCGTAACACGTACTCAACTCCAGTAGACTCCCATGTCCCACCATAGTAATCAGGTGGTGCCAATATAGTTGATTACAAAGTCAAATTACCAAAGACGTACACTTCGGTTCAGTCCGCATGCCCCGTACCTCTGGCACTTGTACGTCCTTGAAGAATTGTGCAGAACACTCTTTTGGCCTCCATTTCATGATTGAGGATCTAGGTTTTTGCCATAAGCACCATAAGTGGCTCACTAGAATGAGCCTAGGAATTGGTTTATCGGTTGATGAAAGTCAGCGGCATTATTACCACCACAAGTCACCCCGCCGTGGGTTTCATTTACATTTTACCTGGAATGATCCTAAAATAATTGCTAATTAAATAAGCCCTGAGTTGAGTAATGTCATGAAGAAGGCATAAAGCTGTGTCGGATTTCTTTCCAGTAGGAATGTTGTTGGCTGCACATTTTGGGTGGCGTCATTGCCCTGTTGTCCCTCGGTGAAACGCAGTTACAGGGGAAACTTGCTGTTTCTAAGAAACATGATGTACATAGAAATAAAACTGCAAAATGGTTTTCTTTTATAAATCACAGACTGTTTATAAGAAGTCACAAGACGCTCGGAGAAGAGTCTAACAACATGACATACAGAAGGTCTTGTCTCACTGCAGTCGTTCTCACAAAATAAGCAATGTTGATTTCCTTAGCAATTTCCTTCTAACTAGAATCCGCAATGTGTATTTTTATTGCTTGTCATCTGATTACATGGATAAAGAGGAGTATAATAATGAAACTCTTTGTTCGGGTAGGTCCCACAAAAGTAGCCATCTTTAGGGTGGCACTGTTATACTAGGTGGCATGTTTACGGTGACATTATTATACTGGGACACCAACACCTACGTCCTTTTCCTTGTCTCACAACCATCAATTTTTCCAGAGTAAAAAACCATTTCTTCGAAGCAATGAGGACCTCTAATTATGTGGACCTACTCAGAACTTCCATATCTTGCCTGAGCATCAAGGCTCCTATGGTTCCTGTCCATTTGTGAAGGTGTTAGATGTCTTAGGTTACCTGCCTTGACCTATACTTTTCTGTCCTTTGGAAAACTCTTGCAGCCCTGACTCATGATTTGTGTAACTAAACCTCTGCATATCAATTTTAGTACCAAGATGTGGAAGTAAGGCCAGCAGAAGTTGTTACTGGATATAACTCTGGGACACAGTGGCATGGACATATTGTAGCGACACACTGGGTACACGTACCTGTCCAAGCATCTAGCCATAACAGATTTAGTATCTTCATGCGTTATTAGATTGTGGTATGTTCTAGAATATAAAATACCTTTGCCATGACAATCTTCAGTTAGCACCAGAGATGTTGCCACTGAAAGATGGTGCAGTAAAAAGATAGAAAGGCAGCTATAACTTGGAATTTTATCTTTATTCCAAAAGAAGGCACAAGGCTTAATGGTTACTATAGAAGGCACAAGGCTTGGGGTTTACAGGCACAGTTAGGCACAAGGCTTAATGGTTACAATATAAGGCATATGGCTGGGTGTCTACAGGCACAGTTAGGCATAAGGCTTAATGGTTACTATATAAGGCACAAAGCTTGGTGTCTGCTGGCACAGTTAGGCACAAGGATTAATGGTTACAATATAAGGCATATGGCTGGGTGTTTACAGGCACAGTTAGGAACAAGGCTTAATGGTTACAATATAAGGCATATGGCTGGGTGTCTACAGGCACAGTTAGGCACAAGGCTTAATGGTTACTATATAAGGCACAAGGCTTGGTGTCTGCTGGCACAGTTAGGCACAAGGATTAATGGTTACAATATAAGGCATATGGCTGGGTGTCTACAGGCACAGTTAGGAACAAGGCTTAATGGTTACAATATAAGGCATATGGCTGGGTGTCTACAGGCACAGTTAGGCATAAGGCTTAATGGTTACTATATAAGGCACAAAGCTTGGTGTCTGCTGGCACAGTTAGGCACAAGGATTAATGGTTACAATATAAGGCATATGGCTGGGTGTCTACAGGCACAGTTAGGAACAAGGCTTAATGGTTACAATATAAGGCATATGGCTGGGTGTCTACAGGCACAGTTAGGCATAAGGCTTAATGGTTACTATATAAGGCACAAAGCTTGGTGTCTGCTGGCACAGTTAGGCACAAGGATTAATGGTTACAATATAAGGCATATGGCTGGGTGTTTACAGGCACAGTTAGGAACAAGGCTTAATGGTTACAATATAAGGCATATGGCTGGGTGTCTACAGGCACAGTTAGGCACAAGGCTTAATGGTTACTATATAAGGCACAAGGCTTGGTGTCTGCTGGCACAGTTAGGCACAAGGATTAATGGTTACAATATAAGGCATATGGCTGGGTGTCTACAGGCACAGTTAGGAACAAGGCTTAATGGTTACAATATAAGGCATATGGCTGGGTGTCTACAGGCACAGTTAGGCACAAGGCTTAATGGTTACTATATAAGGCACAAGGCTTGGTGTCTGCTGGCACAGTTAGGCACAAGGATTAATGGTTACAATATAAGGCATATGGCTGGGTGTCTACAGGCACAGTTAGGAACAAGGCTTAATGGTTACAATATAAGGCATATGGCTGGGTGTCTACAGGCACAGTTAGGCACAAGGCTTAATGGTTACAATATAAGGCATATGGCTGGGTGTCTACAGGCACAGTTAGGCACAAGGCTTAATGATTACAGTATAAGACATAAGGATTGGGGTTTACAGGCACAGTTAGGTGCAAGGCTTGTAAAGGCACAGAACTTGGTGGTTACTATGTACAACTAAACAGTCAGATAGCACACAGTGTGATGGTTACAGATTCTCATAGAAGGCACACTGTGTATTGGTTTATTCTCGCTCTCTTAGAATAGACTATGACATTGGTTGCAATAACAACGGGTTCTGCAGATTGAGTAACCCATGTAACAGAATTTAGAGGAGGACCTTGAGATGGTATTTCCACAGTCTGTGATCACAAACAATAGTAATTTCCACGGCTCCCTTGAACCCATAGTATAGTCACTCTCCAGGAAGCGAGCTGGAATTTCAAGGAATTTCACTTCCAGTCAAGGGGCCTCCTCAAGTCCTATGCAAAGCTGCTGCCCAATTACAGGTCAAGGTGACAGAATGGTCTTTTATGATGACCCCACCGGATTTCAGGATTCACTGTTCTAGGTGGCGAGACAGCTGGGCCAAGCTCCACTCTCACAAACCAAACTGGTTGATGCTTCAGCTGAGATTTGCAGGATTTCACCTGCTATGACTGCATCACAATTTACACAAGGAATGCTAAGTAGCCCCATAAAAATTATCCGAAGGCATTTTCAATGAGCGGCATTACGTTCCAGCATGTCCAAGCGGGTTAAGCACAGCACATCTACCTATACCTATGTTTCACTACTTTTGCACATTTAAAGCACTTTTTTTTTACAGAATAATTTGCTGTGTTTCTTCTCTGCAAGATCCATAACCTTTCTATTTTTCAGCCGTTTTAGGAACAGACTTGTTTTTCTAGCTAGAACTCCTCATACATAATGGCCTACTCACTTGTTATTTTCACTTGGGTCCTGTCTAGTGTCCAATAGACTTACAATTTTGGTTGACGTTTACATAATTTTCAATTAACTTTCCCTGCTTGGAGTTTTATGGTAGTGACCTATGCAAGAAAAGAATTTTTGGAACGTTTCATTATATAACTGCTGCTAGAAAAGACTTTTAGGTGCTTTGTGATTTACATCCTTCAGTTCATTTTGTTTTTCGGTTCAGCTCTGTATCTGTAATACTGTTCTGTGGAAGCTGCAATGGGGTCACACTATAGAAATGGGCCCTGGTTGATGATAGACAGAAGTAGATGTGATAGAATAAAAAAAAATGTACTTAAAGGGGTTGTGCCATTTTGTACACTTATCCCGGTGACCAGGAGGAACGTTCCCAGCCTCGTGTGAATGAAGCCCAAGTGTTTTTGTGTGACTGCCGTTTTATGGGGCTGCGAGTGCTATAGAAGAGGCAGCCCCATAGCAGTGAATGGACTTCCGGTCATACAGGCAAACTAGTGCTCCATTCACTTTCAGTCCCCTCTCCTACTGATCACCCCAGTAAAATGGTCCCCACTTATGCCCTGTCCTGTGGATAGGAACATGTGCCCATAATTTATGTAGCAAAACTTTCCATGTTCCCCTACCTTTCATTTTGCTTTGACATATCCGGATATGTGTGTCATGAGATGATCAGCTTTTCAAGACAATATCAATTTGCGATATTGTGTCAAGAAGTAATACTGTATATGTTTATGTCTGGTCATTCAGTGTATTGTGAATTGCAGCTGTTCAAGTGTTTTTAGCATGTTGCTATGTTGTATTTGTGTTGTATAGTGTCAATATTAATGCCTAATATTGTTTCCTTGAACTGAAAAAACCTCCATCGAGCATTTCTTACAAATGTAGCGGTGGTAGCGGTCAAAGAAATGGCAAAGCTAGGGCAATATTATACACAGTCCTTGAGCCTTCTGGGAATGCACAACCTACCCTGCAGTTTATATGAAACGTGGGTAGTACCCCCTCCCGCACAAACAACAGTAGTGGATAGTTTACCCTACTGTTTGCGGTTGGAGTTACTGTCGGTCATTGAAAGTAGGTCAGTGAGTATAGTGACTCTAATCATTCAGATAGTGAAGAGACTCCATTGTAGCTGTAAGAGTCCCTGCACTTTATTTTCAGCTGCATGGGACCTTCCGAGATGATCCATAATTATTAATAATTGTACCCATGTGGTATAACACAACCAATAGTAATTGTAGGCCCTTGGCTTTTAGTTTTAGTACAGAGGAGAAAAGTTTTAGGGGAGTTTTATTTCTGTAAACTTTTCTTTTCTAGTGTGTGTGTTTTTACTGTGTTACTGCCTTAGTAATAGAGCTATCTCACCAACAATGTCCATTACTATGACTGGAGCTTAATATTAGTAAAAAAAAAAAAAAAGCTAGCACTAACCTCCTTACTATTACTCCAGTACCCAGAGTCACTAGGGGTACCGGGAAGAGCCTGGTACCAACAGTATCCATCCATCTGCAGGGTGGGAAGGGGCAATAACCATAACCTATCCCACCCTGGTCATACCAGCTAAGTGCTGCTTCTTGTATCTGGTTAGTCATCAAGAAAGGAGAAAAACCCTTCATAAAAATATTAAATAAAAATGATGTGCGATCCCCTCTTTGTATAACAACCTGCAGCAGACTGATATTGTCTGGTTAGGAAGTTAACTATGTTATTGGCTCTTCTTAGCCTAAAAAATACTAGCCTACTGCCTCCCTGCTGCCTGACCATCACTTCAGGCTGTTGGTTACTCCCTAAATAATCATCTTTGACCATTTTAATAATCAGCTGATCCAACAACACAGTCCCTCAAACAAAAAGAAGTGGGGAATGGGGTAACAGCATGAAAAAATGAAAACCAAAATCTTCTTTCTTCTTTTGTGCACCAAAATAGAAAGTATAGGTCAATGATCCAGGGCTATTATTTCATCCAAGTCTTAACAATAGAAGCTATAGGTCATTGACCTACCTTTTCTTTTTCTGGAATATGGGATGTCACTTTGATGTGGCAAGAGGCTTGGTGTAGCAAACCGAAAAATTTGTCATGCCAAATATGTCTCATTGGGAAGTTTGTATTGGTTGAATACTGCGTTCCAAATCCTTTGCACAGATGCAGAATGATAAAAACCTAGCTTCCATCAGCCACCACTAGAGGGCGCTTACTGCATACTGTTTTTGTATTGAACATGCAATCGGCTCCCTCTAGTGGAGAGCTGAGTAGAGACAGAATGTTATAATTCTTCTCAGTCTTTGCTGAAGATTTGGAGCTCTGAAATAACAAAAACTGAACGTGGGGTCTAGAAAGGCTTAGCGTAAAATGTTTAACCGCTGTACTGCACTAGTCTGTTTGAAATACTTGTAGATAACTGATAAAACCTTCCCCGTAAATTTTTAGTCATTATCTTGTCATCACCCGGGGCCGAGATTCTTGTGCGGACTACTCACATGCATGGATTGTGGCTTCTTCCACCTTGTAATCCCCCTTAGTTTCAAGTGCAAGCGTTTGCCAGATTTCACACTAAACCCTGGACAAATATACTGTAATTTTATTATGTGCCTGTGTAATCCACCTCCTGACAGTTCCAGTGGTGCGGCCAGTGAGTCACGTAATTGAGCTTCTCCCCGTTGTCATCTTTGTCTTAAGACGCTCCCGGTCTAATGTCACACAGAGTGATCTGTGCAAATAGGCCTTGTTAATTATTCCTGGCAAAGGTCACTCTGTAGCGATTGTTGCCACTTTTGTTAGCAGCGTGAATGACTAATTTAACGAAATCCTGCGAACTTGCATAATAAACACAACGCTATACTATATCCAGATCATAATATCGCGCTACGGTATCCTGACCGCTCTGT
The DNA here is from genome assembly GCF_031893055.1 of Leptodactylus fuscus. NCBI lineage: Eukaryota > Metazoa > Chordata > Amphibia > Anura > Leptodactylidae > Leptodactylus > Leptodactylus fuscus. The sequence goes on from NC_134268.1 coordinate 34,497,525, forward strand.
GTATATAGATAGTCACCAGATTAATCTTCAGACGACAATGTGGAATTGAGTAGAGTATTGGATTACAGGCTCGCCTGGGAACTCGTAGAATGTTACCCTGAGATTGAGGATTCGCAGCTACCTCACAGGCTCAAGACTCAACTCAGAAATTCTCTCTCTGATTTAGTGGGTTTTTGCTTTTATTGTCATTTACCATTTTTCAGTATAAAATTACTTTCACATCTACGACAAAGTCTCAGTTTAGAGTTGCCGGCACAGAATCGCGGATGAAAATCCTGTTTTTTCATCTGTAAAAAAAAAATAAATAAATAAATAATGGACCCCTGACCCTCTTGGGATCCTTCTATAGTCAGACCAATTTTTGGTTCTGCAACGGAATCTCCAACCCAGAGCCTTAGTTCTTAGTCCTACAAACACTGATGGGTACTAAATATTCTGTATTTGTTAGAAGGTTACCATGACATGTCCCTGCTGGGACCCCCAACACTCACTTGTAGTCAGTGGGTCTAGATGTCAGTAAGTATTCCGTTTTCCTGCAGGATCACCATAAGAGAAATTAAAGTGTACCTCCAATTATAAATAGACTTTTCAAATGAATAGGACAGGTGATTATAAGAAATTTTGTAATATATCTTATTAGCAAAATATGTTTCCTTCTCCATTTATCAGGCTGAGTTACTTATTATATAGAAGTCTATGGAGAGTGGTAGGAGGAGCCTGCTGGAAAAGACACATTCCACAACTTCTAAACTCCACGAGCCAGAAAGATATTTTGACACTGCTGTATCTTTCGAGAAAAGATTCTACTACTCAGAAAATGAGGCAATAAATCAGTTGACAAGCCAATAGCAGCCTCCTCCTCCTCCTCCTCTCCTTTTCCATAGATTTACGTGTCAGGCTGAAGATGGATGTGAATGCTTTTAGAGATAACAGTCCAAGTGAAAGGAAGTAGAGAGAGAACAGCCTAATAAGTTGAAAAGTCTATGAATAGAGGAAGGACGAGGAGGCAGTCATCTGAGCTCATTGGGTTTAGCCGTAAATATTCAGTTTTTCTACTGGGCCAGAGCTCTTTCGCTTACAGAGTAGCAGAGCTTAGCAGGTGTTGTATGTGTTTGTCCATTCCAACGGTCTCCTTCTCCCACTGTTCTCCATAGACTTCTATGTTAGAAGTAACTCAGCCTGAATTTGTTTAATAAGATATGATACAAAGTTTTTCTATTTATCTGACTATGGTTTTATAATTGGAGGCACACCATAAGTATTACACAGTACCCATTCAGATCAATAGGCTGGTAGCATAGGAAAGGTCCTCTAGAGAGCAAGACACTCTTTGGAACCACTGTAATCTCCACTTTGGCCAAGAGATGATGATACCGAAGAAAAGCCCATGTCTAAAAATAGACAAATTTGGGACCCCCCTCTGACTCAGAGTTCATCTGTTAGGAATATAAAAATAGAGTTTCTAAAACTGGACAAAAATTCAAAAATAACTTCTTGAGCACTTCTGAAAATTATTGTTGAACTTAAAGGGATGTTCACACTAACGTGTCATAGGAGAAGAACAATGGACTTTAACCTAGATAGGGTGGGGGACGCAGAGCAGCAAAGCAAAGTGTAAATCCAGAGTCGAAATCTGAGAACCAGCCTTGTGGTTTTTTTTACATGTAGTATTGGTTGTGCAATCGTATTCAAGACTGACAATATGGGCATAGGGGCAATGTGGGCATAGACACTATTCATAACCATCATAGACAGAAGCCTTGGCTCACTGCCAACTACGATAGTTGAACTACAGATATGTTCATCCTTACTTTTAGTTGAACATGTCCAAATGTGTGCAAGATGACCAGCTTTTCAAAACTATACTGTGTCATAAGGTCCATTTCTTGTATGTGTTTATGTGAGGCCACCTAGTGGTTATGTTGTGAATTGCAGTCTGTCAGAGATTTGTGAAAATATCAAGATTATAGAAGGGTGAACCTCACAAGATTCGATTTAAGAGATCTCGGCCCAAATGAGAAGTGCTATCGTTATCCTCTGGGATTTCTTCTGACTCCATAGGTTAATGGGGAGGTACATGGCACAAAAATTGTCTAAAACACCTAATTTTTATGCAAGGCCTATAGGGCGGTGTTCAGTGGTGTCACTAGGAATGGCGGGGCCCCATGGCGAACTTTTGACATGGCCCCCCCCCTTCCTGACCGACACCGAAGACTTAGACCGACAAACCACCCGTCGCATTCCTGCGCGCTCTATTATGCCCCATAGTTGCCCCAGTACACAATATTATGCCCCATAGTGGCCCCAGTACACAGTATTATGCCCCATAGTAGCCCCTGCACACAGTATTATGCCCCATAGTGGCCCCTGCACACAGTATTATGCCCCATAGTAGCCCCTGCACACACTATTATGCCCCACAGTGGCCCCTGCACACAGTATTATGTCCCATAGTGGCCCCTGCGCACAGTATTATGCCCCATAATGAACACCCATGAACAATTATTATACTATGGGGTCTTTCCAGATCAGGGGTGGGCAATTAATTTTCCCATGGGGCCGCATAAGAAATTGGAACTATGCTAGAGGGCCATGCCACAGCAAATTTAGCTCCACCCACTTCTACGCTGACTCCGCCCATTCCCAATCATCTTTCCATGTGCCCCCCCAAAGTATAATCCTCCTACAGTCACCCGTACATTATATGTCCCCACATTATAATGTTCCCTTCCAACTGCCCCACAGTATTAGGTCCCTCTCCTGGTGCCTCAGTATAAACTGGGGGAAACTAGAGGGGACATGAAACTGGAGATGCTGGAGGGGGGCATTAAACAGTGGGGGTAGTTGGAGGGGGGCAATAAATTGACAGCTGGAGCGGGACATGAAACTGGGGGCAACTAGAGGGGGACATTAAAATCGGGAAGCAGACATTAAACCGTAGGGGTAGCTGGAGGGTGACATTAAACTGGGGGCAACTAGAGGCAGACAGGTCCCCCTCCAGCTACCTCCGCGGTTTAATGTCCCCCCAGTCTAAGTGCCCTCTTCATCTACCCCCAGTTTCATGCCCCCCCTCCATTTCTCCCTCAGTTTCATATCCCCCTTTATTTTCCCCATTTCATGTCCCCCCTCCATCTCTCCCCCAGTTTCATGTCCCCCCCTCCATCTGCCATCTCTGCCCTAGTATACCATTCCCCTTCCATCTCTGCCCCTAGGTTGCTGAGGCACACACATACAGATAGACAGACACATATAGACACACACACACATATATAGACAGACACATAGACAGACAGACATAGACACACACATATAGACAGACACACATATAGACACACACACACACTCTCTCTCCCCCCTGCAGCTCACCTTACATCTCTCAGTACTTTATGACACGCTCCACATCTCCATCTTCGGCCGGCACTAAGACACGCCCCCTATACACGCCCCCCGAGACACGCCTCCCTAGTCAGAGCTGTGCGGGCTGGACTGAATCAGTCAGAGGGCCGGATATGGCCCGGGGGCCGGGCTTTGCCCAGGTCTGTTCCAGAGTATGATCATCAGAGACCCGGGGGGGGGGGGGGGGGGGGATACAAACATAAAAAAACATTGTTACTTACCTATCTCCAGCTCCGCTGCAGTCTTCGGTGGTGTCGGCCATCTTTAATGACGTACGGACGTCACATGACCCGGGACGCAGGTCCCGGTCAAGTGACGTCAGGGATGTCACACAACTAGTCCCGAAGCCTGTATGGAGCGTGGAGAGCTAAGTAACAGTGTTTGTTATGTTCCCTTACCTCTCCCAGGCCTCCGATCATTATACTCAGGGGGTCTGAAAAGAACCCTGAATATAATAATAGTGCTTGTGGGGCCCATGGCGTCACTTACTGATCCTGGCCCCTGCCAGGATTGGTAAGTAAATAGGGCCCGTTACCGGTAACAAACTATTAAGAAAGAAAAAACCTGCAGCGGTAGTGGCTGTTGCTGGGCCCCTAATGTCCCGGGCCCTGTGGCAACTGCTACCACTACTACCCCGGCTGTTACGCCACTGGCGGTGTTTGTGGCACAAATTTTTGCCAAATTGTGTGAATATTAATCTGTAGTCCACATCGCCCCTCCAGACATTAGCTTACAGTAACAACTCAAAGGTTATTTTTCATTCTAATGTTTTCCCCCCATTTTTCGCTTTTTTTGTGGTTCGTTTCAGAAGTTCATTTTTTATTGCGAATGTTTCCATTCTAAACCATATTCTGTATATTTTTTCTTATCTGCCAGCCAAGCTATAGATATTAGTGTTGTGAGGTTTTTCTTGGCGTGCGTCGGATGTTGAATTAGTTGGGTGCTGGGTGGCTTGGAATGTTGAAGCCATTAAAAGGACCCTGGGAAAAGAGGAAGAAGTTGGAAGCCACAAATGCATAAAAACAGCTTCTCGGCCAATTGTATAAAAAGTGCCAGTAGTTGTTTCAATGTTGAAAGGCCTAAACTTATAAAAGCATTAGGCGAGATTCATTAGAAGCAGCTGGACCAACATTCAGTCTATTTATAAGATGTTTAGAGCGTAATCTTATTTTACTTGAACTACTTACAAGAGTGAAAAGCCATGCTAGCCTATTTCTGATAAGCCTTGACGGCCTCCTTAATCTGCGCTTGTCAAAATATTGTCCATGATGGTTTTGCATGTTTTCCAGCAGGAAATACGCTATATATTATAGTTCTACCTCCCACACTTGGCAGCTTGCTTTCAACATTAGTGGGCCGGTGAAGGAAAACTACCAAAAATGTTATTTAAAAGGTCCTTTTACTGCACTTGGGACAAGATTGGAAAAACAGGGTTACTTTCTTCCAGGAGCATGGCTACACCTGTCCATTGTAGTTCTCCTATGTAGATGTCAATGGGGGGAGTTGCAAGGCCGTACACAACATGAGGACAAGGCTGCGTATGGAATGGGAATTCGAGCCAGGACTTAAAAGAGAGTCTGTCAATCAACTAGCAACGCAGTGTGATAGGTGAGGCTCACCGGAATGTAACATATGTTCCCCCGGTTTTGGCGCACACTGCTCTCATGCCGAGAAGACAAGGCCAACTAAGTTTTCAGATTAGCTCCCTGACCGTGTCGCTCAAATAAGGGAGGGGGAAATAAGGGTGTATCAAAGCAGTTTAGCACAATGACTCCACGTACTTATCCCCGGAATGCAAATTTAGGGCTGATTCACATCTGCTTTTGGGTTTCCGTTCGGGGAGTCCCCACCAATGGAAACCTATACGCATTAAAAAGCGGTTACCTGGGAAACCCGCAGACCACATAGACTATAATGGACTCCGTGTGGTTTCGGCTTGGTGTGAACACAAACATACGGAGAGAATAGTCCTGCAAGCGGCACTTTTCTCTTCGCATGGTTCATGTGTAAAACGCCTGGTGACGAGGTGAAATTACTATGGTGGAGTGGAGTGGGTGACATTGCTCCAAAGAGGTAAGCAGCTGCACTTTCATTGCTCCAAAGAGTTCATATGCATATTGACAAAAACAGAGATACGGTATCTTGTTCACATTGAGAACTATTCATAAGGGGGAACTATTCATAAGGGGGTGACCATGACCTAACTATCTGCAACAAAACACTGGAAAATGGCGGCCCGGGCAGAGCCGACTGCGCAAGCCCGGGCCAAGTGGAAGAGGGAAGTGAACACAACAAGCTAAGGGGAAAGTTATGATGCAGGGGGTGCTCAGAGAACAGGGTGATGCCCCCTAGTGCTCCATGATACTCATTAGCATAACAGAAGAAACAGATTTTATTAGAAACGGCGAAGAGAAGAATAGCATGGAAGGCCGGAGTAGAACTGCCATAAGATACAAAGGTGTTTTTCTAATGACAGACTCCCTTTAAGGGATTACTTCTGCATGGGTATATGTTCATTATTTTTCCATCCTTCTCCGCTGTGGATGTCTCTGTTCACATGCAGTAATGTAGAAGTGGCTTGTATGTAACGCTTTTGGTTGCTCTCTTTGATGGATGGCTCGGATTGTAACTCTCTGACTTGTGCCCTTTGCAATTGTTTAATCGTGCCCCATAAACACTTTCCGGGAATGGCTTTCTGGCTGGATTACTGCATGCTTGAACTATGGCTTCTTTTTGTGTTGGTTGCTCGGAGGTCTCAGTGGGGTGAGCGACAATTGAGGCATCCGATGTCTTATTACAGGTAATGAATAATTGCATCTTTCTTATGGAGGGAAGGATTTATTATTCGGTACAATTGTTAATATGCCGCTTTTATTGACAGTTCTTCGCACTCCCGCGTCTTCTCCTCCAGTCACATGCATGTCCATGTATCTGCTCGACCATATGTCTTCTTATGTGTAAGGCAATGGGCGCTAGCGGCAAGGCTCTGAGCCGTACGTTATCAGTATGCAGGTCACTAAGGGGTTAATATCAGGAAATGTACAGGCCAGATCTCTCAAACATTGTGGAAAAGGGGTCTTATTTCATTTTTTACTTAACCATTTCAGTGCCAGGCTATAGTCCCTGGTTCAGGACTGAACACAGTTTTTTTTTGTACATGTGATTTTGAGGACTATAACAGTAACATAATAGTTTTCCATCTCCATTACAATTGTTTTTACTTTTGATCACATTTATTGGTATGTCGCTGGGGACAGGGATAGAACCTGAAAGATGGTGAACTATGCCTGGGCAGGGCAAAGCCAGAGGAAGCTCTGGTGGAGGTCCGCAGCTTGCAAATTGGTAGTCTGACCTTGGTATAGGGGCGAAAGACTAATCGAACCATATAGTAGCCGGTTCCCTCCGAAGTTTCCCTCAGGATAGCTGGTGCTCGAGCTCGAAGCAGTTTTATCCGGTAAAGCGAAAGCGAACCTGTGATGGGGTTGGGGTGGTGGCAGGGGGGTTCAGTTTATTTTTTTTCCATTTTTTTTTTTCTTTTTACACATCGTACCACCCATGAAGTCATAATAGACTTTTTGGGGGGCACAATATACAAAGAGATTGTGAAGGCAGGGACAGTAATAAACCGTCCCTGCCTTCTCTCTGGGATGTAACAGTAACAGCCGACATCCCGTTCCTAAAGCTGCACACTTTTGTATATATACATCCTTTCAAAGTTGGAGGTGGACAGCCCAGACGTATTAAGTGAATGGGTGGTTCGGAAGTGGTTGAAGGGAGTTTATCACCAACACCCAGCATATCAACCCAGCCACGCTGAAACATAGGTTAGGGACACCTGAATCACATAGTGCTTTCCATCTTGTAAACTGCTGCCTCCGTTACCAAAATATTGCCGTTCATACTGAACGCAAATGAGCACTTTGGAGCAACAGCAACACCCTCATTGCTCCATAGTGTGCATTTGCATATGGACAAAAACAACAATATCTTACTATCATAGGCAGCAGTTCACAAGGCAAAAACACTATTTGATTCAGGTGGCCCTAAATGGAAGCCATGACACCGATGAGGGCAGAGCCTAACTATTATGGCGTGAAATCCCATTCTATTGGAAATTCTTATACTAATAGGCAGGCAATTACTAAATATCTGAATTTTGTATAAACAGAGCTTGTGTTTTGAGAATATATAAAAATTCTGGAGGTTTTTGTTCAATGACTTCTTCATTAAGGACAGTGGTCTGGGGTTGAGCTGACCTAATATTTACCAAGTGTGTATGTACATAGAGGAGTAGATGTTGTTTGATAGTATATGGCCCATGTAGAGCTCTTTGTATTTTCTCTGCTGGACGAAACAAAATGGATTCGTAAGAGAACACAATGGCCTTTTATGGCCATTCTGTATAATTGGAGAAAATTTTTTAAAGGGATATAACTCAGCACACCTGCACACTGGATAGGAAGTCGTAGGACCCCATCAATTGTTAGAATTGAGAACACCCCCACCCCATCAACACACGGTGGCGTATGAGGAGGAGCCCACCCATTGCAGACGTTGGGGTTACCTCTGCTCTATCTGTTTTCCACCGTCTGTCCTATGTTGGCAGCAGGTACAAACCTCAATGCCTTGTTCTTAGCCGCCCGACACTGCTACGTCATACACAGACCGGGCAGTGTCTATTACTTTTTACTCTTTTCATACCTTACTCTTACGCTTGAACTCTACGCCATGTGTCGCATTTACTTTCAGTAAGTTTGTTATAATAGGTTTATATTGAATTCTTCCAGTGATTTGTCAGGTACGGGGGTTAGACATTTAGTAATAATGTGATTGTAATATGTGGGTGGCTCAATATTAGAAGCACACGCCGCCAAGGTATAAATAAGAAAATTACCGGCTACCGCTGCCATGCGCGATCTTGGGAAGAAATACAATGTGTATTTGTAAACCTGCCGATTGGATTCCGGACACTCGTAACAATGGTCATATTTCTTCCCTTTCCAGCCTGATCGGATCCATATTGGTATATAAAGGAATTATATAAAGTATACAGATATACAATACTTTCTTACAAGTTACAAGCCAGCATGCAGACCCGTATGGGATGTATTGTCATAATGTCTTGTCGAGAATGTAATTCATGGATGAACTGAGACATGATGTGGAGATCTGGCGCCAAATTACAGACTGACGTGACCTATAGAGGGTTTTATTCTTCTTGTAAGGATAGGTTAGAGGAGCAATCACAGCAACAAATAGGTGGATGAGGCTGCCAGGAAAGTGGAGAGGGTAATGATAGAGAACTCCGAGGTCCTTGTCATTAGCTGACTCTGGATGGCGAGGAGCATCTGACACCTTCCGTTTTTTTCAGACTTCTAACTACAAGTTGAACTTTGAGCAGCGGCTGAATTGGTCAGCGATGTGTGAGGCACATAATCTGTAAGATTCCACATAATAAAAAATGGACCCACTTTTGCCTTAAATGTATTATATTTTATGATATGTTCAGAGTATACTTATACTAGGAGTGTAATCCTGTAACGTTCACTATACGTTTAGTAAAAAAGAAAAAAAGTGAAAGTTGATGAAAAGTTTTGTAAAGTAATGGAATGGGGTATTGAAATGGGAAATGATACAATGTTCCAATATATTTTTTCTGCATCAATTAGGGCGGGTTCACACCTGCGCCCGGTCTCCGCTTTACAGGTTTCCGTCTTCTGCCCCAAGAAACTGGACAGGAGACGGAAACCCGGCAGTCAGTTTTCAAACCCATTCACTTAAACGGGTTTGCAAGGTGTCCGCCCGTGAGCATCTTGTGCCTCTCTGCTGCAAAACGTTTTTTTTAACCAGACACAAAGTCAGACATGCAGGACTTTGTGTCCAGTTATGAAAAAAAACAGTTTGGCCACAGAGAGGCACAAGATGCTCACGGGCGTACACCACAGAGAGCGTACGACGGAAAACCAGAAATCAATTTTCAAACCCATTCACTTGAATGGGTTTGCAAAGTGTCCGCCCGTGAGCATCTTGTGCCTCTCTGTGGCCAAACTGTTTTTTTTTATAACTGGACACAAAGTCCTACATGTCTGACTTTGTGTCTGGTTAAAAAAACGGTTTTGCAGCAGAGAAGCAGAAGAAGCTCACGGGCGGACACTTTGCAAACCCATTCAAGTGAATGGGTTTGAAAATTGATTTCTGGTTTCCCGTCTTCTGTCCAGTTTCTCAGGAAGAAGACGGAAACCCGCAAAGCGGAGACCAGGCGCAGGTGTGAATCTGTCCATATACATCAAAAGTATTTTAACAAATGGTCATCGTAAATTCTTGTGTTTTTGATCCATTTCCGATGTGTCATCCATTTATCTTAAAAAAAATGAATACTGTCTTCTTTATTCTTCTACATCACCAAACAGTGACTATGTGAAAAACATCCGTGTACTGAATAACATCCAGATGACAGTCCTGTGCCGAATAACGTCCAGATGAAGGTTGTGTACTGTATAACACACTGTTCCGATGACAGTTGTATTCTGGAAAACATCTGGATGACAGTCATGTTCCAGATGACAGTCGTGTTCTGGATAAAATCCAGATGATAGTCGTGTGCTGGATAATGTCAAGATGACAGTCGTGTTCTAGATAATGTCCAGATGACAGTCGTGTGCTGGATAATGTCCAGATGACAGTTGTGTGCGGAATAATGTCCAGATGAAGGTCGTGTACTGGATAACATACTGTCCCGATGACAGTTGTATTCTGTATAACATCTGGATGACAGTCATGTTCCAGATGACAGTCGTGTTCTGGATAAAATCCAGATGATAGTCGTGTGCTGGATAATGTCCAGATGACAGTTGTGTGCGGAATAATGTCCAGATGAAGGTCGTGTACTGGATAACATACTGTCCCGATGACAGTTGTATTCTGTATAACATCTGGATGACAGTCATGTTCAGATGACAGTTGTGTGCTGGATAATGTCCAGATGACAGACATTTTCTGGATAACATCCAGGTGACTGTTGTGTGCTGGAAAACGTCTAGATGACAGTCCTTTTTCTGGATAATGTCCAGATGACAGTCGTGTTATGTATAATGTTCATATGACAGTTGTTTGCTGGATTACCTCAAGATGACTCCGATCACTCCTCAGATAATTTCCTGGATAACGTCTAGATGACTGTTGTATTCTGGATAGTGTGCATATGACGGTCATGTTCTGGATAATGTCCCTATGACAGTCATTTTCTGGATAACGTCAAGATGACTGTTGTATGCTGGTTCGCATCTAGATGACAGTTGTGTTCTGTTTGACGTCCAGATAACAGTCGTGTTCTGGATAATGTCCATATCGCAGTCGTGTTCTGTTTAACGTCCAGATGACAGTTGTGTTCTGTTTGACATCCAGATGACAGTTGTGTTCTGGATAACGTCCAGATGACAGTCGTGTTCTGGATAATGTCCAGATGACAGTCGTGTTCTGGATAATGTCCAGATGACAGTCGTGTTCTGGATAATGTCCAGATGACAGCTGTGTTCTGGATAACGTTCAGATGACAGTCGTGTTCTGGATAATGTCCAGATGACAGTTGTGTTCTGGATAACGTTCAGATGACAGTCGTGTTCTGGATAATGTTCATATCACAAAAACAGTCGTGTGCTGTTTTTCATGGCCAAGATGTGCAAAGAAAGGAAAGAAAAAAATAGCGCATGTTATGATTTTCTTCTCACTGTCTCTTGCTTTGTTAAAAATACAGGTGTCTGAATTGCTCCATTCAGTATAAGGGGTTTGTGTGCTGTCAATGTTTTTTCATGGACAGCACTCTGACAGAAAAATCTTTTGGGTGAGAGAGCCGGCTGCTTACACACACATAAGCGATCCATATTAAGAGAATCATAAAGAAAAAAAAAAAAATCATGCATCCTTGTGTATTTCCATTTTTGTTTTGTTTCCTATCTATGTGTCATCCATTTTAATTGTCCGTGGCTACATGTCACATTAAAAATCACATAGAGAAGGAGAAGCTTAGCAGGCTGTATGTTTAGGAGTCCAGTGGGCGGTCCTAATCAGTAATTGACAACCATGTCTGTATGCATTCTCATACAGAAAAAGTGGCCCCCGGCGGCCATTTTTGGAAGGCCGCTCTTGCTCTTGTAGTGCAATACAGGAGCGTACTGCGCAGGTGTCGGAAGTTGGACAGAGACGGAGGACAGAAGAGGCGGGGTTGCAGCTGAAGATGTAGGCGTCGCTGGAGTGAGCGTCACCGTTTGAGTGCTGGGGCCGGCCCTTATTGCTGCGGAGAACTCATTCGCAAACTGGTTAAAACCGGTATTTCTAAGATGAAATCCCTTTAAGACCTCCCACTGGACTCCTAAGCTCAGAAACATCAGGGATTGACATCACAGAGCGGCTACACATAGAACCCAGCGGACCCCATTGACTATCATGGGGCCCAATTTCATGGAGACAGGTTTGCTCTAAATTGTCAGCTTATAATAGGAACTTTGACAGCTGTACCACACCATGCACAGTCGTGACTCTCACAACAGTATGACGCTTAGGACTGTATGTAGATTCTATGCTCTCCGGGCAGGAGATAACAGGACAGTAGGCATTACCACAGTCTATGACTTTTTTGGAAGCTCGGGGGTTGGCTACAGCATTTATTGATACATTAGCATAATAGCCATAATAAACCAGGCCGGTATATGGTAGCATATCTAAACTCGTGAATAGCCTTAAAAATATGACCCCATTGCCAAGCCCATCAACTAGTGATGGACCGGATGGTACCAGGTTTTTCCCGCACCAGCTGTCACAAACAGAATTGACAAACAAAAAAGAGTTATCCAGGAATGTAAATCCAAGACACCTCTTTGCAGTATAGGTTGACCTTAAAGGGATCCTGAAAAAGACAATAATAGACAGTACCGCGCAACACCTAGCGCATTATCCTTTGTAGGTAAATCCACATAGAACAAAGGAGCCAATAAAATAATCACCTTTTAGGTGAGGATAGACAAACACCTCAAAATGGTAGGGATAACAAGCAGCCAGGATCAACGTGCTAACACGTCATAAAATGAAATGATAAGGACCATCCAATCCACAGAATATAAATATGGAAAAGAAAAATATCGGATCCGCGCTTACCCTAACACCAGTATTTTATTCAGCCTTAAAAGTACACAACGCGTTTCGGGATTGAAACCATCCCTTTCTCAAGTGTCCGTTCCGTTACAATCTGATTGTAACGGAACGGACACTTGAGAAAGGGATGGTTTCAATCCCGAAACGCGTTGTGTACTTTTAAGGCTGAATAAAATACTGGTGTGAGGGTAAGCGCGGATCCGATATTTTTCTTTTCCATATTTATATTCTGTGGATTGGACGGTCCTTATCATTTCTTAAAGGGATCCTATCATTTAAACTTAATTTTTTGTCCCTATCACATCAGAATAGCCTTAAGAAAGGCTATTCTTCTCCTACCTTTAGATGTCTTCTCTGACTGCTGTTCCGTAGAAATACCGGTTTTCGCCCGTATGCAAATGACTTCTCTCGCAGCACTGGGGGTGGTCCCCAGCACTCAAACAGCACTGAGGGCGTCCCCAATGCTGCAAGAGAAATCTCCAGCGCCGCCTCCATCTTCTTCAGGAACATCCTCTTCATGCATCTTCTTCCGGCGCAGGCAGTGAAATTTGTAGGCCTCTGGCAGAGTCGACTGCGCATGTCCACAGACCACAAGAAAATGGCCGATTACTTACTGTGTAAGCGGCCAATTTTCTTGTGGCCGCAGACATGCTCAGTTGGCTCTGCCCGAGGCCTACAAGTTTCACCGCCTATGCCGGAAGAAAACGCATGAAGAGGAAGTTCCTGAAGAAGATGGAGGCAGTGTGGAGTAGACATCTAGGTAGGAGAAGAATAGCCTTTCTTAAGGCTATCCTGACGTGTGATCTACAAAAAATTAAGTTTAATGATAGGATCCCTTTAAGAACCTCCTGGAAAGATCCAGTCCCCTTTCCTCCAGGTAATGGCGAAGAGTCACCAGCCCCCTTGCTATCATTTAACTCTTAACTGCCCAACCTGTGCTATACACCGCAAGGCCTTATACAAGTATTTGCAAAGGTACACCGGAATTCACGCACTCAGGAGCCGCGTAGCTTTAGGGGATGGAGCAATAGCAGTTGCTATCAGGCCATAAACCCTAAGGGTGCCCCAAAGGTCCCTCTGCCACATAAAAGACCACCATTCTAAATGGCAAAAGGTAAGTCGGGACCCCATTTCAGATTTTGCACTGGGGCTCAGCACACTGATAGCTCCTGACAGTGAGAGTACAAGGAGTTACTCTCCTGGACCCCAGTTTCTGAAATATTGTAATCCAAAGTATTAACACCTTCAGCACGCATATGTCTTATCTGACTTAAGTAACTTGCATGCTCATAGTATCTTACTGTATTTTATATGACATATGTATTCCTTATATTAACAGAAAGACATTGCCAACATGGACCTTGTCATGGAGGCAGACTCCGGTACCTTTATGCCATTGGGGATACAGTTTTCAGGCAAGCCAGAAGCCCGGGCCATAATGACAGAGGTTATGAAGCTACTGGAACCAATCAACATAACCAAACTCTATGACTACGCTGATGGGACGGACATAAGTTTTTGGATGGAAGCCGGTGTCCCAGGTAAGCTCTAGTCTCCATACCTTGGTTTTGATAGCTCGGTAGTTGCATTAGTAGTTCCTACACGTGGGGCAAAGATTCCCTTGGATTCCTGCTCACTCCACCAACTCCTTCTCAATATGGACTTGCCTCTGCCTCCTCCTTCTAGGGTGATGATGCCCTTTATCACCACTAGGCCACTAGGCTGTTCCTGGGCTTAGCCGCTCTGAAATATCATCCACGGCAAATGTCCCTCAGAGGACTCTCATTCCTAGGCAGTCAGAGCAACACGCTCACACGGCAATGTCATGTGTCACCCGTGTAACATGTAAATAGAATATATAATCAGTGAAACATCAATCTGCAAACTAATGGAAAAGTTCCACAGTAAATAGAGGGTCCATTTAAAGAAACATCATAATTATAAAAAGGCTATAATGCAACCCATTAAAGGGATTGTCCGGTACTATGATATAGAATTCCACTTCCTCTTCTCAGGCTAGTGACATCATATTCATTGGTCACATGGCCATACTGCCGCTTATTCTGATTGAAATGAATGGGACAGTACCCGGAACAGCCACTACCCAATGTATGGCGCTGTCAGTGCAATCAGTATCATTGTCCCAGACAACCCCTTTAACTGCTGAGGAGGTATTTGGCAAGCCCTTCTTATAAGTTTGATGCTCTAGCCCTGTATCTAAATATCCGGTCAAGACAGTGGGACATGTTGCCACCTCATTGAACCCAACATTTGAGGCACATGCTTGTGTGGCCCTCCCTCATCCCTGAGCTACTGTAATTGAGGCCTTTTAAAGGGATTCTCTCACCTCCTCCAATCATAGTCAACTACCACCACAGAGCACATTACTACCTTGGATTTGTAGAAAAACAAATTTGAAGTCTTATGGAAATTAGGTGCACTGGGGGCGGGCCTTCAGCCCTGGGAGTGCTCCTCTTGCCACTCAGACCCTTACCATCTCCTGCCTTCACCACCCCGTGTAGTGAGAGTTGATCCTCCCACTGCTATGACATCACCCATCTTACTTGAGCAGCAAGAGCAGTGCTCCCAGGACTGAAGGCCCGCCCCCAGTGCACCTACTGCCTCACTTTAATAACATTTCGTAGCTTGGTGTGGTGCTCTGTATCATGGTGGTGGCAGGTGAATACTTGGTAGACTCCCTTTAAGTACATTTATACTGGTGATGGGTTAAGATTTGACTAATGATCGATTTCACTTATGAGATGGAAATTATTGCTCCATTTCTGCTGTAAATCCACCAGGAAAATTGAAGGCGCGCACACAAGCACGGACATTAGCGAGTCCATTAAAGAGCAATTCATGGACGTTAGTGAAAACAAGTGACATATCTCAGCTAGCATGCGAGAAATGTATATTTGCATTCTTCGCTTCCAATCTATAATTTGATGTTCATAATAAGCCATTTGCATTAGTTTAATGTAGCAGAAAATAACTCCTTTTTATACCACTGTCTAAGAAGCCTTCTTGCCCACAGAGACTATTTTCTGCCAAGTTTTATGAGGTATAATTAAAGATTATTTCAAGGAATGATAGGGTCAGTGCATTTCGCTATGTAGTAAAATAGAACAGCACATGAGTGACAGATGGGAACACAAAGTGCAGTCTTGCAATAAATATGTTGTCACATTCGCACCTATCTCATGGCAGAGAGTCTATGTTATGGAACTGCTTGATTGACGGCATAAAACGCGTCGCGTCATTCTAATAGAACAATAAGTCGGCGAGGAGAAGGCTTCCCATTCTAATAGACAAAGGCGTCGAAAGCATGTATTGAAGTAATGTCTTATGTCCAGTTCGGAAAGCTTTCTTAAGCTTTCTGTAAATGTCTTTACTTTATTAAAGGGGTTGTGCAGGATATGAAAACATGGCTGATTTCTTCTTCTTAGGAAGTGACCTCATGGCCGTGGATTATGTGGTCATTCTGCAACGCCGTATTTAAAAGAATGGGACTGAGCTACAGCATGGGCATGTGACCAATGGATGTGATGTCACATCCGGTGAAGAAATCAGCCATGTGGTTTGATCCCATTAAAGGGATTCATTAAAATGCTATTTTTGTCACTAACACGTAGGAATAGCCTTAAGAAAGGTTATTCTTCTCCTACCTTTAGAAGTCTTCTCCGCGCCAACGTTTGGTAGAAATCCTGGTTTTCTTCTATATGCAAATGAGTTCTCTCGCAGCACTGGGGGCGAGGCTTCAAACTTCTAGACATGCGCAGTTAGTTCTGTCATCAGGCCTCAGGCAGAGCCAAACACGCATGCCCGTGGCAATTTCCCTGTGGCTGCTTACACAGTAAACTGAGGTAAGCGGCCACAAGAAAATGGTCGCGGGCATGCGCAGTTGGCTTAGCCCAAGGCCTGACATAAGAGCCGACTGCGCATGCCTAGAAGTTTGAAGCCAGCGGCGGAAGAAGATGCAGGGAGAGGCCTTTCCAGGTGAAGATAGAGGGTTCTCTCGCAGCATTGGGGACACCCCAAGTGCTGCAAAAGAACTCATTTGCATACCGAAGAAAGCTGGTATTTCTACCGAACGGCGACACGGAGAAGACATTATAAAGGTAGGAGAAGAATAGACTTTCTTAAGCAGTGGTGGATCCAAGCTTTGCGGGGCCCTGGGCAATTGACTTTGGTGGGGCCCTACTTACCAGGGAATACTTATGGAATACCCCCAGGGGAACGGGGGTCTGCCCCCCCCCCCCCAGAATTTTTTGACAAAAATTGCCCTAAAAACATTGCTTTTTAATGATTGAATCCCTTTAACAACTGTGGAGTCGGAGTCAGAAAGTTGGAGTTGGGACCAGTTTTGGGTGTAGTCATAAAAATATTTTGTGCTCAAAGCAAAATATTTAATTATATTATAGAATTATTTTAGGTGAGTATGTCTTTCTTTTTTCTTTTCCACCCACCCCCACCACCCCCAAATCCTGAACAAGCCCAGTCTGTCTTTATATTCTTCAGTTTCCTCCCACATTCTAAAAACCTACTGACAGTGGTTAGGCTTACTACGAAATTGGGCCGCATGAGTATCTGAGGAAGGACATGACGGTATTTGGGGTGATCTCATGGTCTCAAAATAACCAGCTATGTAAATTGGATCTTTGACATACAAGTCGGTATGACTGGTAACTAGTAGTTGTCCTCTTAGTCTTTGGTTTTCTGTTAAAAATAATAATAATTAAAAAAAAAAACACATAATTGTTTTTGGCAGATTATTGCTACGTGTACATTCTGAACATGTAATGGATATCAGATGGGAATTTCTATACAGGACAATACAAGTCGTTTAAGGTCACTTTATGGGGAAAAATATTCTAATTGTTTCAAAAAGTCTTTAGATAAAAGGGAAATCTTTACATCTGTGATTAACAAGAAAATTGTAAGTTCCTTTGTTATTTTCGTGTTTGCTATGGAGGCTTATCCATATGTAAGGCCGATCCCAGCAGTAATTACAATAATCCCATCTGAAATAATGAAATGCGACAAGGTTGTCACTGCAATTTTTTGGTCTGTTTTTGAAAGGCTTATGAGAAATCCATAAAACATCTGCATTAAATACACATTATGTTTTTTAAAAGAGCATTTCCAAGATTCAGTATTTTATAGTACTGATGAAGGGCAACATCTCTTAGACCGTACTGTCTACAGATGGGTGTCTCTGGGTAGCCCGACTCATGCAATGCTCTACAGTGGGCTCTAGAGAGATGGTTTGCTTCTTTCTGGAGGAGAGCTAATTGGTATACCTAAACTCTGATTGTGCATGTGTATGGGTACTGTATGGGTAGAGGGGTGTGATCTACTACCAGACACCTGTATGGTAGGCTTATCTCCTCTGAGAGTGAAAGATCAAGTATGTTAAAATCCATCAGCCGGAATCTCCTGGTAAGGGAGACTTGGGAGCACAATATGCAGATTCTTGACCAGTCCTGAGAAAACTGGTGAGTTTAGTTGACGGTAATATTATGTGCACGGCCATCTTAAGAAATAACAGTTTTCAAAATATTGAGGGACTAGAACAGCTTAAAGGTTTTGTCTTGTTATGGACACCTGTCCCCTATCAACGTGATAGAGGATAAGTGCCTGGTTGCTGAAGACCCAATCATCAGGTCACCTGGTGAGTAAGAGGATGGGGGGACCAAAAGTCCTCCTTGTGAATGGAGCGCCAGTGATCTTGCACGACCAGTGCTCCATCCACTTCTATGGGGCTTCGGGATCTGCCAGAGATTACAGTATCGGCAGTACCATGGAAGTGAATGGAGCAATGGTCACATATGTGCACAGGTGCTCCATTTACAAGGAGGCTTTAGGAAGAGTTTTGGTGCCCTGTCCTCCTGATCTGTGGGGTGCCCAGCCATCGGACCTTCAGTGATTGGAGACTTATTGGGGGATAAGTGTCCATAGTGGGACAACCCCATATATATATAATCACCCATTCAGTTCTCTGAAGAAAAGGGAAAACTAAATCCCATCAATATTTGGTGTGATGTGACGACCCTTTGGAGGAGGAGTCCTGAAAGTGATGATATAGCCCCCGCAGAGCCCTGATCTCAACATCAGCCAGTCCGTCTGGGATTACTTGAAGAGACAGAAGGATTGAGGCAAGCCTACAGCCACACAAGATCTGTGCTTAGTTCTCCAAGATGGCGGGTACGATCTCCTTGTTGAGTTCTTTCAAAAACTGTAAGTACCAAGAAAGACTGATCGAAGGCAAAGGGCAAAGGACACATCAAGTACTGATTACATTTACATTTCTCTTTTCTTCATTCACTTCATTTTGTTCATTGACCGAAATAAATTATTAACCCTTCTATTTCTGATAGCATTCTTACTTTGCACATTTTTTTTCCTCAACCGACTAAAACATTTGCACAGCACAGTATGTTGTGTTTGTGATGTATTAGCACTAATAATAAGTTGTAACATTTGCTGTAGAAATTGCAGTTGTGGTTCTAAACCTTTCTCGGAGCCATATCCACCAATCCGTTGTATCATCCCGATATCGGCCATCTCATTCGCTTGTGTATTTGAGTTTCTCTTTAATAACAGTTTGGATTATTTTCCCAGAGAATAAACAAAATCTCCTCTAAGCTTTAGGTTTTATATTAATCTCTCCTGGGCCAAGGCATAAAAATAGCTAGGGATTCCTGACAAAGGTCAGATGGGTTCATATGCAGAATTATATGTCCCTCCAATATTACCGCTTCTTTGGATTGAATTTATGTAAAAATTATCAATGATAAGCCTGAAAGCGTGGCTAACCATTCAGCGGTGTGTACATGAGGAGTAGCCATTATAGAACTTGTAATCTGCATTTAACAACAATTTATCTAGCTGCAGGTTCTATCTCTAAGGCTGTTTTCATACTAGCCAAGTCTTGGGTATGAGGCTTGGCCTATTCTTGAGACGGATTTACTGGCTTCTACACTATGTCAGAAGACAGACTCCTAGATTTACAGTTATCAATGAAACGAGGAGTCCTTTCCTCTCCGCTATGTACTGCCTTGTAGTTATTATATTACAGGACAGTAAGGAGAGACAGAGAGTCCTAGCATCATAGATAACTGCTATGACCGAGTGTGCATCCGAGGTGGGGCCAAACTGCAGTGAGATGCAGTCGAATGACACTCGGGGGGGCATTGGAGTCATCCAAGTGCAATCCGTTATACATTCACGTCTGTGGGGCTTCCGCGTCGACTCCGTTCTAATATCATGGATGACTACACTCACCGGCCACTTTATTAGGTACACCATGCTAGTAACGGGTTGGACCCCCTTTTGCTTCAGAACTGCCTCAATTCTTCGTGGCATAGATTCAACAAGGTGCTGGAAGCATTCCTCAGAGATTTTGGTCCATATTGACATGATGGCATCACACAGTTGCCGCAGATTTGTCGGCTGCACATCCATGATGCGAATCTCCCGTTCCACCACATCCCAAAGATGCTCTATTGGATTGAGATCTGGTGACTGTGGAGGCCATTGGAGTACAGTGAACTCATTGTCATGTTCAAGAAACCAGTCTGAGATGATTCCAGCTTTATGACATGGTGCATTATCCTGCTGAAAGTAGCCATCAGATGTTGGGTACATTGTGGTCATAAAGGGATGGACATGGTCAGCAACAATACTCAGGTAGGCTTTGGTGTTGCAACGATGCTCAATTGGTACCAAGGGGCCCAAAGAGTGCCAAGAAAATATTCCCCACACCATGACACCACCACCACCAGCCTGAACCGTTACCGATACAAGGCAGGATGGATCCATGCTTTCATGTTGTTGACGCCAAATTCTGACCCTACCATCCGAATGTCGCAGCAGAAATCGAGACTCATCAGACCAGGCAACGTTTTTCCAATCTTCAATTGTCCAATTTCGATGAGCTTGTGCAAATTGTAGCCTCAGTTTCCTGTTCTTAGATGAAAGGAGTGGCACCTGGTGTGGTCTTCTGCTGCTGTAGCCCATCTGCCTCAAAGTTCGACGTACTGTGCGTTCAGAGATGCTCTTCTGGCTACCTTGGTTGTAATGGGTGGCTATTTGAGTCACTGTTGCCTTTCTATCAGCTCGAACCAGTCTGGCCATTCTCCTCTGACCTCTGGCATCAACAACGCATTTCCGCCCACAGAACTGCCGCTCACTGGATGTTTTTTCTTTTTCGGACCATTCTCTGTAAACCCTAGAGATGGTTGTGCGTGAAAATCCCAGTAGATCAGCAGTTTCTGAAATACTCAGACCAGCCCTTCTGGCACCAACAACCATGCCACGTTCAAAGGCACTCAAATCACCTTTCTTCCCCATACTGATGCTCGGTTTGAACTGCAGGAGATTGTCTTGACTATGTCTACATGCCTAAATGCACTGAGTTGCCGCCATGTGATTGGCTGATTAGAAATTAAGTGTTAACGAGCAGTTGGACAGGTGTACCTAATAAAGTGGCCGGTGAGTGTATAAAGCAGGTCTTATTCTGCTCCATGTTATTGGAATGGAATGGATTCAGAGCCCCAAAGACGCGAATGCATCACAGAATTCACTCTGATGTCAGGCCTGGTTCACATCTGTGTTGAGCGTTCCATTCGGGGAGTCCACTTGGGGACCCCCTAACGGAATACCGAGCACATTGACAAGCGGTGAGCTTATGAAAGCACACGGACCACATAGACTATAATGGAATTCATTTGTTTTCCGTGTGGAACTTGTGGAGAGAAGTACTTCATGAACTACTTTTCTCTCCGTATGACTCGTGTGGACACCGCGCGGAAAACACACGGACCTCATTATAGTCTATGTGGTCCGTGTGCTTTCATAAGCTCACCGTTTGTCAATGCGTTCGGTGGGTCCGCAAGCGGACTGAATGTTATCCAACTGCATTCTGCTACAAACTCGGCCCCGCATCGGAAGCACTTGGCTGCGTTCATGGTGCAAGATTTCATCTCACGACATAGTGTACAGATTGGTAAATCCAGCTCATACGCGGACCACGTCTCACATCCGAGACTTGGTTAGTGTGAAACCATCCAAATTCTAAGTTGCCCCAGAGCCGGTGCGGTGACTAGCTGCTTGTTGTGTCACATCGGACTCTTTCCAATGGAATTTCGAGAACTTGCTGTACCCTTGACCCGTCTGTCCAGTCCTAGCGCCATGACATACTCACTAGCGCTTCCTATAAGCAGTGGCAGGGTTCTGCTCTTAGATGTATAATAACCTAATTTGTCAGGAAAAAAAAAGAATAGTAAACTTAATTAAAGTTGGTATTTTTGTTACTTTATTTTCCCTAATTAAAGCTATTTCCAGAGAATGTTTTTACATTTAATTCTGACAGTTTTATAATTAGAAAAATATGTGAGGAGGAGTAATGATGGAGCCGGAGACGAAACCGTAAACTGATTTCATTCCAATAATATTTAGTTTCTCGTGGTTACAGAAGAGAATACATTAAAGTGAGCGTTACTGAGCTAATGTGTCAGCGCTCGCCTGATCCAAGATGAGCTCTCTCACAAGGCTCTTACTTAGTTTGATGGTTTTCTGTTTTATTCCAAATTTTGTGGTTAAATATTTGTCTCCTATCAGTTAATGAGTGAACCAGTGGCAAATCTTAATATGGTTGTTCTTGGCACCTGGACAGATCTGAAGGTTCCCATGGCCACCCATAGTGCCCAGAGATCTGTTACTAGAGATGAGCGAATAGTGAAATATTCGAGATTCGATATTCGTTTCGAGTAGAGCCTCAATACTCGACTACTCGATCGAATATCGAACCCCATTATAGTCTATGGGGAAAAATGCTCGTTTCAGGGGAAACCACTATTCGACTAAAAGAGAGTCAACAAGTCCACGAATAGCAGGAGGAGAGTGTTTAGGAGGAGCGCTGTGCAGTTAAAACACACGGACCCCATTATAAACTATGGGGTCCATGCGCTTTAACTGCACAGCGCTTACAGTCATGCTGATAAAAAGTAAGCTCCCTCGTAACCGCAAGCTGCCAGCTCTCCTGACTAGCAAGGACGAGCCTGCTGCAGAACCAGCATTGATTTGTTGCAGGCTCGTCCTTGCTAGTTGGGAGAGCTGGCAGCTTGCTGTTATGAGCGAGCTTACTTTTTCTCATAGGAATGAATTGACCAGTGTTGATTGGCCGAATGCTGTACACTGGCCAATCAACACTGGTCAGTTCGTTCCTATGAGAAAAAGTAAGCTCCCTCGTAACAGCAAGCTGCCAGCTCTCCCGAATAGCAAAGATGAACCTGCTGCAAAACCAGCGTTGATTTGCCGAATGCTATACACTGTATAGCATTCGGCCAATCAATGCTGGTTCTGAATAAAATCTTTACTGCAAATAGCTAGTAGTATTCGATCGAGTACGCATATTTTGAATACCGTAGTATTCGATCGAATACCTACTCGATGGAATACTACTCGCTCATCTCTATCTGTTACCTATTGCAGTTTTATCAAAGTTTTTGCCATGAATTGTAGCAGAAGTTGCACCACATGGTAGATGCTGAAAGCAAAAGTGTGTGCAGGACCTGTAAATTTACAAAGACGAGGTCATGTGACAATATATGTACAGGTCCAAAGCCAGAAAGCAAAACTGCCAGATAGAGTTAGTATCTGGGGGTGCTGGTCCTAATATTGTGCATGCGCTAAAATTATTAAGAGGCTCCAACCCTTAATAACTCTGGTGTGGCTTGGGAGGTCCTGTGTGCCGGAATGCAGTGTACACCAGCAATGGCATCTATAACGTTGTATTGAGGGAGGGAGCTCCTTCTGGTGACCAATTGCTCCCCTATCTCCATGGGACAAGATCAAAATTGAGATGCCTCAATTGGTCAAGTTGGTCTTATTAGGAACATAGCAATTTTACCATAGACTATAATACTATAATATTTCAGTCCATGGTATAAGTGATCTAATTATCATTACTCATTAATTATCATTAATTGGCATGTTCAAACCTTCTAGGATCTAAAAAAATTTCTGAAAGTTTTTAAACATATTAAAAAAATGAAAAAAAAAAATTTAAATTTTAAGACCCTTCTACTGCTTATTTTACATATATTCATAATTAACAAAAAACATATAATCACTGCTGTCCCTGCATCTTAAAGTGCCCAAACTAATAAGATAGAAGAGTATTTATCCCAGGCAGTGAACACTGTAACAGAAAACATATCAAAATGGCCAAATTGCAGGTTTTTTCATGTCGCCTGCCAAAAACTTTCATAAAAATTGATCAAAAAGTGATTCCCCAAAATGGCATCCATAAAAACTACAGCTCATCTTGCAAAAAAGTAGTCCTCACACAACTTTATAGTATAAGGTTAAAGGGATTCTACCATTAAAATCGAATATTTTCTCATTAACACTTAGCCTTGAGAAAGGCTATTCTTCTCCTACGTTTAGATGTCTTCTCCGCGCTGCCGTTCCGTAGAAATCCCTGTTTTCGCTGGTATGCAGAATTGTAAGCAGCCGTTTTCTTATGGCTGGCTGGAATGCGCCCGAGGCCTAGAAGTTTGAAGCCAACTCCCGGAAGAAGAAGCGTGAAGAGCTCGTTCCTGAAGAAGATGGAGGCGGCACTGGAGGGTTCTCTTGCAGCATTGGGGACACCCCCAGTGCTGTTTGAGCGCCGAGGCCCGTCCCCAGTGCTGCAAGAGAATTCATTTGCATACTGACGAAACACCCCCCCCAAAAAAACAATAATAGGTTTTTAATGCATATTATGTACTACAAAATGGTTCCTTATAAAAAATGCAGCCTGTCTTGGGAAAATCAAGTGGGTCACATGGCTATGTCACTGGTAAAATAAAAAAAAGTTATGGCTTTTTGAAAATGGAGGAAATAAACAAAAACATGTGTGTTGCCCTGAAGGACAAAAAGCAAAGTGTCATAAAGGGGTTAATTTAAAGGGAGTTTGATAGCAGTAAATCCGAGTACATTGTAGTGGTGATTATACAATTTCCAAATATGCCTTTGTAATTCAGTTTTATATACAACATTATCTTAATTCACATGCAAATGAGAGGGTAAGTGCTTTGGGGGCGGGCCTTTGCTTACCCAGATTTTGGTCTCAGCATTAGACTCCTGGACAAAGCTCTTTACCCCTCATTATCATATGAATAAAATAATGTTTTACATGAAATTGGGGCCGCATAGCTGAATGCCAGTGACATGCTTGGAAAATGTAGAATTTACTCTAAGCTAATGGGATTAGGTTTATAAGACATTTTCTGCTGACAGACTCTCTTTTGCAGATAGTGACTTCTATGTGATCAATACGGTATTCTCTGCATGTTGGCTCTAAATCCAGTCTGTATGGTACAGATTTATTTAGCTCTAAACTAACTAAACTATGTTTAGCATCCACGGCATCCAACAGTCATGGTAGGAAAACCTGCTAATGGACAATTACTGCTATATTCAGGCCTTTCCCACTGGGATAATATAGCACGTAGAATTTTGTAAATGTACGAGAATATATTTATTCATCAGCATCACTTTTTATAGTGTAAGCTCCTTGTTAGATTGTAGTTTAGTTCCTGTATTACTACTTTGTTATTAGATGGCAGCAGAACAATAGAATTATTACAGAATGAAAAAGGGGTTGGCTGGGAATTTTTTTATGGTCTATCCTTAGGAAAGTCCAGAAATATCTGATCAGTGGGGGCTGACAGGTGACTGTCCACAGAGATCAGGGGTGGTTTCCGATACCCATACTATAGTTGTACCATTCCGATACCCATACTATACTCGCACCATTCCAAAACCCATACTATACTCGTACCATTCCGATACCCATAATATACTGTACCATTCCGATACCCATACTATAGTCGTACCATTCCGATACCCATACTATAGTCGTACCATTCCGATACCCATACTATAGTCGTACCATTCCGATACCCATACTATACTCGTACCATTCCGATACCCATACTCTACTCGTACCATTCCGATACCCATTCTATACTGTACCATTCCGATACCCATACTGTACTCGTACCATTACGTTACCCATATTATACTTCGTACCATTCCGATGCCCATACTATACTCGTACCATTCTATACTCATACCATACCGATACCCATACTATACCCATACCATTCTATACTCATACCATTCCTATACCCATTCTATACTGTACCATTTCGATACCCATACTGTACTTCTACCATTCCAATACCCATATTATACTTCGTACCATTCCAATGCCCATACTATACTCGTACCATTCTATGCACATACCATTCCAATACCCATTCTATACTCATACCATTCCGATACTATACTCTTTCCAGTCCGATACCTATACTATACTCGTACAATTCCGATACCCATAATATACTTGTACCATAACGATACCCATTCTATACTCATACCATTCTGACACAATACTCGTTCCATTCCAATACCCATACTATACTCATGTACTAGATTCCACAGCACTTTACAGATATTGTCAGTCATTGTCTCATACAGGGATCACAATCTACATTCCCCATCAGTATGTCTTTGGAGTGTGTGAGGAAACCCATGCAAACACAGGGAGAACATACAAACTCCTTGCAGATGTTGTCTGTGGCAGGATTCGAACCCAGGACTCCAGCGCTGCAAGGCTATCCACTGAGCTATCGTACTGCTCCTTGCCACACTTCCCTGAGTCTCCACCACAACCATAAACACCCCATTCCCAGATTGCCAGTCCCTGTTTAGGAGTACCTTTTCCTGTTTTTTGCTGTGTTCCTGTTTTTGACATTTACTATCTGACTCCGATCCTGTAGTTCCTGCCCTGACCTTGAATCATCCGTTGATCGCAACACGGCCTGATCCTTTCTCATTGACTCACTTGGGTCAGCTGTCACTAACACCAAGACTATCCTACAGCAAAGTCCAGATCCTCATACAGTACGTAAATAATGATGGACCACTTATTAGTAGCTCAAAGCCCGATGTATTTAGTGATGCCATGCTCCACATTGCTGCATTACACAGTGGAGGAGTTACTGTTTTTTGTTTAATTTTTTTTTTCTTTTTAGCATTCCCCTCAAAATTAATAAAAGCTCTTCAGCAAATATTATATACTCTAAAATAACACCATTATAAAAATACAACTCACCCTGCAAAAAACAAGCCCTCATACAGCTACAACAGCAAAAAAAAGTCTTGTCGATAGAAGTTTCTATCACAATGAAGAGAAGAGGTGGCTTGGAAAATGGATTGGCTCATCAGCCTGACCCAGATATGGTCTGTAATCTAGGCAGCGAGCCATAAAGCAACCCCCCCCCCCCCCATTTGAATGGAGCATTGGTTGAGTCCTGTTCAAATCTATGGTATTGCCAGAGATGGTGTCCCATAGAGATGAATGGAGCAGCACTGCACATGCTCGACCAGCCCTGTATTTAAATGGGGACACAGGACCCCAGTTCACATTATTGGTGGTGGGTGTACCAGATCACTTATAACGTATGCTGTGATAAACTTCTGGTCTCCCCTTTAAATATCATTTCATAGTATTATGGTATTTAGAGAATTTTCTTCTGCAATGAGATATTTTGCTGATAAATTTTCTGTTATTTAATATCTGCGTCCCCGCCGCACTTCTATTTAAGGGTTTCCTTAGAAAAATAGCATTTAATTTGTGATTAAAAATAGTATATAAATGCCGGCTGATATTTTATTAGCATTTAAACACTGTACCAAGTTCCAAGTAGATGTATGTAGGACTATGATATTTACACAGTCTGAAAGTTATTACGTCCCCAGCTGTTCAGAAGCAAATATTCCGCCACGGATTAAATATAAATCAAATATTTTATACGCTCCCTGATAAAAGTAGTCAGACTGTACTGGATAATGTGTGATCTGAATCTCTCATGTCAGGCAGACCTTACACTTTGTGAACCTGATCTACCAGGACATATGGGCAAAATATGGCCAACCATAGGGCCCCTGGGCAACAACAGTAGATGGGCCCCTGATAAAAGTGAGGAGCTTGTGATAGAGCAGCAAATCAATCATGGCTATATATTATAATCATCGCAGATTTGGCTTTTTTCCAAAGATACGCACCTTATACTGACCCCTTAGTGCCCACACACATAGCATACTTCTCCCTTATTATTGCCACACGTAGTATATTAGTTTCCCCACACATAGTATATTGCATCTTAATTGTCCCCACACAGTATATTACCCCCTTCGTGTGACTGATGGTTGGTATGTGGTCAGTTTTGGGCCCCCTGATCTATGGGGGCCCCATGCAATTGTTTGGGTTGCCCCTGTGGTATGTTTATCTACCAGCATTAGACACTATTAGCTTGCATGTTAGGGCTTATCCACACGACTAAGTCTGTTGTGAAATTCGGTCACTGTGTATGGTGGATTTATTATCCCATACTAATACGGTATTTTGCAGGGAGAGAGGGACTTCGAGCTTCCATAGATATATATTGCTAGGAGTCCATCTTTCTGCCTACATTTCAGGTCAGTAAATATGGCAGATACACTAAAGTACCAGGTTTCACAGCCAAAAAACCCTTAGGGCTAGTTCACACGTGAACTGCCCGCGCGGGTTTTGACACCGAGAGAGCCGCAGCGAGCCGCGTCTCTCTCTGGTAAGCCGCCTTCCGCGACCATCGCGGTCGCGGCTTTCCCCTCCGCTGTCGGCTCAAATGAATGAGCCAACATAGGAGGGTGCTGCCGGGGGCGGAAGATAGGGCAGGTCGCTTCTTTTCTCCGCTAGCAGCAGCCCGCCGCTAGCGGAGAAAAGAAGCCTGGCGGTCTGCATAGACCACCATTGTAAAGGGGCGGATTTTGAAGCGAAATCCGCTGTCAAAATCCGCCCCTTTGCCCACGTGTGAACTAGCCCTTAAAGAGGACCTTTCATGTCTTCGGCACATGCGGTTTTATATACTGAGTTCAGCGCACTGTCGGCTTTCCCGTTATGTGCCCTAGAGCAAGAGATATTGGTTCTGTTACCGATATCTCTTCACCATCAGAAGGGCGTTCCTGACAGTCTAGCTGGGAACGCCCCTCCTGACAGTACTGTCCATAGCTCTATACTGCCAACGATGATGCTGAGTGATAAGGAACACTCTTTCAGTACTAGTCTATGGACAGGGGGCGTTCCTCACAGTTTAGCATCATGGATGGACGGTAAGGAACACCCCTTCTGACAGTATAGCACTATGGACAGTACTGTTAGGAGGGGCGTTCCTCACACCCCAGCTAGACGGTTAGGAACACCTTTCTGACGGTGAAGAAATATTGGTAATAGCACTGATATCTCGTGCTCTAGGGAACATAATGGGAAAGCCGACAGTGCGCTGAATTCAGCACACTGTCAGCTTACTAGCGGTATATAAAACCACATGTGCCCGAGGACATGAAAGGTCCTCTTTAATGTTGTCACCATTTTAAGCCACACTGGGGCCACTTGACTACAGGGAACATGTGTAGCGTTGTATATAGAATATCTATCTCTAAAACAATAAACTTTACCGTACAGAGATAGGTGGAGATAGACAAAAGCATGTCCCTAACACTCACCATCATCACTTTGATCAAAAAAAGGCTGTCCACTCCCCCATCCTTCAGATCTCAAGGAAGCAAAGATCTAGGTTACTGTATGCAGGGCCATCGACACTGAAAAACTTTTATCTGTCCCTGTACCTTCATGTCATGAGGTGCTCAAAATGTCACCACTGAATTTCTTTCAGTGACAAAATAATGAGGAAGATGTCATTGTGTCTTCTCTTCAAAAATTTCTGTACTTGTATGGTTAACAATCATTGTGCCGATACAGTACTGCATAGAAAACAAAGGAGGTAGATAGCGGGTCATGGATGACGTATACAGACTATGCTGGCCATGGAACTGGAGATTTGTTAGAAAGGTGAAGCGAAGAAACTTTGCAACAGATAAGATAAGCGCTGCATCTTCTTATCTGAGTGATTTCAGTCTCCATACACAGGCAGGATCAGTTACAATGCAGTCTATGGAGAAGATAAGGAGGGGGACAAAGAGATATGAGACTGTTTACAGCATTAGATGAGTCATTTCTGTAAGGAGAGGGCGTCGGTACGTCCAAGCAGAATGCAGCAGCTGCACGAGATCGTGCAGCTGCTAATACTGGGAGCCGGCTGTAACATCAGCCAGAGCTCCCAGAGAGAAGGCAGGGAAGGTTTATTACCTTCCCTGCCTTCTCGATCGCTGTGTCTACTCAATGGGCACTGTATACAAAGCTATGGGCGCCACCATGATGTTGCCGCCCTCTGTCCCGGCGGTCACGTAATCCGCCGGTGTCAGCATCTTACAAGAGCTGCTGGTGGGTCCTACAGGACCCAGATCAGCTTTGTAAGCTGTATATACAACATGCAGGAGGCTGGATTCGTCCTGCAAATAAGGTAAATGTAGGTAAATGTACCAGCCCCAGTTGCTGGGGAAACCAGCCTCCAGTACAAAAGAAACAGTGATCAGATGTCCTCAAAGGTCTCTTATCACCTTATGGGGACACAATGTAAAAATAAATAAATAAATAATAGAAAAGTTAAAAAAAATGTAAATGAAATAATTAAAAAAAAAAATTAAATAAAACACCATTATTATAGGTTATAGCCCCACCCCTGACGAGACCATACAGAATAAAAATTACCATAACGGAGAGGAAAAACTATTTTATAAAGTTTTTCAGTCGCACTTTGTGTTAATAAATAAAAAAGAGAAGAAAAGTGAAAAACAGACACGATTTCCTTCCTATTTTGTCTATTTTTTTTCTGGATATAATAAAAAATTAAAACACATGCAAAAATAAAAACAATATAAAAATAAAGTCCTATGGGTTTTTCTTTAAGTGTTAATTGTGAGCCCAATCACCATGAGATCACAATGTATATTTTTTCTCCTATCAGTATGTCTTTGTAGAATGGGAGGAAATCCACGCAAACACAGGGAGAACATACAAACTCCTTGCAGATGTTGTCTCTGTCAGGATTCGAGCCCAGGACTCTAGCACTGCAAGGCTGCAGTGCTAACCACTGAGCCACCGTGGGGCCACTATGGGACATAATACTGTATGTAGGGGTCACTATGGGTCATAATACTGTGTACAGGGGCCACTATGGGGCATAATACTGTGTGTAGGGGCCACTATGGGGCATAATACTGTGTACAGGGGCCACTATGGGGGATAATACTGTGTGCAGGGGCCACTATGGGGCATAATACTGTGTGTAGGGGCCACTATGGGGCATAATACTGTGTACAGGGGCCACTATGGGGCATAATACTGTGTGCAGGGGCCACTAATGGACATAATACTGTGTACAGGGGCCACTATGGGGCATAATACTGTGTGCAGGGGCCACTATGGGGGCATAATACTGTGTACAAGGGGCCACTATGGGGCATAATACTGTGTGCAGGGGCCACTATGGGGGCATAATACTGTGTACAAGGGGCCACTATGGGGCATAATACTGTGTGCAGGGGCCACTATGGGTCCATAATACTGTGTGCAGGAATGTGTGTGGGGGAGGAATGTCGGTTGGGGGGGGCCCTATGTCAAAAGTTCACCATGGGGCCCCGCTATTACTAGTTACGCCACTCCGTGGTGATATCTAAGACATTAAAACCTTGAGAATGGTGTTTTCACCGCTTGCAGCCATTGGAGCATACTGCTGACATCTTCTCCTGATGGCCCCGGTTCAGGTCTTGAGCAGGCGCCATGTTCATGACATATTATTACTTAGGTCCCCACTATTTGCTTAAAATAGAACGTCACTGGGCTGGAACTGGTTAAGAAACTATTTTCCAAAATTTATTCCATTCATCTCCATTAAGTAAAAAAAAGTTTAGTTCTACCTTAATCTAAACGTCTTTAAATGTAATTCTATGCAAATATCCAAATGTTTAATAGCTGACTCCGTGACCCGTGGAGAATACCTCCCCTAAGCAGTGGGTGTATACATCCTCCTTCTCTTTGATGTATTACGTTACTTATGAATTCTGATTTATTATCTTTCACTACATCGTCATCCCACACCTGACCGATCTCCATACGAAAGTTTATCCAAATCCGTACTTTGGGCTGGCTATGATGGAGGCCTGCGCCGTCTGTCATGGAGATGATATATCGTCCTTCCGTACAATGCGGAGCATAATAATTCATCTCATTAAATCGGGGGGAAAAAAGTACTCAATTTCTAATAACAAGCTCCAAAAAAATCTGGTGTAAAGTTGATTCATTGCAGTTTGGTCATTCCAATTATCCAGACCTCTGCCTATAATTTATTTAGAAGGTAAATTATGCATGAATATCGTCTCGCTAATTACCGCCGTGCAGGAAAATGTCATTTACATTCCTGATAAGAAAATTGTGCTTTAAAAAATATGTAAAACAAGATGAAGTCGC
Source organism: Leptodactylus fuscus (assembly GCF_031893055.1). Taxonomy (NCBI): domain Eukaryota; kingdom Metazoa; phylum Chordata; class Amphibia; order Anura; family Leptodactylidae; genus Leptodactylus; species Leptodactylus fuscus. The sequence continues at coordinate 34,529,530 of NC_134268.1, forward strand.
CGGTTACTTCACTTATTAGCATGGTAATTTAGCGCAGGTCAGAGTCGATCGAATCGCACAAGCACACGAGAACGGAGAATATCACAGGGATAGCGTTCACATTTACAATACAAAGCTATAGGCTGCAGTGGTAACGGAAAAAAATTACATAAAGTGTACAAAAAAGTATCGCAACCCGAATAGGTGCCTGGAATCCTCCAGAACAGATTACATCAGGGGTTAAATGGAACTTGCTAAAATAGCATTTTTTATGCATATTGCTACTGTTGTAGGAAAAAGTTTTTGCACCCTTGGTGATATTAAAGGGATGGTCCAGAAATTGGACAAATGGCAGAAGAGTCTGGAGCAGATGTAACATAACGAAAAACATACTCACCTGTCCCTGGCGCTCTGTTGTCCACCACCTTAGTGCGGTCGTGCCCTTCCTCAGTTCCTGGAAACTCTGCGCCCATTGTGGCTGCTTAGACCAATCGGTGGCTTTAGTGGTCGCTAGAGAGGGACCTGTGACGTCGCCCACCTAGGTCACCAGCCCCTCTCCAGAGACTGCTGAGGCCACTAGTTGTCACCGAGAGGACTGTGGTGGTGGACATTGGAGTGCTCAGGACAGGTGAGTATGTTTTGTTTTGTTTTTTAACGTTACACCTGCCCTGGATCCCTCCATCGTTTGTCCAGTTCCTGGATAATTCCTTTAAGGGCCCTTTGACCCTAACAACTTTTCAGTCCATGCGCAGTGTGTAATAAATGCACACAAACCGATTAAAGTCAATGGAGCTATTCACATGTCCATTTTTTTCACCGAGCTATAGATGCTGAGACAAAATTTCGGCATGCACAAAATTTATTTTTCTCTACTCGCCCAGGTCAGTGAAAAATAAAAAGGAGTGCGCACCGACGTAATCTGTTCTGTCTGTTGTTCACAGATTCATTGCTAGGTAATGCTGAAAAATAAATTAGACAGCGCGGATGGCACAGGAATCGGACATGTGTAGAACATGGAAATACACTAGTATGTACGGCTGTTTTCAAACGTGTAGTTAATATGAAAGCAGCCTAAATGTATTGACTTGGCTTGGTTCACTTCTCCTATGGCCTTGTCTGCATAAGGGTCATAATAAATCTGATGTTCCTTCCATGAAGCAGGCAGATCAGTATGCACAGAGCTACAGGTCTCTTCCAGTGTATGGAATTTTGCACAGACAAAGAAAAGATGGCTTTCAGTTGTAAGCAAACATAGAAGTTGGTCAATTGAGGAGAAGCTTACTATATTAAGGCCATTGACATCAATGAGGTCAGCGACCCTCTTCTTTTGTTAGCCTGTTTGGAGGGACTCTGCTGACACTGGCTGACCAAGAACGGACTACTAAGAAGACATTAGACTCTGTGAGGGCCACTAATGGCCAATTCACACGGGCACAGAGGGGGCGGATTATGGCGCGTAATCCACGTCATAGTACGCACCCTCACAATGGTGATCTATGTAGACCGCCAGGGCAGCGGGCTGCCCTTTCTTCAGGCGGTCTCCACGGTGCGTCCACCTGGCGGCAGCAACCTCCAGAGTCGGCCTATTCATTTGAGCCAACTCTGGGGGAGGCGCTGCGACCGCGACAGTCGTGGCAGGCGGGTTTTGACCCAAGAGTGTCGCGGCTCCCCGCATCACTCTCGGTGCCAAAATCCGCCCCAACTCCCCCCCTTGTGAACTTAACCTAAGAGGCATTATACAATGTAGGGGCCATTATAATTTGTGCGGGTCAGGTATTTCTAAGTAGTGGTGATGGGGAGCCAAGTTATGAAATCTTTGTACTGGGCCCAACAAAGTGTTAAAACTGCACCAATTCGGGAGACCAAATAAAGCTTTACATATTGTAGACCTGCTGGTGAAGGTAGCCATAGCAGATTGGGCTACATTACCATTGGGCCCGTTGCTCCCATGTTAAGCAGACCATGCACATTTGTATCGACCGAGCCTACTGGTTTTGGCAGGATCAGCTAACCATCTGATATATATGGAGGACTCCAGACTTTCTTCTGATGGCAGCCGTTGTAGGAGATGAGGATCGGTAGATGGATTTCATCTTTGTTCTTGGGTCCAGACATCTTCCAGTTGTATGTATAGCCAGCTTTATACTACATTTGTGTTGGATGCAGATCAGAAGGACAAGACTATAGGGGGTGCAGTCACTACTGGGCCCTGAACCCTAAAGGGGCCACATAAAATATACCAATATTCTAAATGGTACAAGGTAAGTAGGGGCCCCATTACAGATTTTCGTTGCAAAGGGAACACAGAACTTTCCCTAGACATAACCACTGATGTCTGGAGGCTAACAAAGCCAGACCAACCATCAATCATCTGAGGTCTGGACGTCTTCATCTGCAGATGGGACAACGCCTTTAAGTTCAGACAAGCAGAAATTAGAAATAATTGGACAATAAATTATATTTAGTCACCGACATCCCAACTCCTAATACTTCAACCAGTAATAAGATGTGATCCTACAAACTTGTGACCTTTCCAGTTCACTTCGTTATGAGGACATATTGGCCAAAAAACATCCGATAGAGAAGAGGAAGACATGATTGGAATGAGCTGGTAATGTTGTGGCTGGATCCCTTTACAATACATGACCTTTCCGTCAGCAGCCTGACATGAATACAGAGCACTTCACCTGATGATTCAGCGCTCACGTATCTGGTAATATGTACGGTATTATATGCTATGTGAATGGACTGGCTTTAGTCAATACATACCTCATCTCCATCCAGCCCGGAGCCAGATACCTTCCATTAGATTACAATTTCCCTGTAATATAGCAGTGACTCAGAACTCGTGAGTATCATTCACAAATGATAACCACTACTACAACAAATATCGTCTAGTCGTAAACCTGATCAGAGCAAGGGAAAAGTATACAAAAACACAGAGAGGTGTATGGATGGCATGGGGAGCTACAGCGTGATGGGTCAAGAGATAATGGGAGACATATTGCCATTTAACCCCTTAAATGGGCACTGACTTTTCAGGCAACTTAGTCTCATTTCGTAGAACGTGTCATTCTAGACCAAAATGTAATGCACTTTATTTAACCCCTTCCTGTCGCAGGCAGATGTTTATTATTGACTCCTCGCCTTCCAACTTTTTTTTTATTTTTCTGTTCACAGAGCTACATTCTTAAAGGGATTCAATCATTAAAATGCATTTTTTTCTCCCTAACACGTAGGAATAGTCTTAAAGGCTATTCTTCTCCTAGCTTTAGATGTTTTCTCCGTGCCACCCTTCGGTAGAAAGCCCCAATGCTGCGAGAGAAATATAGAGCGACGCCTCTATCTTCGTCTGGAACGGCCTCTCCCTGCTTCGTCTTCCAGCGCTGGCTTCAAACTTCTAGGCATGTGCAGTTGGCTCTGCCATCGGGCCTCGGGCAGAGCCGACTGCGCATGTGCACGGCAATTTTCCTATGGCAGCTTACACAGTAAGCTGGGTGAAGCGGCTATTCCTATGTGTTAGGGAAAAAAATTGCATTTCAATGATTGAATTCCTTTAACGTTTGTGGGACATATTGTACTTCATAATGGTACCATTTATTATTCCGTACAATGATCCCAGAGGATCTGATCACTAAGGCAATACATTACAATGCTAATCAATACAGCCTACAATACAAATCAATGAGAGACAAACCTGAAAACCTTCATTAGTCTCTCAGCTGTAAAAGCAACTGATCACTGGACATGGATCTTGTTCCGGGCGCTTGTGTAACAGAACAAAGTGGTGATGTGCCCATGCACCAACACAACATTTTTTCTGTGTCTGGGTCTTTTTAGCTGCATCATGTTAGGTATTTGCAGTCCAGTATCCCTGGATTTCTTATATTATGTTCCCTTGGGCTTTTTCCATCTATTTGTTAGTTATTCCTGGTAGAATTACATGGAAAGAAAACCGTAGCAATAATGAGAGAGGAGAAGGAACAAGGGACAAGACTACTGTTCCTTCTATTGTACGTGCTAGTGTGATCACAATGGCATACATGTATTGTACATGAATCTGTGACCAGTATGCCCCATAGATGAAGGAATATATGACATGTACATTATTTTGTGTTAAGGGGTTAGACGTTATGTCTGCACTCACAATCAAATTTCAAGGTCTAGATGTTATGTTCTCCACTGAGCTGGAACTAATGCACACCTCCCAAATTTATAAAGGACAGAAAGAAGGACTATATATATATATACAGTCCTATGAAAAAGTTTGGGCACCCCTATTAATCTTAATCATTTTTAGTTCTAAATATTTTGGTGTTTGCAGCAGCCATTTCAGTTTGATATATCTAATAACTGATGGACACAGTAATATTTCAGGATTGAAATGAGGTTTATTGTACTAACACAAAATGTGCAATATGCATTAAACCAAAATTTGACCGGTGCAAAAGTATGGGCACCTCAACAGAAAAGTGACATTAATATTTAGTACATCCTCCTTTTGCAACGATAACAGCCTCTAGTCGCTTCCTGTAGCTTTTAATCAGTTCCTGGATCCTGGATGAAGGTATTTTGGACCATTCCTCTTTACAAAACAATTCAAGTTCAGTTAAGTTTGATGGTCGCCGAGCATGGACAGCCCGCTCTCAAATGATCTGAAAACAAAGATTTTTCAACATAGTTGTTCAGGGGAAGGATAAAAAAAGTTGTCTCAGAGATTTAACCTGTCAGTTTCCACTGTGAGGAACATAGTAAGGAAATGGAAGACCACAGGGACAGTTCTTGTTAAGCCCAGAAGTGGCAGGCCAAGAAAAATATCAGAAAGGCAGAGAAGAAGAATGGTGAGAACAGTCAAGGACAATCCACAGACCACCTCCAAAGAGCTGCAGCATCATCTTGCTGCAGATGGTGTCACTGTGCATCGGTCAACAATACAGCACACTTTGCACAAGGAGAAGCTGTATGGGAGAGTGATGAGAAAGAAGCCGTTTCTGCAAGCACGCCACAAACAGAGTCGCCTGAGGTATGCAAAAGCACATTTGGACAAGGCAGCTTCATTTTGGAAGAAGGTCCTGTGGACTGATTGAGTTGTTTGGTCATACAAAAAGGCGTTATGCATGGCGTCCAAAAAAAACTGCATTCCAAGAAAAACACTTGCTACCCACTGTAAAATTTGGTGGAGGTTCCATCATGCTTTGGGGCTGTGTGGCCAATGCCGGCATCGGGAATCTTGTTAAAGTTGAGGGTCGCATGGATTCCACTCAGTATCAGCAGATTCTTGAGAATAATGTTCAAGAATCAGTGACGAAGTTGAAGTTACGCCGGGGATGGATATTTCAGCAAGACAATGATCCAAAACACCGCTCCAAATCCTCAGGCATTCATGCAGAGGAACAATTACAATGTTCTGGAATGGCCATCCCAGTCCCCAGACCTGAATATCATTGAACATCTGTGGGATGATTGGAAGCGGGCTGTCCATGCTCGGCGACCATCTAACTTAACTGAACTTGAATTGTTTTGTAAAGAGGAATGGTCCAAAATACCTTCATCCAGGATCCAGGAACTGATTAAAAGCTACAGGAAGCGACTAAAGGCTGTTATCTTTGCAAAAGGAGGATCTAGTAAATATTAATGTCACTTTTCTGTTGAGGTGCCCATACTTTTGCACTGGTCAAATTTTGGTTTAATGCATATTGCACATTTTGTGTTAGTACAATAAACCTCATTTCAATCCTGAAATATTACTGTGTCCATCAGTTATTAGATATATCAAACTGAAATGGCTGCTGCAAACACCAAAATATTTAGAACTAAAAATGATTAAGATTAATAGGGGTGCCCAAACTTTTTCATAGGACTGTATATATATATATATATATATATATATATATATATATATATATATATATATATATATATTAAGCTCTTAAACCTCTAACTTCTGCTCAATCTAGTCCTGGCTTTGACTCAAAAAACTGCAACAAAATCTGGAACAAAAAAAACTGCCCCAGCCTCAAGCCATTGGGGCAGATTTACTATCTAAATTTGCTAGATTTATCATTGTGTCTGATTCTGGATAATAAATCTGTCTAGAATATCTTTACGCCTCTTAGTTGGTTTAGTCTACGACAGAAAAATCTGTCAGGGACTCAAAGCGCAGCGAGTAGAAGTAGTTTTACCTGAGATCTGGTGCCGAAAGAAGAGTCTAAAGTCCCCGCTGTCACCAGTATTATAAATTGTACATGGTAGATGGGATCCCTACTACAGATTTTGTATTTAGGGCTAGGACTTTAAAAGCATGCCTATGCATATGGCAGGGCTGTGAAGTTGGAATTGGGAGCAATTTTTGGTGGATTCAGGAATGGAAAAAAGTCACTGACTCTGGCTTTAAACTAAAATGGCTCATTCCTTTCAATGATATGATGTAAATATTAGATTCTTAGTTTGTTGCATATTTGCTCTCATTGGGTTTGAGGATGAATTAGAGGAGTTTCACCGCTTCTGTCTGACCATGGCTGTTCTTATGATGGAGTCGTAGTCAGGCCATGATAAAAAGAGGAGTTGAAGCTGTTGATATTGCCTACCAACTCCAAAGACTTTGCATCCTGAGTTTCTTGTGCATCAGGACTCTTTAGACAAAATGCATGTGACGTTAATGTCTATGGGATCTCTTGGAGTGCATTAACGAGAATAGAGGCTGGCCGTGAATCCTGCTCCTATGAGCATTACAGCTTTGCAGTTCCTGTGTGATTCCTGTGTGACCTTTGGATGAAGACTGGATACAGAGTTTCATTTGCACTTGAAAACGGGACCGTAGTGGCCCGAAACGCGTCGTGCTATACCATAATAAAATAATCCCATTGGACCATCTGGTTTCCGTATCATTCCTTCACCAGTGACTGCAGATCCAACACGAACTTCTGGTTCCTGGTTCCCATTTAACTCCAAAGCCTTGGCATTTGGGACAAGGATAATAAAATCTCTGCACCCCTCATTCTGTCTAGCTACGTTGGTTGTAGGTTTATCTCATTGGCGTATAAATCTATCTACAAAATCTTCTTTTTGCGAAAAGTCTCCATTCTAATAACCTCTATTTCTACTGTCCCCATCACAGACCTCTCTTTAGTTCCAATCTAATTCCCTTCTGCATTGCATTGTACAAAGTTTCCTCATCTTCCGATTCTCGCAGAAATATATTTCAAGCTGTCATATTTAATAAATGTCGTTTTTTTTCCCCCCAATCCGGGTCAATATAAATGAGTTTTCTTTAAGCCAGTGTGATTACAGACAGTATTATATTACATAAGACCTTTACTAGATAATTCATTAGACTCTGAAGTGGGTGTTCGGCTTTAATTAACTGCCACTTTACTAAAGGTACGGCGCGCTTTCCATTGGTGGCAAAGTAATTATTATCGCAAGATAAGAGCCGAGATGCCGAGTTCTCGGAAAAGAAATCAAAATGTAAATTCAGCTCACAGAGCAAGGAAGGGAAATGTAAGTAATTGAGGTTTTCTAAAGGGGAAGAAACACACTGTGAAATTGTATCTCTTATTCTTTGTCTTGCCTCAATGGGATGTCCATATCAGGTGACTCTGGTTTATACTTACACTAAATGGACACATCATTCACTTGTGAAACCTCCGAGGATTCTCTTTGGTATTTCATAAGGGTTTCCTCTAATTGATATTTGATTGATCTCTATTAAAGGAACGTTAAACACAGAAAATCCATAAAAATTAATTTTAAAGGGATCCTATCATTAGAATCCCTTTTGTTCTAACTAACACGTAGAAATAGCCTTAAGAAAGGTTATTCTTCTTCTACCTTTAGATGTCTTCTCGTTGCCATTTGGTAGATATTCTGTTTTTTGTCTTTATGCTATTGAGTTCTCTAACAGCACTGGGAGCGGGACCCAGGGCTCAAACAGCATTGGGGGCGTCCCCAATGCTGCGAGAGAACTATCCAGCACCGCCTCCATCTTCTTCAGAACTGGCCTTTACGTGTTGTCTTCTGGCCTGGCTTTCAATCTTCTATGCCTGAGGCCCGCTGGCAGAGGCGACTGCACCTGCGCGTGGCCATTTTTTGTGGCCGCTTACTACAAGAGCTCGCATAAGCAGCCACAAAAAAAATGGCCACACACAGGTGCAGTTGGCTTTGCCCACTGGCAGAGCCGATTGCGCATGCGTAAAAGATTGAAAGCTAAGCCAGAAGACGATGCGTAGAGGCCGGTTCCTGAAGAAGATGGAGTCAGCACTGGAGAGTTCTCTCGCAGCACTGGGGATGCCTCCAGTGCTGCGAGAGAACTCATTTGCATAAAGACAGAAAACTGAATATCTACCAAACGGCGGTGAGTAGAAGACATCTAAAGGTAGGAGAAGAATAGCCTTTCTTAAGGCTATTCCTACGTGTTAGTTATAAAAAAAGGGATTCTAATGATAGGATCCCTTTAAAAAAAAATCCTTGAACCCCTTCCCTTCATCTTCCCTTGGTTTTAATTTGTCTTATATGGCAACAAAATTGAGAAATGTATAAGGAAGTTTTCTAAATCCTAAATGGCTGTAAGACAACTGGCTGGAGCCAGCACTTCCCAGTTGTATTATGTCTGCAATAAGACAAAAGATTAAGCCCTGCCCCCTTGACTAGGTTTAATATTCTTTCAATAGATTTAGGCTCTATTCAGATGGCTTTTTTTTACTTCTAAAGATAAAAAAAAAATTGGATGCGAATGGATGGTCATCTATTTACAAAGACATAGGGTTGAGCAAAATTGTAAAAGATCGGATTCCGATCGGTGATCAAGTAAATTTCACGATCGCAATCAGAATTCCGATCCCAATCTTTTCCAGTGGGATTGAGGACGGAGGTTATCTCAAGATTGGCTCAACCCCAAAAGTGACTTTTTCCATAGAGAAACATTGACTAGGGTTGATCGATCGGGATCGGAGCAAATTTCACAATCGCGATGGAAAATGATCGGAAATCGGATTTTAAAATCGATCCTGAAATCTCAAGATCGGCTCAACCCAATCAATGTTAAAAAAAAAAAAAAAAAAAAAAAAAATGGGGCCTTTCCTGTCTGTTTTTTTGGCCATTTTTTGCATTCGTTTTTATTTTAATCTGGTAAATGTCAAGTAAAACCATCATCTGAACAGAGCCTTATTTAGAAATAATTTTCATCGGGTATGCCTTTGCATCGTGTCTTTATATTCTGTTGCCACATTGACCAGATGTGAATTCCATACAGTTCTTTATGGCTAAGTGGTTGTGGCTATAAGTGGTTAGTGCCGACCAAGGACAGTATCTGCAAGGAGTTTGTATATTCTATCTGTGCTTGCGAGGGTTTCCTCCCACATGCCAAAAATATACTGATAGGTAAATTGGCTCCCTGTAAAGCAGCAGACCCTTGTGAGCGTTGGGATGAGCGCCTGTACGGCAGCCACTAATGCCTCTACTCAGAACGCTCTCTGCACAAATAATATAACAAACAGTTCATTGATAGTGGTTATAATTCTAGAGCTATATACTAGGTATACAGCCTGAAGCAGCTCTGCTCCTATTAAAGTGAATAGGAAGAGAGCTGCAGTTCCACTTCCAATGCTACAGTGTACGTCTCCGTAAGTCTTCTCCATACATTGTAGTCATGGCACTGGGGAACCACAGCTCAGCACCCATTCACTTCAACAATATCAGCCATATACCTTGTATACAGTTTCCAACAGCTGATCGGCGTGGGTGTCAGACCCCCCCCCCAATCTGATACCAATGACCTATTCTGCAAATAAATCATCCATATCCATTGCACATCAGTCTCAGACAACCCCTTTAAGTAAAGGTGGACATCAACAAAGCAGAAATAGTAGGTGACACACCGTACGCTCACACTTATATCAGCCGCCAGAATATATCACAGGCTTAATGTACAATAACATTCACCTTTCAAGACATATTCAATAACTACCAATGGCTTTCACGCAAGGCTGCACAAGTTCGTATGATTTATAGAGGTGACATTTACATGGTCACACAATATCACACAGTTATTACATGGGCCGCAGCTCCTGGACAGTCCTAGACTTCTGTGTTAGTAACCCAGGGCATCGTTCTCCTCGACCACCAGAACTAATTTGTTAGAGTTGTCTTCAATTCTGTGCGAAACAGGAAGTTATGTAAGCAGCCTGATTGACCAATCACATGTAACTTCCTGTTAGAGGAGGAGGACAGGGCCGATGGAGCCTGGAGCGGTTGTTCTATCGTACCATTGCCTATTATTGCAGTTACTGTGGTGGCTCCTATTATGGTACAGTGTGACTACTAAAGGTATGGAGATGCTGAGACTGCTACTAAGAAAGTAGAAGGTTCCTACTCAATCTTGCTGCAGTGTCCATGGCTGAATCACCAACAAAATTGTGTCACAAGGTCTCACACCTTACTAGCCCCACTGTATAGGAGGCTAATCGACGACTAGTTTTTGTAGAAGTATCTGAGCCAAAAGCTCACGTCCAATCCCTGTCCAGATTCCCCCCATGAATGGGCTGTTTGGGTGGCTGTGTGGGTCATGAGCACCCAGTGGTTAGCTGAAAATAATAACATTATGTGATCTCTGTCCTAGGTGCAAGTATTCTTGATGACATCAGTAAATATTTCTGGTTCCATCATTCGGAAGGAGACACAATGACGGTCCAGAACCCCATCTGGATGAATCTTTGCACTGCTATCTGGACTGTCGTTGCTTACGTAGTTGCTGACTTGGAGGAAATGTTGCCGAGATAATGAGAAGAAAGAGAGGTCACGGGGAAGCCATGAAGCATGTTCGCTCCTCTCCGCCATCATTATATCTTCTGAGCATTCCCATTTAATGTGGATTTTATTTCATTAGGCAAAACTTGATTATTTCTCTTTATTTCTCTCCAACCTGTGAATATTCGTCCTGTACTTGTGATTTTACTCTATTGTACAATCCTGTTACATCTATGTTATATTTCTACAGTAGATTGGAAGTTACTTCTGTTACATTACTGTATTAGTATCTCGTCCACTCTCATGTTACTATAGTGTGTTAGTATCGGCTCTTTTTGTATTACTATGATATATTAGGATCCAAAGCTTTATTTTTCTATAGTGAATGTGAAGGATTTTCTGTTGGATAATTTTTTTATTTTTATTTTTGGCTTGGTTACTCACTGATCTACTGCCACTCCCATGGGTCCCATGGGCTCTACCCCCCGATCCCTCTCAACACAAAGGACATGCTGCTCGATCAGGCTAAGGATGAAGTGATCAGCGATTGGCTGATCAGTCATTTCCTGAGTGTTGGGAGGAACCAAGAAGGAGGGACCAGTTTTGGAATAGGAGCAGCAGGAAATCAGTGAGGTGACTATTGCTTCTTTTATTGGTTACCTATTGATCTCCAGCTAGTCTTATTCCAGTACTCGCTAGGCCCTGCTGGTCTCTACTTTTCTACAGAAAAGTAATACCACTCCTTTGGTTTATGGTCAGGCAGATCATCATAGCCAACAAGTGGCTGAGTAGTAATTTTCTATGTATCCAGAGCAACCATTGACAGAACAGGAGCAGCAGGGGAACGGTGAGGTGAGTATTGTTTCTTTTATTGGTTACTGACTGGTCTCCAGCCAGTCTGATTCCAGTGCTGTTTAGGCCCTGCTGGTCTCTACCTCTCTATACCAAATTAGCTACCACCACTAGTAGTAATTTCCTAGGTATCCATTGGGACCATTTTCGGAATAGGAGCAGCAGGGAAACAGTGAGGTGAGTATTTTTTGTTTGATTTTTTTTTTAACACCATGCAACTCATTTCTACAACTTTTGCGCACCAGCAAGCCTCTTTAATATCTGCTCCTGTTATGTTACTATACAACTATCAGGTCTACGCCTTTATAATGTTTTGTCATGGAGACCTAGCTCGGCTGCTTTATAGTAATTCACTTTTTTTGGCTTTTTTGATGTAAACCTCTCCATGAGCCTTGCTCAGATCATCTTTTTTTTACCGTCTTTATTTATGCTTCCTTTCCGTCTCCACCATTTTATCATTAGGATTGTGTAGGATTGCAGCTTAGAGCCCAGAACTCCCAATGTTCTATATATTACCTCATTTCATCGAGTGCTATGCATATACAATAGAGCGCAGCAAGGATGCTAAAGAAGGGTGTGAATCTTATTTTCTGTCTGTTAGCACCTTCTTCACTGTGAGGAAGATAATATATTCAGCAAAGATTAGGTATAACATGAATCCGATTACATAAAAGTGTCAAAAATATACAAGAGAAGAGGAATTAAGTCAGGAAATTAAAGGTGTTATTTCTCCAAGATAAAAGATAACCCCTGTCTTTCCTGTCATACAGGAGATCTTATCGTTCAAGGCGCCTTCCACTGTATGGGCCTTAGAAGAGTCGCGAACATACAATAACAGAGTCAAAGGGGTTATGAAGGATAACAAAACATGGCTGCTTTCTTCTTCTCAGGAAGTGACATCATGTCTGTTATGTCTGTTGGTCACATGGCCAACTGGGACTGAGCTGTTGCCTTGTCATGTGATGGACGTGTTGTCACTTCCTGAGAAGAAGAAAGCAGCCATGTTTTATAGTGTTGGATCACTCCTTTAGATGCCAACGTGTAATACATCAATTCCCCCACAGCTAAACATTATTACCAAAATGTTCAGAAGACATTACTTAGAATTAAATAATTTTTACTCATGAAATATAAATCAGTAGTAAATATATCCTGGCTTGTGGGAGAACAGGATGACAACCAATATGGCCGCCATTACAGTATCCTCTATTGTCTTTTTATATCATAGCCCTGAGATTATGGAGCTGAAAGCATCCAGGATTGAATGAAATAAAAAAAGCAAATGATTGTAACCTGTATAAATGTATAACTGACAATACCTGTGCAATGATGGTTTCTAAATAAATCAAATGTGCTGTGTTGTAAACCAATGGAATATCCCAGGGCTGCTTCTCTTCCCCTCTCACAGTATGTAGTCTCAGAGACACATCCACCACATCCTTTCTACACTAGGAAGACTTTGAAGGGCCTAAGTAGCGGTCCCAAAGTTATAACATAACTAAACCTTTGACAACTTGATTTTCTGGCAGTGTTTGTGTCATTAATACATTTTGTTATATACTTTATTAACAAATTTTGCCTCCTTTTGGTGAAATCCTGTATGTCTTTATTCTTCCCCTTGCTTCTCTATTGAGAGCTGTCCCTGCCTCTCTGTGTACAGGCTTTTGTGTAATGAAGAGAACATGAGGCTGGGGGAGGGTCACATCAATTACCTATAATTCCAACATTATAAGAATAGATAGAATCTTGCTTCTGGTGCCGAGTGACAGAGGAGATTCTCTGTTTCATAGGACACTTGCATACCTGTAATCCCAAAGATATCCATTTGGGCCTGGAATATTTATATGTTGCTGTTGCTTAGTGTCATATCAAAGAAGAGAATCTAGTCTTCCATACAACACCAGAAACAAATTTCTATGTGTTATAATGCCTGGGATACAACTGTTTGTGACCCTTCCCCTACCCTTATACACAAACCTGTAAATTGTACATAGACAATCAGGGACAGCTCTCAATATAGAAGCAGGGGAAAGAATAAAGACATGCAGGATTCCACATAAAGGAGCAAAAATTTGGTAATAGATTTTATTAATGACAAAAATATTGCCAGAAAATCAAAAGTTGTCCGAAAGTTTAGTTAAGAAGCTTTAAGAAGGGATCTGCAAACACAGACAGGGGAACTGCAGATTTGTAGAAAGTGACACTGACACAAGACCAAAGACCTGGACTTTATCTATAACAGTTGCCGTTCCCATGACCTAACCGTGACACATGGCAGTCAGATACCCCCAGAACCTATAAGTAAGTATGTATAGTATGTATGTATGTATGTATGTATGTATGTATAGTAAGGATGTATAGGTTTTATGAAGAATGTATCAATATTACGAATCAAAACCCTAAAACAAACTCACTGGTGGATGAAAGGAAGTGAATGTTGAAGGCTACAGAAGGAGATTATCGAGCAATGGAGTGGATGGCAGATGTAAGTATGGGAAACAGGTAGATAATAGGTGAAATAAATTCAGCCAAGCAAACGACAGCAAAGCAACTCCAAATCCAAAAACTAACTGCACTCTATGGAACTATAGACCCTACAATATATAGAGAAGACTCTAGACTCCATAGAACTGCAGGTTCTAGAATACATAGAAAACACATCTGGAATTACAGTAAATGTGCATGGCAAACAATAGACTCGACCAGAATGGAGTCAGGCCTGGATATAAATGGACTCAACCATCAGCAACTCTACTAAGTGAATAGAGTGAATTTGCTGATGGTTGAATTCAATTCATGCTCACCTTTTCTTACCTCTCCAAGGCTACATTGAAATCCGGAAGATGCCGGGAAAGAAAACCAGGTGAGGCTGCAGTGTAGTCTTGGAAAGGTGAGTATGAGTTGAACTCAACCTTCAGCAACTTCAATCTACTCAACCAACTAATGGTGGGTGAACCTTGTGTTTTGTTTTTTTTTGCAGATATTAGCAAGGTTCGTGCAAGTTACAGTTTGGAGAAAACTTGTTTCATCCAAACCAGAAGTATTATTACTATACTCTATGTCTCTTCATAACCCCAAAGTATAATAATTTTTTTTAAAAACTCATACTCCCCTCCTCGAGGGCAACACCTCGATGGTCTACTTTCCCAGTATCTTCTGGCTTCCTGGGTGACATCAAGAGCCCTGGGTCACTGCTGAGGCCTGTGATTGTCATGACTTTTCCCCCACATAACCAATGAGGCCCAATCACAGATCTAAGGTTGACCCATGGCTGATGACGTTCCCCAAGAGGGTGAAGATAGAAGATGCCAAGAAAGAAAACCAGGTGACGCATCGGAACCATGGAGAGGTGAGGAAAGCTGAGAATGAGATCTTTGATTCATGAAAACCCAAAATTTTTGGAAACTGCTTAACAAATCTTTGTTCATTATGAGCCGGTTTGCTGATCCCTAGGAGTAACACAAAACATGAAGCAGGTATTGATGTTTCTCTTTCATGTATAATGAATATATACAATATCCCTGTAAAGGTTACAAGGTCATTCAGGAATCCTCATAGTAGACTTGCAGCAGATTCTGTCTGGTCCATGGAATTACACCGGTGTTAGAGTACAGTGGTCAGTTATCATAGATGTATCTCGTACCCAGGGGTGAACCTAGCTTTTATGCCGCCTGAGGCGGACGACAGAAAGCGGAGCGGACGGGGCGGCGTTAGCAGGCAGAGAGCAGGCAGGGAATGGACCTGCTCTCTGCCTGAGCGTGAGGGGAGGCCGGTGGAGCAGCGCTGCGTCCACAGGACCTCCCCAATCCACCGCTCGCTTCCCGTGCCGGGCTGCTGAGACGGTGACGCTAAGCCAGTCCAGGACAGCTTGTCCTGGACTGGCTTAGGCCAGCAAAAATGCCCCCCCCCCCGGGGCCCTGGCATACCACCGCCTGAAGCAGTCGCTTCAGGTCGCCTCATGGGAGGTGCGGCGCTGCTCGTACCCCCCTGTCCATCCCTGGGACACAGTGAAGGTCCTATTGGGTGACACCTAACCCTTGCAAGCAGTGAGGAATTGATACAAAATGTTTAGTGACATATAGTGTAACTTCCAGCTAAAACTTGAATACCACTTTAAGTATATAAGGAAAAAAATATTTCTTACTATCAACTTAGCTCTTTAAAAACTCATCTTCATTGCTTTGATTCTCGACATTTTCCTCTACTACAGAATCTGCATAGATCTGTAAAGGTAGTGTGCGTCTCCTTATAAGTAGTGAGGCAGTGTCACGTAGCTAATGACACTTATATCAATATGACACCTAGAACGGAGCGGCATAATGAATGAACCCAGTATTGTTGCCACGGGCTGTAATACCCGCCGCTGACGTTAATTGATGGCGGATGGGATAAGCGCTTTCCATTATAAGGACTCATTGAAGCCCTATGGTAAGAATTTCATATTCCGAGTCTTCAAATCAATAATGCATTCCCCAGATTAATGTTCATAGATACAGAATTAAGATATAATATAATGATCTCAGTCTTAGACTTTCAGTGCGCAGTACATTACATAGTATATGTAGGTCGTGTACTTTTATATTCATTCCATGGTAAGTACTGTATATGAACATATTGAGGCAGGGTTAAGGGGATATCGTCACTCCTTAGGGAGAGACCACCATTTAGGTGTGTGGAGACTTATTAAGCCTTTAGCACTCCACTTTGCAAGGGACTATGGGAAGAATATGCAAATCTGTCTTCCATGATGTAATTAGGAAGTCAGGTGCCTCAGTGTTGCAAACCAATAGAGGGCACTCACTGGAAAGTGCAAGCCTGTCTTCCCTGATGTAATTAGCAAGACAGGATCTCAGTGATATGGCCCAATAAAGGCTGCTCCCTTTAACATCATGCTCGACCTTCCAAGAGGCCTTTGTTTTGCAATGATGCTGGGATTATTACCAGGTATATTGAGGCAGGACACAGATCACAAAGGACCCCTATGCAACAATATCATGTGAACTCCTGCCCACCAGGCCTCAAGACTCTGGCCTGGAGCATTGCCCTTGTGATTCCCTAGCACAACCACCATTTGTATGAATTTCATTAGGGTGTACATGGTGGGGTTTTTCTCACCTTAGTCCTTGATCTATCTTGGTCTTTCAAGATAGACTTTTGGTTCTCTGAAGTATCAAATTACATGTGCCCATGAAGGTGTAGGTAGAGGGGAAGGCGGAGGAGGGAAGAGGAGACACCATAGTGCTGCAGCGAACAGTAGGTTTTCTATCTCACCTTGATGCTTTATTAAAGGGGTTGTTCCATCACAAGGATCCTATCTATACTGCTTGTTAATGTGGATGTAAGACTTTTCCTAAATACACTGCTTCAGCAAAACTGCTTTGTTTGTCCACTATCTCACTTTATTCAATTCATTGTTGACACAGCCCTGACTTATCTGGTCAAAAGTCAAGTGATGTATCTGCTGCTCTCAGGGGGAGGGAGGAGGGGCTAAGTGCACGGGAGCGAGCCTGTGTTTCTAGCTATTCCTGTGTCTACACCACGTGACCTAACTCCTTCCTCTCAGATAGGGGAGAGGAGCTGCTTTCATTTCTGAACTCGTCTTCTGTTTCCCAGTTATCAGGCTAGCTAATTCAAGTGTGTACATTATGGCAGAGACAGGCAGTCTCTGTATGTAACACAGAATGGAGTTGCTCCTGCCTGTACTTCATAGTCCAATATTGTTCATATAGTGTTGCTTGAGGACCTTTGATGACATCACAGGCCCTTCAGCCGCCCCATAGGATCACGCTATGTGGTGGGTGGAGCTGCATGCTAATTTGGGGGCGGAGCTAAACAGCAGGTTGCATGTGAAACCCCGCCCACCAAATGATGCTAGAAACCAGGAAAAAAGAAGATTTTACAGCAGTGAAGACTGGTGAGTATGTGACGTGGGAATACCCCTTTAACATTGATTCTGTTTTATACTTATCTGTAATGCTGAATTTACTGCTTTTTCCATGTGCTGTAAATGGGAGACTTTATAGCAGCTAGTATCCACCCAACATCTCAAGGACAGTTGAAATTTAGAGAGAGCATGCAGAGGGGAAAATGACTAAAAATGCAGAATAGAAGTCATATAATGGTCAGAAGTGTTGTCATTCCTCCTGAGCGCACACAGCAGAGTATTCCAGAAAGTCATCTGAGAGGTCAGGTTAACATTAAAACAAAGCAGTGAAAAACCAGGAGGAGGATAACATTCCGGAATAACTCTTATTAATGCAACTTTCCAGAAATACTTTGTCCCACCATGATGTTTTTTTTCTTGATGCTAATGATTGATGAATGAATTTCATAGTACTGTGTGGGAATTGCCCTGGGAATATAGTACTAGAGACAGGCAAGTGGATTCTTCCTCTGGTCTTCTGCGCTGCAGCCGGTTGCCAGTCCTGCAGCTGCTTACAAGATAAGAGTTCATTTGACTCCTAAGAGTCCTTGAACAGAAAGAGCCAAGTGTAATGTTCTGGGATTTTCTTGGAACCACGGTATGGAATTCAGCGCAGAAAGAAAGAATCCTTGGCCAATGGAGGTTTCTCTTATCCTGCAGTTGTTGAGTATATGCTGTAAAATGCTGGTGGTGAAAGGCTTTTAGATATTAAGAGGAAGTGGCTTTCTGGAGAAAGATATCCTCAAAGCAAGAGATTATGTGCGGAATTACAAATACAGTAATTACACAGATGGACTATGTACAGGACATGGATCTGGAATGACGGCTCCCACAACTACTGTAGGATCAGGAGGAGCGAAAAGGAGCAGAAAAGAATATAAACTTAAAGAAATATTAACCCCATCAAACAATGTTCATGGTAAAGACAAAAACAAAATTTCAATTTTTGGGATTTTTTTTTATTGTAGTTGTAAAAGATTTTTGTGTTTCACGCACTACGGGCTACATATTGAATTTCACTTTTGTAATCTCCTTTAATGGACTAATGCACAAGGGCTATCAAGAAAAATGTTTAGATTCTTTTTAAAGATGATAATCTTATCTTTACTTTGATACCAAGATCCTCATGCTAGCCCCTACAGTTCTGGAGCGATTAGCTGTCAAAAACGCTGTCTTCTTGATAGCCCTTGTGGATCCTGAGATATCGGCAGTACATATGTCCTTGGCTACTGAATTGTCTCTCTGGCACGAGGTATGGCCTATGTCCTTGGCAGGGAAAGGGTTAAAGCTGTATATATGAATGCAGCTGGCTCATAGTTACGTATTATAGGGCTATATGTTTGGAGATTTTGTGATGTGAATAGAGCTTGATCAAAGCTATCTAAGACCAGGGCCCTACAGGACATAAACGCTTCTACCACAGGAAAAATCGTGGCAGGGCAAACTGGGTGGGATTCTAGTGAATCCCATACCCTCGTTACGGAAAAAAATGCGGTGTGGACAGGCTGCACTGAGCTTTTTCGCTGCGGGACGCCCTGTGGGGCCTTAGCCTAAAGGTAACTTCACATTCCAGATGGAATCTGTCTCCTAGTGTTGGAAAAACAGTTGAATCAGCTGCAAAATCCCCATCGGAAGATCAGCATCATGGCTGGTTATCAGGAGGACACTACATGTATGAGAAGATAACCCAACCAAATTAAGGACATCATGGCTGGTTATCAGGAGGACACTACATGTATGAGAAGATAACCTGACCACAATAAGGACATCATGGCTGGTTATCAGGAGGACATTACAATATGAGAAGATAACCCGAACACAATAAAGAAATCATGGCTGGGTTTCTGGCACGTCCCAAACCACAGAAAGTTCCTGCATTCATGGTCATACCCATTGAGACGACAGACTGTCACCACTAAGGCCTGGTTTGATCACCGTTAGGGCTAGTTCACACGGGCAAAGAGGGGGTAAATTATGGCGCTGAATCCACGTCATAATCCACTCCCTTACAATGGAGGTCTAAGTAGACTGACAGTCCACTTTTTTTCCAACATGTTGCTCACGGAAAAAAGAATCAACATGTCCTTTCTTCAGGCGGACTCCGCGGCTGAATTAGCCGCAGTGTCCACCTTGTGACAGCACCCTCCAGACTAGGCCCATTCATTTGGGCCTAATCCAAAGCGGAGAGCCACAATGGGATGCCATGCACTGCATCGGCATCCCGTTGTTGCAGCCGTGATGGAATATGTGAACTAGCCCTTAGGAGATTCCGTCCCCCATTCAGCTTGAAAAATACGACAAGAAAACGGGCCTGGAAACCGGGTGGACCCCATTATAGTGTATGGGGTCCACAGTAATGACTTTTTAAGTGGATTGGATTTCCCAGTGCAGGTGTGAACCTAGCATAAGATGGTTAGGGAAAATTCTTTAAAACTCTGCAAAATTTTTACAACTTCAAAAATGTTGTTTACGAATCTAAATCTGGCTACGTTTATGGGAATACGTCTAGAAATATAACATTTTTAGATTACATAGGATGTAAAAAGTTGCACAGTGATTAACTATATAATACCCAGACTATAACCGGTACTACACATCCATAACGATAACCACGGGTCTGTCTAACCAGCTGACCGGTCATCCAACACGTCAAATCTATCAAACTGGGCTCGTAGGTTCGGAACTTGATGTTCTATGTGTAAATACTATTTTCTGGATAGAGTGCAATGTAGGTGAAATAAGTCAAAAACATCTACATTATACATTATGGCAAAGTAAAGAACCCGTCGAGGATGACCGATGGCCCCCGACACTGTCAGTTTGTCATTCTGAAGGCATGACTAACAACTGGAAAACATTTACATCATCGCAATGCAAGCAAAATAAGCCATAAATTACGAGCCACGCTCGCATTCTGCCGCAGAGTACCGGAGAACACATTTACAGTGTAAAACCAGCAGAAAATAAAAATCCTTCAAGCTGATGACTGCATGCATAAATAATTGAAGGCTAGGTGCCAACGTGATACTTTCTCAAAGTTTCATGAGAAGCCCATAGTGTAATATTCACATGAAACATTGCAGAGTGCTAATGGCTTGTGTAGACTCCTGACAGATGGGATTGTGTGCAATCTATAGTCAGATATTTATTGTGGACTTACTCTTTAATTGGTCCAATAGATTACATAACTGGTGGATGTCAAGGCCAAGTTTGCTGCAGAATTTTTTTTTTAAGTTTCCAGTTGGAGTAAAATGTATGGCTGCGGTAAGGCATGACTTATTTAAAGGGGAAGTATAAACGCTTAATTTTTTTTTCTGTAGGCCTTAGCTTTAACAAAACGGAATTGCAGTTTTTGGGAAAAACGGGTATACACACGTGGACAAAATTGTTGGTCCCCCTTGTTTAACCCCTTCCCGCTGACGGCATATTTCGATTTTTGCTTTTCGTTTTTGACTCTTCCCCTTCCAAACCCCAGAACGTTTTTATTTCTCCGCTCTCAGAGACATAGAGGTCTTAATGTTTGCAGGACAAATTTTTCTTCATGATGCCGCCATTAATTATTCTGTACAATGTACTAGGAAGCTGGAAAAAAAATCAGAATGGGGGGATTTGAAGAAAAAGTGCATTTCTGTGATTTTCTTACAGGATTCGTTTTTACGGCGTTCACTGTGCAGCCAAAATGACCTGTCCCCTGTATTATATGTTTCGGTACGGTTCCAGGGATACCAAATTTGTATGGTTTTATTTACATTTTAACCCCTTAACAAAAATCCAAAACTGTGTTAATTTTTTTTTTTTTACTAAAAGTCGCCATATTCTGACAGCCGTAACATTTTATATACGTCATTGTACGGGGATGTGTAGGGCGGCTTTTTTTTGCGGGGACTGGTGTAATCCTCAGTTCCACCATTTTGGGGAATTGCTTTTGCTTTGATCATTTTTATTAAAATTTTTATCAGAGGCAAAACAGTGAAAAAATGGTGGTTTGGCACTTTTGACTCTTTCCTGCTACGCCGTTTACTATACCAGAAAAATATTTTACCTGACATGTAGGTGTTTCACAGTATTTAACTACTGTTATATGTGTTCTAGGGAAAGGGGGGTGATTTGAATTTTTAACACTTTTTACTTTTGTAAAAAAAAAAATTTTTTGTTGCATTTATTAGACCTCCTAGGGGTCTTGAACCCCAGCGGGGTCTGCTCACTAATGCATTGCATTATAACACTAATGTATTGCAATGCATTGCAAAAAAAATCATCACTTCTTTTGCAGGCTGCATAGAGCAGCTTGCAAAAGAAAATCACTGCAGACAGGCCAGAGAGCCTTTACAAGGCTCCAGCTGTCATGCCAATGAGACTTCAGTGCTGGATCTTACTCCAGGTGCCACCGATTACCGGCAAAATGGCAGCGCCCATGCACCGCTGGGAAAATGGCTCCTCAGTCAGCTTTGACCGAGGCGCTGGAAGGATTAATAACCCCGGTTGGTGCGGGCACTGACCGGGGGCATTAGCGCTGGTTGTCTACTGTATAAAACAATACACACCCGGCAGCTATGGCGGACACCCGGCTCCCAGGTGGCCGCCATAATTAGACACCCTGCATGTACCGTACTAGTATGGCGGATGTCGGGAAGGGGTTAATATTTTGTTACACAACCTTTTGAGGCAATCGCTGCGATCAGATGATTCCTGTAACTGTCAAAGAGACTTCTGCCCCTCTCAGTAGGTATTTTGGTCACTCCTCATGAACAAACTGCTCCAGTTTTCTCGGGTTTGGCCTTTTCCAGACACCATGTTTAAGCTCTTTCCAATGATGCTCAATAGGATTTAGTTCAGGGCTCATAGAAGGCCACTTCAGAATAGTCCAATGTTTTCCTCTTAGCCATTTTTGGGTGTTTTTAGCTGTGTGTTTTGGGTCATTATCCTGTTATAAGACCCCTGACCTGTGACTGAGACCAAGCTTTCTGACACTGGGCAGCACATTTCTCTCTAGAATGCCTTGATCATCTTGAGATTTCATTGTACCCTGCACAGATTAAAGACACCCTGTGCCAGATGCAGCAAAGCAGCCCCAGAACATAACAGAGCCTCCTCCATGTGTCACAGTAGGGACAGTTTTCTTTTCAAAATAGGCTTCATTTTTCTATCTGTGAACATAGAACTGATGCGCCTTGCTAAAAAGTTCGATTTTGTCTCATCTGTCCATAGGACATTCTCCCAGGAGCTTTGTGCCTTGTCAACATGTATTTCTGAGACCATTGAGGGTTTTTCTTTCATTAAATGAGGGGACCTTTAATTTTGTCCACATGTGTACATGTACCAATTACGAAAGTCCATATAACACGGTACATGATAAATCCCCTTCTAAGGAGCTGCACATATTTCTATAAGTGCTGTAGCCTCATTTTGGTCTCATTTCTAAGACGTCTTATGTCGATTACCTCCTGTCCATTGAGCCATTTACCTCCTTAATATCGGCTCGGTCTCTGATATTATGACTAATTGAATGCGCCGATTTCTTATTTCCATCTCACACGTGTCCAATAAGCCTTACTCCAGAGATGAATATTTCTACAATACCATTATTATCAGCGCCTACAAGTAGCCAATTTGTATGGATGACATCCTTGATCTTTAATATTGAGTCAAGTAATCCCATTTCCTTTCTGCAAGAGACCGAACGTCTTTATGTTGCGGCACATAAGGAATGCAGCCGAGAGCCAAAAATAGGTTTTATCCAGATATAAATAACAAGTGGAAATGTAAAACAGATTTGCTGCCTTGGGAGTCCCAAAGAATTACATATTTACCTCATAAAAATTCTATCTTTCCCAGAGCCATGGATTCTATTGTTCCAGCCATTTTGCCGTCAGGCAGCTGGCGTCCCAGACACTCGGTACAGGCCGAGATGACAAATATATCTCTCTTATTAGTAACTTCATTGCCGTCAGATCATTTGGTTTCCCAACCTCGGACTCTCCAGCTGTTGCAATGCTGTAACTCCCAGCAGGCGTTAGCCGTCATGATAGGAACTGTAGTTTCACAATAGCTCGAGGGCTACAGGATGAAGACCATACGAAGATCTCCAGGTGTTCCGAAGACCATTGGTAGACCAAGAACTCCTAACTGGATTACATCAATGTACTCCCAGGGCTATGTAGACACGTGGACCCTTAGGCTACATATACAAGCAGGACTTTTCTCCAACCAATTTGTGGACCCCATTATAGTCTATGGCCAGTGGCGTAACTAGGAATGGCGGGGCCCCGTGGCGAACTTTTGACATGGCCCCCCCCCAACCGACACCGACGTCGAAGACCTCGACCGACCCCCTCCTCCGCACTCTATTATGTCCCTTAGTAAGCCCTGCACACAGTATTATGTCCCATAGTGGCCCCTGCACACAGTATTATGTCCCTTAGTGGCTCCTGCACACAGTATTATCCCCCATAGTGGCCCCTGCACACAGTATTATCCCCCATAGTGGCCCCTGCACACAGTATATCCCCCATAGTGGACACCCGTAAACAATTATTATACTCTGGGGTCTTTTCAGACCACAGAGTATAATAATATGAGACCCTTGGGAATAAAAACATAAAAAATGACTGTTTCTTACCTGTCTCCGGCTCCTACGCTGTCTTCTCCACTGGCATCCTTATGAAATGACATCAGACGTCACATGACCCGGGACGCAGGCCGGGTTCATGTGACGTCAGAGACGTTAGAAAGGAGGCCTGGCAGGATCGTGGAGAGGTAACACTGTTTGTTATGTTCCCTTACCTCTCCTGATCCGCCGATCATTATACTCGGGAGTCTGCAAAGACCCCTGAGTATAATGATAGTGTTTGTGGGGCCCGCGGTGTCACTTGCCCATCCCGGCCCAGCCAGGATCGCCAAGTGAATAGGGGCCCTAACGGCCTATTTAAAAAAAAAAACGCAGCGGTACTGGCTGTCACCGGGCCCCCTAATGGCCCGGGCCCTGTGGCAGCCGCCTCCGGTGCCTCTATGGTAGTTATGGTAGTCCCAGTCTATGGTGTCTGCAAGTAACTGCTTTTTATGCGGCTGGGTTTCCGTTCTTTGCGACCTCAAACGGACCTGAAGAATGGAAACCCAAGTGTAGGTGGGACCCTATAGTAAGGAACCATTGATCAGATTCCAAGGACCCCAAAGAAGTCCTGGTTGGGAATCACTGGTCAAAGGAATCTTTGTAAACGAGATTACGTTGGGTCAACGTTGAAGTTCAGCCTCATTCTATGTTATCATATAATATATTTCGCCGGCGCCTAAACTTCAGTCTGATTGTAATTCTTCTCCCTATACTGTAGTTTATTGCTCTCCGATGACCCATAATATATGAGAATTACAAGCCTGTTGCATTACGTCAGTATAGATGGAGCTTTGATTTGTATTATTCATATAGCAATGACCGAACTCCAAGTGGCCAAAGTCAGCCAAAGGTCCCAAACAAGATCAGATCTGAAAGTCATCAGATTGTATATTGCCGTGAGATTTTGGCCTGCAATAGTATCAAAATATCACATGGTATCACAACATCATATATCTTCCTCGTACCTTATGAAGTGAAAAGAGATGACAGGTGTACGAGAGCTGAGCAAACTGTAATGAGGCAATTTCTACATTCCTATAACAGATGTATAAATGTAGCAGAGCCAAGTATGTGAGCACAACAGGTCAGGTTGGTCATTTGGCACAATGGCGGGAATGTATACAGCCCTGCACTCCATTATCCCAGCATCAAAATGCCAGAAAGTAGGGGTTTGTGAATTCTGGGGCGCAAATGCAATAAATTTACAAAATTGTCCCAATTTGACTCCAGTAAGCGGTTGGCTCAGATAACGTAGTAAAATCTAAAGGCAGGAGTGTAACGTTGACCATACACATGAGATACATATCTACAGACCTTAGGCAGACCCAGCAAAATTTGGTGAAATCTTCGAAAAATCCGATGCCTGTGTGGGTCATACACATAGGGCGAACAGAAGATACACTAAAATAAGTTGGATCTGTCAATGATCTGGAGATAAATATTGTATGTGTATGGCTTGCTTTAAACCAAAAGATATGCCAATTTTATCAAAAATTGTGCAACATTTCATAAACTTGGTACAAATTAAGACAAATAATAATCTGAGCCAATTTTAGCAATACTGCAAGGTTTGATAAATTGGTTCTTTCAGTAGAACACTTCTATCTTGAAATATTACCCCACTTTCTATGCCACTGACTTACAATAAAAGAGCAATATTGCAATTTTTGCTGAACGTATCCAGCTCCGTGGACACCCTGGTTTTAGGTCCACAGTATAGCCAATAGCACTACTCATTCTTTACGACGATACTTCATTCTGTACAAATATAAGAGTCTGATGAAGGTCACTGTTTGACCGAAAAAGTTTTACTCTGCTCTACTATATGCACAAGTGGTATTAAATAAACATATTTATTGGCACACCCAAGTGTGATGTCTGCCTTCATATTATAATTTATGCCAGTAATTAATGAAAATAATTCACCACCAGTTCTTGTCATCGGTTAAAGCTACCGCTCCACTGATTCCAGCACAGTTGGAATTTTCTCTCTAGCCCCCACCATTCCTGAGCAGCAAGCACTGTTAGTTTTGGTATCTGATGGGCTCTGTAATGTCAGAAGGGCGGTGTCAGACAGGGGCTGTGATTCAGATCTCCAATCAGAGGCAGCCAGTGTCAGAGCTCAGAATCACACCCCTTGTCTGCTCCTGCCTGACACCGGCCACCTGATATTGAAGACACTAAAAAGTCACCAAAACTAACAGCTCAGGAATGGTGGGGGCTAGAGAAAAAATTCCAGCTATACCAGAATCAGTAGAGCTGGGTCTATTAACAGATGCTAGGAACTGTAGTTGGTGGAAGTGGTGAATGATCTTCTTTAAATGGGATAATTTTTACTTTCTGTTGCAGGGAAGGCCAGTAGTAGTGCCCATTACTGTGCCATGAAAGTACAGCGAGTGAACTGTAAACAATGCCAGGAGTTGGACGCTCCAGGAAACATTTGAAATGCGGGTCCTGACAATTGGATCACCAATCTAAAATTGATGGCCTATCTAACAATTTTTTACAAAAATGGATAACCCCTTTAAATGACTTATAGGGGCTACCCTCAAATAGGTGACACTAGAGGCAGTTTTTACTTTTTCCATCTAGGAAAACATGAACGTCAGAACAAGTATCCATAATGAGGTTGAATTCTTGAGGCCGTCCAATTCAGGCACTTGTTACCTTTGGGACACAGGGTTGTTGGACCCTTAACCCTTAATACTTCCCGTAACAGATGAAATCCCGCACATCTGTTTTGCCTCTCCACGAGCAGCTGCTTTCCTGTATACTCTCTACATGTCCATCCCTGTGAATTACAGGACTCGTCTGCCTCTGCAGCAGTTAACTCTCCAGATTTAGGACACATGCGGGCTGAAATCCAAATGAGATTTCCAAATACGTTGAAAGTCACAGTAAACCTCCACGAGTTTAATAGGAAAAAAAAAATCAAAAAAAATATTTACATTTGCCAGCCCAGAACATTTCACTTTTAACTTAACAAGGTCATCGTTGCCAGCCAAATCATTAGCTGGATCTGAGCCCCGAATGCTAATGCAATAAGAGGAAATTTTACAAGTAAATGACATCCCTGTGTATTGAGGATGGATTAAGGGCAGGCACATCCCCGCTCCGCCATTTCTTCTTCCATGAATAATTTAGCTTTTAGAACAGATAATTAAGAGTCATTTCTCACCGAACTCTTTGAAGTCAATGATATGTCAAGAAATTCATAGGTTGCTTCCTCTTTTGGCTCGGTGAATCATTTACCTTTCCCCCCCTATCTCTTTCCGAGTACAATTAGTAGCTATTGGACCTTTTCATGATGTAGAATTAATATTAACGACCCTGGAATTGAGTCCTAGGACATGATGGGCTCCATACTTTTGATCATTTACTCACGTCGCGGAGCGGACAGGACTATTTCTAGCCTGCCCTCTCATTACAATATTATAATGCCTTGCTGATCTTTCATCCCTTATTCCCTTCATTGCCTTATTTAGAATGTAAGAGTAGGGAAAACCTAAGTTGCACAGAAAAGTCCTAATTAAAGGGGTGGTCTGGTGTAGAAAAAATCTATTAGGCTATTAATACAGTTAAAGGGGTTTAGCAAATTTTCAAACCTATTACCTATTCATAGGATTTTTTTCCCCGGTATGAAGCTTTGAAGGGTTGCCTCTCCGTTCAATAGCGGACCATTGAGATTAATAGAGTGACGTTGCACATGCTTTATTGCTGCTCCATTCATGCAAGGGACACGGAAACCCCATTCTTATGAGTGTTGGAGAAGGGGCTAGATTTTTCAGAGGAGGGGTTTGGGGAAGGGATGAAACAATATCACAGGGGATAGGGAGCTCTATAGAGTGAGCTGTATCACGAGAGGTGAAATGTGGGGGGCTATTGTGGGGAGAGTTCCCCCATATACTAAAGTGTCCCATAACTGAATAGTACAGGTTACTATAAGAAACTTTGTAATACAGTCCTATGAAAAAGTTTGGGCACCCCTATTAATCTTAATCATTTTTAGTTCTAAATATTTTGGTGTTTGCAGCAGCCATGTCAGTCTGATATACCTAATAACTGATGGACACAGTAATATTTCAGGATTGAAATGAGGTTTATTGTACTAACAGAAAATGTGCAATATGCATTAAACCAAAATTTGACCGGTGCAAAAGTATGGGCACCTCAACAGAAAAGTGACATTAATATTTAGTAGATCCTCCTTTTGCCTCTAGTCGCTTCCTGTAGCTTTTAATCAGTTCCTGGATCCTGGATAAAGGGATTTTGGACCATTCCTCTTTACAAAACAATTCAAGTTCAGTTAAGTTTGATGGTCGCCGAACATGGACAGCCCGCTCTCTAATGATCTTAAAACAAAGATTGTTCAACATGGTTGTCCAGGGGAAGGAGACAAAAAGTTGTCTCAGAGATTTAACCTGTCAGTTTCCACTGTGAGGAACATAGTAAGGAAATGGAAGACCACAGGGACAGTTCTTGTTAAGCCCAGAAGTGGCAGGCCAAGAAAAATATCAGAAAGGCAGAGAAGAAGAATGGTGAGAACAGTCAAGGACAATCCACAGACTACCTCCAAAGAGCTGCAGCATCATCTTGCTGCAGATGGTGTCACTGTGCATCGGTCAACAACACAGTGCACTTTGCACAAGGAGAAGCTGTATGGGAGAGTGATGAGAAAGAAGCCGTTTCTGCACGTACGCCACAAACAGAGTTGCCTGAGGTATGAAAAAGCACATTTGGACAAGCCAGCTTCATTTTGGAAGAAGGTCCTGTGGACTGATGAAACAAAGATTGAGTTGTTTGGTCATACAAAAAGGCGTCCAATATTACTGTTATACTGTTATGCATGGCGTCCAAAAAGAAACAGCATTCCAAGAAAAACACATGCTACCCACTGTAAAATTTGGTGGAGGTTTCATCATGCTTTGGGGCTGTGTGGCCAATGCCGGCACCGGGAATCTTGTTAAAGTTGAGGGTCGCATGGATTCCACTCAGTATCAGCAGATTCTTGAGAATAATGTTCAAGAATCAGTGACGAAGTTGAAGTTACGCCGGGGATGGATATTTCAGCAAGACAATGATCCAAAACACCGCTCCAAATCAACTCAGGCATTCATGCAGAGGAACAATTACAATGTTCTGGAATGGCCATCCCAGTCCCCAGACCTGAATATCATTGAAGATCTGTGGGATGATTGGAAACAGGCTGTCCATGCTCGGCGACCATCAAACTTAACTGAACTTGAATTGTTTTGTAATGAGGAATGGTCCAGAACACCTTCATCCAGGATCTAGGAACTGATTAAAAGCTACAGGAAGCGACTAGAGGAGGATCTACTAAATATTAATGTCACTTTTCTGTTGAGGTGCCCATACTTTTGCACTGGTCAAATTTTGGTTTAATGCATATTGCGCATTTTCTGTTAGTACAATAAACCTCATTTCAATCCTGAAATATTACTGTATACATCAGTTATTAGATAGATCAAACTGAAATGGCTGCTGCAAACACCAAAATATTTAGAACTAAAAATGATTAAGATTAATAGGGGGGCACAAACTTTTTCATAGGACTGTATATCTTATTAAGGAGATCTGTTTCCTTCTCCCCCTCTTAAAGGGATTTTACCATTAAAATCAAATTTTTTGTCGATCACACGTCGGAATAGCCTTAAGAATATCCTGTAGAAGTCTTCTCCGTGCCGCCATTCGGTTGAAATTCCAGTTTTCGCTGGTATGCAAATGAGTACTCTCGCAGTAATGGTGGCAGGCCCTAGCGCTCAAACAGTACAGGGGGCGTCCCCAATGGCTGCTTACTGTGTAAGCGGCCATTTTTTTTTGTGGCTATGGGCATGCGCAGTCTGCTTTGCCCGAGGCCTAGAAGTTTGACCCCCAGTGCTGGAAGAAGACGTGTGAAGCGACCGTTCCTGAAGAAGATGGAGGCGGCGCTGGAGAGTTCTCTCACAGCATTGAGGATGCCCCCAGTGCTGTTTGAGCGCTGGGGCCCGCCCCCAGTGCTGCAAGAGAACTCATTTGCATACCGGCAAAACCGGGATTTCATCCAAATGGCGGTGTGGAGAAGACATCTAAATGTAGGAGAAGAATAGCCTTTTTTAATACTATTCCTATGTGTGATCAACAAAAAAATTTATTTTAATGGTAGAATCCCTTTAAGCTGTTTTCTTACTCCATTATCTTCAATCTGACTTCTTCTTTACACTGGATTTGTCTATTTCTTCAGCCTCAAGCATTAAGCTCTATAGAGGGGGAGGAGGAAAGTCAGATTAAATTTATTAATCTGGTTAAACAATTTATTTCCTCATCCTGTTCACTCACAGGCTCTTATCTTCAACTTAGCAGTGTTAAAACAGTTATGAATATCAGAGTTTAGCAGCAGATATTATTTGAGTGTCTTTTCTAATCCCTTCTCTTCTTCTTAGACTAATATGGAGAAAGAAACTGCATAGAAGAAAACATATTTCTTTAATAAAATATATTACAAAGTTTCATATATGAACCTGTACTATTAATTTATGAAAAGTTGGTGGTATGCTTTATGGGACACTATAGTATGAGGGGGAACTCTCCCTGCCATAAACACCCCACAATTCATCTTCCATTGTTTTTAACTGTGAAACTGCCTCTTTGTGTATGCCCCGATCCCAACAATTGATCCCCCACCAATTATCGCCTATACTGGGTAAACATAAGTGCAAAATTTGACACAACCTTTTTAATAGATGGATGAAGCTTAGCATGTTAGGGTGTTGACAGGTCATGTATAAAGCCTATCTCTATTTGTTACACGTTGGGGCTGACATTGACTGGGGCGTAGATTGGTGCTTTGTTTGTTGGCCTTAATACTTAGCTGGTATGACATGTGCCAGAATTATTAAGTGGCTTCAGTGCATCATGGGAGGTCAATGCTGCTGAGTACCATCCCTAATTCCCTCGAGGTCGCCCACCACTGAATGAATAGTTCGTCTTTCCAAAAGTCTTTGGCCTTACCCAATGATGTTACAAAGCATTCGGATGCACCCCTTGTACTAGTAACCTGTACTACACTTGCAGAAGACTTTCAGAATGACGAACAAAGACTGAGGGTTGTCGTTCAACCCTTGATGGGAATTGGAGTGGTCATCAATAGTGCTCCCAAACTGCAAATTATACGCCCGGAGCAATGGGCGTATATAAAACTGTTTGGAAACCCATATCAGATGCCCTGCCCTGCAATTTTTGAGCTGTCGGACATAGCTACTATACAATCCTTGGGCTGTCTCTGTAATATATAAGGATTTGGGTCCTCCAAACCAAGAAGTATTTTTTGTACAGTCGCTTTTATTTCGTGCGGGTGCTGAATAAGGGACTCTCTATTATAAAATCAGATTTCTCTCCCAGCATTCCCGCACATGATTCTGTGTACCAGTCAGCTGTCATAACATGGAGATGATGACGATACTTCTTCATTAAACCTCATTATCTTTGCATATGGTAATTTCAATGAAGATGGATTTCCGATGAAGTTTCTCCTAGATGTGAGAATAAGAAAGCGTTTCACAACACAGTCTAGACAAGAGTTTATAAGCCGGGAGTCTGGTTGGTGACAGGAAGTATCTGGAGAAGTCTTCAGAGTGGAGACGTTAGTTTTGATGTTCCGGGATGCGCTTTTGAGTCCCACCAGGGGAAATCAGGACATTTCTCCCCATGTGATGGTCTTGCCAGGTGACATCTGCATGATCCATCATTATCTGCTGCTTAATGCCTTCACTGGACACAATAGCTTGCGGTATTCTCGGTAGAGTTATTACGGAGAGCCTGACTTTCGGCTGCCACAGAATCACAGGCTGTAAATGGACGTTTGATGGATCTGTCATGCACTTATAAGCAGCACATGACAGCGGCGGTGTCAGCACATATCCATAAGGAACAATAATGACAATACACTACACTGACTCCGGGGACGATGGATTTTATATATCTTGTAGAATCCAAGAGTATATTGAAGAAGTGACAGCTGACACTGCACATCCTCAGGCTCGCTGTAGAGGAGGGGGTTAGATGTGATTTTACATTAAGCTCTATCTTATACACCAGAGTCACACGGTAAACCTTCATTACCGACGTCTATCCAACCATTGAATAGTGCAACAAGATTGAGCATTACCCCTGAAGTCATCGTAGGCATGGCCGCCATGTACTCCTTCATTGACCCTGTTACATCTCAGATATCCTGTCATCATTCCCCATCATTGGACACATATGGTCTTGGACCATTGAGTTGAAATTGATATCATCGCTCGGATATCTGCACTTCGGCACTTTATGGCCAAGATTTGGCAAATGTGCATGAAAATATACTGCATAATGTCATGCAACACGTATCTTGTCAGGAATGCAATTTTAGTTCTTACAAAGATATACAATATATACATGAATAAAATACCCAGAGCCATAGTAACCGTTAAATGAAGATGAACGTAGCCGGAATTGTTTTTATATCTTTACGGTCCATTCACACGGAGGAAAATGGTGTGGAATTTGGTGAGGAAATTCAGCGCTGAAAAAAAAGCCTCCCATTAGGGTGGAGTGATCGGGATCGGGAAAGATCGGATCTCGATCGGCGATCGAGCAAATTTCATGATCGGGATTGGCTGGAAAATGATTAGATTTTGAAATCTCAAGATTGGCTCAACCCTAAAAGTGACTTTTCCCCTAGAGAAGCATTGACTAGGGTTGAGTGATCGGAATCGGGAAAGATCAGATCCCGATCGGCGATCGAGCAAGTTTCATGATCGGGATCGGCTGGAAAATGATCAAATTTTGAAATCTCAAGATTGGCTCACCCCTAAAAGTGACTTTTCCCCTAGAGAAGCATTGACTAGGGTTAAGTGATCGGGATCGGGAAAGATCAGATCGAGCAAGTTTCACGATCGGGATCGGCTTGAAAATGATCGGAAATCAGATTTTAAAATCGATCCTGAAATCTCAAGATCGGCTCAACCCTACCTCCCATTGACTTCTGAAAATGGAACCCATTGAAGTCAATGGGAGGCTTTTTTTTAGCGCTGAAATTTTCACACCAAATTCTTCACCATTTCCCTCTATGTGAGTGGACCCGAGTGGACCCTTAATGTTGTGGTTTGTGTGAATCGGCTTTGAATTTTGCGGGATCCATATTATATTGTTACAAGCTGTTACATCTAGACATACAACAGCGACAATAATATGATAATAATAATATAATAATATTACTATGAAAGTATATTGTGCTTACAACCTGAATATCTTACACTACTGCCATTCGTGGAGTTTTCTCTGTTGACTATAGCGCCTCTAGTGGCCAGTTGAGTTTATAGTATATCAGAATCTTCTACCATATTTCTTGTACCATTGAGACTCCTTGGTCTTATTTTCTCCTATTTGCCTTCCAGTATATATTTAGACTTAGTGCAGATGTACACGATATGTCTGAAGATCATTGTTTGGCTCCGCTGGAGGTATTCAACATTTTGGCAGGACATTCTCTTAATTTGGGTCCAGTTAGTTGGAGAGACAGCTGTCTTCAGACCCTCCAGCTCTGTTCTGTGTGCGATTGCCAAGCAAGATACAATCCTTTAAGTTTTTCTGCGAACCTTGGTCAACGTGGTTTATCGGGGGGGCGGGAAATAAAAAAATCCTGGCCTTGTAGAATCTGCCGAAAAAAGCAAAAAGTTAAAAGGTAAAAAAAAAAATTAAAAATTAATAATCAAAAAAAGTGTTTTCTTTAATTAGAAAGTTTTTGAAGAACATTATATGAGCTGATATCTTTAGCTTCTTGCCACTATGACTCAGAATTTCCTGGCAGGGGAAGAAGGATAATATTTCATCCAAAACATAAGACATGGGATGACTTAAATAATGGATTTTACATCACTGGTTTAAGACATGTTACAAGTATAAAACATGCTTTCTTCTGCTTGCACGTCTTCATTCTTAAGACAGAAAATGGAGGTAAATGGGGAACACGTGTTTCTGTAATTAGGATTTTTTCTATAGAAGTATAATTGGAACATAATGGAGGCCACAAATTATGGATGGAATGTAAATACCATTAGGGGGAGCCGAAAGGGAAAGGCGCCTGGGATCGCATTTTAGTTTTATTAATACAAGACTATAAAAAAAAACATAAAAAAATTTAATGTTGTAGGTTTTTATAGTTTAATTATTAAAAATTCCTTGGGAGTAGAAATACGGTCGATAGACAAAAACTGGCGATATACTAGAGATACTGAGCAACCAGAAAGGCAGAATAAAGCCCCTTCACACGGAGTAAATGCGCGTGTATTTTGGCAAAATACACGAGTAAAAATCAGACTCCCATTGACTTCAATGGCATTTTTGTTTACACGTGTAAAAAAACAAAATGCACATCAAAATACATGTCAAAATACACGTGTAAAATGTCATTGAAGTCAATGGGAGTCTTATTTTTACTAGTGTATTTTGCCAATATACACGCGCATTTACTCCGTGTGAAGGGGCCCTTAGTCCACATGATGCGGAAAAGCTTTTTTGTTGCAGAGTTTGCTGCATTTTTTAATCAAAGCCAGGAGTGGATTTTGCATAAGGCCTGGTTCACAAGGGAGTTTCTTGGACCGGATTTGGACATGGTGCCCGCCTCAGAATCCGGTCCAAAAATGGATAGCTGCAATTGGATATCGGTGCAGTGCATACAGTGCAGCGGCATCCAGTTGTGGCATTCCGCTCTGGAATAGGCCCAAATGAATGGGCCTAGTCAGGAGGGAGTGTCGCGAGGCGGACATTCGCGGCTGAACAAACCGCTCGTGGAAAAAGGAAATGACTAGCTCCCATTGATTTCAATGAAAGGTGTTTTTTGGAGCTGGATTCTGATGCAGATTCCGTGTCAAAATCCAGCCAAAAAAATCCTGTCTGAACCCGGCTTAAGAGTTTCGTAAATTCAGTAGATTTGGTTTAAAAAAAGAAAAAGCAGCACAATCTGTAACAAAAAAAAGCATTACTTTTGCAGTGTGGAAGGTGGACACACACATTGGCCCAGATTTATTATACTTTGTTGGCCCATTTTTTTAACATACAGGGAATAAAAAGTTGAAATCTTTTGCACAAAAAAAATTGCAACTTTTGTAACTCTGCACTGCATTTTCTATATGGGGATGTGGTAAGAGCGTGCAGGGAGTGGAGCCATTGGCATACATTTTCTTCCAGGCTCACAGGCCGGCATAGAGTGCAGCACATTCATGTAGAGGCAAGAGCCCTGTCCTATATGAGGCAAACCCACTACGGTGATATGAAGATTGGTGTTAGTAACTACATTCTCCAATTCTTCATACATCTGTCCTGTGATGAAGAGAACCTATTTATGTGTGTGTTATTAATTACAGCTTCTTGGGTAGCCAGGTTTAGTGAGGGTAACCTGGCATTGGCCTTAGCATCTGCAAAATATTCTTCTTTCCAAGATGGGAATGGGACAGTTTATGCCCCATCATTTCTGGCTTGGGAGTAGGAAGAGGAGGGGCAACCTGGCAGGAGATATGGCTAAACACAAGCGAAAAGAGACTGTGATGCCTCACATGGTTTTTTTTGCCTTCCCTTGGATCAACACTATAGGGATTGTAGGGTTATAGGTTGGACTTGATGGACTAATGTCTTCATCCAACCTCATCTACTATGTAACTATGTATGTATGTATATGTAACTGATGTCATATCTGGAAGTCAGCTAACAAAGTTGGGTGTTAGCCTTATTTCTCCAAAAAACTTCCTGGAAACAAAGAACTGTAGGTTTTGGATTTGTTCTGTTTTTCTCCTGTTATTTTTAGAACTATTTTCTTGTTTGTCATTTGTTCATTTGTCTTTTCTTTTTATCTATAGCACTGAACCCTTTGTATGTTCGTAGTTTTAGACATATTTATATATCTCTCCCACTTTCTGACACATTGCAATTCTGTCTTACTTTACCGCGCATCAAAATTATATCTCACTTTTTTGATGCACCATTGTGCCAAAGCATCAGAAGAATCTGTCTCGGTTGAGTCAAAAAATCTGTCTCCGTTTCCTGTGTGCCAAATGAATCTTCAACTAAGTTTAAACCTAACTTGGTCTACTTTGCACAAGAAAATCTGTGACATATTCTTTCTTTCCTGTTTCATAAATCTTGGAGATACAAGATCTGTATCCAATAGGCACCTGACTGTGCTAAAAACCGTAAATGCGTATTCAATACCACTTAGACTGGCGGATACCATATCTGACTATATGTGAATCCTGGGGCTGATTAGGGAGAGACCTGATCCCTGAGCCCGAATTTTGTGCACACGGCTCCAGTTTTTGCTTCCGATTCTTCCGAGCACATCCCGTCCCATCATGATTATCACATTTGTCATTGTCCTCTCTTTGTGTGCAGGTATCTGGATAAGACAGACTCATTTACTGAGAATAATTATAATAGTACATTGCAGAACAATCTGATAACGGAGACGTCTTATACAAAATGGTAATTCATAATATTAGAAAATGGAAGTTAGATGTACAGCCCGGGTCCGTCACGAATCTCTCTCCTGGGCTATGACTAACCATACCGGATAGGAATACATGTAAAAAGATAATATACCAATATTTAAGATAAGCCTTCCATTTATTTCTTTGGTTAAACAATGGTTATCTGCTGCAGAAAATCCCAATGTATTTCGCTGCCTGTAATCTTTTCTCCGTCCCTATCTCATTCTGCTCCAGGTTTATAGACTTGTTCAGCGATTATAAATTCTAATGGATTCCGTGCACAGGACTCTGCTCTTTCAGGATGAACTGCCCTTTATCTGTGTGAATATTTAATGCCGATGTAAGATAGCAAATGTGAGTTTTATCACCTCTCCTGCAAAAGCCAATTGGTAAAATCTACATGGTATATACGGCAGCTGCCGAAATAACAGTAAATATCATTGATGTTGCCATGATGCCATTTATATGTATTGCTCATCACGAGCTGGAGACCCCGGGACGTGAGAGGATTGTAGTAGGACGGTATGTAACGTGCGCAGCAAATGTGAAGATTGCTAGGGGGCAAACCAGTGCAATGAAAAGTTAAAGGGATTGAGATAGGCCCCAAAATTTTATAGGTGGGGTCCAACCCCCAAGACCCCTATCGTTCAGTCTTTTGAAGAGGCCAAAGTGTTCCGTTCTTCGGTCACATAGTACGGCAGCAGCAATAATCAAACACAGCCCCTTTAAGATGTACAACGCTGAACTTGGTATACATTGAAGAGGTCACATCCCTAAAGTGAAGGTTGCAACGTCTCCAACTAATTGATCGGTTGGTATCCAGGGTGTTGGACCCCATACCAATCAGATATTGATGACCTAGTCTAAGGATAGTGCTGCAAGTAGTAGTTGTAGATGTGAAGTCATTGGTAAGCCAAGGACACTCAACTGAACTCCTCTAATCTACGACCTAGGTGGGAATACAACTGAGGGAGCCTGCAATGAACCTGATGATGGTGGTAGTTTCCTTTAAGGTACTTCCACTTGGAGACTCTGGACCATGCGATGTTGTTCGGAAGGGCCCTGTTGGTAAGTGCAGGAACGGCTGAGTAGGCAGCAGTGTAGTGACCCAAGATGTAACTTTGGTAATACATACAGCTTCCAAATGGGATTATTAGCTTGTCCTTCAACTGTGATGGCTGGTTCCAGACTTGGGATGCCATGTGGTGCTTTTCTCCACTATAGTCCCAGGATTCATGCTGCAAGAGGCTATGGTTTGTGCAAGTGCTGCTCCTGTTTCACAAGGTGAGTAGGTGAGTCAGTGGCTGACATACAGGCCCTCATCCCCAACTGTCCTGTGGTTCCTGAAGGGACGGGTCCAAACCAGGTTACCTCATTTTTCTTCTTTGTTGTGTAGTATGAGCGTATAGAAGGCTTCTCCTGCATGGTGGCCTCAGCAAATAAGGGAAGGAAAATGTAGTCCAAGGTGTACAAATTCCTATTATCCTACAAGACATTGGCCGGGGACTCAGCATGGAGTAAAGTATCCCATTACCAGGAAGTATGGTGACCTGTATCAGCACCAGAAGGCGGGAATGAGCCCCATTTTACTCTTACCTGTGGGCCCGCTCTTCTTTACTCATGATCAATCTACCATACAGAAAAATATCTGAGGTCACCACCTCTGACCTTGGTGCCGGACTACATCCTGTAGATTGGTTCTTACCTATAAACCCCAGAATATGGATTGCTGTCAGTCTCCGAAGTTGGTGTCTCCCTTTAATCCAGAACCCCACTCTATCAGCAGTCTGACCTCCAAAGCAGTCGTCAACTTGGACAATGTAATACGGATTGAACAGCCAATGACAAATATACGAGACTTGTCCATTCTCCAGACTACATTACCTAGGGACTTGTTAACTGAGCCGCGGTATCTGGAAAATAGCTGATGTGTGATCGTCCCTCACATTCTGATATTAGGATTTTATGTATATTAATAGGAGATGAATAAAATAAATATAAAACCGCATAAGTCTTATTTTCTACATAATTGAATGCAATCTGATGCTTTATGAGAAATTGTCCCAGCATGGGAGGCTTTTATTGATGTCTGACAACCTTCAGCTACAGTGAATGTGCCGGAAACAGGAGATTAATTTCCCGTAGAGGCCTTTCATCACGCGCAGATAATAAAACGCATTATCTTAGTCAACCAATTCCTCAGATGATTTCCTGGGCCATAACATGTCAGTTTTCATGTTTTCTGTGACCCTTCCTAGGCGTCCTATTCAGATGTAGGCCAAATGGAAATGGACTTTTGGATTAATATTTCCATATATTTCATGTGCACATGTATTAGATGATATTTGGCCAAGGCCACCGATATTTGTGGCTTCGGCAGACCATTATGTGTATGGGTGCCTTCCAGCTTTCCCCTATGGCAGATGTTGGGGGAGAAAAGGGTTTGGTAGTTGGATTTCAGCTGACTGAAGCTTTTGGAAGCAACTTCTTACCATTCTCACCATAGAGGATACAAGGATGCTTGACAAACCGAGTGTGCAGACAGGGAGGCAAATCTAGTTTGTCAATTAACAAAATTAAGTGAAACAAGAAAACTAAATCCCATCAATATTTGGTGTGGTCACCTTTTTTGCCTTCCATCAGTTCTTCTCAGTACTTGCAGACAGTTTTTGGCAGAACTCGGCAGGGAGGTTGTTCCCGCCATCTTGGACAACTAAGCCCAGATTTTCTGAGGATGTAGGCTTGCTCCAATCCGTCTGTCTGTTCATGTCATCTCAGACAGACTACATGATGATGAGATCAGGGCTCTGTGGGGGCCGTATCATCACTTCCAGGACTCCTCCTCCAAAGGGCAAAGGTCACACCAAATGTTGATGGGATTTATATTTTTCTTTTTTTCATTCACTTCATTTTATTGATTAACAAAATAAACTATTAACCCTTCTATTTCTGAGCGTATTCTTACTCTGCAGTATTTTTTTTTTACTCACTTCTTGGAATATTTTATAGCATCAGCAGTGGCGTAACTTATGGGGGTAGCAGAAGTAGCTGCTGCCATTAGGGCGCCCGGTGGAACCGTTTTTTTTTTGTTTTTTTTTAATAGGCTGTTACCTGCTGGAGAACCCGAGCAAGTAACAGGCCCTATTTACTTACCAATCCCCGCTCCTGCACACGGGAAGTGGAGACGGCTGTAATCAGGAACGGGGATTATTATGTGAGTCTGTGGGCCTGTGAACCCCACACACACTGCTATCATTATACTCGGGGTTTTTTCAGACGCCCAAGTATAATGATCGGAGGGCTAGAAGTGAGGGAACTTAAAAAACACTGTTACCTCTCCTGAGCTTCGGCAGGCTTTGGGCCTGTTTAGTAACGTCCCAGACACCATGTGGGCCTGCGACGCATAATGATGCAAGCCGGCTTATGTGACGTCTGGTCCATCATTGAAGATAGCCGAAATCAGCGTTGGGTGTGCCAGAGCCCGGGAGAGGTAAGTAACGTTGTTTTTTATGTTTCTCTTCTCCCCTGGGTCTCCAATCATTATACTATGGGGTCTGAAAACCCCCCAAGATATAATAATTGTTCATGGATGGTCCACAATGGAGCATAATACTGTGTGCAGGGGCCACTATGAGGCATAATATTGTGTGCAGGAATGTGTTTATTGCATTTGGGGGGGAGGGGTGAAAGTCAAATGTTCGCCTTGGGGCCCAGCCATTGGTAGATATGTCCCTGAGCATCAGCATAGATACATGTCAGCCCAGTGTGTGCCAGGCCCAAATTTAGTCTTTTATAGACTTTTCTGAGACACATAGTAATGGTAATGATTTTGTTAGTTATGGTATGGGCATAAAGTGTAAGGGTTACCCTACAGGGGGTTCTATGATGACAATAATCAGGGGTAACTAGTGATCCTGGAGGGTGCAAATACTTTAAGGTGTATGTATCTTGTATATCGTCTTTGTATATGGGGGACTTCACTGTTATGTTTTGCATCATACTATATAATAGTAACATGGTTGGGGGGATGTGATTGTGTCCTGAACCATTTCTGAGTATTATTGTGTACAGTACTGAATTATACAGAATGTACTGAGAATCCGTGTGGACGATGTGAAGCGCGCACCGAGACATGCAAGCGATAATGAGGACTTAGCTTGTTTGGATGGTTAGAATGCAAAACCTAGAGAGGAGTGAAAACGTACTTTTTTTGCTACGGATTGTTTCCATGCCATGCATATCCCTTTGAAAGCCAACACTGTTGCCAACTTGAGTTAGAATTCCATGGGAAAGTATTTGCAAATCTCCTCCTGACGTGTTTATCTTGTAGGCTGTCAAGATGAGCGAGTATGTGTGATGATGGCTATCATTCTGCTAGAATAGAGAATTACCTGCCCACCATTCATGAAGTCTGACAAAATAAGCACATTTTACATGGATTGTGCTGAATAATCCCTGCTTGAGATCTGGATAGGATTTAGATTAATACAAATTCTACATGAAGAAGTTATGGGAATGGTTCGCCAGAAAAAGACCTATTTCTTTAACCTTAACTTGATATGTTAAACTTATTTTTTTTTAAGAACTTTTGTTTCCAAGTCACTATATATATATATATTGTCAGGGTCTGGGGTTGCTAGGTGGGTGGCATAGACACACAAGTCCAGCTTCTTTAGTCCAAAACAAAAGTAGAGTTTATTTTCACTCAAAACGGTAGTGCAGCAACAAAAGGAA
Organism: Leptodactylus fuscus; assembly: GCF_031893055.1. Classification (NCBI taxonomy): domain Eukaryota; kingdom Metazoa; phylum Chordata; class Amphibia; order Anura; family Leptodactylidae; genus Leptodactylus; species Leptodactylus fuscus. The sequence continues at coordinate 34,570,886 of NC_134268.1, forward strand.
ACAATACAAAAATAAATCCCTGCCCGGCTAGGCTCTAACTAAACATAGAATAGGTTACCTCACCTAGAACAGAACAGAAATCCAAAAGCCAGTAGAATCACTCAGGACACAGCTCCAAAAATATGACCTCTCTGTCAGTTCTCCAGCCAAGCTCTGCCCACAGTCTGCTGCTGGAGCAACTTCTTAAGCCGCCTTGATGAGGAGACTCTCTGCAGCTGAGTCGCTGCCAGAACATCCCCAAAGTGTGGACTGGAGGGGGGTGGAATGACAGGTCCCACTACCAACCTAACTGCCATTCCTAAAAATCCAGCCCAGTACTGAGAATTTACCAAAATGCTCAGCAGACGAAAGTTGTCTGCTAAGAACAAACATTCCTGGAGTTTTCTCATCTCACCCATCTAGTAGTCTGTGTGAGATGTACACCCCCTCCATTACCTGACCAGCCATCGGCTTACAGTATATATATATATATATATATATATATATATATATATATAAATTTATTATTTATTTATTTTCTGATATTATCGTGCAACTTTCATTCTAGCTACTAATCCTAATAATATACTAACACTTGTTCCAATTCTGTACAATATTTCTATGCATCTGTCTCCACATTTACAAACAGGATTACAATAGAAGATAACTCCTTAACATCACTGACCCACTATTACATCCACCACTGACAATATATGTCACAGATTATCTATTCCCTATTCAACTACTATGTACCAGGAGCGCCAACTATCATGTACCAGAAAGGTTAGCTATCATGTACCGGAGCGTCAGTTATCATCTACCAGTAATGTCATGTATCATGTACCAGGAACGTCAACTATCATGTACCGGAGATGTCAACTACCATATACTGGGAATGTGAACTATCATGTAATAGCGAATGTCAACTACTATGTACCAGGAACGTCAACTATCATGTACCAGGGATTTCAGCTATCATGTACTAGGAATGTTAGCTGTGGTGTTCCAGGGACATAAGCTCTCATATACTAGGGATTAGAGATGAGCGAGTACTGTTCGGATCAGCCGATCCGAACAGCACGCACGCATTGAAATGAATGGACGTAGCCGGCACACGGGGGGTTAAGCGGCCGGCCGGCGTCAAAGCGGAAGTACCAGGTGCTTCCATTCATTTCAATGCGTGCGTGCTGTTCGGATCGGCTGATCCGAACAGTACTCGCTCATCTCTACTAGGGATGATTACTATTATGGGTAGGACTGATGTCCTCTCCATCAGTAGTAAGACCACTAGGCTCAGGTGCGAGTGATACCTCTGTGCTCCCTATCAGTAACTATAATAATATAACAGTAGGCACTAGCACTATCTGTAAATCTGCACCTGCAAACTCCAGACATTATTAACAGTAATTTAGCATTTCAATAGTCAAATTCCAATTTATATTGAAATCCAAGGGAGTGTAAAAAATTAAAATCTGATATATCTTGGAAGGCGTCCTAGAACTCAGGAAACTGTGTTTGGAGGAAAAGTTGGAAGACGCTTATGGAGGTTATAAAACTGTGATATCTCCTGTAAATGTGATGAGGAATAGCAGGCCATGTGGTGTCTGCTCTTCAGCTGTGCACAATGGAGCTTGTATTATGGGTAACACGTATTTATATATGATGTCATTGACGCGTTATAACATGAGACTATTGAACAGCACAGATACAGCTGAAGTGTGTAGGTAAGAACTGAATATTTCTTATTTGCAAGGAAGACAGTATGACATTGCTATCAAAGTGGCTGTGTAGCCCGGACCTATCTCTAGCTCTATATATATATATCATATCACATAACCTGTATTAGCCAATAGAAACTCACAGATCCTTCACAATTAATGGCCTTGATGGAATACGGCGTTCACTATTGTTCTATATTATCAGCCTGTATTAGCTTGTATTCACATGAAGGCTTTAGGGCTCGTTCACACGGGGCAGGAGGGGGCGGATTTTGGCACTGAATCCACATCATAATCCGCCCCCTCACAATGGAGGTCTATGTAGACCGCTAGCTTACTTTTTCCATGAATGGCATGTTGCCGCTCTATGCGACAAGGTTGGAATTACATCACACGGTCACTATAAACAGGCAGCGTGTGATATAAGCAGGCGCCATAGCCCCTTTATACAGCTGATCAGTGGGTCACTTATCTCTTATTGATGATCTATTCTGAGGATGGATCATCAATAAAAATGATCTGGAAAACTTGTTAAAGCCGGGGGCGCACATGGCAGAAATACTGCGGAACAAGAAGTGGTGAATCCCATCCACACATTGCAAAAAAATACCTGTACCATTGTGGTTTTGGAAATCGCAGCATGTCAATTATACCTATGGAAATGCTGGTAACTTCTCTATAGGTATAATGGAAGCAGAAAACCCGCAGAGGAAACTAGACAGAAAGTCGGACATGCAGGACTTTGTGTCCGGTTAAAAAAATTGTTTCGCCACGGAGAGGCACAAGATGCTAACGGGCGGACACTTTGCAAGTGAATGGGTTTGAAAACTGACTGCTGGGTTTCCGTCCCCTGTCCAGTTTCTTGGGGCAGAAGACGGAAACCCGCCAGATTGCCTAAGTGGAGACCGGGACCTGGTGTGAACCTACCCTTAAAGGGGTGGGCCCCACAGAGTCAGTGGGCCCAGGGCAGCTGCCCCCTCTGCTTCCCTACTAGATACGTCACTGCCTTAGTGGTACGTACGTTTGGTCCCTGTCCTTTCAATCACTGAGGTTCCTAGTATGTGGCCCACCAGTGATTAGACACTTGTCTCCTGTCCTGTGAATTAAATCATTGGATAAATTGAAGTCATTGAATAAAAAGAAAAAAAAAATTAACTCAATGGAGCGGTGAACAAACAGGCTACTCCAAGAAAAGGATGAAAGTCCCCAATTGTTCTGGTGTCCTGAGCAGTTGGACTGATCTTTCATGGAAAACCCCTTTAATTCACCCCATAAAGGACCCAAAATGACTGCTAGCCATGAGACTGGATATCCATGTTATTAATACAAGATAGAAATTCCAAGCCGCCTCATTGTTTTCTCTTTCAAAAATTCCTCCGCTCTCCAGCGCCTATAAAAGACAAGAGAATGAATTCACGGCTCAGTAATTAAATGCACCACGAAGCCGTGAAAAATGAAATAGTAAAATTATTTTACTGCAAATAATACATAGGCTGAAAAGTATATTAACGCCCAAGTACCCGATCCTGTACGTGAATAAAAGCCTTGTCACAAATCCACTGCAATTTCCTTTCTGAATTTATTCCCCAACTTTCTCCAAGTTCTCTTGCAGGCTATTTTTGTGCTTGTCTGGTTTTTTTTTGTGCTCGCATTATTAACATTTTATGTACTTTCTAGTTACCTGCGGCATTAATAATCCACAAATGCAAATGTTACTCTGTCCACCTGCTAAGCTCATTGTTTACAACTGAAAACAGGTTTGGCATTTTGTGAAGCAAATGGAGAGAAAAAAATGTCTTGGGGACATGAAATAAGCTGACAGAAGTAAGTGGGCTGACTGTAATTCTGAAGGCTATCACGCGTCTCAGACCTCCGGGGAAAGCGCAATTTGTATTTGTACAGGAATACGAACCTGACAGCGGGGTCACTGCCAAAAGCCCAAATGGCTTGATGTATGTTTTGGTTTTCAGTAGAGTTCAGTAAGACATGCTGGGAAACAGATTACCGGCTTCACGGAAAGAAAGGAAGCAGAACTGAACTGCGTGAACCATTCCTCGCTTTACTTAGCAAATTAGATCCCGGGTTTAATCAGGACTGGACGACCCTCTCCACCTCTCCGGGTGATGGCGAACGTCACTGCGTGCACTGTCCTTAATATAGTGCCGAGGCGGAATAAGAATGGAAACTTTTATTTTGGGGTCAGCAGTGTGATGCGTGACCTAATCTTGGGCAAATATGCCTCATTCTGTAAATGTGAGTTCCCTGCTGGAATTGGGCAAGGTCAATGGTGGCTCTTATCCCTACTACAGTCATCCCTACTATGGGGACCACCTAATCCCTCACATTGGAAGGGTAGTTTTGCATGCACAAGGCTCTATCCATAGAAGCTAGTGAAATACTGAGGCATCGTTCATATTTGCGTCGGTAATCCATTCGGGGGAGTCCGCACGTTGTGCAGTGAAAGCACACAGACCCCATAGACTATAATGGGGACCGTGTGGTTTCCGCACGGTCTTCACACAAGTCATGTGGACAGGAAAGTAGATTGTGAACTAGTTTACTGTCCGCACGTTCCATGCGGAGACTGTGTGGAAAGCACATGGAACCCATTATAGTCTATGGGGTCCATGTGCTTTCACTGTACACCGCTTGCCAATACATTCGGTAGTCCGTTTGGGGGGTTTAGGCTGGAGCCCCACGTGGCGTAAACACCGTGGCCAAACCGTGGCGTTTCACAGTCCCTGAAAGTTTGGAAATCGCAGTAAGGCAATTATACTTGAGGAAACATGGCAGTTTCCCTATAGGTATAAGCAAAAAGTATGCAGAGGAAACCTCTGCAGAATTTCTTGAAAATTGCAGTGTTTCTGCCAAGGTTTTTCCCACACTCCACTACGTTAGCCTTAAAGAGGTTTTGCCAGCATACATCTGCATTGTATCTCTTTGCTTATTTATATGGCACCATCATATTCCACCCTTTAGGGTGCATTCCACTACGGAACGCCAGCGTGTATCACAGCCGTACACGCCGGCGCTACAGCAGGGCTGCCGAACACTTCCCATTCATTTCTATGGGAGCCGGCATGCGAGCGCTCCCCATAGAAATGAATTGAAAAAAGCAGTCCATTCATTTCTATGGGGAGCGCTCACATGCCGACTCCCATAGAAATGAATGGGAAGTGTTCCGCAGCCCTGCTGTAGCGCCGGCGTGTACGGCTGTGATACATGCTGGCGTTACGTAGTGTGAATGCACCCTTACAGAGATATATCACTGTCCCATATACGGCTCACAATCTACATTCTCTATCAGTATATCTTGGCAATGTGGGAGGAAATGCAAACTCCTTGCAGATATTGTCCTTGGCAGGATTCAAACCCAGGACTCCAGCGCTCCAAGGCTGCAGTGCTAACCACCGAGCAGTGGACCGACGCCAAAAACCTCGACCGACCCCCTCCTCAGCATTCCTGCGCACTCTATTATGTCCCTTAGTGGCCCCTGCACACAGTATTATCCCCCATAGTGTCCCCTGCACACAGTATTATCCCCCATAGTGTCCCCTGCACACAGTATTATCCCCCATAGTGTCCCCTGCACACAGTATTATATTATACCCCATAGTGGCCCCTGCACACAGTATTATTCCCCATAGTGGCCCCTGCACACAGTATTATTCCCCATAGTGACCCCTGCACACAGTATTATGTCCCTTAGTGGCCCCTGCACACAGTATTATTCCCCATAGTGACCCCTGCACACAGTATTATGTCCCTTAGTGGCTCCTGCACACAGTATTATGTCCCTCAGTGGGCCCTGCACACAGTATGATGTCCCTCAGTGGCCCCTGCACACAGTATTATCCCCCATAGTGGCTCCTGCACACAGTATTATGTCCAACTGTGGACACCCATAAACAATTATTATACTCTGGGCTCTTTTCAGACCCCACAGTATAATAACCGGAGACCCAGGCAAATAAAAACATAAAAAAAGACTGTTACCTGTCCCCCGGCTCCGCTGCAGTCCTCCGCTGTCGGCCGTCTTCAATTACGTCGAACTTCACATGACCCGGGACGCAGGCTGGGTTCATGTGACGTCAGAGACGTCAGACAGCTAGGCCGAAGCCTGCCCGGAGTCTGGAGAGCCTCCGATCATTATACTCGGGGGGTCTGCAAAGACCCATGAGTATAATAATAGTCTTTGTGGGGCCCGCGGTGTCACTTACCGATCCCGGCCCAGCCAGGATCGGTAACTAAATAGGGCCCATTAATAATAATAACTCCAGAATAACTCCAGCCAGTAACGGCCTATTAAGAAAAAAGAAAAAAACGTGGCGGTAGCGGCTGTCACCGGGCCTCCTAATGTCCCGGGCCCTGTGGCAGCTGCCTCCGCTGCTTCCGCGGTAGTTACATCACTGCCACCGAGCCACCATGCTGCCAGTGGCTTCATCCACCTCCTAGGTGTCCTCTCTTTGACCATCTGCACCCCAATACCACCATTACATTTCCAGCATGCAATGGCCATAGTGGGCGCTCCTTACTATGGAGCATGGGACTGTCTACATTTCCCTGATGCACCTTGCTCTGTAGGCTTCCTAGCTGTCCATTCTTCCTAGCAGAAATCATACATGTACTGCACATGCTCTATCTGTCAAGACGGCACATATGTAAGTTTTGATCTAATAAACATCTATAGGGAAGTCAAATGTAAATTGAACATGCTGTACATGCTATACGTCTTGAATGACTATGGACTACAGGTCATATCCATTGGCAACAGTGCTCAAACAGTGGTAGAGAGAAGGGATTTCATTGGGATTTTCATAGTGACATATACACTTTTGGCAATTGTAGTGATATTTTGCAATGTACTTCTATATGAAATATGATTGTTGTTGTGGAAATACCCCTTCAAAGGGAGCCTGATCCCAGAACAGTCCCTACTGAACTATTACTACAGTCAGATAGCCGGGGTTCTCCTGAATAATACACTTTTCTCAGCTTCCATTGTTAAGATATTAGCTTTTTTCCCTAAAATACTAAGGAGCTGTTTGGTGCTACAAGGGCATCACCATGGCTTTCATCAAACCATAGGGTTATTCTTTCCGGCACCTCCCCTTCCTTCCTGTTTATATTGACATGTATCCTGCCTGGCCCTGACAATAATTGTAGGGAGGTCTTTGGTGCAATGAGAGCAACGGTGACGCCCGCATTGCACCAAACAACTCATTAGAATATCAGGAAAGAAGCTTAATTAAGAAACGGAAAAAAGCATTCTATTCATGTGAATTCTGGCTATCTGACTGGGTATATAGGTCAATTGACAGACTTACTTTAAAGGGGTTTTCTGGGATTGACGCTCAGTCGTCCATAGGATATACTTGGGACCTTCATGGATCAGCAATGTTTCCTTAGCACAACTTTCACTTCACAGGCCATAGAGTGTCATGTTCATGGCCTATTTGCAGCTCAGTCCTATCCAAATCTATGGCATTGAGCTTGGCAAGTACTGAATAGGCTGCAGCACTCACCCAAAAGCTACAGCCTATTCAATAGTTGAATAACAGGAATTGCAGGATAATTGGTATGTCGGATTTCAAGAAGGTTTATGGCTACTATAATTTGTGCCTTTATCTTGAGATATGTAGATAGATGTCTGCACAGAGAGAAAAAGCTTTGGCGAGATTTACTGATCCGTTTCTTAGCTAATGCTGATACTTCCCACTGTGAGAGGTGGATAAAGAGCTGCTGACAAACAGTACTTACAAAATAAAAGACAAAAAGACATGACATTCTCAAATACCAAAAATATAAATAATATATTATAATATAGCTTCTAAACTCTGTAAACAGAAAATATTACCAAACCGAAGGAAGAGTTCTTAAAGGCACAAACATAGACGTGATAGACCTAAAATGTCCTCAGGCCTCCAGCTATAAGTCGCCCCGACCTAGTGGCACCACCTTAGGGAACCTAATTCCATCCTGGGCACCCTGACTACAAGAATTTAAACCAGGCCAGGCTGGGTAACCAAACATAAATTTGGAGAGGGTGAGCCATTACTCATCTGTTCTCAACCAATGCCTGCAAAGACCCCTCCTACTCCAGCCACTATGACACTAGTACGTTTTCCTCTCATAGGGTGGATGGGAAAATCCCAATCTTCTCTTGGCTCCTCTTAAATACCCAACTCTGCTCCCTCTTCCTACGTGTTCTTGATCAAGTCAACCCTTTCCTCCCTCACCACTGGTGCTTCTGATCTACCCAGGTCATGTGCCCTTTCTGCTACCCTGTGCTTTGTTTTGGGCCCCTCTTTAACTTTAGGAAGAGGATATCCACCGTTGTGAGCCACACGAATAACACGTACATCTATAATGCTTTGAGATGCCAACACAAATAGAAGAAGACACCAGATGGACTATCCACCCATAAATAGCTGCAGAAAGGTCCAGAAGCTTTCCCAGATCAACAGACTGGACAAGCAGTTGGTTTGTCTTTGCTCTGTACGTCTTAGTACATATGCCCAATGAACCGTAAAAAGTTCTTGCAAAACTTGCACTTGTACTAAATGTAAAACTGCTGAAAAGAGTGAATTTAATCTCATTTAAATATTAAAATTATAATTATATGTCTTCTCATTTTTTATTGTTTCCATAAAAAGATTCTTTATATTACTGAAATGAGAGATTGTAGCAGACAAAGGATCCAATTGACAGTCCTGATAATAGAGCAATGATCATAGTAGGCGAGACAAGGAAAGGGGGATATTAAAAATAATAATCATAGAGGTCTATGTAAGAATAGAATGCAATATTGAAAAGCTACTGGAAAATGAATGACATCCGGATTATAGAAAGATGACAGGTGGTGCATAGACCCCGGAGATGTAGGTGCGTAACTATAGAGTGGGCACAGGTTGGGGTCATACAATCCTGGAGCCACACAAGGTCAATCTGGCCCATACTGTATGAGAAGACCAGTGCTAGGGGTTATGGTTATGTGTGGTAGTCTGTAGCCCGCTGACACAGACGGAAACTTCAAGGCATATCTCTAAGGAAGTGAATATTGCATAAGGTCAAAGCAGTGTTTGGGGGTTTCTTGAGGGATGAGGATGTAGGGCTTCCCATAAACATTTAGTAGTAATATGTGTGTGGTTCCTGGTTCGTTTCAAGAAGAACAAGTTCAGTATGAAGCACACTTTAAATTGGCTTACAACATAGTATATAAAATTTTTAGGGCTCTTAGAAATCTATCTATAAAACATAGTGTAGAACACTGTCAGGGCTCCTAGGAACCTATCTATAAAACATAGTGTATGACACTGTCAGGACTCCTAGGAACCTATCTATAAAACATAGTGTAGAACACTGTCAGGGCTCCTAGGAACCTATCTATAAGACATAGTATAGAATACTGTCACAACTCCTAGGAACCTATCTATAAAACATAGTGTAGAACACTGTCAGGGCTTCTAGGAACCTATCTATAAAACATAGTGTAGAATACTGTCAGGGCTCCTAGGAACCTATCTATAAAACATAGTATAGAACACTGTCAGGACTCCTAGGAACCTATCTATAAAACATAGTATAGAATACTGTCAGGGCTCCTAGGAACCCGTCTATAAAACATTGTGTATGACACTGTCAGGGCTCCTAGGAACCTATCTATAAAACATAGTATAGAAGACTGTCAGGACTCCTAGGAACCTATCTATAAAACATAGTGTAGAACACTGTCAGGGCTCCTAGGAACCTATCTATAAAACATAGTGTATAACACTGTCAGGGCTCCTGGGAACCTATCTATAAAACATAGTGTATAACACTGTCAGGGCTCCTGGGAACCTATCTATAAAACATAGTGTAGAACACTGTCAGGGCTCCTAGGAACCTATCTATAAAATATAGTGTAGAATACTGTCAGGGTTCCTAGGAACCTATCTATAAAACATAGTATAGAACACTGTCAGGGCTTCTAGGAACCTATCTATAAAACATAGTGTATAACACAGTCAGGACTCCTAGGAAACTATCTATATTAAAAACAGTGTAGAACTCTCTCAGGGTGCACATGGGCATGCTGAGGGTCATGACGTCATGAGCCTCCACCTATTATAAAATATAATGTGACGCCTGAGACAAATCTCCATTTCTTCAGTTTCTTTGAAACAATATTGAGATAAACCTGGCTCATTATGAGCTGATTCACTAAATCTCTACCTCCATTCAAGGTACATGACACCAAGTCAAGTTTATACTTGCCAATTCTCTCGGAGTGTCCAGGAGGCTTCCCAAAAAAGTTGTGACCTCCCAGACTCCCGGAAGAGCTGGCAAATCTCCTGGGCCTGGTGCAAAGCTCCAGTATCCGCCAGGCTTGCAGTCTCTTTATACATTACTTGGGGACTTTATCTACCGATCACGTCCAAAAAGGAGGCATGGTCATCACAGTCAAAAATTTCCACAGCTTGCCATTGTTCCTGACATGATGAGTTATAGTCTTATTATGCTCTGGATATGACATTAATCTATTGGGATAATAGTAAAATCTTGTACTTTATACCATATATTACTGTATCATACCTTGTAATTAAAGAGACTTAATAATGATGATAATAATAAAGACTTATACGAAATTTGTGTTTTGGAGAAAACCAAAATAAAACATTAAAATCCCTTTTCAAATGTAAATTACAGCATTCTACAAAGTAACCCTGTAGGGAATTAGCAAAGCTGCGGGTAAATTATGTCTAAAAAAAAATAATTTTCACATTTACCTGCGGATTTCTCAGCATGATGTTCCAAATTATCCATCACAACGTGAGAAGCCGCATCTAACACATCAGGCACAAATAATAAGGGCAATTTGTGCACAACAAGAAAGCCGTTGTGGACAGGTTTATCTCTCCTTTAAGATTTGTATCTAAAGATATTCCTTATTACAACCCCAATTCCCAAAAAAATGGAATGCTCTGTAAAGTGTGAATAAAATAAGAATGCAAGTTACACACAGGGGCACAACAAGGGGGTGTAGAGGGTGCAGTCACACCGGGGCCCAGGAACCTTAGGGGGCCCATAAGCACTGGTATAAGTTCTGAGATTGCCGCTTCCATCTGGCCCGTAAACCAAGGAGACCCACAGATTCCCCCAAACCAAGGTTGTATAAACTCCTTAGCACTCGTAACTATCACTATCGAACTTGGTGTAGGGATGAGGTAGGGGGTCCCGGACGAAAGATTGCACCGGGGCCCACAAGAATTTAGTTGCGCCACTGTTCTAGATGTTCAGCAATCCTGCCAGAAGTTCCATAATGTCTTCTTTCAGGAAAGGTCTGGACTACACGTAGGCCAGTTCAGCACCCAGACTCTTTCTCCCCCCAAGTGTGCACATATAATAGAAATGTGTCCTGAGTTTTTGTGTGGATTTGTGAGTGGAAAACCTGCAGTATGTTACAATATTCCATATACATAAGATCTGAATAAATATTTTCTACATGTTGCAGAATTTGGGTCACTGCTTGTGTACCTAGAAAAGTGGTGAAAGTAGAAGAAAATAGCAAAACGTAGCTATGATGCAGTATGTGCTGCCGCTAGAGTAGAGAGGGAACGGGGAGTCCTAAGAGTGGTAAGTACTGAGAAGCAGACTCACCATTCACTCCCCCAGTCTTATACTGTAAGGGGCATTATATTGTATAGCGGCTGGGGTAAATATATAGTGTTAGGACTGAGGTAAGGCATTATACTGTGTGGGGGCCACAAGGGGGCATTATACTGTGTGTGGGTCACTTAACAGCATTATACTTTGTGGGGGCCTCTAAGGGGCATTATACTGTGCAAATGGACTCTAAAGGGGACATGGTGCGGTGCTGCGTGGTGTCTGCTGTGCCTGTGGGGTGGTGCGACCCAGAGCCTGGGGGCTTGGTCTGGTGACAGGGGTGTTGCCGGACCACTGGGTCACTCCCCCTGTGGACGCGTGTTGCGTTTGCGGCGGTCGCAGTGCAGCGCCGCATCCAGTACAGTAAGGACCCACTATAAAGAGGTTGCCATGAAGTGGCTAGTGGGCTTATATACCTTGATCAACATGTGCGCTAAGAACCTCATGTTCAGTATTGTAGAATTTGCTGAGAAGCACAAGATCAATTTATAAGATTGGGATGTGCGGGCCATGTCGTTTTCTCCTTTTGGATACTGTATAAACTTGCTTAGGGTATGTTCACATGGCGGAATTTGCTGTGATGGCATTCCACTCTGGATTAGGCCCAAATGAATTGGCCTAATCGGGAGGGAGCCTTGCGCCGTGGAGACCGCGGCAGATTCAGCCACAGAGTTCGCGGCAACAAGGGTCATCTTGCTTCTTTTTTCCGCACTAGTTAGCTAGATTTCAGCAGCGGACTATGAGGCAGATTGTGCGTCAAAATTCGCTGCCAAAAAAACTCAGTGTGAACATACACTTACTGTGCAGAAGGCGAGACAGTCCCTTGGCCCACTGGAGCCATTTCTGCTTGTGTGCAGTGGATAGAGGAGGTGGACAGGATGGCTTACACACAGCTGCAAACCTCTGAAGGACCCTGCATCTTGTTGTTCAGGAGACGTTGGAGGCACCAGCAGCTACAAAAACGTGTCTGCTGCTATGACAAGGCATTTTTGCATTTGCTCTTTTAACCTGACGTAATTGCCTGTTGGAAAGAGTCCTCAATTTTCCCTTATCAGCACGCACACGTGTGTGCTGTGAATCAGCTACATACTTCTTGATTGTGCGATGATCACGATGAAGTGTCTTGGCAATGTTGATTGTAGTCATTCCTTGACTTAAATACTCCACAATTTGTTGCTTCTCAGAATCTGAGACATCCTTTTTCTTTCCCATTTTGGCTGAAAATGTAGGCTGCTTAATAATGTGGGACAGCCTTCTTAAGTAGTCTTGCCTTTAATTGCACACACCTGCCAAACTAATTAGCACAGGCGTCTGCAATTGCTTTCAGTGATATAAAGAGCCCTGACACCCATCACCATCAATGAGTTTAACTGACAAACCAAAAAATTCTTACCTTATCACTAGGGTTGAGCCGATCTTGACTTTTCAGGATCGATTTTAAAATCCGATTTTAAAATCATTTTTCATTCGAACCCGATCTCGATCCCAATTCTGATCCCAATGCAAGTCAATGGGATTTTTTAATTAATCGGAGATCGGATTTTAAAAGCAATCCTATTCACTATACAGCATGGAATCTGACAATTGTTAGAATCCACGCTGTGTCATGAATCCCTAAGTAGCCAGAGGATTTTTTTTTAATCCTCTGACTACTTAGTCCCCCCTGGTGTCCACTTACCTCCAGAGATGGCTGGTCCGGTGCCCGGTCCTTCTTTCTTCTTTGCTTCGCTGCCGCTCCACGCTGTTCCCTGCCCCCTCCCTGCCAGGTTAGGATAGTGTGATAGAGACGTCACGTCTCCCCGCCCCGTACCCGCCAACACTCTCCTAAGCCACAAGCCCCGCCTTCCTAGCTCTTTAAACACTAAGGAGGCGGAGCAGCGAGTAGACCAGCGTGGAGCGGCAGCAAGAGGCAGAAGGAGAACACACCAGGCACCGGAGCAGCCATCTCTGGAGGTAAGTAGCTACTACAGATGTTTAGTTTAGTCTCCCATTAGAATGAATGGAGGCAGCCGGCATGCAGGGGGTTAAGGCTGTGTCGGCTGCTTCCATTAATTCCTATGGACCTGCAGTGGAGCCTTCACACTGAGTTTACAGCGTATACTCAGTGTGAAGGCTAAGCAAAGCATTGTGGGAAAAGATCACCGATCTCGATCCCACCTAAAAAGATCGTGTTCGGAATTCCGATCACGATCGCTCAACCCTACTTATCTCTCCTAAACACTTTTTGCATAATAATGTGGAACACCGTGTATATCGTGTTCAAAAATTGCACCGATTCTATCCAAAGAAACCAACATTTGTAGCGTTGTTTCTATTGATATATTTGCTCTGTCCTCTTCAAGCTTGGCTGGTTGTGTTTTTTTTCTTCTTCTCAGTACTGTGAAACTTGTATTTTCTGAAAAAAAAATGTGATTATTAGTGAGACTTTACTGCTATATCAATTTTCTTACATTCCAAGAACCGTAAGAGCGAGACACGAGTCCTTATTGTAATAGACTGGGCAAACTTGATGGCACCTTTATATGTGAGCTGTCTGCCGAACATTATGAGATCTGTAGCCACGACATATCACAAACAATATCAGAACGTAACCCCTGAAGGTTTTATGGGAGAGAAAATGAAGCAAAATTAGGTACACCAATATAACATCAAGAGAACATTATACTTCTTAACCCTTTGATCCCAGGAGTCATTTCACCTCCTCCGACAGAGACGATCACATTCATTCCAGCACATTTATTTTAACGGTGGAGCAGAAGACAAGAGAAAAATGGATCAGCTTCTCGGAGAGTCCATAAAATATTCTACTGCTAACCGAAATAAAATATCAAATCATTTCTGAATTCTCTGTAGGACTCATTTCTCATTTACCCCAAAAAGCCATATAAATAGCTTTTTCAGACTGCAAATCTTTGGAAAAGAACACACCAATCAATCATCATTTATAGTCTAAGAGGAACATTAGGCGCTCGCTAGACTGGATCTGACGTCTAGAGCCGCTGCCTTCTTGTCAGGGGTTTTAGCTGTATTGTAATCGTATAGTCTTACATTCTTTACATGGAAGGAAATTTACGCATAAAAAAAAAGTTGATCAGTTATGGTATTTTTATGCATAAATTTAACTTGTCTTTACAGGGTGAAAAAACAAAATATCTTGATGTACTAGAGCAGAATTTGTTCTTTAAAGAGGACTTTTCATGGTTTGGGGCACAGGCAGTACCCCGGGTGAAGAGCTATCGGTCCTGGTACCATAGTGCTTTACAATCAGAAGGACGTTCCTGACAGTCAGTCAGGTACGTCCTTCTCCACAGCAGTGCCTATCGCGCTGTACAGTGTGAGCGGGGAGGAACGCCCCCTCCCTCTGCTCATAGTGCTCATCCATAGACGAGTATTATCAGGAGGGGAGGGGACGTTCCTCCCCGCTCACACTGTACAGCGCTATAGGTGCTGCTTTGAAGAAGGACGTACCTGACTGACTGTCAGGAACGACGTTCTGACGATGAAGAGCTACGGTACCAGCCCTGCTAGCTCTTCACCCGGGGCAAAGATCGTGAAAGCCAACAGTGCGCTGAATTCAGTGCACTGTCGGCTTTCCAGTAGTATATAGAACTGCCTGTGCCGAAACCCATTAAAGGTCCTCTTTAACACTTCGGATCAGGCCATTTTTTCTGGTTCAAGACCGTATTTTTTTTTTTTTTGGGCTATGTATTAATCAAATAATGTTTGCATTTTTTTGTGATAGATGGGGTTTTATTTTTATATTTTGATTTTTCCAACATTTTTCTTTCTTTTTTTTTTTAAATCCAGGAAAATGTGAACAAAAAACGAGGAGAAATTCTTGTGCTGCTAAAAAAAAAATTCTAAATAATTTTTCCACTGTTACGGAAATTTTTATGTAGCTGAAACATGGATTGTGAGATGCGGGGTATGGTATGGTATTTTTTTTTGTCTTATATATATATATATATATATATATATATATATATATATATATATATATACACATTGTGCTCCCCATAAAGTCATGACAGACCTTTGGGGGTCATTTAGGATCACTTTTTTTTTCTAACCAATTTTCCTATGGCTGATGCATTAGCTACTATTGTAGAGTGCAAGAGCAGCTTTTGTAGATTCTAGCTGAGAGTGGAGCTTCATCATATCGGCTCTCATAGCTGTATGCATAGCGTTTGTTGAGCCTTCCTTCTTCCTTCATCCTGTAAATATACTGTCTGTCTAGATGAATATAATAAATGGGTGGTTGGTGGTCAGTAGCTCCGGTGGATGTCTGGTATTTAAATATGGTGGCCACTCGGGAGCTGAGCGGCCACCATAGCTGCCAGGTGTCTGCTGTTTTATACAGCAGACACCCAGTGTTAATGCCTGCAATCAGTGCCCGCACTGATTGAGGGCATTAAACTCCTCTGTGCTTTAGTCAAAGGTGACCGAGGCACCATTTTGCTGGTGCTGCCATTTTATTGGCAATCGACGGCGACTGGAGCAAGCTCCAGGGCCAGCATCCTGTTACTATGACAGCCGGGAGCCTTGTGAAGGCTGCCACGCCTGTTTGTAATTTCCTTCTATTGTGGGCTGTTCTCTGCAACACGCAATAGAAGTGCCATTAATTTGCAATGCATTGCAAGTGCATTGCATTAGTGATCAGACCCCTAGGAGGTCTAATAAATGCAAAAAAATAAAAATAAAAAAAATATTTTCAGACCAGGGCTCACTGTCTCTTGTGTCCCTTTCCCAGGGTTTCCAGCAGCTACTGGGGAATTGCTCCTATTGCATTTCCCTTACAAATACAGTAGAGAAGGTGAGTATAACTGTATATTGTATTTCTGCACCTCCACTCTCTATTATATAGGAGCAAAGAATGATGACACTCCAAAGTTTCAGGGTCAGGTTGAGCCCAACATTTTAGGAATTTTTTTAAAAAAAAACCAGTTCCATATGAACCAGTTTGCTCATCCCTACACAGAATGCATGCTTGGTTATCATGAAACAATAAAAAAAAAACGAAAAAACAATACAGTAGAAATAGACGCCTTGTGCTCAGCGATGCCACTAGTGTAGAGGTTTCAAAATTTGCACCATATTCACATACATGGGTGCATATATTTTTGTGCATTTGGAACATCTGCTAAATTTTCAACTATTTTTCAGAAAATGTGCCCATTTTTGCATTTCAAGATGAGTGGAACCAAATGACAAAATCAGCTCTGGTATATGCACTTATCTAATAGCCTTGACCTAAGCAATGGAAAAGCCAAAGCGAAATGCAATTCCTAACTATATAATCAACGTTTCTCGTGCCTGGTCTTACGGCTGCCAGGAAAGTTTGCAATTATAGGCAGTCACAACACAGCGCTTAATGGATGAATCACAATATCTTATGTCAATAAGCGCATCTGTATTTGAAATCACTCTCTACAAGTCAGTGATCAAGGGCAAGGACTTGTCAATGTTTCCTACATTAACATGTTACATATACTATAATTATAGACTGTTTATGAAAGGCATTGACTATATGGCTTGTACGACAGTAGTTCACGAGAAAGCATATTAAGTATCCACGAAAGGTAATATTTAGATCCCGCTAAATTATGGATCAGAAACCAAACAAGATATATGAGCAAATCAGAGATATTAGTCATGCGACCAAGAGTCAATTCCATACTTAGTAACACAGACGTGGGTAAAGCTCTGGTCACTGGATAGTTCAGTTACTGGGACCAAATATATATAGTCCTGATGCCGCCATGTTGGATAAGCACCAAACTGACCACTATTGGCCACCAACTTACTTGTAAGACCTGCATTTTTGGATCAGTGCAGGTGAACATATGATTTGGGAACCTTATTCATTAAAGGGATATTCTGGGATGTAAGATAATTTAGTCTTAAAGAGGTTTTATGAGAGATAAAGGGGCTATGCCATTGCCAACACTTAAACCCTAGTCACAGGATAAGTGTCACATCGATGGGCCACTGGGTCTCATAGCAAGAGAATAGGGGACCTAAAGTCCTCCTGTATCCCCTTGTGAATGCAGCATCAGTGCATTTTTGTCATGCTTTTTCCCTATGGATAAGTGTCTGTAATGGCACAACCCCTTTATCTCCCCATAAGATAGGCCATCAGTATCTGATCAATATGTGTCTGACAACCCGGTCGTCTAATCAGGACCCCCATCGATCACCTGACTGAAGAGACCACAGCATTTAAGTGATCTCTGTATAATAAGTATCATGATTCTTAGACACAAGTCTCCTGATGTTGATGTGCCCCATGTGCCTAAAAAGGCCTCAGCAGTCCCTGGGAAACCTAACATCATACAGGACTGCGGAAGAGGCCCAAAGAGGTCTTGGACGTGCCGAAACAGGAGAGGTGAGTATATGAATCCAGGAGAGGTAAGTATAAGTTATCATACATATTATACTCTGGGGTTTGAAGAGATCCCAGCGTATAATAGTGCTTCATGAGTGGTGAACCCCAGAAATTTTGGGTTTAGCTGAACCTGAAAATTGTAGAAAATTCGTAAAATGTATGAAATAATGATTTGATTTGGAGATGGAAAGCCTGACAGAATCAGTGCAGAAACCTCCTCAAATCTGTCTCCTATTGATTTCAATGGGCGTCAAGGAATAAAGTAACGTCCTCCCCTATCTTGCCATGGATTTAGTGCCAGGAACAGTCATGGAACTGTAGAGGTTGGCCAGAAACAAATGTGGCCCATTGAATGGGAACAACCAGCATGGTGAATGCAAACTGAGGCCGTAACCAGGCTCTGCCCTGAATTTCTGTTGTGGTTCCTTGGTGAAAACACATACCAGTTTCTTTCCTAAATGTATTATTTGTGTGTGAACAGATCCATAATGAACTGGTTTTAAATACCATCATATATAGTCATCTAGAATTGGTTTAGTATAACTGTGGAGGTCCATAATAAGGACATTAAAGCACTAAAGCCATGTAAGGAGTAGAGATGAGCGAACAGTGTTCTATCGAACACATGTTCGATCGGATATCAGGCTATTCGATGTGTTCGATTCGAATCGAACATCACGTGGCAAACTCCCAAAAAATTTGATTCCCCTCCCACCTTCCCTGGCGCTTTTTTTGCACCAATAACAGCGCAGGGGAGGTGGGACAGGAACTACGACACCGGAGGCATCGAAAAAAATCGGAAAAAGTCATTGGCTGCCGAAATCAGGTGACCTCCATTTTAGACGAATAGTGGATTTCAGATCCGGGTCATATGAGAATGTGAACTTTGTGACTAAGAGACAGGCAGGGATAGCTGTACAGGCAGGGATAGCTAGGGATAACCTTTATTTAGGGGGGAATGTTATTAAAAATAACTTTTTGGGGCTCTATCGGGTGTGTAATTGTGATTTTTGTGGGATAAACTTTTCCCCATAGGATTGCATTGAGCAGCGTTGATTGGCCAGTCTACGGAATTCGGCCAATCAGCGCTGGCTCTGTCGGAGGAGGCGGAGTCTAAGATCGCTCCACACCAGTCTCCATTCAGGTCCGACCTTAGACTCCGCCTCCTCCGACAGAGCCAGCGTTGATTGGCCGAATTCTGTAAACTGGCCAATCAGCGCTGGCCAATGCATTCTATTGGCGTGATGAAGCAGAGCTGAATGTGTGTGCTGAGCTCAACTACGCCGGTGGCGTAGCCGAGAGTTCAGCGCACGGCCAGCTCTGCTATGCCGGAGATTGAGCAGAGTTGGCCGTGCGCTCCGGTGGTGTAGCAGAGCCGAGGGTGCAGAAGGGTTCAAGCGCACACTCGGCTCTGATGTAGCAGAGCCGAGGGTGCAGAAGGATTCAAGCGCACCCTCGGCTCTGATGTAGCAGAGCCGAGGGTGCAGAAGGGTTCAAGCGCACACTCGGCTCTGATGTAGCAGAGCTGAGGGTGCAGAAGGGTTCAAGCGCACCCTCGGCTCTGATGTAGCAGAGCCGAGGGTGCAGAAGGATTCAAGCGCACCCTCAGCTCTGATGTAGCAGAGCCGAGGGTGCAGAAGGATTCAAGTGCATCCTTGGCTCTGATGTAGCAGAGCCGAGGGTGCAGAAGGATTCAAGAGCACACTCAGCTCTGATGTAGCAGAGCCGAGGGTGCAGAAGGATTCAAGCGCACCCTTGGCTCTGATGTAGCAGAGCCAAGGGTGCAGAAGGATTCAAGCGCACACTCGGCTTTGATGTAGCAGAGCCGAGGGTGCAGAAGGATTCAAGCGCACCCTCGGCTCTGATGTAGCAGAGCCGAGGGTGCAGAAGGATTCAAGCGCACACTCGGCTCTGAAGTAGCAGAGCTGAGTGTGCACAAGGGTTCAAGCGCACACTCCATCCGGAGATGTAGCCGTGCTGATGCTGTCAACACTGCTACGTCTCAGATCGGACCACAATGGAGACTGCTGTGGAGTCCACAGCAGTCTCCATTGTGTTCCGATATCAGATGTAGCAGTGTTGACAGCATCAGCACGGCTATATCTCCGGACGGAGTGTGCGCTTGAACCCTTGTGCACACTCAGCTCAGCTACATCAGAGCCGAGGGTGCACTTGAACCCTTCTGCACCTTCGGCTCTGCTACACCACCGGAGCGCACGGCCAACTCTGCTCAATCTCCGGCATAGCAGAGCTGGCCGTGCACTGAACTCTTGGCTACACCACCGGTGTAGTTGAGAGTTCAATCTCCAGCATAGCAGAGCTGGCCGTGCACTGAATTCCCGGCTACACCACCGGCGTAGTTGAGCTCAGCACACACATTCAGCTCTGCTTCATCACGCCAATAGAATGCATTGGCCAGCGCTGATTGGCCAGTTTACAGAATTTGGCCAATCAACGCTGGCTCTGTCGGAGGAGGCGGAGTCTAAGGTCGGACCTGAATGGAGACTGGTGTGGAGCGATCTTAGACTCCGCCTCCTCCGGCAGAGCCAGTGCTGATTGGCCGAATTCTGTAAACTGGCCAATCAGCGCTGGCCAATGTATTCCTATTGAAAAAAGTTAGCTTGCGAAAATCGCAAACTGACAGGGATTTCCATGAAATAAAGTGACTTTTATGCCCCCAGACATGCTTCCCCTGCTGTCCCAGTGTCATTCCAGGGTGTTGGTATCATTTCCTGGGGTGTCATAGTGGACTTGGTGACCCTCCAGAGACGGATTTGGGTTTCCCCCTTAACGAGTATATGTTCCCCATAGACTATAATGGGGTTCGAAACCCGTTCGAACAGTCGAACAGTGAGCGACTGTTCGAATCGGATTTCAAACTTCGAACATTTTGGTGTTCGCTCATCTCTAGTAAGGAGTTTTATGTACATGCTATGACTAGATATGGATGAACCTTCCAAGATCCATTAGTTTCGGGTGGCTCGGGTTCCTGATTCGTTTTGGGTGGAAGAAGAAATGACATTATCATAATCTGGGGTGTCTTAAAACCCAGAGTATAAAAGGTGGAGGCCCAGAGGATATGTCAAAAATAATCCACATTCATCTTCACCTTCCCTCACCTCTTTTGGGCCCTCTTCCAGGGTTAATCTCTTCGTCTCATCAGGGATGTGATGCGCCCAGGGCCAGTGATTAGGCCACAGTGGTGACATATCCACGCCGAGCATCATGATGTCACAGCTAAGAAGCCCAAAAGAGGTAACGGAAGGTGAATATGATATGATATTTGATATAATGTGTTGGTTTTTTTTCACCTCCCCTGGGCCTCCAGCTACTATATTCTGGGGTCTGAAGAGAAAACCACCCCATTTTAAGCAGATACTGCAAAGTCGAAAGGCAGACAAAAGATAGAGCAAAAGATCAACCATGTGTAAGATCCTAATGGGTTATAATGATAGTCACAGCAATGTTGTACTAGGTAGAAAGTGGTGTAAAATACTCCATAGAGTTCTCCAAATTACCTCGATCACTCTCAGTTCAACAGAAAACATCAGTGAAGTAATAATAGTAATGATGAAAGGCCATAACCTCGAAACATCTGTCGGAGGTTGGGTTCCTCTTCCTTTTGCCTTTATTCGCACTATGCTTCAGGAAAACCAGCTACTGATCTATAGTGAACTCTACATATAGCAAGTTCCTCACCAAGCAGTTTACCACCAAGACTCACTCAAATATTTAACCTCTCTCTCTCTTCTGGAATCTTCCCATCCTCCTTCAAGCATGCTGTTATAACCCGCTATTGAAAAACCCTCCCTGGACCCGTCCTGTGCTGCTAACTATCGACCCGTCTCTAACCTCCCCTTCATCTCTAAACTTTTGGAATGCCTGGTCTAGTCTCATTTAATCCGCTATCTCTCTGCTATCTCTCTGCTAACTCTCTGCTTGACCCCTTACAATCTGGTTTCTGCGCTCTGCACTCTACTGAAACAGCTCTCACAAAAGTCTCCAATGATCTCCTGATGGCTAAATCCAATGGTGACTTCTCTCTTCTTATTCTTCTGGACCTCTCTGCAGCATTTGACACTGTTGACCATCAACTTCTCCTCACTATGCTCCGCTCAGTCGGCCTCAACGACACTGCGCTCTCCTGGTTCTCCTCTTATCTCTCAGACCGCACTTTCAGTGTATCGTTTTCGGGCTCTGTTTCTTCCCCTCTTTCCCTTGCTGTTGGGGTTCCTCAGGGCTTGGTCCTAGGCCCACTGCTCTTTTCTCTCTACACAGCCCCCATTGGACAAACCATTGCCAGATTTGGCTTTAGGTGCCATCTTTATGCTGATGACACCCAATTATACACATCTTCCCGTGACATCACCCCTGCACTCATACAGAACACCAGTGACTGTCTCTCTGCTGTCTCAAATATCATGTCCTCGCTCTATCTGAAACTAAATCTCTCTAAGACTGAACTACTACTGTTTCCACTATCTAATAGATCTGTCCCTGATATATCCATTGCAGTCTCAGGCCTTACTATAACTCCTAGGCAGTATGCCTGCTGCCTTGGGAAGACCTTTCCTTCACTCCCCATATTGAATCACTCGCACGCTCATTTCACATCCACCTCAAAAACATCTCCAGAATACGCCGTTTCCTTACCAGAGATACACTAAAGACACTTATTGTCTCTCTGATTCATTCTCGCCTTGACTACTGTAACTCCTTACTAATCGGTCTTCCCCTCACTAAACTCTCCCCTCTACAATCTATTCTGAATGCAGCGGCCAGGCTCATCTATCAGGCTAGACGCTACAGCGATGCCTCCGGTCTGTGCCAGTCGTTACATTGGCTGCCTATTCATTATAGAATAAAATATAAAGTTATTACTCTCATCCACAAGGCTCTCCATAATGCTGCACCTCCCTACATTTCCTCCCTCATCTCTGTCTACCGCCCAACCCATGCTCTCCGCTCACTCAATGACCTAACACTTCCATCCTCTATTATCAGAACCTCCCACGCTCGTATACAAGACTTCTCCCGAGCTGCACCACTTCTCTGGAATGCTCTACCCTGGACAATCAGATTAACTCCCAATTTCTACAGCTTCAAGCAGAAACTAAAGACACATCTTTTTAGACAGGTCTATCACAATTCCTAATGTAAACCCTTCCGTACCGTCATTAGAATCCCTTAAATGAACCCTCCTCTGTTCCCGCTCTCACACGATATGATGACGTTTCAGACTAACTTTATAATCTGCATGTTAAAGGACATGACTGGTGACGGCTCATACAGTCTTATGTTTGTGTAATGACAGTCACCTCTAGTACAAAATTGTCTGAATACTGTATAAGCAATGCCGCCCCTGCTACCTCTTGTGTCACCCCCTCTACCTCATAGATTGTAAGCTCTTGCGAGCAGGGCCCTCAGTCCCATTGTGTGAAATGACTTTCTTTGTAATGTATCTTTCTGTCTGTATTTGAACCCTACAAATTGTACAGCGCTGCGGAATATGTTGGCGCTATATAAATATAATTTATTATTATTATTATTTTTATGGCTTATTCATATATTCCTTTTTGATGATAACAGTATTCTGTAGTTTAGGACCCTGTGGAAAGTTAATCCGCGCATGACCTAGATAGATTAATGATGCTCCCAAGGTGCTTTACGATTAAATTGGGTCCACTACTCCAAGTAGAACTGGATCTAGGAAGCTTTAATAAGAAGATGCTGAGGGGTAAGTATATAAGATGCTACAAAGAAAATGTAATAGTTAAAACAACGAAGAACTTCGATGGTGGACAACTGGAAACCAGATATATGAGTCTACTTGTAGGATCAATGGATCAAAGAGGAGAACATCTGCGATAAAAGCTGATCCTACATATATTGGAGTACAGGTGTAGATGTATCTCCAAAACTGGCCTCTGTATCGGTATGTCAAGTTGCAAAACCTCATGTTACAAAAGGTCCCTCAAGTGCCAACTTGGTATTAAAAATAAATTGGTTGTATTGATCCGATGTCTTCACATCTGGCATTCAGACAAGTTCCCTCCATCGCTCAGTCTGTGGTTTGACATATATCTTTACACACTTATTGAAGAGCTGCTCAAATTGGTTAAAGGTCATTTCCAGAGGAAAAAAGAAAACCAATAAAATAGTAACTTTAATAATACACTCACCGTACCCCACCGCGCCCTCCTAATCCACAGATTATATTGGTCCTGCATTATTCTCATGCTTCTTTCTATTGGTGCAACCATACAATGAAGTGTCCACTCCTACCCTGGTGACCACCAATGTGTACAACTCCAAGCTAGAGACTGCATGGAAAGAAGAGTCAACGTGAAATCACACAAGGTCGCGGCAGGATATACCAATAATATGTTCAACTACAACATAGTAGAGATGGTTTTCTTCAAAAATTCACTGCTGTTTCTAATAAAATTTCATTAAATCAAAAAAGTTATGTCACATACAGTGGCACACGTCATCCATAGGGGGTTTGCTAAAGTGTAAAAACTTGTCAAGGAGCAAATAATGGGGTAAATGAAAGCAATTAACATAACTCACCCCTAGAAAGGACCCTCCATTGCACCTCCACCAGTCCACATGGCTTCTGGTCCCATGGCATCTTCTATGTCAAGGTTTTACCATTGTCATAGGTAGGACTTCTAAACAATATACTGCTGGCTGATAATGGATGATTATGTAGATAATCTGTTTTCCCTTAGTCCCAACAGCAGCACAATACGAGCCTTGTGCCAGTGGTAGGACGACAGGGAAAAATCTTTGGACTAAATTCTTGGATCAACCTCTAAGGCCAAAAATTCTAGTTCCCATAAACTGTGATATGTCATCCAATACATATTCCCTGTCGTCCACCAGCGGCACAATACGAGCCTTGTGCTGCTGTTGGGACTAAGGGAAAACAGATTATCTACATAATCATCCATTTTCATCTGAATTGGCTTCAGGATCATAAGAGTTTAGGACAGGAGTGCTCACACTTTGTCAGCATGTGAGCTACTTTATAACATGCCCAAGTCGAAAGATCTACTACCCACTTCTTGTGGGCGGGGCCGGGGCAGGCCTGTGGGTGGGGCTGGGATGGGCCTTTGGGTGGGGCGTGTTTGTGGGTAGGGTCGGGCGGAGTGTGAGAGCAGGAGACAGCGGCGTTCTGTGGCCACTCAGGGATCCCCGCTGTCTGCTTGTTCACAGCGCAGGCTGAGAGTTATCTCTGAGCACTGGCAGGCTGGGACTCTCAGCCTGCGCTGTGAACAAGCAGCACCCCGGGCCCCTCCATCCCTAAGAGCGGCCTGCAAGTGTCCAGAGTGCTTGTTCACAGCGCAGGCTGAGAGTCGACTCTCAGCCTGCGCTGTGAACAAGCAGACACCGGGGATCCCTGGCTGCATCCCGCGATCGACCCAAACGTCCATTGCGATCGACCAGTATATCGCGATCGAGGTATTGGGCACCCCTGGTTTAGGACCTTCCTGTGTAAGTTTATAGGTTAGGCTTGATGGACTTATCGACTATGTTACTAATATGGGCCAGTAGTAAAAAATTACAGCACATCCAAACATGGTGTGAACTCAGCCTGAGAAATGCAAGGGATCGAAGTTGAATAAAACAAACATCCCAATGGAGTTTTTGTTCTGGGATCTATCTACAGTATATAGCCCTGTCTCTGTTCTGTTTAGTGGTAACCAAACCACTTTTTTAATGCACCTTTGCCTTGTTTTTTTATTAAACAAATATTAACCCATCCTTTGTAAAATCTATCCCAGGCATTGAACTTCTGGTGACATTAATATCTCCGCTATAAGAGGCTGTGTTAACCACATCCTTACTTACAAAGCTCGGAAAGTTCCCCGAGTGGGTTTAATGCAGTTTTCGAGCCGCCTTAATGTGTTCTAAAAGGCATTGTAATAAAGACTCTTGACAAAATGGGGCTCCAGGGCAATGCTGAGCACTGGAAATGGACCTCTAATGTCACATAAATTGTGCCAGGAAAGACAAACCAATGTGCGATTTCATCATCATTATTTTTTCCCGTATCTAAAATGAACAATCAGTCTTACTTGTTAAATGAAAAGGATCCTGACTCTAAAGAGGAATGAAAGTGCATTAGACAAGACAGACGCCGCTCTTTCTTTTTTTAAGAAGTTTTTGATTCATGAGGGATTCACTCTTGTCTACAGTTAAAGGGGCACTAAAGAGAACTAGAGAGGCACTTGTCAATGGCAGCTACTCCGCTACCGATGGTGCAATGGCGGTACATGTGTGATCCCTGAGCCATAAACATATGGCACAAAATCGGAAGAGATTACTGTCACTAGAGATGGAAGAACCTTGCAAGATTCGTTTGAGCTGAACCCAAAACTTTTGGAAAATTTGAGATGAATCCGCATTGTTTTCATTCAGTTCTGCCTCCACCTCCCTGAGGACATCTAGATCGAATTTAGGTTAGTTTTGTAGTCTATGCCAATGATGTCAAAGAAGTAAATGCCCCCTACACATCAGAGGAAAGTAATCGAAAAAAACAATTTTGACTAACCTATATCAATGGCAACATACCGACTCCACCCTGCCAAAGTGATACTGGAGAAGGAGGAATCATGCATGATAAGTCTTCTTATGGCCGGGGCCCCACGGGATGGAAATGCCGCGATTTGCCCACGGTGGAGACGCCGCGGGAAAAATCGCGGCGTTATACAGTACTTTCAAAGTGGATACAGTACTTTCAAAGTCCTTTATTTTGGACCCCACCTATATCCTATACACCTTTGTTGAACAAGGATCCAGAAGCTTCGCAAAGCCCAAGGAGGAACCCCTTGTAACCAGTTCTCAAACGCATCTAGTAGTTGTGAATGTCTCACATCTAGACCAGGTGAGAGCACACCAAATAAGTGTTGTTATATCCTCACCATTCTACTCAATACTACACTATATACGGCTCGGTGCTGTTTTGCCTTTTTGTTTTCACTTGTATAGTGAGGGAAGTTTGTGTTTTGTTAGAGCTCAGACGAGCAGGTTTGTGAAGTGTTTATGCCTGAAGTTAAAGCTGTATTTTATTTGTTTATTTTTTTCAGCATAAAAACACAGGGGCAAAATCCTATTTTCCTCCCAGACGCTTTGTTCCTGGGGGGCCATATCATCACTTCCTCCAAAGAGCAAGGCTAACACCAAATATTGATGTGATTCACCTTTCTCTTTTCTTTACTCACTTCATTTTGTTACGTCTATTTCTGCAAGCATTCTTGCACACACCTGCCTAAAATTTTTGCATGACGCTTCCACTACCAGTCACTGTGCATCTATGAACACATAGGAGTCTCATTTCTCAAATTTCCCTCTGTATGTTTCTTGCTTTGCAGTCCCTCTGCCGGTCAGGTGATGTCATCGCGCTGTAACCGCTGTATTATTTTATTGCTAAGCACTTGCTTCCTTTTATTCTGCAATATTTCTGTCGGAGACTTCGGATAAAAAAATGAGTGTTTTTGAGATCAGAACTTGGTTATGCTTAGTTAATCATGACGTGCTGTGAATGAGTGAAAGAACTTGTACGACTCCGCAAAATAAGTGAAGAAAATCAGCGGGAAGATTATAAATTGTGAGAAGAAAATGCTGAACTCATAATAAGGTATGTGCCGAACTCCGGCTCCATTAACGTCTTTCCAAGGCAATGTTTTATTATTGCCATTTGGAAGTTACTGTGACAGCTACAAATTCTCCTCATTTCTCTTATTTGATGAATTAAAAATGATATTTTTGTGGCCTAGAGTGAAAGCAATGATTAAAGTCGGGCGTAGTGAGTGACAGAGTGCAAGCTGTGGGGTCATGGGCAGATGCCTTTGAAGATCCAGAATTAGATCTCCTTCACACGTCCATGTCCATTTTTATCTGGAATAACGTCTTTTTGCATCAATTTTCTCTGATGGGTGATTTTTTCTTTTTAATCCATATTTACTAGAGATGGGCAAGCTGCTTCGTCATGTAAGGTTCAACCCTTATATCACAAATTTTGCAAACCATTGGAAATTCGTCTTGTACAAACTGAAATGGCTGTCGTGATATGTATTATGTAAATTATTATGCTATGGGGCCTCTTCAGACCCCATAGTATAATAGGTGGAGGCCCAAAGGAGGTGTACAAAATAAAATGTATACATTTATACTTACCTCCCCTTATCTAGTGGTGTTCAGTGCTTCCCTGGTGACATAATGCACCCAGGTCACCAGTAAGACTTGTAATTGGGCCACAGTGATCACCTAGGTATGCTGAGTATCATGATATCAAGACGCCCGATGTGCCCATGTTGCTACTAAAGCCCAATTTCAGGCCTCAGCGGTGACCAGCGCTGCACCTCCCATGAGGCGACCCGAAGCAACCGCTTCAGGCGGCACTATGCCAGGCGGCGCTATGCCAGGGCCCTCCCCAATCCACCGTCATCGAGCAGTGGATTGGGGAGGCCACTGGAGCAGCGCTGCTCCAGCGGCCTCCCCTCACGCTCAGGCAGAGAGCAGGACCTCTCCCTGCCTGCTCTCTGCCTGCTAACGCCGCTCCGCCACACCCCTTCGCTCTGCCCCAGCCCCTTCCTCCACCCCGCCCCCTCCGCTCCGCCCCCTCCTCCAGGAGTTGGGTGGCTTTCTGTCGTCCGCCTCGGGCAGCGACAAAGGTAGGTTCACCCCTGGCGGTGACCCCAGGCGCATGACATCAGTGAGGAGTTGTACAGAGAGTGATGGGCACAGCAAGGAGGCCCAAAAGAGGTGAGGAAGAGTAAGTGTAATTTTATTTTTTTTTTCATCTCCCCTGGGCCTCCACCTATTATACTCTGGCATCTGAAGAGTTATAATAATAATACGTCTCGTTCTATCCAAACTTGTTTGCCCCGAAACAAATCAGGGACCCAAGCCACCAGAATCGGAAACGAGACGAATCTTGGGAGGTTCAACCATCTCTCATTCTGAAATCAGAAGTTTTTAAAGATTTTTTTTATCTAACTCACCAAGATAGTGGAGCATCTACTGATCTCAACTGGTTTGGCACTGACTAACCAACACACACAGAGTCTAATGTATCGTATTGTTGGTAAAGATTGGTCAGATCCCCCCTTGAGATCACAGGTCCCAGAAATCACTGCTGGGGTCTTTGATTTGCCCCAGCAGTCATGTGGGTCATGCTGAAGTCGACACATGCCAGTAACAGACCCCAGTGGTGACGTTTGAGGGGGCCACTGTGGGGAGCGTATTGTACTGTATGAGGACCTTTGTGAGGAGCATATTGTACTGTGTAGAAGGTCACTGTTGGGAGCATACTGTACTGTGTGGGGGCCCCTGTAGAGAGTATATTGTTCTTTTTGGGGGCCAATATTTGGTGCATACTGTTTTGTGTGGAGGGTTCTGTGGGGAGCATATTGTATTGTGTGGTGCCACTGTGGGAAAGAAAGCCTGCACCACCACCCGTATACACCGCCATGATGTGACTGGTGTGCCCACAATAACATAGGGAAATTCCACTGCAGGGCCACCTGTCAATGTGGCCCTGTACCTGTTGCTTGGACAGGTTGGGATGATGGGAGCTTTAGTTTAGCAAAAGTTGCAGAGCCACACAGGTTGAGCAAAATTGCTGTCCCAATGCAAGCGTGTTGAACAACCTGTGGCCCTCCATTAGCAGATCCATCCCATCCCACAAATGTTTTTTCCTATTTTCCCCTTCTAAAACCTAGAAGGGTCTTATGGTCCAGTGCATCTTATAGTCCGAAAAATACGGTAGTCAGATTTTTTTTTTTACATAAAATCAACACATTTCATATTGAAATTCTCCACAAATAGTCTCTTATGACCTTGTACATTTTTTTTCACTGCTTTCTACTGTGTGATAATTAAATTTCAATTTTAATTGAGTTTCTTTTTATATAAGTATTTACATGTGATTCATTAGGCTGAGATAAGCTTCAAAAGTTAATTTACTCGGAATATTTTTTTTCGATTTGCGACACCTGCTGCTGCCTTTGTTGTGTCTGCATTGTGATAAGTACAGTACGTGCCATTAGTTTTCTATCGACTGTGTTGCTGTATATAAATCCAGTAAGGTACCTGAAAAGTCTAAAGTGCAACAAAAGAATGGTAGAACGTGCAAAGCTAGTAAGCCAAGGATTTGGAGAGACCATATGGCTCAACTTAAATATGACTTTGTGTTGTGTACATGAGCCCTAAAGCTGGCAGATTTCTAGATTTCACCATTTTCAGTCTATGGGAAATCCCAAGTACTCATAATCATGGAGCATATGGGAACATCCAGAGAACAAGGTTGAGTCCAAGAGGTATCAGATAAGGCCAAATCAGCAGTAGATCATATAACCAGGAGAGTAAAGCAAAGCCAGTAGCCAAGGAATCAGCAGAAAGCAGGATAAGTTCTGAGAACACAGAGCCAGAAAACTAATGTAATCACAGGCAGAGGGAAAAACTATCTGTATACATCTAAAGGCCTGAACTCCACTACTGCTTTATTTCATCTAACCCAAATATGTATTCAGTGGAGATTTCAGCTTTCAAAATTGTTACCTAGAATTTCAATGGCTAACTTGAGACCCCCAGTGTTTCAGGACCTTTATATTACCAGGTCTTGAAAGTGAGAAGTTCCTATTTATAACCTTTATACTGGACATTCATTGAATACTTGCTGTTGAGCTCAGTGATGGTGTGCTGTGTCATAGTCCTTCTGTTTCGTGTGATATTTGTTTTTTGCCCATGTATCTCTTGTGTTGTCTGTAAAGTTGTCCATCTATACTGATGTGTATTGTCCCTTGTCCTGTCTGCTACACCAAGAACTGAGCACAAAGGCAGAGTAATTGAATCAGTATTGTTTGGCCTTAGCTGAATGGTGTCTGGTCTCCTTGTGAGGACCAACTTTTGAGATCCACCTTTTTTGCCAGGTCTTACACCAGGTCTGCTGGAGACATCCCCTGCAGGGCTCGCTTCTTTTTCTGGACTGGGGCAGACTAGAAATTGCCTGTCTGGTCACCCCATCAGGGATAAAAGTGAAAGAGGACCAAGGGCTGGGCCCACAGGTTCAGCAGGTACACGATGCCACACAGACGCACACAGTGTTTTAATCCCCAGGACAAAGTTTACTGAATAAGTCACAGAATAGCGATCTGGGAAAACATGTAACACGGTATAAACAGAGAAGAAATACAAACTAATATGCAACAGAATATTGCAGCAAACTAACACTATACTCCTAGTTCCCACAGTTACTTAACAGGTACCAGATACAAGTCCTTTAAGAACACGGTTCTCCTGGATCGGTCCCTCGTTGGGGTGCACCCTAAGTATTGCGCAATACTATTTGTAATCCACAGTGAAATGGGGTCTTCACATAAAAGTACAGTTATATCCTATGCTCCAGCTCTCCACTTAACAGACAGGCCAATTTCCCAGATGATAAGGTGTCAGCGTAAGAGTCCCTTATATATCATCACGTGGAACACGTGGACGCGGCCAAGCCGTACTTACAAGTCCTTGAGGCCTTCCTCTCATGTGGTCTCCTTTACCTTCTGAGCTTCAGAGCTTTCCAGACTCAGTCCCAAAAGTAGCACCACAGACTCTGTGTCTCCAGACTCAGTCCACAGCCAGCATGGCAGTTCTTCCATCCAGCAGAGCACAGGCTGCCTTCCAGCATGTCAGGTCTCCACTGTCCCCTCAGCACATCACCTCCAGCCAGGACCCTTCTCTCCACAGAACTCTACTTCCTGTTTCCTGGTAATGGATGATGCAGATGACTATCTCCAGTGCAAGGTATCAAAACTGCAATCCCAGCACACTGCCAGGCTTGTAGGAGTCCAAAATGTCCCAGTAATTATCTGTAATCAGAGTTTGCAACCTCGAACAATATTTACATTCTGAAGAATTAATTGCATTAATTCCCTATGGGCATTTATTAATCTGCTGCCACCTACTGACCAAAGTTAGTTACTGACAGTTTACTACATCACACCCTTACATGCCACCCCACTAAAATGTTGGCGTCCCGACAACTCTACCAAATAAAATCATCAGCTGCATAGCGCTGAGGGGGGATACCTGCCGTGGAGCGCTCCGACCTGCGAATGCCTGGGTTTGGTGTCACTGGTGTAGGAACTGTATTCAACTCCTCTCGGGGTAGTACTGCAGTTTCTGGGATATCATTTGTCACAGGACATTCAGGAGTAGGCACTTCATTCGTCTGTACAGGCGGCATAGTGACCAGCCACCACTCGGTGTCTCTTGAACGCACTGGGTCTGGACGTCTTTGCTCAACTTCTCCAGTATTTTCAAGCAAGGACCGTCCCTCAGAAAGACATGGTCTCAGCATGTTACGGTGTAACCTCCGAGTTGGCCCATCAGAGTTTTCTGCTTGGACATCATAGACTGGACCTTCTGAAAACACTTGTCGTTTCACAATGTAGGGCTGTGATTCCCAGCGGTGATCCAATTTGTTAGTGGGCCGCTTTTCACGAACCAGTACTCTTTCACCTGGTAACAATGGTACTGTTTGCACCGGTTGATGATCTCTAGGGACTTGCTTTTGCAATCTCTCATTGACCACCCGTTGGATGGTTCTCAGTTTGTCTCGGTGTTCCTGCACCCAAGATTCAGCGGTTCTAGTTATCTCTTCAGAAGGTGGGTTGAGATTCATTTCCGTGATTTCCTGTCCAGGACGACCAAACAGCAGCATGTACGGGGTATAGCCAGTAGTGTTATGAACACGATTATTGTATGCCCAGAGCAGCTCGGGCAAATATTCAGGCCAGCGCCTTTTACGATCTGTTTCCAGAGTACGGAGCATCTGTAGAAGTGTTTTGTTGAACCTCTCACAGGCTCCATTGCCCTGCGGGTGGTACGGAGTTGTTCTTGACTTCTCCATCCCATACAGTCGACATAGCTCTTCCATCAGTTTCCCTTGAAAGCAAGCTCCTTGGTCAGAATGAATTCGTTTCGGGCATCCATACACCTGGATGAAGTGTCTGCACACTGCACGGGCGGCTGACTCTGCCGTCTGGTCACGGGTTGGTACTGCCACAGAGAACTTTGTGAAGTGATCCGTCATCACAAGGCAATACTGATGCCCACTCACTGATTGTCCGATTAAGATGTAGTCAATCATCAGAATTTCTAGTGGTGCGGATGTATGAATCACTTGAATAGGGGCCCGCTGCTCTGGAGGTTTCGCCAGCTCACAAACTCGGCATTTTTGGCACACTTCCCTGACAATTTGCTCCAGCCGGGGACAGTATACGAATCTCTGCACCCACCTGTACGTTTTCTCTGCTCCAAAGTGGGCACCCTTCTCATGTCCCTCAAGGGCTACTCTTCGGGCCAAGACACCTGGGATCACTATTTGCCACCTCTCTTCAAGATCTGTCGGCAGGAACACTCTCCGATACATGACCTCATTTTGAATTATTAGCCGGTCCCATTGTTGTAACAGTTTCCATCCGTCTGAAGACAAATGACTTCGCATGTCAAGATTAGGCCAGGTTTCCATTTTAACCCAGTATTTTATTTTCCGTAAGTCCGAATCATCATCCTGCACCTGTGCCCATTCTTCTTCAGTCTTCCCTAATAGCACCGTGCCACCAGTAGCCACCCCACTTGAGCTTGCCAAGGGTGACCGTCGGGGCACTCGACTGAGATCAGGTATTTCAGTTCCTTCATTTTCTTCATCGACCTCTCTGACTGGCACCTCCCAGGTGACTCTAGATAGTGCATCAGCATTGGTATTGTCTTTGCCAGCACGATATTTGATGGTATAGTTATACTTCGCTAGTCTAGCCATCCACCTCTGTTCTAGAGCACCAAGCTTTGCATTCTGCAGGTGGGCCAATGGATTATTGTCTGTTCGTACTAGTACATGGGCCCCGGTCAGGTACCCTGAGAATTTCTCGGTCATCGCCCAAACCAACGCCAACAACTCGAGCCTGAAGGAGCTGTAGTTATCCGGATTCCGCTCAGAGTCCCGTAGGGATTGACTAGCATATGCGATGACTCGTTCTTGGCCTTCCTGTTCTTGAGCTAACACTGCTCCTAATCCGTGCAGGCTTCCATCGGTATACAGGATGAATGGCCTGTCAAATTGAGCAAATGCCAGGATGGGAGCGCTAGTCAGGGCCTTCTTTAGTTCATCAAATGCTTGTTGCTGAGGCGGCCCCCATGAGATAGGGCGTGTCTTCGGACCCTGGGAAGTCCCTCTCAAGAGTTCATGTAGTGGACCAGCGATTTTCGCAAACCCTTTTATAAATCTTCGGTAGTAACCGGCCAGTCCCAAACACGCTCTCACTTCCCGAAGTATCTTGGGCTGAGGCCACTTGCTCACGGCCTCCACCTTACTATCTGCAGGACGAACTCCTTCAGCAGATACCTCATGTCCCAGATACTCTATGCTGGTTTGAAAGAGATGCCACTTTCTTGGTTTGATTTTAAGGCCATGAGCGCGGAGCCTACTGAGCACTTGCCGCAATCTCCTCAAATGTTCTTCAAATGTGGGTGCATGGACTATCACGTCATCCAGGTATATCAGTATCGACTCGAAGTTCAATTCACCCAGGCAGTGTTCCATCAGACGTTGGAAGGTACCCGGAGCATTCGTCAGCCCAAATGGCATTCTGTTGAATTCGTACAGCCCCATCGGTAGAATAAAGGCAGTTTTCTGCCTATCCTTTTCTGCAACAGGTACCTGCCAGTAGCCGCTTGCCAGATCTAGGGTTGAGAAATACTTGGCACGCTGCAAAGCCGTCAATGACTCTTCTATCCTTGGCAGGGGAAAGGCATCCTTTACTGTGGCTGCATTCAATTTTCGATAGTCCACACAGAACCTCAAGGACCCATCTTTTTTCCGCACCAAAACCACCGGCGCAGCCCATGGGCTTTGGCTTTCCTTCACTATCCCACTGTCTATCATCTGAGACAGCATGGTCTTCACCTCTTGGTAGAGAGTAGGTGGGATCTGCCGGTATCTTTCTCGTATTGGGGGAGTATCCCCAGTGGATATTTTGTGCTCAATGGCCGTTGTGCACCCAAAGTCTTCCTCACTCCGAGAGAAAGCAGATTGAAACTCCCACAGTACGGCTTCAATTCTTTCCATTTGATCAGAGGTGAATTGGCTTGCATCAATTTCCATTTGCTCCAAAATTCGCTGGCCATTCCACTCAGGTGTGGGCTCCTCTTCAAAATTCTGGTCCACTGCCAAAGTCCAAGCATCACCTTTCACTACCCGTAGGGCTAACTGTCTACCTGTGAGTGTCTCTGCTTGGAGCACATGCAATTCAGCCACTTTCTCTCCTGCATGAAATGTAACTTCATAATCATGTACGTTGATACACCGGACTAGCACTTGTCCATCTGCAACTGATACAATTGTTCTGGCGATCACTGGACTTCGGCTAGCTTCTGACAAGCCCAGGGGTTCAATTAGCACATCTATGCCATTCAGCTTCCGGTTTCCTCCAATCGGCATACGTATTATCTTCTCCTGATGTGGGGGTACGGTGCAAGTAGTCCCATATGGAGCATATACTGTTCCAATGGGTTTACCCACAGGGGTGCTTTTACAGATACCGCATGCTCTGATCAAGCGCTGGAATGCTCTCCGGGTGGGCTTATGGGAAGTTGCTTTCTTCCAATAACCAGGGCCCTCTTTTGAAAACATGACTTGATCTAGTTCTCGCAGGATATTCATTCCCAATACGACTGGGGCTTCATCTCGAGCTGGCTTCTCCACCAGCACCACTCCCTTCTTGCCAACGTCTTGTCCGCATAGCTCTATTCTCATCCAAGCTACTCCGAACACAGGTATAGCAGTCTGGTTCACAGCCGTCAACTTAATCAAAGTGTCCTTCTCAGGTTTCATCAGATGGCCGAAGTTTCTCTCAAAGAATTTCAAAGGCATCGTGGTTACTTCTGATCCTGTGTCTATAAGACATCTCACCCATTGTCCTTCAATCAGCACTTCCAAGTAAGGGCTTTCGGCCACAAGGTCCCGAGGGTCTTCAGGGGCGTCCTGGCACTTTACTTCCCCCGCGGCATGCCCCGCTGCCACAGGGAGTTCCCGTTTAACGGAAGACATTCTGGGTTTGCGTGGTTCCTCGGGCATTGCCGGGCGATATGTCCTCTTTCTTGGCATATCCAACACTGGGGGCCCCTTGCCCTCGAATAACTTGCAGAACCCCAAGTCTGTCCAGGTGTAGGTGGATACGGACTGGGGTGATGCATGGTGAAGTTTCTTGTTCCCTCCTCCAGAGGAGCTTGACATGGTGCAGTAGCCATCAGAGCAGCACCCCTTTCCCAGTGTTCAGGCGGAACTGGGGCCTGTAACCGTTCCAACTGTCTCTGAATTTCTCCCACCGATGTGCTAAGTACCTTCACCAACTCTCGCAAATCTTCTTCATTGGAAGGAGTTCTCTGACTTGCTGCAGACTGCATTCTCACGTTGTACACTCCATACTCTTCTTCTTTATCTCGAGCCACCGCTTCTGCTTGTATCCTCTGGAACTGTAAAGTAGCATCCACCCGGATACGGTCCTTGAGCACCTGGCGCAGAGGAGGGCTTCGCAAACCGAGGATGAACTGATCCCGGAGGATTTCATCTCCATTTCCAAGGTCATTAGCACCCCTGGCCTCTCTCTTTCGTACATGAGACCAAATCTCCTGGAGGGCATTGGCAAATTGGGGGATGGTCTCATCTTCACGCTGGAAGCGAGTGAAGAAGCGGGATCTAAGGCTACCGGTACTGGATGTTTCTCCATAAATGGACTCGAGGATCGAGATTATAGATTCCAGTGTCTTCCTTTCTTCCTCAGGGCGCAGCATTACAGTGCGTCGGGCATCTCCTTCCAAGGCATTCAGCGCCACATCTGATTGCAGATCAGGAGCCAAATTATATAACCGGAGGGTGCTTTTAAGATGTGCAACCCAGTCTTCTAGTGGCCTATTCTGACCATCATATCGTACTAATTGACTCAAGATCGCCCCTGCAGGCAGACACATAATCGGAGCTGCTGCCATGGCAGGAGGGTTGACTGGGGCCTCAGGTGGAGCTTCCCCGGACTCTGAAGCGTTCTGCATGGCGATCAATGTACCCTGCTCGCAGCGCCAAATGAAAGAGGACCAAGGGCTGGGCCCACAGGTTCAGCAGGTACACGATGCCACACAGACGCACACAGTGTTTTAATCCCCAGGACAAAGTTTACTGAATAAGTCACAGAATAGCGATCTGGGAAAACATGTAACACGGTATAAACAGAGAAGAAATACAAACTAATATGCAACAGAATATTGCAGCAAACTAACACTATACTCCTAGTTCCCACAGTTACTTAACAGGTACCAGATACAAGTCCTTTAAGAACACGGTTCTCCTGGATCGGTCCCTCGTTGGGGTGCACCCTAAGTATTGCGCAATACTATTTGTAATCCACAGTGAAATGGGGTCTTCACATAAAAGTACAGTTATATCCTATGCTCCAGCTCTCCACTTAACAGACAGGCCAATTTCCCAGATGATAAGGTGTCAGCGTAAGAGTCCCTTATATATCATCACGTGGAACACGTGGACGCGGCCAAGCCGTACTTACAAGTCCTTGAGGCCTTCCTCTCATGTGGTCTCCTTTACCTTCTGAGCTTCAGAGCTTTCCAGACTCAGTCCCAAAAGTAGCACCACAGACTCTGTGTCTCCAGACTCAGTCCACAGCCAGCATGGCAGTTCTTCCATCCAGCAGAGCACAGGCTGCCTTCCAGCATGTCAGGTCTCCACTGTCCCCTCAGCACATCACCTCCAGCCAGGACCCTTCTCTCCACAGAACTCTACTTCCTGTTTCCTGGTAATGGATGATGCAGATGACTATCTCCAGTGCAAGGTATCAAAACTGCAATCCCAGCACACTGCCAGGCTTGTAGGAGTCCAAAATGTCCCAGTAATTATCTGTAATCAGAGTTTGCAACCTCGAACAATATTTACATTCTGAAGAATTAATTGCATTAATTCCCTATGGGCATTTATTAATCTGCTGCCACCTACTGACCAAAGTTAGTTACTGACAGTTTACTACATCACACCCTTACAAAAGAAGGGGTATGGGAATGATTTGGAGAATCTTATACTTCTGGAGTTATCTGTTGGTTGACTTTGCTAAGGCCAGCAAAAAAGGGAGACATTGAGAGTAAGCTGTAAAAGGTAGAGGTAAAGGTGGAGTTGAGCCAGCATCTGAAGGTAGGCAGATAGAAGATCCCACTGTCCTAAGGGAGCATGGAGGAGAATTTGTGCCTGAGGACTAGTTGATGTAGCTTACATGCCTGAGAGCAACCTGGAGAGTCGGTGGACTGTGATTCATCGCCTGTGTGAGCTCCTAGGGGACTGCTATAGGATATAGACTGTGCCTTGTTATGGACTGTGTTTGGTACTGGTGTGACATGCTACCTTATGTCTCCTCTTCTGGAATAAAATTGTTGGGCTGCTCCATTTTTCCTTGTTCTGATGATTCTTGTAGTCACCGACAAAGAACCCCAGATAAGCTCTCTTTCACTAGTCAATTGCTGATGGTGCTTGCCATGAGACACCAGTTCTTTATTGGCGGATTGTCCAAAATGGACTCTGCAGTGCATGTTTACTGAAGTGGCAGAAGGGGAGAAAGTGACTGCCATACTCCTCTGGCCTCAGCTTATCTACCGAGAACCAAAGGATGGGATAGTTCAAATCCACATGCCCGATCCTAATCTCCCCGAACATCTGATCTCAGGGTAGAGTAGGGAAGCCTCCATACACATATTAGATGGATGTCCAATGCTGATAGAAATCTAATTTGTACGAGCTGCTTAATATTCTTGGCTATACGCATGCTGTTAGTTTACACATCACCTGTTTATTTCACTTCCATATTGACAGTCAATCTTTTATGCCATTTCTTATCTTATTATGGAAATAAAGCAGAAATTGAAATCTGATTCGCTTCGCACATCTAAAGAGATTTTCTATGACATCCTTTTAATGAGAGCTTCAAAAAGCTGCTGTCAATATTTTCATCTAAGAAGTGAAACAGCCCATAGAAACAGAGAGAAAGCGCTGAAGTGACTAGAACAGATTAGATTTCCTCCTAAGCCGCTAAAAGCAAATAAACAATTTTGATAATGTTATCAATGTGATCTGAGAAAACTCAAGATAATCTGCACTTCAGTTCAGCCTACTAATCTCCTACAGCAGCATTGCCTGTGATATGGAATAAAGTACTCGAGAAGACCGTAAGACTTACATGAGAGTGTGATGTCCATTATATTCCAGCACGGCTGGAAATAACTTCCTTGGACCTCCATTGGTAACTTTGGTTTCATGGGCTAACTTGGCCAATCTTGGTTACTCTCGAGGTGGCTGCAGGCTTCGAAGTTGACATTGGGCATCAACCTGCTGGTATTTCTGGATGCTCATGTGATGTAGAAATGAAAGAAATTTTTTGAGAGAAACTGTGGGCAGATGAAGGGGGAGAACGTGATGAAACTGGGGACAGAGATGGAGGGGGGGACATGAAACTGGGGGCAGAGGAAGGGTGTATATGAAACTGGGGGAGAGATGGAGGGGGGACATATAATTTACGGGTGACAGTAGGAGGATTATACTGTGTGGAATCACATGAAAAATGAATGAGAATGGGCGGAGTCAACATAAAAGTGGGCGGGGGCTAATTTGCTGCTGCGCGTAGGGCCCCGCCAAAGTCAATTGCCCAGGGCCCCGCAAACCCTGGATCCGCCACTGCTACTTAGGTTACTATAGATCGGACTTTTTATGTTTCAAACATTTATAACTTCACTTTGCTAGAACAGAAAGCTAACAACGTAGCAATGTAGAGGGAAATACTTCATCCCGCACATGCCGGGGCCAGTTTTTGGTGGAAAGACCACCTTACTGATTCCTGTTAAGACAGTGGTCAGAGTGTTAGGGTGTTTGAGGCAGGTTGAGGTGAGCGAGACATCTTTATTAGGCATGTCAACCTTGTACAGGAGTATTTATCAAGGAAATTAAAGGGTTTGGGGCCGTCATCTCTGTTGCTCCTGGCGCCTGCGCTGTTCTAAAGCCGGAGATATACACCTTGGCTTCCTGCGCATGCGCTAGAGGTCCAGAACAGGCTCAGTGAGGTCTTTCCTCTGAAGAACTGTGCTGGTGCAGGGAGTACAGCTGATAGGTGGATATAAAGCTTCTTTGTTTATAATGCAGCCACAATTGTATATTAACAGGGCAATTTCGGACACTAAATACCCAGTCCATAAGAACCTGGATGGCTTAGTGTTCCAAATCACCCTTTATACCTAGTCATTCAAAGCTTTGTATATGTTGTAGTATCTGTGAGTTTTCTTATTCAGTCTCATTCATTTGAATGGAACGGCATTGCAGTTACAGGAGCTGCCACACCAGGTAGAGCCACTATACAGTGTACAGAGCCTTGGAAGGTTAACCATAAAGGAATTGTAGTGCACAATGGAGTTAGCTGATCAGCAGAGGTGTTACCCCCTACCGATTGGCTCTTTATGATCTGTCCTAAAACTAGACCATCGATTTTGGACCCCTGAATACTGTTTCTCCAACTCTTTTGTGCTTTTAGAGCTCTGGTTTAGCATTTTATTTTTTTGTCTATTTTTTTTTTCTAAACTTGATGTGATTGTGAAGTGGTTAATAATTTTGCATATTTCATTTGGCCATGAGGTGGGTGAGATATACCGCTATTGTCTGCACATAATGGCTCGTGAATAGACAAGTGTATACAGAGGCTAATGGTTTCCATTGTACACGCTGACTGATCATTTTGATGTGGCTGTATTAGAATTGTCGCCTTGTCCTCTATGTTATCAATATCGCTCCATGTGCAACTCTCTGAGCAATGAAATATGATGCGGTTTGTTTAATTGTTCCATATTCATTCTGTGATCCTGACTCCCCTTTCACTCCTTGTCTATGAATATGCAAATCCTTAGTGGAATTTATCTCAATGAAACCAGAATAAGAGTCATAGACGGGAATTATAAAGATGTCATTACATTATGTATGGTTCACGTTGCCGCAGACGGATGTTTTTGTACCTGCTTCCTTATTTAGGAGAAACTTCCACTAGTCAGCAATTATTTTTCTATAATATCTTTGCATAATAAAAGATTTAATAAAAGTATTGTTGTCCATAGACTGTGAACGTCTACCCAGCCCCATCTAACAAGCTAATGTCCATTCCATGGATATAGAGAGATCAATGGGTCAAGCCTTTTGTATCCACCAGTAATCGTAATGGGGTAGATTTATTAAGACTGGCATAGCGTATGCCAGTCTTCATAAGGACCATAACTGGCACAGGGAACTTGTGATTTATGAAGAGGTTTCTACCATGACATAAATCAGCTGCACGTCCAGCATCGGAATGGAGATGTACACCCATTAGCAACAGGTGTAGATTTCCCTCGATAGGTTACAATGTAGTGAGCAATGAACAGAATGGGGGTTGCGGCACACGTTTGGTGCAAGAAAAGGCATTGCGTCAAAGGGTGCCACAATATCATCAAACTGGAAAGAGGTAAAATGTTCAAAATTGGCCATTTTGGCCAATAAAACACTAACATGTACGACAACTTAATGGGGATATATTTGCATTTTTGTTATCTATCAATATTCTGTTTTATTTTGTGATTGTCTATTTTGTATTCTATTTTTTGTACATGATTACGGAGCCGACCATCTTGTTGGAGCTTCTCCTCATCTCTGTTAACAGTATTTAGCGATATACTCTACAGCAGGGGTGGGCAATTAATTTTCCCATTGAGCCACAAGTTGAAATGGTTCAAGAGGGCTATGTGCACAATGGCAAATTTAATTCCACCCACTTCTATGTTGGTTCTACCCCCTGTCATCTATTTTTCCATGTGCCTCTACACAGTATAATGCTCCTACAGTCACCCGTACATTATATGACCCCACAATATAATGTTCCCCTCTAGATGTCCCACAGTATTAAGCCCCTTTCCTTGTGCTCCAGTTTAAACTGGCGGAAACTATTAAACACTGCCAGAAACTAGAGGGGACATGAAACTGGGGGCAACTAGAGGGGGACATTAAACTATGGGGCAGATAGATGGGGACATTAAACTATGGGGCACCTGGAGGGGGACATTAAACTGGGGACAACTAGAAGCAGATATGTCCCCCCTTCAGCTATCCCAATAGTTCAATGTCCTCCTCCAGTTGACCCTAGTTTAATTTCACACTCCATCCTAGTTTTATGTCACACTCCATCTTCCCCCAAGTTTAATGTCCCCCTCCATCTGCCTTCAGTTTACTTGCCCCTTCATCTGCCTTCAGTTTAACTGCCCCCTACATCTTCCCCCAGTTCTCTCCTCTTGCTCACTCTTCTCTCCTCCTTATCTTCCATCAGCAGTGGCGTAACTAGGAAGGGCGGGGCCCCGTGGCCCCCCCGAACCGTCGCCGAAGACCTCGACCGACCCCCTCCTCTGCACTCTATTATGTCCCTTAGTAAACCCTGCACAAGGTATTATGCCCATTAGTGGCCCCTGCAC
This sequence comes from Leptodactylus fuscus, assembly GCF_031893055.1. NCBI lineage: Eukaryota > Metazoa > Chordata > Amphibia > Anura > Leptodactylidae > Leptodactylus > Leptodactylus fuscus. Next base: position 34,613,201 of record NC_134268.1, read on the forward strand.
ACAGTATTATCACCCATAGTGGCCCCTGCACACAGTATTATCCCCCATAGTGGCCCCTGCACACAGTATTATGTCCCTTAGAGGCCCCTGCACACAGTATTATCCCCCATTGTGGCCCCTGCACACAGTATTATCCCCCATAGGGTCTCCTGCACACAGTATTATGTCCCTAAGTCGCCCCTGCACACAGTATTATAGCCCATAGTGGACACCCATAAACAATTATTATACTCTGGGGTCTTTTCAGACCCCAGAGTATAATAATCGGAGACCCCGGGGAATAAAAACATAAAAAACTACTGTTACTTACCTGTCCCCCGGCTCCTACGCTGTCTTCTCCACTGCCGTCCTTGTTCTATGACGTCGGATGTCACATGACCCGGGAAGTAGGCCGGGTTCATGTGATGTCAGAGACGTCAGACAAGAAGGAAGGAGGCCTGGCAGGATCGTGGAGAGGTAAGTAACTGTGTTTGTTACGTTCCCTTACCTCTCCCGGTCCGCCGATCATTATACTCGGGGGTCTGCAAAGACCCCCGAGTATAATGATAGCAGCGGTAGCGGCTGTCACTGGGCCCCTAATGTCCCGGGCCCTGTGGCAGCTGCCTCCGCTGCTATGGTGGTAGTTACGCCCCTGTCCATCAGTCTCCTTTCCCAGCAGCTTGATCTTTCTGTGTAACACAACCACACTGTCTTGTACTATCCAGAATAGCTCCACCCACACAAGAGTCTGATCATATCCTAGTGGGCCAAAGGACCTTTGATGACATCATCAAAAGTCCTTTAGTTCACTAGGATTTAGCATCAACCTTTATCCTACCATTTATCCTATACCCTACGCGGGCCAGTCAGAGATAGATAGAGGGCCGGACGTGGGTCACGGACTGCACAATACCCAGGTCTGCTCTACAGAATAGACATGGCCATAGGCAGTAATAGGTATTTTTATCTTAGGAGATATAAAATATAGAACCTTGCTTCTGGTGTCAATGTAAGAGGACTTTGTCAGCTTCATATGACAGCAAGTCCATTTGAACTTGGTTGTATTATTTCTGGTATATCAACAGTTGTAATCTCAGTAAGAACATTGGAGTTATATATACATAGGATTTCATGGAAAGAAGCCAAAATCCATTATGAAATGTAATAATAGCACAAATGCTCTCTACATTACACTCTAAAAATTGGAAACTCCCAGACAATAAGTTGAGATATCTTGTTTGGAGATCATGACAAAATTCGCCTGATATTACAGAAAAAAAATTGCCATTTTAAAAATTAACAAAACAAAAAAAAAACCCAACAAATTTGAAAAAATATGTAGTAAAAGTGAAATTATGTTTATCTGCTTACTAAGTGTACAAATAACATCAATGTATACCTAAAACTTGAACCTGAACGCTGGAATTGTCGTACAAACCCTACAATACATAGTAACCACCACCTGAATCCACATAAAACTCCATGACGTATTTCCCTTGTGCAACGTTTCATCACCACGCATTTAATTCCTCATTTCATCTCGTCGAGCCCATCCGAATAATTTCATCTCACTAAGTGTGTTCCTTCCATCTTTTCCTGTACCTCGCTGACATTTGATGATTAGAGCCTGGCCATCCAACAATACATTTCCTATTCTGCCACGTTGCAATGACAGAAGTATGTCAGAGACCAGATGTGAGCAGGGAAGAAGTCGCAACACATCTGGGATCTGACTGTAGGCTGATTCCACTCTCTGGAAAAAAAAATGCTAGCATGGAAGTCTATCCAAAGAACACACATCTGGAAGACGTTAACTTGGAGAAAGAAGTAATGGGATTACTGCTGCTTAAAATTCTCGGTTTTTTAATTGCTGCGAATGAAAACATTGTACATACAGCAGTTAGTAACGTCCAGATGACCTGTAATAACACTCTATATGATCTAAATACGGTTGTCTGAACTCCCTGTCCGTGGAAAGCCAGTCATACTGGAGGTGTTTCCAAATGTCTGTTGTTTAGTTACAAATGTTTTGTTTTTTTATTTTTTATAGATTTCTTTTTATAGATTTTTGTAAAACAGAAATTGCACCATAACGCCATTGCACGATTTTGGCACAGTCATCTAACTGAGCAATTGGGCAGCTGTGAAAGGCGGCTGAGTATATGGCCACCGAGTCCTAAAAACAGGAACCACTTGTGGTTGGCAAAGTAAACAGTTGTCAGTACAAGACCATCTTAAAGGGGTTGTCCCATCACAGGGATCCTATCTATACTGCTAGTTTATGTGGATTTCCTAAATGCATTGCTTTATCAAAACTGCTTTGTTTGGCCGCTATCTTAATTTATTCACTTCATTGTTTACACTCCGTTTCTATGGCCTTTGGGATTATCTGCTCATTTGTCAAGTGATGTAGCTGTCTGCTCTCGGGGGGGGGGGGGGGGGGGGGGATGGAGGGGCTAGGAGCAGCTCTGAGCTGTTTGTGTCTGATAAGTAGCGGAGCTTCTCAGATAGGGGAGGTGAGAGCTCCGGGATTTCTGAGCTCATATCAGTCGGTTTAATTGAATTTGGCTGATAAGGACTGAGATATGGAGTCCGTTACCTCTGTATGTAATGCAAACTGACTCAAATCCAGCTCTGCTACATCAGCTTCACACTGTGGTAATTCATTTACAACCAATCCCGTGCAAGTGAAACCCCGCCCACCAATGTGCTGAGAAAAGCAGGAAGTGAAGAGAGGACAACAGCCTGCAGGTTAGTGAACAAGCGTCATGGGAATACCCCTTTAAGGGGGCTAGAAATGCGTGTGTTTCAACAAATATATCTGAGGTTCCGTTTTCTGGTTTGTTTCCGGCCGAACTTCTTCGTCACAAGCCAGAGGTGATATTTTTGCACTATGGGGTTTTCCAGTATAATAAGTAGAGGCCCCCGGGAGGTGAGCCTAGCTGGGTCATAGAGGCCTCGGGGAGGTGAGCCTAGCTGGGTCATTGGCGCGTTCCATGTGACTGCTGAGATCCAATCAAAGGCTTCTGAAGTGACCCCACAATGTATGACATCAGCAAGAGGTCGGAACAGGATGTCGGGGGAAAAGACCATCAGATGTTGTGAGAGAAGTGAAGCAAGTTGAGTACAAGTGTTTGTTATTTGTAGTCACCTCTCCTGGGCCTCCACCTATTACACTCTGGGGTTTAAGGAGACCCCACAGTATACTAGAGTTTTGTGAGTGACAATCCAAAAAGTTTAGGAAGATTTGTGTTGAATCTGAATGGATTTTCTTATTCCTTGTAGGGGCAGATTTATTAAGACACTATGTGTGTGTTGTGTGTATGTGTGTGAGCTTCACCAAATGGTTTTCTATGGTCATGTAGCTTCACACGAGTCTAAGCACAATGCCAACCATTGTTTGGACTGCTGTAAAGTATGTCCCCATTTAAAAGGGGTTTCGCTAACTTGCAGATCAGTGGAGGTCCAACTGCTCAGACCTCCACTGGAGAACAGGGAACTTTCACCCCCATTTTGAATGTAGCGGTGATCGGGCAACTTGTTCACCACTTCATTTAAATGGAAGTACTGAAGATAGAAAACCACTTTAAGTGGTGACACTTATATAGCACTCCAACCAACACTAGGCCTGTGTGAAGTAACACGACCATGTTCGGTGGGCGTCTGAGTGGTCAAGGGAAAGTGCCAGGCCATACAAAGGTCCTGCAACCTAAACTAAACTATTGTGAGCTCTGGTGCAATCCTTTGTCTGGGGCCCCCTACCTCATCCCTACGGTGAATTCTCGATAGTGAAGGTTACGGGTGCTGAGGAGTTTAATCAACCTTAATGTGGGTAGGGGTATCTGTGGGTCTCCTTGGTTTATGGGCCAGATAGAAGCTGCAATGTCAATACTGGTGCCAGTTACCAACAACTGTGTATGGTGTCTTGAATCACCCAATGGCAGATGTTGGGGAGGGGGGAACATGATGTCCGATCTTTTGTTCTCATGGTAGGTAAGCAGTCAATAGTGGTATCAGGCAACAATTTACTCCTTGCTTCGTATTGCGAACACGCATACTTGGCTGGACCATTCCAATGTTCTTCAGTTAAATATCTCCCATCTATGACTGTCTTTAATGTGTAGTAATTGTGGGTTGGATAGTTCTAGGTCGCCACCTAAAGACAGGGTCATGTTCCATATTTATAATTCTGGCGAGAGGAGCAGAGTAATGGACAGAAATATGTTTTTATATTTTCATATGAAGAAATCAATGCCTAGAAGATGAGTGTAAACTTTTTAGTTTCTCATGACCTAGAATAGTTGTCATGTGTCAGTGGGCAACTATCAGTGTGGGAAATGTTTAAATGTGAAGATGATTCATACAGTAAAAAAAAAGCATACAATGGATATTATCACAAAGAATATTCCTAACAACCTCTGCTGAGAGGTCGGAAAGTGAACAAATGTTCTGAAGCCACGTACAACGCAGCAGAACGAAATTTCATGAAGATTGAGATTTTTTTGGAGAAATACATTTTATATGGATTTTCTTTGAGAAGACCACCAAAATTCAAAAATTACAATGACATCTTCTCAAGATGGACATAAAATAAGACATGAAGAAATTGAGATTTGATTACAGAATTATAAAAAGCTCTTGTCTAGATCAGGAGTGGTCTTCTCAAATAGGTCGTTTACTTTCACAACATCACATAAAATTAAAGTGAAGGATTCAGTGAAGAAGGTCTTCTAGATCAGTAGTCTTCTCAATTAAGATAAAGGCAAAAAATACATAAGACATCATGAAATTGAAATTTAATTTCAGAATTCTAAAAACAAAAATTGTAAAAAAATTTATAATCATTCCATCTAAGGCTATGTTCACATCTGTGCCGTAATCTCTGTTGGAGACTTCATTGAAGAATCCACCAAGAATTGACTTCAGTTTAAAAATGATGGATCCAACTATAGTCAATGGGTTGCGATGGGCTCGGTGTGTAACCAATGTTTTAGCAGTCTGTTTCTCTGTTGTTCAGGTCCCCCGACAGACCCAAACAATGGAAAGCCAGCATTAGTGTGAATCTAGCGAAAATCAGAAGTGGTCATCCCAGCTAGGTAATTTTTGGAGAAATTGTATTGTTCTATATTATACAATGAAACCCCTTTGAGAAGACCACACAAAATTATTGTCAAAAATTGTCTTCTGGAGGGATCTTCTCAAAGAAAGCACCCAAAATGCATAGGGCATATAGGAATTAAAAATTTGGCACAGAAAAAATTGTTCCAAATCAAACATGGGGAGAACATAGAAACTCCTTGCAGATGTTATTCCTGGCAGGATTCAAACCCAGGACTCCAGTGCTGCATTGCTAACCACTGAGCCACCATGTTGCTCCCAGCTTCTTCTTCTACTTGTCGCAAAATGGAGTTTCTTCTTCTTCCCTCTCCTTCTTCCTGTCCGTAGAAGTCACACATCGTCTTCAATTCTTCATTCTGCACATGTGCGGGGAAGAATCTTAAGGAAATAAAATGGATTGTAAAATGGACACAAACCAATTCCAATCTGTTTCTGTCCATCTAACATAGACCTCATTGTTAAAAAAAAGGCGGTTTGGAGACGGTCCGTCTTGTATCCTTATTTTTTGAACGAACGCAAAGTCTTGCAAGTTCGACTTTGGTCTCTGTCCAAAAGAGCGGATACACGGCAGAGAGACTGAAAATTCTCACCTGCGGATTGCTTTAAAAACCCATTGAAGTGAATGAATTTTTAAACAAATCCAATCTGTTTTTCTGACCTTAAGGCGTTTTCATGGCAGACAGATACCGGGCGCAAATGTGAATACTGCATAAGCTGCTGGATAGATGTTATCACTAGAGATGAGCGAACAGTAAAATGTTCGAGGTTCGATATTCGTTTCGATTAGCCCCTCAATATTCGACTACTCGAATCGAATATCGAATCCTATTATAGTCTATGGGGGGAAAATGCTTGTTTCAGGGGTAGGCAACATTCGATCAAATTATACTTACCAAGTCCACGAGTGAGGGTCGGGCTGGATCCTCCGAGCAGTCTTCTCCTTGCAGCGTCCCCGCGGCGTCTTCCGGCTCTGAATTCACTCTGCCAGGCATCGGGCCTGGGCAGAGCCGACTGCGCATGCCCACACTACAAGTGGACATGCGCAGTCGGCTCTGCCTAGGCCCGATGCCTGGCAGAGTGAATGAAGAGCCAGAAGACGCCGCGGGGAAGCTGCACGGAGAAGACTTCTAAAGGTAGGAGAAGAACCAGCATTGATTGGCCGACTGTATAGCATTCAGTCAATCAATGCTGGTTCTGCATCGAACATTTACATTCGAACAGCAAGTGGTATTCGATCGAGTACGAGTATTTCGAATACCGTAGTATTCGATCGAATACCTACTCGATTGAGTACTACTCGCTCATCTATAGTTATCACATTTGTCCCAAAAATAGTCTAGCATGGCTGCAAGTGTCCTGCAGGTCTAAGGGCCCCTTCACACGGAGGATACTCTGGCTGATTCGGAACATGTAAACGTTTCGAATCAGCAGCGTTTAAAGCAGGTCCCATTGCTTTCTATGGGAGCCGGCATACATGCGCTCCCCATAGAAATGAATGGGCTGCTTTTTCCCATTCATTTCTATGGGGAGCGTGCATAAGCCGGGTCCCATAGAAAGCAATGGGACCTGCTTTAAACGCTGCTGATTCGGAACGTTTACATGTTCCGAATCAGCCAGAGTATCCTCCGTGTGAAGGGGCCCTAAAGCTGTAAAAGAAACCCAAATTGTCCTCCATCCTCCACCAAGCTTGGCAGGTCATGTCAGGCCTTGGCCTATACTTTGTGTTCTGTTATACATGGTGCTGTGTCCGATGACCAAACATCTCTATCAGTCTCACAACTCCAAAGGATATCCTTCGAGAAATGTTGTGCTTTGTTTATATGATTTGTGTTCTGCCATATTCTTTTTGGAGATTAGATGCTTTGTCCTGCTAACCTTCAATGAAATCCTGCTTGTTCAGTCTTACCTACAAAAATACCTGATGAAAGTGCTTACAGAGTTCTGGAGATACAGGTTTTGGTATCTCGGAGCGTTAAACAGTCTGAACTTAGACTGAACTTGCTGACGCCCATTCTGGAGAAGATTATCTCTTGTCTTCAAGGTTCTCCGTTATATTAAGTTCTTCTCTCTGTACATGGTGAATTAAAAATTGTTAAAGAAACCGCCTTATCCACACTTTACAGAGTTAGTGAAGGCCCCGTGTTGCAGAATTTTTTTGGTGCGCTTTTTTAAGCCAAAGCCAAGAATGACTACAAAAGGAATGAGAAATTTATAGGAAGTTCTCATACTTCTGCCTCCTGCAACGTGGGGCCTTAGCCTAAGTCACACTTCTTCCATAGAGATGAGCGAACAGTAAAATGATCGAGATTCGATATTTGTTTCGATAGAGCCTCAATATTCAACTACTCAAATCGAATATCGAACCCTATTATAGTCTATGGGGGGAAAATGCTTGTTTCAGGGGTAGGCAACGTTCGATCAAATTATACTTACCAAGTCCACGAGTGAGGGTCGGGCTGGATCCTCCGAGAAGTCTTCTCCGTGCAGCGTCCACGCGCTGTCTTCCGGCTCTGAATTCACTCTGCCAGGCATCGGGCCTGGGCACAGCCGACTGTGCATGTCCGCACTACAAGCGGGCATGCGCAGTCGGCTCTGCCCAGGCCCAATGCCTGGCAGAGTGAATTCAGAGCCGGAAGACGCCGCGGGGAAGCTGCGCGGAGAAGACTTCTAAAGGTAGGAGAAGAACCAGCGTTGATTGGCCGACTGTATAGCATTCGGCCAATCAATGCTGGTTCTGCATCGAACTTTTCCATTTGAATAGCGAGTGGTACTCGATCGAGTACGAGTATTTCGAATACCGTAGTATTCGATCGAATACCTACTCGATCGAGTACTACTCGCTCATCTCTATTCTTCCACTCATCTTGGGTAAAAAAACCGCTACAGTTTGTAGTACCTGCAAAGTCACTGAGATTCTGGCCACACATTGCAGACAAGTCCGCAGTGGAAAAGCGTTCTCCGTACAGGTCTAATAGGGGCCTTATTTTTAATGAGTATGGAAGCAGGAAAGGGCACTTATTTTTGTTCCAGCTTAGTTTCTGAACTGTTACTTTAAAAAAAAAAAGTGACATAGAAAAACCTTTTTGTTTGTTGTCAACAGGGGTTATGTATTGAAGACCACACAAATGTTAGGTAGACTAGGATAGAATACATAGAAATGAGGGGGGGTGTACTTTCTTTTACCCACATCTGTATATTTTCTACAAACAGTGTAATGCTCACGCTTTCTCGTGAGTTTATCATAGCTGAAAATTCATATCAGACATAAATATTTATATACATCATTTATGTACATAACAATAGATTCCTGGCTGACACTGATGTACCGAGATTCGACATCTGAATTTCTAAGGACTTTTAAATTACTTTTCAAGCAGATAAAAGACACAGTAATAATGCCGTATAATGAGGACAGGCGAAGATAAGCAAATGGGGAAAATACTAATTTTCTCTAGAAACGATTCTATATCACGGAGATTGTGTTCTCTCACATTTATTATAATAAGTAGGTTCGCACAACCTAAATGCTGACCTCATATCTATTCAACAATAGAAGCATAGCCTTCTAAATCAGTCATGTATTGCCTGGAGTTGGTAGACTCTCCTTAGTGCCCTCGACATCATACTGATACCAACAGTGATTTACAAGGTTAATACATTGGCGTGTTTTCAGAAATCATTCTTTAGCTCTCAGTTCCTGCACAAGATTTTCTCTTATTATATAGGATGGCAAAGCCAACCCATTCCATTGGAAGGAACCTGTCACCTGTGTTTTATATTGTAAATCCCCACCATCCAGGGTGACATTATAATGGCAAAAAAACTTTTTCTAGTGCATTTCTCTTTTTTTTTTTAATAAAAAATAAAGACATACACACAATATCAGAATTGTTGCAACTATTATCATTAAGTAGTGTGCAGTAAGAAAAAAAACCAGAGGGCAGAGCAAAGGCTAAATGAGGAGGAAACACTCAACACAAGTACTACTACAATAAGAATGTGGGTGGCAACAGCAACACTACTTCTGATTTTGGTGTCATCACCAGTAGTTGCAGAATTGTTGTACTTGCTCTTGTAGTTCAATACAGGAGTGACCTCCCAAAAATGGCTGCCGGCCGGCATGCGCACTCATCTCTGCTGGTGTCTCACTGGCAGGGCCAACTGTGCAGGCGTCGGAGGTGACGTAAAGGAAAACGACGAAAGAAGGGGAAGAGCCAGCCGAAGATAGAGTCGTCGCTGGAGCATGTTTTTGAGTAGCAGTGGGGACCCCCAATCGCATTTTCAGCGCTGAGGCCCACCCCCATAGCTGTGAGAGAAATAATTTGCATACCGGTAAAAAACGGTATTTCTAAGGAACGGCGCAGCGGAGATCACGTCTAAAGGTAAGAGACAAATAGCCTTTTTAAAGGCTATTCCGACGTCTTAGCCACAGAAAAAAGGTTTTTAATGGTAGAATCCCTTTAAGGAAAAGGAATGTGTCATGGTGAGCACCACTTTAATATCCCTTTAAGAAACAATACAGTACACAGAAAATGCTTTTCTATGCAAATAGTAAATTGTACAGTAAATCAGCAAAAAATGACATCAGCCTAGCGAGAGTCAATTCCTTTTTATTACATTACATTTGTCTAGCCTACATGAGGGCAGCAATGTAAAGGCCACATACGTACAGTCAAAATAATGGGAATAAGCTGGTTTGCCCATAACAGCATTTCTTATTCCGTCGCTGGCAGATGGCTGCCCATGGGCTGGAAAATAATTTGAACAAAGACATAATTCCAGCTTCCCAAAATAACAGAATCAAGAGGAGGGGGCCGCCTTTCACAGGTGCAAACCAAGGCCACCCAAGGATACTGCAATAGAAGCAAAACAAACTGTAGCTTTTACAAAACTTATATTTTTGGAACATCTTCAAAAGAGCTACTGACATGAACAGAAAACACATTGAAAACATTTCACAGTGTGCATGGGTAAGTTCTTTTGGCCCACACTATGGTCTAAACCTCAATTTTTATAAGATGCCGAGATCAAATAGGGCATGGACTTGCCCGCCAGGCGTAATTGCTGACATGCCTCAATGAATGGGAATTTTGTGGTAGACGTTTCCTCTCCTAAGGTAAGAACTGCAGGAGCTTGTGGTACCTTCAATAAGTGCAGTATTCAACTCATCAGATAAAGGCCCGGGGGCACAAACTTTATTTCGTATAGATGGATGTTGGATGTTATTATGTTCTGGTAATGAAAAACCTGAAATGTAATGAAATCCCCTCTACTTTTATTAATGTTTACACGATAAATCCACTTAGAATTTAGAAATATTTTTTTTTTTTTATGGGCTATAATTAGGATACACAATCCATATCCGATGGAGGCAGCGACACCTGACCTTTGCACCAATGAGGTGCAATCAGAATCAGGATTGCCCAATAGTATACAAAGCTGGAAGATGGTCCCTTATATTGTACAAAGGCAGAGACATTGAATTAAATGGGAGCTCAGCTGTAATAGTTTTGTATCAGATATGGCAGCCTATGTGCCAAAAAATGTTAAAATGCCATTCATTACCCCTGTCAACCCAAGGACAGGGCAGTCAGATCTGTATTGTTTAAATGAAGAAACATATACAGGTCACTTCACATTGTGTTGTCATCAGTGCTTCACCGAAGTAGATGTTGTCCAGCCAAACAGCAGTTGTTCTGCTCTAGCAAGGATCAACCACAGTGGTTTACTCGACAGCAGAAACTCGGAGCTCCTTAGCATGTGAACTCGGAGCTTCTTAGCATGAGAGTCACAATTCTTAGGCAACACATAATGACCATCCACTTCTCTCGGGGGATCTACGTCTACAGATGTAGCTTCACTAGGTTGGCTTTGCTTGTCTTGGAAATAATCTGGCTATGTTCCTACAATCATAAAATCGGCACACCCTTGAAATCCAAGCACAAGCCACAGCGGACATCAACCTTGGAGGCGGTAAAGGGCTGGAAGAAGACCAGAGATGTCTGCTATGCTATGGAGCACCAGATTCTGCATGGGGGCCTAAGAAACAAGAGGGCTTATTATACCCTGGGGTCACTGATTCCAGAATATAATAGCGATTCATGGTTGAAGAACCCTGAAAATCTCAGGTTTGGTCAAATCTCAGAATTTGTGTCCAGGCTTGCTACTAACAGGTTCGCTCATTTCTAGACATCACAGTATTATTGTTGTAAGGTGACATCACTGTGTATTAAGGACAAGAATATAATTATACAGTTTATCTAACTTACCACGGAACTAGATATGGTAGCTTCAGGTTCCATGAAAAATTTACCTTTGGGGTCCCATGGTTACTTATTGCTTCAATGCGTATGCCGCAAGTGAACAGTTAGCTATTGAGGTTGGGATGTGCTCTAAGCAGGAAAAATTGCCCAAAATATTTGAGAGACTTCAAAATTGTGATGGAGAGATGACTGGGTGAGAACATCTCCAAAACAGCAATTAGGGCCTTCCTGGTGTTATTAGTACCTACCAAAAATGGTCCATGGAATGACAACCTGTAGCTGAAAAAGTTACTGCTAACTGTGATAGAAAGGTGTCAGAACAGGGGCAACACACTGGCTCAGTGGTTAGCGTTAGAGTCCTGGGTTCGAATCCCGCCAGGAGCAACATCGGCAAAGGAGTTTGTATGTTCTCCCCGTGTTTGCGTGGATTTCTTCCTATTCTATAAAAAAAAGACACTGATAGGAAAAAAAATGGACACTGTTATCCCTATAGGACACAGATTTCTTCAGATATGTCTCGAGCCTTATAGGAAATACATTTTTAAAGTTTTTGAAGAATAGTCACTTTAAAAACAAGAAACAACACAATTGGAAAATTGCTTTAGCAGAATAATAAACTTTGACAATTTAGACTATTAAAATTAGCAACCGAGGAAGAGACAAATACGCCAAACACGACAAATACGAGACTTTACCTGCCGTTTGTCTGTTAATTAAATCTAATTAGTTGACTCTGTCAGTGACATGTAATTTGCATTTCAAAAGCCGCAGACGAATGTTGACAGTTTGTTAGTTAGTTACGTCCTGTCTGTGTTGGCGCAGATTAATTCTGTTACCGGGGAGTTATGAGGCCGATGAGGATTGTTAGATTCAGGTTTGTCGTATCCTTTCCTACACTATCTGTTATATTGATAAATATGTAATAATTGAAACAATTGCTTGTAGAATTCCTTATAATACCGCCTGGACTTCTAAGGTTATTAGAAGGTGTTTTTACCATATTACAGTTGGTGGATCCACTAATAACAATCTTGGCACTAAACACTGCATTTTTATACAAATTGTACTAATCTCCCTTCAATTCACCCTCATGTCTGATCTGATCAGACACCATATGGATTTTTAGCTTTTTTTTTTTCTTACTGTGCTATCAATCCCATGATGCTTTAGCACAGAGTGATATAGGCAGCTAGAGACAATACCATTTCTGCCTGCTGGATTATGGTGTAATTGTCCATCTGTCTTAGGTTTCTCTGTACTCTGCTATAAATCCCATGATGTCTCAGCACAGCGTCACATAGACAACTAGAGACAAAACCATTTCTTCCTGCGGGGTGACCAGGTAATTATCCATCTTTCTTGCTTGTTGGAGTTCTCTTTACTTTGCTATAAACCCATAAAGGAGTACATGGAGACAGGGCCATCTCTACCTGCTGAATAACAGTGCCATTATCCATGAGAAAAAACCTCTGTGCAGTTTCATCATACAAGATTAGAGATGAGCGAACAGTGTTCTATCGAACTCATGTTCGATCGGATATTAGGCTGTTCGGCATGTTCGAATCGAATCGAACACCGCGTGGTAAAGTGCGCCATTACTCGATTCCCCTCCCACCTTCCCTGGCGCCTTTTTTGCTCCAATAACAGCGCAGGGTAGGTGGGACAGGAACTACGACACCGGTGACGTTGAGAAAAGTAGGCAAAACCCATTGGCTGCCGAAAACATGTGACCTCTAATTTAAAAGAACAGCGCCGCCCAGGTTCGCGTCATTCTGAGCTTGCAATTCACCGAGGACGGAGGTTTCCGTCCAGCTAGCTAGGGCTTAGATTCTGGGTAGGCAGGGACAGGCTAGGATAGGAAGGAGAAGACAACCAACAGCTCTTATAAGAGCTAAATTCCAGGGAGAAGCTTGTCAGTGTAACGTGGCACTGACGGGCTCAATCGCCGCAACCCAGCTTTCCCAGGATCCTGAATGGAATACACTGTCAGTGTATTCCCGTATACCCGATATATACCCCGATACCCGTTCCAACGGTGTGCCCCCCCACCTTCACCCCAGAAATACCCTGCAAGTCCCCTAGCAATAGAATTGGGGCTATATACACCCACAATTTTTACTACTGGTATACAGTGCCATTGTCTGACTGGGAATTCAAAGAATATATTGGGGTTATAAATACCCTCATTTCTTGCTACTGCCATATAGTGCCAGTTTCTGACTGGTAATTCAAAGAATATATTGGGGTTACGTGCACCCACAATTTTTACTACTGGTATACAGTGCCATTGTCTGACTGGGAATTCAAAGAATATATTGGGAATACAAATACCCTCATTTCTTGCTACTGCCATATAGTGCCAGTTTCTGACTGGTAATTCAAAGAATATATTGGGGTTACGTGCACCCACAATTTTTACTACTGGTATACAGTGCCATTGTCTGACTGGGAATTCAAAGAATATATTGGGAATACAAATACCCTCATTTCTTGCTACTGCCATATAGTGCCATTGTCTGACTGGGAATTCAAAGAATATATTGGGGTTACGTGCACCCACAATTTTTACTACTGGTATACAGTGCCATTGTCTGACTGGGAATTCAAAGAATATATTGGGGTTATAAATACCCTCATTTCTTGCTACTGCCATATAGTGCCAGTGTCTGACTGGGAATTCAAAGAATATATTGGGGTTACGTGCACCCACAATTTTTACTACTGGTATATAGTGCCATTGTCTGACTGGGAATTCAAAGAATATATTGGGAATACAAATACCCTCATTTCTTGCTACTGCCATATAGTGCCAGTGTCTGACTGGGAATTCAAAGAATATATTGGGGTTACGTGCACCCACAATTTTTACTACTGGTATACAGTGCCATTGTCTGACTGGGAATTCAAAGAATATATTGGGGTTACGTGCACCCACAATTTTTACTACTGGTATACAGTGCCATTGTCTGACTGGGAATTCAAAGAATATATTGGGAATACAAATACCCTCATTTCTTGCTACTGCCATATAGTGCCAGTGTCTGACTGGGAATTCAAAGAATATATTGGGGTTACGTGCACCCACAATTTTTACTACTGGTATACAGTGCCATTGTCTGACTGGGAATTCAAAGAATATATTGGGGTTACGTGCACCCACAATTTTTACTACTGGTATACAGTGCCATTGTCTGACTGGGAATTCAAAGAATATATTGGGAATACAAATACCCTCATTTCTTGCTACTGCCATATAGTGCCAGTGTCTGACTGGGAATTCAAAGAATATATTGGGGTTACGTGCACCCACAATTTTTACTACTGGTATACAGTGCCATTGTCTGACTGGGAATTCAAAGAATATATTGGGAATACAAATACCCTCATTTCTTGCTACTGCCATATAGTGCCATTGTCTGACTGGGAATTCAAAGAATATATTGGGGTTACGTGCACCCACAATTTTTACTACTGGTATACAGTGCCATTGTCTGACTGGGAATTCAAAGAATATATTGGGAATACAAATACCCTCATTTCTTGCTACTGCCATATAGTGCCAGTGTCTGACTGGGAATTCAAAGAATATATTGGGGTTACGTGCACCCACAATTTTTACTACTGGTATACAGTGCCATTGTCTGACTGGGAATTCAAAGAATATATTGGGAATACAAATACCCTCATTTCTTGCTACTGCCATATAGTGCCAGTTTCTGACTGGTAATTCAAAGAATATATTGGGGTTACGTGCACCCACAATTTTTACTACTGGTATACAGTGCCATTGTCTGACTGGGAATTCAAAGAATATATTGGGAATACAAATACCCTCATTTCTTGCTACTGCCATATAGTGCCAGTGTCTGACTGGGAATTCAAAGAATATATTGGGGTTACGTGCACCCACAATTTTTACTACTGGTATACAGTGCCATTGTCTGACTGGGAATTCAAAGAATATATTGGAAATACAAATACCCTCATTTCTTGCTACTGCCATATAGTGCCAGTTTCTGACTGGTAATTCAAAGAATATATTGGGGTTACGTGCACCCACAATTTTTACTACTGGTATACAGTGCCATTGTCTGACTGGGAATTCAAAGAATATATTGGGGTTACGTGCACCCACAATTTTTACTACTGGTATACAGTGCCATTGTCTGACTGGTAATTCAAAGAATATATTGGGGTTACGTGCACCCACAATTTTTACTACTGGTATACAGTGCCATTGTCTGACTGGGAATTCAAAGAATATATTGGAAATACAAATACCCTCATTTCTTGCTACTGCCATATAGTGCCAGTTTCTGACTGGTAATTCAAAGAATATATTGGGGTTACGTGCACCCACAATTTTTCTACTGGTATACAGTGCCATTGTCTGACTGGGAATTCAAAGAATATATTGGGAATACAAATACCCTCATTTCTTGCTACTGCCATATAGTGCCAGTGTCTGACTGGGAATTCAAAGAATATATTGGGGTTACGTGCACCCACAATTTTTACTACTGGTATACAGTGCCATTGTCTGACTGGGAATTCAAAGAATATATTGGGGTTACGTGCACCCACAATTTTTACTACTGGTATACAGTGCCATTGTCTGACTGGTAATTCAAAGAATATATTGGGGTTACGTGCACCCACAATTTTTACTACTGGTATACAGTGCCATTGTCTGACTGGGAATTCAAAGAATATATTGGGAATACAAATACCCTCATTTCTTGCTACTGCCATATAGTGCCAGTTTCTGACTGGTAATTCAAAGAATATATTGGGGTTACGTGCACCCACAATTTTTACTACTGGTATACAGTGCCATTGTCTGACTGGGAATTCAAAGAATATATTGGGAATACAAATACCCTCATTTCTTGCTACTGCCATATAGTGCCAGTGTCTGACTGGGAATTCAAAGAATATATTGGGGTTACGTGCACCCACAATTTTTACTACTGGTATACAGTGCCATTGTCTGACTGGGAATTCAAAGAATATATTGGGGTTATAAATACCCTCATTTCTTGCTACTGCCATATAGTGCCAGTTTCTGACTGGTAATTCAAAGAATATATTGTGGTTACGTGCACCCACAATTTTTACTACTGGTATACAGTGCCAATTTCTAACTAGGAATTCAAAATGCGCAAGGCTCCCGGAAAGGGACGTGGACGAGGCCGTGGGCGAGGTCGGGGGAATGGTTCTGGGGAGCAAGGTAGCAGTGAAGCCACAGGGCGTCCCGTGCCTACTCCTGTGGGGCAGCAAGCATTGCGCCACTCCACAGTGCCAGGGTTGCTTGCCACATTAACTAAACTGCAGGGTACAAACCTTAGTAGGCCCGAGAACCAGGAACAGGTCTTGCAATGGCTGTCAGAGAACGCTTACAGCACATTGTCCAGCAGCCAGTCAGACTCTGCCTCCTCTCCTCCTATTACCCAACAGTCTTGTCTTCCTTCCTCCCAAAATTCCGAAGCTTTACAGAACAATAACCCAAACTGTCCCTGCTCCCCAGAGCTGTTCTCCGCTCCTTTCATTGTCCCTCAACCTGCCTCTCCACGTCACGATTCCACGAACCTAACAGAGGAGCATCTGTGTCCAGATGCTCAAACACTAGAGTCTCCTCCATCTCCGTTCGATTTGGTGGTGGATGACCAGCAACCCACCCTCATCGACGATGATGTGATGCAGTTGCCGTCAGGGCATCCAGTTGACCGGCGCATTGTGCGGGAGGAGGAGATGAGACAGGAGTTGGAAGAGGAAGTGGTGGATGATGAGGACACTGACCCGACCTGGACAGGGGGGATGTCAAGCGGGGAAAGTAGTGTGGATGTTGAGGCAGGTGCAGCACCAAAAAGGGTAGCTAGAGGCAGAGGCAGAGGTCAGCAGCTTAGGCGAAGCCAGGCCACACCCGGAATCTCCCAAGATGTTCCAGTTCGTACCCAGCCCCGAAAAACTCTCACCTCGAGGGCACGTTTCTCGAAGGTGTGGAGTTTTTTCAAGGAATGCGCCGAGGACAGATATAGTGTTGTCTGCACAATTTGCCTCTCGAAATTGATTAGGGGCTCTGAGAAGAGCAACCTGTCCACCACTTCAATGTGCCGTCATTTGGAATCCAAGCACTGGAATCAGTGGCAGGCAGCAACGGCAGGACAAAGGCCGCCTGCCGTTCACGCCACTGCCACTGCCTCTGCCACTGCCTCTGCCTCTGCCACTGCCACTGCTGACTGTGCTGGCGATGCACTCCAGAGGACGAGCCAGGACACCACTTCATCTGCCTCCGCCACTTTGTTGACTTCTACCTCATCCTCCCCTGGTCCTGTCTTATCTCCTTCTCCTGCACCATCAAAGGCACCATCAGGCGTTTCTTTACAACAACCCACCATCTCTCAGACATTGGAGCGGCGGCAGAAATACACTGCTAACCACCCACACGCGCAAGCCTTGAACGCCAACATCTCTAAACTGCTGGGCCAGGAGATGTTGGCGTTCCGGCTTGTTGAAACTCCCGCCTTCCTGGACCTGATGGCAACTGCGGCACCTCGCTATGCCGTCCCTAGCCGTCACTACTTCTCCCGGTGTGCCGTCCCCGCCTTGCACCAGCACGTGTCACTCAACATCAGGCGGGCCCTTAGTTCCGCGCTTTGCACAAAGGTCCACTTGACCACCGACGCGTGGACAAGTGCATGCGGACAGGGACGCTACATTTCACTGACGGCACACTGGGTGAATGTAGTTGAGGCTGGGACTGCTTCCCAAACTGGCCCGGTGTACCTCGTCTCCCCGCCTAACATTCCTGGCAGGGACACGAGAAGAACACCCCCCTCCTCCTCCTCCTCTACCGCCTCCTCCTCCGCCACCGCCTCCTCCTCCGCCACCGCCTCCTCCTCCGCTGTTAGATTGACCCCAGCTACGAGTTGGAAACGTTGCAGCACTGGCGTTGGTAGACGTCAGCAGGCTGTGCTGAAGCTGATCAGCTTGGGGGACAGACAGCACACTGCCTCCGAGGTGAGGGATGCCCTCCTCGATGAGACGGCAATATGGTTTGAGCCGCTGCACCTGGGCCCAGGCATGGTCGTTTGTGATAACGGCCGGAACCTGGTAGCAGCTCTGGAGCTTGCCGGACTCCAACATGTTCCATGCCTGGCCCACGTCTTCAACCTAGTGGTGCAACGTTTCCTAAAGAGCTACCCCAATGTTCCAGAGCTACTGGTGAAAGTGCGGCGCATGTGCGCCCACTTTCGCAAGTCGACAGTAGCCGCTGCTAGCTTAAAATCACTCCAGCAACGCCTGCATGTGCCACAACACCGGCTTTTGTGCGACGTCCCCACACGCTGGAACTCAACGTTTCAGATGTTGAATAGAGTGGTTGAGCAGCAGAGACCTTTGATGGAATACCAGCTACAAAACCCTAGGGTGCCACAAAGTCAGCTGCCTCAGTTTCACATCCATGAGTGGCCATGGATGAGAGACCTTTGTGACATCCTACGGGTCTTTGAGGAGTCCACAAGGAGGGTGAGCTCTGAGGATGCGATGGTGAGCCTTACAATCCCGCTCTTGTGTGTTCTGAGAGAATCCCTGATTGACATCAGGGATAACTCAGATCACACAGAGGAGTTAGGGATAGCATCCGATCCGTCACAGCTGGAGAGTAGGTCCACACATCTGTCCGCTTCACTGCGTTTAATGGAGGAGGAGGAGGAGGAGGAGGAGGAGGAAGAAGAGTTGTCCGATGATGTGATGGTGATACAGGAGGCTTCCGGGCAACTTCGAATCGTCCCATTGTTGCAGCGCGGATGGGTAGACATGGAGGATGAGGAGGAAATGGAGATTGAACTTTCCGGTGGGGCCAGAGGAGTCATGCCAACTAACACTGTGGCAGACATGGCTGAGTTCATGTTGGGGTGCTTTACAACCGACAAGCGTATTGTCAAAATCATGGCGGACAACCAGTACTGGATCTTTGCTATCCTTGACCCCCGGTATAAAAACAACATCTCGTCTTTTATTCCGGTAGAGGGGAGGGCCAATCGCATCAATGCTTGCCACAGGCAATTGGTGCAGAATATGATGGAGATGTTTCCAGCATGTGACGTTGGCGGCAGGGAGGGCAGTTCCTCCAGTAGGCAACCAAGTTCTCACCGGTCCACACAAACGAGGGGCACACTGTCTAAGGTCTGGGACACCTTGATGGCACCCCCTCGCCAAAGTGCCGCCACGGAGGGTCCTAGTGTCACCAGGCGTGAGAAGTATAGGCGCATGTTGCGGGAATACCTTTCCGACCACAGCCCTGTCCTCTCCGACCCCTCTGCGCCCTACACGTATTGGGTGTCGAAGTTGGACCTGTGGCTTGAACTTGCCCTATATGCCTTGGAGGTGCTGTCCTGTCCTGCCGCCAGCGTCCTATCTGAGAGGGTGTTCAGTGCAGCCGGTGGCATCATCACTGACAAGCGCACCCGTCTGTCAGCTGAGAGTGCCGACCGGCTCACTTTGATAAAAATGAACCACCACTGGGTAGAGCCGTCATTTTTGTGCCCACCTGTGTAAAGCACCCCAACATGAAACTCCATGTCTGTACTCAACCTCTCCAATTCCTCCGCATCCTCATACTCATCCACCATAAGCGTTGCACAATTCTGCTAATACTAGGCTCCCTCCACCCTGATTTCCCCCAACTCTGCTGGTTAGAGGCTCCCTCCACCCTGATTTCCACCAACTCTGCTGGTTAGAGGCTCCCTCCACCATGAATTGATCCAAGCTGGGTTTTTTAGAGGCTCCCTCCACCATGAATTTGCCCAAACTGGGCTGGTTAGAGGCTCCCTCCACCATGAATTGGTCCAAACTGGGCTGGTTAGAGGCTCCCTCCACCATGAATTGGTCCAAACTTGGCTGTTTAGAGGCTCCCTCCACCATTAATTGGTCCAAACTGGGCTGGTTAGAGGCTCCCTCCACCATGAATTGGTCCAAACTTGGCTGTTTAGAGGCTCCCTCCACCATTAATTGGTCCAAACTGGGCTGGTTAGAGGCTCCCTCCACCATGAATTGGTCCAAACTGGGTTTTTTAGAGGCTCCCTCCACCATGAATTTGCCCAAACTGGGCTGTTTAGAGGCTCCCTCCACCATGAATTGGTCCAAACTGGGGTTTTTAGGGGCTCCCTCCACCATGAATTTCCCAAAACTTGGCTGTTTAGAGGCTCCCTCCACCATGAATTGGTCCAAACTGGGTTTTTTAGAGGCTCCCTCCACCATGAATTGGTCCAAACTGGGCTGTTTAGAGGCTCCCTCCACCATGAATTTGCCCAAACTGGGCTGTTTAGAGGCTCCCTCCACCATGAATTTGCCCAAACTGGGCTGGTTAGAGGCTCCCTCCACCATGAATTGGTCCAAACTGGGTTTTTTAGAGGCTCCCTCCACCATTAATTGGTCCAAACTGGGGTTTTTAGAGGCTCCCTCCACCATGAATTGGTCCAAACTGGGCTGTTTAGAGGCTCCCTCCACCATGAATTTGCCCAAACTCTGCTGGTTAGAGGCTCAATCCACCCTGATTTTCAAAACAAATGTTGGTGCCAACCTCAACTTACTACAAGGGCCAAATTCACTGCTGGTGACAAGCTCTCCTCACTGCAAGTGCCAAATACACATGTTTCAAGGTGTTTTCCTACTGTCAGAGATGTGGTATTGAGTGTGTAAAGTGTGTAGTTGTTAGGCTGTGATGTTGGGGTAATAGAGGGTCTTTGGTGTGTTAGATGCCCCCAGACATGCTTCCCCTGCTGTCCCAGTGTCATTCCAGAGGTGTTGGCATCATTTCCTGGGGTGTCATAGTGGACTTGGTGACCCTCCAGACACGGATTTGGGTTTCCCCCTTAACGAGTATCTGTTCCCCATAGACTATAATGGGGTTCGAAACCCATTCGAACACACGAACATTGAGCGGCTGTTCGAATCGAATTTCGAACCTCGAACATTTTAGTGTTCGCTCATCTCTATACAAGATATGACAGAAAGAGGTCAGAAACAGGTTCCATGAAGTGAAGGATCCTATGGATGAAGCAATAACTAAATAAAGTAATACTCATTATTTAATAAATAATCCTTTATTATCCAGGGGATGTATACAAAGATCTGTATAGACGATACATATAAAAAAGCAAATAACACATTTTACCCAGAACCTACGAGAAAGAATGAAAGAATGAATGAATGAATGAATGAATGAATAATAGATAGATAGATAGAGAGAGAGAGAGAGAGAGAGAGAGAGATAGATAGATAGATAGATAGATAGATAGATAGATAGATAGATAGGAGATAGATACATAGATAGATAGATAGATAGATAGATAGATAGATAGATAGATGATAGATAGATAGATAGATAGATAGATAGATAGATAGATAGATAGATAGGAAAGAGAAAGATAGATAGATAGGAGATAGATAGATAGGAAAGAGAAAGATAGATAGATAGATAGATAGATAGATAGATAGATAGATAGATAGAAAAGAGAAAGATAGATAGATAGATAGATAGATAGATAGATAGATAGAATAGATACATAATGAAAAGAACAGATTGACTCTAGGTTTACGCTAGGTTGGTTCTCTGATTTTAGGTGAAATCTGTGGCGGTTCCTATGAACCTAGTCTTACTGAACAGATGCTTTAAAGCCCATGACGGTATGTAAGGACCATATACGTGTCTGCATGCAACTTGCCATGTATGTACCATGTATGTACCTGTAGGCTGCCATATGGATTGACACGTCTGTAATACTCTGTAAATCCAGGAGAACATGCAAGTTATTCCTCTGCGTAAAATTGGCTAAAAACATGTTCACCGGGCCGGCTGAAGGTGCCATATTCAGCATCCAAGAGACAGGGAATATAGGGATATGCCTGATGTCTTAGTAACTTTGCAGTCCTGCAGATCCCATTTTTTTATGCACAGCCAGATGCACAATTCTAGTCTTGGAAATATCTTGAAATTGTCTAGACTGAGTGATGGCTGCAATCCACAAAGTACAACTTTATTGTTGGTTACAAGATGGCAGTAAGAGACAGAAACTGATAGCAGAGTATTAGAGTCTCTGTCCATGACAGACCCCATGAACTCATAATGGGGTCCGTTGAGGTCCTGCCATGGTTTCGGCTATTTTTACCCTCATAAGTGATGGCATTGGAGGGAGACGTTGGCCTCCTCATGCCTAGGTGCTCGCCACTTTTTTCACAATATTCTTTCAAACTATTCTTTTTTTCCAAACCCGGTATAAAATTTCCCCAGTCCTCTTCCATTTTCTGGATCTCCTTCTCTTTATGCCAAGCCTACGTGAATACTGTCACTGACAATTAACAATGAGCGAGTGGGAAGTAATGAGTCCGCACTTTATTTTGGGATAGGTTTGACTGACACGCAAAGAACAATTACACATAACAATAATTGCGAGAACATAGGTGTGCGGCACAGTCGGGAACACAGAGGGTGGGATTCTCTCTGATTAACCCTTTCAATTATGTCTATATTATGTTATATTTCATGTACACATGTGGCACATCTGAATCTTGGGAAATAACTAATAGTCACTTATTATAAGCCCTATAATGTTTGTTATCTAATGTGTGAAGCCATTTTCCTTGACAGCAAGAGACGTGATTTGTCCCTCTGCCCATACAAGAAGTCATGTCCATTGCAGCGCCATTTTGAAATACTAGTTTTCTGGATGTCCAGGATCTTCAAAGGTGCAGAGGAAAGTTTAAAGGGAGCCAGTCAGCACCCCAAAATCATAACATCACCAATAGTAATTTATAGTGCTCAGAGCCATGAGCGCAGTACTATCCCATATAAGTCCCATATAAATTAGTTAGACTGCATCACTCAATAAACCTCCAATGAACAATGACATATTCAGAGCTCACCTGCCTACCCCTGGTGTTTCCTAGCGTGAGGCACACTGTAATGCGCATGCGTACCTCACATCACTACCATCCAGAAGCATATAATTGGTCATGTACTCTGTGCGCCTTCACTTTAACTACACCAGGTAGAGCGCAGTACAGCGTGCATGCACAGTACAGTGCGCATGCGCAGTACAGTGCGCCTCACACTATGAAGTGCAGAGATTCTGGAGGAGGCAGGGGAGCTCTTAATATGTCATTGTTGCCTCAAGGGGTATTCAGTGAGAGGAAGAGCTCACTGTTGCATTCTGGTTTCCGTTCTTTGGGTGTGCTTAGGGACCCATGCAACAGAAACCCTATCTAATTAAAAAGACTATAATGGAATCCCCCATGTCAAATGTTCGCCTTGGGGTCCCACCATTCCTAGCTACGCCACTGAATACTGTGCTCACAGCTCTGATCACTATAAGGTCCTGAGGGTGGCTTAATAATGTTTTTTTTGCTGACAGACCCCCTTTAATACTGAGGCCCACATTGTGGAAAAGCAGCTTTTTTTGTTGCAGATTTTGCTGCAGTTTTTTTTTTTAGCCAAAACCAGGAGTGGATTGAGCAGAAGCAGGGGTGTAACTACCATAGAGGCAGCAAAGGCGGCTGCCACAGGGCCCTGGCCATTAGGGGGCCCGGTGACAGCTGCTACCGCTGCGTTTTTTTGTTTTATTTTTTAAATTGGCCATTACGGGCCCTATTTACTTGCTGATCCTGGACATAATACTGTGTGCAGGGGCCACTATGGGGACATAATACTGTGTGCAGGAGCCACTAAGGTACATAATACTGTATGCAGGGGCCACTATGGGCTATAATACTGTATGCAGGGGCCAGTTTTAAAACCCATTCATTTAAATGGGTTTGTAAAGGTGTCCGACCGTGAGCTCCTTCTGCCTGTCGGGGAAACGGTTTTTTTTAGCCGGACACAGTCGGACATGCAGGACTTTGTGTCCAGTTAAAAAAAAACCCGTGGACAGGCAGAAGACGCTCATTCACATTAATGGGTTTTAAAACTGACCACTGGGTTTCCGTCTCCTGTCCAGTTTTGATGAGGCTGAAGACGGAAACCCAGCAAAATGCACAAACCAAAGAGCGCAAGTGTGAAAGCCCCGTTATTCTCTAGTTTTAGTACTACTTCATCTGCTGACAAACATTTCAGTATTGGCAAAGGACTGTCCTCCCACGAAGAAGACATCGAGAAGGCACCAACCAGACAGTAGCCGCATAACATAGATGACTGTTACAAATGATAGTAATAACAGAGGTCATGTATACTTCCCTTTAGCACGCTCAAGCTTAGCTGCCAAGTTACTGAAATATTGATTTGTAAGAGGGGCAGTATACAGAGTTACACCATTAGCCCCAGCCTTGTTTAAAGGGATTCTACCATTATAAAACTTTTTTCTGTGGCTAACACGTCGGAATAGCCTTTAGAAAGGCTATTCGTCTCCTACCTTTAGATGGGATCTCCGCCGCGCCGTTCCTTAGTAATACTGTTTTTTACCGGTATGTAAATTAGTTCTCTGGCAGCGATGGGGGCGGGTCCCAGTGCTGAAAATGCGATGAGGGCGTCCCCACCGCTGCCCGAGAACAGGATCCTGCGCCGCCTCTGTCTTCTGCTGGATCCTCCCCTTCTTTCTTCAGCAGCGTCACCTCTGTTGGCTCTTACACTAGTAGAGCTGACTGCGCATGCTCGCAATTGTGGCCTCAGACCTATGGCCACGCATGCGCAGTCGGCTCTACTAGTGTAAGCCGACAGAGGTGACGCTGCTGAAGAAAGAAGGGGAGGATCCAGCAGAAGACAGAGGCTGCGCAGGATCCTGTTCTCGGGCAGCGGTGGGGACGCCCTCATCGCATTTTCAGCACTGGGGCCCACCCCCATCGCTGCCAGAGAACTAATTTACATACCGGTAAAAAACGGTATTACTAAGGAACGGTGCGGCGGAGATCCCATCTAAAGGTAGGAGACGAATAGCCTTTCTAAAGGTTATTCCGATGTGTTATCCACAGAAAAAAGTTTTTTAATGGTAGAATCCCTTTAAAGAGGATCTTTCACTGCCTCCACCCATTCTGGTTCTTAGTATCTGTTAATAGGCCCCGTTCCACTGATTCTAGCACAGTTGGATTTTTCTCTCTAGCTCCCACCATTCCTGAGCAACAGGTTCAGTTAGTTTTGGTGCCTGATGTGCTATTTAAGCTCTGTAATGTCAGAAGGGTGGTGTCAGGCAGGGGGCGTGATTCAGAGCTCCAATCAGCAGCCAGTGTCAGAGCTCAGAATCACACCCCTTGTCTGCTCCTGCCTGACACCGCCCTCCTGACAGTACAGAGTCTAAATAGTGTAACTAACAGAATTGATTGCTCAGGAATGGTGAGGGCTAGAGAGAAAATTTCAACTGTGCCAGGATCAGTGGAGCAGTGACTATTAAATGATGTAAAGATCTGGACTTGGTGGTGGTGGCTGCATGATCTACAGCATATTGGGTGGATAGTTTATGTTTACCAGCTCTTTTCCGATAATCATTATACTATATTTTACTGGAAGGACACAACATGGCCGTGTTTACTGTGTAAATTCATCTGGAAGAGTGTTAAGCACAAGGCTGTTTTATGTCCGCGGCTTCTCATCACTGGCTGTTTGTACATAAGCTCTCGCTCTCTGCTGCCAGGAAAGGGAGGCTTTCTGCACTGAGTGGTTGGTTTGGCAGTATTACTGACCCGCTTCTCTTACAGTAAATAGCAGGAATGAGGAAATGCCACATTTACAAACCCCCATTTAGGAAAGATACGCCAAGAGATTCTTATACAGAACTATTACTTTTTGGAAGTCAATGGAACCGAAGTAAATACATGAATGATGTTTATTATGTGAAGGAAATATCTCATGGTAAGGTGAGCTAACATGGAATAACATCAGAGGAAAGCTTGCAGGAGAGGGAATGTGCTCAGGACTTTAGCTAATACCTATATTTGTATTTATATGTGATTTATTTATAAAGGAAATCTTTGCCTTATATTATTATGGCATTTTTAAAGCAAAAAACAAAACAAAACAAATCTGTGGTTAACTATTATAGCAATGGAAGAGCTCGTCTAAATCCTCTGCAAAAGGATAACATGCTCAGTACCTACAGTCACCACTAGAGGGAGCATAGTCTGCTGGATCATTCAGATCGACTCAAAGAGAAGGCTCACGATTGGCTAGAAAATATTACTATCTACTTAGTGTACACGGCCAGACTTCCCCTTCATTTTACCTTTAAACCTAATGGTATGGCATCCTGGCTGATCATATCATAACATCCAAAGAATTTGGAACCTTCAAGTAGAATCCGTCTTGTACAAATCGGTTTGACCATCTCTAGTAAGGCATACCTCCCAACTTTTCAAGAACTGAAAGAGGGACAAAGTGTGTGGTGCGCGTAGTGCGCCACGGCAAATTTAGCCCCGCCCACTTTTATGTTGACTCTGCCCATTCTCATTCATTTTTCATGTGCCCCACACAGTATAATCCTCCTACAGTCACCCGTAAATTATATGTCCCCCCTCTATCTCTCCCCCAGATTCATGTCCCCCATCTCTGCCCCCAGTTTCATGCCCCCCCTCCATCTCTCCCCCAGTTTCATGTCCCCCAGTGCCGCACCTCCCATGAGGCGACCTGAAGCGACCGCTTCAGGCGGCGCTATGTCAGGGCCCAGGGAGGGCGGCACTTTTGCTTACTTAAGCCAGTCCAGGACAAGCTGTCCTGGACTGGCTTAGCACCGAGCGGTGGATTGGGGAGGCCGCTGAAGCAGCGCTGCTCCAGCAGCCTCCCCTCACGCTCAGACAGAGAGCAGGTCCTCTCTGTGCCTGCTCTCTGCCTGCGAATGCCACAAGCCCCGCCCCTTTGCTTTGCCCCGCCCCTTCGCGCTCTACTCCGCCCCCTCCTCCCTGGGGGGGGCTTTCTGTCATTCGCCTGAGGCGGCGAAAGGGGTAGGTTCACCCCTGATGTCCCCCCATCTCTGTCCCCAGTTTCATGCCCCCCCTCCATCTCTGCCCCCAGATTCAAGTCCCCCCATCTCTTCCCCAGATTCATGTCCCCCCATCTCTGGCCCCAGATTCATGTCCCCTCCATCTCTGCCCCCAGATTCATGTCCTCTCCATCTCTGCCCCCAGATTCATGTCCCCCCATCTCTGCTCCCAGATTCATGTCCCCTCCATCTCTGCCCACAGATTCATGTCCCCTCCATCTCTGCCCCCAGAATCATGTCCCCCCATCTCTGCCCCAGATTCATGTCCCCCATCTCTGCCCCCAGAATCATGTCCCCCCATCTCTGCCCCCAGATTCATGTCCCCCCATCTCTTCCCCCAGAATCATGTCCCCCCCATCTTGTCCGGACGCAGATCTGAGTTGAAATAGGGACATACCTCCCTCCAACCGGGACCACGGGACAGGACACTGAAGTCGTGAATGTCCCACGGAAATCGGGACGGTTGGGAGGTATGAGTAAGGGAAAATTTGCAGTTGACCACTCAGACCCCCACTGTTAAGAATTGGTAACCTTTACCATGTTCAGTTTTGTCTGGCACACCCATTGAAATGGGACATGAAGTGGGACAAAAGTGTAAGTGAGTGGATGGATGGGGGGGATAGGAGATAAGTTGCATTTAGGAGATAATTTGCTTTGATAGGAAAACCCCTTTAAGTCCCATTCTTTGCATATATTGGTATAGAAAATTGATTAGCCTCAGAGATCATGCTGACAATGGTCAGGTACAGGCTGAGGTCAAGGCTGGCAGCGCAGGTATGGTAGTCAGAAGCAGGCTGGGGTCAGTACCAGATGGACAGTACAGTCATGGCCAAAAGTTTTGAGAATGACACAAATCTTCTATTTTCACATGATCTGCTGCCCTCTGGTTTTTATGTGTGTTTGTCAGATGTTTTTATCACATACAGAAATATAATTACAATCATATTCTGAGTAACAAAAGCTTATATTGACAGTTAGAATGAGTTAATGCAGCGTTGCAATATTTGCAGTGTTGACCCTTCTTCTTCAGGACCTCTGCAATTCTCCCTGGCATGCTCTCAATCAACTTCTGGACCAAATCCTGACTGATAGCAGTCCATTCTTGCACAATCAATGCTTGCATTTTGTCAGAATTTGTAGGTTTTTGTTTGTCCACCCGTCTCTTGATGATTGACCACAAGTTCTCAATGGGATTAAGATCTGGGGAGTTTCCAGGCCATGGACCCAAAATCTCTATGTTTTGTTCCCTGAGCCATTTAGTTATCACCTTTGCTTTATGGCAAGGTGCTCCATCATGCTGGAAAAGGCATTGTTGATCGCCAAACTGCTCTTGGACGGTTGGGAGAAGTTGATCTTGGAGGACATTCTGGTACCATTCTTTATTCATGGCTGTGTTTTTAGGCAAGACTGTGAGAGAGCCGATTCCCTTGGCTGAGAAGCAACCCCACACATGAATGGTTTCAGGATGCTTTACAGTTGGCATGAGACAAGACTGGTGGTAGCGCTCACCTCGTCTTCTCCGAATAAGCTGTTTTCCAGATGTCCCAAACAATCGAAAAGGGGATTCATCAGAGAAAATGACTTTACCCCAGTCCTCAGCAGTCCACTCCCTGTACCTTTTGCAGAATATCAGTCTGTCCCTGATGTTTTTTCTGGAGAGAAGTGGCTTCTTTGCTGCCCTCCTTGAGAACAGGCCTTGCTCCAAGAGTCTCCGCCTCACAGTGCGTACAGATGCACTCACACCTGCCTGCTGCCATTCCTGAGCAAGCTCTGCACTGCTGGTAGCCCGATCCCGCAGCTGAAACACTTTTAAGAGACGGTCCTGGCGCTTGCTGGTCTTTCTTGGGCGTCCTGGAGCCTTTTTGCCAACAATGGAATCTCTCTCCTTGAAGTTCTTGATGATGTGATAGATTGTTGACTGAGGTGCAATCTTTCTAGCTGCGATACTCTTCCCTGTTAGGCCATTTTTGTGCAGTGCAATGATGACTGCACGTGTTTCTTTAGAGATAACCATGGTTAACAGAAGAGAAACAATGATGCCAAGCACCAGCCTCCTTTTAAAGTGTCCAGTGGTGTCATTCTTACTTAATCATGACAGATTGATCTCCAGCCCTGTCCTCATCAACACCCACACCTGTGTTAATGGAGCAATCACTGAAACGATGTTAGATGGTCCTTTTAAGGCAGGACTGCAATGATGTTGAAATGTGTTTTGGGGGATAAAGTTCATTTTCTAGGCAAATATTGACTTTGCAAGTAATTGCTGTTAAGCTGATCACTCTTTATAACATTCTGGAGTATATGCAAATTGCCATTAGGAAAACTGAAGCAGTAGACTTTGTAAAAATTAATATTTGTATCATTCTCAAAACTTTTGGCCATGACTGTAGAGTTTAGAGCTCAGCAGGTAAGGAATGAGGCCAGGACACAATCTGGGGTGCGATATATAGAAGTCAATTAGAAACAGGAACACCATATGGCAGATTCTCACAAGCTAAGAGCCTTGGATTGGTGTGATTAATGAAGCTTACTTTTAATTACTCAGACTGCCATGGATAGAAGGATTGCAGGTGTGTGGGTTGATCCTGTAAAAGTGCAAGAATGGAGTTTTTTCGCGCCATACATGAAGAGCCAGCTATAAGTACATAGCAGTGTGGAGGAGCAAGTACTGCACAGCATGCAGCAAAGGCATGCCGGGAGAGTTAGTACACCAGCAGTGGGTGCAGATTACTGATGTTACTGAATATAGTAACACTATTTGGTGTCCGCTATCCTCTGACTGAACAACATAACGGACACCCAGCGCTAATGTGAACATGTAACGGTGCAGAAACGCTGTGATGTCACTGCCTCTCAGAAAGTGCAGAAACATCCCATAACTCTAAATAGGAAGAGTCAGCTTCATAGGCGACATACAAGGTTTCAGCGTATTCAAGCTTGGAAGGAACCTCGGGCTGAATCACCAGTTTTGGCAATAATGATATCTGGATGCGGCCGGCTCTTCCTGCACGGCAATAAAGAAGGAACAGATTAATTTCCTAAGTTTACAGTTGAACATTCCGTAACTTTATTAGCAGTTTTACATTTGCATTGCAAACAGTTTCCTACGTTATAAAAACACATATATAAAATGTGCGTACGGATGGAGCAGCTTGGAAATGTACACCAGTAAAACAGTCAATTTCAGGCCGACTTCACTGTCCAAACTAAATAGCACCAGGCCCCGGCCCCAAGGAAAACACAACTGATGACTATGTTGTAGACCGCTGGGCTCCCTGTATACGGATTCCACGGGATGTTTAGAATAGGAATCATTATTTTGGATGGTTCGCTATTGGATCTTGTTCCGCTCTGTGTAAACAAGTGGAATATTAACACTGACCACAAACCACTAAGAAGAGAGAGGAATTTGCACAATCTAGATATCAATATGGCTACAGATGGAAGAAATCTATTAAAATAAATAAGGCTGAGAAATTTTTTATGGCGGTGTGAATTTACCAAAATTTAAAGGGGTTGGCCCCAAAGAGACAGCCTCTCCTACAAGAATCAGCTGATCATGTCCCACTTCTGACATCACCAGTAAACAGATGATGTCATCAGGGGAAGTCATGGACAGCCGGGCCTATTCCCTGCAGTGGGTTTTATAGAGAAATCTACAGATATAGTATTCATTAAACACAATCCGAACATTCACTCATTGACATTGTATGAGAGATATGGCACAGAAATGGTGCAATGAACATTGGTTTACCAGTTACATCTGTAGAATTAAATTGTGGCCAATAAGGTGAAAGAAATGAATGGACATCAACGTAATACATGGACAGCTCAGCTCCAGCACAATGGTAGATGTTCCTACAGAGTCACTCTCTGTAACGGGGTCATAAAAGCTCCAACTTAATGCTGTTCAATCATGACTAGTTCATATCACACCTTTCTGAGATCCCAATACTGATACAATCCCACAATACCTCCCAACCAGATTCAGTGGAATTTCTGATGCTGTCCCAGGAGGTGGAAGGTATGTGACGCGCTCAACTCATCTACATCCAACATTATATTGTTTGGAAGCCACAATGAAGGGACATTATACGGTGTAGGGGCCACAATGGGAGAAACATTATACGACGTGGGAGCCACAAGGGGACATGACACCATATTAAGACCACTAAAGAGGCTTATACAACGTGGGCCCAAAGTGATTATGGTGGGATTGGGAGGAGCAAAAGGGGGCAGGGTTCGAGGCATGGACTATTTTACGTAAATTTGCCAGGGTATGCGGTGTGCACCACAGATATTGTCCCTTTTTAAGTCCTCTGAAAGTTGGAAGGGATGCCCAAACCCAAAAACCCAACTATAATGAACCTCTCTGTTTCTTTCCTTGCTTAGGGACACTAGTGGATACGGGATGTGCCCACTTCCAGCAACCTCATGAGGCCATAAATGTCCCTATAGTTCCAGTACTTGACATATAGCAAAGCCTACAACTGTAAATAGTTAAAGGAACACTAACCTTAGAAATGAATGATAAGAGTATAGCGGTTCCCACTGTATTTCGGTCAACAGTGTTCTTCATGATCTTGATTAGGGTTGAGCGATTGGGATCGGAAAAGATTGGATTCCGATCGGCGATCGAGTAAATTTCACGATCGCGATCGGAATTCCAACTCAATCTTTTCCAGCGGGATCGAGATTGGAGGTTATCTCAAGATCGGCTCAACCCTAAAAGTGACTTTTCCCATAGAGAAGCATTGACTAGGGTTGAGGATCGGGATCGGAAATTTCGGATTCCAATCGGCGAACAAGCAAATTTCATGATCGGGATCGAGATCGGCTGGAAAATAATTGGAAATCGGATTTTAAAATCGATCTTGAAATCTCAAGATCGGCTCAACCCTAATCTCGATACAAACACTCTTGCAGAAAACCTGCAGTGAACACAGGGGTTAATCTCTCGCTGATCTGTTCCATCTTCTGCTGGTGGATGGCTAGAGGCAAGAGCTTGAAGTGTAACAAAACTTTTGATATTCTGCCAACATTTGTGTTAATAAATTTCATTATATACTTTGTTTTGGCTCCTTTCTGTGAATCCTGCATTTTCCACCCTTTCACTTACTTCTCTATTGAGAGCAGTTCCTCGCTTTCATTGTGTATTGTACGCAGCCACATATCCCAATCCCAACTGGGTTTTCTACCATTGACATCTCTGTAAATCATACATAGAAATTAGCCAAAGAATGAGAATGAATTGAGAATGAAAAGATGAAGGATGGTAACTTCTGCTCTCACATGACACCAAAAGCAGGTTTCTACCGAAATGGCCGAGGTATAGCCATTTTAGGTAACTCTCCCCCCCCCCACCATAATTTTCTCTTTGTTCCATTCCATTGAATGCATGCACAAGGAGAAGACGATACAGCTCTCAGTAGAATAGCAAGGGAAAGAGTAAGAAATAGAGCTGGATTTCACAGAAAGGAGCCAAAATTTGTTAATAAAGTATATTACAAAACTTATTCTTGACACATATACTGCCAGAAAATAAAAAGTTGGCTGAAAGTTTAGTTACACGTAAATGTTTTTGTCGTATTGGAGACAGAGTATAGCACAGCTCCTCCAGCCAGTTGTCTTACAGCCAGAAACAGCACAGGCAAAAAATAATGTTAGTGCTATTAATGGGTTAATAAGTGCAACCAAATACCTTTAGCAGTGTTTTGAGTGGTTTTCTGGGTTTCTCTGGGAGCATGTGGCAATTGCATTTGTTTGCATGGGTAGCTTCCAGTTCTGTTTTCCTACAACTACCATGATGCCTTGCATTTGACTCAGAGCTGTCTCCATCCCCCTCCCTCTCTCACTCCCTCCCCGCTTTCCTAGCTAGCCTGTCCCCTACTAACCCATTCCTAAGTAAGAGGAG
Organism: Leptodactylus fuscus; assembly: GCF_031893055.1. NCBI lineage: Eukaryota > Metazoa > Chordata > Amphibia > Anura > Leptodactylidae > Leptodactylus > Leptodactylus fuscus. Next base: position 34,646,434 of record NC_134268.1, read on the forward strand.
ATTCCAGCCACCCAGAACAAGTGACGCCTTGTGCCCAGAAGATCTGGAGCGGAACACAGGTAAGTATGATGTGGTGGGGTGAGATGTTTCAGAATTGGTGAGTTTTTTTTTCATTGTAGTATTCCTAAATTTGTTAGCGGGGCCCCTTCAAAGACTTACCTGTTCTTTCCTATTTTCAGGAGTATCTCAGACATTCCAATAGAGCAACTGGATTTCTACATATATTGGCAATGGCACCTTCTTCAGGACTTGCAGGTAATAAAAGGGTCAACGCATCTTCCATGGAGGTGTAACCCTACAAAATAATAAAGTACATTGAGCTACTGTTTGGGAAAGGATTGTATATTATAAATGAGATAGTATTGCTACATATCTAGAGTGGATATTAGACGCTGTCTTCTCCTTTCTATGTCTGGAACACTTGAAGACACTTGTATATCTTATTCAAACAACTTGGTATATATGGAGCTCCTATTAAACAGTGTGAAGTGTTAGTTGTGTTACTTACAATCAGACTTTGACAATCCTCAATATCAATAGTTAAACACGGCCGCCTATATATATAGCAATTATCTAGTAGCTTTAATAGCATCTACTTGTAGCATAAGAACTCTGTGCAGCAGATACAGCGTTACATTATCTGAGCTCATATAATACAATAGATTCTACAGCAGCTCCAAAATATAGTCTAGTAATTGTATGAGAACTAATGAGGTGATATTCAGCATCAATAATACAGATATTTGGCTCTACTGAATAAAGAGCATATATAATAAGAGCATATAATATTGTTCAGTTCAGACCAATGGCCTTGGGGAGAGACTGCTATTAAGTCAGGAGGTCACCTGTAGATCAAAATGTATTGCAACAGCGACGTCAACTACGGAATATATGAATTCTGAATTACATTACAGCTATATTCACTGTATATATGTATATATATATTTTTTTTTTGTTTACTTTTTCACAAGGGCAGACATATGCAGCATTATATAATGCCTCCTTATACCTCCATACAGTACAATGGCCCACTTATTTCCCGATATAATGGTCTCTTATGTCCCTCCATACAGCACAATACCCCCATATAATGGTCCTCTTTGCCCCATGCAGTAGAATGCTCCTTTATGCTTCCATATGGTGGACCCTTATGCCCCCATACAGTATAATACCCCCTTATGCACCCATATGATGGTCCCTTATGCCCCCATACAGTATAATACCCCCGTATACCCCCATATGATGGCCCCTTATGCCCCTATACAGTATAATACCCCCTTATGCCCCCATATGATGGCACCTTATGCCCCTATACAGTATAATACCCCCTTATGCACCCATATGATGGTCCCTTATGCCCCTATACAGTATAATACCCCCTTATACCCCCATATGATGGCCCCTTATGCCCATATACAGTATAATACCCCCTTATGCCCCCATATGATGCCCCTTATGCCTCTATACAGTATAATACCCCCTTATGCCCCCATATGAAGGCTCCTTATGCACCTATACGGTATAATACCCCCTTATGCCCCCATATGATGCCCCCTTATGCACCTATACGGTATAATACCCCCTTATGCCCCCATATGATGGCCCCTTATGCTCCTATACAGTATAATACCCCCTTATGCCCCCATATTATGGCCCCTTATGTCTGCCCCCCACAATGCTTTGGGCAGATTTCATTCTAACATACCACTCTTAGCATCTTGGACCCCCGCCCCTTCTCTGTTCCAGCACTAACACACTTAACCCTGTCAGCACTGGGGCAGGGAAGGGGCTGATGTCTGAAGAGCTAAGAGCACTAAGTAAGAATGAAATCTGTGCACTCAGCTCTGTTATCACTGCAATGAATTGGAGGTGTTCATCTGCAGAGAAGCCATGTGGCCCCCACAGGCATTATTAGCCCCAGTGCCTGCCTAGGTTTGCTGGGTGCTTGCACTGACCCTGGATGGAGCATTTTGCTTTCAGCTCTGTCACTCCATAGGTTTCGGCATTGGAGGCTTCCCCAATATCTAAGAACATCCTATAGGTATCTGATATTTATTAGTGAACTGAAGTAATCTGCACGTGTATGTTCACTATGGCTAAGGATTCCCGGCCAGCTGGAACGGGCTTTGCTATGATGCTGGCTGCAGCATAAAGGAATGAAATTCTAGCAATGTACATGGACGGTCTATGCGCTGCATGATGTCACCAGTCAGCTAGAGCTGGCCACGGCTACAAGCTTTGCGGATACACAAGCAATATACTGGCACCAAAGACCTTGATTGAAAAACCAGCAGGCATTGGATTCTCATTGACAGGGATAATGTTTCCCGGGATTACTCACTGCGGAATTTGGCATTAACAAGTACAGCAATAGCCATGGGCAACTATGAAAGAAACCGTCCTATGTAATCTGTGTGTGGAGGTGAAGGCCACGTGACTGTGAATATCTGATGGACGGGGATACGGCATTATATTAGAGACAGACTCGATGCACAACAGTCTCTACATGCATCAGTCATTTATAGAGGTCTCCTCTCTTAATGGGCTCATCCAGCTTCCAAAAATTATTTGCAAATACATCCAACTGCAGTGCTAAATCCTCACTGTTCCCCTGTGCACCCTCTGCTTGGCATTATTTTACTTGCCGCCCCTTGTATCACTGTTCTCTACATTTCCCATGATTCATTTGCCGGCTCTCACTCCATTCTCCACTCTCCCTGCAGGTAATAAATCATTCCAACATCCAAGGTCACATGCAGCTGTGATGTTTCGTTTGCTGGCTGGACTGCTCACAGGGAGCAGAAGTGAGTCTGCAAATGAAACGTCAGATAAAAGTTGCCAAATTTAAATAGGATGTATATTAGGAAATGTTTTGTATCAATGAATCCTGTTATTTGGCCCATATTTTTTTAAAAAAAACGGGATAACCCCTTTAGGGCTAGTTCACAGGGGGCAAGTTGGTAACAGATTTTGACGCAGAATCCGCCTCATAATCCTTTGCTCTCATTGACTTCATTGGGAGCTGCTCGCTTCTTCTTTCCGCTAGCTTTTAGGCGAGGCTTCGGCCCATTCATTTGGGCCTAGTCCATTGCAGTGCAGTGCACTGCAGCGGCATCCCATGGCGGCAGTGTATACGCAGAACCCCATGTGAACTAGCCCTTAACTTTCCTCTTGAGTCAAGATATCCAGAGAAAAGTGGATGTGACACAACCAGTTTTGACATAAAAACAGCTTTTGAATTATTCTTAAAGGTTTTCTTTGCACACGTCCATTGGTCACATGGCGATCCTACAGTTCAGTCCTATTAAAATGAATAATCGCTAAGGTATTTATGAGTTGCTTTATTGGATTACACCGTCATGTAACTTTGTATTTGCTGGACAATGAAGGTCACTTATTAGAATGATATGATGCATATGCCTGTATGTGCCTTGTATCTGCTATTGTCTGTTATCTGCTCACCAGGGAGTGCAATTTCTTAGTCACAAGAAGGGATAGAGGTGAGATAACCTCATTTTCTATTTTTTCCTTACTAAATTAATGTTAATTAACAATTAAGAGTTAATTGTTCTCAAATATAGAATTAAATTAACGACTTGAGGGAGACGACTTCAGGTGTGTTCTGCATAGTTATTCACTTGGTAGCCGATCATCCTCCTTCATCCAGCCAAAGGGTATGGAAAATAAAGTGGCACTCAATATAACAGATTTTAAGCTTATCCAGCTTCCAAAAATTATCTGCAAATACATCCATAGCAGTCAGTGGCGTAACTAGGAATGGCGAGGCCTCTTGGCGAACTTTTGGCAAGCCACCCCCCCCCCCCCTCCCACACACACACACACACATCTTTTCAGACCCCAGAGTATAATAATTGGAGACCCAGGGGAGGATACAAACATAAAAAATGCTATTACTTACCTCTCCTCGGCTCTGGCGCACTCCCTGTTGATGTCGGCCATCTTCAATGATGGAAGAGACATCACTTGAACCGGGGCTTGCATCGCAACACATAAGGGGACCCAAGCCCGGCCCACATGACTTCTGTGGCGTCACCAAGTAGGCTTGTAGCCTTCCGGAGCCAGGAGAGGTAAGTAATAGCATTTTATTATTTTCCCTCACCTCTCCTAGCCCTTTGATCATTACACTCGAGGTCTGAATGGAACCCCAAGTATAATGATAATATTTGTGGGATTCGCTGCTTTACTTACCAAACCTGGTTCCTGACGACACCCGCTTAGGTAGAATGGGAAGTACCGGCGGTCGTGATCAGGAGCCAAGATCAGTGGCAGCGGCAGGACCCCTGATCTCTTGGGACCTATGGTAGCCGCTACCGTTGCTACCGCGGTAGTTACGCCCTTGACATGCATCAGTCATTTATAGAGGTGTCCTCTCTTAATGGGCTCATCCAGCTTCCAAAAATTACTTGCAAATACATCCAACTGCAGTGCTAAATCCTCACTGTTCCCCTGTGCACCCTTTGCTTAGCTTTATTTTACTTGCTGCTCCTTGTATTACTGTTATTTACATGCAGTGAATCTGTGGACCAACTACATTTCCCATTCTCCCCATTCTTCCCTACAATGAAATCACAGTTAATAAATCAATCCTAGGTCACATACAGCTGTGAAGATTTATTTGCTTGCTGAACTGCTCACAGGAAGGGGTAGTGAGTTTGCAAATGAAACATCACAGCAGTGCACAACCTCAGATGTGGGAGTGATTTATTCCCCGCAGTGTGTTATGGCTAATCCCATCCACTTTGCAGGTCATGTAAAGCGGTCAAAATGCTGCGTTTTCGCAACGTGGGGCTCTGGTCTTAAGGCAACTTTTCATAAACTTTCAGTTACTCAAAAGGCAAGGTAAGATGCAATCATTGTATCAAACTGAAGGCATCTAGAGCAGGTTAACCTACCGTACGTGTTTCTCAGTGGGATCTCAATCGAACCTATCCCACCTTACATTAAAGTTAATTTTAAAGATTATGACGGCTGCGAAATAAAAAATGCCCAGTTTGATTTCCTTCCACCTGCCAGAATATGGCTCTATAAAGCAACTTAATTTCCAGTTATTGATGGTGATTGCTAAACTGAAGTGAAAAATTCCGCGATTTCTCAAAGCATTATGAGGGATGTCAAAAAAACAAAATAATTTCAGGAAACCACTTTAAACTTTAAAATAAATCTAATGGAAAATGCCATGTTTTATTCAGAAGGGCTCCAAAGTGCCGAGCAATAAAAGCGAAAGCGCGGCTGATAACATTATAGTCAGGCGGGATAAAAGGGAAATACCACATCAGGGCTATTAGACCAAAATCATTAAAGGTGTTTACCTGCGGAGAGATGTGCCCAGCAGGACACACGTGACATTTATACATGAGAAGATAGCCAGAGGACACTAATGTCCTATCTATACGAGACGCAACGGTGACAGCACCTCCTCACCGCAAAGAGGATCTGTCAGCTCTGCGGACATGTTTGTTTTAGCAAATACTTGTATTCCCCTTGATAGTTCAGACAAGATGCTTTGCATTGTTCTATCTGCCTTCTGCTGTTCCTCTGTTATTCCTCCTGAAAATACAGAGCCCCCGTGAGACTGTAGAATCAGCGCTGACAGCGTCAGGCCAAAGGGTGTCCTAGAGTTGGAAAAGGTTCTGATAAGGGACATGGAGGACCCCAGTTATGAGGAGAGACTAAATCTGTTTCATCTGGAAAAGAGGTGTTTAAGGGGAGATAGTATAGAACTGTATGAATATTTGAATCACCCTTGCAAGAAATATAGGTAAAGTCATTCTATGCAAAATACCCTCAAAATCAAGGGAGTACTCTCTACATCGGGAGAAAAAAAAAGGTTTACTATGGAAAGTTGACAAGACTTTTTCATTGTAAGGATTGTGAATCTGTGGAATAGCCTACCCAGGAGCTGGTTCTATACTGTAAGGACTGTGAATCTATGGAATAGCCTGTCTAGGAGTTGGTTCTATATAGTAAGCACTGTGAATCTATGGAATACCCTATCCAGGAGCTGGCTATATACAGTCAGAACTATGAATATATGGTATAGCCTACCCAGGAAGTAGTGTTATATTGTGAGGACTGTAAATCTATGGAATAGCCTACCCAGGAGCTGGATCTCTACAGTAAGGACTGTGAATCTATAGAATAGCCTGCCCAGGAGCTGATTCTATACAGTAAGAACTGTGAATTTATGGTATGGCCTAGTCAGGAGCTGGCTGTATACAGTAAGAACTGTGAATCTATGGTATAACCTATTCAAGGGATAGTGTTATATTGTAATGACTGTGAATCTATGAATATCCTACCCAGAAGCTGGTTCTATACAGTAAGGTCTGTGAATCTATAGTATAGCTTACACAGGAGCTGGCTCTATACAGTAAGGACTCTGAAACTATGGTATGGCCTACCCAGGAGCTAGTATTATATTGTAAGGACTGTGAATCTATGAAATAGCCTACCCAGGAGCTGGTTTTATACAGTAAGGAATGTGAATCTGTGGAATAGCCTATCCAGGAGCTGACTCTATACAGTAAGGACTGTAAAATTATGGAATAGCCTATCCAAGAGCTTGTGTTATACTGTTAGGACTTTGAATCTATGAAATAGCCTTCCCAGGAGCTAGTTCTATATTGTAATGACTGTGAATCTATGAAATAGCCTACTCAAGAGCTGGTTTTATACAGTAAGGACTGTGAATCTATGAACTAGCCTACCAAGGAGCTGGTTACCGAAGCAACAGCTGTTCTCTTAAAAAAGAATTAGTATTAGGAGGATAGAAATGTATAAATACTTATTTCCTTCAAGTCATGCCCTTTCCCATCTCCTGGTTGAACTTGAAGGACATGCGTCTTTTTTCTATGTAACCACATAAGGACACATCCTATTAACAAAGGGAACGCTACCGCCCAGTTTTCAATGCATTTATATATTTACAGGAACAATAACTGAGGAATAGCACAATGCAGAGTTCTAAGAAAAGGCTTGTCGTTTATGGAGAATGTGAGTCTATATTGACAGGGACATCCGACCAATAGACTAAACTAAAATCCGATTTGTACATTTTACCAACGTCGCTGAGTCTGTCAAATAGCAGGATATTCTTTAAGCAAAATTAGATTTTCCATAGAAGATTCCTTAATTCAGTAACTAATAATGATCATCTGGAAATTGTTCAGCACAGAACTGCAATATAGTGCGGAATGTAAAGCTAGTGATCCATTACCGAATGTATTAGGCTATGCATCTTAGTGTGTAAATTCAGATTTCTAATCTAGATTTACAAATTGGATGTTCCATTTCCATTTATTCGCTTCATTCACTTAGGAGTGAGATATAGGAGTAGAAGATGACTTAAGTGACTCCGACCATTTACTTTCCCCCTATCGAAGTCACTTGCAGGAGCGGAGAAAGATATAACTAAATTAACCTGAGAATATAGGTCTGTAAAGGAAACATATTGGTTTATGGAGTCCTGTGATCACAGCAGCATCAGCACTGATCCAAGTGGACAGTTTGCTTGCAGTGGCCACTACAGTTTACATATGGTATTGCATGCAGCCTATCGAAATGGAAATCTAATGTAGTGAAATCTACAAATGTTCTCGAATTTCTTAAGCCGTCACTACAAATAAATACAATATGCAATTAAAACAACGTAAAATGTAAAAATCTCCCGTTCTGAGTCGACCCTGACATTGTTTTCATTTGTGTTGGTCGCCAACAGCTTTGTGGATACTAATTAAGCTAGAATGCCATTAGTTCAACAGAATAAAAGCAAATTAATTTGAGACGCATTGGACTTCATCAAAGATAGAGGAACTTAATTAGAGACAATGAATATATTTTACATTTCATTTTTATCATTAAGTACATAGCGCAGCTGTAGGGTTTGTAATGTATCTGAAAAACAGGAGAATAATGCGACGAGATGAGGGTTAATTATAGACCCAGTAACAGAGAGATCTGCTCCGTGGCCACTTCATTAGCTAGAAATTTCTACTATTAGATGGGACCATTATCAAGAGCCAGAGGCACAAAATGCTCTTTTAACCCCAAACTTTTACAAGAGATAGGAAACTGCACTACAGCAAAGTACTTCTTATGGACACCCGGCCTCCTTCGTACCGCTCACCATGTTGGAGTTGGGTTACCAGGCCATGTATACAGTATGGCTACTCAGCCGATCACACCAGGCTTAGAGCTCCGGTGTTACATCAATGGTTGCCAGGTATTATGATGCTACCATGTATTTACCTATTTACACTTACATTTATATACCTGCTTTCCTTAATTGCACGTGTTTGACCCAAACTGACTGACGTCAATATTTGTGACAACTAGATTACAACCTGTTACATTGTTACATTTCCCATCACATTTTTATAGTTAGAGGAGTTGTCCAGGATTAGAAACATGGCTGTATTTGCACATCACTGTGTGTATTATTATCTCTGTACTGTGACATCACTGTGTGTATTATCCCTGTACTGTGACATCACTGTGTGTATTATCTCTGTACTGTGACATCACTGTGTGTATTATCCCTGTACTGTGACATCACTGTGTGTATTATCCCTGTACTGTGACATCACTGTGTGTATTATCCTGTACTGTGACATCACTGTGTGTATTATCCCTGTACTGTGACATCACTGTGTGTATTATCCCTGTACTGTGACATCACTGTGTGTATTATCCTGTACTGTGACATCACTGTGTGTATTATCCCTGTACTGTGACATCACTGTGTGTATTATCCCTGTACTATGACATCACTGTGTGTATTATCCCTGTACTGTGACATCACTGTGTGTATTATCCCTGTACTGTGACATCACTGTGTGTATTATCCCTGTACTGTGACATCACTGTGTGTATTATCCCTGTACTGTGACATCACTCTGTGTATTATCTCTGTACTGTGACATCACTGTGTGTATTATCTCTGTACTGTGACATCACTGTGTGTATTATCTCTGTACTGTGACATCACTGTGTGTATTATCTCTGTACTGTGACATCACCGTGTGTATTATCCCTGTACTGTGACATCACTGTGTGTATTATCCCTGTACTGTGACATCACTGTGTGTATTATCCCTGTACTGTGACATCACTGTGTGTATTATCCCTGTACTGTGACATCACTGTGTGTATTATCCTGTACTGTGACATCACTGTGTGTATTATCCCTGTACTGTGACATCACTGTGTGTATTATCTCTGTACTGTGACATCACTGTGTGTATTATCCCTGTACTGTGACATCACTGTGTGTATTATCCCTGTACTGTGACATCACTGTGTGTATTATCCCTGTACTGTGACATCACTGTGTGTATTATCCCTGTACTGTGACATCACTGTGTGTATTATCCCTGTACTGTGACATCACTGTGTGTATTATCCTGTACTGTGACATCACTGTGTGTATTATCTCTGTACTGTGACATCACTATGTGTATTATCCCTGTACTGTGACATCACTCTGTGTATTATCTCTGTACTGTGACATCACTGTGTGTATTATCTCTGTACTGTGACATCACTGTGTGTATTATCTCTGTACTGTGACATCACTGTGTGTATTATCTCTGTACTGTGACATCACCGTGTGTATTATCCCTGTACTGTGACATCACTGTGTGTATTATCTCTGTACTATGACATCACTGTGTGTATTATCCCTGTACTGTGACATCACTGTGTGTATTATCCCTGTACTGTGACATCACTGTGTGTATTATCCCTGTACTGTGACATCACTGTGTGTATTATCCTGTACTGTGACATCACTGTGTGTATTATCCCTGTACTGTGACATCACTGTATGTATTATCTCTGTACTGTGACATCACTGTGTGTATTATCCTGTACTGTGACATCACTGTGTGTATTATCCCTGTACTGTGACATCACTGTGTGTATTATCCTGTACTGTGACATCACTGTGTGTATTATCCCTGTACTGTGACATCACTGTGTGTATTATCTCTGTACTGTGACATCACTGTGTGTATTATCCTGTACTGTGACATCACTGTGTGTATTATCTCTGTACTGTGACATCACTGTGTGTATTATCCCTGTACTGTGACATCACTGTGTGTATTATCTCTGTACTGTGACATCACTGTGTGTATTATCCCTGTACTGTGACATCACTGTGTGTATTATCCCTGTACTGTGACATCACTTTGTGTATTATTCTGTACTGTGACATCACTGTGTTCATTGTAAAATCACTATGTGTATTATCCCTGTTTTTAATGGAGACCAAAACAATCATACACTTTTCCTGAACTTGCAGGACAAGGTGGTCATGGTAGAGCGAACCCCATAGTATTTGTTTCACCCCTGAGGGGAACCTGTACCATGAGAATGCTTACCCCTTAGCACTTTTCCCCTGTATAAACAATTTACTGCTGACAGACTCCCTTTAATTGGCTAACCACCATATAAATGGCCGGCCATGTAATACGTATTAGACCCAAGTCTGCCGGACTAGAAGATGTTCTTACAGAGCAGCTCTCCATTCTGCTTTATAGAGAGGGATCCTAAAGCCTTCAGATGCCCTAATAGTGTATACCAAGAGCCCATTAAGGACTTGATTCTTTTATAGTGACGACCTATCCACAGGACTCCGCACAGATCAGCTATTCCAGCAGCCTCAGGGTGCCGCAGCCTGCTAGGGGATGGGCCGCTCTTATTCCAGTACTAGGAGTGTTGCTGCCAATCCCCGGAGCCACCGCCATACTATACAATGGACGGGGCTGAACCAATCATAACTCCTTTAAGTTACATATAAATGAAACATAACTTAGTACATAATGAATGTTCCAACTATACGGACGCTATACAGCCAAGGTCATCAAAAAAGTCACATCCTCACTTCCCACTTACATGGGTCTGCAATTTGGAGAAGAAGTGCCATTGAGTAAGCAGCTGCATGTGATTATTGCCTATTATTATTATTACTGGCACTCCACTTGTGGACATTGGGTTTATGATCCTTACAACATAATGTATAATGCTAGAAATACACTCAGATCCATAACTACTGTTCTCTGCTTCATTATCCATAGCATTTAACATTATGATCAACAGATATGAAAAGTCAGGGAAATTTCCAGTTGACTTAGCAAACCACAGAATTGGATATTTACCATGACTGCAGAGCTCAGCAGCCGAGTTGTTTACTTGGCGTTCGCTTTTCATCTTCTCAGCGATTTTATGTCCTAGAGGCCCTTTATAGAGACCCTGCACCCACCTGACCCTCTCTCCTACTCGTAGTCCATAAATCGTATAATAGCCGACAAATTCCTAGTCTAGACTCTAGATTTTTGGCAACTCCAAACTCATCTTCACCCCAATATATGGCATGTCATATTGTGATTTATCTCAAATGGATAGAACATGGTTTTCTACCCAAAATGCAGTAGATCAGAGTCCACCATGATAATGATGTTCTTGTAGACAAAGCTTAAATTACACCAAGTCATGAATGATACACAATGTGGGGTCTACAGTAATATACCAGTAGTATTCAGATTTATTGAAGGGTTTCCCAGGCAAATGTTAATGATGACCTATCCTTAGACAGGTCATCATTATCAGATTGGTAGTGATCCGACATCTGGGACCCCCACCAATAAGTTGTTCTCTCCAACCGCTATATGGGGAGCAGAGCTGGAGGTGGTCGAGGTGGGTTACTGCAGCTCAGTCCTTATACAAGTGAATGGAGATGATCTGCAGTAACCCAGCACTGTCGTTACATAGAGAACAGAGATATAAGATAAGATAAGATAAGATAAGATAAGATAAGATAATCCTTTACTAGTCCCACAATGGGGAAATTTCAGTGATACAGTTTCATAGATGGTACAATAGTATATAACAAGAGAGAAAACTCATACAAGCTCATGGCAGATAGAGAAATCCTAGGAATCATAGCAACTAAAAGGAAAGAAACACAGACACACTGCAGGATCATTTAGTTCTCTGTGCGGAGTGATGTTAATAATAATACAGCCCGACCATGGTTGGAGGACACGAGGAGGGGGTCACATCATGTAGATATAACAGGCAGAAACGTTTTTTGCATATCTGCTCCGCTTTGCTCTCCCTATAGCGGCTAGTGATCGCCTGATCGGCAGGGGTCCTGGGTGTTAGGTTCATGGCAATGTGATACTGATGACCTAGGATAGAATATATATTGCAGATTGTTGTCTGACCAATGATCCTAATAATGGTGGAGTTTAATACCCACTGTGAAGGTGACCAAAGCCCTGGTGGACGTGGCCTTAACCTTGCTCCCATTCACTTCAATGGAGATAGCCGAAGCACTGCACTGCATTATCTCTACTACTCCCATTGACGTGAATGAGTACAAGGCCATGTCTGTGCCCACTGAATTCCCAGCTGCACTCATTATTGGTAGAGGTCTTAGTGGTCGGACCCTCACTGATGAACAATTTATCTTCTATCGTATGCATCGTCAGACAAAGACGATCCTTTTTCTGTAAAGAGAAACGACTACCCGTGGATAACTTTTTGCTGCAGGTCTAGCTTATACCAGGTTCACACCTACGTTTGGGTTTACGTTTGTGGGTCTGCTTGGGGACCCAACGAACAGAAATCTAATCCGCTTAAAAAAGAAAAAGCAGTTACCCGTGGAAACCTGTGGACCCCATAAATTATAATGGGGGTCCGCTGGATTTTTGCCCGGATTCCACAAGGAAAAGGCGGAAAAATGTGAAATGCGTTTTTCAAGTGGATCAGGGACAGAAACGGAAACGGGGCTTAGGTGTGAACCTAGCTTTAGTGGTTTGTCTTCGAGACCATTTGGAGCCCATTGTGTTAGTGTCTCATTTTGTGTCACAACAGAGGACTCTCTAGTCGGCCAGTTTGACTCTGTGCGGTGCCTGATGATGTGCTTGTTTATGCAATGACACCAGTGGTCGCCCAAGGCTATACTGTAGCTTTTATAACCAGTAGGGTTTTCTATTGTAGGTCAGTCATTGCCATAGTCAGAAGCGTATAATGGCACCTTCACAACCAAAAACTGGTAAAAGTGTTAAACCCAGCCATATACATGAGATAGCCTTTGGCCAAAAACTTGTTTGGTCAACACCTGTCTGGAGACTCCCTTATACCCATGCATACATGGCCAAGCAGTACTTGTGTATTGAATCGAAGAGAAGAGAAAACTTCTAGACTACTCTCTTCGCCAGGTTAAACCCAACTCCCCGATGTTAGGGAATTGCTAGGACAGCAATTCCCCAGTAACTGTTTGAACCCTGGGATGGGACACAAGAGATAGTGAGCCCTAAGCTGAAGCCCCCAACTGTCCCTTCCTATTGCCAGGCCCTATCCTACGTAATAGGCGACAACCACAAAGACGGTCCCTTCCTGGATATGTAAAACACAAAACGGAGACAAGACAAACAACAAAGAGAGGTCAGCTAGCCAAGGGTCAGTAACAGGCGAGCGATGCAGTGCCAAATCGAGTCCAAAGAATAGTCAGTAGGGAAAGCCAAAGGTCAAGGATAAGAATGCAAGCAAAAATAGTGACAGTAAGGAGCAAGTATGCACAAGGCAATAGCAAGCACTGGTGTGAATGAGAGTCAAGACTAAATAGGGAGGAAGAACCCGTCCCTGGAGTTGACAGGAAGGCAAGCAGTCAATCACATGAATTAACACTTAATAAACAGAGGCAACCAAGGTCAGAAGATGGGCGTGGTGCAAATACAATCACAGAACTAGAGCCATGTTCACACAGTGCAACCAAAAACTCCAAGCCAAGAACCAAACTGCACCCGACTCCTGCACCGCAGCACGCGAGCAGCGGGTGGCGCAGAGACCCGAACAGGCAGAGATGTTACACCCGATCTTTATCTTTCCCAAGTCAGAAGGCCAAGCCTGTTGAAATTTGCGGTTTCGACCAACATGCTTATATATTGATACTGAAAAGCTGATGGAACCAGCTAGTCTTCCCCTGGGTAGGTAGATGTTCCCATAAAACATCTTTGGGTTGGGGCTCTTCATTCCATACCAGGGTTTATACAATTGTTTCCATGCTGACCAAAATTTTCTTCTTGACGAATCTGTTTTGTTTTGCTCCCATGGAAATGTATTTGGTAGAACTTTTTACTTGTGCGTGTGGGTGGCCTCTGATTAACATGAAATATTAAAATGAAAAGTACTAATAGTTTGCATGAGGAAATGCTCACAGGGTAAACACAGATGGACGTATTTAACAACCACCATAATGGAGCGTCAGTAACAGACTGTGCACAGAAGAGATGGAGCCAATATTTCTACTAATTCTCTAATAGGGGTTTTCTATCTAAGTCCATGACATCTGCTACATTTTTATTAGAGCTTATACAGCTTTCTATGCGGCATGTGAGCAACTCGGCATTACAGAAATGAGTTATTGATTCTTTGTAATTTTTATCATTTGCTCGCTACGAGGAACCATCTATCCTGTGTGGTCTGAATAACCAGCATTGGGAGTCACAGGCCAGAAGAAAGGGGTCATTCACAAAACTTAATGTGTTTGGCTGCAAATGAGTTCTGACAAATGTTTTGGTTCAGATTCAAGTTCATCAAATCTGAATATTTTGAGAAATATTAGATGAGACAAATGAATATCTGAATTCCCCTCCACCAGCATTCTGCTGAATCCTACTGATAACTAGGTTGCCATCAATAAGGTCCAAGAGGTTATTTGTGAATCTACTCATAAGAAATGGGCCCCAGTGACAGACGGGATCCTCTAGGACTTGGTGGACCAAGCATGGCATCCATGGTGGTGCCTGACCAGCCTTTCCGAGTAGGCGCACCTGCATGCAATGCAGCATATAACCATATACACTAATGGGTTTTAGGCGTGGTGCATACATTACACTTGTAAAGTAAGCCATACACACACAGCCATACATTAACTGCTGTCCTGGGTAAGGGGGACCTGCATGTAGTGCAGTATGTAACATGACATCAGTAGGTATGGGGGTATTATGTTGTATGTAGGGGCACTGTGGCCGCCATTATGTTTCATGTGGGGTCTATTTACATCATTGTTATAGAGATCACCACACACTCAGACTGCGGGACTATCATTAGGAGGTACTAGTGAGAGAAAGGGAGCTTCTTCATCTTTACTCCTCCCCTCATCATTTCTTTCTTTCCTTCCTTCCTTCCTTCCTTCCTTCCTTCCTTCCTTCCTTCCTTTCTCTCTCTTTCTTTCCATCCTCTCTCCTTATTTCCTTTCTTTCTTTCTTTCTTTCTTTCTTTCTTTCTTTCTTTCTTTCTTTCTTTTTCTTTCTTTCTTTTTTCTCTTTCTTTCTTTCTTTCTTTCTTGCTTGCTTTCTCTCTCTTTCTTTGATTTTCTTTCTTTTTTTCTTCCTTCCATTTTCTTTCTCTCTCTCTTTTTGCATTCTCTTTCTCTTTCTTCCTTTCTCTCTCTCTTTCTTCCATTTTCTTTCTTTCTTTTTCATTTCTTCTTGTCCCTCTCTTTCTTCCTTTCTTCCTTCTTTCCTTCCTTCATTCCTTCCTTCCTTTCCTCTATTCTCTCTCTCCCTTTCTTCCATCTTCTTTCTTTCTTTCTTTCTTTCTTTCTTTCTTTCTTTCTTTCTTTCTTTCTTTCTTTCTTTCTTTTTCTTTCTTTCTTTTTCTTTCTTCCTTTCTCTCTCTCTCTTTCTTTTTTCTTTCTTCTTCTCCCTATTTCTTCCTTTCTTTCTTCCTTCTTTATTTCCTTACTTACTTACTTCTATTCTCTCTCTCTCTTTCTTTCTTCCATTTTCTTTCTTTCTTTTTTTTTTTCTGTCTTTTTGCATTCTCTCTCTCTTTCTTTCTCTCTTTCTTTCTTTCTTTCTTTCTTTCTTTCTTTCTCTTTCTTGCATTTTCTTTCTTTCTCTCTTTTTTAATTCTCTTTCTCTCATTTTCTTCTTTCTTTCTTTCTTTCTCTCTCTCTTTTTGCATTCTCTTTCTTTCTTCCTTTCTCTCTTTCTTTCTTTCTTTCTTTCTTTCTTTTTTTCTCTCTATTTCTTCCTTTCTCTCCCTCTTTCTTCCATTTTCATTCTTTCTTTTTAATTTCTTCTTCTCCCTTTCGTTCCTTCCTTCCTTCCTTCCTTCCTTCCTTCCTTCCTTCCTTCCTTCCTTCCTTCCTATCTTCCTTCTTATCTTCCTTCATTTCTTCCTTCCTTTCCTCTATTCTCTCTCTCTTTCCTCCATCTTTCTTTTTTCTTTCTTCTTCTCCCTCTCTTTCTTCCTTTTTACCTTCCTTCCTTCCTTCCTTCCTTCCATTCTCTCTCTCTTTCTATCTTTCTTCTATTATTTTTCTCTTTCTTTCTTTCTTTCTTTCTTTCTTTCTTTCTTTCTTTCTTTCTTTCTTTCTTTCTTTCTTTCTCCCTTCTTTCCTTTCTACCTATCCTTTTCTAAGTACTTGATACTGATGAATCTCGCCATCCAACTCGCTGACACCCAGTTTAGCCATCTATATGCCGCCACTGTCTCCTGACTTGTAACTACACAACATTATTAATATAAAAACATAAAACATCTGCTAAATTTGAAGCTTTAAACCTAAAAGAAATGGCCGAGGATAAGAACTTTGTGTAATCCCCACATCCAGTAAATGTGGAGATTGTTTCCTGCAATATATATATATATTTCACAAGGTTCATTTAGCTTTTCTAAAGCACCCGGAAGACAAGCTAGTGAAGCATGCCTGGCGAGGAGAATAATGAGCTGTCAGGGAGAGCAGATTAGAAGCAATGCACCAGCTCTCCAAAATACTCAGCGACGCTCTTATCAAGCCTGTGGATATCAAAAAGGCTTTTCAGAGAATCCATGTATAACCATGAAGGTGATGCAAACAAACACGTAGAATGGGCAAAATAATCCACTACCATTATAAATTTACCGTTCCAGACACCTTGGAAATAAAAGCATATTTTATAAGCTTCTGAAAAAAATAATAAAAAAAAAAATCCAGGTTTCATCCCAGGTTCCAGAATAAACTTTTTCGCTTCCAAATCCCTGATTTCTTTGGCCAGACAAACAAAAGTCAGCTTGTAAAGAAAAAATATTACTGTGAATACTAAACAGCGGCGATATTCGGAACAATGACATGGTCTGTATGGTAAAGGTTAGAAAAGCCATAGCGAGGCCGATGGCTGCTAATAATTATACAATTCACGACTCTCCAGGTACTTTAATGTACTACCGCCATAACTGGCTACACATGTACTTCAAGGAATTTACCACTAACACCAAATATTCAATCCTGCTCATAAATGTTAGTGTTCTCTTAGGCCTCGTGCACATGGCAGAGCGTGTCTGGAATCACATGAACCTGCAGATTCTAAGAACTAAGTCCTAAGCACTCATGGTGCCGCCATGATTTGGGGATCCGCTGCCATCTTTCCTTGCACATCCTCTCCAGTTCCGTCAGGTTGGACGGTGAACTTTGGTGGACAGCCATTTTCAGGTCTCTCCAGAGATGCTATGAATGAACGGCCATATACAATATATGAGCTTCATCTTTAACCTTAGACATTTAATTCATTCCAATGAAGGGCAAAGACTGCAGGGAAAACACTGTATAGAATAGGACGAGCTCTACAATTGGAGACATTCCTCCCTAGATAAGTTGAATAAGTAATTGAGAATACAATTTATTTAGAATTGAATGTAAAAAGAAAAAAAAGTACTGTATATACTCGAGTATAAGCCGACCCGAATATAAACCGAGGCCCCTAAATTTACCACAAAAAACTGGGAAAACTTATTGACTCGAGTATAAGCCGAGGGGGGGGAAATGCAACAGCTACTGGAAAATTTCAAAAATTAAAACAGTTTTTGGGTGCAGTAGAGGCTGGGGGGATGGGATATTTTGGTTGTCTGTCTGCCCCTTCCCTGAGCTTGAGGACTGGGTTTTTTTCCCCCCACTTGGAATCCAGCCTGGCTGAATATAGGGTATCTGCAGTGCTCCTATTAACCCCTTCCCGACAGAACAGCAGCACTGCAGATCCCCTATATTCAGTAGACCGGGCACTGTCAGACACAGGGATACCTAATGTGTATGTGTGTCACAGTCATTTTCTACTTTTATATGTATTCTAGGGAAAGGAGGGATTTACAACTTTTAATTTTTTTTTAAAGCTTCTTTTTTTTCACGGTTTTATAGGAGATTCTATACATTGACACCCCCCCTCCCCCCTAAGAAAAAATTAATTATTTTTTCTTACTGACTCGAGTATGAGCCGAGGGGGGCTTTTTCAGCACAAAAACTGTGCTGAAAAATTCGGCTTATACTCGAGTATATACGGTATGTTCTTGTGAAGGAATTTTTACATGACTTTGGCTGACATTCTTGCTGCACCATCTTCAGAATTTAGAAGATATTGAATCAGTTTAATCTATGACTAAGACTGGACTTCTGCTCATTACTGTGTTCCTGTCTGACACAGCTCATCTTTTTTACAGGATATTTTGTGCTATTACTATGCATTAAAGAGCTTGACACACCATGACCTGACAGCGTGTCTGCCCAGTGACACCAAGGGAACCCTACAGGAGCTCAGGGGTCACGGCCAATCACAGTCCTTTATATTAGCAGTGAGTCCCAACAATACCATCCAATGAAATGTCTTAAAATTTGCACCTTAAAGAATATTTTTGACTTTTTTATATTTTATTGTTCTTAATATCAATATTTTGACAGGGCAGGATAGTGGCTTTTGGGTTGAAATCGGACCAACATCTGCGTGGAGTTTGTCTGTTTGCGTAGATTTCCTTCCACATGCCAAAAATATACTATGCAAACAAGTGACTCTTGTGGGTGTTGGGGATGAGCGCCTGTATGGCAACTACTAACTCCCCTACTGTACAATACTCTGTTATATAGTTGAAAAGACGTACCCAAACCTCTGTAAGGCTGAGGCCCCACATTGCGGAAGCGCAGATTTTGTTGCGTTTTTGATGAGCTAAAGCCAGGAATGGATTGAGCAGAAGGTAGATGTATAAGAACTTTATATACAGTCCTATGAAAAAGTTTGGGCACCCCTATTAATCTTAATCATTTTTTGTTCTAAATATTTTGGTGTTTGCAACAGCCATTTCAGTTTGATATATCTAATAACTGATGAACACAGTAATATTTCAGGATTGAAATGAGGTTTATTGTACTAACAGAAAATGTGCAATATGCATTAAACCAAAATTTGACCGGTGCAAAAGTATGGGCACGCTTATCATTTTATTGATTTGAATTCCCCTAACTACTTTTTACTGACTTACTGAAGCACAAAATTGGTTTTGTAACCTCAGTGAGCTTTGAACTTCATAGCCAGATGTATCCAATCATAAGAAAAGGTATTTAAGGTGGCCAATTGCAAGTTGTTCTACTATTTGAATCTCCTCTGAAGAGTGGCATCATGGGCTACTCAAAACAACTCTCAAATGATCTGAAAACAAAGATTGTTCAACATAGTTGTTCAGGGGAAGGATACAAAAAGTTGTCTCAGAGATTTAACCTGTCAGTTTCCACTGTGAGGAACATAGTAAGGAAATGGAAGACCACAGGGACAGTTCTTGTTAAGCCCAGAAGTGGCAGGCCAAGAAAAATATCAGAAAGGCAGAGAAGAAGAATGGTGAGAACAGTCAAGGACAATCCACAGACCACCTCCAAAGAGCTGCAGCATCATCTTGCTGCAGATGGTGTCACTGTGCATCGGTCAACTATACAGCGCACTTTGCACAAATAGAAGCTGTATGGGAGAGTGATGAGAAAGAAGCCGTTTCTGCACGTACGCCACAAATAGAGTTGCCTCAGGTATGAAAAAGCACATTTGGACAAGGCAGCTTCATTTTGGAAACAAAAATTGAGTTGTTTGGTTATAAAAAAAGGCGTTATGCATGGCGTCCAAAAAGAAACAGCATTCCAAGAAAAACACATGCTACCCACTGTAAAATTTGGTGAAGGTTCCATCATGCTTTGGGGCTGTGTGGCCAATGCCGGCATCGGGAATCTTGTTAAAGTTGAGAGTCGCATGGATTCCACTCAGTATCAGCAGATTCTTGAGAATAATGTTCAAGAATCAGTGACGAAGTTGAAGTTACGCCGGGGATGGATATTTCAGCAAGACAATGATCCAAAACACCGCTCCAAATCCTCAGGCATTCATGCAGAGGAACAATTACAATGTTCTGGAATGGCCATCCCAGTCCCCAGACCTGAATATCATTGAACATCTGTGGGATGATTTGAAGCGGGCTGTCCATGCTCGGCGACCATCTAACTTAACTGAACTTGAATTGTTTGTCCAAAATACCTTTATCCAGGATCCAGGAACTGATTAAAAGCTACAGGAAGCGACTAGAGGCTGTTATCTTTGCAAAAGGAGGATCTACTAAATATTAATGTCACTTTTCTGTTGAGGTGCCCATACTTTTGCACCGGTCAAATTTTGGTTTAATGCATATTGCACATTTTCTGTTAGTACAATAAACCTCATTTCAATCCTGAAATATTACTGTATCCATCAGTTATTAGATATATCAAACTGAAATGGCTGTTATAAACACCAAAATATTTAGAACTAAAAATGATTAAGATTGATAGGGGTGCCCAAACTTTTTCATAGGACTGTATATCTCCCATTCCTCTTGTAGTCATTCTTGGCTTTGGCTAAAAAAACGCAACTAAAAAAGTTGCTTTTCCACAACGTAGGTCCTTAGCCTAAAAGTCCAATTATTTGAGAAGACCACCCCCTTAACTAGGCCACATTTTCTAAGATGGATTTTCCATACTAGCCTTCTTTGAGAAGACCTGGAAGATCCCAATGTATGTCTAATTTCCCAACAATTTATCACTGGAATAGATGAAAAATAACTGGAAGATTGAAGAAGAGAGAATAGAAAATGTCTATATTAGGACTAAACTCAAAATAACTGAGACCCAAAGTCAGCTCAATGAATCATCGTGAACTTTCTCAAATCAATTACCGTATATACTCGAGTATAAGCCGACCCGAATATAAGCCGAGGCCCCTAATTTTACCACAAAAAACGGAAAACTTATTGACTCGAGTATAAGCTGAGGGGAGGAAATCCAAAAATTGAAATGGTCGGAGTTTTTGGGTGCAGTAGTTTCTGGGGAAGGGGAGGGGGTGTTTTGGTTGTCTGTCTGCCCCTTCCCTGAGCTTGAGGACTGGGTTTCTTCCCCCACTTGGAATTCAGCCTGGCTGTATATAGGGGATCTGCAGTGCTCCTATTAACCCCTTCCTGACGGAACAGGAGCACTGCAGATCCCCTATATTCAGTAGACCGGGCACTGTCAGACACAGGGATACCTAATGTGTATGTGTATCACAGTCATTTTCTACTTTTATATGTATTCTAGGGAAAGAAGGGATTTAGAACTTTTATTTTTAAATTTTTTTTAAAGCTTCTTTTTTCCCCCACTATTTTATGGGAGATTCTATACATTGATATTGCAGCTGGTCATAGACACCCCCCCCCCCCCTTAATTTTTTTTTTTTTTTTTTCTGACTCAAATATAAGCCGAGGGTTTTTTTTCAGTACAAAAACTGTGCTGAAAAAATGCGGCTTATACTCGAGTATATTTCCATTATTTTCCATCCATTGTGTCACACGACCATTGCCTGAAGGACACTATCTGTACACTATACAATGTGAATAACTGACACCATAATTCGGTGGCATGGCGTGGCATATAAATAGGAGGCGTGGAATGTAAAAAGGGAATTCCTAAAATAATCATTCATTAATTGTCATTAAGGTAACGAGTTCAATGTATTGGGATTTTGATCATAATTGCCCAACCTTAGTCTATATCTATACAGTATCTATGTTCATTATTTAACAGTTTTGAAACTAAAGCTGCAACATCCCAATCTGTTGATTTGGTTTGAAGGATAAAAACAAAGGAAAGAAAGCGCTTCTTCTGCTCAGTGGAATTTATACTAATCCACCCTTGATTCTCCCCTAAATCTTTGGCAAATTTGCTAGTCCCATGTAGGGTTGTAAGGACTTGTTACATATAGAACACTTCACACTATTACTGTATCTATTTCATACTCTCAGAGGATTCCTTCCAACAATATGGTCACTCTGTATAGACAAAAGGGTGTGGCCTAAACCCTGTACTCTCCTCCTTTCTGGATTGAGTGGTCTATGGGTCTGGGAGGGGGGAAGGGTCTCAGATTGTGGTAAGAGTGGACACATCTAAGTTAGGTGTGACAGTGAGAAATTAATGAGGAATTGGAGGGACAACCAAATACAGCATGAAATAAATGCAGAGGCGAGAACATGTCTGCCAATGGAGTGTAAAGAGTTACTTAGTGCCCTCAGTTGTAATAAGACACATGTCCATCAAGCTCAGATTAATTACATATAATCCTCAATCTCATCTTCCATTAGTTCAGCATTTCATCCTGTTTTGCATGCTGTCATATCTGCCAATGTTACTGCTCGGGGCAGGGTATTCCATTACTTGACTGCAATGAATACCATTGATTTCACCCTATATGAGTTGCTTCATTAAAGGGCTTTTCTGACCTTAAGCCTAAAGCTCCATGGGACAATCCGCAGCATGAAAAACCGTGGCGGGAACACATCGCAGTTCTTCCTGCAGTTCTTTGAACAGAAAGTTCGCTGAGTTTTCCTCCGCAGACTGTGTGTTACAATTATATCTATGGGAAAGCCACCGGCATTTCCATAGATATAATTGGCATGCTGCGATTTCGAAAACCGCACCGGTTTTGGAAATTGCAGCGTGTCCACGCTTGAGTTTTTCCTGCAAAGTGGGCATGGGATTCGCAAGACTACCATCCACTTTGCAATTACTGTAAAACTCTGCAATTTTTCCCGCAGCGTTTCCGACCCATGGGGTCCCAGCCTAACAGTCATTTTCATACTGAGGACAAGAAAGGCCACCAGTATCTGATCGGTGGGGGTCCTACACCCCAAACTCATATTGATCATTTGATCCGTCTGCCTCCAGGTGCTGGAAACTACTGCTGTGAACAGAGTCAGAAGCAGCTCTATTCCTCATCAAGTAATCGGCACAAAGGTGCCATCACTATAGAATGAACGGGAACGGCAACTCTGTGCCTATTACTTGAATAGGAGCAATGCTGCTTCTGGTCCTGTCCACAATAGTACTGTATATACTCGAGTATAAGCCGAGGCCCCTAATTTTGTTGTAAAATGGGAAAAACTTATTGACTCGAGTATAAGCCTGGGGGGGAAATGCAGCAGCTACTGGAAAATTCAAAAATTAAAATGGTCGGAGTTTTTGGGTGCAGTAGTTGCTGGGTGCTGGGGAAGGGGAGGGGGTGTTTTGGTTGTCTGTCTGCCCCTTCCCTGAGCTTGAGGACTGGGGTTTTTCCCCCCCACTTGGAATTCAGTCTGGCTGAATATAGGGTATCTGCAGTGCTCCTATTAACCCCTTTCCGACGGAACAGGAGCACTGCAGATCCCCTATATTCAGTAGACCGGGCACTGTCAGACACAGGGATACCTAATGTGTTTGTGTTTCACAGTCATTTTCTACTTGTGTATGTATTCTAGGGAAAGGAGGGATTTACAACTTGTATTTTTTTTTAAATATTTTTTTTTTTTTTTTTGCTCTATTTTATGGGAGATTCTATACATTGATATTGTTGCTGACTCGAGTATAAGCCGAGGGGGGCTTTTCAGCACAAAAACTGGGCTGAAAAATTTGGCTTATACTCGAGTATATATGGTAGTTTCCGACATATGGATGCAGTCATAACAGCTGACCTGTGAAGGGGCCAGGTGTCAGACCCAGACGGATTAAATACTGTTGGCATATCCTATGGTCATCCATATAAAAAAACACTATTGGGACCAGAAACCCCCTTTAATAGCCATCAATACCATTTGTCATTGGCTGGGTACCTAGCCATTTTGAATTTTGACTATTGCATCCGCCATCACTACCTCTTGTGGTTGGGTATTCAATAGCTTCAATAACTTGCCTTTCCGCTACTTGTACGGTCATTGGGGTATTGGAAAATCTCAGTTATATATGTCTCAATGTTTATTATTATTATGCTTATTATAGCGCCATCATATTCTGCAGCGCTTTACAGACATTGTCAGTCACTGTCCCCTATAGGGATCACAATCTACATTCCCTATCAGTATGTCTTTGGCGTGTGGGAGGAAACCGGAGTACCCGGAGGAAACCCACCAAACACGGGGAGAACATACAAACTCCTTACAGATGTTGTCTTTGGTAGGATTTGAACCCAGGACTCCAGCGCTGCATTGCTAACCACTGAGCCACCATGCTGCATTTTTGCTGACAGCTTGGAAAAAAACAAGTTACAACGACAACAAGGAACTTGGGTTGTAAAAATATAATGGACAGCGTTGAAATGCGTCATCCGTGAGCCATACTGCGTCTATGACCGCGGTGTACGGGCCTCTTACGTTATCTCTTTAAGGCATTTCCATCTAAACAAAGTATTTACAGAAATCTCCTCATCAATGATCTGTGATATTATGTAACTCGTCGCGTTCTCTAACTAATTGTGATCGCTTCACCCCCTCAATCCCCTGAGTAACATTTTGTCAATTAGCCCATGGTGAAGAGGAGAGTAGGAGGCTGAGAATGCTCGGGAACTGAAAACATATTACAGGGAATTATTGCGGCACAATCATAATACAGAAGGCTCATTTGAGTGCATGTGGGAGTACGATAAAGAAATTAGTCTTTTAATGGACACAGTGTGCCGCGGCTCCTGATTATCTCATTAGATTTGCTTGAACAGTGTCACCGAATGATAGATTCATCTAGAAGAAATTTCAGAACTGGCACCAAGAAATAGAAGTCCATTGTTATAAATGATACACAAATAAATGACCGATAATAATAATAATATGGATAATAGATAATTAAATGCCCGTTCGTAGATGTCTATCATGTGCTGGAGGCGTTTAACCCTTTAAGTATGTTATGTAAGGAAAAAAGAAAGCGTTCGCTGCCCCGAATAAGCTTTATTACTAAAATATAACAGGTCCTCCGGAGCTCCGTTTATAGATTTAGAGAGGGGAGCCGGGTTCTGGAAGTCTCTATGGTCAGCTTTCTGTAACATTGTGACTCTGCTCTACCCCTGCTGCCATAGGGGGAGGCAGAGGAATGACCGCCCCCATTGCACTCAGCAAATCTAACTATCAGGGCTCTAGGGGATGTGCATGTATCTTAGGGAATGCACTAGTATGGTTTATTTTCCCTACATAAAACCTTTTAGCATCTAGCATATTATAGTCCTAAATGACCAGACACTTTTTAGTGCAGATAAGTGAACCAGTTAGTAAAGACTTGGGTTTGGCCCGGTTCACATCCGGGTTCGGTATTCCGTTCAAGGAGTCCGCTTGGGGAACCCCCTGAGTGGAAACCTATATGCATTAAAAAGTGGTTAGCTCACAAACCACACAGATCCTTAGGGTGAGTTCACACGGAGTAAAGTGCCGCGTGATGTGGCACGTAGACGTCACGTGAGCTTTTGCAGGCCGTATACGCTCCCATTGATTTCAATGGGAGCCGGGATCGTATACGCGGCGCTATTTTGCGGCCGTGATTTTGAAATCAATGGGAGCGTATACGGCCCGCAAAAGCTCACGCGGCGTGTACGTGCCACATCACGTGGCACTTTACTCCGTGTGAACTCACCCTAAGGGTGCATTCACACTGAGTAAACGCTAGCTTATTTTGTAGAGTAAAATTACACTTGTAAATTTTGCTATCCCATTGACTTCAATGATATTTTTTTACAAGTGTAAAAATACGCCTGTAAAAAATACGCCTGTAAAAAATACGCCTGTAAAAATACGCCTGTAAAATGTCATTGAAGTCAATGGGATAGCAAAATTTACAAGTGTAATTTTACTCTACAAAATAAGCTAGCGTTTACTCAGTGTGAATGCACCCTTAGACTGTAATGGGGTCCATGTGGTTTCCGCACAAAACATGTGGAGAGAAAAGCGATGCTTGCAGTATTTTTTTCTCTGCATGTTTCGTGTGGACACCATGCGGAAACCACACAGACCCCATTATAATCTATGGGGTCCGTATGGTTTGTTAACTAACCGCTTTTTAACAAGTATAGGTTTCCATACAAAGGGGGGGGGGGTCCCCAAATGGACTCCCCGAATGGAATACCAAATGCAGCTCTGAACCGGGCCTAGGTTACAAATTTGTCAACAATATCAGATTCAGGTTCTCTTCAGACTCCAGAGTATAATAAGCGGAGGCCCTGGCAAAGTGCAGAAAAGTAATAAATATGTAATAATAATAATGTCCTTGGTAACAAACAACCCTTGTGTAGTCAGATCCTGCACTGCTGCCCTATAACATCTACTGTTTGCTCTCTTGTTAATATTTGGAAAGGTGACAAGAAGTAGGGGACAGATGGGAGTACGCAGGATCAGACTACGTAGTGTTTGCTACTTGTCTATACATTAGAAATGCATTGCTCTGCAGAAAAACTGTAGATGCATAAGAATTTACAAAGTTGATTTTTTTTTTTTTTTGCATAAATGCACTGGGACAATAAAACCACAATCACATGGGGTTAATCTCAGCACACCCCAGGGGTCCTTATGAATTTTCAGGTGAAGCTAAGATCTTGCCTACAAGGATTTGCAGCCATTGGCCATAAGGGTTGGGTATGGCTTCTGCTACCTACTGTTGCTGGAAATCTGACTGTGGCCTAAAATAGATGTTTCTTTAACAGTTGAGGGCAGTTAAAGGCTCCGCTTTGCAGGTTTCCATCTTCTGCCCGAGAAGCTGGACAGGAGATGGAAACCGGCAGTCAGTTTTCTCATTCATTTGAATGGGTTTGCAAATTGTCCGCCCGTGAGCGTCTTCTGCTCTCCACAGTGAAACCATTTTTTTAACCGGACACAAAGTCAGACATGCAGGACTTTGTGTCTGGTTAAAAAAAAAACGGTTTCGCTGCAGAGACCAGAAGACGCTCACGGGTGGACACTGACTGCCGGGTTATCATCTCCTGTCCAGTTTCTCTGGCAGAAGACGGAAACCCACAAAGTGGAGACCGGGCGCTGGTGTGAACCCACCCTGATAGACACACAGACATCCACCAGATATGGATACACAAAGTACTTTGTACAGTACAACTAACAGGGAATGATACATAAAGTATATTGGAAAATTGGATAACTTTTTACAAAAATTAAGGTCCCATGCACGCAATAGCAAAAACAAAAAGACGTATAACTGACAATCATTTTCACGTGTCCATTTTTACAACAATGGAAGACTAAGGGGTACATACACATCCTTCATTGAATAACTTCTGTTAAAAAATAAACAATTTCTACATTTTTCTCTTGTTCCATTCTGATGGACCCAGTACAAGTCTATGGGACAGTTTTTAATATAAATTTTTTGACTAATACTGTATAGCCATTTTATTGGATATTCAGTATCCAAGGTTGATTTGAAAATTTTCAATTTCTTTTCATTTCAACTCTTCCACCACCATTGTCCAGTCTTCCCTATTATACAATATAAAATTATATGTCTACATTCTGTAAGAGGGCGCTACACACATTGAATTCTTGTAAAGTCACTAGTGGATTAAATCAAGTCTACTATTGTTTTAAAGATACTTAAATTACACATATATGCTGAAATATATTATACATATAATACTTACTATATATATATATATATATATATATATATATATATATATATATATATATATATATATTAGCATGTACTTGCGACTACACCTGCGGGATGGTTGCGGCGCTGAGCCGCTTATATGTAGTGAATTCATGGTGGTTATGATCCGCCGCACTCCTTACACCATGGGGCCCTCTCCCTATTTACCGCTTGCCCCGCCCCCCCTCCCCTGCGTACCTGGGCTCTTCCCTCCCCCGCTCTCCAGGTCCCTTCCCCTCTACACGCACTAACGCGCCCATGCGACTTTCCCCCCCCATACGCCTGCCCATGCCCATGCTCTTCCTTCCCTTGCAGTGCAACCGCAGCTATCCCTCCCGCTTGTGGACCACCCCCCTACCCCCCGTGCGCAGGCGGCCCTTCCCCCCACGGCAAGCGGCACTGGCCCCCACCGGTTACCCCCTTCCCCCCCTCGGAGACCCCCCAAACCACCCCCAACCCTCCCCCAAACACCTCCCCCCCACACCACCACCCCAAACCATAAAATTGCAGCCAAGTCCGTGTGGCTGTTTTGCCATGATTGAGGAACTAACATCCAAATCCAAAAAACTTTCCCATTTATAATATTAGTAGGATATATAGTTTTTGTGTGGGGGAATTTTTTTGGTTTTTAAATTGATTTCATATAATCCAATGGCTCTATTGGCATTAATGTGGCGCCATTATTACAGAATGCAATTTCTTTTGCCAATTCCATGATGAAGAAGCGGGACGGCTAATTATAAAAGATTATTTATATGTAAAAAGCAACACGAGAGACCCAATGTAGATTAGAGAACACAAAATATAATGCAATTACATATCCATTGTGTTGTGACCCAGGAATCCTTGGCTGGCAGATGCACTTGGCATCAGGAAAGCTCTCCTTGTTTTCACACTCTCTGACTGTTTACTATTCCTTTGCACAGCACATTGACTTTGCTGGCTGTGTGAGGGGGTGCTGGGGATTTAAGAGTGGAAAGTGTGTCCTCCAATGCACTACACACAGTCGCTCTCCGTAGAACAGCTCTTCCAGATTGCAGAAATAGGTTTCACGCCCCAGTAGTCTTTGGATGTTGTATGAAGTTTTCTGTGCATAGTCACTTTAGCAACGCCATTAACATCACCAGCTGATTTATAGCAAATAAGAAAAAGCAAAAGATGAGGTTGGAAGAGCTCACAAGTAGGAAATAAGGAATTTTTATGAGGTTCTCGCAGAGATTTCTGCGGAAAAAAAAAATCCCTGTTTTGATTTCATTGAATATTCCCGCTTTGGTGCCATCTCTGAAAATGTGCTCTATGATGGTGCCAAGAAAATTAATGAGATATTTCAGCACCTGCAGAAAGGGGTAAGGATGCCCTCAGCTTCGTCTATGGCTGCCACATTCTGAATATATGGTTCCATGGAAAAAAAAGCTTGAGGTTATCTAGAGATTGATATCGTTATATAAGCCAGTAATTTTATTATTGAGTCAACTTGAGATACTACAATGAGAAAACACACATAGTGTTGGGTGTTGCGTCACCATGGCTTCTCAGGACTCCCAGGCCTGGAGCATCACATTGTGGTATACTCAAATAACAATAAAATAATAATAAGTAATTAATTCATTAATTAATTAAGAATAGCTTACACATTCCTACACCCTATCCCATTTGAAAATGAGCCTGTGTGTAGAGTAATATTACTAAATCACTTAGTTTTAGCGTAAAGTTAAGTGCTCCCCTCTGGAGCACTGAGCTTCTGTCTCCTCCTTTGTTGAACACAGTATTTCCTCTATGAACAGGAGGCCAAATGATCAGTTTAGGTCAATGGGAGTCAAAATGAGGTGATAATAAACTTGCATTGTAAGTTTGATCTCCAGTTCATACAGAAAACACTCTGTGCATCAAAGGAGCAGAGAGAAAGCCATTGCTCCAGTAGTGAGCACATAACTTCACAAGAAAGCTGACATGAAGTTATTCAAGGATGTTATCATAGGCTAATTTTCAAATGGAGGGGACAGTATTTTGAGCCAGGAGTGGCATGAGCAGAAGTAGGAAGTATAAGACCTTCCTTTATATTTCCCATTCATTCTGTAGCCATTCTTGACTTTGGCTCAAAAAACCGCAACAAAATCTGCAACAAAAAAAGTTGCATTTCTGCAACCTCGGGCCTCAGCCTTACTGTGGCTTACTTTTTCAGAGTCCTGCTCCGATCTCTGTCTCCCATTGATGGAAGGCAGAACAAGAGTGGAATCTTCCCATGATTTGGGGGCACATTCCACCTCTTCCCTGACATATAGAATTGGGTGAAAGTTGAGAGAACCCAAAACACTATACATCATTATTTGTTCCCTGTCCTATAGGTATCTTTAGATTCCTGACATTGGAAACAGGGGCGTATCTACCGGGGTAGCCGCAGTAGTGGCTGCCACAGGGCCCAGGACATTAGGAGTCGCGGCTGCAGCTTCTACTGCTGCAGATTTTTTTGTATTGTTTTTTAAAGGTTGATACCAGCTGGAGTAACTCAGCAGATGATGGGCCCTATTTACTTACCAATACTGGTTTCTCATGGCCCAGTGCTTCCTCTTCTACAGAGGCAGCTGTGAGCAGGAGCTGGGATCAGTAAGTGAAGCTGTGGGCCGGTGAACCCCACAAATACCACTATCATTATATTTGGGGGGTCTTTTTAGACCCCTGAGTATAATGATCGGAAGGTTAGGAGAAGTTAAAGAATATAAAAAACTCTAAGATAAGCGAACACTATTCAAAACGGCCGTTTCGAATAGCACGCACCCATAGGAGTGAATGGAAGCGGCCAGCACGCAGACTTTGCCAGCGGCTGGCCCCTTAACCCCCTGCGTGCCGGCTGCGTCCATTCATTCCTATGGGTGCATGCTATTCGAAACGGCCGTTTCGAATAGTGTTCGCTCATCTCTATTACTTACCTCTCCTGGCTCCGGAAGGCTACAATACTGTGATATCACAGATGGCACATGGGACGGGCTTGTGTCTTTATGTGTCGTGATGCAAGCCCAGGACAAGTGATGTCCCTTCCATCACTGAAAATGGCCGACATCAGCGGGAAGTGCGCCGGAGTCCAGGAGAGGTAAGTAAGAGTGTTTTTTTATGTTTCTATCTTCCTTTGGATCTCCGATTCTTATACTCTAAGGGAAGGGGGGCAATGTCAAATGTTTGCCTTGGGCCTTGCAGTTCCTAGTTACGCCACTGATTGGAAAGTCAGTGGTCAAAATTTTATATCGAACTTGAGTAAGTGTCCCCAATAGTCGTGCACTGAATCTATAGCACCACTTTATAACTACATCTTTAGCGTGAACATTACAGAAAGATTTGTGATTTCATAAAGTGAAAAATATTTTGCCGAATGCTGGATTGATGAAAATGGCGGTATATTCCGCAGGATTCATGCTTATCGTATTCCCATGTAAATGCTCAAAAATATTTCAGCCTTCCATTTTTGTCCTATTCTACCCAGTCCTACCCAGAGCAGATATATGACTGCAGTCTCTCATCTGTTACATAAAAGCTAATACCTTCCATTATGAGGTCATAACACCTGCAATGATAGATCTGTAGCACAAAACACAATGCAGACCAGCGATTTATGAACTCACTAAACTTGCTGAGATTTCTGCCACTATCCTCAAACACAAAATAGGATTTTTTTCGCCCCTGTTTTATACATATCTGCATATCTTAGAGAAGCCACGACTATAACTATACCACAAATTGCCGAGTTCTCTTATATATTCACATATTCCTGCTGAGAACTCGGAAATAAACCACCGGCCGTTCATTTCTACACAATTTTCCATTTTTTCTACAGGTAAAGCTTATATTAGTCCGTATAATAGCTTATAAATAAATATCCTAAACCGCAGAGTAGAAATCAGATCACCTGCAGGATGTAAAGGTACAGTAAGAGGAAACGTCACTTGTGATTAACCGGCAATATAAGTGAGACGTGTCACACCTAGACTTATTTAATATACCAGATATTGTCATATACCTTCATTTTAGTTTTTGTTTTCACATCCATAGTGTTTAAGATGCACGTTGTGACCTAAAACCAGTCAACAAGTAGGTCAATCTTAAAGGGAATCTGTCTCCAAGTCACAAGATACATTGTCTACCAATAAGTATTCGGACACCCATGCAAATGAAGATATCTGCGGTGGTGATGTATGTCTCGCCTTCCACCGTTAAATAGGAAACAGCATTGGCATTAGTCGCATTCAAAATGCCACGAAGTGCAGAGTTGTCCGATTTTGAGAAAGGGGTAATTGTGGGGTACCACAGAAATGGTCGATCCTTAAAGGACATAGCAAGCGAACAGAATTATCCAAAAGCGACAGTGGCCTATGTGATTACCAAGTGGAAGGTGAACGGTGATTGTCAGAATGTGCCCCGAGTCGGCAGACCCCCGAAACTGGGAGCTAGAGACCGAAAAGTGCTGGCCAGAGAAACTGCACCCAACTGATGGCTCACATACACCAGGAGGTTCACCAGGCATCCGGGAGTATTGTGTCGCTCAATCCCATCCATAAGGAATAAAGATGAGTGAACAGTAAAATGTTCGAGGTTCGATATTTGTTTCGAGTAGCCCCTCAATATTCGACTACTCAAATCAAATATCGAACCCCATTATAGTCTATGGGGGGGAAAATGCTCGTTTCAGGGGTAGGCAATGTTCGATCAAATTATACTTACCAAGTCCATGAGTGAGGGTCGGGCTGGATCCTCTGAGCAGTCTTCTCCGTGCAGCTTCCCCGCGGCATCTTGCTGCTCTTCATTCACTCTGCCAGGCATCGGGCCTGGGCAGAGCCGACTGCGCATGCCCACACTACTAGCGGACATGTGCAGTCGGCTCTGCCCAGGCCCGATGCCTGGCAGAGTGAATGAAGAGCCGGAAGACGCTGTGGGGATGCTGCAAGGAGAAGACTTCTAAAGGTAGGAGAAGAACCAGCGTTGATTGGCCGACCGTATAGCATTCATGGTTCTGCATCAAACTTTTACATTCGAATAGTGAGTGGTACTTGATTGAGTACGAGTATTTCGAATACTGTAGTATTCGATCGAATACCTACTCAATCGAGTACTACTCGCTCATCTCTAATAAGGAAGCATCTGCTGGGGTCTACCAACTATTGGATAGGAAGAAATTTTGTTTTTCTATTCTACCGCAGGTGTCCTAATACTTATTAGTAGACAGTGTATCAATCCAGCCCAATGGGATGGTTCCATTGTTGTTCAGATATTACTATTTTTGTCAATATACAAAGAGCTCTTTGGAACAATTAGGCTAAGGCCCCATGGGACGTCCCGCAGCAAAAAAGCGCTGCAGGAAAAACCATGGCGGCAACACATCGTGATTCTTCCCGCCGCTCTTTAGGCACTCTCTGTTACAATTATACCTATGGGAAACCACTGGAGTTTCCATAGGTATAATTGACGTGCTACGATTTCCAAAACCGCGCCAGTTTTGTAAAACGCGGCATGCCTGCACTGTGGTTTTTATCAAAATGTGCGTGTGAGATTTGTTAGAATCCCATCCACTTTGCCCTGACTGTATAATGCCATGATTTTTCCTGCTGCATTTACGTCCCGTGGAGCCCCAGCATAGGAGCTTCCCATTGCTCCCAAGAGGTAAGTGGCTATGCTTTCATTTTTCCAAAGAGCTTACTTGCATATTGACAACATCAGCGATATTTCAGCAATGGAGACAACGATTCACAAGGGGAAGACAACATTTAATTCAGGTGACTGTAACCTATGTATCTGGGCTGATTTACTGGGTTCTGATGATAGACTCCCTTTAAGACTGGCACTATATGTTATCCACTACAAAATCGCTGTGGTCCACAGTTGCAGCTTGGATGACATTATACAGATCTTATCCAAATGATGCCAATAGAACCCACAAGAAAGAAAATAAATTCTTGTATGTAATTTCTTGATGTGGATTTCACCTGCAATGCAAAAGTGAAAAACTCCAGGGTCCCAAGACATACCTGCAGGGGAATTGCAGCAAAACATCTGAATTTGGGTAGTTCTTTGCCATGGTTGCTTGGGTTACTAAATTGCCTTAATTTTAGGGTTCATTTAGGGAAATAAAACTTCTAAAGTTGCATTCAAAGCAGACAAAGTTTCCATTTGCCTATATTTTTGCTGCATCCCTGTCACACAGATACTGAGCTTTTCAAGGAATTGATTGGGGTCCAAAAGACCTACAATTCAACCTCCCTTTCTAACTTGCTGACACTTGGTCCTGTGACCAAACCAGCACTTCTCCTCTGGCTTCTCGTCAGAGTAAAGCAGGAACAGTAATGTGAGTCTACAAATCAAAGGGGAAGCTGACATACAAGACTCCCGGCCACCAAGCAATCTTTTAAAGAGGACCTCTAAGAAATCCAGGTCTTTGCATCATTATATAAGTTCTGCCCCCACTGATTCTGGCACAGATGAAATTTTTTCTCTAGCTCCCCACCGTTCCTGAGTAATAAATGCTGATAGTTTGGTGCTTAATATGCTGTACTGTCAGAAGGGTGGAGTCAGGTAGGAGTAGACAAGGGGCTGAGTATCTTGGCCTCTCCTGCTGACCTGCCGACTCTTAGTCACATGACTGACCCTGCTTTACTTTGAGGGCAAGCAGCATGAGTAGTGTGGATTTGGGCATGTTTTTATTTATGCTGCCCCCTGCTGTTTTCTTTATTTCTTCTTAGACTGTCCATCTTCTTAGAATGTCCTGTGCCAGTGGTCACACATGCTCAGTAGGTACCATCACCTGGATCTTCTTGTACACAGTTGGTGGAATCATTTCTGTTATTGAACGTTCAGTTTCACTTAATTAAGATTGAAAATGATCTATTTTTTCCCACAAATGGTGCCACCCTTGCCAGTAGGCTGTGCCTGGTATTGCACCTCACATCTATTCGGTTAAATGAGGTTGCATCTCAGAAAATCCCAGTAATAAGGATTATAATGAACTTCTGTTAACTGGGTGTAACTGCACAAAACCTCACTCCCTGAGACTTTATTATATCCAGATCTTCATATCAATTAAAACATAACGTCTCTCAATGAAATCTAATGTTGGACACAGTACAGTATTTATTATAGACATATGGTATGGTCGGGGGGGGGGGGGGGGGGTCTTGTTATTTCCACGGATCTAAAGTATTTTGGACTTTTAACCTGGAAAAAGTTACTTATTGTATGAAATGTACGTGAAGTGGAAAGGAATGAAGCGGGTCTGTTGACCAGGAATCTAGACCCCAATGTTTAGCATAAAAACAAACAATGTATCATGTAGTTCAGCGCTGAGCATCTGGAAATCATTGCTCAGTATATTACATGTGCAGTCAAACTTGTAAAAGCCGAGAAAGAAAAAGGCAAAGAGAACTTGGCAGAAATAAAATGATACTTTCTTATTAGCTTTGCTCCTGTATTGGATACAGTAAAGGTGAGAGGAAGGGCAGCAAAATATTACTGTACTAACACTGTCGTCTATGTCTGGTAGATATCAGAATGAAACAATGTATACTGGGTCAGGCATTACGCATCTGTTCACATGTCCATCTTAGATTCTATTACAAACAGAGATGTCAGAACCTCTCAGGATTCCATTTGTTTTGGGTTCAGGTGGTTAGGATTCAAGATTAATTTTGGGTCAAAGAAGTTTGGTAGAAACCACCCCTTAAAATGGCTTAAAATATAGTGTAGAATAATGTCAGGGCTCCTAGCAACCTAACTATAAAACATAGTGTAGAACACTGCCAGGGCTCCTAGGAACCTATCTATAAAACATAGTGTAGAATACTGTCAGGGCACCTAGGAACCTATCTATAAAACATAGTGTAGAACACTGTCAGGGCTCCTAGGAACCTATCTATAAAACATAGTGTAGAATACTGTCAGGGCTCCTAGGAACCTATCTATAAAACATAGTGTAGAACACTGCCAGGGCTCCTAGGAACCTATCTATAAAACATAGTGTAGAATACTGTCAGGGCTCCTAGGAACCTATCTATAAAACATAGTGTAGAACACTGTCAGGGCTCCTAGGAACCTATCTATAATACATAGTGTAGAACACTGTCAGGGCTCCTAGGAACCTATCTATAAAACATAGTGTAGATCACTGTCAGGGCTCCTAGGAACCTATCTATAAAACATAGTCTATAATGCTGTCAGGGCTCCTAGGAACCTATCTATAAAACATAGTGTAGAATACTGTCAGGGCTCTTAGGAATCTATCTATAATACATAGTGTAGGACACTGTCAGGGCTCCTAGGAACCTATCTAGAAAACATAGTGTAAAATACCCTTAGCGCTCTTAGAAAGCCATCTATCCAATTTTTAGCTCTTTAAGGACCCATGTACACAACCGTAATTTTATCTGCAATTGCAGATAAAGGTGCGGACCTGTACATTTCTTTTTGCCTATATAAACATTTGCAATTTTTGCGAACCTGTGTCCTGACTGTCGAAGGGGTCTGCAAATTATGAAGCATGTCCTATATTTGGATGAAACCATAACAAAGTAAGATATCTATTGCACTACATATACCAATAGTTCTTGACCTCGTTGACTTATAATGGGGTCTGCTGTCTTCAATGGCAGATTATAATACAGGCTGTATGTCTGTGTCCCAAGCCTCCTGGGGGTTCTTTGCCTTCTGAAGATTTGATGCACATTGTGGGATCGTCATAGGTATTGTAATAAGTTGAGTCAAACACATAACAAAACCATGAAATGTAGTGTTCCTTGATAGCACAAATATGTGCAGTACCTGTTAGTGGAGGAGTACCTGCTACATATCATCATGTGACTGACTGTAAGTGTGCAGGACCTTCTTTATATTGTCATGTGGCTGTAAGTGTGCAGGTCCTGTTAGTACAGGAGTACCTTCTATATATCGTCATGTGGCTGTAAGTGTGCAGGTCCTGTTAGTACAGGAGTACCTTCTATATATCGTCATATGGCTGTAAGTGTGCAGGTCCTGAAAACAAGAGGGCAAAACTATCCTTGCTGCCAAATAGAATGACAGAATCTGTGATGGAGTCTCCTTTACGACAAGAATTTGCATTAACACCCCAAGTAAATAGATGATCTGATATTGCCATTGAAAGCTGCCATTGGTTTCTTTCTTTGGCACATGGCCACATAATGGAAACTGTAGCCCTACATGTCAGCCATGTACCTGAATGGTCGTCATATAAAACATACAAATACTGAGTGTACCAGAGCGGAGTGTTTCTGTTTGTTAAGAGCTGTTTGTTCTGGAACCCCCTTCTCCCCGCATAATGATACCTATTAAACACATCCCATTTTCATTTTGTGTTCACTATCATGTGTTACACCAATATGGTGTATTTGGAATATATACTATTCAGTGTAGGCTGACCATGGTGCCAATGTGAAATTCTGCTCTCAAAATTATTTAAAGCTTTCCAACAATTATAAAAAAAAAACTTTTCCTTTATGAATAGTACAGGTGAATAAAAGAAACTTTGGAATATATATTATTTAAGAAATCTGTTTCCTTCTCCATTTATCCAGCTGAGTTGCTTTTTACTTATTAGTCTATGGAGAGGAGAGGTGGAGGAGGAAGAGAAATCATTTCCTTCTCTACTTATTGGACTGCTGTCTTCCTGCTTATCTTCACTCAGTCTGTTTCCTTACATAGAGTCCATAGCCATACTCACATCACACACAGAACTCTATGGAGCGGGGAGGGGGAGGCTACTAATTGATGTATTGGCTCATTCTATTTAGTGTCCTATCTTGAAGATATAGCAATGGCAGAAGGGTTTCCTCACTCAGCAGCTGAAGCCATAAGTGCACCATTGCAGCTGACTCCTCCCCCTCCCCTCTCCATAGACTAATAACTCATCTTGATAAAAGGAGAAGGAAACAGATTTCTTAAATAAGATATATTAGAAAGTTTCTTATATTCACCTGTACTATTCATTTATGGGTTTTTTTTAAAGATATTGTACACATGATAACGTACAACGTATGACAAACTCATCCCTCCCACGTGTAACAGTTTCAACCCTGCCACATCTATACATATGATAATGGGACTATATATTAGGGTGCATGCACACTACATAACGCCGGGCGTGTATGAGAGCCGTACACGCCGGCGTTACGGCAGGGCTGCCGAACACTTCCCATTCACTTCAATGGGAGCGCTCGTAAACGCCGCTGTTACGAGCGCTCCCATTGAAGTGAATGGGAAGTGTTCGGCAGTCTGCCGTAATGCCGGCGTGTACGGCTCTCATACACGCCCGGCGTTACGTAGTGTGCATGCACCCTTAAGCTGCAATTCGCTTTCAGCTCTTAGCTGACAGTGCAGTAGCTAAATACCGCATCTGTGATTTAGGATTGCAGTCTGTCACTCTATGATGCACTTTCTATTGGTATAAATTATTGCAAATGACACACTTACTATAAAGATAAATGACACCGTTACCGTTACCGTATTTTTCCTTTTTTCCCTCTATGACAAGCCACTTATCAGATGGGAACGTTAAATAAATCACATTTAGTCTAGCAGAAAATCAATCACGGAGAACCTTTATGATAGTACATTTATGTATGCTTCAAGAGAACTTACACGTAGCATGCTCTCATTTGTAATTCCTAATGTTATCCTTGGAGGGGTAATTTATGGTTCAGACATCCCAGATGACAGGTAGATACATCTGCAACTAAACTGTGCCACGCTATAATATAACCTCAATGATAGCGTCACTTATTTGCTGAAGTGCCTACTCTATAGCACCGGAGCTTCTGTATATAAGAGAAAACTTCCTAAATTAGGGGGTGTCAGTAAGGAGTAGTGTGAGTCCTACCAAGACTCCTTGCCTATTGACTTTGAATCTGGGCTAAAAATATTGCTGACCTATGCTAAAGATGGGTCATCAATATCAAACCAGTGAGGGTTCGACTCCCGGTCAGTTGTTCTCAGTATTGGATGAAGCAGGAGGCAGACAGCGCCGTTCTCTGTATAGTGGCTGAACTGAGTAACTGCAGCTTACATTCCGCTCAAGTGAATGAGAGCTGATCTACACTAACCTGGTCTGACCACTATACAGAGAACAGCGCTGTCTGCTTCCTGCTCCATTCTCTGCATATTAGATGCTGAATGAAAAGATGATTAGTGGGATTGGAGGGGGTTGTAGCCCCATTGATCTGATATTGATAACCTATCTTCCGGCCCCTCTTCCTAGACTACTCCAATGGTCCTTTTGCCATGTAAGAAAATGCCAATATTACAATTGAACCATGTTAAGTGAAATCTGCTTAGTAGCAGGTCTGTCTGTATCAATGCTAAAATCCATGTGAAGAATCTGCATAAATATGACATACACAGCAAAAATCGGTGTCACGTAGATTTCCGTCATTCGCATGGACGGAGATGTAATGCAATGCTAGTATCAACCTCAAGTGATGTAAGTGAACACATGGAAGGTGACAGAGTTGTACAATTTCATTTTTCTTTATCAATCCTTGCTATTAACATTTATAAATTGTTACACTGTATTTTTTTTTAACTATGTATCAGACGTGAGATCTGGTTCACATTTGTGTTTGGTATTCCATTTGGGGGGTCCACTTGGGGACCCCCCAAAGGAATACCGAATGCATTGACAAGCGGTAACCAATGAAAGCACACAGATGCCATAGACTATAATGGAGTCCATGTGCTTTTGCGAGGTGTCCGCACCAATTATGCGGACAGGAAAGTAGTTCTTGAAGTATTTTTCTCTCCGCATGACTCGTGCGGACACCGTGCAGAAAACACACAGACCCCAT
Organism: Leptodactylus fuscus; assembly: GCF_031893055.1. Lineage (NCBI taxonomy): Eukaryota > Metazoa > Chordata > Amphibia > Anura > Leptodactylidae > Leptodactylus > Leptodactylus fuscus. The sequence goes on from NC_134268.1 coordinate 34,686,028, forward strand.
TATAGTCTATGGGGTCCATGTGATTTCATTGCTCACCACTTGTTAATGCATTCGGTATTCCATTTCTGTGGTCCGCAAGCGGACTTCCCAAACGGAATACTGAACGTAGATGTGAACCGGGCCTGATAGGAAAGCCTGTATAGCAAATAAATAATATAATGCATATGAAGATACAGATAGATAGATAGATAGATAGATAGATAGATAGATAGATAGGAGATAGATAGATAGATAGATAGATAATATATAGATAGATAGATAGATAGATAGATAGATAGATAGGAGATAGATAGATAGATAGATAGATAGATAGATAGATAGATAAGAGATAGATAGATAGATAGATAGATAGATAGATAGATAGGAGATAGATAGATAGATAGATAGATAGGAGATAGATAGATAGATAGATAGGAGATAGATAGATAGATAGATAGATAGATGATAGATAGATAGATAGATAGATAGGAGATAGATAGATAGATAGATAGATAGATGATAGATAGATAGATAGATAGATAGATAGATAGATAGATAGGAGATAGATAGATAGATAGATAGATAGATAGATAGATAGATAGGAGATAGATAGATAGATAGATAGATAGATAGATGATAGATAGATAGATAGATAGATAGATAGATAGATAGATAGATAGATAGGAGATAGATAGATAGATAGATAGATAGATAGATAGGAGATAGATAGATAGATAGATAGATAGATAGATAGGAGATAGATAGATAGATAGATAGATAGATAGATGATAGATAGATAGATAGATAGATAGATAGATAGATAGATAGGAGATAGATAGATAGATAGATAGATAGATAGATAGGAGATAGATAGATAGATAGATAGATAGATAGATAGATAGGAGATAGATAGATAGATAGATAGATAGATAGATAGGAGATAGGTAGATAGATAGATAGATAGATAGATAGATAGATAGATAGGAGATAGATAGATAGATAGATAGATAGATAGGAGATAGATAGATAGATAGATAGATAGGAGATAGATAGATAGATAGATAGATAGATAGATAGATAGATAGATAGATAGATAGGAGATAGGTAGATAGATAGATAGATAGATAGATAGATAGGAGATAGATAGATAGATAGATAGGAGATAGATAGATAGATAGATAGATAGATAGATAGATAGATAGGAGATAGGTAGATAGATAGATAGATAGATAGATATGAGCAAGTAGTATTCGATCGAGTAGGTATTCAATGGAATACTACGGTATTTGAAATACTCGTACTCGATCGAGTACCACTCGCTATTCGAATGGAAAAGTTCGATGCAGAACCAGCATTGATTGGCCGAATGCTATACAGTCGGCCAATCAACGCTGGTTCTTCTCCTACCTTTAGAAGTCTTCTCCGCGCAGCTTCCCCGCGGCGTCTTCCGGCTCTTCATTCACTCTGCCAGGCATCGGGCCTGGGCAGAGCCGACTGCGCATGCCTGCTTGTAGTGCGGACATGCGCAGTCAGCTCTGCCCAGGCCCAATGCCTGGCAGAATGAATTCAGAGCCAGAAGATGCCGCGGGGACGCTGCACGGAGAAGACTTCTCGGAGGATCCAGCCCGACCCTCACTCGTGGACTTGGTAAGTATAATTTGATCGAACGTTGCCTACCCCTGAAATGAGCATTTTCCCCCCATAGAGTATAATAGGGTTCGATATTCAAGTAGTCGAATATTGAGGGGCTACTCGAAACGAATATCGAACCTCAAACATTTTACTGTTCGCTCATCGCTATAGATAGATGATAGATAGATAGATAGATAGATAGATAGATAGATAGATAGATAGACTTGCTAGTGACAGAACATAGTGCGGTAGATTGACTAAGACTGGCGTATCAGATTCCAGTTTTAATTATGGCCTGAACTGGCACAGGCAATGAGTGATTTATGAAGAGACAAGTCGCACTTTCCAACATCAGAATGGAAATCTACCCTACTTAGGAACTGGCATGAGTTATGATACATATTCAGGCCAAGGCACCCCTGCCCCGGCCCATCACACTCTGCCTATATTAGCACAATGTGGTGCGTGAGAAACAGGGTGAGGGGTTGTAGTTCATTTTTGGCACAGGGGATTAATAAATCTCCCTTATTATGTGATATCTACAAGATGTAAATACAACAACGGGTATTTAGTAAGACTGGCATTTCCTACACCAGTCCTAATATAGTCCTTACATGGCACGAGGCACACCTGAATTATTAGGAAGCTCTGTGCTGTCTGTCTGGGATGACATCAAGAGACAGAAGGATTGGAGGAAGCCTACATCCACAGAAGATCTGTGCTTAGTTCTCCAAGATGGTGGGAGGAACCTCCCTGCCGAGTTCTGTCCAAAACTGTCTGCAAGTACCGAGAAGAACTGATAAAGGTCAAAGGTCACACGAATATTGATGGGATTTACATTTCTCTTTTCATTTTGTTAATTGAAAAACATAAACTATTAACCCTTCTATTCCTGCAAGTATTCTTACATTGCAGCATTTTTTCCATGCCTTCCTAAAACTTATTCACAGTATTGTGTATCATTATTTTTATTGTTACAAGGGATGTACGGACATAGTTTGCAAGCCTCCAGAATTAGTATCCATGAGTGAATGTGAGAGGATTTCCTTGGGCGAGTGAATATCATTCTTTGTTAATGGACAACATTTGTGAGCATCCCCTTGAACCAAACACAGAAAAAAAAAAAAAATCGACCATAGACCTTAAGCTTTGCCTATTAAAAGGGTTGTAGATGGAAACCCTGGAGGAAGCCTGGGAAGGGGAAACCCTTGTACAATGTGGTGAGCGACGCGCGGATCGGGAGTTGTAGCACACTAGGTCCTTGGCGGCCAAGACAGCGCTTTGGAGATTGAGACTTGAAGTTGTGTATGAGAAAAAAAGACTGGAAATTCACTTAAGGTTGTCCATAGCTGGTTGGCTGTAGAGCGTATAGACTTACACTGTTCATTGTTCCTAGTGGCGCTAACAACCTAATTCTTCAATCTCAATCACGTACAGGAAGTCAATTAGTATCAGAATGTTTCTAAAGTGTGGGTGGAAAATGGAGAACCAGGGCGGAAGCCATTCAGCGGGAGGATACTGAAACTCTGACCAGATGTGTCCATGGCTGGATAGTAAAAACAAAACATCCACTAACCGTGTCATCCAGACTGGTGACCATAGACAAAACATGCTGATGTCATCGGTGCACTATTTGTATGTGAAGTTCTTTCTGTACATTGTTGTTGATATGTCTTTACCATGGAGCCTCCAGTACAAATCCAAGGCCGATTCTGGGGTCTCTGCCACGGTTTGTAGTTTGGAAGTGGCATGGGTGGGCACAATGGGTAGTCCCATACAATGGGGCCAATGTGTGCCGCCACTGACTCCCATTTCAGAGAAGTTTTCAGCACCGAAACATAGAAATATAGAGCAAAAACGTAGCGTCCATCGCTGACTACAATTGTAATGAATGGGACCTAGTGTGGTCCATCTTTGCCATGGATTTCAACCTTCCAAATGTTTTGCCTGTGTGAACATTACCTAAGGGTGCATTCACACGGAGTAACGTGCTGCGTGATGTGGCACGTATACGGCGTGTGAGACTTTGAGCACCGTATACGCTCCCATTGATTTCAATGGGAGCCTGGATCGTATACACCGCATTATTTTGCGGCCGTGATTTTGCGGCCACAAAATCATGGCCGCAAAATAACGCGGCGTATACGATCCAGGCACCCATTGAAATCAATGGGAGTGTATACGGAGCTCAAAGTCTCACACGCCGTATACGTGCCACATCACGCAGCACGTTACTCCGTGTGAATGCACCCTTAGACAGATAATGATTCCCCCTCATTGGCTTATTGGATGACTACATGGCGGTAAAGTATAGCGGATACAAATAGTTTAGGATTCAATTTCTCTCTTTTTCGTACATTTTCCGGGATCTGACAGAATGGTTTATAAACTTGTCGCTCCTAATAATTACTCGCATATTCACCATTAGGTTAAGTAACTCGAAGCATTTTATAGAACAAAATGATTAGAAAAGTAATTACTGTGACATAAAAATAAATTGTCTCTTATCATCTCATTATTAATTGTGGGATGGAAATGGGATTATTCTTAAAATCGTACATTTAAAGGGAAGGTTCACTCTTGCACGTCTTCCGATGCTCTTCTGAGTAAGATATCCCTTTAACTTCTAGTTTGCTGATTTTAGGATTGACGACGACCCCGGGCACATGACATCGCTGAGGAGGCGGAGAGAGAAAGCCATGAGGAGTTAAAGGAAAGTGAGTATGAATGTTTTTTTTTTACTTTTGTCATCTCCCCTGGACCTTCACCTATTATACTCTAACCCTAGAGTATAATAATGTCACATTCACTTTGACATAACTTAACTTCAGCTGTGTTTTCCTTAGGGCTCGTGCACACAATGTAATGCGGCGTTGATTCTGACACGTAAACTCGTGTCAGAGTTAGTGCTGCAAAACAGAATCCCATTCACTTCAATGGGTTTCGTTTAACGAGTGTAACACATTGAAATCAATGGATTAAAAAGCCTCCCATTGATTTCAATGTGTAGCGCGTGTAAGACTGTTTTGCAGCAGTGATTCTGACACGAGTTTATGTGTCAGAATCAACGCCGCGTTACATCATGTGCACGGGCTCTAAGGAAAACACAGCTGAAGTTAAGTTATGTCAAAGTGAATGTGACATTATTATACTCTAGGGTCTCTTCAGACCCCAGAGTATAATAGGTGAAGTTCCAGGTGAGGTGACAAAAATAAAAAAAACATCATGAGAGCTAGAAATTACCTAGGTAGGCCCCTAGGAGCCCTGACAGTGTTCTACACTATGTTTTATAGATAGGTTCCTAGGAGCCCTGACAGTGTCCTACACTATGTTTTATAGATAGGTTCCTAGGAGCCATGACAGTGTTCTACACTATGTTTTATAATAGGTTCCTAGGAGCCCTGACAGTGTTCTACACTATGTTTTATAGATAGGTTCCTAGGAGCCCTGACAGTATACTACACTATGTTTTATAGATGGGTTCCTAGGAGCCCTGACAGTGTTCTACACTATGTTTTATAATAGGTTCCTAGGAGCCCTGACAGTGTCCTACACTATGTTTTATAGATAGGTTCCTAGGAGCCATGACAGTGTTCTACACTATGTTTTATAGATAGGTTCCTAGGAGCCCTGACAGTGTTCTACACTATGATATATAGATAGGTTCCTAGGAGCCCTGACAGTATTCTACACTATGTTTTATAGATAGGTTCCTAGTAGCCCTGACAGTGTTCTACACTATGTTTTATAGATAGGTTCCTAGGAGCCCTGACAGTGTTCTACACTATGTTTTATAGATAGGTTCCTAGGAGCCCTGACAGTGTTCTACACTATGTTTTATAGATAGGTTCCTAGGAACCCTGACAGTGTTCTACACTATGTTCTATAGATAGGTTCCTAGGAGCCCTGACAGGGTTCTACACTATGTTTTATAGATAGGTTCCTAGGAGTCCTGACAGTGTTCTACACTATGTTTTATAGATAGGTTCCTAGGAGCTCTGACAGTGTCCTACACTATGTTTTGTAGATAGGTTCCTAGGAGCCCTGACAGTGTTCTACACTATGTTTTATAGATAGGTTCCTAGGAGCCCTGACAGTGTTATACACTATGTTCTATAGATAGGTTCCTAGGAGCCCTGACAGTGTCATACACTATGTTCTATAGATAGGTTCCTAGGAGCTCTGACAGTGTCCTACACTATGTTTTATAGATAGGTTCCTAGTAGCCCTGACAGTATTATACACTATGTTTTATAGATAGGTTCCTAGGAGCCCTGACAGTGTTCTACACTATGTTTTATAGATAGGTTCCTAAGAGCCCTGACAGTATTCTACACTATGTTTTATAGATAGGTTCCTAGGAGCCCTGACAGTGTTTTACACTATGTTTTATAGATAGGTTCCTAGGAGTCCTGACAGTATTCTACACTATGTTTTATAGATAGGTTCCTAGGAGCTCTGACAGTGTCCTACACTATGTTTTATAGATAGGTTCCTAGGATCCCTGACAGTGTTCTACACTATGTTTTATAGATAGGTTCCTAGTAGCCCTGACAGTATTCTACACTATGTTTTATAGATAGGTTCAGGGACAGTGATTATGGCAGTGGTCATAAACACTGATAGAGCAGTGATGCTGGTGGTGACCTGCTTTACCTGTCCAGCCATTTTGAATATGTTGGGAGGTAAAAGGAAGAAGAAACCAGCATAGGACATGGAAATTGTTAGAACAGGGTTGTTAATTTATATATTTTTAAATTATTTGCACGACTCATTAAAATAATTTTTGTTGGATGTGTTGGATGTACTATCCCTTTAACACTACTATAGTCAACTATACTATATGAACTCACATAATGCCCATATAGTCCCCTACATTGTCTATAGAGTAGACGAGACCAGACTAGAATAGGCCTTTATTAATCCCAGCAAGGAAATGATGTGCCATGATATCAGCTGTCAGCAATTACATACAATACAACTGCATTGCAACACAAGGGGCAGGAGAGTATATAAGGTGTGTGAATTGGTAAAGGTAAGGTGCAATGGGATGTGCAATAAGGAAATAGTATTAGGAACTTAGGACTTGTACAGTACTGTAGGGCACTTCAACGACCATTGACTTGTCTAGCACTCCTCTCTACCCTACCATTGTATATGCTGTTGTATGCATTGATGACCCTAGGGACCATCGAAACTCCTCAGTCCCACAATGCAGTTGAATTAGGCGTCCACTAAATCTGCTACTTTGTGCCATAATTGTGTTGTTTCGGGGATGTTTCATGTTATGCTACAAGCAGATTATAATAGAATCTAGTTGTACCTATTGCAATAATCTGGGTGAATAGACATCTTTTATGTAACATCATTTGACCATAGAGTTAAAGCTTTTTATCCAAAGTCTTCTTTTTCCAGATAAAGTATAGAATAACTAGACTGAACAGTAAATCTCGAGGCGAGTAAATACATATTGCAGATAAATACCAGGCCTTTGTCTGTAAGTGTGATTGTGTATCTTCTAATACTATGATAAACTGTTCCCTGCATCGCCAAGACTTAATAACAGAGAAAAATGGCTAAACGCAAGCGGCGAGCGGCTCCATGGAGTTTAACATTCTAGGAGGAGACCATATGCTGTATCTGGCAGCGCTCAGCTGTCCGTAAAACCTGACGGTGTCTAATTAAAGTGGTTTTAGAAGTCGGCAGAACTTGAGATGTGCACTGGGGCAGATTTATCAATGACCCACTGTCCAGCACAATCTAATTCACTGTCATGCTTCAATGCTTAAGCTTTGCCTTGTCAGACCTGTAAGGTGAACCTCTAGGAGACTGACAAGATGCGACTGGAAACTTTCAGGTACTAACTAGTTCTATGTTCTCAATGCTTTAGACCGTGCATAGTACAAAGTATATAGTCCTATGAAAAAGTTTGGGCACCCCTATTAATCTTAATCATTTTTAGTTCTAAATATTTTGGTGTTTGCAACAGCCATTTCAGTTTGATATATCTAATAACTGATGGACACAGTAATATTTCAGGATTGAAATGAGGTTTATTGTACTAACAGAAAATGCGCAATATGCATTAAACCAAAATTTGACCGGTGCAAAAGTATGGGCACCCTTATCATTTTATTGATTTGAATACTCCTAACTACTTTTTACTGACTTACTGAAGCACACAATTGGTTTTGTAACCTCAGTGAGCTTTGAACTTCATAGCCAGGTGTATCCAATCATGAGAAAAGGTATTTAAGGTGGCCAATTGCAAGTTGTTCTACTATTTGAATCTCCTCTGAAGAGTGGCATCATGGGCTACTCAAAACAACTCTCAAATGATCTGAAAACAAAGATTGTTCAACATAGTTGTTCAGCGGAAAGATACAAAAAGCTGTCTCAGAGATTTAACCTGTCAGTTTCCACTGTGAGGAACATAGTAAGGAAATGGAAGACCACAGGGACAGTTCTTGTTAAGCCCAGAAGTGGCAGGCCAAGAAAAATATCAGAAAGGCAGAGAAGAAGAATGGTGAGAACAGTCAAGGACAATCCACAGACCACCTCCAAAGAGCTGCAGCATCATCTTGCTGCAGATGGTGTCACTGTGCATCGGTCAACTATACAGCGCACTTTGCACAAATAGAAGCTGTATGGGAGAGTGATGAGAAAGAAGCCGTTTCTGCACGTACGCCACAAATAGAGTTGCCTGAGGTATGAAAAAGCACATTTGGACAAGGCAGCTTCATTTTGGAAACAAAAATTGAGTTGTTTGGTTATAAAAAAAAGGCGTTATGCATGGCGTCCAAAAAGAAACAGCATTCCAAGAAAAACACATGCTACCCACTGTAAAATTTGGTGGAGGTTCCATCATGCTTTGGGGCTGTGTGGCCAATGCCGGCATCGGGAATCTTGTTAAAGTTGAGGGTCGCATGGATTCCACTCAGTATCAGCAGATTCTTGAGAATAATGTTCAAGAATCAGTGACGAAGTTGAAGTTACGCCGGGGATGGATATTTCAGCAAGACAATGATCCAAAACACCGCTCCAAATCCTCAGGCATTCATGCAGAGGAACAATTACAATGTTCTGGAATGGCCATCCCAGTCCCCAGACCTGAATATCATTGAACATCTGTGGGATGATTTGAAGCGGGCTGTCCATGCTCGGCGACCATCTAACTTAACTGAAATTGAATTGTTTGTCCAAAATACCTTTATCCGGGATCCAGGAACTGATTAAAAGCTACAGGAAGCGACTAGAGGCTGTTATCTTTGCAAAAGGAGGATGTACTAAATATTAATGTCACTTTTCTGTTGAGGTGCCCATACTTTTGCACCGGTCAAATTTTGGTTTAATGCATATTGCGCATTTTCTGTTAGTACAATAAACCTCATTTCAATCCTGAAATATTACTGTGTCCATCAGTTATTACATATATCAAACTGAAATGGCTGTTGCAAATACCAAAATATTTAGAACTAAAAATGATTAAGATTAATAGGGGTGCCCAAACTTTTTCATAGGACTGTATTAAAGGACTTTACCGGGACTTTATTAATATTGATGATCCATCGTTATGATAGGTTATCAATATGCGATCAGTAGGGGTCCGACTCCCGACATCTCTGCCAACTAGAGGTTTGATTGAAGAGTTGGTGGTACCATTATTATATAACATGAACAGAACCGTACAGTATGCAGTGACTGAATTGCAGTGCATGGTACGTCAAGGGATTGGGTCAGACCTAAGTGTAGTACTGGTCACAGCCAGTAGGGAATGTGTGATGATGAACCCCAGTTCATGTATTTTTCTTTGATATGTGTTGCTTTATATACAAAATACCTAATCCTGTTAGTCATATGTTATTTATGTTGCTGATCAACCCATTTCAGTGTTTTTATGTGTATACAAGGGGAGATTGTCCTTTCTGGCTCCAGCCAAGCTGGACAAACAGATGGAGGGAAGACTAATGACCCTAAGCTCAACCCCAGACACAGCTTTCCCACAGCAGGAAAAATTCCTTCTTTCTCAGGATCCTGCATTGGGGAATAAGAGGAGGGGGCACCCTGGCAGAGAGGTGAGGCTGGACACTGGCCTTAAAAGAGGCTGAGACCTAGAGCTTTTGTCACATCTGAAAAAGCAGCAAAGGAGAGCTGAGGCGTGTCCATTCTGCAACCAAGACTCAAGAACAAAGCATTCTGGGTATTATTCTTTTTAATTCCTGTTATTTTAAAAGCTGTTTGCACTTTGTATCTTTGTTATCATTTTTTGGCTGTGTGTCTATATATACAGTATATATATATATATATATATATATATATATATATAATACCCGCGGCTTCGCTTGCAGGAAATATGTTGAATTGTTGGTTATGCTAATGCAAAATTTTCAGTGTCACACTAAAATTAACATTTTCAAAGCTACAGTAAATCTTTTTTTTCCCACTTTAAATTTTTATTATTTTGGCATTTTCCTAATTTGTCGTAACATTGATGTGAACATTTTTTTTTTAATTTCAACATTTTTATTGATTATTTCACAAAACTCTTCTGGAAAGGAAATGAGACCAGTAATGGAATCAGTAGAGAACCTGTCATTTCCAAGACACAGTAGCTGGTGTGCAAATTTGCCCACAGTTGTATTTCCCATCAAATGAACCCGCATATTAGTACCATGTTTCCCTGAAAATAAGTCATCTCCCGAAAGTAAGACATATATTGAATTGTCTAAAGTAAGGCATCCCCCGAAAGTAAGACATCCCCCAATAATAATAATATTTCTGTGCAAAGATTGTATGAAGGAAAACATTGCAAAGGCTGGAGGCCTGCTGACACCGCTTCGATACATTGTATCCACTGTTCCTGCTGCTGTACCAGTAGGATGAGCTGGGAAATGCCCGCTGTGCATACACTAAGCAACGTATGCGGCGAGGGGTCCACTCTCCCAGCTCATCCCACAGCAGCAGGAACAGTGAATACAACATACGGTATCACAGCAGCGGCAGCAGCCGGCTTTCCTGTGCACACACATGGCTGCAATATTTTTCTTCATACAGTCTTTGCGCAGCAAGCACATGTAAGCGTAGCGCAGTGGTGGCCGCAGCACACAAAAATAAAATAAGTAATCCCCGAAAATATTGCCTTAAGATATCTTTAGGACCAGGGTCGGACTGGGGTGCCTAGGGCCCACCAGTGCCATATGTAATCGCCCGTCCAGTTTTTGCCATTATGCATGTTTAAAGTGCATTTTCACGCACAATACAGTGTGCAAAACAGCTATGGCTACACTACTACCGTATTTTTCGGACTATAAGACGCACTTTTTTTCCCCAAAATTTCGGAGGAAATGAGGGTGCGTCTTATAGTCTGAATGTGGGTTTGCAGCATGGCCGCGCTACTGCCACCGCTGGTTTTCTTCAGCGGCAGTAGCGCGGCAATCCGCAGGCCCCGGCAGCTAAGACAGTCCCCGGCATCTGCTGTAATAGACCGGCGGATGCCGGGGAGTGTCTTAGTTGCCGGGGCCTGCAGATTGCCGCGCTACTGCCACCGCTGGTTTTCTTCAGCGGCAGGAGTGTGACTATACTGCAGGCCCCGGCAGCTAAGACACTCCCCGGCATCCGCCGGTCTATTACAGCAGATGCCGGGGACTGTCTTAGCTGCCGGGGCCTGCGGATTGCCGCGCTACTGCCGCTGAAGAAAACCAGCGGTGGCAGTAGCACGGCCATGCTGCAAACCCACTGCTCCTCCGCAGGTCCCGGCAGTCTGTTAGTCCCCCCCCCTCCCCCGGCCTCATACCTTTAGTGATGCAGGCCGGCTCCTGCACGGCGAGGCCGCAGGAGCCGGCCTGTTCCGATGACAGCCGGGAGCCTAATGAAGGCTCCCAGGCCTGTCATAGATATATATTACTATCGCGGCTGGTCTATGACCCTCCGCGATAGTAATGTATAGAATCTCCCATAGACGGCAATACACTTGTATTGCCGTCTATGGGACTTGCAATCAAATGATTGCAGGTTCAAGCCCCCTAGGCGGGGGATATTAAAATAGTAAAAAAAAAAAAAAAAAAACACTTAAAAAAAATATAATGAAAAATAAAATAAATAAAAGTTCACCTCCTTTCCCTAGAATACATATAAAAGTATAACATTACTGTGAAACATATACATTAGGTATCCCTGTGTCTGAAAATGCCCGGTCTACACCTGGCCCCACAAAAAAACGCCCTATACATCCCCGTACAGCTGCAGGGTCACCTGTCAATGAGGCCTTGCAGCTGTTCCAAAACTACAACTCCCATATATTAAATATTTTACCATTTTTTGCCTGAAAATTTTTTTTCCCTATTTTTCTCCTCTAAAACCTGGGTGCGTCTTATAGTCCGAAAAATACGGTACTTCCTTCATGCAACCAAAGATCGCAGTGTCCCTTTGGGACTCTTTCACATTAGTGAATGGAGTCGTATTGGGTTCCTCAGGTTGCAATGTGACTCCATTCACTAACATGAGTGAAAGAATCACAGGGCAACACATCTTTGGTTGTATGACGGAAGTTATAGTGTAGCCATAGCCTTATGCTAGGTTCACAACAGCAGCAAGCTCTCCGTCATACAGGTCCACCATGGGACTAGAATGACGGAGAGGTGGACTATCAAAATGGTGGTTACACACAGACAGTGGCAGACCCCATTTTCAGGTATTGTCAGGCAGATAAGTCCTTAGTGGTTTCTGAAACTTGGGTATTGTTATGCTGGAGCCCTAGAAAAGGGCACCAGCATAACAATAGAGTGGGACATTATCTATGGGGTGGGTGGACTACAACTCTCAACAGCTCCAGGTGAACCTAGCCCCTCTGCTGCCTGAGGCGGATGATCAAAAAAAGGTTGTTCATCTTTCGATTGTCCGCCTCAGACAGCGGGGGGATTGGGGGTGCTAGCAGTACCATTACAATAAATTAGAACATTACAATAAATACAATGCAATGTGATATTTTGTGCAGTAATACTCACAGGAGACGTCTTCCCACATTTCCCGTCTCTTCCCTTTGGACCGCCATGACCACTTCTTCCAGCTGTGACTTGACTCTGTAAAGTTTGAAACACAAGACATCTTTGACTCCTCACTTCTCCACACATCCAACCCATATATATATATATATATATATATATATATATATATATATATTTATACAGTATATAATATATATATATATATATATATATATATATATATATATATATCTATCACAGCAGCCCCTGCAGCCTATATTATGCCCCACAGTGGCACAATAGACTGTGGGGCATAATAGAGGTTGCAGGGGGGCCGCTGTGGGGCATAATAGAGGTTACAGGGGCCACAATGGACCCTTCAAGCTCTATTATGCACCACAGTTGCACATCCATGAACTATTACACTTGTAAATTTTGCTATCCCATTGACTTCAATGATATTTTTTACACGTGTAAAAATACACCTGTAAAAATACGCTTGTAAAAATACGCCTGTAAAATGTCATTGAAGTCAATGGGAGTCTTAATTTTACACGTGTATTTCTACACGTGTATTTTGCAAAAATACACGCGCATTTACTCAGCGTGAATGCACCCTTACTCACCTCTCCGGGATCTGATGTTACTCCTAGCAGGCTTCGGGCCTAAATGGTAATGTGTCAGACGTCACGTGGCCTGGGATACTACCATATAGGGCCGAAGCCTGTTCTAGCAGTACCATATAGGCCCAAAGCCTGTGGTAGCAGTAACAGCCTGTTACCATACAGGCCAAAAGCCTGTGCTAGCAGTAACACGTTATTACTACCACCACAGGCTTCGGGCCTATATAGTACTGCTAGAACAGGCTTCGGGCCTATATGGTAATTTCCCAGACCACGTGACGTCTGACACATTACCATTTAGGCCCGAAGCCTGCTTGGATCAACATTGGATCCCGGAGAGGTGAGTAACACTGTTTATTATGTTCTCTCACCTCCCCTGGGGCTCCGATTATTATACTCGGGGGTCTGAAAAGACGCCCGAGCATAATATTAGCGGCAGTGGGATCGCGGCCTGGTCCGGGCCTATTCACTACCGCCTGCTGCAGCCTAAAGTACAAGGGGAAGCGGGGGCGGCAGTGAGCAGGTTGGTAAATAGGCTGCTGCCTGCTGGTAGATACTCCAGCAGGCAGCGGCCTATTATAAAACAAAAAAAGTTATTATACTTACCGACCGCGCGCTGCTGCTTCCTCTTCTTTCACAGGACGTCTATGTATCAGCGTAGGCGGCGTAATCACGCCAACTATGCTGACACGTAGATGGCTGAACAAGCGCAAGGAGAGCGGCAGCTCTCCTTGCGCTGGTTCTTAGGAAAAAAAATAAAAAATCAGCGCCTCACCTCTCATCCTCCTCTGACCTGGGCAGGGGCCCGATTGAAATGTCAGGGCCCCGATCGGGCCCCTAACCATCCCGATCCGGCCCATGATCATCAAGATCGGGCCCCTGCCTATGTTATATTAAAATGACCAGCAGTATAGTCGGGCCAGTCCGACCCTGTTTAGGACCAACATTTAATATAAGACACTGTCTCACTTTCAGGGAAACACGGTAGTAAGAGTTTGCTTCTGAACATGTATCCACAGATAAGATTTTAGACAGGCATTCAGCTCACTCACTTGTGTTGCTCCCTTAAGAACAGGTAATGTCTGGCAGAAGTCACCTGCAAAAATTACAACAATTCCCCCATTAAACAATTGGTTCCCTGCAGCTCTGTCAAGGTGCGATCAATGGCCTTGACTGCTTTCTTGTGCACCATGGTACATTCATCCCAAACAATTGCTTTACAAGTTTGTAATACCTTAGCTTTCCCAGAGCCCTTAGGCTGAGTTCAGATGGGGTTTTTTGGACCAGATTTTGACACAGAGGCCGCCTCAAAGTCCAGTCCAAAAAACGGCTAGCCGCGACTGGACGCCGGTTCAGTGCATACAGTGCATCGGCATCCAGTTGCGGCATTCCGCTCCAAATTAGGTCCAAATGAATGGGCCTAGTCGGGAGAGTGTGCACTGGTAATCCGTTCGGGGAAGTTCACATGGGGACCCCCCGAACGGACTACCAAATGTATTGGCAAGTGGTATGCAGTGAAAGCAGTGATTTCCGCCCGGTCTCCGCATGGAACTTGCGGATAGAAAAGTAGTTCACGATCTACTTTTCCTGTCCGCTGTTCTGTGCGGAGACCGTGTGGAAAGCACACGGAGCCCATTATAGTCTATGGGGTCCATGTGCTTTCACTGCACAACGCTTTTCAATGCTTTCGATAAGCCATTCTGGGGGGGAGGGTCCCCATGCGGACTCCCCCCGATGGAATACCAATGCAGATGTGAACCAGGCCTCACACTACAAAGAAACTGATAGTTCGACTATCTCCATATGGAGTTGCCCGCAGGTACATGTCCGAGATAGCGAAATTCTGCAGTAACCACGAGTAAGTCACGTTCTACCCATAGACATTGTTAAATATGAATCATTACAGCAAAATGAAATTTAGTCAGATATGAACATTTACTAGTACAGAACTGGAGCATATTTCCTGGACCATGCAAATACGTCTTTAGCAGAAACCTCTATTCCCTTTCATTATTAGGCCACATTCCAAGTGTCATTTGCTATTTGCATATTGCAGTGTTAAATGATCCTGTTTTACTATGGCTAATTTCCCCGGACCATTCCTAACATACATTGATACATTTCATACAACACTAGGGGAAGCTCCGCTGTGAAGGTAAATGAGCTGGAAATAACAGAGAGACAGTCACTCCTTAATAGTTAATCAATTAAGATTGGAACATATAGCAATTGTAGCATTGTCTGGATTCTCTTCCAGCAATGGTGCAACTTTAAAGTACGCATAAATTATATTCTGCACATAGATCATATTCTGATGTCATAGTCATTATAATTCATCATGCCGATCTGAATACTGCAATGAACCCAAGTGGTAAATGGGCACATAGCAGATGATTTAACACATTGCGGATGCCAGGCTTTAGAACAGTGTGATAGGGTAATGTCTTAAAAATGCTGCTCCTTCCGTTTTCATTAGAGATGAGCGAACAGTGTTCTATCGAACTCATGTTCGATCGGATATTAGACTGTTCGGCATGTTCGAATCGAATCGAACACCGCGTGGTAAAGTGCGCCATTACTCGATTCCCCTCCCACCTTCCCTGGTGCCTTTTTTGCTCCAATAACAGCGCAGGGTAGGTGGGACAGGAACTACGACACCGGTGACGTTGAAAAAAGTAGGCAAAACCCATTGGCTGCCGAAAACATGTGACCTCTAATTTAAAAGAACAGCGACGCCCAGCTTCGCGTCATTCTGAGCTTGCAATTCACCGGGGACGGAGGTTTCCGTCCAGCTAGCTAGGGCTTAGATTCTGGGTAGGCAGGGACAGGCTAGGATAGGAAGGAGAAGACAACCAACAGCTCTTATAAGAGCTAAATTCCAGGGAGAAGCTTGTCAGTGTAACGTGGCACTGACGGGCTCAATCGCAGCAACCCAGCTTTCCGCGGATCCTGAATGGAATACACTGACAGTGTATTCCCGTATACCCGATATATACCCCCGATACCCGTTCCAACGGTGTGCCCCCCCACCTTCACCCCAGAAATACCCTGCAAGTCCCCTAGCAATAGAATTGGGGCTATATACACCCACTATTTTTGCTACTGCCATATAGTGCCATTGTCTGACTGGGAATTCAAAGAATATATTGGGCTTACATATAACTTCAATTCCAGGGAGAAGCTTGTCAGTGTAACGTGGCACTGACGGGCTCAATCGCCGCAACCCAGCTTTCCCAGGATCCTGAATGGAACACACTGACAGTGTATTCCCGTATACCCCATATATACACCCCAAATCCCCGTTCCAACGGTGTGCCCCCCCCACCTTCACCTCAGAAATACCCTGCAAGTCCCCTAGCAATAGAATTGGGGCTATATACACCCACTATTTTTGCTACTGGTATATAGTGCCATTGTCTGACTGGGAATTCAAAGAATATATTGGGGTTACGTGCACCCACAATTTTTGCTACTGGTATATAGTGCCATTGTCTCACTGGGAATTCAAAGAATATATTGGGGTTACGTGCACCCACAATTTTTGCTACTGGTATATAGTGCCATTGTCTGACTGGGAATTCAAAGAATATATTGGGGTTACAAATACCCTCATTTCTTGCTACTGCCATATAGTGCCAGTTTCTGACTGGTAATTCAAAGAATATATTGGGGTTACGTGCACCCACAATTTTTGCTACTGGTATATAGTGCCATTGTCTGACTGGGAATTCAAAGAATATATTGGGGTTACGTGCACCCACAATTTTTGCTACTGGTATATAGTGCCAATTTCTAACTGGGAATTCAAAATGCGCAAGGGTCCCGGAAAGGGACGTGGACGAGGCCGTGGGCGAGGTCGGGGGAATGGTTCTGGGGAGCAAGGTAGCAGTGAAGCCACAGGGCGTCCCGTGCCTACTCCTGTGGGGCAGCAAGCATTGCGCCACTCCACAGTGCCAGGGTTGCTTGCCACATTAACTAAACTGCAGGGTACAAACCTTAGTAGGCCCGAGAACCAGGAACAGGTCTTGCAATGGCTGTCAGAGAACGCTTACAGCACATTGTCCAGCAGCCAGTCAGACTCTGCCTCCTCTCCTCCTATTACCCAACAGTCTTGTCCTCCTTCCTCCCAAAATTCCCAAGCTTCACAGAACAATAACCCCAACTGTCCCTGCTCCCCAGAGCTGTTCTCCGCTCCTTTCATTGTCACTCAACCTGCCTCTCCATGTCACGATTCCACAAACCTAACAGAGGAGCATCTGTGTCCAGATGCTCAAACACTAGAGTCTCCTCCATCTCCGTTCGATTTGGTGGTGGATGACCAGCAACCCACCCTCATCGACGATGATGTGACGCAGTTGCCGTCAGGGCATCCAGTTGACCGGCGCATTGTGCGGGAGGAGGAGATGAGACAGGAGTTGGAAGAGGAAGTGGTGGATGATGAGGACACTGACCCGACCTGGACAGGGGGGATGTCAAGCGGGGAAAGTAGTGTGGATGTTGAGGCAGGTGCAGCACCAAAAAGGGTAGCTAGAGGCAGAGGCAGAGGTCAGCAGCTTAGGCGAAGCCAGGCCACACCCGGAATCTCCCAAGATGTTCCAGTTCGTACCCAGCCCCGAAAAACTCCCACCTCGAGGGCACGTTTCTCGAAGGTGTGGAGTTTTTTCAAGGAATGCGCCGAGGACAGATATAGTGTTGTCTGCGCAATTTGCCTCTCGAAATTGATTAGGGGCTCTGAGAAGAGCAACCTGTCCACCACTTCAATGCGCCGTCATTTGGAATCCAAGCACTGGAATCAGTGGCAGGCAGCAACGGCAGGACAAAGGCCGCCTGCCGTTCACGCCACTGCCACTGCCTCTGCCACTGCCTCTGCCACTGCCACTGCTGACTGTGCTGGCGATGCACTCCAGAGGACGAGCCAGGACACCACTTCATCTGCCTCCGCCACTTTGTTGACTTCTTCCTCATCCTCCCCTGTTCCTGTCTTATCTCCTTCTCCTGCACCATCAAAGGCACCATCAGGCGCTTCTTTACAACAACCCACCATCTCTCAGACATTGGAGCGGCGGCAGAAATACACTGCTAACCACCCACACGCGCAAGCCTTGAACGCCAACATCGCTAAACTGCTGGCCCAGGAGATGTTGGCGTTCCGGCTTGTTGAAACTCCCGCCTTCCTGGACCTGATGGCAACTGCGGCACCTCGCTATGCCGTCCCTAGCCGTCACTACTTCTCCCGGTGTGCCGTCCCCGCCTTGCACCAGCACGTGTCACTCAACATCAGGCGGGCCCTTAGTTCCGCGCTTTGCACAAAGGTCCACTTGACCACCGACGCGTGGACAAGTGCATGCGGACAGGGACGCTACATTTCACTGACGGCACACTGGGTGAATGTAGTTGAGGCTGGGACTGCTTCCCAAACTGGCCCGGTGTACCTCGTCTCCCCGCCTAACATTCCTGGCAGGGACACGAGAAGAACACCCCCCTCCTCCTCTACCGCCTCCTCCTCCGCCACCGCCTCCTCCTCCGCCACCGCCTCCTCCTCCGCTGTTAGATTGACCCCAGCTACGAGTTGGAAACGTTGCAGCACTGGCGTTGGTAGACGTCAGCAGGCTGTGCTGAAGCTGATCAGCTTGGGGGACAGACAGCACACTGCCTCCGAGGTGAGGGATGCCCTCCTCGATGAGACGGCAATATGGTTTGAGCCGCTGCACCTGGGCCCAGGCATGGTCGTTTGTGATAACGGCCGGAACCTGGTAGCAGCTCTGGAGCTTGCCGGACTCCAACATGTTCCATGCCTGGCCCACATCTTCAACCTAGTGGTGCAACGTTTCCTAAAGAGCTACCCCAATGTTCCAGAGCTACTGGTGAAAGTGCGGCGCATGTGCGCCCACTTTCGCAAGTCGACAGTAGCCGCTGCTAGCTTAAAATCTCTCCAGCAACGCCTGCATGTGCCACAACACCGGCTTTTGTGCGACATCCCCACACGCTGGAACTCAACGTTTCAGATGTTGAATAGAGTGGTTGAGCAGCAGAGACCTTTGATGGAATACCAGCTACAAAACCCTAGGGTGCCACAAAGTCAGCTGCCTCAGTTTCACATCCATGAGTGGCCATGGATGAGAGACCTTTGTGACATCCTACGGGTCTTTGAGGAGTCCACAAGGAGGGTGAGCTCTGAGGATGCGATGGTGAGCCTTACAATCCCGCTCTTGTGTGTTCTGAGAGAATCCCTGATTGACATCAAGGATAACTCAGATCACACAGAGGAGTTAGGGATAGCATCCGATCCGTCACAGCTGGAGAGTAGGTCCACACATCTGTCCGCTTCACTGCGTTTAATGGAGGAGGAGGAGGAGGAGGAGGAAGAAGAGTTGTCCGATGATGTGATGGTGATACAGGAGGCTTCTGGGCAACTTCGAATCGTCCCATTGTTGCAGCGCGGATGGGTAGACATGGAGGATGAGGAGGAAATGGAGATTGAACTTTCCGGTGGGGCCAGAGGAGTCATGCCAACTAACACTGTGGCATACATGGCTGAGTTCATGTTGGGGTGCTTTACAACCGACAAGCGTATTGTCAAAATCATGGAGGACAACCAGTACTGGATCTTTGCTATCCTTGACCCCCGGTATAAAAACAACATCTCGTCTTTTATTCCGGTAGAGGGGAGGGCCAATCGCATCAATGCTTGCCACAGGCAATTGGTGCAGAATATGATGGAGATGTTTCCAGCATGTGACGTTGGCGGCAGGGAGGGCAGTTCCTCCAGTAGGCAACCAAGTTCTCACCGGTCCACACAAACGAGGGGCACACTGTCTAAGGTCTGGGACACCTTGATGGCACCCCCTCGCCAAAGTGCCGCCACGGAGGGTCCTAGTGTCACCAGGCGTGAGAAGTATAGGCGCATGTTGCGGGAATACCTTTCCGACCACAGCCCTGTCCTCTCCGACCCCTCTGCGCCCTACACGTATTGGGTGTCGAAGTTGGACCTGTGGCTTGAACTTGCCCTATATGCCTTGGAGGTGCTGTCCTGTCCTGCCGCCAGCGTCCTATCTGAGAGGGTGTTCAGTGCAGCCGGTGGCATCATCACTGACAAGCGCACCCGTCTGTCAGCTGAGAGTGCCGACCGGCTCACTTTGATAAAAATGAACCACCACTGGATAGAGCCTTCATTTTTGTGCCCACCTGTGTAAAGCACCCCAACATGAAACTCCATGTCTGTACTCAACCTCTCCAATTCCTCCGCATCCTCATACTCATCCACCATAAGCGTTGCACAATTCTGCTAATACTAGGCTCCCTCCACCCTGATTTCCCCAACTCTGCTGGTTAGAGGCTCCCTCCACCCTGATTTCCACCAACTCTGCTGGTTAGAGGCTCCCTCCACCCTGCTTTCCCACAACTCTGCTGGTTAGAGGCTCCCTCCACCCTGCTTTCCCACAACTCTGCTGGTTAGAGGCTCCCTCCACCCTGCTTTCCCACAACTCTGCTGGTTAGAGGCTCCCTCCACCCTGATTTCCACCAAGTCTGCTGGTTAGAGGCTCCCTCCACCCTGCTTTCCCACAACTCTGCTGGTTAGAGGCTCCCTCCACCCTGATTTCCACCAACTCTGCTGGTTAGAGGCTCCCTCCACCATGAATTGGTCCAAACTGGGCTGTTTAGAGGCTCCCTCCACCATGAATTGGTCCAAACTGGGGTTTTTAGAGGCTCCCTCCACCATGAATTGGTCCAAACTGGGCTGTTTAGAGGCTCCCTCCACCATGAATTGGTCCAAACTGGGGTTTTTAGAGGCTCCCTCCACCATGAATTGGTCCAAACTGGGCTGGTTAGAGGCTCCCTCCACCATGAATTTGCCCAAACTGGGGTTTTTAGAGGCTCCCTCCACCATGAATTGGTCCAAACTGGGGGTTTTAGAGGCTCCCTCCACCATGAATTGGTCCAAACTGGGGGGTTTTAGAGGCTCCCTCCACCATGAATTTGCCCAAACTGGGCTGTTTAGAGGCTCCCTCCATCATGAATTGGTCCAAACTGGGGTTTTTAGAGGCTCCCTCCACCATGAATTGGTCCAAACTGGGGTTTTTAGAGGCTCCCTCCACCATGAATTGGTCCAAACTGGGGGTTTTAGAGGCTCCCTCCACCATGAATTGGTCCAAACTGGGGTTTTTAGAGGCTCCCTCCACCATGAATTTGCCCAAACTCTGCTGGTTAGAGGCTCAATCCACCCTGATTTTCAAAACAAATGTTGGTGCCAACCTCAACTTACTACAAGGGCCAAATTCACTGCTGGTGACAAGCTCTCCTCACTGCAAGTGCCAAATACACATGTTTCAAGGTGTTTTCCTACTGTCAGAGAGGTGGTATTGAGTGTGTAAAGTGTGTAGTTGTTAGGCAGTGATGTTGGGGTAATAGAGGGTCTTTGGTGTGTTAGATGCCCCCCAGACATGCTTCCCCTGCTGTCCCAGTGTCATTCCAGAGGTGTTGGCATCATTTCCTGGGGTGTCATAGTGGACTTGGTGACCCTCCAGACACGGATTTGGGTTTCCCCCTTAACGAGTATCTGTTCCCCATAGACTATAATGGGGTTCGAAACCCGTTCGAACACACGAACATTGAGCGGCTGTTCGAATCGAATTTCGAACCTCGAACATTTTAGTGTTCGCTCATCTCTAGTTTTCATGTCAGAGTGTTGTAGGTCATAGTCATACAGTTATCTACTGCACTCAACTCCAACCCGGCAGTGAAAAGAAGGGTCTATAGCTATTGTCTTGTCTCCCATTGTAGGGTTTGCAAAAGGGTGCACCCCATTTTTTAAATGTTTAAGTGTTTAAATTGGAAAAAAAAATTTTAGGGGGAACACTGGAATAATGGCTCCCCCTTTCCCCGGCAAAAATCCCCAGAGTATAATAATCGGAGAGCCAGGGCCTGGGGAGGAAACTGTTACTTACCTGTCCCTGGCTACGGAGAACTTCCCACAGATCATATCGGCCATCTTCAATGTAGTACGGCGGGACTCCGGATGTCATGTGAGCAGGGGGCTTGCATCACAACACATAAGGACATAAGCCCCATGCCCATGTGATGTCTGGGACGTCATTCAAGTAGGCTTGAAGCCAGGGGTGAACCATGGGTTTCTGCCGCCTGAAGCGGACGTCAGAAAGCCCCCCCTCGGAGGAGGGGCGGGAATGAGCAGAGGGGGAGGGGGCGGGGCCGAGCGGAGCGAGTGTCCTTATCAGGCAGAGAGCAGGCAGGGAGAGGACCTGCTCTCTGCCTGAGCGTGAGGGGCAGCCGCTGGAGCAGTGCTGCTCCAGCGGCCTCCCCAATCCACCGCTCAGTGACGGTGACCCTAAGCCAGTCCAGGACAGCTTGTCCTGGACTGGCTTAGGTCAGCAAAAATGCCGCCCCCCCTGTGGCCCTGTCGCCTCATGGGAGGTGCGGCGCTGCTTGAAGCCTTCGGGAGCCAGTGTTGGCTTTCCCAGAATGCGCCCTAGTGCTGGAAATTGGAGATATGCCCCCCCTCCCTCAGCTGTACAAGACTATGGAAGAGTACTGTCAGGGGGAAGATGGCGCTCCTCACAACCCAGCGATGACACTGAGCTGTAATGCCCGCCTTGCTGACAGTGGGGAGTTATCGGTACCAATACCTCCAGCTCCGGCACGCACACCAGGAAAGCCGTTACAGCCAATCAGGTCTGTCGGTCATCATTGGTGTCCGCTGTTTTAGCAGTCTATGTGTCCTATGATGGACCAGAACAACGGACACCTGTGCGCAGATATGAAACTAGGCTATTGGAAGGGAATAACAAAGTTCAATGACTGCAATCAGAGGTAAGGAAAACCTTAAGGAACCGACACAGAACATGTCTAAGAAACTGGATCACATCTCAGTATGCAATGAAAGGAATATATATGAACCAGAATAATGCCCTGAATATGGATAATTGTAATATAAAAGTAATCATTATATATCAACTGTGTCTCATCTACAAAGGTGAATGTATATCCTCGTAGTGTAGAGGAACGGGTCGCCATGGTAACACAAAGAATCGAAGGAGTCATTTTGATGGATGATTGTACAGGAAAGATTGACAAGGACTTTACTATGATAAAGAAATCCCTTATTTTACTGATGTTCAGTCTGAGATTTAGGTCTGAGCTGTAGTTATAGAGTATATACTGTATGTGCTGTCCCCGTGTAAGAGCCCGCGATAATCTCCACCGCAGCTTTAACACAAACAATACAACGTTCTTCTAGTAATGTGAGGAAATCTTTCCCGGGCTGAAACATACAGAGATTAGCGGGAAAGGCAGATAACTATTCAAAAAATATGGAAACATAGGTCACCGGGATCAAGTCAAGTCACAGTTGTACTGTAACATGGGTCATATGGGGCCGCCATGAATCCCTCTGCAGCCATTGGTTTCCACATCTTTCTCCTGCTCCTCAAGGGGGTTTTCGACTTCTTGGAATTCCCACTTCAATGTCAACCAGTCTGCAGAATAAGTGATAAATGTCTGATCCCTTTAGAACCAGACAGCATCCCTTTAACTTCATAATGCCCCCCTTCATATGGTCATATAAGGTATACCTCCCAACTGTCCTAGATTCAGCAGGACAGTCCCGGATTTTGGGTGGTGGGAGCTAATGTCCCAACGTCAGCCCATCTGTGTCCTATGGCAGGAGTTGAGTATAATGGTGTCCGCTCCCTGCTTCACCATTTGGCCCCGATCTCTACTCCTGCTAGCTTGGAAGCAGGCAGGGACGGTGCCGTGATCGAAATGAACTATGGCGGAACAGGGAATGGTAAGTATTTGTTTTATTTTGTTTGGAAATATAAAAAACAAAAAAACTTGATAGTCTTCAGTAGTTGATACCTTTTTAATGGCTAACTCATAATGATGACAAATTACTGACGTTTCAGAACGCTTCGGCTCCTTTATCAAAGTAAATTTAAAACATTTCTGAAGGATGCATATATATACAGAGAAGGCACATAGGGTGTTAGAATTCCAGGAGGGGGGGGGGTTGTTAGTAATTGGTAGAGACAATGTAAACACTTACAGGTCCTTATCAGTTCACACGTATCTGTAAAGAGACATAAAACCCTGTGACACATTCAGCCCACACTCCAGTGTCTGAAGCAGGGTCATGAATTTATACTCATGTATGCGTTGTTCTCTCTTTGATCTGAAATTCCCTCTCAAAACCAACATTTTCATGTGATCAGTGATATTATGATCCTCATTGCAGAAATGTTTTGATACTGGAAGGTCGATTCTTTGTTCTTTAATTGTATGGCGATGTGAGTTCATCCGCATTCTAAGTTGCTGTCCGGTCTCTCCAACATACAGATTATCAGTGGAACATTTGTTGCACATTATTAAATACACTACATTGGATGTGCTGCAGGTGAACGTACCTGGAATTTTATATTCCTTGTTCGAGTTCGGTATCCTTATCCTGTCAGTCGTTAGTATGTGCGGGCAGGTTTTGCAACGTTGCTGATTGCATGGAAATGTTCCTGTGTTAGTTGGAGGTGACAGTGAGCTACTGACCATCATATTCCTGAGGTTTGGTGGCTGTCTGTAGCACAGGAGAGGGAGATCCGGAAATATGGATGTTAGACGGTTGTCTTTTTGCAGTAGTGGATGTAATTTGCGTGTGATTCCTCTCAGCGTCTCCAGGTGGGTTTATATGTGACAACCAGGGGCACCCGATTGTTCTCCTGTTTGGTATTGTATCTTAATAACTCTGATCTTGGTATTCTGGTGGCTCTGGTGATTTGGTTATCAATTGTTCTTGGATGGTAACCCTGCCTCAACAATGTGTTTCTGAGGCCTCCAAGGTGTTCGTCTCTATCTGTATTATGAGTTAGCCATTAAAAAGGTATCAACTACTGAAGACTATCAAGTTTTTTTGTTTTTTATATTTCCAACCCACTGGCTAACACGGTACCAGAACGAACATTTTCCTTATACTTTTATTTTGTTTGTGAATTTTTTTGTTATGGCTCCCAGATTATGGGACATCATAATCTGGGGGCCACATGAAGGGAGTATTATAATGTGGGGGCCATGTGGAAGAAGACATGATGTGGGGGCAACATGATAAGGTATTATAATGTAGGGAAAACATGGGAGGTATTATAATGCTAAGGCCACATGAATGGGACAACTGTGAGGGCCATGTGAAAGGGACATCATAACATGGAGGCAACATAAAAGGGACATTATACTGTGGAGGCCATATGAAGGGGGACATTATATTGGGGGGTCCAAAATGAGGGATTCATTATATCAGGGGGAGACAATGAGGAGGACATTGTACTGTTGAGGCCGTAAAGGGGGATGACACCATGTCATTGGCACTGAAGGAGCGTTATACTATGTGGTGGAACAAAGGGATGTGGGTGGGAAAGTGCATGACCAAATGGTATGGAGGTTGGAGGAAAGGCTTATGGTTCCTAAATTCACTGAAGGATAAATTTGTCCCCCTATCAGTCCTTTGGCAATTGGGAGTTAAGTAAAAGGTATTGCAAGGTATGAAAGAACGTTGCTTTCACATTAGTACCAGCTGTCTAGGCACATGCACAGTACATGCCTACAGCATGGCGTCCATAGAGAAGCATGATTAATGTATTGGCACAATCCTCACAATGTGGTCACTTTAAATCCATAAACAGATCTGAAGCCGCATACAAGGTATAACTGATATATGAAGCACGGCATTCCTGCTTATTTCTGGAGGTCAATGCAAAGAGCCCAACAAGCCAAGGATGCAAGGATGTTAAGCTGTAGAGACAGTGCCGCACCTCACTATGCCAGGGCCTCAGGGAGGGCGGCATTTTTGCTAACAAGCTGTCCTGGACTGGCTTAGCACCGAGCGGTGGTTTGGGGAGGCCACTGAAGCAGCGCTGCTCCGGCAGCCTCCCCTCACGCTCAGGCAGAGAGCAGGCAGCCTCCTGGCCTACTCTCTGCCGGCGAACGGGGTTAAGCCCCGCCCCTTCACGCGGTCACGCCTCCAATCCACCCGGTCACGCCCCCGATCCACCCGGCCACGCCCCCGATACGCCCCCTCCTCCGGCGGGGGGGGGGGCGGCTTTCTGCAGTTAGCTCGGGCGGCGAAAGGGGAAGGTTCACCCCTGTGTAGAGACATAGACAAAGGTATATTGATCACCACCTTGAAGGAAATGGGAGTAGTAGTAGCCATAGGTATACCTCCAGTACTTCTAAGCCTTATTAAAGAGTCACATTAAACACAAAGCAGGGTACGCATCCGTAAAATCCAGAAAATACTGGTGTGCTATTGGTGCCTTGTTTAGAGCCTTCACATTTGTTTCAAAACACAGCAATAAGCCCAGAAAAATGGCCACCAAAAAAAATACTATACTGTATATTTAGTGATGCACCATAGGATTAAGCAGTTTGCTAAAAATGAGAATAACTGGTCCTAGATACTGAACCCTAGGGTGGGACTGTGGAAAACAGTGGGTGTTTCTATAGCTCTCATAAGAGTATGTTCACATGGCAGAATTTACATTCCACATGTGAACATTACGCGCGGCTAGCCGTGCCCTGGCATACCGTCGCAGAATTCTGCTCCGGATTAGGCCCAAATGAATGGGCCTAATCGGGAGGGAGTCTTACACCGTGAACGCCTCGGCTGATTCAGCCATGGAATCCACGACAAGAAGGGTCATCTCACTTCTTTTTCCGCTAGCTAGTAGTCAATGGGAGCCGGTTTTGGCAGCAGATTTTGAGGCAGATTCTGCGTCAAAATCCGGTGACAAAAAATCGGTGTGAACTGACCCTAAGGATTGAACAAAGATTGTGGAAACAGCATGGCATTCCTTAACTACCATTAACCTCTATGGGAGTTCTGGAAACAGGGGACCTAAAAAGGAGTGCTGTATACCTTCTCAGCAAGGTTCTGTCCATGATAACTTGTCTTCGGTAAGGAGGTTGGGGAAGGTGAAAAAAAAACAAAAAACCATGCTCACCTGTCGGTGATGCTGTGGTGTCTCTGACTGCAGTCTGGTCCTGCTGGTCTCGGGTCTTGTTTTGGCAGAAGTCCCCGCCGCATGTGACAGCTGAGGCCATTCAGCAGTCTAGGGAAAGGAACCGGCATGTCACTCTCATACGTCATCTATGACGTCTTGTGTCCTTGCCTTCGGCTGTTGAGTAGTCTCAGCAGTCACATGTGGTGAGCACTAAAACAAGAGCAGCAGACCAGACCACACCACTAGTGTATATTTTTTTCGCCTTCCCCTACCTCTTTACCAAACACGGACTATCCTGGACAACCCCTTTAAGTACATTATCTAGCTCTCTCTAACTACCCACAGCTCACACTCGCCATGTCTCCTTTTTTGGAAAGTGAAGAGGTCAGCATAAAAACACCATTGGTCCAAAATGTTTGCACCAATGGTAATTAAAAATTTGTAATTAAAAGTTAGCAATTTTTTTGCACCAGTTTACTTGTGCAAAGTGATACTAAATCTCCCCCATCGTGTGTGAAGGAAGACTTAAACAGGCAGAGTTACACCACCAGATAATAAACACACAAATCTCCAAGTTTGTTGTCTTCATCCTTCAAAAAGGAACACATGAGGTTTTTTTTTAAGCTTATCCGTGTTTCCAATTTGGTATATCTCACACTGTCTTTTGTTCCGCTAACTACCTAGTGTGCAATTTGCTTTTCCTTTTCACATTAATTATAGCTGAGGAATCTGAAAATCCGAGTTCTGAAAAAAAAACCATCTTCTATAAATGCGCTCTGAGAATATTGCTTGATACCTGTGAATAGGTTGTCAGTTTGATCTTCTTAAAACAGCGAGTGGTAAATCAAACTAAACATGTGGGGGCGCTTAAAGGGACGCTTATGCATTTATGCAGGAGACGCCTCCTGAAACTTGTCTTGGTTTCAACATAAAAGATCCCTTCAGAAATGCACAGTTTTCCCTTGATGGTAACAAGAAGTAAACAGCAGGCTTCGTATTCACCAGCATATGATGTAAAGGCAGCTTGAAGCAAGGATATTTACATGGCATGGTAGATCAGACCTAGAATAGGGATTAGTGCTTTTTCTCGTGTCCTAATTTAAGGGTGTCTTATTGTTACTTGTGCAGCCTTGGACACAAAAATGATAACTGGGTAGTTACTTTAAAGAGGACCTATCGCACCTCCACCAACTCCAGTTTTTTATATCCTTCAATAGACTTCTTGGAGTGGGGAAGGAATTTTTTCCCCTGAAATAGGGCAATTGGCATGAGCCTCATGGGGGTTTTTTTTGCCTTCCCCTGGATCAACACTGTTGGGGATTATAGGGTTATAGGTTGGACTTGATGGACTGATGTCTTCATCCAACCTCATCTACTATGTAACTATGTAACTATGATGCTGCTCCACTGGAGAAGCTGAATTTTTTCTCTAGCCCCTAGCATCTTGGAACAATTGATGCTGTTAATTTCAGCAAAATAATGCTGCCTACTGTCACTCGGGAGGTGTCCAGCAGACTCAATAGATTGTCATGTTCTGTTGTATGGTCATCCTCAATGTCCCATTGGACTACACGTACTGCTGGGCTTCACTCCCGGGTAAGAACTTAGGTTTCTTGGCCCATTTCTGATAACTTAAATTAGGACTTCCCCCAGCAGGGCTCCATCAGCCCCACAGTACAGTCTTAGTCCTGGTTGTCTGCCTGCGAACAGACGGACCACTTTCCCAGTAGTCATTTGGTGTTATCTTCCAACCTGTCTTTCTTGAGCCAAGTGCTCGTCTAGCTGCTGAGACCCACAAGTTTGCTGTCTTCTAGTGGACCCATGGGTAAGCCCTACACACTACATGATGCTTACATATGGGTGGGCTGCACCTGTCTTCAGAGATGTAACTTTTCAACTATTCCCCATCCTACAACACAAGTCTGAGCACCTACTGATCTCATAGTTGGATTATATCTGTGGGTGCAGGGAGGCCTCATTGAACCAATTAACATGCAAAAATTAACTCATTATACATTGGTCTTTATGAAATAGCATCTTATTGTGGGGGGTGCAATAACCAGACGGATCTCCCACAATCAGTTGGTCTCACGAAGCTCACAACCCAAATGCCCACAAGTCAGAAGTTATCAGTAAGGGTCCACAAAGCAATGTCTCCATCAATATCTGGAAAGCCCTAGTGTCCGCGTCACTGAATACTTTTCCTAAGACACACTGGTGGTATTTTTGGTACCCAATGTCGCATCTAATTTTGACTAGTTTGACAAGGGGGTATGGCTTAAATGAAAAGGGGAATGGCTTAAGAGGCAACAACGTTCCCTCAAAGTTCTGCCCAACTTTAATGTAAGATTCTATCCTATATAAATAATCTGGAAAACACAATATATTCAATTTATTACCATATACAGTCGACTCTCGACATGACGTATCGGTATATAACGTATTTTTTTCTCAGGTCCCGATTAATCTACATGTATTGTTATCCTGTTATAACGTAATACGGTTCGCATATAATGTAGCTCTTTTTCGGAGCCCCGCAGCCAATTGCATGCACTTTTCGCCACATATAATGTAGTACGTTGTGTACAGGCGGGCCCCACCCAGCCAATCGCATGCATTTTCTGCCGCATGTAACATAGTACATTATACATGCGAGCCTCTGACGAGTCTCTCACCGCAGTGCCCTCTGGGTAGATTAGTTCGCCAGAAGGAAGTCGTACTTGTCTCGTGTCATGTGAAGTTCCGGTTTTGGTTGTTTATTGGCGTCGGAATACCTCCCAAAAAGAGGACTAAGCTTACTGTGCAGCAGAAGGTAAGCCTGACATGGAGTTGCACACTGGTAAAGATGGTTTTGTGTCGATTGCATCGCAATTTCATTCCGTGTCTATTCTCATCGATCAGGTTGAAATCATACGAGAATTGGAAGGCAACTCTACCCTCAGACAGAAGACTTTGTTGCTTCCAGTGGCTGGTTCACGAGACTTAAGGAACGAAACAGTCTTTCGTATTGTGTTGCTGCTGGCGAAAGTGGGGCTGTAGATGAGGCTACTGTTGAAACTTGGACAACGGAGCGACTGCTGAAGATTTTAGAGAAATACGACCTAAAAGATGTCTTCAACACTGATGAGACTGGCGTATTTTTTTTATTTGATGCCAAATCGCACTATCGTTGTAAAGGGGGACAAATGCCACAGGGGCAAAATGAGCAAGGAAAGGATCACCGTACTCATTACCACCAATGCGGACGGCTCAGAGAAGATTCCTATACTGGTGATAGGCAAGTACTGCAAACTAAAATCATAAATGATTTTCACTAAAATTAATTACAGTATGGTGTAATTAAATGTAATTTAAATGTTGAATTAAATTTGCTTTGCAGGCAAGTACAAGAAGCCACGTTGTTTCAAGAACGTACGCACACTGACGTGTCAGTGCAAAAACAACACCGAAGCTTGGATGATTGGCGATTTTTTTGTGCAATTTTTGAGTGCCTTTGACGCAAAGATGGGTACGCGCAACAGGAAAGTGGCCCTCTTCCTGGGTTGTTGCCCCGCGCACCCACAAGAAGTGGAGGGATTACGCAACGTAGACCTCTATTTTTTCCCGCCTAATTGCACAAGTAAATTGCAGCCACTCAATTTGGGTATAATTAAGTCCCTCAAGTACAATTACAGGTGTTTGCTCGTGCAGCGGGCACTTACGCTGATAGAATCAGTTAAAACCGGACCTTCTCCAGGACATGCACTTCCTGGTAGCTTCGTGGAACAAAGTGACCCCCGCTTGCATCAAGAAAGCAGGGTTTGAAAGTGCTGGAGACCGCACTGAACCTTCAGAGCTGGAAGCAGCTGGGGCAGCAGTGATTTTGTATGAAAACAATGAAGAAGAAATGGAGCAAGCAGAAATCCCAGGTGACGCCGAAGAAGTTATTGATACACCAAGCTGGGAACTCATCGCAGGGCTTGGTTTAGATTTTGAAACGTACGCAACCATGGACGATGAGGTGATTACATCGGGAGGAGGAGCAGCGTATTGTTGAGGAACCAAATTCTGATTCTGAAAGGTATAGGGACGAAAAAGGTGCTATCGTGAATAACGTATTCGAGGTCCGGCACCGTGAAATACGTTATATACGTTTAACGTATTCGTCTTATAACGTATTTATTTTTCCGGTCCCGACGATACGTTATAACGAGAGTCGACTGTATATAGATGACTCTCATATACAGTACTGTGACATATAGGGGCAAATTTATAAAAAAAAATCTCTAGAATAGAAAAAAATTTTGTTGTTGTTGCCCATAGGAACCAAACACAGAGCAAGTATTATTTTTCAATAGCAGAATACAATGCAGAAGACAGGACCTAGCAGCGGTTCAGCTGCTATGGCGCATCAGAATCTCTATTTTCTGCATTATGGAATCATAACACAGAGATTTCTCAGTTTAGTCAGACCGCTGCAGACTTGTACTATATTAAAGCAGCCCGCCATAGTGAAGTATACGTGAAATTACAATTAAGTGGTGGAAATTCTATATAGACACAGGAATGTGAAGAGGATAAGGAGTTGGTTCCACCAAAAATGTATTCCAAGAGGGTCTATAGATAGCGGTTACAACGGATATCACACCAGAACTACTGGAACCGCCACGATGCTGATACAGACGGCAGGAAGATGGCGCAGAGCTCAGCAGATTTATAGACTATAGAGTTATGGAAATCTGGATGACAACCTCTATAGACCCTCATAGTTCCTAAGTTACTATTAGTGATTTTTTATAATAATTATAATATAATAATTTACTCAAATATATATATATTACAATAGAAATCATGAAATACATGTAACCCAATCAGTGATACAGATGGACTGCATTATTTGTCCTCCACAAAATCCACATTGGTGCACAGAAAGAACGCCCTCCAGGCAATAAGGCTAGGAAAGTACATCTACGAACACTGTAACCTTTGGTTCACATTTGAGGTCAGTAATCTGTTTGGGGAGTCTGCATGGGGACCCCCGAACGGACTACCGAGCATATTTTCAAGCAGTGTGCGGTAAAAGTACACGGACCCCATAGACTATAATAGGGTCCATGTGTTTGCCATGAGATCTCCACACGACTCATGAGGAGAGGAAAGTAGATTGTGCACTACTTTCCTCTCCTCATGTTCCCTGCGGAGATCTGGTGGCCAGCACACAGACCCCATTATAGTCTATGGGGATCCGTGTGCTTTTACTGCACACTGCTTGCAAATGTGACCAACAATGTTACCAACAATTGCTGAGGCCACCGCTTGGTCTAATGGTCACATGAGTCTCAGGCCATTAGACCAAGCAGTGGCCTCAGCAATTTTTGGTAAGAACTGGTGATATATGTAAGTGACTGGTCCACCAGTTGGACTGAAGGAACACCAGAGGTGGACCACGAGGTATTGGGGACAGAACAACCCTTTTATGTCTTGGGCCATTTCAATGGATATATATATATATATATATATATATATATATATATATATATATATATATATACTAGCTGGTACCCGCGACTTCGTCTGCGGTGATTGTAGCAGTGGGTATATACAGGCGCGGGTAAGGTTTTCGTACTTTGTATAAGGGATGGGATATGAAATGTAACTTTGTATCTTGTTTTTGCTGTAATTCAGAGAATACGTGAGACTTTTGTGTTGGATGTAATTTGTATTTGAGCTGCTATATATACGGTGTTGGTATAAACTGTACATAGTGACTTTGGGACAGAAGTATTTGAAGTTAACCCTTTGCCGCCGATGGCATTTTTTTATTTTTTATTTTTATTTTTGGCTCCCCTCCTTCTAAACCCCATAACTTTTTTATTTCTCCGCTCCCAGAGTCATATGAGGTCTTAATTTTTCCTGGGACAAATTTTTCTTCCTGATGCCACCATTATTTATTCTATATAATGTACTGGGAAGCAGTAAATTCAGAATGGGGTGGGTTTGAAGAAAAAATGCATTTCTGCGACATTCTTACGGGCTTTGGTTTTACGGCGTTCACTGTGCAACCAAAATGACCTGTCCCCTGTATTCTGTGTTTCGTTACGATTCCGGGGATACCAAATTTATATGGTTTTATTTACATTTTGACCCCTTAAAAAAAGGCAAAACTGTGTTAAATTTTTTTTTTTTTTTTTTGAAAAGTGCCATATTCCGACAGCCGTAACTTTTTTATACGTGCGTGTACGGGGATGTATAGGGCGTCTTTTTTTGCGGGGTCGGGTGTACTTTTTAGTTCTACCATTTTCGGGAAATGTTATTGCTTTGATAAATTTTTATTCAAATTTTTATCAGAATCAAAACAGTGAAAAAACGGCGGTTTGGCACTTTTGACCATTTTTCCCGCTATGATGTTTACCGAACAGGAAAAATATTTGTATAGCTTTGTAGAGCGGGCGATTTCGGACACGGGGATACCTAACATGTATGTGTTTCACAGTTTTTAACTACTTTTATATGTGTTCTAGGGAAAGGGGGGTGATTTGAATTTTTAATCCTTTTTATTTGTTTTTATATTTTTTTTACTTTTTTTAAAACTTTTTTTTTTGCATTTATTAGACCTCCTAGGGGTATTGACATGGGTGGGTGGTGTCGCGGATTGTCAGAGCGGTGGGGGTCGGCAAACATGGCTGTTCCGGAGCATTAAAGAGAGCCTCCTGGAGTATCGTTAAGGTGAGGGGCAAAGTGGTAAAGTATATGTATATGTGATTGTGTGGGGTTAGGGGCGAGGCTGTAGAGGGCAATATGAATTTTGTGGCTTGCTATGGTCCAAAGTGTGTGAGATTGCAGAGATGGTGGTGTGACTTTGGGTTTTGTGGGGGTCCTGGCACAAACGTATGTGCGCTATTGTGACGAAAAGTAGCCTATTGCGCAATCGGGTGTATTAACTATGTTTGTGAAAACTTTCAGCCAAATCGGTCGAGCGGGTTTTGCGTGATTGAGGAACAAACATCCAAACATCCAAACATCCAAACACACAAACACACAAACATCCAAACTCACAAACTTTCACATTTATAATATTAATAGGATAGTGGTGTAAAGGTTCACATGCTGGTTGTATATTGATGTCTGCTCGGCACGGACCCGGCACCCCCATCTGCTAGAGCCTATTAGCAGGACACCTCAATTACTTTGTTTATAGATTCTTCTTCATTAAAGAAAATAAACTCCAGCTATTTCTCACTTAATTACATTAGTTTTATCACATGTCAGTGTTTGTTCTATGTGAATATTTTTGTAATGATGGAGATGAAAAGACACCAGCTGTCTTGTAACCGGACCCGACAGACCTCTAAAGCCCTGAAGGTTATTCCTTTGGGATTAAAAAGCAAACATTTAGAGGGCTCATTTTTTAGTCTAATATCTGAGCCATGTACAAAAATGTTGCACAATGTATGAGGAATGTCACGTATAAGACCGTGTATCCCAACTACAGTAACAATAACACCGCGTGTGAAGTATTTTAGTTTTTAATATATGTAAATGTATCAATATTGGATCTTAATTCAAATGCATTGTAAGATAAAGATGATGGAATTGCTGTGATACAGAGGCGTAGCTGGGGGTCAGCATAGGGGGGGCGAACAAATGTAAGTGGGCCCCCAACTCAAGTATACCGATATTATCATTATACGATATACGATGGCCCCCAACTCAGGTATACCAATATTATCATTATGGGGGAGTTCACACGGAGTAACGTGCCACGTGATGTGGCACGTATACGGCGTGTGAGACTTTGAGCGCCGTATACGCTCCCATTGACTTCAATGGGAGCCGGGATCGTGTACGCCGCGTTATTTTGCAGCTGTGGTTTTCCTGCACGACCGCTTTAATTTTAGGTGGCATTAATGATTTAAGGGGATACATAGGGCCTTTTTAATTAGGGTGTTATTCATTGTGGACAACCCTTTAATTTGGACCAATTCCCCCATTATTATTTATACCCTCATACTGTCTACTTGTATAACTTATGCCCCTGATGCCCTCTTGCATAAATATTACTCCTCTAAATAAAACCTGTCCCCTGTGCTTTGAAGTCTGCCACCATTGTCCATTTGAGGCGTGCCATGACTTTCCTGCTCTAAGTCCTGTGCCACATGTGATTGCTGTGGTCATTCAGTAGCCTCAATGGTGGCAGGAAAGGACCCAGTGATGTATATGAGTGCGACTTACATGCTGCGATTCCCACAGGGCTCAGCTACCTTCAGCTCTGAGGCTTTCCTGATCAGTGGAGCAGTCTGATCTCCAACAATCTGCAAGTTATCCCTTATCCTATTGCATTGTGCAAAAAGGCTTGAGGCCCCAACTCAGCATTTTTGTTGCAGATTTTGGTGCATTTTTCTTTAGGGCCAAATTACTGGGAACATCTATTGAAAGGAATGGGAAATATCTAGGAAGTTCTTATACTTCTCCTTTCTGCTCAATCCACTCCTGGCTTTGGCTCAAAAAAACCGCAGCAAAATCTGCAACAAGAAAAAGCTGCATTTCTGCAACCTTTTCGAGTGACTCAGATAACTCTCAATTTAACAGGCATGAGGAGTCATTGAGTCGTTCTATGGACTCTATGGAATCTATATGTGACCATTCATCTAATGGTAATCGTCGCCCAAAAAACGGGGACACCGAGCTGGAGTCAAACATAGAAAAGGGTCAACGAAGAAGATACTGGACCCGTACACAACAAAGGAAAATGTAGATTCATTGGGAACGGACAAATCTATGGATGTCATTAATTTATCTTCTACAGTTTTGTCTAAAGATCAATTGGAAGTTTTGTCGAAGGGACTTAAGTTTGTACCCACGTCTAATTTTGACATGTTCCAGACACTACTGGATATTAATAGATTTGTCCGCCTGTTAACAGTAAAGAGACATTTTCTTGATACTAGCAATACAGATAGTCCTGTTTCTTTATGTTCGATCGAGGAGTGCCCTAGCAATGAGTTTACGGGGCTTAACTTTAAAGAGCAAACTGCTTTGTTACAATTATCAGATTTATCCTATATGAGTAGTAATGGTCCTGTCAAGGACATACTCACTGTACCTGTTAAAATCGATAACCCCACGTTCTACCCCCTTAAATCCCGCAGTCCGGTGTATAATCTTTTCCAACAGAAAGTTGAAAGGGACTTAGAGATTTTACGTGATAATTTGGGGAGTGAAAACTCACATCAAAATTTAACTATTTCTGAAAAAAAGGCTTTGAAAGAACTCAGTGATAACCATCAGATTGTGATCAAAATGTCGGATAAGGGGGGGGACGTGGTGGTTATGGATTCGGGTGACTATAAAAAGTCATGTTTGGCTATTTTGAATGATGCTAAAACCTATAAACTCTTGGATAGGGATCCCACTCCTATTTTCAACCAGACATTGGTAAAACTGATAGAGGAAGGAGTCAGTTTAGGCATTATCCCTGAATCCAAGAAACATTTTTTGATCAATAAATTTCCTGTTACTCCCATATTTCATGGGCTTCCTAAGACCCATAAACCTGGTTTACCACCCCCCTTACGTCCCATAATAGCAGGCATAAATTCATATAGTGAGAAAATCTGTACATGGGTGGATGATCTTTTACAGCCACTTGTTAGGAGGGTTCCGGGCTATATTAAAGATTCTAAGGAATTATTGGGGATGTTGACCAAGTGTGTTTGGAGCTCCTCGGAATCGTGGCTTACGTGTGACATCAATTCCCTTTATTCGAGCATCCCTCATGATCTTGCCGTGGTGGCGTTGTCCTATCATCTTTATCGATACAGCAGTTATACTCCCGAACTTTGTGAATTTATTATTCAGGTTGTTGAATTTTTGTTGAAACACAATTTTTTTTATGTTTGATTCTATTTATTATTTACAGATCTGTGGGGCCCCTATGGGCTCCCCTTTCTCTCCTTCTCTTGCTAATCTTTATTTATCCTGGTGGGAGGAAACGCACATTTTTTCTAATTCTAATCCTTTTTCTTCATTTTTGCATTGGTATGGGCGTTACATCGACGATATCCTCATCATTTGGACCGGAGATGTAACGCCCATACCAATGTTTATTGACTATCTTAATACTAATAATTTAAATTTATCTTTTACATATAATTTTGACAGTCAAAAGGTTAATTTTTTGGATTTGTGTTTGATGGGCAACCCCACCACGGCAATCATTGAAACCTCACTTTTTCGCAAACCCACCGCAGGTAATACAATATTGATGGCATCCAGTTGCCATCCCAAACATGTGATTAAATCCGTGCCGGTGGGCGAACTTTATCGCACCAGGCGCGCATGTTCGGAGGATAAAGACTATGAATCACAGGCAGAGTTAACCCTTGGTAGATTGAAAAAACGCCATTATCCCCAGTGGACACTGGATAGAGCAAGAAAGATTATTTCAGAGAAGGATAGAAATAGCATATTAAAGACACACAAAGAAACATCAGTTTCTGACAAACCTTTGCTTTATTTTTCAACTCGTTATAGTGCGCAATATAATCAGATTATTCGTATTGTTAGAAAAAACTTACCTATTTTGGAGTCCGACATTCAGACGAGAAAATTATTGCATAATGGTGTCAGATTTGTTCCTAGCAGGGGCAGATCTTTAGCTGACATCCTCTCTCCTAGTCTTTTTACTTCTAAGGAGGTTACACCAGCCACCTGGCTTAAATGTTTAGGTTTTTACAAATGTGGTGGCGTTAGATGTGCAGTTTGTAGGTTTGCGAGAAAAACCACCACATTTGGTAATAATATAAACAGGAAACGTTTTGAAATTTCGGAATATTTAAACTGCAACAGTAGTTATGTTGTATATATCATAGAATGCACTTCCTGCAATCTTTTGTATGTAGGATGCACTACACGGCAGGTTAAGGTCAGGATATCTGAACATCTTGCAGACTGTTCTAAATCCGTTACCGATCAGATGTCTAATGTATCCCGACATTTCTCCACACACCATGGGGGTAGCACCTCTTCTTTTATTTTTTATGTGATAGAACATGTAGTGGAGCCGACACGGGGTGGCGATCTCAAGAAGCTTCTCCTTAAGCGAGAGGCTTTTTGGATATGGAAGTTGGACAGTCGGGTGCCGAATGGTCTCAATATTAGACAGGATCTGTCATTAATTTATTAAATAAGATACAATATAATGTTTAATATTGGTCCATACTCACCTTATATTATATTCTTTGTGCTGATTTATTTTCCTCATAAGATTTGGATTCTTTTCATTCTACCAATAGAAGTCTCTCTTCCTCCGATCATGTGATCACACATGTGATTGCCCCACGTGACTTTGTCTCTAGGGCAACATCAACACATACGGGAACTATGGGTACAGGCTGGATGAAACGTCCCACAATGGTGTGAGGTAGGCCTGTTTTGTTTCGTTTCGTTATATATATTAACATACCGTATAAGATTAATACTCATTTCATTGTGTGGTCTAGGCTTGGTGTATATAGTCATATATCGTGATTCATAATTATATACATGTTTTTAGCAAATGTATCGACATATGTCGGATTGATTGTGATTTGCTTTGACAGCATTGCATGTTACAGCAACATGATTGTATTTGGATTTATGCGGTATTGTAACATGACATATACTACATGGGGTGTATTGTAACATGCCATATACTACATGGGGCGTATATTGCATCCTATGTTTAATTATGATACTTTTTTGGAGTGGGACACTCAGGTGTGGCCTGTTGAGCTGTTGAGTACCTGGGAGGGGTCAACCCTAGGGTTTAAATGTGTTCCTGAACTTATGTTTCATATGCTATGATTAAGAGACCTGGATGTGAGTCTCGAAACGCGTAGGCTGTTGTTTTATTCTGGATCCATGCTCTAAGGAGCTTTTTCTGTTTTTAACCACTATGAAGTAAAGGTTATATTTTATTTTTCAATTATTGGGCGTGCTGGATTTTTTATCATCGTTTCTTCAACCTGGGACTTTAGCCTAAGTCAGTAAAGCCTTTCCAGATCATCACATTCCCACAATCTGGATCTTTTTCAGAAATATTGTCTTTGCTTTTTGCAATTTCTTTTGTGGCATAATGAATTTATCACGTCTGAGCACCCTGTACCAAAGGTCCTGTAGTCTACCTAGATGGACAATTTTTTTTATCCATTTGAATAGCAAAATTTTCCCCCTGCACTTTCCATGTAGATGTCATTTGTTCAGCTACTTTCTAGTGCTATTCTCGAGCATTTTAATTTCAGTGGTGAGAGCTACTTATAAGTTTTCAATATGAAATTCTGTGGCCCTTGGAGACCTGTTCATGCTTCTGCGTCTTGTGTTCAGCTCTTGGGCTCAGCTTGCCGGGACGCCTTGACCTGTGCAAGTTGGCAGTTGTCTGAAATCTTCTCCACTCGTAGGTGATGTTCCTGACAAGCGGGAGGATTGATGTCTAATTATTTAGCAAACTTTATAAATGTCTTTCCAGATTTATACATATCTATAACTTTCTGAAAGCCTCAGGGAGCTCTTTAGATCTAGGCTTGGAGATTTATCACATTTTAACAAAAGATCAAACCAAATGAAATGTCTGAGGCTCAAATAAGAAAAGTTCCTTGAAGTTCCAAAGGGTGTATTCTCATAGGCCAATAGGCGTAGTAGTGTGCCATGTGAGTAAAAAGCTCCTGACTAAATCTCTTTGTCAATAGTGTACACCCATCAGCAGGGGCGTAACTTGAGGGGGTGCAGTTGCACTGGGGCCCAGGATTAGAGCGTCCATAAGAACTGACATCAGTATTGAGATGGCAACTTCCATCTGGTCCACAAGCCATGGAGACTCACAGATTCCCCCCTAACCACACTAAGGTGGATTCAACTCCTTAGCACCCGTAACCATCACTATCAAGAATTCGCTGTAAGGATGATGTAGGGAGCCCCGGACAAAAGATTGCACTGGCGCCCACAAGACTTTAATTACGCCCCTGCTCATCAGACTCCTCTCTGGTGCTCCCAGCGCCTGCACAGTTCTCTAGGGAAGTCAAGGATGTACAACCCGGCTTCACTGCACAAATGCCGGAGATAAGGCGCATGCGCTCTGAAGCCGAAGTATATTCTGACTTCAGTGAAGAACTACAGCGGTGCGAGGAGAACAGCGTCAGGGTGTGAATAAAGTTTTTTTGTTTTTATTGCGCACACTGATGGCTTTACAACAGGGTCACTAAACCCTCAGTCTATAAGGACCTGTGGCTGGCTTAGTCCCCAATCGCCCTGACAGGTTCCCTGTTGCTTTTAAACAAACTTTGCATAAATGAATAGTACAGAGTGTGTACAAAGGGAATAACATTATTTTTTGACCCTTAATTTATGAGCAGTGATTGATGATTATAGGTATGAGTGAGCCAGTTGATAACTAGATGCAAAATTTCCAAATATTTGGGGTGCAGCAGAACCTGAATTTTGGGGGGTTTGCAATAATTTAGAACACAGAGGCCCCAGAGTATAATAAGTGAAGACTGAAGGGAGGTGTGTAAATGTAACAGTCATATTCAGCTCTCCTGGGCTCCATAACAGCATCTGATGCAGGCCCCCATCCTCTTTGGGCCTCTTCCAGCCTCCTTTGTGACGTCAGAGGGAAATGTCTCTTTCAACTCCTATCAGGCTGTTTCTTTGCTCCACTCCTCTCTGGTAAAATAACATTCATTCTGCAGTGCAAACCAATGCACCGACTGCAGGTCACATGAATCAGATCTATAGAAGTCTACAGAGAAGGGAGGGGGAGGAGGGAGCAGGAAGTGCAGGAGATAAGGAAGAAAGACAGGCTTAGACTGAGGTTGGAGCACAATAAATACTTTCTATAAAAACCAAAGCACTTTAATCACATGAGTACAGGTCAGTATGTTTATATAGGTCTATATACTGTATGTTCTTAGAGATCACAGGGCTGTTTATGAGTGACAGAATGCGCTATCTGCAAAAATTACTAGCTTGAAAAAGAAAACTGGTATACCTGGTTAACCAGAAAAGAGCTAAAAGTTGCCCAAATATGATGTATTAAGGGGGTATTTAAAGAAATCATCAAATAGTTTTTAATGTTAAAGGTGATCAATATCTGATTGGTGGAGTTCGGATACTCAGGACTCCAACAGATCAGAGTGGCAGAGGCGCTCGCTGTTTCTGCTTCACAGATCAATGACATCATGTTCATTCATCCCATGGCCTGTTTGCAGCTCAGTCCCATTCAAGTGAATGAAGATTTGCAATACCGAACACAGCCCCTGCACAATTAATGCATACTTGAGTATTCCCATCGCTTTGTTGTCCGTCGCCAGTGTTCATTCACGGCAGCCATTTCTTGAGTTTTGCATCTCATGTGACCGCTATGAGCCGCTGGTGGGTGACTAGAGACACATATGAATGATGCCACTGGTCCCTCTCCAGCAACACCTGAGGCCACTGATTTCTCTTTGCCTACGGCTTCCTGCCCTACCAGTAGCAAAATTGAGTCACAGCTCCACTTCTCCCCGGTTCTGCAATCCGATTCTAATGTAACAACTGGATCTGCAGAACTGGGGAGAATTTGGCTGCTATATTCACTTACTGATCCATGCTTATGCCCGCGGCCTCCTCCGCTTCCCACTTCAGCCTTCAATGGGCACATGTTGTGATGATGTAATGTGTGACACAGGGGCCCCTGGAGGGCTGAATGGTAAGCAGAGGTGGCAGTGAGCAGGAGAGGAGATGGGTAAGTTAAAAGGGGTCATTACAAGCTGAGTAATCCAGTAGGGGCCCCTAAATGCACGGATCCCATCAGGGTACCGATGAATCTCCTGGTCCAAGCAGGAACCTGTACCAATCTGATACTGATGACCTATCCCAAGTATAGATCACCAATGTTACAATAGCAAATAACCATCTACCTTTTATTAGATTTTGGAACTCTGTACAACATCTGGTGTGTAATGAGTAAGGAATTCCAGAGTATATGGACTATGCAGATGACGAATGCGGTTTCCTGAGGTTCCCTGTCTGCATTTTTACAAAAACACATCTATATCTACCATATAAAAAACTTCTGAAGACATGCAATAAACATAGATAGACATTGTATAGTACTAGACCGCCAGACCATTGCTCAGGGGCTAAGTGATGTAATAATGGGTCCCAAAAATCCAGCAAAATACAAGGTAATTTGGCGGTGACTTTGGAGTCAATCTTTGGCTACTTGGGTACATTTCTTAAAATGTGATTAACAAATAACCGCATACGCTAGGTCAACCGTAGCATTCGGCTTTCCGTTCCTTGGGTCTGCTTGGGACCTATTGGGATGTTCCTGGAGTGTGGAAGGAAATTGGAGTACACGGGGGAAACCCACACAAACACAGGGAGGACATACAGACTCCTTGCAGATGTTGTCTTTGGTTGGACTTGGAACCCCGGACTCCTCTATAGAATAAAATAATATATAGAGGAATAAAGTAAATCTAGTGCTTGAGCTTCTTGTTACTCAAATCACATTAAGAAACTTTCATGTAAGTCCATTCCCAACTTGAGATGAATATCAGCAGAAGTGAATGGAAAAAGCTGATTACTTTTCTAAATGGGTGACTGAACAATATGTATAAAACAAGACGTCTGTAATGCATCGGCCTCTGCAGGGAAATGTATATTGGATTGCATCTTACATTGTCAAAAACCTCTTTGATGTCAGAGAACCCCTTTACAAGGAAACGTGCAAGTTAAAATGTGCAACATAATATTATCTTCTTCATTTAGGCCCCCACATAGTATACTGCCCCACAGTTGTATGTTAGCCTTAGATACTGTATGACCGGAATTTTCCAAATGTTTTGGACTTGGCCCGAACCCCAAAATTTTGCGGTTCATCACCCATAAAGCTCTATTATACTCTTTGAACTCCCCAGACCCTAGAGTATAAGGGAAAGCCTGGAGGAGGTGAGTACAAATAAGAAATACATATAGTTACCTGGAGGAAGAAGTGAAAGCCAGACTGGAAAGGCGCAGGAAATGATAATAAAAATATCAGACGCTAACTTTTGGAAAGACCCCATAATAGGAGGCGCCATCTGAGGCTGTCACCTCAGGTCGCTTTATGACAGGTGCGGCCCGGTGTCTAACTCCCCGAACCCCCACTATCAGTTGTCTGAAGCGGAATATCATGTTCATCGGTTGTATGACCTGGTTATCAGTCAGTCCAAGGCTGTGGTGCAATACTAAGCAAATCTACAGAGGGTTCACTAGCAAAGACTGGGCCCCATAGTAAACTTTTGAGTTGGGCACCCCCACACGGCATTGTGCTCCCTTTCCTGACCCCTACACAGTATAACATCCCATCTACACACACTGTATATGGTTTGTCCATCTCATATCATGTGTTTTTTATTGACGTCCTGACGCATTAACGTCATGATATGGGATGGATAGGTAAAGCAGAGCGGGCCATGGGCAGGATAAAGAATCGTTAAGCCGAGCGTGCTATTCCTGTAAGCGGCCACAGTAAAATGGCCGAACAGACATGTTCTGCCTGAGGCCTGATGGCAGAGCCAACTGCGCATGCGCCGGATTTACATTCCAAAGACAGGCTTGTTGGAAGAAGACAATGCAGAGGACGCGGTGGAGAAGCATGGCTGTAGAAGATGGAGGGAGCGCTGGAGAGTTTGGAAGCAGCACAGGGACCGCCCCCTCATTAGCATACTGAGAAAAACGGGATATCTACAAAACAAAGGCGCGGAGAAGAATTCTAAAGGTAGGAGAAATATACCCTTTGTTATGTGGTATTAGTTAAAAAAGGGATTCTAATGATAAAATCCCTTTAATGGAGGTCACATGCAACATGCGACATGTCTATGACTTGACTGCGCTTTTACAGCCGATCACCACCTAAAACAGATGCAGTAAGTTGCAAGCAGTTGTTTTAGTCACATGACTTCAATATCATAATGGGGGGGGAACCCTTTAGGCCTCCTGTACATGGGTGAATACAAAGTGGGACTCCTTGCATCACAGTGCATTATAAAGCTGGGAGTCCCTGCCCCCACTGTTCTGTTTGCCTCCTGACCACATTGAGTCCAAGAAAAGCAGCCGATATAAGGTCCGGATCTTCCAGACTGTATTTGCCTGTGTGCATGGAGCCTTAATGTATTCTTCGCCACAGCTCGCACTAATCATGTGACTATAATTGAGTTATTTACTATGCATGGCTGATACTTTCTAAAATAACAGTTGAATTACAATAAGATCTTAATCTTCACACCTTCTATTAA
The DNA here is from genome assembly GCF_031893055.1 of Leptodactylus fuscus. Taxonomy (NCBI): domain Eukaryota; kingdom Metazoa; phylum Chordata; class Amphibia; order Anura; family Leptodactylidae; genus Leptodactylus; species Leptodactylus fuscus. The sequence goes on from NC_134268.1 coordinate 34,730,517, forward strand.
AAATGTAATAATATTCTAATAATCTCAACCATTCTGTTACATTGTATCAAGCGATAGAACTTTAGCAATACTTCACTGCCACCTGCTGTTTATTATTGTTACTGCTGCAGGCTAAATAAATTGGATTAAGATAAATTCAGATACTGTATGGTTTGGTAATGGTATGGTAATGGTTCCCCCATAACAGCTACAACTACAAGGCCTATGTAACAGTAGTAGCCGCAGTAACTCCATGATAATAGATGGTACAGATTCCTTTTAAGGCTTCAGGCCCACGTTGCAGAAACGAAGCTTTTTTGTTTCAGATTTTGCTGGGTATTTTTGACCCAAAGCCAGGAGTGGATTAAGCAGAAGGTAGAAGTATAAGGGTAAGTTCACACAGAGTATTTTGGTCAGGATTTTGAGGCCGTATCCACCTCAAAATCCTGACCAAAAAGACTGCTCCCATTGTAATCAATGGAAGGCGGTCAGTTCTTTTTTTCCAGGAGCCGTTTGTTCTGTTCCAAACCGCTCCGGTTCCCGGAAAAAAGAAGCGACATGCTCATTCTTTCAGGCGGATTTGCCTTGCGACATCCCCCTGAAGACACTCCCTCCGGACTAGGCCCATTCATTTGGGCCTAATGCGGAGTGGAGTACACGACTGGATGCTGGTGCACTGCACCGGCATCTAGTCGCAGCTACCCGTATTTTGGTCCGGAACCTGGGGCAGCCTCCACCTCGGATTTCAGAACCAAAAACCCCATGTGAACTTACCCTTAGGGCTTACTATATATTTCCCATTCCTTTTGTAGTCATTCTTGGCTTTCACAAAAAAAAATGCAGCAAAATTTGCAACAAAAAATCTGCGTTTCTGCAATGTGTGGCCTCATCTGAAGGTACTAACCAAAGAGACTGCGTAACAATAGTATCAGCCAAGCCCTCTTAACAGTAGCAGCTATAGCGGCCTCATAATAGTTGTAGACACATGGCCCTATAAAAGACCATTCAGGTCATAACTCATGGAAACCATGATGCAGAAAATTGCGACACCAATTCTCATCCAACGTACAAAATTATCAGAGAGTTGTCTGATCTGTCCCAGATTTATTCTGCCGCACAATAATGAACTCTGGACATAGTCAAGGTCAAACCAAACATTCTCAATGATAAGAGAAAAAGAATATCCAGCGAGCCCTCATATGAATGACAGACGGAGCAGAACGTGACTCCGGTTCATGCAGGTACTGAGGGTATGTGACCGAAAACAAGCGAAAAGGACAACTCTGTGATACCCAAGTATCCGGGAATCCTACGTAAGTGGGTATGGAAAGTTATCTCCATAACATGTCATGAGCAGAGAGTTGGAAAGGGGATGGAATCAGTCTCTGACTCTGTCTCTTTTTCACCTCTCTGATGTGCTGTCACTCAAATGCACCGCTTTTTACTGATGATGCCCCTTCCCTCTGCGCTTTGTTTGCTGTTACTCTTAACCTTCAGAAGATCAAAGAAATGGGAAAAAAAACTTGTCCCATTGAAGTTAATACAAAATGGAAATTAAGGGGCTGATTTAGAAAACTGCTACCCAAGCAATGAAAGACTTGCAAAATTTGTGCACAAAAATTGTGACTTCTTGAGTTTTCGGTAATTGTAAATGATACCAGAATGTGTAAATGATGCAAGAAAGTAGCTGACATAGACATCTGCTTCGATGCACAGGCCTCAAAAGAATTGCCCAATTTATGAGGAGGTGTGCCCCTTGTCATATATTAGGTGCAGTCTCCAGCAGGGCAGGGATGATCAAGACTGACAGCAGCTCCAAAAGTCTCCTGTTTCTATCCATCCTGTATTAACTTCAACGTAAGTAAAATGGAAAACTCCATTCTGATTTTTGTCAAAAACAGACAAAGCAGCCAATGATATTTTTTCCATCAAAAAAAGGAACATCTGAAGAAACGAGGCAAAGAGAGGAGACCTGATGGCAAAAAAGACCATTGAAATTAATGAACCTTTTTCTTCCCTGATCCTCTGACAGATCAGGAAATTGGAAAACACAACACAGATGTGAACTCTGTCTTAGGTGATCTCAAGCCTAATGTACATTACTGGACAGCCCCTTAGTTACAGGGGACAGATGAGACCCCAAGAGAAATACAGACTCCAAATAGGACCCCATAATTAATGATTACGGGTTACACACATGACAACTTTCAGAGGACATAAACAAGGACAAACCTACGGGGTATGCAGTACAGTGGCTCAGTGGTTAGCCTTGAAGCACTGGAGTCCTGGGTTCAAATCCTGCTAAGGACAACATCTGCAAGGAGTTTGTATGTTCTCCCCGTGTTTGTTGGGTTTCCTCCGGGTACTCCAGTTTTCTCCCACATTCCAAAGAGATACTTGATAGGCAATGTAGATTGTGAGCCCTAAATGGAACAGTTACTAATAATGTCTGTAAAGGTACTGTGTGTGAAGGAGAGATGATGGGTGTAAGGTACTGTGGGGGAATGTGGGGGTGTAAGGTACTGTGGGGAAGAGATGTTGGGTGTAAGGTACTGTATGGGGAGGGTGATGTGAGGTGCAGGGTGGACTGTGGGGATGAGATGTGGGGTGCAGGATGAACTGTGTGGGGAGAGATGTGGGGTGCAGTGTGTACTGTGTAGGAGGGAGATTTGGGGTGTAGGATGGACTATGGGGTGCAGGATGTACTGTGTGGGAGAGATGCAGGGTGCACTTTGAGGGGAGAGATGTGGGGTGCAGGATGTACCAAACAAAAATGGATGTGAATGGGTGGAGTCAATTTTGAAGTGCATGGAGCTAAATTTGCCACAGTCCTCCCACATTTTGTCCCTCTTTCTGTCCTTTAAAGGTTGGGAGGTATGTTAATGGGTTAATAAGTGCACCTAAATATCTTTAGCATTGTGTGGAGTGACTTCTAGGAGTGCCTTACATCTTCTGCATTTGTTTACTTGGTGTAGCTTCCTGATGCCTTAACTGATACAATGGTAGTTGTAGGCTCTCACACTATCTCCCTCTCATTCCTCCATCCTCCATCTCCCTAGCTATTCCTCCCACTGCTAGCCCTTCCCAATTCACTCAGCCCATCCCCTACTCTATTATACATCACCTGTCTTCTTCCTGTTTTCCTTCTATGAGGAATGGCTCCTCCTCTTTTTCGACTGCCAGCGCGCAGCACTTTGTCTTAGCTTTCACTACTTCCCTATTGCGCAGGCTCCCAGCTTACAGCGATGGGAGCCATGATACCAGTAATACAGCATGTGATCGCTGAGATTATTGGTTGTCTTCAGTGGTCACATGCTGGCCCCTTTTAAACAAAGTCTGTGGGACTGCAGGAGTGCCCATGCTGGATCAGTGGGATATTGAACAGGTGAGTACTGTTTCCTTTATCGGCACTTGCCTTTGTTTTTAATTTTTCCACTGTAATTTAAAAGGGTTGTCTGGGGTCAAAACTAATCCCAACATTAATCTAAACACCCTCCCCCCCGCCTTCTTTCTAAGTAACATAGTTTATAAAAAATGAATATTTACCCATACCCTGGGGCGATCATGTGACCGCCCCAGGGACATGTGCTGGTTATCCGGTGACAATCAGTTTCCCTGTTTCCGGAAACGAAACGTCACTACTACTCTCCCCACACTATCCACTCCATTATACTTACCTCTCTTCCTTCCAGGCTTCTTCTGGTGGGACAGCTTCTCCATCTTTTCTGACTGACGGCGCGCTATAGTCCCAGCGCTGCTCTGTGCTTTGCAGCCAATAATCCACCTATACTGCACAGCTCCCATGAGAAGAAGAATGGGTCGCCCTGCATGTGGAAGCCTGGAAGGAAGATAGATGAGTATATAATAGAGATGGAGGTTGGGCTGAGTAGGTAGGGAAGGGCTAAAGTGGGTGGTGTAGCTGGAGAGACAGGGAGGGGGTTATGGGAGGGAGAGAGGAAGTGGGGGAGTGAGGTGAGAGTGAGCGACTGTGGAAGTTAGGCCTGGTTCACATTTGCGTATTCCATTCGGGAAGTCCGCTTGGGGACCCCCTGGACTGAATACCGAATGCATTAAAAGTGGTGAGCAATGAAACCACACGGACCACATAGACTGCCATGCAGAGAGAAAAGTGGTGCTTGATGTACTTTTCTCTCCGCGTGACTTGTACAGACACCGAATGGAAAACACACGGACTCCATTACAGTCTAAGGGTAAGTTCACACTGAGTAAATGCTAGCTTATTTTGTAGAGTAAAATTACACTTGTAAATTTTGCTATCCCATTGACTTCAATGATATTTTTTTACAAGTGTAAAAATACGTCTGTAAAAAATACGCCTGTAAAATGTCATTGAAGTCAATGGGATAGCAAAATTTACAACTGTAATTTTACTCTACAAAATAAGCTAGCGTTTACTCAGTGTGAATGCACCCTAAGGGTGCATTCACACTACGGATACGCCAGCTCATTCTGAACGTAAAACACGTTCAGAATCAGCGGCGTATAAAGCAGATCCCATTCATTTCAATGGGAGCCGGCATACGAGCGCTCCCCATTGAAATGAATGGGCTGCTCATTCCGAGCTGTACACGCGAGCACTCCCCATTCACTTCAATGGGAGCGCTCGTAGAGAAAAAAGCAGCCCATTCATTTCTATGGGGAGCGCTCGTATGTCGGCTCCCATTGAAATGAATGGGATCTGCTTTATACGCCGCTGATTCTGAACGTGTTTTACGTTCAGAATGAGCTGGCGTATCCGTAGTGTGAAAGCACCCTAAGGGGTCTGTGTGGTTTAATTGTTCACTGTTTTTTAATGTGTTTGGTATTCCGTTCAGGGGGTCCCCAAACGGTAAACCGAACGCAGATGTGAACCAAGCTTTATATAGCAGGAAGTTGAACCATGTAAACAATTGCATAAGATACCAGGAGCTCCCAGAGACACCCAGAAATCACTCAAAACATGCCTAAAGGTATATGGGTGCATTTATTATTAACAGCACTAACAGACCTTTTTTTAAAAAAAACAACAACATTTTTTGCCCATAAAACTCCTTTAGGCTAAGGCCTCACGGGCTGGAAAAACCGCGTTATAGCTCTACAGGAACAGCCGCAGCATGAACGCATCGCGGTTCTTCACGCAGCGATTTGAACAGAAAGTTCACAGAATTTTCCTCTGCAGACTCTCAATTACAATTATATCTACGGGAAAGCCGCCAGCGTTTCTGTAAGTATAATTGACATGCTGCGATTTTCAAAACCACGACGCAGCGTGTTCGCACTGCGATTTTTTCTGCGATGTAGGCATGGGATTCGCATGAATCCCATCCACTTTGCAAGTATTGTAAAACGATGCGATTTTTCCCATGGCGTTTCCACCGCGAGCAAATCGCGGTGTTTCCGGCCTGTGGGGCACCGGCCTTAGGTGGTCTTAATTCCTGCAATAAGTTCGGTTCAGTACCGTAACGCTTTACAGTCAGAAGGGCGTTTCTGACAGTCAGTCAGGTATGTCCTTCTCCACAGCAGCGCCTATCGCGCTGTACAGTGTGAGCGGGGAGAAACACCCCCTCCCTCTGCTCACAGTGCCCGTCCATAGATGAGTATTATCAGGAGGGGAGGGGGGCGTTCCTCCCCGCTCACACTGTACAGCGCGATAGGCGCTGCTGTGGAGAAGGACGTACCTGACTGACTGTCAGAAACGCCCTTCTGACTGTAAAAAGCTATGGTACAGGGACCGATAGCTCTTCACCCGGGGCACAGATCGGGAAAGCTGACAGTGCTCTGAATTCAGCGCACTGTCGGCTTTCCAGCAGTATATAGAACTGCCTGTGCCCCAGACCATGAAAGGTCCTCTTTAAGTGAAAAAAGAGGAAAGTAAGTGTTGGAGAAAGGGAGGGGGGGGGGGGGGAGAGGAAGAAAAGGGTGAGGATTAGAGATGAGTGAGTACTATTCGAAACTCCTGTTTCGAATAGCACACACCCATAGGAAGGAATGGACGCAGCCGGCACGCAGGAGGTTAAGCGGCCGGCAAAGTCTGCGTGCTGGCCGCTTCTATTCATTCCTATGGGTGTGTGTTATTTGAAACGGCCGTTTCGAATAGTACTCGCTCATCTCTCTAGTGAGGATGGAAAAGGAGACAGAAAAAGGGATGAAACAATTATTTCCTGGAGAGCCAAGGAGACCAGGTCTTCACAAAACAATTGTGTGTCCTCCTCGACCAACTTAGAAGCTCTTCAAACCTTGCAATTTGGTTGACTTTTTCAATCCAAAGCGCTATTGTGGGTGGATTGCATTGTTAAGAGATTAATGATAAGCTTGTCCCTGGAAGGTGAAGGAATTACCGGTAGATTTTTTGTACTGCAATGTGTGGATGAGATTAGCTGTAATCCCATCCACTTTGCAGGTACTGTAAAATGCAGCTCCTTCAAAAAAACTCAGAGAGGCTGAGGCCCCACATTGAGGAAACATCTTTTTTTGTTTTGCCAAAACCAGAAGTGGATTGAACCAAAGGGAGAAGTACAAAAGCTTCATTATATTCCTTTTGTAGCCACTCTTGATGTTGGCACAAAAAACTGCAGCAAAATCCGCAACAAAAAAAGCTGTGTTTCCAAGATGTGGGGCCTTAGTCTAAGGCTTAGACCCCATGTTGTGGAAACGCACCTTTTTTGTTGTAGATTTTGCTGCAGTTTTTTTTATGCCAAAGTCAGAAGCGACTTCAAAAAGAATGGAAAATATAAAGGAAGCCTTGAGAAGTTTCCCTTTTGTTAAATCCACTCCTGACATTGACTCAAAAAGCCGCAGAAAAATCTGAAACAAAAAATGCTGCATTTTCGCAACGTGGGAGCCATTCATAATCTGGTAAATGTTTCAGGGGCAACAGGCTAGCTCTGTAACAACAAAAAAAGACAGATGAAGGGTGGTGAAATTTTTATAAAGGACTCCCAGCATACCATTCTCATTCTAAATTCTTAGACATGAAAGGGGTTTTCTCATCTCAGGGTTTCAGCTGCCCTCCTGTCTCCTCTCTCCTCCACTTACTGGTTTTCAGGTCATTCCAGCTTGCAGCTCCTGCTTCCTCTAACCCTTCGTTCACATCTGTGTTTGGCAATCCATTCGGGGAGTCGGCATGGGGACTCCCCAAACGGACTCTCGAATGCACTGGCAAGCTGTGTTCAGTAAATTTATTTTTTTATTTTTTTGACGGACAACCTCTTTAACTGTTATTGGAGCTGGCAGACCAAGGGTCAGATCTTCCCCCAGAACCCCAGATTCATTGTATAAAATTCCCAGAGAAAGTAACATTTCAATGGCTCCTTGGAGAACCCCTTTAATTCTGATACTGTATTAATTTCCTGTACTTGGTTCTGTACCTTTTAATGAACTGAGTTTGGTTCTTGTGGTGAAATATAGGACGTTTTTCCCAGTCATCTCCTTCTCTCAGGGTACACTCTATGGACTGGGCACACCTATGATGCTAAATGTACACATTTATGTCTATAATGTGTTGGGAAGGTAGCTCGGTAGCAGCAATGGTATGGACCCAACCAGTCAGAGACAGGGACACAAAATCTGTAGCAAACAGATTTATTTAGAAAAAAACTACAAAATAAATAAACCATCGGGTACATAATGAACAAAATAAAATACAGTCTTAACTTCAGGCAAAAGAATATGAAAAAAAAAACCCTGCTTGTCTGAGCACTAACTACAAAATAACTACTAACTGTACATGGGGAATACTACCAGCCACACAAATCAACAAAAAGAGCGCAATACCGTTTCAGCAGACTCAGTGTCAGGACAGACCCAGGCGCCTCCTCTCGCTCCCAGGATCTGCCCTGAAGTGCAGGCTTTGAAGCCTTTTATACCCAGTAGCGAGCCTGGGCCCTACACCTAGGGCTGAGGCCTATTCAAGACCCACAATCGACCACACATATGTCAGAAATCTAGGGGAGATATACCGTGACTCCAGCGCTCTGCCTGTCATCTTCTCACAAATGAATGAGTTACACATAGTGAGTGTTGTAAGCCGATGGGTGGTCAGGTAATAGAGCGGGTGTACATCTCACCCAGACTACTCAGGTGGGTGAGATGAGAAAACTCCAAGAATGTTTGTTCTCAGCAGACAACTTTCGTCTGCTGAGCATTTTGGTAAATGCTCAGTACTGGACTGGATTTTTAGGAATGGCAGGTAGGTTGGTAGTGGGACCTGTCATTCCACCCCCACCAGTCCACACTTTGGGGATGCTCCGGCAGTGACTCAGCTGCAGAGAGTCTGCTCATCAAGGGAGGCTTAAGAAGCCAGCTCCAGCAGCAGACTGTGGGCAGAGCTTGGCTGGAGAGCCAACAGAGAGAGGTCATATTTTTGGAGCTGTGTCCTGAATGATTCTACTGGCTTTTCATTTCTGTTATTCTAGGTAACCTATTCTATGTTTAGTTAGAGCCTAGCCGGGCAGGGATTTATTTTTGTATTGTTTCCTTTGTTGCTGCACTACCTTTTTGACTGAAAATAAACTCTACCTTTGTTTTGGACTAAAGAAACTGGACTTTTGTGTCTATGCCACCTCACCTAGCAACCCCAGACCCTAACAGTGTGTATAAGTAGATACTGCACTGTATGTGATTTATATGTAGACAACATGCAACATGCATTCAGAATTTGTATAAATACTATACACTTATATTGGACACATTTCCACAATATGTAAAGATAAAATTTATAGGGAGGCAATCATTAAAAGGGTTTTCCCAACTCCTTCTCTGAGCACTTTGCCTGCCGTCTCTTCCTATATTCTTTCACCAGCTGGTGGGAGGGCTTTGACTGTTTGATAGACAGGGATGCTATGAAGTAGCTCACTAGATATAGACATTGCCTTTACCAACAGAGATTATGCATTATGATTACCAAGGAACTTCTGTATAAACAATGGGAGGAATAATCTAATATAGCAGGCAAATGAAGCAGCATTTCTAAAGCAATGTATCTAGGAAAACTCTTCAATTTACATAAGCTAGAAGTACAGATAGGATTCTTGAGGCAGTTGGTACACTGGGGGTAGGCATTCATCTCCCTGGAGCACTGCCCAAACCCCTACCACAGCCTGGCATATCAACCCAGCCCAGATAGATGGATTAGTGTCACCTGAATCAAATGGTTGTTTCCCCTTGTGAATCATTGCCTCTAGAGAGGAGTGAGTACTATTTGAAACTTCCGTTTCAAATAGCACCCTCCCATAGGAATGAATGGACGCAGGGTGTGAAGCGGCTGGACGCCGGCACAGGCTGTGTGCCGGCTACGTCCATTCATTCCTATGGGAGCGTGCTATTCCAAATGGCAGTTTCGAATAGTACTTGCTCATCTCTAATTGCCTCCATTGTTCCCTGACATTGTTCAGCATTTATATGTAGTGCGCGATCAATCCCCCCCTGACATGATATACTGTAAGGGTCTTCATCCAGAAATCACAAGAATGGTGCTGTACGTGGTGGATATATGTAAAATCATACTTACGCTTGTAACATATGAATATAAACCCTCTAAGATGCCATAAGTTCAGTGTAACATATACTTTATCATGGTTAACAATGTACCTGCTTTGTGTCCCGTGGAGGAAAGGGCCCCTCAGGTTTCTCTCCTAACACTTTACATAGTTACATAGTAGATGAGGATGGATAAAGACATTAGTCCATCAAGTCCAACCTATAAACCTACAATCCCTACAGTGTTGATCCAGGGGAAGGCTCATGCCAATTGCCCTATTTCAGGGGAAAAAATTCCTTCCCGACTCCAATCTGGCAGTCAGTATAAAAACCCTGGATCAACGTGTCCTTAAAATCTAGAGTCCATAACCTGTTATATTTTCTTTTGGCAGTCCAAGTATCATAAATTCTTCCCCCTTGAACTGTATTGAGACAATATCTGTACAGCACTGTGGAATATGATGATACTATATACAGTAAGTAAAATAAATAACTAATATGTAATACAACCTGTCATCTATGCCCCCCTACCCTGCCAGGATATCCATAACTTTTAAATTAAAAAGCAGAAGTAGGCCAGCATATCAAATAAGGGAGGCTGTTTAGGAAAATACAGTATAAAAGAAAGAGTTACTGCGTGTCAGCTAGACTTGTAGACAGTTAGAAGAAAACCATTGTTGTAATTACTTTTTTTTTCACACAAGTGTCACCTTTGAGAACAGGAGACGTGTCCAACACCTTGTGGAAACTTTGGATGGTTTCCTGTGAAGAGTGCTGTATTTTTTTTGCACACTGTATCTTATTTTGTACTGTAAACTAAAGCTCAGATAAGTTTTGGTTCTGGTCAGTGGCGTAACTAGGAATGGCGGGGCCCCGTGGCGAACTTTTGACATGAGGTCCCCCCCCCCCACCGACGACCTCGACCGACCCCCTCCTACGCATTCCTGCGCGCTCTATTATGCCCCATAGTGGCAACTTCACACAGTATTATCCCCCATAGTGGCCCCTATGTACAGTATTATCCCCCATAGTGGCCCCTGCACACAGTATTATCCCCCATAGTGGCCCTTGCACACAGTATTATCCCCCATAGTGGCCCCTGCACACAGTATTATCCCCCATAGTGGCCCCTGCACACAGTATTATCCCCCATAGTGGCCCCTGAACACAGTATTATAGCCCATAGTGGCCCCTGCACACAGTATTATCCCCCATAGTGGCCCCTGCACACAGTATTATCCCCATAGTGGCTTCTGCACACAGTATTATCCCCCATAGTGACCCCTGCACACAGTATTATTCCCCATAGTGGCCCCTGCACACAGTATTATTCCCCATAGTGTCCCCTGCACACAGTATTATCCCCCATAGTGTCCCCTGCACACAGTATTATGTCCCACTGTGGACACCCATAAACAATTATTATACTCTGGGGTCTTTTCAGACCCCAGAGTATAATAATTGGAGACCCGGGGGAATAAAAACATAAAAAACTACTGTTTCTTACCTGTCCCCCGGCTCCTACGCTGTTGGCTTCTGCTGCTGTCCTTCTTCAATTATGTCGAACGTCACATGACCCGGGACGCAGGCCGGGTTCATGTGACATCAGACAACTAGGAAGGAGGCCTGGCAGGATCGTGGAGAGGTAAGTAACAGTGTTTTTTATGTTTCTTACCTCTCCCGGTCGCCAATCATTATACTCGGGGGTCCGAAAAGATTATAATTATTATAAAGAGTATAATGATAGCAGTTGTAGCGGCTGTCACCGGGCCCCTAATGTCCCGGGCCCTGTGGCAGCTGCCTCTGCTGCTATGGCGATAGTTACGCCACTGGTTCTGGTATATAAACATCTAGAGTATCTCCATCTGACATGACTACTTTTCACAATCCTTCTGTGACAAGCGGGAGTCTGGCTGGCATTGGTTGGTTACAACATGGGGTCCCTTATTCCAGGTTCATGAAGAAGTGGCTTTCCTTGATGACTACAAAATGGATTAAAAAAAAATTAACTCATTTAGAAATATTGTCCAATTTACTGTATTTAGAACAGAACTAGGGATCTGGATAAAATAAAGATAAAAGTTTGCTAACACTTTAAATGCACCACATTGCAGCTCCTTCCTTCTTATCCCTACCGTTTCCATTCCTTGCTGTACCAGGATGTGATAACATCCCACTTGGTCAACATTCGACAGCTGTTACCAACCACTGCTCTCATTGTCACAGGAGTGTCACAAGACTACACAGACCAGTCATATGTGCGGGAACGGCACATGACTGCTGAGACCACTTTAAGAGACTTGGGGCTCCCTGTACCACCATTCCTTTGCTTTAGTGACCCTGCTATCCACGAGACCTTTATCCACACCACCATTTCTTACTGCACCACCGTGTCTATCAGATCAGCATGCAGATGGTTTGGGACCGCTAAACTACCTGTATGCCATAATTTATCTGAAGTTTAGGGTCTAAAACATCTGTAAATCATTGCCACTGGTCACCAATGTCAAAATAAATCCAAGATAGATGTTGCGGGGGTCCACAAAAGCATTCTGTGCAGTGAAGCCAAGTTCAGTACACCTCACTTCACTGTGTGCTTGAGCCTAAAAGTTGGCTTTGAGTTAGTGGACCCCAGACACTTCTAACTTGATTTCTTAAGAAGTCAGTGACAGACGACAAATGTTTACGACCCTAAACCCCAGCTGCCTAACCAGTGGCGTAACTAGGAATGGCAGGGCCCCGTGGCGAACTTTTGACGTGCCCCCCCCCCCCCCCCCGACGCAGAAGGCCTCGACCGACCCCCTCCTACGCATTCCTGCGCGTTCTATTATGCCCCATAGTGGCCCCTTCACACAGCATTATCCCCAATAGTGGCCCCTGCAAACAGTGTTATCCCCAACAGTGGCCCCTGCACCCAGTATTATGTCCCACTGTGGACACCCATAAACAATTTTTATCCTCTGGGGCCTTTTCAGATCCCAGAGTATAATAATCGTAGACCCGGGGGAATAAAAACATAAAAAAAATACTGTTTCTTACCTGTCCCCGGCTCCTACGCTCTCTTCTCCGCTGCCGTCCCTCATCAATGACGTCGGACGTCACTGACCCAGGACACAGGCCGGGTTCATGTGATGTCAGAGACGTCAGTCAACTAGGAAGGAGGCCTGGCCAGGATCGTGGAGAGGTATGTAACAGTGTTTTTTATGTTTCTTACCTCTCTTACCTCGTCCGGTCCGAAAAGACCCCTGAGTATAATGATAGCAGCGGTAGCGGCTGTCACCGGGCCCCTAATGTCCCGGGCCTGTGGCAGCTGCATCTGCTGCTATGGCGGTAGTTACGCCACTGTGCTTAACAATATGCTGGTCATTTAGTGGTCCCAAACCAGCTAACAGGTTCCCTTTGAGTGAGTACAGAGCTATCTACTGTATAGTTTTAGTGCCAAGGTATTGTAGCTCTCTGATTATTACTTAAATAGGAGCAGAGCTGCTTTGTGCATCTAGAGGCAGCCTGATCAGCTGAACATTGAGGAGTCTGAGAGTTAAACCCCTACCTATTGGATACTGATGACCTATCATGTGCTGCAAAAAACAGACAGCATACGGACAATACTATGGGGTAATTCATCATTCCCACGTTAGCATTTGGGCTTCAGCGAGTGCTGCAGATTACATGCCCCTAAGAACCTCTGAGGTCCACCCATCAGAAAGACATCCCTTTGTATTGGTTTGGCTTTGGCACAGTACACACTCTGACATCATCAGGCATGCACAGTTGTGCTTTCGGAAAAACGTCAAGGGCAGTACACACTAGAGATGAGCGAGTAGTATTCGATCGAGTAGGTGTTCGATCGAATATTACGGTATTTGAAATATTCGTACTCGGTCGAATACCACGCGGTAAACGCAGTAATCATTCGATTCCGCTCCCACCTTTCCTGCCGCTTTTTTTACACCAATAACTGTGCAGGGGAGGTGGGAAAGGAAGAAGGACAATGTAGGCATCAAAAAGATTCGGTTCAGATGCGACTGTGAAATAGACAGGGATAGACGTTCTGCCAGGGTTAGCTAGGAATTAGAATTATTTAGGTAGGAATCTTACTCCAACAGCTCTTGAGCTAAACTTACATCTACCACTGCTTGAAGATTGTGTATACACCATCTATATTATATACACCATCTGTATTTACAATCTTTTTGCAACTATTTTTCCCCAATCTATCTTTCCCATCTCCTGTTCTCTAACTGTTGTAAGCTAGGTGTATACTTGCTGTACAGTACGCTTGTATACATCTAACATACAGAGGATTTGGGGCTCTATATACCTTCCCCATCTCCTGTTATATATGTGTTTTAAGCTCAGTGTATACTTCTAACATACAGAGGTATTTGGGTGCTATATACCTTGCCCATCTCCTGTTATATACTAGAAATGCGTAAGCTAGTGCAAAAGGACGGGGTCGTGGAAATGCAGCTGGGGGCCAAGGCCGCGGTCACGCTACTGTGGATCCCTAGCTTGATGGCAACATTAAGCAGGGTGCAGGGTACAACGATGACGAACAGGAACAGGTATTACAATGGATAGCATATAATGCTTCCAGCTGCATTTCCAGCAGCCAGCCAGCCACTACCTCCAGTCGTGTTCCTACCCAAGAATCTGCCTCTCCTTCCTCCCAACATGCCCAATCTTCCCAGCAGAGTCATCCCACCCTTGCCCCCACCCAGGAACTGTTTTCGGGTCCTTTTCCACTCTTCAACTCTGTTCAACCACTTTCCGAATCCCAGAAGCTAACAGATGAATTTCTGTGACATTACCTGTCTGCTGACCAAACACTGGAGCATCCGCCATCTCCTGCTGATTTTGGGTTGTGGACCCGCAACCAGCATTTCTCGTCCTCAGTGATGATGATGAGACACAGTTGCCATAAGGGCAGACTGTTGTTATGTGCGGTGTCCTACAAGGCTCAATTCATACCAAGAGCATACTATTATGCTCCTAAAAGACTCAATTCATCCCGTAAAAGCATAATATTATGCTCGTACAGTCCTCAATTCATCCCAGGAGCCTAATACTCTGCTACTACAAGGCTCAATTCACCTTAATGGCCTAAAAGGGCCCCTTCCCACGGAGTAAACACGCATGTATTTTGGCAAAATACACGTGTAAAAATCAGACTCCCATTGACTTCAATGGCATTTTTTTTTACACGTGTAAAAAAATACATCAAAATACACGTCAAAATACACGTGTAAAATGTCATTGAAGTCAATGGGAGTCTTATTTTTACATGTGTATTTTTACACGTGTATTTTGCCAAAATATATGTGCGTTTACTCCGTGTGAAGGGGCCCTAAAACTCTACTGCTACAAGGCTCAACTCACCCCAAGGGCCTGAAGCTAAGTTTGGGAGGGCTCACCCCAAGGGCCTAAAAAGTAATTTTTGTATGGCTCAGCTTAAAGGCCTCTAATTTAATTTGGAAGGGCTCACCTCAAGGGCCACAATAGTAATTTTTGTTGGTCTCACCACATCACACACAATGACAGTTAAGGGTGGGTGCTGTTTGATTCCCCCTTGCCTATGCCATCTGTGGTTGTCATGGACAACGTGATGTAAAGGGGTGCATGCTAATGTTTCTTTAGCTTAAAATGTTTCTTTCTGTCCATACTAATGTAGAGGAAAGAAGGTTTCCAAGTATTTTTCCACTTTCCATAGAGGTTATATTGAGTTCGGAGTGTCTAGTTGATAGGCTGTGATAGTGGGGTAATACTGGGACTTGGGCGTGATAGATGCCCCCAGACATGCTTCCCCTGCTGTCCCAGGTGCATTCCAGAAGTGTCGGCATCATTTCCTGGGGTGTCATTGTGGACTTGGTGACTCCAATTGGTCGAATTTTGGTTTCCCTGAAACGAGCATTTTTTTTCCCCATAGACTATAATGGGATTCGATATTCGATTGAATAGTTGAATATTGAGGTTTACTCGAATCGAATTTTGAGTAGTCGAATATTTCACTACTCGCTCATCTCTAGTACACACTATTGCACATGTCTGATGACGTCAGTGTGCACTTGGAAGCGACAGGTGCAATCTGACATCATTAGTTATGTGTAGTAGAGTGTACTAGAGATGAGCGAGTAGTGAAATATTCGACTACTTGCTGAAGAATTTGCAAAAGCCATACTGGGACAGAGGGCAGTCCTTCTTCTACTGATGGGTGCACCTCAGAGGACTTTAAGGGTGTGTAATCTGCAGAGTTCACTGAAGCCCAAACTGCAGATTACACACTTCTACTTCACACTTTTTCATCTCATTTACATATTTGTAAAAGTTGGAATTTCTCTGCACAAAACAGCAATAAAAAATAAGTTTTTCTAAACTCCATCTCTAGCCCTGCATGGTACTCTGTGTATCTTTATATGCTATATTGTGCTGACAGACTCCCTTTAAGACTGGCATACAAAACGACAGTCTTAATAAACTTGCTCCAATGTCCTAAAAGATTAAAAGGTTTACATTACATTCACATCTGTGCGGGAAAACCTGATATTCTGGTCCGTCAGGGGTCTAGGGAAACAGATCACAAAACAGCGGACATGAAGACTAAGCGCAATGCCTTGAAAGAAACAAAAAAAAACACCTCCCCCTCCCAGCACCTGAGGTATGATATATACAAAATAAGGCACCAGACAACTTGCTTGGGTAAAAATTGTGGGGGTCGGCCACAGCTTTATTAACAAAATAAACATATTAGCAGAACCCTGCTACCCCATGACGAAATGTAAGGCGCGTCACTAGAATGCCCCGCCACCGCTTGCGGTGGGCATGTAAGAGATGTTTCAGCGGGTGACATGACTCCCTCTTCTCTTCGTATGCCAAAGGGGAGGGGACAAGGTCCTGCCAACATGCCAGCTGTGACACCTAGGATACAAAGAAAGACAAATAAAAACCATGCAAAAAGGCTGTATAACAGCAATATCCAGGAAAAACACGGTCCACAGGACCAACAAACGAATAAAGAACAATACATAACCAAATAACAATAAATAACCAACAAAAGAGAGGGCGGGAGGGTAACTTGACTATCGGCGCTGGCGGGGATCCGAAAGGAAGTCCCCGCCCAGCGCCAAGGTTAAATAGCCTCGTCTGGGGCTCCGCCCCCTCCCCCCGCAGCATCAGCCGCTGCAAGGGGAGGGGGGAGACCAAGCCTGCGCGTAATCGTGCTTAGTCAAACGCCAGGGCTAACATGAAGCCTAAGGGAGCCCATTAACCATAATGAGGCCTGTAGGGGGTCAATATTTTTTTTTTACTGTAGTCAGGATTTTAGGACATTTTTTGTCTGACGGACACTACAGCAGAGAGTCTGACCTAAAACATTGCACAGTAGGGAGCATAGCCTAATATTACTATTAGGTATAAATAATATTATCCCCATTGTCCACAAGCAAGCAGAGGTCTTGAGCAGGTTCAGCAACGAACAAGCAGAGTATAATAGGACGCTGAGCATAGTATACAGTATATACATTCTCTTTCTATAGAACTATGACTGGTAATTGAGGTTGTGTTAATAAAGTTTGTTAAAAGCAGTAACAAAGTGTGATCAACAGCGCATGCGCTATTCACTTCGCCAGCCAACTCATACCATGTGGCATGCGCACTGCGCCCTTCTCTGACGTGAATGCCAGCTGTACATACCTCGCCATATCGAGTGCTGGCAAAGTAAGCGTACAGGTGGATAAGACTCTCCGCCATAATAACACATACATACGTCACTACTATCGGTATACCACACAAATGTTATGTTTTTTTTCCACAATTTGACGCTTATGCTTCGCTGACAGGACTCGTCACGTGACCTTCCTCACTAGCAGCTTGTCCACGTCAGCTTCTCCCCATGTACCACGTGATGCGGTCAACTCCCAGTTTACACCAACATGGCGTCCGCTCGGCCGGAGTGATGACGTTGCTTCTGCGCTAGGCCTGGGCGGAGCCGGGACGCCGCTTAGTGCTTTCTGGCCGCTACTGTCTTTCTCATTCCCTGCTGCTGACGTGCACAGGCGCCCAGTGGTACGGGCAGGAAGGAAGGGGGCACCTCCAGCCGCCTGGTGGCACAGTTCTCCTCCGCATACACCATGAGCTCAGGCTGGCAGGAGGCAGCGGCCCAGCAGGCCGAGGAAGTGTCTGCCCGGCTGAGGCAGCTGCTTATCACTGGCCTCGGGCTGCTGCGCTCGGAGCTGGGCCTGGAGCTAGGCCTGGAGCCTCAGCGGTACCCGTCCTGGGTGTTCCTGGCAGTGCCCATCTCTCTGGGGCTAGGCTTCCTGTTCCTGCTGCTGCATTGTGCCACCAGCCGGGGCTCCCCCAGACCCAAGCGAGTGACCCACCATGAGAAGGAGCAGCCAGTGCCCCAGGTCAGGGCCCCTGTGCCCAGCAAGACGGTGAAGGTGGAGGAGCCCAAGAAGAAGAGCAAGAAGAAGCCAGCTGAGAAGGCCAAGGTGAGACATGTGGCAGCATGGGGGAGGCCAGGCCGGCCCACTCCTCACTATACAGCCTGTCACCGGGGCTCAGGTGTCACACTGCCCCCTAACTGTACTATAGTAGTCACAGACATTACACCCTGTCACTGGGGCTCAGGTATCACACTGCCCCCTAACTGTACTATAGTAGTCACTGACATTACACCCTGTCACCGGGGCTCAGGTATCACACTGCCCCCTAACTGTACTATAGTAGTCACTGACATTACACCCTGTCACCGGGGCTCAGGTATCACACTGCCCCCTAACCATACTATAGTAGTCACAGACATTACACCCTGCCCATCACTATACACCCTGTCACTGGGGCTCAGGTATCACACTGCCCCCTAACTGTACTATAGTAGTCACTGACATTACACCCTGCCCATCACTATACACCCTGTCACTGGGGCTCAGGTGTCACACTGCCCCCTACCCATACTATAGTAGTCACTGACATTACACCCTGTCACCGGGGCTCAGGTATCACACTGCCCCCTAACTGTACTATAGTAGTCACAGACATTACAGCCTGTCACCGGGGCTCAGGTATCACACTGCCCCCTAACTGTACTATAGTAGTCACTGACATTACCTCCTGTCACCGGGGCTCAGGTATCACACTGCCCCCTAACTGTACTATAGTAGTCACAGACATTACACCCTGTCACCGGGGCTCAGGTATCACACTGCCCCCTAACTGTACTATAGTAGTCACTGACATTACCTCCTGTCACCGGGGCTCAGGTATCACACTGCCCCCTAACCATACTATAGTAGTCACAGACATTACACCCTGCCCATCACTATACACCCTGTCACTGGGGCTCAGGTATCACACTGCCCCCTAACTGTACTATAGTAGTCACAGACATTACACCCTGTCACTGGGGCTCAGGTGTCACACTGCCCCCTACCCATACTATAGTAGTCACTGACATTACACCCTGTCACCGGGGCTCAGGTATCACACTGCCCCCTAACCGTACTATAGTAGTCACAGACATTACACCCTGTCACTGGGGCTCAGGTATCACACTGCCCCCTACCCATACTATAGTAGTCACTGACCTCCTGCCAGTCACTATACACCCTGTCACCGGGGCCCAGGTGTCACACTGCCCCCTACCCATACTATAGTAGTCACTGACATTACACCCTGCCCATCACTATACACCCTGTCACTGGGGCTCAGGTATCACACTGCCCCCTACCCATACTATAGTAGTCACTGACATTACCTCCTGCCCCATCACTACACCAGGGAGGCACTGCCATAGGAATGCATTGAGTCATACAATCTCTGCAACCTGAGGAGGCCACGGCAACTGGCAAAGGTTGCAGTCAGCTTGATTTCAATGAGGGATGTCATGTGTCCCAGGCCATTGACTGACACTGCAGCCACAATGGAGTTCTTTATGACCTGTCAACTAGTGATCCAGGGGGTCTGTCTAATGACGTAACACTGATGTGTGGAGTCTGTAGGACACATCACTGACACAAGCGGGAAATGCTTTCTAGTTCAGGAATAAAACTAGTGATTGATTTTCTATGAAAGTAAATGTTCATCAAACTATTAGTTATACATTATTAATAATGAAAATAACTTTTATTTTGAAGTCTGTCATTTTTTAAAAAAAAAATTGGGGGGGGGAAGGAGATCCCTGGTAATGTGGAGTGTATGTTGACTCCACAGGTAAAATCCTTCTCCTATAGTCATTGCGAGAGTCAGAAATAGCTGAGCCTACGAAAGGACTTTGGTAAGCGTCTGCCGGTATGACATCACTGCATGCTAAATATAGTGGCGGTTCTTCCAGTTTTGTATCTGCCCCACTTTCTTGTTTTGCACATCATTTTCATTGCTTTCTACAAAGTCTAACTCTGAAGATAGATTATGGATAAAGCAAACCTTTAATCCATCCATAGTGTCCACCTAGGTGTGTAAATTGCCCATTTGGACGGTAATGTAGTTTACATGGCGCTACATTTATATCCGTGCCCTTATCATGACTCACTTTTTACTTATGTTGTGGAGACACCGTGCTGATCAGCCCCATTCATCTAAGCCTAGTCAGTAGGGAAAACTGGAGGGGCAGAAGTGGAGGAGGATTACAAATCCCTCCTTCATTTCCGCCACGTGAGCATACCCTTACTGAGCCACAGCCTTGTGCTCTATTGGCAGTAGAGATCTCATTCACAGGTTATAGACCAAGTCCAGATCGCACGGCAAGTCTGCAACAATTTACAGTACACGTGGATGGAAATAAAGGAGCATCTTGTGGATTTTCTTATCCACAGCATGCCCATTCTTGTGAGGAAATGCTTTAGGTTCCCCCTTTGCAGTGCATAAGGTGAAATCTGTCAGAATCTGCCGGTTCTGCCACCATTCACGAGCAGATCAGCATTGGAATTAGTCCAGACAGTCTCCCCTAAAAGGTTAAGAGAGAATGTCCCCTATTACCGGGTCCGAAGCCACAGATTGCCCAGTCAGCGCTTTTACTGTGGGTACCTGTGCCAGGTTTCGGCGGTGTAAATTGTTGAACTTCCTTCAAGCAATTAAAAAATACATGTACGTTGTAGTAAAGCAAATATCCTCTGGTCCATACAGGCCGCAGGCTGTTTTCTCACCTCCTGTACTCGCTGCAGCATCTGCATATAAAGGGATTATCTTCTGATTGACGCACAGGGAGACACTGATTTGTTTTCCTGCGTCGTAGTCACTTTTGCTGCTTAAGGGTATATTAGGGGATTGACACAAGTACATTTACCTACTATACATATATGGTATTACCTGTTACGGATGACGCAAGCAGATTCTTAATGCCATGAGTGCCTTGTTACATCTATAACTTATGGGAGCGCTGTGCTTTAAAAAGATTGTCCCAGATTAGAAAACTGGGTACGTTATTTTTTTTGTTTCCCAGAAACAGTGCTACTTTAGTCCACAGGCTATGTCTGGTATTGCAGCTAGGTTCCATTCTCTTGGAGAGCGGGGTAATACTTGTTCACAATATTACTTTTAAGTGGACAAACGCAGTCGGTACAGTCATCTCTGCTATTTTCTTATGGGCCTCTTGAGTGTCAAACACGGCTACTCAGTTACCTCTTCGCCATGCCACGTGCACGCCTATGACAATGTTTACTCAGAAGAGTCCTGTAAATGATGATACCGTTTGGGGAGGCAAGGGCAAATCTGATTTTAGGGTCTGCAGGAACATTCGGGGACTCTTTGTTACTTATGCCTGGATTATTTATTTCTTGAACCTTTTGGCTTCTGGGCTGGCTCTGACTCTAGGTTATGTGATCTGATCCCGAACCCGACACCCTTCCCGTCATGAGTCTGCCAGCCCCCATATACCTGTAATACCATAGACTACGGCAAGAAGAGAGGAGGGTGCTGGATCCTGGTACGATCACGCGACCTACTGTCAGGCCCAGTTAACATCTGCGTTTGGGAGTCCGTTTGGGTCCCCCTTAACAGAGACCTATATGCATAAAAAAGTGGTTAGCTAAGGAAATCCATAGACCCCATAGACTACAATGGGGTCCGTGTGGTCTCTGCATGAAAAAAGCGGAGAGAAAAGCGCTGCTTGCAGGACTTATCTCTCTGCAAATTTCCTGTGGATAGGGGAACAGAATGGCCCTAATGTGAACCAGGCCTAAGAAGCGGCCTCGAAGTCCAGATATTCAGCACATAATGTGAAGTAAGGGATAGTTCTTGGAAAACCCCTTTAAACTGCAATAGATTCTGGGCTCCCCCCACCTCCAGTCTATCATAAGTAAAAACTACAGATATGTCTGTGTGGGAGAAGACGCTGCACACACTTGGAGAGGGCTGGGGGGGTGTAAAGTGTTAATTGTCATGGACATGTGATAAAGTACAACTGGTCCGTCCTTGGTGCCAGTGACCCAGAGATGACCCCCACCTCACCCCACCCCAGACATGGACGCCATTCATGTTATGTACAACCTTGTATGCCAGCCATATACACACAGTCTAGTGCACACAGAGCTGATTCATCCATGCGTGTTTAGGGGAGAGTTCAATGATGGCTGTCTTATGGCCGGCTCTATTGGACGCCTGTGAATAAAAGGGTATCCCCATCATTGACACGGCACATGGATCCGAACATTCAGGACCTTCACCTATCTCCAGGTGATGAATGGAGGTGATTGCCTATATTCAGGGCTCTCTCCAGTCACTTTGGTGAGCACGTCGGCTCTGACATCTCTCATAGAAATGAATAGAAACTGGTATACACATGCATGGCGTTTCTCTATTAATTATTTGCCACAATGTGGGCAGAACTAGCCGCAGTGATGGTTGGGGACCTCCGTTCTGGAGATCAATGTGGGTCACACATCTATAGATAGATCAGAAGATCCCTTTACATGGAACTCTGACTGTAAAAAAGCCCTGTTTGTTTTCACCCAGCTTTCCCAAAAAGTGACGGAAGAGGCTGATCCTCGTGTTCAGTAACTTGCCAAATGAGGGTTTATCTCTCCAGGTTTTCTCTCCAGGTGATGTCCTTTCAGCAGGCAGTCATGTGTCTAGTAATAGAGTAGATAAGATGGCTGCGTGCCGCCCTCTGCTCCTTCACCCCTGCAATGGACGGCTTAAATAAATACCCCAGAAGTGTACAGTCAGCGTTCTTACACTCACGCCTGGATTTAGAAACCTCTTCCCACTCTTGTGAAATGTGTAACCCCATCCAGTGCTTGGTATTTGACTTTTATCAGGTCACTTTGCATGCTACGAAAGCAGAGTATTACATTAGATGGTGGGTACTGCTGTAAATACAGGACTGGGGGGAAGATACATATCCAAATACAAGCACCTCTGTGCAGCCCATCTCCTGCTCACTGACCCCTCTCACAGCTGAGATTTATTGCTAGTAAAAACACATTACGTCTTTGTCTTCTCTTACCGCCATATACAGCAGCTGTACGTGCAATGGACACATGTAACCCAATTGCTTCAGCATGTCCTTCCCAGTACCGTGTTAAGAATGCCATGTGAGTAACAAGACTCTGTGTGTCCTGAAGGCTCTGGAGCAGATTTCATGAAAAAAATGTCGGAACTTAGTGCCGCGTGTTGTGCAGTTGTGTCCAGATGCCTAAAGTACCCCACAATAGTCAATGGTGAGCGACAGTCAGCTCCGCCACTGCCGTTATGTTGTACTGCTCCTTCAATGGAGGAATACAGAAATTGCCTGTGCCCATGTGAACATAGCCTGACTTGTACGACAGACTACTTGATTTGCCTTTGTTCTCTTACTATATGTTCTGTACGATAGGACATGGAGAGAACATGGGTGACATTATCCAGAATCCGTCAGTCCACTGAGCAGAGATTATAAGGGTTAATGGTGTGGTCCTCTTATACTCCCTTAAAGGGGTTTTCCTGGACTTATTTGATGACCTATTCTTAGGATAAATCATCAACAATATATATATATCTTTCTACTCCTACCTGCTACTTTTACTCCTCACCTGGGGGCAGTTCTTCACCTCCGCCTTAGTGCGCATGTCCTGTACACCTGGCACTTTCGGGCACAGATGGATTACGGGGATTTGACATACTAAACTCTCCGGTCTATAAGGATCTGTGGGTAGTTTACTGTCCCAAATTGACCTGACAGGTTCTCTTTAATGGTCTTGTTTACCACATGCATGGGGTAGATGGTGAACACATACAGAGCTGCAGTTCCCTTGTGCCACCACTATACCTTGGATGGCGTTGCAGCTCCTCTATTACTTGGGTGGCCTGCTATCGCCACCTGTCCACTGCAACAGCTTACAGCCAGTAGAAGCCACATTAAGGGCTTTAAAAGCCCCTTTAACTTGGACACCTATGGGCAATGATAAATGTATACCCCAAAGTTTGCTGGCAAATTCCCCCCAGAAGAAACCTTAGACTGTGTTGTGCAGCGTTGCCCATTATGTGCCTTTAGCACTTATACACACACCTATATAATCTAACGTTGCCAATTTCTTTTGCAGCCCAATGGTCGGCCGGTGGAGCTCGCGGAGGAGGTGGTGGTCCCTGCTGTGAAAAAGGAAAGCTCAAAGCAGCCACTTGATGCAGAGAAAAAGAACGAGAAGGTGACTTCTTCTAAGGCCTTTTTGCCAGTTTTTTAAGACTTATTTCTCACTGTTACACTGTGACGTAATGAGCAACTTGGCACTGCAGTATCAGATATGAATCAATATTTGCTGGACTCTGTCAGTACAGTAAAGGTAAGGGTGGCTTTGTCTCCTGTAATCTGATAGAATAATCGCCAGCTCACGTGTTCAGGCGGTGCGCACGGACGAATGTATTGTGTCCCATATGTGAGTGGAGCCTTAGTCAAGCATATGTGCTTCTCCATTCACAGGCTATGGGACTGAAAAGCGTCATTTAGGCTTCTGAGAACCCATTTAAATCAAGTCAGACAAGCATAATGCGTTTCCTTATAGACACCACTTAGTGTAGGATTTATAATAATGCCAATTTAAAGGCATATTCCCATCTCGGCTGCCTGCTCGGATGTTTTCAGAACTGCTGTACAAGTGAGTGAAGGGGCCGCATATGCAGCGCTCTTTCCTTTTACTTGCCCCATTCTCCTTAGATATAGCCTTAAATGCCAAGATGGGAATAATCCTTTAACTACCCACCTACTCTCTGCAGAGATGACTTACGTCTGTTTTCACTGTTCACCTCATTCTCCATGAAATACTGCTTTTCAGTATGGCAGTAGCCTGGTTACCTTTCTATGAGAAGTGACTTTCTAATTTTCATTTTCTAAGATAAAGAAGAACAAAAAGAAACCAAAGGTGGAGACGAAAGCAACACAACCGTCCGCCAACCAAGATAAGAAGGAAGCAGAGGAAGGTAAGCTGTGATCAGTTCAAGACAACAGACTGTGACCACAAGATATTTAGAGAAAATCTTTAAAACTCTGCAAAATGTTTAATTACTTATATTTGAAAAAATGTTTAACTTTTAATTATCTACAGATTTAAATAAAAAAAATGTACATTGTGATCCCTACATGGGGCTCACAATCTACAATTAAAAAAAAAAAAATCACAACTTGCTGAATTTCCGAGTGACTACATTCACTATGATTAATTGGATACATCTGAGTGTAACACTTGCAATTTCAGTGGTTACAAATTCTCATGTAATGTAATGTTACGTGTTTTTTTTTTTGTTTTTTTTTTTGTTTGTTTTTTTTTTTTTGTTTTTTTTTTAAAGCCCTGTTCCAGCCTCCTGAATGACATCAAGGACCATGGAGACCTGTGATTGGGCCTCAGCAGTTACTTGATGCTAGAATGCCGCTTGAGCACTGAGGCCTAATCACAGGCCTTAACGGTCCCAGACTTCATTCCGGAATCCCGATGAGGACGGGAACCTAGGGGATTTTGGGAACACTTTTTATGATGTCTGCTCACCTCTCCTGGGCTGAAGAAGAAGGGAAAAAAACAACTATCCTGCATAATCCCTTTAAGCATGCGTGTTATAGCAGCTGTGGTGGAAACAGATGACTGCTTAGTAATATCATTCTTTATTTTATTTTTTTTTTTTTATAGGAAACTGGGAAACCAAAATCAGCAACAAAGAGAAAAGGCAGCAACGCAAACGTGACAAAGGAGCTGATTCTGATCTAAGCGGGCCTGATGCCGCAGTAGTTGAAGCTTTTACTGTTATACCAACCCAGTCCACAAACATACGAAAGTCAAAAGGTAACTTTACTGGGGACAAGGAATATGAGGGAGGGGGTGGGGGGTGATTTAACCCCTTTCAGATTGGATTTCGTCATAAACTTGTACTTCAGAATATTTACTCTCTGTACTTTTACTCCTTTGTAAATTTTCCAGGCCTAAGTGAAGCCTCTGCCCTGAATGGGAGTAACTGGAATGAGAAGCCAGCTAAAGTGATTCCCTCCCAGCTTGTGGAAGAAAAATGGGTGCCCCCTACCAATACAGCGGGCAAGAAAAAAGCCGAGCCTTGCACATGGAACCAGGATACTGTGGACACTAATGGGAAAGAGTGGAGCGCTCCATGGAGTGAACGTTCAATCTTCCCTGGAATAGGTAATAAGGTGTTAGTCGATATGTATGTTACATCAACAAAACAAATTAAAACATTTCTACTGTGATCATTGGTTTTAGCTTTGTTCACATATGATAGTTTTTTGATCTACTCCAATATAGGAGCAGATCACTGAGCATTACAAGTGCTGGATTCTCCCATACGCTCACATAGTAATAATAATACATTGTATTTATATAGCGCCAACATATTCTGCAGCACTGTACAAAACGTAGGGTTAAAGTGCAGACCATAAGACAATACAGGGTAATAAATCAATTTGTACAGTGGGACTGAGGGCCCTGCTCACAAGAGCTTACAATCTGAGATGAAAACTAATCAATAAAGCCATATCTACTCCAGTCACACGCCGTCATGGATATTTGTGTTGACCTGCCTGGTAATACCATTACACCATGATGGCGATAAGTAGGTTCTAGATTTAAAAAGAGACAAAGATATACCCATAAATATGTGACGTCTCTGAAATATTTGGGGATTCCTGCTGTGACTCTATAACTAAACTTTTCGTGTCTTTGTCAGGAACCTGGTCCAGGGTGAATTCATCAGAACAGAGGCAAGCTTTTTCCACCATTGGATTAAACAATGCAGTTTCTGGTATGCATCTTTTTATGTTATTTAATGAGTATCTCATGACTTTGGTCATGATCATTTTGACTTTGGTCCAGAAATCACACCTGAAATGTGGCTGTGTGTTCCACAGCTATGTACATAGTACAGGATATTGTATATGCCTGGTCAGCTATATGCAGTCAGTTCATTTTGCGGCAATACATCTATTTGCGGCAGAAGACTACAGTACAGAATACGGGAGACTAGGCGAGCAGGCATTGAGGGCACTCAAAAAAAAAGTTTTGTGATGTCAAATTATGTTGCAATGACTGTCCCAGACATAACACATTCTGTGTCTTGCTGGTTTACCACCTTTATCCCCTATTTATGAGCACTTACTGAGCCATAATTCGTATATTGCAGGAAACTTATTTCCTTTGCAGTCAGAATACTATGAAGGGAAAAAAGACATGTCCTCGTGTGTTTAAGGGACCTTCCAAAATGTCAGCGTTTTTATATTACCTGCAAAGTGGATGGGATTCAGGTTTAAAAAAAAAAAATCTGCAGCGGAGATGATGCAATTTACATAGATGCAGCATTTCAGTTATACCTATGGAAACGCTGGCATTTTCTGTAGAGGTATAATAGGCAATGCAGTTTTTATAGTTTAGGTTTCATCTAATGGGAATAGTGCCTTGGCGGCATCGCTTCCAATCAGCTTTGGCGTAATACGTTGGTAAGTTCAAACATACTAGATGCCGTGTGCAGAGGGGAAACGTGTGCAAAAAAACATCTGAAAGCTATTTTGGGCTCCATTGAGATCACATTTTTTCTCATCCGATTTAGCAGATGCAGATGGATGGTCATCTCTTTACATAGAGACCAATGTTCAAAAAACATTGTGCACTGAATAGAGCCTTACAGTGATCAGAAAAAAGCACCGAAGAAGCGGAGTTGTGGAGGGCCTTAATATATTCATCAGGAAAGCCTTGGGTCTATCCTCCATAGGAAATGGCGTGCGGTATAGCAGAGCCTTCTGTTATTCCATGTGCTGAAAAACCACCAACCTTTCCAGAATTCCACCTGAATAGAGCGGTTTCTTTTCTCTGTAATCCTCCATAGGGGCTGCGGAGGAGATTTTCCCATTTGCACTGGGAGCTTTCTCTGTTTGTACAGTAAACTGAAAGAATTACTGTGGTGAAAACATCCCAACAGGAAAGGTGTCTCAGCTAATCCCTTAAGAATGCACCTAAGGAGGAGCCTGTAGCACTTTTACTTACTTTGGCCAGTTATTATTTAGCACATTGTGTAGTGTGCATTGTGATAGCTTACTGAATCATGTCTGTCTTATTCTTATTTTCACTTGTAGTCTCTGATCCAGTTTCTCAAGCAAGTCCAACTGATAACCAATGGGAGGTGACGCCTACCGAACCCAGCGTGGATGATGAGTGGTCTGGCCTGAGTAAGTGTGGACTTTCTGATTTGTTCTCATTAGAGATGAGCGAACAGTGAAATGTTCGATTCGAGTAGCCGCTCAATACTCGACTGTTCGATCGAACATCAAACCCCATTATAGTCTATGGGAAAAAAATACTCGTTTAGGGGGAAACCAATATTCGACTCAGGAGGGTCACCAAGTCCACTATGGCACCTCAGCAAATGATGCCAACACCTCTGCAATGCAACTGGGACAGCAGGGGAAGCATGTCTGGGGGCATCTAACAAGCCCAAGTCACAGTTATACCCCAACATCACAGCCTAACAACTACACACTTTCCACACTCAAAAAAAACCCCACTATGAAAGTGGAAAAATACCTGGAAACCTTCTTTCCTCCACAATTGGATGGATCGAAACCCAAATTTAAGCTAAACAAACATTAACAAGCACCCCTTTAAATCACGTTGCGCATGACAACCACAGATGGAATAGGCAATGGTAAATCCATCAGTCCCCACCCTGAACTGTCATTGTGTGTGTGATGTGGTAAGACCTTCCAAAATTCACTTTTCTGGCCCTTAACGTGAGCCCTTATAAATTAAGTTAGAGGCCCATAAGCTGAGCTACCAGCAGAGATTGAGGCCCTTTAGGTGACTTCAGCCTTCTACCTGCAGTGTTTTAGGCCCTTTAACTTAGTTGAGCCTTACACCAGCAGTGTTTTTGTCCCTTGGAGTGAGTTGAGCCTCTAACCAGCAGAGTTTGGTGAAATCAGGGTGGATTGAGCCTAGAAGGACCAGAATTGTGCAACGCAGATGGTGGAGGAGTATGAGGAGGAATTGTAGAAGTTGAGTGCAGATATGACAATTCATGTTGGGGTGCTTGACACTGGTGGGCACAAAAATGAAGGCTCTATCCAGTGGTGGTTCATTTTGATGAGTCAGCCATTCGGCGCACTCAGCTGACAGCCGGCTGCGCTTATCCGTGATGTTACCACCGGCTGCGCTGAAGACCCTTTCAGATAGCATGCTGGCAACAGGACAGCACCTCCAAGGCATATAGGGCAAGTTCAAGCCACAGGTCCAACTTCAACACCCAATACGTGTAGGGCGCAGAGGGATCGGAGAGGACAGGGCTGTGGTCAGACAGGTATTCCCGCAACATGCGCCTATACTTTTCCCGCCTGGTGACACTAGGACCCTCAGTGGTGGGAGTTTGGCGAGGGGGTGCCATTAACGTGTCCCAGAACTTGGACATTGTACCCCTTGTGGGTGTGGACCAGATGGCACTTGTTCGCCTCTCTGCCGCCAATGACACTTGATGGAAACATCTCCATCATGTTCTGCACCAATTGCTTGTGGCAGTCATTAAAGCGATTGGCCCTCCCCTCTACCGGAATAAAACACAAGATGTTATTTTTATACTGGGGGTCAAGGATTGCAAATATCCAGTATTGGTTGCTCTCCATTATTTTGACTAATCGCTTGTCACTTGAAAAGCACCCCAACATGAAATCAGCCATGTGTGCCAGAGTGTTACTTGGCATGACTTTGCTGCCCCCACCGGAAAGGTCACCCTCCACTTCCTCCTCCTCCCTTTCGCCCCAACCGCGCTGTAAGAATGGGACGCATTGATCTTCCCCGGTAGCCTCCTGTGTCATAATCATATCATCTGCCACGTCTTCATCCTCCTCCTCCTCCTCCTCCGTCATTAAACGCTGTGAAGCGGACAGATGTGTGGACCTACTCTCCTGCTGTGACGGTTCTGCTGCTATCTTATTCTTATTCTTATGGTAGAGTTGGAAGGGACCTCAAGGGCCATCGGGTCCAACCCCCTGCGAGTGCAGGTTTTCCTAAATCATCCCAGCTATATGTTTATCCAGATTCCGCTTGAAGATTTCCATTGATGGAGCGCCCACCACCTCCCGTGGCAGCCTATTCCACTCTCTCACTACCCTCACTGTCAGAAAGTTTTTCCTAATGTCTAATCTGTATCTCTTTCCCTTTAGTTTCATCCCATTGCTTCTTGTACTTCCTTGTGCTAATGAGAATAGGGTAGATCCCTCTGCACTGTGTCTACCTTTCAGATATTTGTAGACTGCTATTAAATCTCCCCTCAGCCTTCTCTTCTGCAAACTAAACAATCCCAGTTCTTTTAGCCGCTCCTCATAGGACATGGTTTGCAGACCTTCCACCATTTTGGTTGCTCTTCTCTGGACTTGCTCCAATATATCGATGTCTTTCTTGAATTGAGGCGCCCAGAACTGTACACAGTATTCCAGGTGTGGTCTGACCAGGGAAGAGTACAGCGGAATAATGACCTCTCTTGATCTAGATTCAATGCTTATCTTAATACATCCCAGAATTTTATTAGCCTTTTTTGCAGCAGCACTGCACTGTTGGCTCATGTTGAATTTGTGATCTACTATTATGCCCAAGTCCTTTTCCCCTATGCTATCACTTAGTTCTATTCCTCCCATACTATATATGTTTTTTACATTTCTGTTACCCAGATGTAGAACTTTGCATTTGTCCCTGTTAAATACCATTTTGTTCGCCTCAGCCCATTGTTCCAGTGTGTCTAAGTCCTTTTGAATACACTCTCTCTCCTCTCTAGTGTTGGCTATTCCTCCTATCTTCGTATCATCTGCAAATTTTATGAGTTCCCCAATAATTCCATCGTCCAGATCATTTATAAAGATATTAAAAAGTACTGGGCCCAGAACAGAGCCCTGCGGCACCCCGCTTTTGACTTTCTTCCAGTTCGATGTGTAGCCATTTAGTATTACTCGTTGTGCCCGATCATTAAGCCAGTTGTGAATCCACCTAACTGATTTTTTGTCAAAGCCATACTTAATCATTTTTTCAATAAGAAGGTTATGTGATACTTTATCAAATGCCTTACTGAAGTCAAGATATACTATGTCCACGGCATTCCCTTGGTCCAACCATTCAGTGATTTTGTTGTAGAAGGAAATCAGGTTAGTCTGACAAGATTTATTGGTCATAAAGCCGTGCTGGCTCTGGTTAATTAATGCCTTCCCATCCAGGTACCGAAGTAAATGTTCCTTGACAATTTGCTCAAAGATTTTTCCTGCTATCGAGGTCAGACTTACCGGCCTGTAATTTCCTGGATCGTCCCTTTTCCCCTTTTTGTAGATGG
This sequence comes from Leptodactylus fuscus, assembly GCF_031893055.1. NCBI lineage: Eukaryota > Metazoa > Chordata > Amphibia > Anura > Leptodactylidae > Leptodactylus > Leptodactylus fuscus. Next base: position 34,761,732 of record NC_134268.1, read on the forward strand.
GGACATTTGCCCTTTTCCAATCTAAAGGGACCACTCCTGTTTCCCATGACTTACCGAAGATTATAGCAAGGGGTTCTGTTATTTCCTCTGCTATCTCTTTCAGGACTCTAGGGTGTAAATCATCTGGTCCTGGGGACTTGGTTTCCTGTAACTTGGCTAAGTGCATCTAAGTGCATCTCTGACTCCTCAGTGTGATCTGCGTTATCCCTGATGGCAATGAGGGATTCTCTCAGCACACACAAGAGCGGGATTGTTACGCTCACTAGTGCGTCATCACAGCGGACCCTCTTGGTGGACTCCTCAAACACCTGTAGGATTTCCCATAGGTCTCCCATCCATGGCCACTCATGGTTGAGAAACTAAGGGAACTGACTTTGTGGCACCCTAGGGTTTTGGAGATGGTACTCCATCAAAGGTCTCTGCTGCTCAACCACTCTGCTCAACATGTGATAAGTTGACTTCCAGCGTGTGGGGACGTCGCACATCAGCTGGTGTTCGGGCAGATGTAGGTGTTGCTGGCGTTTTTTGAGGCTAGCAGCGGCTACTGTAGACTTGCGAAAGTGGGCGCACAAGCAAGGCAGGTTAAAGCTGCAAAGAAGTAGTTTGGGTTTTTTTCCATTTAAACTGTGTTCACACCACAGTTTGTTTTTTTGTGCCTGACTTATAGCCCTGATTTTTTTTGTGTGTGTGTGTTTTGGGATTCCATTGTATTGAGAAGTATAGCCAATACATTGTTCCCAATTGCATGGTTAAAGCACTGCATGGAATCCATTGTAATCAATGGAAAGGTCCAGTGTGTTTGACATTGAAGTATTTAAAGCAGGGGTAGGGAACCTTCGGCTCTCCAGCTGCTGTGAAACTACAACTCCCAGCATGCTCCATTCACTTCCATGGGAGTTCCAAGAACAGCAGAGCAAGTATGCATGCTGGGAGTTGTAGTTTTGCAACAACTGGAGAGCCGAAGGTTCTCTACCCCTGATTTCAAGTATCGTACAAAACAGTAGAAATACATTTTAGCTTTCCTTTATGCCAATAATGTGAAATCTGTCCATCTCTGCAGATGGTCTTAATACCGCTGACCCCAGCTCTGACTGGAACGCACCAGCAGAGGAGTGGGGTAACTATGGAGAAGACGAGCCAGGTCCAGGCCCCCAGACTGAGGAGCCTGAACAGGAAGTCCCTAAGGTAAAACTTCATCAACATATTCTTAATGGAACCAACACAGACACTGTCTGCAAAAATAGTGGTGAATGGATGATTTATTTGCTGTGTTGTCGGCTGCAGGTTTCTGATGATGATAAAGATAAGGAAGACCCAGCAGGCCAAGCAGCTGGTAGCAAAACTAAGAAGAAGAAGAAAAAGAAGAAGAAGCAAGGAGAGGAATCCGGTTCCCCCACACAGGTACCAGAGCTGTATTACCCCAAGCTTAAAGGGTTGTTCGGGATTAATATACTGATTGTTGTGGCCTCTTCACTAAGCACAGCACTGTAAATTGCATAGTGGTAGTGCTTGGTATTACAGCTTAGCCCCTTTTATTTAAATGAGACTGAGCTGCAGCATTGCCACGTGACCAGTCGACGTAATGTCCCTGTCTGAAAAGAAGAAGCGGAGCTCAAAATCCTAGTCTCACACAGCCCCTTTTTAAAGAGGTTGCACCATAATATTAGGAAAAGGTCTGCTTTCTCTCAGAAACGGCGCCATACCTGTCCAAGGGTTGTGTCTGTCATTGCAGCTCAGCTTCATTGAAATGAATGGATCTGAGCTGTGGTACCAGACACAGCCCATACATAGACAAGGGCGCTGTTGCTGGGAGAAAGCAGACATGGTTTTTCTCATTCTGGTATAGGACCTTTAAAGCATTCCTAAACTTTTGAGCAACTTTTGATTTCCTGACAGCAGGACTCTTTTTTTTTCTATGAAATCCCCTTTTTATTATGTTCCTTTTTCTCTTTAGCCAGCAGTACATGGTGTATTATTGCTGATACTTGTGTATGGGTGGCTGGCACGTATTTAGCACTATCCTACAGCTATTTTTCTGTAGGCAGCGTGAGATCTCAGGCTTTATACCACCTAGAAGTGTAGTTCTGGTGTCATAATAAAGCTGAGAAGCATCTGCAGAGAAACTAAGATGTTGCAGCCTCTAGGTAGTGTTGTATGTCATCCCAGGGTGGATTAAATACTACACTGCTCTGTATAATTTCCTCCATGTTGGGACTGCTTTTGAGTGTTACTGCAGAGAGATGAGGAATCAGCATCTCCTCTTCTTAGTGTATCAAGAAGACTCTATAGCTGCGCTCAGGGAAAACTGACACTCTTGGACTATATACCACCTAGAACAGTGTCATATGAAAGCTAAAATTCTCATCCCCTGAGGGAAAAGCAGCTGCAGAGAAGTAGACCCTGCAGCTTATAGTTTGTGTTGCACGCTCCGGAGGTGTGTAGTAGCGACAGTTAATGGAACAAGATCTCCTCCCCTTATGCCCCGTTCACACGGGACAAGAGGGGGCAGATTTTGGCGCTGAATCCATGTCATAATCTGCCCCCTCACAATAGCAGTCTATGTAGACCGCTAGCTTTTTTCCGTGAGCGACAACAAAAAAAGGCGAGCTGCCCTTTCTTCAAGCAGAGTCAGCCGCGGCAGCACGCTCCGGACTAGGCCCATTCATTCGGGCCTTCTCTGGAGCGGGAAGCCGCGGCAGGCATATTTTGGTCCTATTCTGACGTGGCTTCCCGTGTCAAAATCGGGACCAAAATATGCCCCCTTGCCCCGTGTGAACTAGGCCTTAGTGTATTGAAGACCTAATAGTAGTTTCTGTCCATGCTATAACTGAGCTCAGTTAAAATTGACATTGAGAGAAAATTGGTGAAAAGCAGGACTTTTCTCCCCTCATTTTTCTGGTGGTCCCCGGCAGACCCCATTATAATCTGTTTTTTTTAAGTAGATTAGGTTTCCATCCTTCAGGTCCCCAAGTGGACACGAAGAACGAAAAGCCAAACCCAGGTGTGAACCTAGTGTCAGCTATTTTCAGAACTACTTTAGAAGTGAATGGAGTGAAGCTCCGCGTCTGCAGCGCCTTCCATTTACCCCAAGATAGGAGTGGTGTATAAACAATGTAATGATTCCTTCATGCCCTGACAAACTGGTGTAATTCCTGCAAATGTTTCGGGGACAAAGTATACCTTTACACCAAGATAAATGACTCATTTTTTTGTGCACCACTTTTTCAATTTTCCTTGCTCCCCGTGGAGCAGGACAGGGACGCATGGGCAGTCTGATTTACTATAGCTGACACCAGAATACAAAATATCCACCCCAGTTCTTGGTTGGCCTAGGAATGTAGATCTCACTTCTGGTGCTGGAGCCTCTTAGTAATTCTAGCGCTTTGGCTGCAATATTGAACCTGGTGCACTACAGGCCAGTCGTAATGAATTCCACCCACTCTTTACATGTAAAATAATTTTTATGCTAAATGTTTATCTGAAATTGTTAGAGATGTGAGCAGAATGGCAGCTACATGACCTTACATTAGATACGGTTGTCATAAGCTTTGGTCACTTTCCATTTTAGGAAAACTAAAATTGTCTTTTTAATATTTCAGGACCTAGATGGCACCGGGGATGGCCACAAAGAGGATGCTGTCTCCGTTTCATTAGCTCCTGTAGTAACAACAGTAGCTGCAAAAAGTAATGAACAGAAAGAGGTGCGTATTAAAGTCACATTCACAGCACATGTCACTGGAATCCGTCTTATTTACGGGGTCTACAGGGGCAAAAAAAAATCCTAGATGCTTCTTTACAAAAAACAATGCCAAGCCTGCCCATTGGCTGCATCTTGTATACCTCCCTTTCTCCTTTACTGGGAAAGTAGCTGCGTTGCAGTACCACATACAAACTGTGGACTGGTGTGGTGCTGTTTTTTTTGTTTGTTTTTTTGGGAAAGCAGCCACCATGTTTTTATTATCACTGATGTGGACCATGGTTATACACAGTGGTCTGGATCAGACCCTATTGCCTTCTATGGGAGCTTTCTAGGCCTGTTCTGTGACCTGCGCAGACAGTAGATCAGCTATGAAGTTCTCTATTGTGACTGGTGGATTCTGTGTTGTCCACATGTACATTAAAGGGGCTCTATCTGCAAAATGATGCTGTATGAGCCCCACATATGCGTGAATAGCCTTTAAAAAGGCTATCCGGGCACTGCAAATATTATATTAAACTACCCCGGTTTTAAAATAAAAGCATATTTGTAAATCATACCTTATCGTGCACGGTGGGCGGCCGTGCACTGTCCGACGTCATCTTGCTGTCACGCCTTCCTCTTTCTTCCAGCGACGTCCTCCGGTCCTGGCTCTTCCCCGTCTTCATCTTCTTTTCTTCCGGAATGAAGAAGTTCACGTAGTTCTAAGGAGTACTTAGAACTACAACAAAAATAGCGCCGACGCATGCGTGGTAACGCTCCGGAGGGAGCGATACTGCGCACGTGCGGGATTTGAACGCAACCCGCCAGAAGAACAGAAGATCAAGGCGGGGAAGAGCCAGGACAGGAGGACGTCACTGGAAGAAGAAAGAAGAGGAAGGCCTGACAGCAAGATGACGTTGGACCGTGGAGGAACGCCCAGCGTGCACAATAAGGTATGATTTACAAATATGTTTTTATGGTTTTATTTTAAAACGGGGGGGTGGAGTTTTAAAATATCATTAGCAATGCCTGAATAGCCTTTTTAAAGGCTATTCACGCATATGTGGAGCTGATAGAGCCCTTTTAAGTACATCATTTGGCTTAGTCAATAGTGTAGGATTTTAAGGAACCTGCGTATGGGAAACTTACACATCGTTTTAAACCATTCTTGCATAGGGTTGTAACATAAAGCTTGATTTAAAAAAAAAAAAAAAAAAAAGGTAATTTCCTGGGGACACTTTGCATATTGTTGATAGAGGAGTGGTGGTGGGGGGAAATGGTGATGGTGTCTCCAATTGAGCAGTGAATAAATCATTAACCCTATATGGGAGTTCCAAAATAACTGAACAGGGTGTGATGCATTGTTTGCATATATTATGTAATTGCTATAAATTTTGTTGTAGAAACAAACTGTGCAAGAGAAGCGCCAACAGAATGCTGAGAAGACCCCTGCACCTTCCATGAATAAGACCTCTGAGAAGACCCCTGCCACGAATAAGACCTCTGAGAAGACCCCTGCCACGAATAAGACCTCTGAGAAGACCCCTGCCACGAATAAGACCTCTGAGAAGACCCCTGCCACGAATAAGACCTCTGAGAAGACCCCTGCCATGAATAAGACCTCTGAGAAGACCCCTGCACCTCCCACACATAAGAATTCTGAGAAGACCCCTACACCTGCCATGAATAAGACCTCTGAGAAGACCCCTGCTGTGAACAAGACTTCTGAGAAGACCCCTGCACCTTCCACGCATAAGAATTCTGAGAAGACCCCTGCACCTACCATGAATAAGACCTCTGAGAAGACCCCTGCTCCTGCCATGAATAAGACCTCTGAGAAGGCTCCTGCCATGAATAAGTCTTCTGAGAAGACCCCTGCCCAACCGAAGCAGCCGCAGGAGGCCAACATTTCTGTTACCAAGCAGAACAATGTGTCTCCACCTTCACAAGGTAAGGCTCAGCTCCTGCTCCATTCACACACCTGCCTATGGTAATACGGGTGAAGGAGGTTGGGCTTTCCCACCTGTGAAGCTTCAACAGTAAAACATTTATGATGATTGGTGGGAAAATGTTATTTATATGGGAATGTGTGCGTATGGGACTCAAAAATAGTCTCTCACATTAAGGTTAATTGTTTATGAAGCCTAATAAGGTTGGGGTGCACCTCGTGTACTTGTAGTACATTAGCAGTCCCATCCACACTTCAGAAAGAAACAGGCAGCGCATAGTTTTTTGCATTGTAGTTTTTTTTAACACGCCACATGTCTGGTATTGCTGTAAGTTCATCAATTGTTTTCAACCTTTGTATTGCGAAGGTTTAAAGAGTCCAGAGTCCAGCCACCTGGAGTTTTGCTTTAGGCGAGGTCCACTGTATGTTGTCTCTGGTGTACGTGACATTAGCCTAAAGGGGTTTTCCATGATTGGATATTAATAGTCTAGCCTTAGTATAGGTTATCAATAGCAGATTGGTGATGGCCTGACACGCGGAGTCCCCACTGCTCTCAGCACAGTGTATGAAGGCAGAAATCTCTGTACACTGTGCAAAGGCCATGTCATATTACAGCTCAGCTCCCATTCAAGGGAATTCTGCTTCCGACTCTTTGCTGAGAACCGCTAACTGGTGGGCTGTCTGTTCCCCTCTAGTCCTGATGTTGATGACTTATCCTAAGAATAGGCCAAGACAAGTGCTATAACCTAGAAGATTTAATGATATCAATGTTCTGATCCAGGAAAGTGTAATCTAGTACAGTCCTTTTAATAGTTTATAGCAAATATGTTTTGTTGGATAGAAAAAGGAAAACTCACACTAGCTCCCTATAGCTCAATGCCTGAATTTCTATGAAATGTACCGTATTTTTCGGACTATAAGACGCACTTTTTTTCCCCAAAATTTTTTGGGAAAAGAAGGGTGCGTCTTATAGTCTGAAGGTGGCGCCTGGCATCCGCTGTAATAGAGAGGCGGAAGCCGGCAAGTGATAGACGCCATTACAGGTGCTGGGGCCTGAGACATCGCTGCGCTCCTTTGCCCTGCATGAAGCCAGGCAGGGGCTCCTCCGTCCCCCCGCCGCTGGCTTCATGAAGGGCAGAGGATCGTAGCGATGTCTCAGGCCCCGGCGTCTATCCCTCCCCGGCATCCGCCTCTCTAGTACAGCGGATGCCGGGTCAGTATCCGTGGCCCCTTCTCCCCCGGGGCCGGTCCCCACCGGCCCCGTACCTGTAAAGTTGCAGGCCGGCTCCTGCGCGGCGATATCGCAGGAGCCGACCTGTTCGGGTGACAGCCGGGAGCCTAATGAGGCTCCCCGGCCTGTCACTGCTATATATTAGTATTGCGGCTGGTCTCTATGACCAGCCGCCGTAATACTAATATACAGAATGTCCCATAGACGGCAATACAGTTGTATTGCCGTCTATGGGACTTGCGATCAAGTGACCGCAGGTTCAAGCCCCCGGGGGAATAAAATAGTAAAAAAAAAAAAAAAAAGCTTTAAAAATATGAAATAAAAGTTCTAAATCACCTCCTGTTTTTTTTTCAATACAAGGTGATCTAAGCAATAGATATCCCCCAAAATGGTATAACTAAAAAGTACAGCTGGCCCTGCAAAAAAAAAAAACGCTCTATGCGTCCCCGTACAGCTGCAGGGTCACCTGTCAATGTGGCCTTGCAGCTGTTGCAAAACTACAACTCCCATATATTAAATATTTTACCATTTTTTGCTTCAAAATTTTTTTTCCCTATTTTCCTCCTCTAAAACCTAGGTGCGTCTTATAGTCCAGTGCATCTTATAGTCCGAAAAATACGGTAATTATAATGGGGCATATTTCTTAAGAATGGCTGCATCCACTTCAGAAATCTGTGAGATGTCCCAATGCCAGAATAGAAATAAACTGCTGTAGATTTCAATTCTACCTCAAGCTAGAAAACTGGCATGAGTTTTAATAAGTCATTCAGGAATGCTATGGGTGAGGTGTGGATCGGGGCTATAGTAAACTCTAGCATTACCCGCGACCGTGGCCCCCTCACCCCCTGTGCAACCCACCTGCAGCCCCGCCCGCCCCCCTTGCCTTGTGGCCACCACACCATTGCGCCCATGGACACGGGCCCCCCACCTTGCGTCCCGGTGCCCCCCCTTCCTCCCTTACCTGCACCCCTGGGCCTCCTTCTTCCCCCTTCCCCCTCCAATCCACAACCGTGGGTACCTTCCCCCAACCCCCCCATCCCTATCAGGAAGCGGCTCAAGTAGAGTGGATGACGTCTGCTCGGCTCAGTTACCCTTGCAGTACAACGATTTCGGGGATAGTGGTCGCGTGAGGCGGGCATGTACCGCCAGAATTTAGAGCCTATTTTTCATACCAGGTTCCAAGGTATGTATGTGTCAAATTTCAGCCGAATCCCTGGAACCGTTTTAGCATGATTGAGGAACAAACCTCCAAACCCACAAACTTTCACATTTATAATATTAGTAGGATTAGGTGCAAGAAAAAGGGCTTTCACCAAGTTTGTGCCTCAGCATCATAGAACATGCCAGAAAATTGACATAGTGGGAGTGGTGACTCTCACCATTGTCCTAGAGACATCAACCCAACAATATCTCTAGATTTCATAGATAACCAGGCATTGATCTATAGCAGTGATGGCGAACCTTTTTGAGACCAAGTGCCTAAACTGCAACCCAAAACCAAATAAATTATCACGGAGTGCCAACACGGCAATTTAACCTTAAAACTCTGTGGGTCCACAATTGCGGACCCACAAATTACAGTCATGTGACTGGGGCTTTACAGATCTTGTACTGAAAGGTAAAGGTCTCTGCATTCTGTACTTTTAAACAATTAATTTTCACTATTTACATCGCACAGGATCTGTTTTATAGTTTACCGTGCAATGTTATTACATCCTGTACTAATTTCACGTCTGCTATAAAACAAATACTGTGTGATATACATAGTGAGGGGACCCCACACAGTACAATCTGCCCCTCAGTGGCCCCCCACACAGTACAATCTGGCCCACAGTGGCCCCCCCACAGGATTATACCTGTATACTCCACAGTAGCCCCCTCCCACACAGCATGAACTGGTCCACAGTAGCCCCCTCCCACACAGCATGAACTGGTCCACAGTAGCCCCCTCCCACACAACATGAACTGGTCCACAGTAGCCCCCTCCCACACAACATGAACTGGTCCACAGTAGCCCCCTCCCACACAACATGAAATGGTCCACAATAGCCCCCTCCCACACAACATGAAATGGTCCACAGTAGCCCCCTCCCACAGAGCATGAAAGATCCACAGTAGCCCCCTCCTACACAACATGAAATGGTCCACAGTAGCCCCCTCCCACACAACATGAAATGGTCCACAGTAGCCCCCTCCCACACAGCATGAAATGGTCCAGAGTAGCCCCCTCCCACACAACATGAACTGGTCCACAGTAGCCCCCTCCCACAGAGCATGAAAGATCCACAGTAGCAGCATAAAATGGTCCACAGTAGCCCCCTACCCGCACAGCATGAAAGTCTACAGTAGCCCCCTCCCACACAACATGAAAGGTCCACAGTAGCCCCCTCCCATACAGCATAAAATGGTCCACAGTAGCCCCCTACCCACACAGCATGAAAGTCTACAGTAGCCCCCTCCTACACAACATGAAATGTTTACCGTTGCCCCCCTCCCCTGACAGTGCAAACAAACACAATATAGTTACCTGAAGAGCTGCCGGGTGTTCTCTCTTCTGTTCACTGCGCGCGCTGATGACTTACGTCATCACGCCCGCGCTTGTTCAGAGGTCACACTCTGTAGTCAGTGTAGGCCGCGTAGTACGCGTGGCCTACACTGAGCTACACTGACAGCTTTCAGCTGGATGCGCATTTGCACAACCAGCTGAAGGCAGCGATCGCTCACTAACTGGGAATCCTGCATCGGATTCGCCGTTAGTGAGCGATCAGGGCGACAGCACACGTGCCAGCAGAGGGGGCTCTGCGTGCCCTCTCTGGCACGCGTGCCATAGGTTCGCCATCACTGATCTATAGGGACCTACCTTCCATAAGGTGGCGCTAGAGTGAGTTTTCCTTTTTTTCCATCAAGGAACATATCCCTTTCCTATCTAAAGTGATGACATTTCCCTGTGGAGACCTAGTTACCCCTTGCACAAACCCATTTCTAATCCGAGTCAACCTTTTCCCTTTCAGCAAAGTCCGAAGAAAGTTGGGAATCGCCAAAACAAGTGAAGAAGAAGAAAAAGGCCAGAAGAGAAACGTGATTTTTCTTTCGTCACTGGAAAACATGTTCAGACACTCTTGAAGATTATGCTGTTTATGCAATAATTTGTGAACATGTACAGAATTTTATAAAGTCTGCATTTTTAAAGAACCTGCTGTCAACGTGACCTCCCTACAGGCAGGAGGAAAGAAAACAACCAAGGAACTCAACATTCACGGGCGAGATCAAGGCCACACAGCAACGATGGAACCGCGCAGAACATCGCCTATTTGCCAACCAAGAACTTTTAATTTTCATATAGACGAGACTTCAACTCTTGATTTTACAACATGGTGACCTGTTTACATTCATCCTGTGCCCTATCTAGTCTCCGAGAGAGGGGGCCGTTGTGTGAAATAACAGTTCTGCCATCTCGCTGTCCTTTTCTTTTTTAATATCAGGGGGTATTGTTATCCGGTAGCAATGCGCCAGCCTGTAGTGTTACGGATCGTTTCACGGGATGCGTGAGCGCTCAAACAGCGAATAGGAGACTGAATCGTGATCTAGTGAATGTATGACCAGTTCCTATTCCACTTTTCTTTTTTTTTTTTTTTGGGGGGGGGGGGGCTCTAATAGAATCGTCCTCTTCTATTTTGTATTAGGTTTAGCTTTTTACAGTGTGTCCCCTCTTTTTTCATCCTACTGTCGCGTCCCATATAATACTTGCACTCTAGCCATAGCGTGGCTAATAATCACGTTTTCGAGGATGGCTGTCGGTAACAAAGCAGTATCGTGGGGGTTTTTTAGGGCTACCATTGGTAATTGACGAGACGGCCATATACCGGATGATACGTGCGGGCATGGTGGCTTCAGACAGCTTTAATTGACGTTGTCAAGACCTCCAATAATCAGGAATGTTTTTTACTGCCTTAACCTGTAGTGTTTAGACGTCATGAACAGAATTTGTGTTTTTATAATACCGTAACGATAAAAAGAAAAAAAAGACGCGTAGTTCTGAGAATAGCCCCCCCCCCCTACTCAATCCCCCCGTGTCGATTACAGAAGACGTGTGTGGGTTTCATCACCATTTACAGGCAGTGTAATTCCATTATTACAACTTACAGCTAACTTTATATCTATCCATTGTGCATGGTAAGACGGACGTTGTATATAGCCTTACCAAATGCTGCGAAAGCGGGATCCAGAGAATAGCCATGTCCTATTTATACCACCCGATCGAACAATGAACACCGCGGTATAACAGATCTAACCAACACTACTGATCAACTCTTCTATCAATGTCATCCTGTCGTATACGGTTCATCTTTTGGGCTTAGTTGCTATCCATACATGTTTTGTTCAGCATCCTTAGACTGGGGTCACATAGGGCTGAATTTCCATCATGGGAATTCAGCAGCGTATTTTTCTGAATGCTGCTGCTGCAAAAAGCACCTGAAATGAGGCGGGGTGTTTTTTTTTTTTTTTTTTTTTTATGCCTGCAGTAATCGGTGCAGGTCTCCCTCTGTTTCTTAAACTATGCATTGCAGTGGTTGTAAATCTGGAGCATAAGTCGCTGTGCGCCGTGGTTTTAAGTTGCATCAGATTTTACATAATTTCATCCACAACGCTGTTACTTTGCCGCAAAGCTGGTTAACTGCCAGTGACTGACCTGCTGCCCAAATGCCACATGTGACCCCAGCCTTCAAGGCTCCTCATTGGCTCCACTTCTTTACATATTTTAATAGGTGCCCTCCGCTGATTCTGGCATAGTTGGAATTTTTTTCTCTAGCCCCTACCATTCCTGAGCAATAAGTGCTGGTAGTTTTGGTACCTGATATACTATTTAGTCTTACAGCATTGATTGCTCAGGAATGGCGGGGACTATATAAAAATTTCAAATGTGCTAGAATCAGCAGAATGGCACCAATAAGAAAAATGTGACGTGGTGAAAGGTTAAGGGGTTATCTGACCTTTTTTTTTTTTTTTTTTTTTTTTTTTAAACAGTAGGAAAAATTATTTGAAAAACAGACAAGCCACCTTTTCCAATGCAAAAGCTCCAGTGCTCCCTCCAAACTTTGTGTACAGGCCACCATCATGTGACCTTTGCAGCCACCATAATATGGTGCAGCGGTCATGTGATGGTTGACTGGTAAACAAGACCGTCCTGGATCGGTAGGAGATTGAAGAGGAGAGTGGTTTTGCTTTGTTTTGTTTTTTTTTAACTTTTACTACAGTTTTTTTTTTTTTTTTTTTTATTATTATTATTTTTCAGAAGTCAGGTCCACCCCATTTAAGGGTTTCTGTCTTGTAAAGTGGAGGCATGTCGCTAGCATTTTCCGTCACTTTATGCTTGTGCTGTGGGACCCCCTCAGGTCCTGGTGCAGCGCTGACCATCACTTTTTGTTCATCCCTGCAGAGCAGCGCTCCTGGCCCCTGTGGTGTCCCCATTCACTTGAATAGAGCTGTGCTGCCGGTCCCCTGCACTACAGGAGGCTCCGATGCTGCTGTGCAGGAGGAAACCGCATCACTTTAGGAAATACATGTATAGGATTAGGAAAAGGTCTGATTCTTTACCAGAAACGGCGCCCCTCTTGTTCGTAGATTGTCTCTGGTATTGCAGCTCAGACCCATTGACTTGTATGGAGCTAAGCACCAACACCATACACAACCTATGGTGCTGTTTGCAAAATAAAATCGGACTCTTGGTTATTCCAACCACTTTACTAAAGGAGCCATTTGAGATTAGAAAAAAAAGTGAAGCCTGCCTGTTGACTGGCTTTAAGCCAGAAGTTAGTGCCACATGGACGCCGCTAGTACCCAGTGAATAGACTGACTGCATAGATGCCTTTACTGATCATTGGCAATGGATTAACTTTGATATTTTTGAATTACTTTTTTTTTTCCTGGAGGGAGGGGGAAGGGGATTAATCCCTGGAAAACGATTCCTAATTTTTACACAAATGTATTAAATATAGAGAATTCCAGTTGCAGGAACATGTCAGATGAGTTTACATGTTCAGAACATTTTGTTTAATTCAGTGATATTTCTAAGTTGATTTTGTTTAAATAAATCTTGCAAATCCAGCACGTGTCTGAACTGGTGTAGAGGATGTTACTGATTTATTTTCTGACTCCTATGCATTTGTAAGGCCCCATTCACACGGGGCAAGAGGGGGCGGATTTTGGCGCGGAATCCATGTCATAATCTGCCCCCTCGCAATAGCGGTCTATGTAGCTGCCCTTTCTTCAGGCGGATTCCGTGGCTGATTGAATGGCGGCATTCGCCTCGTGGCAGCACGCTCTGGATTAGGCCCCTTCATTTGGGCCTATGCCGGATCGGAGTGCCGCGACTGTCGGAAGTCGTGGCAGGCGGATTTTGGCCACTGCTTCCCGTGTCAGAATCAGGACCAAAATCTGCCATCCGCACCCCATGTGAACGGGGCCTATACAGAAGTGTAGGTGGTTGTCTCTGGGAGGACTTTGGGACCATTCTAGGTTTATATTCTGAAAAGGTTACTGTGATTCCAGCATCATAAAAGTTAGATTCATTATTGTAATTTATAGAATTAATGAGATTGTATAATTAGAGGTATAGTTTTACATATTTACTTTCATAGGAAAGCGGACTCCCTGAACAGAACGCAGATGTGACCAGGCCTTAGCTACGTTCACACTAGTGTTTGAGTTTCTGTCCTTCAGGTCCGTATGGGGATCCAAAAGGTGGAAACCCTGTCTGCTTAAAAAGCAATTTCTGCGAATCCCACAGACGATATTGGGGTGGGCAGAGAGAGAAGTCCTGCAGATGTGAACCTAGCCTGAGAGCAATGATTGTGAACCTTCTAGAAACCGAGTGCCCAATCTCCATCACAAAACCCACTAATTTATCACAGTGCCAATATGGCAATTTATCCTAAATACTAAGGTTTTATTTTAGAAAAAAACTGTGTCTTTGTTTTAAGACATAAGATCTTAAAGGGATCCCATCATTCAGAAGTAATTTTTTTTGTCCCTAACACGTCGGAATAGCCTTAAGAAAGGCTATTCGTCTCCTACCTTTCGCTGTCTTCTCTGTGCCCGAAATCCTGGTTTTCGCCGGTATCCAAATTAGTTCTCTTGTTGCACTGGGGGCGGGCCCCAGCGCTCAAACAGCATTAGGGGCGTCCTTAATGCTGCGAGAGAACTCTCCAGCACCGCCTCCATCTTCTTTCGGAACATCTTCTTCCTGTGTTTTCTTCCGGCGCTTGCTTTGAAACTTGTAGGACACGGGCAAAGCCTACTGCGCATGCCTACAGGCCACAAGAAAATGGCCGCTTACTTATTGTGTAAGTGGCCATTTTTCTTGTCCCGCCCCCAGTGCTGCGAGAGAACTCATTTGCATACCAGTGAAAAATGGGATTTCGGGCAAATAGCGGCACAGAGAACGCAATGAAAGGTAGGAGAATAGCCTTTCTCAAGACTATTCCAACGTGTTAGGGACAAAAAAATTACTTGTGAATGATAGGATCCCTTTAATGTATAAGATCCCATTCACACAGCCCTAGCCATGTTTGTGGTTCTGCAAATGTGGTCCACAATTGTGGATATGCACGGACCTGCAAAATATGGTTGTGTGAATTGGGTTCTACACAGTTTGAATGATACGAACCACAGTGGCCCCCATACAATATAAAATGCCCCCAAGAGCATCCTTGAGCCGCTTCGTTCAAATGGTTTATTTTGCCATCTGGTTTGTTTCGGTGCCATTATTATACTCTAGGATCTCCTCTATAATAAGGGAGGGAGGTGAGTAATAATAACATTCATACGCACCTTGTCTCACCTTCTCCTGGGCATCCTTGCCCGACTGAGGCAAAGTACCCCAGAGGTTACCATTGGGATCTGTATTTGAGTTTCAGCAGTCACATGGGGTGTGCTCATGTCATCAACCCTCCCCTCCCCGTGAGTGCTGAGGACCAATTACTGGCCCCAGCAGTGACCTCAGCCCCAAAGAGGCCGTTGGGAACCATCAGAAGCCCAGGAGAGGGGAGTGTGTCTTAAATCGCCTCCCTCTGGGCAGGCTACTATTGGTAAGGGGCCCGATAGTCCCTTTCCATTAATGATATGTATAGCAGTCAGGGAACCAGGCTTTCTCCAACTGCTATCAAGGTATTGCGGGGTCTGGTCGCGCTGCAATGGTACATGAGCCAACAGAGAGGGCTCTGAGTGTCCCTTTTGGCATGTCGCCATTTTTGGATTTTTTTTTTTTCTACTAGAAGAAAAAATAGATGCATCATGAGATCTTCATATGGATTTTGCCTTGTAAACCCCACTGAGTTGAATGGGAGGCAGGAAAAAAACGCTTTATCTGCCTCCCTTTTCTATTTCCTGGCATTCCGGCATAGCTTTCTGCAGCTCAGGCCCAGATGAATGGGCTTAATCCGTGTGGGAGTTGTGCTGCGAAATCCACAGCAAGATCAAACATTTGTTTTATGGGTCTGCTGCGATCTCTGAATACAATGGATTGAAATGCAGGACTGAAAAATGGAAGCAAAGAGAGGCAGAATCTGGGTGGAATCTGCCCCAAAATTAGCAGCAAATTCCACCATGTGAACATAACCTATATCTGCGTATTGGTTTTCGTTCGGGGGAAGGGGGTCTGCTTGGGGACCCACAGAATAGAAACCTAATCCGCATTTTTTTTTAAAAAAAAAGCAGTTACCTTAGGAAACCTGCGGACCCCATAGACTATAACGGAATGCCCATACGGAGACTGGGCACAGATGTGAACCCAACCTTATCCGTCATAGGATGAGCGCAATGAGTGTCACTGTTTCCCATTGACTGATATATGACAGACGATGCTGCATCGGAGTTATGGCTCTGCATCCTGGCTCAATTATGGTCTTGCGGGCCTAAACCTGAACCTTGTAGATCAGTTTGATGTGGTCTTGGACTAGAGCACTCTTTCGTTGCAGTCCTCACCTTTTGCTATGCAAAGAGACATTTGCAGAAAATCTATCATTTCCTGAATAAAAGATGCGACAAAATTGCACCATTTGGTAAGTTTTTTGGGGTTTGGGGGGGGGGGGGGGGGGGTTGTTTTTTTTTTTCCTTTGTTTCAGATCTCCAGCACAAAATCTACAACGTTTTATTCCGATTTGTCCAATCTCTATTGTTGGTAAGTATATACAAGTTTTGTTGCCTGTTCTATTCCCCCCTGGTTCTCCAACCAGTTATGGACCCAAAGACTTACCGTGTGAGGTCACCTAGGCCTACTATGACTCTATATCTTGTACATGACGTCAAGTAAAATTCTGCTAAAATGTTTTGTGAGGATAAAGGTCGATCTGATGTGACCCAGTCATAGATGGCGGCTCTCATAGATCTGCTTTGTCTGTGTACACACAATGAACATTTACTATAGACTACCAAGAAACCAGGACAACAGTAAAGCAGATTATTCCTTAATCCCCAGACAGTTTACAATCAGCCATGGTATATTATTGGATTAGGGGGTTGTTTATAGACAAGATCACAATATACAGACTGGCATTGTAGGTCAGGGCTGGACAAAACCAGGTCACCATCGCGACTTGAAAAATCTGCCTTGCCAACCTGGATTTCCTCCCTATCCTTTGTGTATTTGCCAGCCCAGGGCGTCTACCTGGCACCAAATGCATTGACTCGAGCGGAGACTCATCGTAGTAAATTGAGTCTCCTGGCAAAAGCTGGTAAAGAAAGCACCGACTGGTGCTGTGTATAGCAGGGGTCCTCAAACTTTCCAAATGGGGCCAGTTCACTGTCCCTCAAACCAGTAGAGGGCTGAAATATGGTTTAAAAATCAATTTAACATTATATACTCCATAGTAGCGCCCTCCCCCCACAGTATTATATGCTCCTCATTACGCCCCACCCCACCCCACTGTATGATATGCTTCTCATTACGTCCCCCCACCCCACTGTATGATATGCTCCTCATTACGTCCCCCCCCCCCCACTGTATTATATGCTCCTCAGTACCCCCCCACCCCCACCCTACTGTATTATATGCTCCTCAGTACAACAAACACACACATACAATCACACACTCGCTCTATTATACTTACCCATGAAGAGTGTCCTTCTCCTTCAGACTGCAAGCGCGATGACGTCATCGCGCTTGCTTCGGGACAGAGGTCACTCTGCAGTCAGTGTAGGCCGCGGCTGCGCGACCTACACTGACTTCTTTCAATTGTATGTGCAGCGATCCACTCACTATCAGTGAATCGGATTCCCCGTTAGTGAGCGATACAGGCTATGACGCGTGGGCCGATTGGGGAGTCCTAATCCAACCTAAAAAACCTAATCCACATAAAAAAAGCAGTTACCTTAGGAAACCCACAAACGCCATAGACTATAATGGGGTCTGTGTGGTTTCTGCACAAAAAATGCAGACAGAAAAGTATTGTTTGCGGCCAATGGTGAACCTAGCCTCTCTGCTGCCTGACGCGGACCATGAAAAGATGCCCCCCCGTATTGAGTCGGTATTGGGGGGAGGCAGGGTAGACTGTTGGGGGTGCTAGCGGTAACATTACAGTAAATACAATGCAGTAATATTTTGTGCAGTAATACTCACAGGAGACATCATCTCACATTTCCTGTCTCTTCCCTTTGGACCGCCATGACCACTTCTTCCAGCTGTGACTTGACTCTGTAAAGTTTGAAACACAGACATCTTTGACTCCTCACTTCTCCACGCACTCAACCCCTACATATCCCACAGCAGCCTATATTATGCCCCACAGTGGCACAATAGACTGTGGGGCATAATAGAGGTTGCCAGGGGGGCCGCTGTGGGGCATAATAGAGGTTACAGGGGCCACAGTGCACCCTTTAAGCTCTATTATTCGCCACAGTTGCACACCCATGAACTATTATTATACTCAGGGGTCTTTTCAGACCCCCGAGTATAATAATCGGAGCCCCAGGGGAGGTGAGAGAACATAGTAAACACTGTTACTCACCTCTCCGGGATCCGATGTTAATCCTAGCAGGCTTCGGGCCTATATGGTAATGCCCAGATGTCACATGGTCTGGGATATTACCATATAGGCCCAAAGCTTGTGCTTAGCAGTTCCATATAGGCCCAAAGCCTGTGCTAGTAGTAATAGCCTGTTACTGCTAGCGTAGGCTTTGGGCCTATATGGTAATATCCCAGACCACGTGATATCTGACACATTACCATATAGGTCTGAAGCCTCCTGGGAGTAACATCGTTTATTATGTTCTCACCTCTCCTGGGACTCCGATTATTATACTCGGGGGTCTGAAAAGACAGCGGTAGTGGGATTGATGCCTGGCCCGGGCCTACTCACTACCGCCCTCCGCGGCCTATAGTACAAGGGGAAGCGGGGGCAGCAGTGAACAGGTCCGGGGAGGTTGGTAAATAGGCCACTAAAATTCAAATTTGATGCGGAAAGAGGAAAATTCTGCCATGTGAACCTACCCTAAGTCAGAGGAGGCGAAGGTGTCCATTTTGTGGGGTCAGAAGATAATACACATAATACACATAATACAATTTGGGGGATCTAGGGAAATTACTGTTATAAGACTCTGATGTCTTTTTGTATGTATTTGGCGTATTTTGAGTTGACTATTTTTTTCCACCGTCAAACGCCAAAAACCAATGAAGTTTCGGATGTAGCAGAGTTAGTGTGGGTTCACACTACTGTTGTTAAAGGGGTCAGTACGATGTCATTGCAACCGATCATGGTGGAAGAAAGTGTCCGTCATGTTGTTTCCATTGGAGTCAATGACGCAGACGCAGGGGGCTTTACCACCAGCAATATCCGTTGCTCTCATCCTATGAGGGATAATCACAAAGAACATTAACAACGGTAGTGATTTTATTTTCTGATTGTAGATTTTTTATAATTCTATTTCCTGTACATGGATATTGAAGCGGCCATCTTGCCACACTCTTCACAACATCTAGTAATATGCTTTACAGCACCTGCATGGCCATAGACTGCAATATACAGTGGGGCAAAAAAGTATTTAGTCAGTCACCAATAGTGCAAATTCCACCACTTAAAAAGATGAGAGGCGTCTGTAATTTACATCATAGGTAGACCTCAACTATGAGAGACAAAATGAGAAAACAAATCCAGAAAATCACATTGTCTGATTTTGTAAGACTTTTTTTTTCAAATTATGGTGGAAAATAAGTATTTGGTCACCTACAAACAATCAAGATTTCTGGCTCTCACAGACCTGTAACTTCTTCTTTAAGAGTCTCCTCTTTCCTCCACTCATTACCTGTAGTAATGGCACCTGTTTAAACTTGTTATCAGTATAAAAAAGACACCTGTGCACACCCTCAAACAGTCAGACTCCAAACTCCACTATGGTGAAGACCAAAGAGCTGTCAAAGGACACCAGAAACAAAATTGTAGCCCTGCACCAGGTTGGGAAGACTGAATCTGCAATAGGCAACCAGCTTGGATTGAAGAAATCAACTGTGGGAGCAATAATTAGAAAATGGAAGACATACAAGACCACTGATAATCTCCCTTGATCTGGGGCTCCACGCAAAATCTCACCCCGTGGGGTCAAAATGATCACAAGAACGGTGAGCAAAAATCCCAGAACCACGCGGGGGGACCTAGTGAATGAACTGCAGAGAGCTGGGACCAATGCATTTTCTGGTGCCTCTTTACCATTAGTACATTATCTACATGACCAGCACATTTTTGGTTGTATCCTATTATTTTCGTGGAGTGTGCCGTCACCCTACAGCCTCCTCTCCACTAGGGGGTGCTGATGCGCAGTTTTGCGGGGATCCCTATGATGTGCTAATCTCTTTTATAGACTGTAGTGGCAGTGTGGATGGGAGAAGCCTGCAGTTGTGACTAGTGATGCTGTCTGCCTATGTTATCCTTGTCTGTGGTGCTGAAGCTTCGCTCCTCATTCCCATGCACTGAGGCAGCCTGGATCTTTGCTACTCGGCACCGTTGAGCTCTAGGCTTTGCTCTGCGATTTTGTAGGTCGCACTTTTTGGCATTGCAAGCTCATTTTCTAAAAAATCCCAAGACATGAAGATGCATTCACCATGGGCTCGATTTTACTCCAACAGCTGTTGCTTGTGTTGCCATGTCCGCACCGGAACGATTATCCTTGGCGTGTGGAACCTGGTAAGCTGCCTATCATTTTTGGTCATACCTATAGAACATGCTCCCCGGCTCCTGACAACGCGGTCTAGTATTACTCAGCTTGTTGCATCATTAATACGTTGCAATGACCTGGACCTGAGCTTTTACTATATCATTTATCTTGTTTTATTTGCTATGGTATATTATATTTATCCGAAATCTCCGCCAATGTCTGTCCATGGGAATTGGACCTTAAAATGCACATTCAGTCTAAGTAATAAGTTAATGGGATCTAAAGACGGAATCAAAGCTGAGATCAATGTTGACTTATATGCGATGGGTTTATTGCATGCGACACTTTATTGTAGGGAGTCACTGACACTATATGAAAGCTTAGGATGCTTTGTTATTCCCGTATCTATATAGCCATATAATTAGATTATGTGCAGATTGTGTCAGATATTGTTTATCTGCTGTATTGTGTTATTGATGGCCTCTTGAGCTTTTCCACTATAGGAGTTTTTGCTCACCAGGGCTCCTTAAGACATAGGTAGGGTTCCCCAGAAGATAACCATGGCAGTTGCTGTCACTTTACCAGTAGATATGGGGTGGACAATACCCTTTAGGGGTTAAGCTATGATGATGATCTCTTGAAGTGCCTACATGAGATAATACCGTAATTATTACATTATCTGACCTGCCAAGTCCGCATGTTCAGGAGAAAGACCTGACACCATTTCACTGGTCCTGACACTATCATAGTGGTACTGAATCTAACCTAGTGATCACGAGTTTTTCAGGGATCCTATTCCTAACACCATATCAGTGATCTTGACACTATCTTGGTGTTCCTGATACTATCTCAGTGGTCCTGACACTATCTTGGTGGTCTTGAGACCATCTCAGTTGACCCAACTTCATCTTAATGGCACTAATCCTGAAATTATCTTGGGGGTCCTAACACAATCCCAGTTATCCTGATACCATGTAAATGATCCCAACACCATCTCAATGGTACTAACACCATCTCAGTGGTCCTTACTCTATCTTGGTGGTCTTGAGACCGTCTCAGTGGACCCAACTCCTTCTTAATGGCACTGATACCATCTCAGTGATCCTGACATTATCTTGGTGGTCCTAACACAATCCCAGTTATCCTGATACCATGTAAGTGGTCCCAACACCATCTCAATGGTACTAACACCATCTGAGTGGTCCTTACTCTATCTTGATGCTCCGGATACCATCTCAGTGAGCCTGACATTATCTTGGTGGTCCTAACACAATCCCAGTTATCCTGATACTAGGTCAGTAGTCCTCACACCATCCCAGTGATCCTAATAACATATTCCAAATTCCCGATACCATCTCAATGGTACTGATACCATCCCAGTGATCCTGACATTCAAGGTTGTGGAGTCAGGAACAGTTTTTGGTGGAGTCGGAAGCAAGTTACCAACTCTGACTCTTGCGTCATTTAGATTTTTCAGGAATTATCATGAAATTTCATCAGTTATCTTTACTGCTTCTGTCTGAACATGGCTGTCAGACATTAGTGCAGGAGTTGGAGTCAGGCCTTGGAGAAATAGGAGACCTGCAACCCCATCACAGTGATTCTGATACCATCTTAGGCCGCCATCACACAACCATACTTTTTATCCACAATTGCCAATAAGGTACGGACATTTGGATTTTTATGGGCTGTAATTTTATGGCTGTGTGTCTGGGTCATAGAAGAGTTGCAAAATATGGAGCAGGTCCTATCTTCTATCTATATCAGCATGAATGACACACAGATACCAATCCATACTGCACAAGGTCATGTGAATTAGGCCTTGGTGGTCCTGTAATAACACAACCACAGGTTCCTCAGTTACTGGCTGGCCATTTTTTCATTGTACAGACCAGGGGTGTAGCTATAAGGGGTGCAGAGACGGTGGCTGTACATGAGCCTCAGGGCCTGAGGGGCCCGATGGTAGGTAGTAGGCCATGTTATAGGTTCACACTTGCACCTGGTGGACCCGGACAACAGAAAGCTCATCTGCTAAAACAAAGGCTGCCCACGGACACCTGCAGACTATAATGGGGTCTGTTGGGTATCCATTGGGTTTCCACTAAAACGGGCGAAGAGTAAAGTCCTCTGGGTGTCACCATTTCCCTTGTGAAGAGCCCATGGGCCACGAGGCCATGTTCCTGTTCATCCCCATTCATTATAAAGGGGTCAATTTTTATTTTTTTTTTGTGTAAGAAGTACCCCGCTCTAGTCTATGGGCAATGCCTGGTATAATACCTCAGCTTTATATCAAGGCAAGGGTGGAGCTGATAATTCAATAATCTGGAATAATCTAATTCTAATCTATAGTTACCATTATGAACACTACAAAGTCTAATATGTTCAAGACCATTTTCCTTGGAATATGAATATACTATACTTGAATTTGAAGCAGATTTTTTTTCTGCTTGTCAAAAACAGACGAGGATTTGATGTGGAATTTGAAGCTGATTTTGATGCTGAATTCAAAGCAGAATTTGGAGAAGAGTGCCGCTGTATTTTGCCTATTGGGCAGGGCCAAATTCCGTGAGCCGATGGTAAAGGTGATATATTCCACTTCCCATTCATTCCAATGGGATTTCTCCGGTGGAATCCACCTGAAGAACAAGCAGGGCCTAAAATTCTGTGTAAAATTCAGCATTAAAATCTGCTGCAGATCCCTATTTGTGAATTTACCCTAAAAGGAAAACAGAGCATTTCTACAGGTAAAATTGCCATGCAGCTTTTTCGTGGTGTTTTTTTTTCTGCAGTGTGTGGGTGCGATTGAACAAAATCTCATTTGATTTGCTGAGATTGTAAAACGCAACGTTGTTTTTTGTGCTCAGCCTAAGGCTTCATGCACACAACCAAGTAGCCCAGGCTCCGTTCTGATGTTCCTTTTTGTTCCAATATTTCTAAAGCAGTTCCTATAAAATATCTGAATGGAGCAATGGGAGACCCTCAGTTGCACACTCAGTCATGTAGATGAAACCTTGATGATCCTAAACCCATTCTCAAGTAGGCAATTGGCCTAGTTTCCCCTGTGGAGGGAATAGAACACTTGCAGCCAGAATCCTACACAAGTTACTCCCGATTTATAAGGGTTCCGGCAGTGGGGCACCCTGTAATAAACTTGTTGGAACGTTTTGGCAAAATGGCTTTGTCCAAAGTGGGGAAAGGCAGTTTTAAAGGACCTTTCACCACCACCACCATCTCCTACTCTTTGCATCCTTCACCGCTCCAATGTTTCTGAGCAATCAGTGCTGATAGATTCAGCACCCAATATGCTAATTAGGCTCTATATTGTCAGGTGGGCAGTCCTGGGATGGAGCAGGTAGGTCAGGGACCACCCACCTGACAGTCATGTGGGTGGTCAGGTGGGTGACAGTAGTCACCTGACATAATGATGCTGAAACTAACCAAATGGATGGCTCAGAAACGGTAGTGGCTAGAGAAAGGATTCCAACTGCACCAGAATCAGTAGAGCGGCGCCTATTGTAGGATACAAAGTGATGGTAATGTTGGGGGTTATGAAATACTCGGGCTTTCCGAAGAAAAGCATCTGAAAGACATAAATATTTCAAGACTGAAGGGAACAAATTTTAGAATTCGGTCTTGACATTGACTATATGTTTTTTAATGGCTTGCGGTAGGGACTGTTCACACATCCTCCAGCTAATGCTGCTGTAATTGTATTTCTAAAGCTTTAGGCATTTCTGTTTGCTAATCTTTATCTGCTTTGCTGTGTCCAGCCGTATAATCTCCGTGCCCTGTGATGTCATCGGTATTAATATTCTTATTGGACCGCCATACGGTGTCAAGGCTGCCGTGTTTCCATGGAGGGAAAGCTGAAACTACTGTTGTTAGGTCGGTGCTATGGACCATTGTGTCAGATGAGGTCTCCATTATGTAACGGCCCCAGAAATAGTAACTACAAAACAACTATCTGTAATGTTAACAAGTATTTAGAAATTGGCGTCATTCCATTGAAGGAAACCAGTCCATGTATCCCATTACAATATACACATATATTCTAAATATCAGATAAGACCGCCCCTGAGTGTGTCATTCATGGTACGTCTGGCGATATGTTCCTTGGAATCCATTTCTGCAGTGCTGTATCGATAATGCCTTCCATATATACTGGTAGAATTGCTTTCTTACACATGGTGCTGTATTGTTGGTCACTATTATAGTGCTGTGTAATGGCATACATAGCTTTATATTGATGATTTATCTTTCGGATGGGTTATCAATATCAGATCGATGAGGTCCGACAATCAGGCCCCCCCACGATGAGCTGTATGAAGAGACTGCAATGTTTGGATGAACACTGTAGCCTCTGCACTGCTTACCTAGCACTTCACCTTACATTATATAATGGCTGTGCCTTGTGTTACAGCTCAGCCCCCTTCACTTGAATGGGACTGAGATGCAAACAGACCATGTTACTCATGAATATGAAATTGCTGGCCTGCAAAGCTTATGTGGATACCTCTACCACTTTGAGCTAATGTTGGTGAACTATTTTAAAGGGGTTATTGACTTTTTAATATTGACTGCCTATCCTTAGATCTGCGAGGGTCCAACATCCAGGGACCCTGATAATGTTACATGCCAGGAATTTCACTGCTCACATGTTGTACAAAGAGCCATCCCATTGAAGTCTATTGTGCCAGCGCAGCTCCTGGCATGGGAACATTACTGGGTACTGTCTTGTTACAGCTCATCTTAAGGTGTCACATGTACGGTATACTGTTGAACTCATGTAGATCTAATATCGATGGCCTATCCAAAGGACAGGATTAGAGATGAGCGAGTACTGTTTGGATCAGCCGATCCGAACAGCACGCTCCATAGAAATGAATGGATGCACCTGGTACTTCCGCTTTGACGGCGGCCGACCGCTTAACCCCCTGCGCGCCGGCTACGTCCATTCATTTGTATGCGAGCGTGCTGTTTGGATCGGCTGATCCGAACAGTACTCGCTCATCTCTAGACAGGATATCAATATTAGACGATGGATAACCCCTTAAGAATCAATCATCAATATTTAAGCCCCCCAAAAAACCCTTTAATCCCTGTGAGTCCTAAATATGAATATATAGAAACAAATCCACGAGAACTGTGATGTTGGTCGACACCAATAAGAATAAAAGCAGATTTTTCTGCCATATTTTAGCGACATGTACCAAATTACAGTCATTAGACCGGCGGTCAGGCCAGGACTTGTACCTATAATATGGACACATCTGCTCATCGGAAACTGGCCAAAAGCAGTAATAACATAGAATCCGCAACAGGATCATTTGTATAATAGCATGGTGAGAAGACTATGGCGGATTTGTGGAGTTATACCCAAAAGTGCAAACTATTCCACATTCTTCAATGTAACCAGGACCTGCCATGAATATAAGATGGACACACAAGATGGCCGTATACAACAGGAGTCCGGTATATAACACAAGGCGCCTCCGATAGGAGACTAGTGTGACTCTGACACCCCTCATTGGATTTGCCCCCCAAAAATGTCACCATAAGTGGCTTTAGCCTGAGGCTGGTCATGTTGCTTTCCCATAAACATATATAAATGGTAAGAGAGGACATAGAGAATAAGTATTTATTAGGGTTTATATTTTAGGGATATTTTTGTATATAACAATTCACATTTCTCATGTTGAAAACTACCCATGTGCTAGACTTCACCCTCCAGCGATCCTTGGGCGACACTTTATTAGTGTTAGTCATTTATTGTTTTCTGCGCTCGGTATCATTACCAGTTTAGGTTTTATATGGAGCTTCTAGAATTACCGCCATTGTTTAGACGTTGTCACTGACTACAGGGTATGACATTACACTTGACTCTGGCACATTCTCAGTCTTTGGATTTGTCACAAGGATATCGAGTAGAGGAAGCGTATATTTACAGTGTATAAAGAAGATAAGAATCTGCACTTAAAGGGATTCTACCATTAAAAAACTATTTTTTCTAGGTAACACGTCGGAATTGCCTTTAGAAAGGCTATTCGTCTCCTACCTTTGCAAGTGATCTCCGCCGCGCCGTTTGTTCAAAATACCGGTTTGTACCGGTATGCTAATTAGTTCTCTCGCAGCGATGGGGGCGTCCCCCAGTGCAGGAGACGCGATGGGGGCGTCCCCATTGCTGCTCGAAAACCGATCTCCAGCGCCGCCTCTGTCTTCTTCTGCATCCGCCCCTTCCTTCTTCGGCTTGACGTCGGACGCCTGCGCAGTACGCTCTGTTCAGCGAACTTCGCCGAATGTACTGCGCATGCCCGCGGACATAGTGCCGACACCGCAATTTCGCGCATGCGCAGTACGTTCGCCGAAGTTTGCCGAACAGAGCGTACTGCGCAGGCGTCTGACATCAAGGCGAAGAAGGAAGGGGCGGATGCAGAAGAAGACAGAGGTGGCGCTGGAGTCGGTTTTCGAGCAGCAATGGGGACGCCCCCATCGCATCTCCTGCGCTGGGGGACGCCCCCATCGCTGCGAGAGAACTAATTAGCATAACGGTACAAACCGGTATTTTGAACGAACGGCGCGGCGGAGATCACTTGCAAAGGTAGGAGATGAATAGCCTTTCTAAAGGCTATTCCGACGTGTTATCTAGAAAAAAAGTTTGTTAATGGTAGAATCCCTTTAAGCAGATCTTTGACGGGTTCTACCGCTCATTGTGAATCAGTTTTATGTCATTGGGTGCTTAATGGGGCTGTCTACGACTGGATATTAATGGCCTATCCATAAAATAGGTCATCAGTATTAGATTGGTGGGGACCTGGTACCCCAACTGATCAGCTTCTGCAGCTGCCTGATCTGCATAGGGTTTGGACTTGAAGCAGACAGTAGACACCATGATGGCTCACTAATCTCCCATTCAGGTGACGCCGACACCGGCTCTCCTCTCCCACTAATATGATATCCATGACCTATCCTATAGATAGACCATCAATATGAACCCTTGGACTACTCCTTTAACCTACAAAAGGAACAGACACAGACCAAACCCAAATACACAGACCCATATTACGGCAGTCTAAATTTCACAGGTACGAGACTTTTTTAGTGCTTTCTTTCCAACTTTGCCGAAATATCCATGAAGCTCCTGCAAAAAGGAGTGCCCTCCCCATATACTGTAAGAATAGGAAACGTCTTAGGTTCTTGGCCATATTGTATCTGACAATTGACAAAAATTTACCGTGACTGACACATTGTGTGCCGATGTCACAAACGGAACAGTGAAATGCTACAAAGATTGGTATGTCGCACTTCAATATAACTAGTTCTTGTTAGGCTACAATGACACTGACGTTGTGTGACCGTTCGGGTATTCTGCTCTCCATTCCACTTGAAAAATACGGAAATTCAGCATTTTTCGGATGCAAACCTGCTGGACTCCTTTATAGTCTATGGGGTCCGCGGGTTTCCACAAGTAACCGCTTTTTAAGCAGATTGGGTTTACGTTTTTCGGGTCCCCAAGCGGACCCAAAGAAGGAAAGCCTCAACACTAGTGTGAACCTAATGTAAGTCCTGTCCAGGGATGTTGCTAGAAAGGGGCAACTGGGGCATGAGCTCTTGGTGCTGAGTGTTTGGGGCGCCAACTCTTGGCCTGGATATTTAGATAGAGCGCTCGATCAGCAAACACCCCATGATGGATATTTTGGGCTATAAGACTCTTTTGATATACTGTATATTACTTGTATTCCAGGAGTTTTTGGTGGTCAACGCTGTTTTTACAAATAATACTCCTTTATGCAACTTTTTAGGAATGAATGTCAAACAACCCACGGTAGGGCCAAAATAACAGGATATTATTCTGGGCAGTAGGGTATCCAGGATGAGTATACATCCACCAATTGAAGTGGCTACTTAGACTTAAATCCGGCTTTGCTTTGGATACTTCATTGTACAAAGAGGTCAATCTAACATAATAATATTCAGTGATGGGCCCCCTAATCTCAAAAAGTGAATGGCACTGATTTCAAGAAACACATAGGCAGACTTATATTATACCTACACCTAGCTATAGCGCCACCTTTGTCCGTGGATGTTTATGTTAATGCAACTCAGCTTATTGACTTGAACGGAAATGAGCTAAAAATCTATAAACAGTAAATTGTCGATCTCTTAAAAAAAAAAAAAAAAAAAAATCCAAGAGTTGTCCGCCTCGGGTTACGCTTTGGCTTCCTTCTAGTACTCTATCCTCCTTTGTCGTAGATTCTGTGTTGAATGAAGCAAATTTTTAATTATGAGATCATCAATTCCAGTTTTCACCCTCTTAATAAGATTTAGCTTCCTCTGTAGAGATTTGCTGATCTCCGGCACTCCCCCGGTGTCGCGCTACAGTATAATTTACTTTTCTCCCATATTATTACGCCAATTTGTCCTGGCTTGCTGTTCCATCCCCTCCATGGTACGTGCTGATTTCCAGGAACTCGAAGTCTCTGCAGTTGATTCACTGGCATAATCTGGAGAATAATATGAAGTCATCCTGGATGCAATTACGTTAATTATTTCTGTAGATGCCGGAACCAAATAGTTTGTTTGGCAGCTAGAACCTTACTGGAAGAGGATTTGCTGAATTTGCGCTTTGTAATAAATGTATAAACATAGGGAGTTATGGAAATGTTGATTTTTGTGCTCAGCCTAAGGCTTCATGCACACAACCAAGTAGCCCAGGCTCCGTTCTGATGTTCCTTTTTGTTCCAATATTTCTAAAGCAGTTCCTATAAAATATCTGAATGGAGCAATGGGAGACCCTCAGTTGCACACTCAGTCATGTAGATGAAACCTTGATGATCCTAAACCCATTCTCAAGTAGGCAATTGGCCTAGTTTCCCCTGTGGAGGGAATAGAACACTTGCAGCCAGAATCCTACACAAGTTACTCCCGATTTATAAGGGTTCCGGCAGTGGGGCACCCTGTAATAAACTTGTTGGAACGTTTTGGCAAAATGGCTTTGTCCAAAGTGGGGAAAGGCAGTTTTAAAGGACCTTTCACCACCACCACCATCTCCTACTCTTTGCATCCTTCACCGCTCCAATGTTTCTGAGCAATCAGTGCTGATAGATTCAGCACCCAATATGCTAATTAGGCTCTATATTGTCAGGTGGGCAGTCCTGGGATGGAGCAGGTAGGTCAGGGACCACCCACCTGACAGTCATGTGGGTGGTCAGGTGGGTGACAGTAGTCACCTGACATAATGATGCTGAAACTAACCAAATGGATGGCTCAGAAACGGTAGTGGCTAGAGAAAGGATTCCAACTGCACCAGAATCAGTAGAGCGGCGCCTATTGTAGGATACAAAGTGATGGTAATGTTGGGGGTTATGAAATACTCGGGCTTTCCGAAGAAAAGCATCTGAAAGACATAAATATTTCAAGACTGAAGGGAACAAATTTTAGAATTCGGTCTTGACATTGACTATATGTTTTTTAATGGCTTGCGGTAGGGACTGTTCACACATCCTCCAGCTAATGCTGCTGTAATTGTATTTCTAAAGCTTTAGGCATTTCTGTTTGCTAATCTTTATCTGCTTTGCTGTGTCCAGCCGTATAATCTCCGTGCCCTGTGATGTCATCGGTATTAATATTCTTATTGGACCGCCATACGGTGTCAAGGCTGCCGTGTTTCCATGGAGGGAAAGCTGAAACTACTGTTGTTAGGTCGGTGCTATGGACCATTGTGTCAGATGAGGTCTCCATTATGTAACGGCCCCAGAAATAGTAACTACAAAACAACTATCTGTAATGTTAACAAGTATTTAGAAATTGGCGTCATTCCATTGAAGGAAACCAGTCCATGTATCCCATTACAATATACACATATATTCTAAATATCAGATAAGACCGCCCCTGAGTGTGTCATTCATGGTACGTCTGGCGATATGTTCCTTGGAATCCATTTCTGCAGTGCTGTATCGATAATGCCTTCCATATATACTGGTAGAATTGCTTTCTTACACATGGTGCTGTATTGTTGGTCACTATTATAGTGCTGTGTAATGGCATACATAGCTTTATATTGATGATTTATCTTTCGGATGGGTTATCAATATCAGATCGATGAGGTCCGACAATCAGGCCCCCCCACGATGAGCTGTATGAAGAGACTGCAATGTTTGGATGAACACTGTAGCCTCTGCACTGCTTACCTAGCACTTCACCTTACATTATATAATGGCTGTGCCTTGTGTTACAGCTCAGCCCCCTTCACTTGAATGGGACTGAGATGCAAACAGACCATGTTACTCATGAATATGAAATTGCTGGCCTGCAAAGCTTATGTGGATACCTCTACCACTTTGAGCTAATGTTGGTGAACTATTTTAAAGGGGTTATTGACTTTTTAATATTGACTGCCTATCCTTAGATCTGCGAGGGTCCAACATCCAGGGACCCTGATAATGTTACATGCCAGGAATTTCACTGCTCACATGTTGTACAAAGAGCCATCCCATTGAAGTCTATTGTGCCAGCGCAGCTCCTGGCATGGGAACATTACTGGGTACTGTCTTGTTACAGCTCATCTTAAGGTGTCACATGTACGGTATACTGTTGAACTCATGTAGATCTAATATCGATGGCCTATCCAAAGGACAGGATTAGAGATGAGCGAGTACTGTTTGGATCAGCCGATCCGAACAGCACGCTCCATAGAAATGAATGGATGCACCTGGTACTTCCGCTTTGACGGCGGCCGACCGCTTAACCCCCTGCGCGCCGGCTACGTCCATTCATTTGTATGCGAGCGTGCTGTTTGGATCGGCTGATCCGAACAGTACTCGCTCATCTCTAGACAGGATATCAATATTAGACGATGGATAACCCCTTAAGAATCAATCATCAATATTTAAGCCCCCCAAAAAACCCTTTAATCCCTGTGAGTCCTAAATATGAATATATAGAAACAAATCCACGAGAACTGTGATGTTGGTCGACACCAATAAGAATAAAAGCAGATTTTTCTGCCATATTTTAGCGACATGTACCAAATTACAGTCATTAGACCGGCGGTCAGGCCAGGACTTGTACCTATAATATGGACACATCTGCTCATCGGAAACTGGCCAAAAGCAGTAATAACATAGAATCCGCAACAGGATCATTTGTATAATAGCATGGTGAGAAGACTATGGCGGATTTGTGGAGTTATACCCAAAAGTGCAAACTATTCCACATTCTTCAATGTAACCAGGACCTGCCATGAATATAAGATGGACACACAAGATGGCCGTATACAACAGGAGTCCGGTATATAACACAAGGCGCCTCCGATAGGAGACTAGTGTGACTCTGACACCCCTCATTGGATTTGCCCCCCAAAAATGTCACCATAAGTGGCTTTAGCCTGAGGCTGGTCATGTTGCTTTCCCATAAACATATATAAATGGTAAGAGAGGACATAGAGAATAAGTATTTATTAGGGTTTATATTTTAGGGATATTTTTGTATATAACAATTCACATTTCTCATGTTGAAAACTACCCATGTGCTAGACTTCACCCTCCAGCGATCCTTGGGCGACACTTTATTAGTGTTAGTCATTTATTGTTTTCTGCGCTCGGTATCATTACCAGTTTAGGTTTTATATGGAGCTTCTAGAATTACCGCCATTGTTTAGACGTTGTCACTGACTACAGGGTATGACATTACACTTGACTCTGGCACATTCTCAGTCTTTGGATTTGTCACAAGGATATCGAGTAG
Organism: Leptodactylus fuscus; assembly: GCF_031893055.1. Taxonomy (NCBI): domain Eukaryota; kingdom Metazoa; phylum Chordata; class Amphibia; order Anura; family Leptodactylidae; genus Leptodactylus; species Leptodactylus fuscus. The sequence continues at coordinate 34,793,475 of NC_134268.1, forward strand.
AGGAAGCGTATATTTACAGTGTATAAAGAAGATAAGAATCTGCACTTAAAGGGATTCTACCATTAAAAAACTATTTTTTCTAGGTAACACGTCGGAATTGCCTTTAGAAAGGCTATTCGTCTCCTACCTTTGCAAGTGATCTCCGCCGCGCCGTTTGTTCAAAATACCGGTTTGTACCGGTATGCTAATTAGTTCTCTCGCAGCGATGGGGGCGTCCCCCAGTGCAGGAGACGCGATGGGGGCGTCCCCATTGCTGCTCGAAAACCGATCTCCAGCGCCGCCTCTGTCTTCTTCTGCATCCGCCCCTTCCTTCTTCGGCTTGACGTCGGACGCCTGCGCAGTACGCTCTGTTCAGCGAACTTCGCCGAATGTACTGCGCATGCCCGCGGACATAGTGCCGACACCGCAATTTCGCGCATGCGCAGTACGTTCGCCGAAGTTTGCCGAACAGAGCGTACTGCGCAGGCGTCTGACATCAAGGCGAAGAAGGAAGGGGCGGATGCAGAAGAAGACAGAGGTGGCGCTGGAGTCGGTTTTCGAGCAGCAATGGGGACGCCCCCATCGCATCTCCTGCGCTGGGGGACGCCCCCATCGCTGCGAGAGAACTAATTAGCATAACGGTACAAACCGGTATTTTGAACGAACGGCGCGGCGGAGATCACTTGCAAAGGTAGGAGATGAATAGCCTTTCTAAAGGCTATTCCGACGTGTTATCTAGAAAAAAAGTTTGTTAATGGTAGAATCCCTTTAAGCAGATCTTTGACGGGTTCTACCGCTCATTGTGAATCAGTTTTATGTCATTGGGTGCTTAATGGGGCTGTCTACGACTGGATATTAATGGCCTATCCATAAAATAGGTCATCAGTATTAGATTGGTGGGGACCTGGTACCCCAACTGATCAGCTTCTGCAGCTGCCTGATCTGCATAGGGTTTGGACTTGAAGCAGACAGTAGACACCATGATGGCTCACTAATCTCCCATTCAGGTGACGCCGACACCGGCTCTCCTCTCCCACTAATATGATATCCATGACCTATCCTATAGATAGACCATCAATATGAACCCTTGGACTACTCCTTTAACCTACAAAAGGAACAGACACAGACCAAACCCAAATACACAGACCCATATTACGGCAGTCTAAATTTCACAGGTACGAGACTTTTTTAGTGCTTTCTTTCCAACTTTGCCGAAATATCCATGAAGCTCCTGCAAAAAGGAGTGCCCTCCCCATATACTGTAAGAATAGGAAACGTCTTAGGTTCTTGGCCATATTGTATCTGACAATTGACAAAAATTTACCGTGACTGACACATTGTGTGCCGATGTCACAAACGGAACAGTGAAATGCTACAAAGATTGGTATGTCGCACTTCAATATAACTAGTTCTTGTTAGGCTACAATGACACTGACGTTGTGTGACCGTTCGGGTATTCTGCTCTCCATTCCACTTGAAAAATACGGAAATTCAGCATTTTTCGGATGCAAACCTGCTGGACTCCTTTATAGTCTATGGGGTCCGCGGGTTTCCACAAGTAACCGCTTTTTAAGCAGATTGGGTTTACGTTTTTCGGGTCCCCAAGCGGACCCAAAGAAGGAAAGCCTCAACACTAGTGTGAACCTAATGTAAGTCCTGTCCAGGGATGTTGCTAGAAAGGGGCAACTGGGGCATGAGCTCTTGGTGCTGAGTGTTTGGGGCGCCAACTCTTGGCCTGGATATTTAGATAGAGCGCTCGATCAGCAAACACCCCATGATGGATATTTTGGGCTATAAGACTCTTTTGATATACTGTATATTACTTGTATTCCAGGAGTTTTTGGTGGTCAACGCTGTTTTTACAAATAATACTCCTTTATGCAACTTTTTAGGAATGAATGTCAAACAACCCACGGTAGGGCCAAAATAACAGGATATTATTCTGGGCAGTAGGGTATCCAGGATGAGTATACATCCACCAATTGAAGTGGCTACTTAGACTTAAATCCGGCTTTGCTTTGGATACTTCATTGTACAAAGAGGTCAATCTAACATAATAATATTCAGTGATGGGCCCCCTAATCTCAAAAAGTGAATGGCACTGATTTCAAGAAACACATAGGCAGACTTATATTATACCTACACCTAGCTATAGCGCCACCTTTGTCCGTGGATGTTTATGTTAATGCAACTCAGCTTATTGACTTGAACGGAAATGAGCTAAAAATCTATAAACAGTAAATTGTCGATCTCTTAAAAAAAAAAAAAAAAAAAAATCCAAGAGTTGTCCGCCTCGGGTTACGCTTTGGCTTCCTTCTAGTACTCTATCCTCCTTTGTCGTAGATTCTGTGTTGAATGAAGCAAATTTTTAATTATGAGATCATCAATTCCAGTTTTCACCCTCTTAATAAGATTTAGCTTCCTCTGTAGAGATTTGCTGATCTCCGGCACTCCCCCGGTGTCGCGCTACAGTATAATTTACTTTTCTCCCATATTATTACGCCAATTTGTCCTGGCTTGCTGTTCCATCCCCTCCATGGTACGTGCTGATTTCCAGGAACTCGAAGTCTCTGCAGTTGATTCACTGGCATAATCTGGAGAATAATATGAAGTCATCCTGGATGCAATTACGTTAATTATTTCTGTAGATGCCGGAACCAAATAGTTTGTTTGGCAGCTAGAACCTTACTGGAAGAGGATTTGCTGAATTTGCGCTTTGTAATAAATGTATAAACATAGGGAGTTATGGAAATGTTGATAAGTATTGTTCACATTATGCAGGATTATGTACTAAAGCAGTTGATCTCCAAGCTGTTGCTCACCAGCGCTCCGTGCATGCTGGAGCAGAGGTGGTGTTGGCCATAATGCAGCCCACACGGTTGTATAGGGCCAGAGAGGTCATCCCAGTCGGACCTGGAGTGACAATCATTCTTTGTGTGACATACAAGCACAAGCTCATTGTCACATCCTGATATTGTTTAGCGTCTGGGTATAATATATAGTAGCAGATTGAGGGGGCACTTGGGGGGCATTATACTGTGTGTGGGGGCTAGCAGGGGCATTATACTATGTGGGGCCATAAGGGACCATTATATTATGTGGGGCCATAAGGGGGTATTATACTGTGGGGACAGTATGACAGCATTATACTGTATGGGGGGGCTATCAAGGGCATTATACTATGGCGGCCCATAAGGGGGTATTATACTGTGGGTGGGAGCTATCAGGGGCATTATGCTATGTGGGCCATAAGGGAGTATTATACTGTGGGGACAATAAGAGAGCATTATACTGTGTGTAGGGGGGGCTATCAAGGGCATTATACCATGGCGGTCCATATGGGGGTATTATACTGTGGGGTGGGAGCTATCAGGGGCATTATGCTATGTGGGCTATAAGGGAGTATTATACTGTGGGGACAATAAGAGAGCATTATACTGTGTGTAGGGGGGGCTATCAAGGGCATTATACCATGGCGGTCCATAAGGGGATATTATACTGTGGGTGGGGGCTATCAGGGGCATTATGCTATGTGGGGCCATAAGGGAGTATTATACTGTGGGGACAATAAGAGAGCATTATACTCTGTGGGGCCATAAGGGGGCATTATACTATGTGGGGCCATAAGGGGGCATTATACTATGTGGGGCCATAAGGGGGCATTATACTATGTGGGGCCATAAGGGGGCATTATACTATGTGGGGCCATAAGGGGGCATTATACTATGTGGGGCCATAAGGGGGCATTATTCTATGTGGGGCCATAAGGGGGCATTATACTATGTGGGGCTGACATGTAGTGTAACAGCCTGAATATAATGGGCTGAAACTCACAGTTGTCCCCAGTTATATGTGGCTCAGCTAAATGAGTATATAGTGGAACAGGGGACAGTCGCACCAATTGCTGCTGATAACACTGGGAAAGGTAATGGAGGCATGGTGACCTGGCTCTGAGGGGGATATATTTAGGATATTCTGTAAGGTGCAGAGGAGGAGCGAGGAGGCATTTTTATTAAAAAAAGGTAGGGCCGAAAATGGTAAAGGGACACAATTAATCTAAGGTCACATGCTAGTTCTTAATAGTAGGGAAAACTCCTGTTTACACAGCAACCCATGCTAACAAAAAAAAAGGTATCACTGTGACTATGTGAATGCAGGATTAGGAAACATAACGGGAGTAGAGGGGACGTCATTCACACAATATAAGGAGTGGGAAAAAAAAATCACCAGAGTGTCTCTTTGTTAAGTTAGGGGGGCACTGAGCGGTACTAACTCAAGCCCTGGGAGGGTAAATGACAGACCCTTCACTGTCTCATGTCATAGTCTATGTAACTGCTGGCTAAATCTATCACAGGCTCAACACAGATGATGTAACTAGACGGAGCTGCTCCCGACCCCTGTGACTACATACGCTTAATGTGTATATGGCAAAATAACATTCCCAAATCCTAGATCTTTACTTTTCAGCAATAGGATCACCATTGAACAATGAGGGTCACTATAGGAAAGGACGTTACTTAATGCTGAAAAATGACCTGACAAGTTCCCTTTAAACTCTATGAAGTGACCTTTTGGCTTGTCTTGTGTAAGTGACAAAATCCCTAAGGAGATTACCGAACATCTCAGATATCCTGAGAATTATTCCATCAGTCCACAGCAACGTGATAGAAAGGTTAGACAGCGAGCAACAATTCATGTAAACATATACCGTATATACTCAAGTATAAGCTGAATTTTTCAGCACAGTTATTGGGCTGAAAAAGCCCCCCTCGGCTTATACTCGAGTCAGCAAAAAAGGAAAAAAAAAAATTATTTATTTATTTTTTAGGGGGGGGGGGGGGTCTATGACCAATATTAATGTATAGAATCTCCCATAAAATAGTGGGGGGAAAAAAGAAGCTTTAAAAAAAAATAAAAGTTGTAAATCCCTCCTTTCCCTAGAATACATATAAAAGTAGAAAATGACTGTGATACACATACACATTAGTATCACTGTGTCTGACAGTGCCCGGTCTACTGAATATAGGTTATCTGCAGTGCTCCTGTTCCATCGGGAAGGGGTTAATAGGAGCACTGCAGATCCCCTATATTCAGCCAGACTGAATTCCACGTGGGGGAAGAAAAAACAGTCCTCAAGCTCAGGGAAGGGGCAGACAGACAACCAAAACACCCCCTCCCCTTCCCCTTCCCCAGCACCTACTGCACCCAAAAAACTCCGACAATTTTAATTTTTAAAGCTTTCCAGTAGCTGCTGCATTTCCCCCCTCGGCTTATACTCGAGTCAATAAGTTTTCCCAGTTTTTTGTGGTAAAATTAGGGGCTTCGGCTTATACTCGGGTCGGCTTATACTCGAGTATATACGGTATATATATGTGTAGTAATAATGTATACATGGTACATTGAACTGATGACATCATATGGCCCAAGGATATAGCTGTAGTGGTTGCGGTAGTACCAGATGGTTCTGGGCCCTGGGCCCCAAAGATCTCTCTGCCACATGAACTATACCACTATTCTAAATGTGGGCTTTGCATTGGGGCCCAGGAATATGATCTGGCGGTATCTTATTGATACCTATCATCCTCTAGTAATTGTATGCTTCCATATGAGACCGTTTACGTATGGGCACTAAGCCATTCTTTGCGTATGCTTGCCCTGCGCTCCATAGCGCCCTCAGCAGGACACCACATGTCAGTGTAAACTGCTAACATGATATATTTTGATCTTAATTGCTTGTGATTCACCTTCTCTATTACTATTCATGCTCGGCCTAATGCAGTGCTGTGTCAGCTCCGGGGCTCGGTTTGTCCTCTAGATGTCTCTTGTACCTTTTCATTTATCCTTACATCAAAGAAATAACCTATAAAAAGCAAAACCCCCGAGAGAGCTCTTGTCTTTTTTGTTTTTTTCTTTCCTGTTCTGGCGATGTCATTTAGTGCAGCGCGCTGGAAGAACATCTTTCCGTGGATTCATTATCAATGTGACATTTTATAAAAGAGCAAAGTCATGTTTTTTGGATATATCCCCAAGAGGGATATCGTCTGTGTATAGTTTATATTTGTGTGTTTTATTAAACGATTTATTCTGTTTCTATGGCTGTGGCTGTCATACATCTATTTACAGTCTCGTGCAAAAAATTTAGGCAGGCATGGAAAAAATGCTGCAATGCAAGAATGCTTTCAGAAATAGAAGGGTTAATAGTTTATTTTTCCAAGGGAATAAACAAAAGAGAAATGTACATCCCATTAATATTTGGTGTGACCTTTGCCCTTTGGAGGAGGAGTCCTGGAAGTGATGATACGGCCCCCACAGACCCGTGATCTCACCATCATCCAGTCTGTCTTGGATGACATGAGGAGACAGACGGATTGGAGCAAGACTACATCCATAGATGCTTAGTGCTTAGTTCTCCAAGATGGTGGGAACAACCTCCCTGCCAAGTTCTGCCAAAATCTGTCTGCAAGTACCGAGAAGAACTGATGGAAGGCAAAGGGCAAAGGTCACACCGAATATTGATGGGATTTATTCCCTTACAAAAACAAACTACTAACCCTTCTATTTCTGAAAGCGTTCTTATTCTGCAGCACTTTTACACTCCAACCTAAAACTTTTGCACAGTACTATATTTTCATAGGGGGTTTTTTGGGGATCACAAAGCATAACCATCGTAACTTTGAGACATGTCAAATAATGCAATAAATCACCGAACAAAAAGTCCCATCCACGGTGACCTGCCTGTAGACACGGAGAACATGGCCATATGCCTGGGTCACCCTGCCAAATGCACTTTAAATACATTGCTGGCTCGGATAGTGCCAGCGCTAGCACCTTGTTCTGTGTTCCTGACCCCAGACCTTTCTATTTTGGAATTCTGACCCAAATTCTTTGGTGTCTTTTACAACTGAACACTGTCAACTCGTCTGGTTACACTGCGGTCAGTGTCGGGCCCACCAGGGATGATGATTCTGAGGGCTGACTCTTCATCTCTATAGGACCGGTGCATGTCCATGTAGGATATATCATTAATAAGATCTAATAATCTGTGATGTTTGTGAATGATCCCAAAAGAAAAAGCCCCTAATGTCCAAATTCAACTGCAAATGGATTTTAGGCTCATTATTACATGCCAAGGTCAGGGCCCACCATAGGTCACCTACTGTCCTATCTGTACTGCCCTATAGTGGTATCACCTACTGTCCTGTCCTATAGTAGGGATCACCTACTGTCCTGTCCTATAGTAGGGATTACCTACTATTCTATATATACTGTCCTATAGTAGAGATCACCTACTGTCCTATCTGTACTGTCCTATAGTAGGGATCACCTACTGTCCTATCTGTACTGTCCTATAGTAGGGATCACCTACTGTCCTGTCTGTACTATCCTATAGTAGAGATCACCTACTGTCCTGTGTGTAATGTCCTATAGTAGGGATCACCTACTGTCCTATCTGTACTGTCCTATAGTGGGGATCACCTACTGTCCTATCTGTACTGTCCTATAGTAGGGATCACCTACTGTCCTGTCTGTACTATCCTATAGTAGGCATCACCTACTGTCCTATCTGTACTGTCCTATAGTAGGGATCACCTACTGTCCTATCTGTACTGTCCTATAGTAGAGATCACCTACTGTCCTATCTGTACTGTCCTATAGTAGGGATCACCTACTATTCTATATATACTGTCCTATAGTAGAGATCACCTACTGTCCTATCTGTACTGTCCTATAGTAGGGATCACCTACTGTCCTATCTGTACTGTCCTATAGTAGGGATCACCTACTGTCCTATCTGTACTGTCCTATAGTGGGGATCACCTACTATTCTATATATACTGTCCTATAGTGGAGATCACCTACTGTCCTGTCTGTACTGTCCTATAGTAGGGATCACCTACTGTCCTATCTGTACTGTCCTATAGTGGGGATCACCTACTGTCCTATCTGTACTGTCCTATAGTAGGGATCACCTACTGTCCTGTCTGTACTATCCTATAGTAGGGATCACCTACTGTCCTGTCTGTACTATCCTATAGTAGGCATCACCTACTGTCCTATCTGTACTGTCCTATAGTAGGGATCACCTACTGTCCTATCTGTACTGTCCTATAGTAGGGATCACCTACTGTTCTATCTGTACTGTCCTATAGTAGGGATCACCTACTGTCCTATTTGTACTGTCCTATAGTAGGGATCACCTACTGTCCTGTCTGTACTATCCTATAGTAGGCATCACCTACTGTCCTATCTGTACTGTCCTATAGTAGGGATCACCTACTGTCCTATCTGTACTGTCCTATAGTAGGGATCACCTACTGTCCTGTCTGTACTGTCCTATAGTAGGGATCACCTACTGCCTTATCTGTACTGTCCTATAGTAGGGATCACCTACTGCCCTATCTGTACTGTCCTATAGTAGGGATCACCTACTGTCCTGTGTGTAATGTCCTATAGTGGGGATCACCTACTGCCTTATCTGTACTGTCCTATAGCAGGGATCACCTACTGTCCTGTCTGTACTGTCCTATAGTAGAGATCACCTAATGTCCTATCTGTACTGTCCTATAGTAGGGATCACCTACTGTCCTATCTGTACTGTCCTATAGTAGGGATCACCTACTGTCCTATCTGTACTGTCCTATAGTGGGGATCACCTACTGTCCTATCTGTACAGTCCTATAGTAGGGATCCCCAACTGTCCTATCTGTACTGTCCTATAGTAGGGATCACCTACTGTCCTATCTGTATTGTCCTATAGTAGGGATCACCTACTACCTTATCTGTATTGTCCTATAGTAGGGATCACCTACTGTCCTGTGTGTAATGTCCTATAGTGGGGATCATCTACTGCCTTATCTGTATTGTCCTATAGTAGGGATCACCTACTGCCTTATCTGTACTGTCCTATAGTAGGGATACAGAACATTACTCCCTAGCAGAGCTGTTCCTGACAGCAGACACTCCGCTAATAGTCACTATGTGGATCTGTCATGTGATTAATCTGGCCCAGCATTATTTCATTATAATTACAAGCCATCACATCAGTGTGTACAGAGCCTTAGATACAAATAGCTGCTGCATCCACGCCTCCAATCCTAGCCTTGCTATTACTCTCTAGTACCTCGGTTGGAAAAATCCTATGACTTGTTTGAGAAGTCGTGAGGGTCGTAAATAACTGGTAAATCCATTTTGTGCCGTCCTCGTTCTCTTTGCACATTCTGGACAGTTTTTCATTAGTAACAAGTACCTATTGGCCATCAATGCGTTTCCATTAGTGGCGCTGAACACAATTTGATGCACACTCCTCATCAAGAAGGCTGGGAAACCGTAAATCTTACTAACTGCAAGTTCCTGAAACCGGCATTTATAAGGAAGGACGAAGGTGATAAATGTCTGTGAGCATGAATAAAGATAAGATGTAGGTTATAAAAAGCTCCAAACCTTCTTTGTATTCAATGGCGACACCGTACAGCCATTAATGTCAAAAGGGTTCCTTTCTTGCAATAAGTTACTGGTTTATACTGGTGTGTTACTGGGTCTTGGCATGTAGTGGACAACACGTAATTGTCCTGGGCTTACAGGGGTTCCAGAATTGTAAAAACATGGCTGTCCACGGGTAAGTATGTAGTATCACTGCTCATGTTCATTCACATTCAGTGGAGCGGAGCAGCAATACCCAACGCAACCATGGACAGTGGTGACACTGTTGTTGGAAGAAGGCAACCATGATTTTCCAAAACTTGGAAATCACATTATGGCCAGCGGTTGTTTTTGGGGCATTGGGTAGTTAGAAGCAAAGAAGTGACGTGAAGCTCCAAGATTGTGGTAAACCAGTTACTGCTGTGACTATCTAAGGTGGTTGGATAGTCACATCTGGACTAAAGACTTCTCCAAATAGTGGTCTCTGACTTAGGCTTCATTCAGATGTGAATAAAAATCCCCAAACTGACATTTTCATGGACAATTTGCATCCATGGGGAACCCATTTTCACAGATCCTTAATAGTTAAATACAACCATGTGATGGTCACTTGAATAATGAAGTCATGGACAGTAGAGATTCCACTAGATCAGAGTTTACTAAACTCAGGGCACCTCTGGAAAAAAATCCTTACTAAATCATTTTTACCAAAATACAAAAACTGTTGAAGGCGATAGTCGCAAGGATGCAGATAAAGTTGCCGGAGGGTATCTGCCATCTTCCCAATCGCTGAACTCATCTGATGCCAAGACAATCAACTAATACCCATACCATATAGGCAACTCTTGTGACTGCACTGTGGTCCCTTAAATACGATAAGATAAGATAATCCTTTAATAGTCCCACAATGGGGAAATTTCAGTGATAGAGTTTGATAGATGGTACAGTAGTATATAACAGGAGAGAAACACATACAAGCTCATGGCAGATAGAGAAATCCTAGGAATCAGAGCAACTAAAAAGAAAGAAACACAGACACACTGCAGGATCATTTAGTTCTCTGTGCGTATTGATGTTAATAATACAGCCGAATGTGGTTGGAGGACACAAGGAGGGGGGTCACAGCATGTAGATATAACAGGCAGAAACTTTTTTTTTGTAGAGGTGGGGGACATATGCAACTATCATGATAACATGTGGCAGTTCTTTGGTAGGTAGTGAGGTCTCCTGCTCACAGCTGATAGTTTGGTATCTTGCATCAGCGCTATTGTCCATTAACCACAAAAAAATGCCCCAAATATCCTTCATCACAAGCCCTCCTCCTCCTTTCTTCTTACCACTGTGTTCTACTGCCCAAAGAAGTCTGAAGCCATCCCGGTATACAGGGTGCTGCTCTCTTGCCAAGCTTCCATAAACTCTTGGGGTAGGTGGGTGATGATAGGCTCCCAGGCTGTAACAGAGTCCCACGTGTCCACAGTAAAAGAAAGAAATACCAGTCAGCTGTAGCATCTTCACACATCAGCAATAGACGCCAGAATTCATCTCCTTGAAAGAAGAAGTCCGCACTTCCATGTAGGTTTCTCCTCCATGCCTCATGGTGACCATGCTGTCCTTAGCTCCTGGGGGGATGGTAACAGGCACATGTGCAAACAGGAAAACTCCAGCTGAGTCAGGTCTTGAGTCTTCTCCATGCCTAACAATAGAAACAAAAGAAAAAAAAATACTCCACAGGGTCTTCCATTCGATTTATAGTTGCTAATTCATAGTGCTAGTGTGCTTGGTCAGAGGATTCTTGAAGACACAGACAAAAAGAGTGAAAAAGGAAAGATAAAGGTTGCTCTCAGCTTGGAGCTCTGTATCGAGGCAGCCACTCAGTACGGCGCCATCTTTATAAGAAATGAAGAGGTTGATTCCTTAGTGTAATGTTAGCAAGGAGAAAGTGGAAAATGTTCTTGAGGGATGGAAAGAGGGTGAGGGCACAGAGAATTTCATGCTATCATACAAGGCAAGCTGCTGTGTCCTCTTTTTTATGGCGATCCATCTGAGAAGCTGTCTGATGGCTTATTGTGAGTGCTATCTCTGTCCTAACTGCTCATAAACATTCACTTACGATGAATTCTTCTTATTTTAGGCTGAATTCCAAGATTTCTGCTTAAATTACGAACAGTGAGATAAAGCAGACGCAGCAGCTTGCACTATATGAGAGGAAGTGAACGTTTTAGTAGAAAAAGAAAGCAGAATTTTTATTAAAACCATATTATATATCTTTAAACAACTATGAATAGATACTAAAAAAAACTAATGACCACTAAGGTGTATATTGCCTATAACCCGTCACTGTCCGCATCTATAATGCAGGTAGCCTTTAGTATAACTATATTCTGCACATTCCCCTGAAGGATAAGCTGCTAGTCTATAAAGGTGCCCACACTCCAGGATGTTCAGCCTACTTCTGCCCATTGTGTATGCCCACCTCACATCTATATAATACGTCTCACATCACGCCTCATATTCCGGTATTGCAGTAGATTGTTCTTTCCCCTGTTATTTGTCACCTACCGATGAGCAATTTGTTTACAAGCTCGGTGAGTGAGATAAATGCGACTGACTCATGTGGAGGGTGACAGTTCAGCTTTTCTTAGTGTCAGTAGCAGGTCTTGTCTCGCCGCCATGTAAATGCATTCTGGTCTTAATTAACTACAGCTAACAATGTGATTTTTCTCACTGATGTGATATGTCTGACAGCGACAATGCTGAGGATGAGACTCGTATGCATATGTGTAGAATAGCCGGCTGGGAACCCAATGTACAGATGTAGCAGCCATTAAACAAACATTCACACCGTGCAAAGGACGCTCAGTAGCTGCTACATTGGTATCGCTATGTACTGTATTGTCTATCTATCTATCTATCTATCTATCTATCTATCCATCCATCTCCTATCTATCTATCTATCTATCTATCTATCTATCTATCTATCTATCTATCCATCCATCCATCCATACCATAAATTCAGACAGCTGATCCCGATGTGTGCAAAATATGCAGCAGCCTCTGTACACAGCACCAGGACATAAAATATAGAGATGACAATTGCATTACTGCTATTATTGACCCATATAAATAAACTAATAGAATATGAACTACAAACACTAGGACAATGTGACTAAATTCAGCAAATGCTTGTTGTATGAATGGATTGACATAACGGAGGACCTTTGTGTGTGTTTGGACCATTTCTAACATTCCTTATATTTTCAGGCTCATACAATATTTCCTGGTTTCTAGTCCGTGGTTGTGGGAGTCTCAAGAAGCCCCCTTTCCCTCTTGCACCCGCTCACTGCACCTCCTAGCGGTTTTTGAATCATGCCCAGTATACTTATCATACATAAGTAGAAACCTTTACACATACACACATATAATATATATTCCTATATATATTTGAATGTGTTTTTAAATATAGTGTATAAGAATATGTATGTGTGTCTGTACATATATAGACTGAGTATGTCTGCAAAGCACAATCACAAAATCTGGTCCCATAATATAACACTTCCTAGTAAGGCTGCGTTCAGACGGTGTAGTTTTTGAAACCCACGTATGCTTTGTAAGACATGTTGTTTGCTCTTCTTGATGGTGCATTCAATACCATTGAACATGGAGAAGGAGGGATCCGGGTCTCAGTGTAGAAGCCCAACTTTCAACACTTAAAGAACAAGGGCGGGACAACATGGTGGCTCAGTGGTTAGCACTGCAGCCTTGGGTTTGAATCCCATCAGGAACAACATCTGTAAGGAGTTTGTATGTTCTCCCCGTGTTTGTGTGAATTTCCTCCCATTCTACAAAGACATACTGATAGGAGAAAAAAAAAAGTACATTGTGATCCCTATATGAGGTTCACAATTTACATTTTAAAAAAACAACAAGGGTGGGCAGTAAGTAAAAACTAGTTCCTGGAAAACTTCTTTAGGGTAAGTTCACACAGAGTTTTTTGGACTGGAACATATGTGTAGCTGCAACTGGGTGCCGATGCAGTGTACCGGCATCCAGTCACGCACTCCGCTCCGGATTAGGCCCAAATGAATGGGCCTAGTTGGGACGAGGGAGTGTCTTCAGGCGGATGTTGCGAGGCGAATCCGCCTGAAAAAATGAGCATGTCGCTTCTTTTTCCGAGAGCCAGAACAAACGGCTCCCGGAAAAAAGAACTGACTGGCTCTCATTGATTTCAATTGGAGCCGTCTTTTTGGTCAGGATTTTGAGGTGGATACAGCCTCAAAATCCTGACCAAAAAACTCTGTGTGAACTTACCCTTAAAGTGTAAATAATCTGTATGTATAAGGATGGGCCCAGAATAATATTCTTTAGTAGTCTGACTCTGCTCTACAGCTATTCAGCAACTTCCTGGGATGGAGACCACCTATAGGCTCTAAGATGGTATATGGACAGCAACTTTATACTTGGTAAAATTGGGATAAGTAAATTCTGCCCTCAGACCGCCCATTACTTTGTCCATGATCCACCTTTAAATTGGGCAGACCATGTGGTGGTGTGCAAAGGTAGCAATTGCTATCGGGCCCTGAACCCTGGGAGGGCCCAGATGTCCCTCTGCTCCATAAAATATACCAGTATTCTAAGTGACACAAGGTAGGTAGTGAGCCCATTACAGGTTATGCACTGGGATCAAGGAGCTTCAAATTACACCTATTGGGCAGACCCACCCCCTAAACTGGCTGAGAGTGTCCTCCACTTGGGGTGGGGCTTTGTATGCCATTCTCCTTTTCTTACTGGGACATTCTGAGATCCTTAAAACTAGAGACTATCCTGGCAAAATCAAGACACTTGGCTAGTAGACGGAGGTTATCTTTATCTGGGTTTTGTAGGGAGAATTTAAAGGGGTTGTCTATCCTTCCTTTAGAATACTGCTGGTCTATCATCTGCGCGAGTCCAACAGCCGGGACAGCATGGTTACCAGTAATATTTACATGCCATGAGTCATGCTGTTATATGATTTATAGTAAAGGGCTTAGGTAGGTCCCTCATTCTAGTCTAGGGTGCCGCAGTGCCTAAACCCAACGCTACATATATGGCGACTGAGCAGGTAGACATTACCGGAAGCCTCGTTGCATCTGGAGACGTTCTGGCTGTCAGACCCCTGCACATCTAATATCGATGACCTCTCCTTAAGGATATATTCCAATATTCTGTCCTGGCCAAGTCAAAGTAGCTGTCACCCCCAGGAATCTCGTCTATGGGCCAGATACCCCAGTCGCCCCCCATAGTGCTGTGACCTAGTAACATAACTTTCCAGATCCTCCTGGGTTCTAGAACGTTATAATTTTGTATCGTCACGCGCGTCCTCTCTCCTTTGCTGTTCAGCAGATTTTGCCGATTTGCTAAAATTAAAAATAACAAGAACAATGAAATATCTCAAAAAATTTTCTTCTGAGTTGCTGAAAAATGAGTTGAGTCAACGGTAACAGCGCCTCGCTAAATCTACAGCGTCCTCTTTACATTCCTAACCTCTGAAATTATTTATAGCTTAATTCTGTGAAATGTCCCAACCAAGAAGATGTTTATCTTGTTTTATAATCTGAAAGAGGATTAATAACCTGGATTGGAAAGGTGACCTCTGCGGGCCGGTGACATGTATTTCTCGGGACGCCGGCCAAGTTTATCGTCAGGCGGTATGGTGCTCTCCATGGCTAGGTTACATCATGCATAGAATACAGAGATCCGAGCGGAAATGATAACTCAGCCTGAGATTTCTAGTTTATGAATATAATTTTAGAACAACAGTGAAGACTGACACCATGTTGTAAGACACAATGAAACGTTGAGTGTAAACTCATGGAGACTGTGTAGTGCGGTGCAACATGGGGTACCATGAATGGCCATACAACCCCTGCACAGGGCTATAACTGCGCAACTATAGACGTTGTATATATATTGTATAAGGAAGGTTCAGGTTGTATCTCTGCCCTGCACGTGACTCTGCTATACATATGAGGTCTTAGGCTCATGGACACAGATGGAGCAATGTACATTAAATGACAGATGCAGATGGCGCCCCCTTTGTCTGTCTCTGTTCCCATTGACTTAACAACATAGCGGACAATTTCTTCCATCATGCTTGTTTACTTTTGTAATGAAAGAAAAAGTCTTGCAAGTTCTGTCATGTTTTGTACATTGAAGTGAATGCAGATGGATGTAGAGGGCTCCATCTGTATCTGTCCTTTCATGCCCGTTGCTCTCATCCCTAACGCCCATGTACATTAGTACATTGATGAAAATGGACAATTTCACATTTCAACCATAATGAACGGCCTTTGGGTGAAACTTAAAGAGTTGTCCAAGATTATACTGATGGCCTGTCCTTAGCGTATGTTTATCCATATCAGATTGTTGGGAGCCTAGGACCCTCGCTGATCAGCTGCACAGTATACAGGTCAGAAGGAGGGGACATGCCTGGAATACTGCTGCTCAGCTACCATTCGCTATCTAAAAATATTACTACTATTAGGGGCAAAGTACTGCTCCCAAAGTAATAACCTAGAAAATGGGAGGAAATGAGGTAAAGAGATGAAAAGTAGGAATGGGAGAAAAATATACAAAACGCTGTACTATTGAATAAATATGAGACCCCAAGATGAAGACAATTAAGGCTATGGTCACACTAGGGCTGTGTAACCGATTGGGAGCTCCATCCCCCATTCCACTTAAAATATGCAGAGAGAAAGCAAGCTGGATTTTTCCTTCAATTTCGGGAGGAACCTGGCAGACCCCATTGGTCATTGCTAGAGATGAGCGAACACTAAAATGTTCGAGGTTCGAAATTCGATTCGAACAGCCGCTCACTGTTCGAGTGTTCGAACGGGTTTCGAACCCCATTATAGTCTATGGGGAACATATACTCGTTAAGGGGGAAACCCAAATCCGTGTCTGGAGGGTCACCAAGTCCACTATGACACCCCAGGAAATGATACCAACACCCTGGAATGACACTGGGACAGCAGGGGAAGCATGTCTGGGGGCATAAAAGTCACTTTATTTCATGGAAATCCCTGTCAGCTTGCGATTTTCGCAAGCTAACTTTTCCCATAGGAATGCATTGGCCAGCGCTGATTGGCCAGAGTACGGAATTCGACCAATCAGCGCTGGCTCTGCTGGAGGAGGCGGAGTCTAAGATCGCTCCACACCAGTCTCCATTCAGGTCCGACCTTAGACTCCGCCTCCTCCGGCAGAGCCAGCGCTGATTGGCCGAAGGCTGGCCAATGCATTCCTATGGGAATGCAGAGACTTAGCAGTGCTGAGCCAGTTCTGCTCAACTACACCGTGTGCCGGTCAGCCCATCTGATATAGCAGAGCCGAGTGTGCACACTCGGCTCTGCTACATCAGATGTAGCAGAGCCGAGGGTGCACTAGAACCCTTATGCACACTCGGCTCTGCTATATCAGATGGGCTGACCGGCACACGGTGTAGTTGAGCAGAACTGGCTCAGCACTGCTAAGTCTCTGCAGTAGCAGGTTCTGCTACATCTGATGTAGCAGAGCCGAGTGTGCACACTCGGCACACGGTGTAGTTGAGCATAGGAATGCATTGGCCAGCCTTCGGCCAATCAGCGCTGGCTCTGCCGGAGGAGGCGGAGTCTAAGGTCGGACCTGAATGGAGACTGGTGTGGAGCGATCTTAGACTCCGCCTCCTCCAGCAGAGCCAGCACTGATTGGTCGAATTCCGTACTCTGGCCAATCAGCGCTGGCCAATGCATCTGATGTAGCAGAGCCTGCTACTGCAGAGACTTAGCAGTGCTGAGCCAGTTCTGCTCAACTACACCATGTGGCGGTCAGTGCACACTCGGCTCTGCTACATCAGATGTAGCAGAGCCGAGTGTGCACACTCGGCACACAGTGTAGTTGAGCAGAACTTGCTCAGCACTGCTAAGTCTCTGCATTCGCATAGGAATGCATTGGCCAGCCTTCGGCCAATCAGCGCTGGCTCTGCCGGAGGAGGCGGAGTCTAAGGTCGGACCTGAATGGAGACTGGTGTGGAGCGATCTTAGACTCCGCCTCCTCCAGCAGAGCCAGCGCTGATTGGTCGAATTCCGTACTCTGGCCAATCAGCGCTGCCCAATGCATTCTATTAGCCTGATGAAGTAGAGCTGAATGTGTGTGCTTAGCACACACATTCACCTAAATAAAGGTTACCTACCTAAATAAAGGTTATCCCTAGCTATCCCTGCCTGTACAGCTATCCCTGTCTCTTAGTCACAAAGTTCACATTCTCATATGACCCGGATTTGAAATCCACTATTCGTCTAAAATGGAGGTCACCTGATTTCGGCAGCCAATGACTTTTTCCGATTTTTTTCTATGCCTCCGGTGTCATAGTTCCTGTCCCACCTCCCCTGCGCTGTTATTGGTGCAAAAAAAGCGCCAGGGAAGGTGGGAGGGGAATCTAATTTTTTTGGAGTTTGCCACGTGATGTTCGATTCGAATCGAACACATCGAACAGCCTGATATCCGATCGAACATGTGTTCGATAGAACACTGTTCGCTCATCTCTAGTCATTGCTCTATATCCAGACTCTACATTATAACACTTCCCATTTTGTCTTCACAGATAATAAATTCGGTGGTCCTCCTTATACTGTTGAGTGCCCTTGCTAACCCAGACCTGTACCACCTTCCAAACAGTGAACTAAGGAATGACTTTGACTTCATGGATGACGCCAGTAAGTATATGTCGGACACCCCAGTAATTTCAGATTTTAATGCTTAGTTCTGGGCTCTTCTTGTGGGATCAGCTAGCACTTGAATATCTTCCCATAAACTCTTACCATAATTGTCCATGACCACCATGTCCACCCCATAGTAATAAGCGCTAAAGTTTCACACCATCCCCTGAGCCCTCACAATAGGTCGACACTTCTGCCACTTATCAACTTTTGCTATATACAATGTGGACAGGCACAGCTCTCATTTCCTTATCATCTGCGCAGGATTGCAATGAAAGTTAACGCCTGTATTATAAGGTGAAGCTAGATAACACTAGAGCGCACCACTGACAATAGTCATACCTGGCAAAATTTTGTAGGTGGTCTCCAGAAGACTGGCTCTCAAAGGTGTCACAAAATTTTTTGGAGATGGTCCATTTGTTAAGCCACATCCCTTTTTGAGCTGGCCTATATCGTGATGTGACCAGCCCATAATATGGCTGCACACACATGATTCTACCAGGTCCAAGAAATTGCCCACTGTTCCCATAGATAGCCCCACGCATGTCATGTTCAAGGGTTGCATCTGTTTATGTAGTTCAGTTCCATTTACTTCAATAGAGCTGAGCTCTAATACCAGAAAAGACTCATTGACATAGGTGGTGCTATGTCTGGTTGAAGGCGAAATCCGGGTAGAGCCCCTTTAAAAAATCTTGATATTGCTAGATAGAACTCTTTTTGGAAGAGAGTTATAAACAAGAAGAATAAGAATTAAGGTAAGAAGATTAATAGTCATTCTCCCAAGGGATCTACCTGAGATGTTCCATACATCTGGCTAATCCCTCATCTGAAGTCATCGGGGGACTTTGTACGTATTTGTTTCAGTGTGCATAGTGCTTACTTACAGCAATGCTTCTATACATACAGTGCCTACAAGTAGTATTCAACCCCCTGCAGATTTAGCAGGTTTACACATTCGGCATTAACTTGGCATTGTGACATTTGGACTGCAGATCAGCCTGGAAGTGTGAAATGCACTGCAGCAAAAAAGAATGTTATTTCTTTGTTTATTTTTTTTACATTGTGAAAAGTTTATTCAGAGGGTCATTTATTTTTTCAACCCCTCAAACCACCAGAATTCTGTTTGGTTCCCCTAAAGTATTAAGAAGTAGTTCAGGCACAAAGAACAATGAGCTTCACATGTTTGGATTAATTATCTCTTTTTCCAGCCTTTTCTGACTATTTAAGACCCTCCCCAAACTTGTGAACAGCACTCATACATGGTCAACATGGGAAAGACAAAGGAGCATTCCAAGGCCATCAGAGACAAGATCGTGGAGGGTCACAAGGCTGGCAAGGGGTACAAAACCCTTTCCAAGGAGTTGGGCCTACCTGTCTCCACTGTTGGGAGCATCATCCGGAAGTGGAAGGCTTATGGGACTACTGTTAGCCTTCCACGGCCTGGACAGCCTTTGAAAGTTTCCTCCCGTGCCGAGGCCAGGCTTGTCCGAAGAGTCAAGGCTAACCCAAGGACAACAAGGAAGGAGCTCCGGGAAGATCTCATGGCAGTAGGACATTGGTTTCAGTCAATACCATAAGTAACGTACTCCACCACAATGGTCTCCGTTCCAGACGAGCCCGTAAGGTACCTTTACTTTCAAAGCGTCATGTCAAGGCTTGTCTACAGTTTGCTCATGATCACTTGGAGGACTCTGAGACAGACTGGTTCAAGGTTCTCTGGTCTGATGAGACCAAGATCGAGATCTTTGGTGCCAACCACACACGTGACATTTGGAGACTGGATGGCACTGCATACGACCCCAAGAATACCATCCCTACAGTCAAGCATGGTGGTAGCAGCATCATGCTGTGGGGCTGCTTCTCAGCCAAGGGGCCTGGCCATCTGGTCCGCATCCATGGGAAGATGGATAGCACGGCCTACCTGGAGATTTTGGCCAAGAACCTCCGCTCCTCCATCAAGGATCTTAAGATGGGTCGTCATTTCATCTTCCAACAAGACAACAACCCAAAGCACACAGCCAAGAAAACCAAGGCCTGGTTCAAGAGGGAAAAAATCAAGGTGTTGCAGTGGCCTAGTCAGTCTCTGGACCTTAACCCAATTGAAAACTTGTGGAAGGAGCTCAAGATTAAAGTCCACATGAGACACCCAAAGAACCTAGACAACTTGGAGAAGATCTGCATGGAGGAGTGGGCCAAGATAACTCCAGAGACCTGTGCCGGCCTGATCAGGTCTTATAAAAGACGATTATTAGCTGTAATTGCAAACAAGGGTTATTCCACAAAATATTAAACCTAGGGGTTGAATAATAATTGACCCACACTTTTATGTTTAAAATTTATTAAAATTTAACTGAGCAACATAACTCTTTGGTTTGTAAGATTTATGCATCTGTTAATAAATCCTGCTCTTGTTTGAAGTTTGAAGGCTCTAACTTATTTGCATCTTATCAAACCTGCTAAATCTGCAGGGGGTTGAATACTACTTGTAGGCACTGTGTATATATATATATATATATATATATATATATATATATATATATATATATATATATATATCTCTACACACACATCACCCACGCGAAGCTGTGCATGGAGGCTCTGCAGCTCTATACTAGGATGCTTTATAGCTGACATAGGAAAAAGAGAAATCTGAAAAGTATCAGGAAAGCTCCTTGCTGTCTACGACTAACATCCTATCAGAAAGAACTCAAGCAGCTAGTCAGAAGTAGATGGAAGTACGTAGATGCTCCTTACACTCACTGTGAGTTATTAGATGTTCATCTGGCAGGAGTCAGGGAAAAATCATCAGGCATATTGGCTTTTTACATTCCTGGTTGGTTAGTTCTCAAGGCTAGAGTTTCTGTCCAATATCTATTCCCTATTGAGAACGCATGCACACTCAGCTGAACTCAGGGTGTATGTGTTAGATAAAAAGGGGGTTGGGGGAGTTGCATTTAAGTGCATGGTGAGCTATAGTCACATTACATTGCTTTGCTCCTTACACACTATAGATTATATGACATGCAGATTTGTCAGATGACTATATCTCCTGATCTGCTTTTTTCCCAGATATGTGCATTGCTACTTCAATTTCCCTCTTAATGATTCTTATCTGTGCAATGGCCACGTACGGTGCCTACAAGGTAAAGTAATGATTTCGTCTTACAAGTACCTTATCTGTTTTCTAACACAACTTTCCTACTTCAATTTTCAAGGGCATCCTTAGGACACACTTACACAGAGCTTTAGCTGTCTTTTGCAAGGGAGCCTTCACACAGAGTTTAAGCTCGCTCATAATGAACGTAAACTCGTTCAGAGTGAGCGGCGTAAAAAACAGATCCTATTGACTTGAATGAGTGCCGACATACGCGCGCTATCACATTGAAAGCAATAGGTAAAAAAGCCTCCCATTGATTTCAATGGGTAGCGCGCGTATGCCGGCACCCATTCAAGTCAATGAGATCTGTTTTTTACGCCGCTCACTCTGAATGAGTTTACGTTCAGAATTAGCGAGTGTAAACTCTGTGTGAAGGCTCCCTAAGATTGTTTTGGTGATTTTACGGGGGCTAAAGTGCTATGAATTTTTTTACCCTGGCCACCAGCTCTGAAAAGCCCAATGACATACATCATCTGATTGGCGCTGTCACCCTGAGCATTATGGGTGTTGTGTTTATCCAAAGCTGTTCTGCCATTCCAAAGATATAAGCCCTTTTAGTGTTGATGTAAAGTAGGGTATACTAGCCAAGTAGGCGGTAACACTGCATGGCATGCAGCACAGAGACCCTCCCTCAGGGAAACCACAGTTACCGCCCATTTGGCTAATAGACCCTGAGTTACATCTGCACTAAAATGGGTGATGTATGTCATAGGACATAAAGCCCATTCTGATCACATCTCACACAGGCAACACATTTTGAGAATCTGACATACTAATAAGGGCTCGTTCACATCTGCGCCCCGGTCTCCGTTCATACAGGTTTCCGTTTCCTGCACAAAACTGAGCAGGAGACGGAAAGCTGCAGGACTCTTTCATTCATTTGAATGGGTTTGAAAGATGTCCGGCCGTGAGCGCCGGTGAGTGTTTTATGCTCTCCGCCGCGAAACCGTTTTTTTTAAACCGGACACAGAGTCGGACATGCAGTACTCTGTGTCCGATTTTAAAAAGCCACTTTCGCGGCGGAGAGCCCCAAACGCTCATTGGTGCTCATGGCCGGACCCGGTCTGACAGCTTTCTGTCTTCTGCATGCAGAAGACGGAAACCACAGAAAGGAGTCCGGGCGCTAGTGTGAACCTAGCGTAATCCAAAAGTTAGTTTTCATTCCATGGTGCTGTACTGTTGAATCTGGCACGACAATTTTTTTTTATACAGAATCTAATATGTATAACCCCTCTATAAACCTATATAAAGTAAATTCACAGTGTTTTAGCGCTCAAATTCAATGTAAATGTATCAGATATGAATGGCTTTCCCTTTTATTCCCTATAGCAACACGCAGCTTGGATTATCCCATTCTTTTGCTACCAAATATTCGACTTTGCTCTCAATTCCTTGGTTGCCGTCAGTGTGCTCGTCTATCCGAACACAATTCAAGAATACCTGCGACAACTGGTAACTATGTCACTTTCTGTATTCTGTCCTTCCTGATAAGGGGCTGCTGTACGTCACCGTAAGATTTCCCTCTGTATGTAGTATACTGTATATATAGATATAATATGTATACTGTAGTATAGAATAGAGTATAGACACCGAGATCTGGGTGAAATCTGAAGCGCACCTATCCTTCTGATTTACTTATATCAGTAGTATCTGGATAGAAGAATCTTTAGGATGAAGTGTCATCTATTTTCCATAAACACAGTTTTTCATGGCTGCCTAAATCAGACTAAGGGTAGTATTGGATGCGCCAGTGGGTCCAGGGTCTAACAGGGGGACAACACTGTTTGATTCAGGTGACACTAACCTATCTATCTGCAGGGCTGGGGTGATATGCTGGTTCTGGTGACACTAACCTATCTATCTGCAGGGCTGGGGTGATATGCTGGTCCTGGTGACAGTAACCTATCTATCTGCAGGGCTGGGGTGATATGCTGGTTCTGGTGACACTAACCTATCTATCTGCGGGGATGGGGTGATATGCTGGTTCTGGTGACACTAACCTATCTATCTGCAGTCCTGGGGTGATATGCTGGTTCTGGTGACACTAACCTATCTATCTGCAGGACTGGGGTGATATGCTGGGTCTGATGATACTAACTTATCTATCTGCAGGGCTGGGGTGATATTCTGGTTCTGGTGACACTAACCTATCTATCTGCAGGGCTGGGGTGATATGCTGGTTCTGGTGACACTAACCTATCTATCTGCAGGGCTGGGGTGATATGCTGGCTCTGGTGACAGTAACCTATCTATCTGCAGGGCTGGGGTGATATGCTGGTTCTGGTGACCCTAACCTATCTATCTGCAGTCCTGGGGTGATATGCTGGTTCTGGTGACACTAACCTATCTATCTGCAGTCCTGGGGTGATATGCTGGTTCTGGTGACACTAACCTATCTATCTGCAGGGCTGGGGTGATATGCTGGTTCTGGTGACACTAACCTATCTATCTGCAGGGCTGGGGTGATATGCTGGTTCTGGTGACACTAACCTATCTATCTGCAGGACTAGGGTGATATACTGGTTCTGGTGACACTAACCTATCTATCTGCAGTCCTGGGGTGATATGCTGGTTCTGGTGACAGTAACCTATCTATCTGCAGGGCTGGGGTGATATGCTGGTTCTGGTGACCCTAACCTATCTATCTGCAGGGCTGGGGTGATATGCTGGCTCTGGTGACAGTAACCTATCTATCTGCAGGGCTGGGGTGATATGCTGGTTCTGGTGACCCTAACCTATCTATCTGCAGGGCTGGGGTGATATGCTGAGTTCTGGTGACAATAACCTATCTATCTGCAGGGCTGGGGTGATATGCTGGGTCTGGTGACACTAACCTATCTATCTGCAGGACTAGGGTGATATACTGGTTCTGGTGACACTAACCTATCTATCTGCAGTCCTGGGGTGATATGCTGGGTCTGGTGACACTAACCTATCTATCTGCAGGGCTGGGGTGATATGCTGGTTCTGGTGACACTAACCTATCTATCTGCAGGGCTGGGGTGATATGCTGGTTCTGGTGACCCTAACCTATCTATCTGCAGGGCTGGGGTGATATGCTGGTTCTGGTGACAGTAACCTATCTATCTGCAGGGCTGGGGTGATATGCAGGTTCTGGTGACAGTAACCTATCTATCTGCAGGGCTGGGGTGATATGCTGGTTCTGGTGACACTAACCTATCTATCTGCAGGGCTGGGGTGATATGCCGCGACCCCCTTTATTTTTTTCTGCAGTCCGGATGCTTCTATATACCATTTGGGGGACAATACATTAGTGTCGGTGACCTTTCTGGTCATGCATCATGTGATCGGATGTACAGACAGTCACTTAACCTTGAAACACATCTCCATGACATGACTCGCGGGCTGAAAGTGGTTCTCTGTCTCAATGACCATGACAAATGTGAAAGTTTTGCGGTTTAACAGAGCTGCAAGAATCTGATTTTATTGCTATTTTTGTAATGAGTTTTGTTTAATTCATTTACACATGGATCTCGGCCAACATCCTTTTCTGCAGTATCGGGATGACATAAATTGTGTTGGATCAGGTTTGGATGTCTTGCCAAGCAGGGCTTTTAATATCTCCTTGCAAACGCCCAGTCCCTCGCTGTTTCGTATAGACATGGTGGCAAAGAATGACTTTTGTGGTGCCGAAGCAGAGTCACGTGTCATCAGGCGTTATCCAGCTGTTATTTATTTAACCCCTTCTCTACCCTTTGATAGTATGTAGTAGTTACTGGAAGCTGCCATACAGTTATAGTGCAGTGACAGGGGTCTGACACCTGGTACCTTCACTGATCAGCTGTTTTTGGCATCTATAACACGGAGAATGGAGCAGGAAGCAGACAGCTCTGTTCTTTGTGTAGTGGCTAAACAGAGTCACTACAGCTTAGGTCTCATTCAAGTTAATTGGAGCTGATCTACAGTCACCTGGTCTGGGCACTACACAGAGAACAGCGCTGTCTGCTTCCTGCTCCATTCTCTGTGTAGCAGCTGATGCTCTTATTCATATCTGTTTTTTTTGTTTAGCTCAGACTCATTTCACTTACATGGGGAGGAGACACAATGCCAGATACAACCCATGGACAAAAAAATTACTTCTTTTCCTTATCTTATACAAACCTATATCTTTTCAGTCCAGGACGCACATCTATAAGCCTAGAGAATGTATATAAGGAGCTACTCTCTCTATGAGATGCTGGCACGGCCAATTTTTTCCTTGGGAATTGAATAATGCTTTTCCCTATGGTGGTGTTGAAGAAGAAATCAACTCTTGCTGTTAAGACCCCCAAAGGTACAATGATACTTTAGTAGTTTATCGTCATGGACCCTTCTAGATAAAATGTATTGGATCCCTTTAAAGGGATCCTATCATTGCATACTCTTTTTTTTTGGCTAACACATTCCTCCTCTACCTTTAGATGCCTTCTCTGTGCTGCCGTTTGGTAAAAATCTGGGGGGGGTTTGGTATGCAAATGAGTTCTCTCGCAGCACTGGGGGCATTCCCCAGTGCTCAAACAGCACTAAGGGTGTGCCTAATACTGCGAGAGAACTCTCCAGTGATGCCTCTATCTTCTTTTGGAATGGCCTCTCCCTGTGTCTTCTTCCGTCCTGGCTTTCAATCTTCTAGGGCTCGGGCAGAGCTGACTGCGCATGCCCAGGCCACAAGAAAATGTCTGCTTACACCAGCTTAATGTGTAAGCGGCCATTTTCTTGTGGCCTGGGCCTGCACAGTCGGCTCTGTCCGAGGCCAAGAAGATTGAAAGCCAGGATGGAAGAAGACACAGGGAGAGGCCGTTCTAGAAGAAGATAGAGGTGTCACTGGAGAGTTCTCTTGCAGCATTGGGGACACCCTTAGTGCTGTTTGAGCGCTGGGGACTGCCCACAGTGCTGCGAGAGTACTCATTTGCATACCAAAGAAAACCCGAATTTCTACCGAACGGTGGTGTGGAGAAGACATCTAAAGGTAGGAGAAGAATACCCTTTCTTAAGGCTATCCCTACGTGTTAGTCAGAAAAAAAGGGTATCCAATGATAGGATCCCTTTAAACCTACTTGCCAACTCTCCCGAAACATCCAGGTGTTTCCTCCCCCAGGTGCGTCGGAGTGTGCTGTGTCTCTCAGAGGCCACCTTACAAAATTTAGCAAGTTTGTCTTTAAGTGTTATATACACAACTAATAATCTTGTTCAAATTCTCATTTATTTATTGTGATAATGTAGAGCCATACTTTCTAAGACAAAGGGGTTCAGTGCTTGGTTCAGGGGGGTCACTATGGTGGATGCAGTAGCAGCATGGCCTCAGTGCCAATGGCGTTATTTAGGACAATCCCAATATCATTGTCCCAGTCCATTAAACTGACCATTTTCAGACACAGATTAGGGCAGAGATTTTTCGCATCAGCCCATTGTACAGAGCTGCTGTACACGTTGTGGTCTAAGTATGGCGTCATTTGTTCAGAATCTCTATTCGGGAATGCTGAACACAGATGTTCAAACCTACTCACAAGAACATGCAGAACTAGTTATTACTGATCCAACAATAATACTATCATTTTTTTTTTTTATAGCCTTGGATACGGCTTGATTCCCACCGTGGGTACTTAAAATGGACAAATAGTTCATGCGACCCCTCCATCATCCAAATTAATGACTTCAGACCCCGGACTTAGACCTCCATAGGTAGTCAAAATTGACTTAGACAGCAAAATAAATTTAGACCCCAATTAAATTTACTTCTCAAGTCAGACCCTAACTAAAAACAAATCCCAAGTATAAATTCAGACCATAAACCAGACCTCAAAATATATGAAAACCCAAGAATTTCCAATGTATATAATCCCCAGACCAGACCCCAAATTGTTTTTAGACCTCAAACTAAACCACCCAGGTACTTCCGTCTACTTGGTCCTACGACTGCACACAATTATTATTCAGGTCTAAGATTAGATAGTCTAAATATACACCAGAATTATCACACCGTCTGATACTGGATGATACATTTAGTGGATCTTTAGACTGTCTGCTCTAAGTGCATACCATACATTTTAAGGCTAAATTTTGGAGTAATTTTGCTGCACATTGATCCATGCTAAGTCATGCTGCCTTTTGCTAAGGTTTATCCCCTTTCTCAAGCCATGCCTCCTTCCTCTAAGCATTACCCCTTTCCTCTAAGTCATGAGTCCTTCCTATAAGCCATGTCCCCTTTCTCCAAGTCTTTCCTCTTCATCTAAACCTTGCCTTCTTCCTCTAAGCCTTGCCTCCTTTTTCTAAGGCCCGGTTCACATCTGCGTTTGCCGCTCCATATGGAAATACCATTCCCCTCTCCACATGAAAAGCACTTCATGCAGCAGTTTTCTCTATGGATTTTTCACCCTTTCGGGTGGAAACTGAACAGAAACCATGCGGGCCCCATTATAGTCTATGGGGTCCTTGAGCTTCCTAAGGTGACCGCTTTATTATGTGGATTAGGTTTCGGTTTGGGGGTCCCCAAGTGGACCCGGCAACCAGAAACCCATGCGCAGATATGAGCCTAGCTGAAGCCATGCCCCTTCCTCTAAGCCTTACCCCCCCCCCTTCCTCTAGGCCTTGCCTCCTTTCTCAAAGCCATATTCCCTTCATCTAAGCCATGTCCCCATCCTCTAAACCTTGCCTCTTCGCGTCCGCCTTTCTGCTACTGATTCTGCTCGCTGCTACCTCCTGTCCCACAAATTGCCTCAGCCTTGTAGTGCGCAGGAGAAAAATTTCAAAATCCTTACCCGATGGTACCGCTGCCCAACCCTCTTGCATAAATTCTACCTTAAGATCTCTGACCTTTGTTGGCGCTGTGGAGCTGCGGAGGGTACCTTTTTTCACATTTGGTGGGATTGTGAGGGGATTCGGTCCTTCTGGACTTCTGTGTTTTCCCTGTATGAGGTCTGCGCAGCTCCCTGACCCCATCTCCCCAGGCGGCTCTTCTTTCTCTTGTTCCGGGCAAGCTCTCAAGGGTGAAGGGTGATCTCTTGTGTCACTTTCTCACAGTTGCCAGGACAGTTATTCCTTGCCATTGGCGTAGCCCTATGACCCCCTCCCTTTTGGAGTTGCTCCAGGAGTTCCTTCTTATTCGTAGAATGGAGGGACTGGTCGCCGAGGATTCTCCTGACCCTTCCAGGTTCGAACCCCCTCTGGCGGCTGTGGGTTGTGTTTCAGCAGATGTCGGAGTTTTCCTCTCTGTTCAGTTGACTGTTTGGCCTGGCTCTGCCCCTACCCCCTCTCCATGTTGAGTTGCTTGTTGTGTTTCTTTGTTTCTCATGTGTGTTGTCTGTTTAGTCTGCTTCCCTTCACCTTTGCACCTGTTTGGGGCTACACCCCTGATTATGGTTTGCTTTATTTTGTTTTCCTGTATTTGTTCTCCTTACCTGGGGTATTCCCCTGGTGCCTACTATGTCTCATGGCCCTGCGCTGCCTTATTGTTGGTTGTTGAGGCATAAAGCCCTTCTTTTTATTTTGTTTTATTGGTTCTTGTTTCTTGTTAAAATTTAAAACCTCACTAAAATTCCTCTGAGCCTTACCACCTGATCGGTTAAAGTGAAAAGGTGCCTAAATAATATAATGGTAGTGCTTGGCATGTACGCCAGTTTTTGGCTAGAGATTGTGCGAGAATTCTGGTACATTTTGGTTAGTAAAATTCCCCAATGTGTTAATAGTTTGGTAGAAGAAGAAAGTGATTGTCAGTAGAGATGAGCGAACACTGTTTGGATCAGCCGATCCGAACAGCACGCTCCCATAGAAATGAATGGAAGCACCTGTGACGCTGACTTTGCCAGCAGCCGGCCGACGTCAGAGGTGCTTCCATTCATTTCTATGGAGCATGCTGTTCGGATCGGCTGATCCAAACAGTGTTCGCTCATCTCTAATTGTCAGTCTTGGCAGCCAGTTGAATCACCTCGTTGTTCTAGAAGTCCACAAGGTGTCGCTCACTATATAGACCTGATCCGTGTGTTCATTTCTTTGTGCCAAGTCATATAGAACAAATACTGTGTAAACAAATTAACAAATTAATATTTAATCCTTGGCGGTGGCCCCTGGTGTCAGAACAAACAGGGCCCCGCTATAACATGAAGTATATACAGATCTAAAACAGATGTAACAAATTGGAATTCCTTTACAAGTGCTAATATGTAAATGTTTTCTCAGCTGATCCTCGTATTACAATGTTGGGCGCCATCCTACAGTAAGATCGTCTCTGCGCTACGGTTTATGTTTAGATGACATCATTGGGTCACATGACCAGGGTGTGACTGAGACATACTGTACTTTGGCCGCATAAAACAGCAAAATCCTGGCCCATTTTCTCCTCTGATTGACCGAAGAACCTCCAAGGTATTTGAGCAGACGTCCATAGGAAGGATGAGCAGGAAAAAAGCGAAGACTGTGAAAGTGCTTTCCTCGCCAGCTGTTCCTTTCTGATGATGTTCCTGCTTTGCTAATGAATTGCTCTCCCAAGTCTTCGAAAGAGCATCTGCAGATTGTGGCGGCAAGTAGGCGTACATAATTGCAATAGATAGTCTGAGCCGTCGCAGTAATGCGATCCTCTTGGCTGTCCTTCCGATACTACACTAAAGTGCTGGCGCGGGTCTGAGCAGCAATAACATAATTGTAGCCCAGATATTACTGCTTAGCTTGCACAGTTACAGAGGAAACACCATAGACCAAGAAAAAACGGAAATCA
The DNA here is from genome assembly GCF_031893055.1 of Leptodactylus fuscus. Classification (NCBI taxonomy): domain Eukaryota; kingdom Metazoa; phylum Chordata; class Amphibia; order Anura; family Leptodactylidae; genus Leptodactylus; species Leptodactylus fuscus. The sequence goes on from NC_134268.1 coordinate 34,823,470, forward strand.
TATTGTGGGATTTGTCATTCTTTTACTCTGACACATAGAATTCTGAAGTCAAAAAATATCTTAGGGTAAATTGTGTTTCATGAATATCTTAGGTTCGGGGGACGTTGCCAAGATGAATGACCCTCGAGACTCCTTTGCACCTTTGCTTTAGCTGAATACTTATATACAATGGATATTTATTCAATTTGCAGACAATTTAATGGCTGGATTTTTCATACGGTAGTCATGGTGACAAATTTTAAGGTTTCCTTCCAGCGGCGATAGTGTAAGATTGTGTTGTCATAGACATCAGAATAGTCTATATAAATGGAGCAGACAGATGGATTGTAAGTCGTCACTTACTGGCGTCTATTGTACATACTAAAGCCATTAACTGTCTAGTAAGGAGACTAGGAGTTTCCTTATAGTAATGAAAGCACTGGCGTAACTATAGGGTAATGATGGCTAACTACACAGTCCAGTCACATTAATGGGACCACCTGTCACTATCCAGAATAACCCCCTTTGGCAGAGCGGACCGCTGCGAGACGTGCAGGAAGAGAGGGGATGTTGTGATGATGTCACTGGGATGTTGAGCCATGCCAACTCCAGTGCCGTGGTCAGCTGCGCTAGGTTATGCGGATGAGCATCCATGGCGCGAACAACCCGATCGAGGTGGTCCCACAGATTCTCAATTGGGTTCAAATTCGGGGAATTTGCTGGCCAAGGGAGTACGGTAAACTCATCCTGGTGCTCCTCCAACCACACACGTACACTGCGAGCTTTATGACACGTCGCATTGTCCTGCTGGTAGATGCCATCATCCTGAGGAAAAACATTTCACATGTAGGGGTGAACATGGTCCGCAAGGATAGATGCATACTTGTGCTGATCCATCGTGCGTTCCACAATGATGAGTGCACCCAGATGGCTGATAACACGTGCCTTCTGCCATTGGTTATTTAACATTGATGTCAGAAGTAGGCGCTGGTCAAATTAATATGACTGGACTGTGTATTTGAGCTTTGTGTGTCAAAATTTGTAAAAAAAAAAAAAAAACTAGATTAACTCGGTATCTGGCCCCATTTTATGGCCTCCACACAGTATATGGCACCCTTTTTTACACACAACACACAGCATATGATCCCGTATGTATGGCCCCCACAGAGTATAAGACTCCTTTATGAAAGCCCACCCACACTATATGACCCCCCACACACACACACAGACTAGTGTGTTTTTACACACCTGTTCACACTCCAGTCTTGGCCACCCTCTGCTGCCTCTAGTGTCCTGGCGTTCTTCAGTTTTGTGACGTAAGTATAGCACCACCTAGAGGAGGCAGCCAAGAGCAGCCAGGATAGCAGCATGGAGAGGTGAGTAAAAATTATGCTATACTGCAATAGCACAATTAGTAGCTTCCAATTTTAAAAAAAATGGTGTGCCCATGCAGCTGTCATTTGGTTCAGACAATGTCTGTCACCAAAAATGTCTTAGCATGTCACACTTGATACCCATGTGATAGCTTCGTCATCACTCCTATAGGGTTTGCAAGAAGCCATGGGGTCCCAATGGTCGCCCTCAACACACTAAGGCTGGATAAACTACTTTGATCCGCTTTCTGATATTTTTTTGATGGCTGCCAATTTGTCCGTTATAAAATGTATGACCCCTTACATCTGGTGCACTGGAGTGAGAAGATTTATGATACATAGTAGAGATGAGCGAATACCGTTCGATCGAGTAGGTATTCGATCGAATATCAGGGTATTCGACATATTCGATTTTGATCGAATACCACGCGGTATACGCAGTAAAAATTCATATTCCCTCCCACCTTTCCCTGGCACAAGACAGAATGGAATATATCTATGGACAGACTTCCTTAGTAACAAGAGTGAAGAGAAAATTAGCTAGAAGGGAGACACCTAGTGGTAGTCATTTTAGACAGGTTTACCAGCACATATTTAATTAAAGTACATCACGTCTTGGCCCAGAGTCACATGTTCTATGAAATGACACTGAGTTGTCTGACCATTTAAATAAATATATTGTAGGACTTTTTTTTAAATTAAAAACATAAGTGGCCATTGTATTGAACATCTTTAGGACATAGTGACTGTCAATTTTTGTTCTTTTAATCTTCTTTAAATGAATTTCTACAATCTGGCATTACTCAATAATGTTATTGTCTCGAATTGTAATGGCGGTAATGTCGCAGTGTTCTCTTCACGTAATTGCTACACCTGACAAAGCTCCTTCTCTAATGGATTTATCCATGTTTTTATTAGCAGAATTAATCATCTTTGTCTGCCTTCTGCTTATTGTCATATAATTCCATATCACAAGAGCTCTTGTGTTTCCCCCTGGTTGCACAAATTCATAGACAAGCGAATGAGTTACTGATTTGCCATGGGTACTTAAAGACCCTTATTAACAAGCAGCGCACGGATGCTTAGGATGCATTTACATGTTCAGGTTTCTGCGTACAGTTTTTGAAGCCAAAACCAAAAGTGGAATCAAAAAAAGATGTCATGTTATAATTTCTTTACTATTCTCAGATCCACACCTGGTTTTGACTTCAAAAACTGCAGACAGGAACCTGAACATGTAAATTCATCCTGCGCTGCTTGTTAATAAGGGTCTTTAAGTCCCTATGGAAATCAGCAGCTCAGTCCAGTTACTAAGTGTATTTGTACCCAATAGACTTTATATTTGAAAGTCAATAAAAACACTAAATTAACATACAAATTTTTCCTCTTAAAGGTATTACCATGATCATGAATATATTAAGATCTGTGCACAATTAATAAACATTTCACAAATGTAAATAATAACAAATGTTAATGTAAATCAATTTTCTTGATTGGATACCGGTAGTTAGGACCATAAATGCAGGAAGTTTCTATGGTCTGGCAAGGGGTGTGACGAGCAAACATTAGGGCCCCATAGCAAACACTGTAATGGGGCCCCACTCTATCAAGACACCATTAATCAGCAAATTGAGAAGTTGAAAAGTGTACGATTGTTTTGGTCTTCTTTATGCATAGGGATAACACAACATATTGATTTTATAATACGGATAATACACACAGTGATGTCACAGTACAGAGATAATATACACAGTGATGTCACAGTACAGGGATAATACACACAGTGATGTCACAGTACATGGATAATATACACAGTGATGTCACAGTACAGGGATAATACACACAGTGATGTCACAGTACAGGGATAATATACACAGTGATGTCACAGTACAGGGATAATATACACAGTGATGTCATAGTACAGGGATAATACACACAGTGATGTCAAAGTACATGGATAATACACATTGATGTCACAGTACAGAGATAATACACACAGTGATGTCACAGTACAGAGATAATACACACAGTGATGTCACAGTACAGAGATAATACACACAGTGATGTCACAGTACAGGGATAATACACACAGTGATGTCACCGTACAGAGATAATACACACAGTGATGTCACAGTACAGAGATAATACACACAGTGATGTCACAGTACAGGGATAATACACACAGTGATGTCACAGTACAGGGATAATACACACAGTGATGTCACCGTACAGAGATAATACACACAGTGATGTCACAGTACAGAGATAATACACACAGTGATGTCACAGTACAGGGATAATACACACAGTGATGTCACAGTACAGGGATAATACACACAGTGATGTCACAGTACAGAGATAATACACACAGTGATGTCACAGTACAGGGATAATACACACAGTGATGTCACAGTACAGAGATAATACACACAGTGATGTCACAGTACAGGGATAATACACACAGTGATGTCACAGTACAGGGATAATACACACAGTGATGTCACAGTACAGGGATAATACACACAGTGATGTCACAGTACAGAGATAATACACACAGTGATGTCACAGTACAGGGATAATACACACAGTGATGTCACAGTACAGGGATAATACACACAGTGATGTCACAGTACAGGGATAATACACAGTGATGTCACAGTACAGGGATAATACACACAGTGATGTCACAGTACAGGGATAATACACACAGTGATGTCGCAGTACAAGGATAATACACACAGTGATGTCACAGTACAGGGATAATACACACAGTGATGTCACAGTACAGGGATAATACACACAGTGATGTCACAGTACAGAGATAATACACACAGTGATGTCACAGTACAGGGATAATACACACAGTGATGTCACAGTACAGGGATAATACACACAGTGATGTCACAGTACAGGGATAATACACACAGTGATGTCACAGTACAGAGATAATACACACAGTGATGTCACAGTACAGGGATAATACACACAGTGATGTCACAGTACAGGGATAATACACACAGTGATGTCGCAGTACAAGGATAATACACACAGTGATGTCACAGTACAGAGATAATACACACAGTGATGTCACAGTACAGAGATAATACACACAGTGATGTCACAGTACAGAGATAATACACACAGTGATGTCACAGTACAGGGATAATACACACAGTGATGTCACAGTACAGAGATAATACACACAGTGATGTCACAGTACAGAGATAATACACACAGTGATGTCACAGTACAGGGATAATACACACAGTGATGTCACAGTACAGGGATAATACACACAGTGATGTCACAGTACAGGGATAATACACAGTGATGTCACAGTACAGGGATAATACACACAGTGATGTCACAGTACAGAGATAATACACACAGTGATGTCACAGTACAGGGATAATACACACAGTGATGTCACAGTACAGGGATAATACACAGTGATGTCACAGTACAGGGATAATACACACAGTGATGTCACAGTACAGGGATAATACACAGTGATGTCACAGTACAGGGATAATACACACAGTGATGTCACAGTACAGGGATAATACACACAGTGATGTCACAGTACAGGGATAATATACACAGTGATGTCACAGTACAGGGATAATACACACAGTGATGTCACAGTACAGGGATAATACACACAGTGATGTCACAGTACAGAGATAATACACACAGTGATGTCACAGTACAGGGATAATACACACAGTGATGTCACAGTACAGAGATAATACACACAGTGATGTCACAGTACAGGGATAATACACACAGTGATGTCACAGTACAGGGATAATACACACAGTGATGTCACAGTACAGGGATAATTCACACAGTGATGTCACAGTACAGGGATAATACACACAGTGATGTCACAGTACAGGGATAATACACACAGTGATGTCACAGTACAGAGATAATACACAGTGATGTCACAGTACAGGGATAATACACAGTGATGTCACAGTACAGGGATAATACACAGTGATGTCACAGTACAGGGATAATACACACAGTGATGTCACAGTACAGGGATAATACACAGTGATGTCACAGTACAGGGATAATACACACAGTGATGTCACAGTACAGGGATAATACACACAGTGATGTCACAGTACAGGGATAATACACACAGTGATGTCACAGTACAGGGATAATACACAGTGATGTCACAGTACAGGGATAATACACACAGTGATGTCACAGTACAGGGATAATACACACAGTGATGTCACAGTACAGGGATAATACACACTGATTTCACAGTACAGGGATAATACACACAGTGATGTCACTGTACAGAGATAATACACACAGTGATGTCACAGTACAGGGATAATACACACAGTGATGTCACAGTACAGGGATAATACACAGTGATGTCACAGTACAGGGATAATACACACAGTGATGTCACAGTACAGGGATAATACACACAGTGATGTCACAGTACAGGGATAATACACACAGTGATGTCACAGTACAGGGATAATACACACAGTGATGTCACAGTACAGGGATAATACACACCGTGACGTCACAGTACAGGGATAATACACACAGTGATGTCACAGTACAGGGATAATACACACAGTGATGTCACAGTACAGGGATAATACACACAGTGATGTCACAGTACAGAGATAATACACACAGTGATGTCACAGTACAGGGATAATACACACAGTGATGTCACAGTACAGGGATAATACGCACAGTGATGTCACAGTACAGGGATAATACACACAGTGATGTCACAGTACAGAGATAATACACACAGTGATGTCACAGTATAGGGATAATACACACAGTGATGTCACATTACAGGGATAATACACACAGTGATGTCACAGTACAGGGATAATACACACAGTGATGTCACAGTACAGGGATAATACACACAGTGATGTCACAGTACAGGGATAATACACACAGTGATGTCACAGTACAGGGATAATACACAGTGATGTCACAGTACAGGGATAATACACAAAGTGATGTCACAGTACAGGGATAATACACACAGTGATGTCACAGTACAGAGATAATACACACAGTGATGTCACAATACAGGGATAATACACACAGTGATGTCACAGTACAGAGATAATACATACAGTGTTGTCACCGTACAGAGATAATACACACAGTGATGTCATAGTACAGGGATAATACACACAGTGATGTCACAGTACAGGGATAATACACACAGTGATGTCACAGTACAGAGATAATACACACAGTGATGTCACAGTACAGGGATAATACACACAGTGATGTCACAGTACAGGGATAATACACACAGTGATGTCACAGTACAGGATAATACACACAGTGATGTCACAGTACAGGGATAATACACACAGTGATGTCACAGTACAGGATAATACACACAGTGATGTCACAGTACAGGGATAATACACACAGTGATGTCACAGTACAGGGATAATACACATAGTGATGTCACAGCACAGGGATAATACACACAGTGATGTCACAGTACAGAGATAATACACACAGTGATGTCACAGTACAGGGATAATACACACAGTGATGTCACAGTACAGAGATAACACACACAGTGATGTCACAGTACAGGGATAATACACACAGTGATGTCACAGTACAGGGATAATACACACAGTGATGTCACAGTACAGAGATAATACACACAGTGATGTCACAGTACAGAGATAATACACACAGTGATGTCACAGTACAGGGATAATACACACAGTGATGTCACAGTACAGGATAATACACACAGTGATGTCACAGTACAGGGATAATACACACAGTGATGTCACAGTACAGGATAATACACACAGTGATGTCACAGTACAGGGATAATACACACAGTGATGTCACAGTACAGGATAATACACACAGTGATGTCACAGTACAGGGATAATACACACAGTGATGTCACAGTACAGGGATAATACACACAGTTATGTCACAGTACAGGGATAATACACACAGTGATGTCACAGTACAGGATAATACACACAGTGATGTCACAGTACAGGGATAATACACACAGTGATGTCACAGTACAGAGATAATACACACAGTGATGTCACAGTACAGGGATAATACACACAGTGATGTCACAGTACAGGGATAATACACACAGTGATGTCACAGTACAGGGATAATACACACAGTGATGTCACAGTACAGAGATAATACACACAGTGATGTCACAGTGCAAGGATCCATAATCCATATACATGTAAAACATTTTTCCAGATTGAATAGTCTATGAATATCGATATCACTTAGGGATCAATCATTTTCTAATACAATGGAGTAGAATAGAAATCTACATTAGTCAGGAGCTGCCGCCATAGAAGTATTGTATAACTCATGCCAGAAAACTGGTGCAAGTTATAATAAATATGTCAGGCTCGCACTCTGGCTACATTGGCGCTGCACAGGGTTTGTTCACCTCTTTGGTACAAGAAAGGTCCTTGTACCAAAAACATTATCACAAATCTGTGCAGAAAATTGGCGTAGATGTGTTGATAAATTGGCCCTTATAGGTGTCATACATACGAGACGCTGCTCAGCTTTCACATTTTTGACAGTGACCATCCATCATCCTCTTTACTATTATGGGTATTTCGCCAAATTTTATACTGTATTACGATCAAGTTTCTTTACGTTTTATGCCAATTGCTGTGTTCGGAGTTTTTGTGCATTAGTAAAATGTCAGCTGATACCATGGAGCCAGCCTGGCCTGTATATATGCAGAAGAATAACTGGAGTCTGTATTTTATAAGTCACTCATTCATTGTCTGCTTGGCCGCGTCTCTCTTGAGTAAAGGCCAAAAACTGACATCATTCTCTGTGGGTGCGCTGACTACAATATAATCGCTCATATTGGGCTAATACAGAAGTGTGCTCTTAGCTGTGAGACTGGGGCACTATAGCAGGGGTATCTACATGGTGCACCCAAAGAGTTCAAGCAATAGGTGCAAAGAGGTTTAGAATGAGCTGGTTAGGAAGGGGGCGCCACAACTCTGTCTATCAGTTACTGACTATACAAGCCACGCTAGTGATCTGTTGATCACCACAAGTCCGGCTCCCTTGGCTAAATATAATAATGCATGCTAGCCCATAGCCATTATCAGAGTATGATAATTATTCATGGGTGTCCAAAGTGGGGCATAATACTGTGTGCAGGGGCCACTATGGGGGATAATACTGTGTGTAGGGGCCACTATGGGGTATAATACTGTGTGTAGGGGCCACTATGGGAGATAATACTGTGTGCAGGGGCCACTATGGGAGATAATACTGTGTGCAGGGGCCACTATGGGGCATAATACTGTATGCAGGGGCAACTATGGGGGATAATACTGTGTGCAGGGGACACTATGGGGAATAATACTGTGTGCAGGGGACACTATGGAGCATAATACTGTGTGCAGGGGCCACTATGGGGCATAATACTGTATGCAGGGGCAACTATGGGGGATAATACTGTGTGCAGGGGACACTATGGGGAATAATACTGTGTGCAGGGGACACTATGGGGCATAATACTGTGTGCAGGGGCCACTATGGGGCATAATACTGTGTGCAGGGGACACTATGGGGAATAATACTGTGTGCAGGGGACACTATGGGGCATAATACTGTGTGCAGGGGACACTATGGGGAATAATACTGTGTGCAGGGGCCACTATGGGGAATAATACTGTGTGCAGGGGCCACTATGGGGAATAATACTGTGTGCAGGGGCCACTATGAGGCATAATACTGTACATAGGGGCCACTATGGGGGTAATACTGTGTGCAGGGACCACTATGAGGCATAATATTGTGTGCAGGGTCCACTATGGGGGATATTAGTGTGTGCAGGGGCCACTATGGGGCATAATACTGTGTGCAGGGGCCACTATGAGGCATAATACTGTACATAGGGGCCGCTATGGGGGTAATACTGTGTGCAGGGACCACTATGGGGCATAATACTGTGTGCAGGGACCACTATGAGGCATAATATTGTGTGCAGGGTCCACTATGGGGGATAATAGTGTGTGCAGGGGCCACTATGGGGCATAATACTGTGTGCAGGGGCCACTATGAGGGATAATACTGTGTGCAGGGGCCACTCTGAGGGATAATACTGTACATAGGGGCCGCTATGGGGGTAATACTGTGTGCAGGGACCACTATGGGACATAATACTGTGTGCAGGGACCACTAGGGGGGATAATACTGTGTGCAGGGGCCACTATGGGGAATAATACTGTACATAGGGGCCACTATGGGGAACAATACTGTGTGCAGGGGCCACTATGAGGTATAATACTGTACATAGGGGCCACTATGGGGGTAATACTGTGTGCAGGGACCACTATGGGACATAATACTGTGTGCAGGGATCACTAGGGGGGATAATACTGTGTGCAGGGGCCACTATGGGGAATAATACTGTACATAGGGGCCACTATGGGGAATAATACTGTGTGCAGGGGCCACTATGGGGAATAATACTGTACATAGGGGCCACTATGGGGAATAATACTGTGTGCAGGGGCCACTATGGGGGATAATACTGTGTGCAGGGGCCACTATGGGGAATAATACTGTGTGCAGGGGCCACTATGGGGAATAATACTGTACATAGGGGCCACTATGGGGGATAATACTGTACATAGGGGCCACTATGCCGCATAATGGTGTGTGTAGAAATGCGGGAGGGTGGGGGTCATCGGTCAGGGTCTTAGAGGGGGGTGGGGGGAGAGAGTTCACACTAAAATTTTACTCAATTTAAGCACTATGTACACTTGACTATATTTCTATTCTAGTGTGTTTTCTGAGACAAGGTACTAGCTGGAGTACTAAGGAGCTTGCCATGTCTTGTAAGGAGTTCCTTTCTTCTTAATGTTACCAGCAGTGTCTTTGTCTTGCTGACAGGTCCACTATAAGACGTCAGCCCTGAATGTCTCTATAGAGCGCAGCTCATGAGGCTTGAAAGCTTTCCTTTCACTTAAATGTAATAAAAGTGAACCTGTCCCATAACTCAGCTTTCCCGTATGTAATTCTGGCCTCTAGCCGCCCTTTACAGCATTAATGTGAAGGATCTCAGCTGGAAGCCATCTTCTCTGCGAGGACGCCTGACACGTGCAATTTATTACTGAGTATTTTCTGATGGACCAGCATTAACTGCATTGTGTTTATCTTCCAGCCATCCAATTTTCCGTACAAGGAGGAGATCCTTGCGGTGAATCCCACATGTCTTGTTGTGATCATTCTCTTCTTTATTAGTGTCATCCTGGCTTTTAAGGTAAGTGCTGTGATGTCTGGGCTGTGTTATACAGGCGAGCTGGGCTATGTTATATGGGGGGGGGGGTTGTGTTATACAGGGGAGCTATGTTATACGGACGGGCTGTGTTATAACGGGGTGCTGTACTATACAGGTGGGCTGTGTTATACGGGGGGGGCTGTATTATATAGGTGGGCTGTGTTATACAGGGGGGCTGTATTATATAGGTGGGCTGTGTTATGCAGAAGAATTGTGTTATACAGGGGAGCTATGTTATACAGATGGGCTGTGTTATACCGGGGTGCTGTGTTATACAGATGGGCTGTATTATAGTGGGGGCTGTGTTATACAGGTGGGCTGTATTATAGTGGGGGCTGTGTTATACCGGGGTACTGTGTTATACAGATTGGCTGTACTATAGTGGGGGTTGTGTTATATAGACAGGCTGTGTTATACGGGGAGATGTGTTATACAGGTGGGCTGTATTATAGTGGGGGCTGTGTTATATAGACAGGCTGTGTTATACAGGGGAGATGTGTTATACAGGGGAGATGTGTTATACAGGGGGGCTGTGTTATACAGGTGGGCTGTGTTATACCGGGGTACTGTGTTATACAGATTGGCTGTATTATAGTGGGGGCTGTGTTATATAGACAGGCTGTGTTATACAGGGAGGCTGTGTTATACAGGGAAGATGTGTTATACAGGTGGGCTGTTATAAACGCAGAGATTTTTTTTATTATAAAAGAACCAGAAGTTGTAGGTTAGTCAGTAAGGGAACCGTAGGTGTATGGAGAGGGTGGGCAGGAGAATATATGGAGAATGTATGGGGGACTTATGTGCCCCGTTCTCTGGATCTCTGACGTTTATTTCCTGTGTCTGTAATGGAAGATCTCCTGTAAGTTGAAGGTGGATGGATGGGCTTTAATTCCTCATCCTGCTCTCACCTGAATATAAGTGAATATACTTGTGCCTAGTCTATGTAATGTTCTGTGAGTTAAATACATGAGCAATAATTACACAACTCTATTTAGTACTATGAGTCTGGGGTCTGGGCTGTGTTACTTTCACAAATGAATAGTGCAGGTGAATATGAGACACTTTGTACTATATCTTAGTAAAGAAAAATGCTTTTTTCTCCATTTATCAGACTAAGATTTTGCACAGAAGTCTCATTCAGAGTGGGTGACGTAAAAAACAGATCCCATTGACTTGTATGGGTGCTGGCATACGTGCGCTCCCCATTGAAATCAATGGGAGGCTTTTTTACCTATTGCTTTCAATGTGATACGCGCGTATGCCGGCACTCATTCAAGTCAGAGATCTGTTTTTTACGCTGCTCACTCTGAACGAGTTTTACGTTCAGAATAAGCGAGCGTAAACTCCGTGTGCAGGCTCCCTATCACTGTAAAGAATGTTGCAATAAAGCCCAGTTACTATCTGGCTGCAGCCTCCTCCCCCTTCCTCTCTCCATAGGCTTCTGTGTGCGAGGCTGGATAGAGATACAGGTGCTACTAGAGATATAAGTCTGAAGGGAAAGGGGGGGTTAAAGAACCTGATAAGTGGAGAAGGAAGCATTATTCTTTAATAAGATATATTCCAAACTTTCTTATATGTACTATCCATTTGTGACAAGTTGATTTACAATAGACTTTAAAAAACATTCAGACAGAAATTTTTATGTTCTGACCTGGTAAAAAGGCACATGGCATAAGTTGTACAGCAAATGGAGGTGTTTGTAAGTTATCCACTTCCTTTTGGTCCTTAGCTGTGTCATGTGACGAGTTATAAGACTCTCTAAGATTAGGGGATAATAACACTCCTTAGGGAGTGCGCACCTTTACAGGCATATGGAGACTTACAAGCCTTTGTCGCTCCACTGGGGGATTATGGGAAAAATATGCAAATCTGTTTTCCAAGATGTAAATAGGAAAACAGTGCCTCTGCTTGATGCCCTCTAAGGACAGGCCCCTTAAACATCATACACGACTTTTTCAACAAGCCTTAATGCTATGATGCGAGATTTAGCTAAAATAGTATTTCTATTCCAAAAGGAACAGATTCCCAGCTGTGGACAGCGCTGTCTCGTTCTGTTGAATCTCTTCAGCACAGCGTAGGGATACTAGTTTGGCAGAGTCTGAGACTATAGACCTGGATCAGGGGATAATAACACTCCTTAGGGAGTGTGCAGCTATAAATGCGTATGGAGACTTACAAGCCTTTTTCGCTCAACAAGCAGAGGCACTGTTTTCCTATTTACATCTTGGAAAACACATTTGCATATTTTTCCCATAATCCCTCAGTGGAGAGAAAAAGGCTTTTAAATCTCCATACGCCTGTAAAGGTGTGCACTCCCTACCCTAAGGAGTGTTTTTATCCCCTGATCCTGGTCTATAGTCTTTCACTCTGTCATACTAGTATCCCTATGGGAAGAATATGCAAATCTGTCTTCCATGATGTAATTAGGAAGTCAGGTGCCTCAGTATTGCAAACCAATAGAGGGCGCTCAATGGAATGTGCAAGTCTGTCTTCCCTGATATAATTAGGAAGAAAGGATTTCAGTGAAAATAGCCCATTAAAGGCTGCTCCCTTTAACATCATGCTCGACCTTCCAAGAGGCCTTTGCTTTGCAATGATGCTGGGATTATTACCAGGTATAGTCTCTCAACCGAGGACGGCCGTTTCGATGTTATTGCATCTCGTCAGCTCGATGTAGAGAAGACTATAACCTGGTAGAGGTGAGAGGCTTAGACAGGGTAAGGGGGGTATCGTCACTCCTTGGGGAGAGACCACCATATAGGTGTGTGGAGACTTATTAAGCCCTTTATACTAGTATCTCTACACTGTGCTGAAGAGATCCAACAGATCAAAACAGTGCTGTCCACTGCTGGGAAACTGATCCTTTTGGCTAAACCTCGCATCATAGTATTAAGGCTTGTTGAAAAAGTCATGCATGATATTTAAGGGGGCTGCCCCTAGAGGGCAGAAAGCAGAGGCATTGTTTTACTATTTACATCTTGGAAAACAGATTTGCATATTTTTCCCAAGACTCTCTATCTGATACAGAGCCTTATGTGCGGACAGGAAGTCATTTTCTCTCTCCATTCCTATGAGAGCCTCAGTGTTCGGGGGTGACTATGGAGAACACAGTTATGTTCCTCTCGCCTAAGTTATGGACGCTGCTTACATTTAGAACCGTCATTTAGTTTGTTTCTATGGAAGTTTGGATACAGTCCTGAAGTTATACATCTGTTCAGCAACACTTGTATAAACACTATTATGGCACAATTCTTGACTTGGCACTCTCTTTATGAGGCTCTCACACTAATCTCACCGTGCTATGGCTCCATTAGCTTTTCTATCACATACATTTGGAAAATAATTCCCATGATGACTCCGGCCTCTCTCTGTAATGTTCAGAACTATAGTTGGACTTGTGAAGGCAAACCATAACTAAATGAAGATTTGTATGAAACATCTGCAGCTTTTTCTCACTTTTGAATTGGATATACCATAAAAGTTTGATCAGTTGCCTGGACCCCATTCCCGAAAGAGAAGTGGCTGGAGTCACACGGCCATGTGCAATTCCTGGACTGAACCCAAACTCCAATGGTGCTATCAGTCCCTGGGTCTAGTCCCATAATAACATACAGAAAATAGAATAGAAAAAAATCTGCTATCAGATAATAAAAACAGATTCTCAGCTTTCACATGGTGTCAGGATTGCAGTTCTTTCTATATTAGTTCCAGAGATATCACCAGTTTACATCGCATTCAGGATTGGTTATATCTCTGTAAGTAACACAGGCAGAACTGTGATCTTGGTGTCATATGAAAGCTAAGAACCTTATATTTCATATGACGGCATTGTTCTTTGTTGTCTATTACCCGAGCTATAACTGTTTGATGTGACTCTTCCCACCATCATAGAAGAGCCCGTATACCCCTAATCCCGTGAGCCACAATGTATAGATAAAAGCAGAGAAGAATACAAGAAGACACAGAAGTCAATTTCAGTACAGGATTTCACAGAAAAGAGGCAAAATTTGTTAATAAAGTATATTACAATATTTATTAATGTGACGAATGATGCCAGAAAATCTAAAGTTATTCGAAGGTTTAGGACCAGTTCACATCGGTATTCCGTTCGGGGAGTCCATTGAATGGAATACCAAACACATTAAAAAGCGGTGAACAATGAAAGCACACAGACCCCATAGACTATAAAGGGGTCCATGTGTTTTCCGTACGAATCATGCGGAGAGTAGAATAATTCTTGAAGTACTTTTGTCTCTGTATGACTCATGCGGATACTGCATGGAAAACACACGGACCCCATTATAGTCTATGGGGTCTGTGTACTTTCATTGCTCCCCACTTTTTATTGTGCTTGGTTTTCCATTTAGTGAGTCCACTTGGGGACGCGGATGTGAACCAGATCTAAGATAGGTCTTAAAATTTCCACTTCTTCCAGGTTTGCTAATATTTGTAGTGTTGGTTTCTATTGGTAACCTTTCATCTTTCTGGGCGTAGTGCACTTAGGTGTAAGGGGGTTATGAGTGATGACTCCGACCTGGTGCGGATGCTGTGACCTCAGGATGGGTTTGGATCTCATTGTATACAAAGGAAGCAGAATATTAGTACATTAGTATATTAGTATTGTTCCTTTGTAGATGTCGCCAATTGGGTAAGAATGTCACATGTAGCAATGAACTGCATCATGTACATAAAATGAATGAGACCTGTGTTTCTCCCTAGGCTTACTTGATCAGCTGTGTGTGGAACTGCTATCGGTACATCAACAACCGCAACTCCTCGGATGTCCTCGTCTACGTAACCACCAATGATACCACAGTGAGTCCATGTTCTCTTTTCTACAGAATTTCCTAAGATGTATACTGAAGATCAAGATCCATGTAAATTTTATTTAAACCCTCAAGATTTACATGTAATAATATTTTTATTTATGTGGCACCAACATATTCTGCAGCAGTTTACAATCAGAATATATAGTGGTAATGGTAGAGTCAGTGTCGGACTGGACCATCAGAGTACTGAGGATCCTCTGGTGACTCGGGCTCTAATACAGTAATAGGCCAGCAGAGGACAACCAAAGGTTACTGTGCTCTATTTCCTAAGGGTTGTTGGAGGGGTGTCCTCTGGAATTATTTACCTGGTGAGCCCAGGATGGGGGTCACACAGCGATTTTGGCTATGACACTGGTTGCACAACCAAAGATTGCCATGTCACCCTGCAGCATTGCAAGCAATGTAAGTGAATGGGTTCACATTGCAACTCAGTGCTTATTTTTTTGCAGCGGTAGTGACTACCTGAAGTGTGACCCTATTCACTTACATGACTTTTGGATATTAGACGGACCCTCACTTTACTATGTCATCTAACTAAACAAGGACCCAGAAGGTCAGGTAAGTAAGTATAACACTCAAATGGAAAAAATCCAAAGACACGTCATTGAAATGGGAAAATACAAAATCATTTTATTTGAAAAACACTAATGAAGATTAAAAACACCAAGGCACAATGAGGACAATAAACACAACCATATGAAAGACCTGTAGTAGCACAGCCACCATTCAGAGGTCATCCCTGGAAAAATTGATGATAGTACAACAATAATGTGACAAAAGATGGGAAGACCACTATAGTGCACTATCAAAGTGCTGATAGCATGACAAAATGCAATCAAAATGACACAAACATGGATGCCAAAATGCATGCACGACCCACACAGCAAAAATGGTAATAAAGATAGCAGTATTTCATGTACTCTGTATAAAAACAGTCATGCAAATCTATATAGTAACAGGCAATGTAGGGTCGGATGCTAACAATGCCAGCATGAGAATAAATGCGGCATACAGACCAAGCTGTTATCCTACCCTGTTTCCCCGAAAATAAGCCATCCCCCGAAAGTAAGACATAGCAGATTTTTTGTTGAATTGCCTAATATAAGGCACGCCCCGAAAGTAAGACATCCCCCAATAATAATAATCTTTCTGCGCAAAGATTGTATTAAGAAAAACATTGCAGCCGGTGTGCGATGTTCCATGTGCTGACGCCGCTGCGATACGTTGTATCTACTGTTCCTGCTGCTGTAGGATAAGCTAGGAGATGCCCACTGTGCATACCCTAAGCATCGTATGCGTTGGGGGGGGGGGGGGTCCACTCTCCCAGCTCATCCTACAGCAGCAGGAACATTGGATACAACATACTGTATCACAGCAGCAGCAGCAGCCGGCTTTCCTGTACACACGGAGCACCGCACACAGCGTTCAGCCGGCTGCAATGTTTTTCTTCATACAGTCTTTGCACAGCAAGCACATCTAAGTGTAGCGCAGTGGTGGCAGCAGCACACACAAAAAAAAAAAATAAGACATCCCCTGAAAATAAGACATAGCATATCTTTAGAACCAAAATTTAATATAAGACACTGTCTTATATTCGGGGAAACACGGTATGTGTGCAACTACTGAAGCAAACTAGCTAACAGATCAAAGTGAATAGGAATTAGCATGACGGCTTACCCATGATGTGACAAGTGAAAGTGTTCACGGTGGTCTAGTGAACGCAGGTCGGACCCACCCCCTGATGAAGGCATTCACGTTCCGAAATGCGCGTCGGGTCCAACCTACGTCCTCTTTAAAAGGTTTCTCCGTGATAAATCAAAAACTCACTGGGCTTGGGGTAAAATAAAAAAGTAATATCCCTAGTCCTCGGTTGGGGCAGTGCATTCTATCCCCTCCATGGATTGCTGGTGCCAGAAGTGCAAAGGGTGAAGTGGTCAGTTACTGTATTAGGCCCAGCAATCACCTGACACTCTGCACTTCCAGCCCCGGAAATCTAAAGAAAATGGGGAAGACCCGCCAAAATTGAGGACCGGGGTAGATTAGTACCATAAAAATAACCATATGTACAAGGGTTGTCATGGATGTGTGCAAAACAGAAGGAGCACCGGAGACAAATGAGTATGGTTTTTTATGTTAAACCTGCCCTGGGCCCCTCCAGAGTTTGCCATGCTCTTGGACAACCCCTTTAACTATTAACATACAATATCTGATGGAATATGCTACAATTTTTCTTATGTGGACTCCATATATCAAATGCATAAATAGCCCCATTGATGTGCTTGGTGGCCATTACTGGGATCCATCCGGGACATAACAGAGGTTGTACTTTATCTGGAACTCCTATTTGTATTCCAAACATGGGCCGGATTTTCAGTTGCTGCTCAGTAGAAATATCTTGCAAATGACAAGTGAAGTGCAGGAAAGTGATCTAATTTTAGCGGAATATGACATCATCACGAAGCTTCTCAGCGAACGTCTTCCATCTAATCAGAGTTCTGTATAACTGGATGCTCATGGCCTGCCTGCAAATTAAACACTGTGTATTTTCCATCAAGCACAAATGCATTATTCAGAAGTGGATTCAATTTCATTAATGTGACAGAGCGTTCCTCGGAGAGAAGCCCTCTGCGGAATCATTAGCCCTTTGTATGTAGACGCTGTATAGCACTGCTCGGCTCAGTCTCTGTGTCATATTATTCTGGCCCCGCTCTTGTCTCATTAGTTTTCCTCAATATCTCTTTATTATTATCTTAATTATTTTGTATTCTTAGTGTAATAGAACATCTTGTTAGTATAATAATCACAATTAATGAGCGTTACTCCTTTCATATGGGAACCATGATCTTTGCAGGTCTGGCTCGCAACATTCCAGGTATACAGTTGATTTTGACTGCAAAAGGCGTAGGTCACCAGATATCATAGTCCACCAGACGTTATAGTTCATCAAATGTTGTATTCTATCAGATGTCATAGTCCAACAGATGTTGTAGTCCACCAGACATTGTAGTCCACCAGATGTTGTATTCTATCAGATATCATAGTCCAACAGATGTTGTAGTCCATCAGACATTGTAGTCCAGCAGATGTTGTAGTCCAGCAGATGTCATAGTCCACCAGACGTTGTAGTCCAACAGATGTTGCAGTCTATCAGATGTCATAGTCCTCCAGACATTGTAGTCCACCAGATGTTGTAGTCTATCAGATGTCATAGTCCACCAGACATTGTAGTCCACCAGATGTTGTAGTCTATCAGATGTCATAGTCCATCAGACATTGTAGTCCAGCAGATCTTGTAGTCTATCAGATGTCATAGTCCACCAGACATTGTAGTCCACCAGATGTTGTAGTCTATCAGATGTCATAGTCCACCAGACATTGTAGTCCACCAGATGTTGTAGTCTATCAGATGTCATAATCCACCAGATGTTGTAGTCCATCAGACATTGTAGTCCAGCAGTTGTTGTAGTCTATCAGATGTCATAGTCCACCAAACATTGTAGTCCACTAGATGTTGTAGTCTATCAGATGTCATAATCCACCAGATGTTGTAGTCCACCAGATGTTATAGTCCATCAGACATTGTAGTCTAGCAGATGTTGTAGTCTATCAGATGTCAAAGTCCACCAGACGTTGTAGTCCACCAGATGTTGTAGTCCATCAGATGTTGTAGTCTATCAGATTTCATAGTCCACCAGATGTTGTAGTCCATCAGACATTGTAGTCCAGCAGATGTTGTAGTCCATCAGACATTGTAGTCCAGCAGATGTTGTAGTCTATCAGACGTTGTAGTCCACCAGACGTTGTAGTCCACCAGATGTTGTAGTCCATCAGACGTTGTAGTCCAGCAGATGTTGTGGTCCACCAGACTTAGTAGTCTACCAGACAACTTAGTCCACTAGATGTCGTAGTCCACCAGCTGTCATTATGGAATATGGGACCAGTTATCGAGGTACCATATTGCAGTCATTAGAAGAAGATCCTTATAAAAATCTTTAGGACTTGAGAGAATTTTGTATGTAGAATTGGCAATAAACAGGGAAATGTTCTCTATTGCCAAATTCCAATTCTCAGGCTATTGTGATGTGCGGTAATGGCTTTGTGACCTGCTTGTGAAGTTTCCTACAATCGTGATAATTGAGTAACACTATCCTGTGGAGCCTTAGTGAATACTGGCGTAGCACACTGGACATGTGGTTTACCCACTGGTGGATATTCCAGCTAGTGATTCATAGACGCTCTGTCCAAGTGCAGCCAAGGACATCATTACTAACCTCCATGGGAAGAACAAATTCCTGTCTGCAGACTAGACCATGCTGAGATTGTTTGCCCCCGAATATGGAGGACGAGTGAGGTCCAGGAAAGTGTGATGTCATAGACCACAAGACACATAAATTACAATGCAAAAGTCATGGCACAGAAGCCGTAGTCATCAAATGTCATTTATGATGATAGAACCCTAATAAATTGCCCATTTAGGTATAAATATTCTCCTGTTTGTTTTCACATCTGAATTTATTACCATTTATATATTATTACGTATCATAAATTTGTAAGGAATAAACCAGTGATTGAGGCAATAAAAACGGAGCGGGAAACCTCGTTCCTCACAAGGAAGATCATGTCTGCAGGGATATTTACAGTGAACGTAACATACAATACATGGTCATTGTCAAGAAGGATCATAAATTATAAGAGATGGCCATTCCAATATTAATATTAGATTTTATACACCCATTTTGTAGGTACAAGCAATGACACCATGTCCGGGCTTAGACAATCAATCACAGCATCGTCCTTGACCTCCAGAGGTTTGATATTTGGTCCTATCCAGATCACTATAGGAAAAGTAACATTGACAGGACAACCCCGTTTCTAAATTACCACTAAGGATCAGATGATATCACAAGGGCAAACTTAGAATAGTCACGTATTGAAGTCCAGCAGTGGTCTCCACTCCGGCTAGATTGCCCAAAGCAAGATATCCCCAATAAGACATATGGAGAAGTCCTTTCAAAAATGTTGACCAGAGAATAAGATATTTTGATGGCCTGTATATAACTATAGGGGATGGGGTTTAGGCTTTTGTTGTCTATAGCGGTGAACATGAGTTCCGCTCTATTGATAGGAATTAGAAGGCGGACAAACCACACTTCACCACTAGAGATGAGCGAACACTATTCGAAACAGCGGTTTCGAATAGCATGCTCCCATAGAAATGAATGGACATAGCCGGCACGCGGGGGGTTAAGCAGCCGGCTGCCGGTAAAGTCTGCGTGCCAGCCGCTTCCATTAATTTCAATGGGAGCGTGCTATTCGAAACGGCTGTTTCGAATAGTGTTCGCTCATCTCTATTCACCACCTGTCTCTATCAAAGGATGGATTCACACTAGCACTCGCTCTACGTTTAGGATTCCATCCCCGAATCCGGTTAAAAAATTCAGATGCTTGCAGGACTTATCTCTCCGCATATTTCAGGCAGAAACCCTGCAGAACCCATTATAGTCTATGGCGTCTATAGGTTTCCAAGCATAACTGCTTTTTAGGCTAAGATCCCACGATGCAGAAACGCAGCTTTTTTTGTTGCAATTTTTGCTACGGTTTTTTGAGCCAAAGCCAAGAAAGGCTACAAAAGTAAAGGTAAATATATAGTAAGTTCTTATATCAAAAAAAAGTTCTTGGATCAAAAAAAACACAGCAAAATCTGCAACAAAAAAAGCTACGTTTCCGCAACGTGGGGCTTTAACCCTAAGCAGATTGGGTTTCCATTTTACAGGTCCCCAAACGGATTTCTATAAAACTAAATTTTCGTGAAAAAACAATTTTAGACCAGGGCCCCACTTTGCAAAAACACTGCATTTTACATTACCTGCAAAGTGGATGGGATATCATATTGATGGGGGTCAGACACCCAAACCCCAGAGCATCGGCCACCAGAACTAGCACAGTGTACAGAGCCTGGAGCAGACAACTTAGCTGCAGTAACTTTCTTTAGTACTAGAGATGTTTCAAGAACCAACTTTTTATAAAATATGGAGTGGGATCGTCCAGATAATTTTATGGAGCCATTGCTCAGATCCACGAGAGCTGAGATGAAGAACTTGTTCCTGTGACAGTGCTGATATATTTACCCCAGAATTTCACTGTGTCAGTGACTCAGCCCCTCAGAGGACTTCACTTGCTCAAAACCTAATAATGATTTTCCTACTTTCACAAACACATTACCGCCATCCAGGAAAAAACTGAAGACAAGAGTATAAAACAGTGTAATGCAAATGATGTCCCACCCAAGTCTGACATATCGTCCCCGGTGCATTAGCAGCCCATATCCAATGGTCCTGCTGCATCCCGGTCCTAGAGATTGATAATGTAGACACATCTCTGGAAAATCGCGGCAATGGTAATGGTGTTTTGCAGGCAGCAGCTGTGTCCTCCCTTGAAGTTTCCACATTAGTCAGGATATGTCTATATTTCAGACAGCATCCTCTACCCTCTGCAATACAAACATCTCTCCGGAGAGGTGATAAAAGTAATATAATAGAAAATTGTGTATCATACTATAGTTTAGACAGCCGAAGAGGGACACTTACCATATAATCTATCTATTTACAGCAAACAGTCTGCAGAGCCGTACACTCCACCAGGCACTAAAGCACAAGAACCTGCATGCAAATCCAAATTCAGGGGGCAAATTGGTATTATAAATATTGGGCTATAGGTTATGCAAAAAAGAGGAACATATGAAAGAAAGAATTAGGCAAGAACGTGTTCTAAGTGCATTTATTTGCCCCAGAATAGTAGTAGGGGGTGTCATTGTGTTTTAGTAGTAGCAAATATCACGTACATGATCACTCATATAGCTATGCTAATGTTAACTTGACCAAGGTGGCAAATAACTCACTGTCTGCCCTAAAATTAATACATTCATCTACTGTATTGTAGCATTCTACACAAGTGCTTCTAAGGTGGTGTTCACATTGCCTTTGGAATTACCCAAAAAATCCCTATGGGAAAGGATCAAACATATGATGGAACCATAATGGCTCCATGACATGGTCCGTCATTTTGCTGGTTGAAAAAGTCCTTCATGTAGGACTTTGTTGTCCATGATTATGTAACGAATCTGCAAAAGAGGTTTGTAATGGAAAAACTAAATTTAATTCAGGCCTGCCTAACCTATCTATCTGTGATCTGGGTGATATGCTGGACTCTGGTGATCCTAACCTATCTATCTGCAGGGCTGGGGTGATATGATGAGCGCTGGTGATAGACTCCCTTTAAGTTCAAGATAACCATATGTAAATATCAGTATCAATAATATCATCATTCCCAATCTTCCTGAAGATTTTCATTGGACCAGTAGGCCTCATATGACTCAAGCAGTGGCGTAACCAGGAATGGCGGGGCCCTGTTGCGAACTTTTGACATGGCCCCCCCCCAACCGACACCTACAACCTCAACCGACCCCCTCCTCCGCATTCCTGCGTGCTCTATTATGTCCCTTAGTCGCCCCTGCACACAGTATTATGTCCCATAGTGCCCCCTGCACATAGTATTATGCCCCATAGTGGCCCCTGCACACAGTATTATCCCCCATAGTGGCCCCTGCACACAGTATTATGTCCCTTAGTCGCCCCTGCACACAGTATTATGTCCCTCAGTGCCCCCTGCACATAGTATTATGCCCCATAGTGGCCCCTGCACACAGTATTATCCCCCATAGTGGCCCCTGCACACAGTATTATCCCCCATAGTGGCCCCTGCACATAGTATTATGCCCCATAGTGGCCCCTGCACACAGTATTATCCCCCATAGTGGCCCCTGTACACAGTATTATGCCCCATAGTGGCCCCTGCACACAGTATTATCCCCCATAGTGGCCCCTGTACACAGTATTATGCCCCATAGTGGCTCCTGCACACATTATTATGGCACATAGTCGCCCCTGCACACAGTATTATGCCCCACTGTGGACACCTATAAACATTTATTATACTTTGGGGTCTTTTCAGACCCCAGAGTATAATAATCGGAGACCCGGGGCATAAAAACATAAAAAACTACTGTTTCTTACCTGTCCCCCAGCTCCTACGCTGTCGGCCTCCACTGCCGTCCTTCTTCAATGACGTCAGATGTCACATGACCCGGGACGCAGAGTTCATGTGATGTCAGAGACGTCAGACACTAGGAAGGAGGCCTGGCAGGATCGTGGAGAGTTAAGTAACAGTGTTTTTTATGTTTCTTATCTCTCTCCGTCTTCCAATCATTATACTCGGGGGTCTGCAAAGACCCCCGAGTATAATGATAGTGTTTGCGGGGCCCGCGGTGTCACTTGCCAATCCCGGCCCAGCCAGGATCGGTAAGTAAATAGGGCCCGTAACAGCCTATTAAAAAAAAAAATATTTAAAAAAACCACAGCGGTAGCGGCTGTCACCGGGCCCCCTAATGTCCCGGGCCCTGTTGCAGCTGCCTCTGCTACTATGGTGGTAGTTACACCACTGGACTCAAGTCAACTTCACATGCCCGTAGTCCCATAGTGGTTATTACTGTTCACAAATATTGTTGCGGCCAAGAATAGGACATGCTTCATAATTTGCGGTCCTTGACTATGGCTTGGCCGCAAAAAACCCAGTCGTGAGTCTGGGCTCATAAAAATATATGTATCCATATTCTAATTTGCTTTAGGGTCATGTGACGGAGACCTTAGGGAAAGATGTCTGCCTTTATTAACAAGAATCTTCTTTATCTTCAGGTTCTCCTACCTCACTATGACGACAACATGGCGGGAGCCGCTAAAGAACCTCCTCCACCGTACATCTCTGCCTGATGACCGACACAGCGTCCCGCACCAGAATGAGTCTTCACGCAGCAGCTTTCTACATGGCCGAGGCACAGGGGCAATAGTACATTTCATTCACAGAATATACCCTACTGAACAGCAGCACTACCAAATATATTGTCACTTAGCATAATATGGGGGCGCTGTACTAAGCTCCGCTCACAAGCAAGACCGCCGGAGTCATCTCAAGACTCTGGGTCAGCTTGTAGGAGCCCGGTACATCTCCACCAGTATCTTACCTTGGCTTCCGTTACTGTGAATCCTCTTGAGACGTGTGTGTTTGTGCAGTCTATATACTGTCGCCTCTGTATCCTTACCTACTGGTTATGCCCAAAACACCACTTACTGGTCTCATTGCTTTTTAATAGAGGAATGAAATATGGAATCCATGTTGATATTGTATATAGGATACGACACAGTCTTCTATGTCCACGGTATTTTTGTCTATTCACATTGACAGTGTTCTAGTTAGCGCCATACAGATAACGTATAGCTAGGACATATATAGTTTAATAAAAGATAATATTAATAATCGGGGTGCATGGTTTAACATAAAGCTTTCTACTGTAAAAATGATCAATTATATCTTGTGAGATTAAGTATGGACATTGTCCTATGACTATGACTGCCATATTTAAGGGGGGTTCCAGTTTTATGTAAAAAAAAAGCATATTTGTTGTATAATTTGAAACCCTGCACCTTATATGTAAAACCAGAGAACCCCTTTAAAGAGGACCTTTCACCACCTCCACTGATTCTGGAACAGTTGGAATTTTTTCTCTAGCCCCCGCCATTCCTGAGCAACTTTTGTTAGTTTTGGCACATGCTCCCAACTGTCAAGTGGGCAGTCCTGGATTGGAGCAGACAGACAGGGGCCACCCACCTGCCAGCAGAGAGCATAATTGTGCTGAAACTAACAGCACTGATTGCTCAGGAATGGTGGGGGCTAGAGAAAAAATTCCAGCTGAGCCAGAATCGGTGGAGCAGCGGCTATTGAAGGATGTAAAGAGATGCAGTTGGGGGTGATGCCGTTTAAGTGATATATTGCATGATCAGCTTAAAGGAACATAACATTTGTTTGCATGCCCATTCATGTAACATCGCTAACTGTTTATAATGCAACAAGAAATTGTTGATAAAGTTGTTTCTAAAGTCGTTTTTTACAGTATCATAGACATAAAATAGAATATATAAATATCTATAGGATGTATCGGAGAAATCATTTATATATTAAGGCTTGAGGGGGATAACCACTGACTAACAGACGGACAGATAGATAGATAGATAGATAGATAGATAGATAGATAGATAGATAGATAAGCAGCTATATATATATTTCTTCCCAAAATACAAAAAAGTCCTTAAAGGGGTATCCTGGCCATAAAAGGGATGTTACATACAATTACAGAATAATCCAACTGCCATGGAAACTGGGCACATGCCATAAATGTCTTTTTTTAGAATACCACTTTCAAGGGGTTGTCCATCCAAATGGCAGCAATGAGCTGTTGAAAGGGTTTCGGTGCTGCAATATTAGATGGGAAATTTAGTATAACCAGTCATGTACGTCCCCCAGTGCGAGAACCTTTCCTTACCTTTTTATGGGCAACATTTTGGGTTATTATAGCACCTTTCTTCAGGTGCACTAGGTAGGTAGGTGCGTCCAATTTTAATAGTGGAGAAGGGCTTAATAGTGTGGTAGAAGGGCTTGAAGGCAGAGTGTAGGGATCTTACTTGAATCTTGAAGACCTTCTGTGCTTGAAGTCTAGCACCTCCCCTGCGAAGCCACCGATGTCCAAGGGCAACCACTAGCATCAAGTTTTTTCTATAACCCTGTAACATTTTGCCAGATTATTGGGATTTTCTGCAGTAATAAAAGCTAAAATCTATGTGTGTGATTTTTTTTGCATCGCAACAGTACTGAAATTTATGGCACTTTATGACCAAGTAAAGCATTTTGCTGGATACAATTCACTGATCTGTCTTGCTATCTGTATAATTTTCTGCAGTGTTTGGTTTTTATTGATATGTATCTCCTGTTTTTTTCCCTTGTTATATCTGCATAACATTGTACTAACATTTCCCTTTATTCTAATAGATGTATGAAATAAAGGCAGATTTATATAAAAGAATATCCACCGACTTTTCATCCAGATCTGACTTTCTTCTCTATTATTTCCACCTAAAGAAGATCAGTCTGTAATCTTTCCTCTGTGAAATAAATATGAATTAGTTAGTATATGGGTGGACGGCTCCAATGGTAGTAGTTACCCTAGTTCTAGAGAGGAGCGAGTACTGTTCGGATCAGCCGATCCGAACAGCACGCTCGCATAGAAATGAATGGACGTAGCCGGCACGCAGGGGGTTAAGCGGCCGGCCGCCGTCAAAGTGGAAGTACCAGGTGCATCCATTCATTTCTATGGAGCGTGCTGTTCGGATCGGCTGATCCAAACAGTACTCGCGCATCTCTACCTAGTTCTAATCTGTATACCGGTTATCACAATCATAGAAGCCAGGCCAATGGAGCGTTCTGCCAACAGGATTAGCCATTGGAGGCCCCACATTGTGGAAATACTGCTTTTTTTGTTCCAGATTTTTCTGCATTTTTTTGAGCCAAAGCCAAGAGTGGATTGAGCAGAAGGAAGAACTATAAGGGCCCCTTCACATGGCGTAAGCGCTCGGCTCATTCCGAGTCATACACGCGAGCACTTCTAAACACTTCTCATTCACTTCAATGGGAGCGCGCGTAAAGCCGACTTTACGAAGGCTCCCATTGAAGTGAATGGGAAGTGTTTAGAAGCGCTCGCATGTATGGCTCGGAATGAGCCGAGCGCTTACGCCGTGTGAAGGGGCCCTAAGAGTTTCCTATATAGTCTCCATTCCCTTTATAGTCATTCTTGGTGTTGGCTCAAAAAACGCTGCAAAAGCTACAAGACCAAAAGCTGCGTTTCTGCAACGTGGGGCCTCAGCCTAACTGCGCTCACACAGAGTTTTTTGATCAGGAAACTGACTCAAATTCTTCCTCCTAAAAACGCCTCACCATAGGACTGTATGGTGAGGCGTTTTTTGGAGGAGGAATTTGAGTCAGTTTCCTGACCAAAAAACTTCGTGTGAACGCAGAAGGTAAGTTCACACAGAGTTTTTTTGGATCGGAACCTGAAAGCCAGTGCACTGCATCGGCATCCAGCCGCGCACTCTGCTCCAGATTAGGCCCAATGAATGGGCCTAGTCCGGAGGAGGGAGTGTCTTCGGGCCGAATCGCGAGGCGACTCGGCCTGAAGAATGAGCATCTCCCTTCGTTTTTCCGGGAGCCAGAAGAAACGGCTCCCGGAACAAAGACCTTAGCTGCTCTTTTTGTGTCTTTTTGGTCAGGGTTTTGAGGCGATTCCGGCCTCAAAACCCTGACTAAAAAACTCCATGTGAACTTACCCTTAAAATCGAAAATGTAGCACGGCCATGAATTGTACTGAGGTGCAATACGATTCACCGCCACCACTGTATACCTGCTTCTGGAGCATCATGGCCTCCTCAGTCAGCTGATCATGGTGATGCCTTTGATCATTGCCAATGAAAAGCAGGCGTTTATAGAAGGATAACCGTCCTGTCACTAGTACAGTACACTCCTATTACACACTGCCAGAGGAATGATAAAGTGAATGGGTTTACAATATATCCACACAAACACGGAGAGAACACACAAACTCCTTGCAGATGTTGTTCCTGGTGGGATACAAACCCAGGACCCCAGTGCTGCAAGGCTTCAGTGCTAACCACTGAGCCACCATGTTGCCCCGAAGTTTTGAATTTTTGCTCTTCACAAAATTTAAAATGTTTTTGTAATTTTTCCACATTTTTTTTCTCTATCTCGCTAACATCCTTTTTTTATGTTTTTCTCGAGAGTGAAATAATCTGAAATATGTATTTGTGTTGCTATGACACAGCTCGACAATCACTGGATATAGCCGTGCCCATACAGCAGCAATAACTGGAGTAGATCTTCTCGAGGGAGAGATTGTGATAAAGCATCCTGGTATAATGTTCTATGTTTGGATTCAAATCTCTGCTGTGGATTGTTGGGTGTTGGTAGAAAAGATAATATATTTAACCCCTGGATGCTCCATATTCTATATGGGGGTGAACATGGGCCTCAATGCAAAGTCTGAAAAAGGACCCCACTTACCGAGTGCCATTGGTGCAGCAGCTTCTTCTGCACCCCAAAGCTACACCCGATTCTACAAATTCCAGTATCAAGGCGCAGACTATTTTTGACAATTTGTGCCAGAAAACCCCTGTCCCATATAGGGCTCACAATCTAAATTCCCTATCAAAATCACGGCTGCAAAATAATGCGGTGTATACGATCCAGGCTCCCATTGAAATCAATGGGAGCGTATACGGCGCGCAAAGTCTCACACGCCATATATGTGCCACATCACACGGCACGTTACTCCGTGTGAATGGACCCTAAGGTAGTGAAATCTGAAAGGGGGGCAAATACTTTTTCATACCACAGAACCTGCAGTGGAAACATTTCTGGTTCAGTTCCATCCACATGAATGCGCTCCGAGCGCTAAGTGGTTAAACCGTAACCCGGCTTTGTTAGTAGAAAGTCTATTGAAAGACGGATTCACAGATCACAGCATGAACTTTCTATGGCCTGTGACATGAGGAAAACAGCTCAATGTAATAAAATATTTTCCATGGTAAATGATAAAGAAGATGGGCCCGGCGCACGTCTCAATGGATCTATTGACGCGCTTCACTGTCTGCTTATTGATGTTCTACAAAGACTTTTTTATTTTCTACCACTAAACTCCCACACATACGAAATGCAACCTTTAAACATAGTGCCATTGTCACAATGAATGCAGTGCTGGCTAACTTAAAGGGATTGTCTCATCTCAACAACCTCTGTCTGTACAGACCCCAATGTGGCTCTCTGATTCTAAGCAAAGTTCAATGACCAGCATGCAATATTACATTCCTCCTGTAGTGGCCGCTGTAAAGAAAACGCATGTTCAGATGGAATTTTCCCCTAAATCAGGGGCGTAATTATCGGGGTAGCAGGGTAGCCGCTGCCACAGGGCCTGAGACATTAGAGAGCCCGGCAGGCTCTGGAGTAACCCAGCAGATAACGGGCCCAATTTACTTACAATCCTCAATCCTGCTCACGGCCGCTTGCGCTTCCAGGCAGCTATGAACAGTACCAGGGATTGGTAAGTAAGGCCGGTGGCCCGCAAACTCCACACACACTGTTATCATTATACTCCGGGGTGTTTTCAGGTGCTGACTAGAGATGAGCGAACAGTAAAATGTCCGAGGTTCGATATTCGTATCGAGTAGCCCCTCAATAGTCGACTACTCGAATCAAATATCGAACCCTATTATAGTCTATGGGGGGAAAATGCTCATTTCAGGGGTAGGCAACGTTCGATCAAATTATATTTACCAAGTCCACGAGTGAGGGTCGGGCTGGATCCTCCGTGCAGTCTTCTCCTTGCAGCGTCCCCGCGGCGTCTTCGGCCCGTACTACAAGCGGACATGCGCAGTCGGCTCTGCCCAGGCCCGATGCCTGGCAGAGTGAATGAAGAGCCGGAAGACGCCACGGGGAAGCTGCACGGAGAAGACTTCTAAAGGTAGGAGAAGAACCTTCTTTGATTGGCTGACTGTATAGCATTCGTCCAATCAATGCTGGTTCTGCATCGAACTTTTACATTCGAACAGCGAGTAGTACTCGATCGAGTACGAGTATTTCGAATACCGTAGTATTCGATCAAATACCTACTTGATCGAGTACTACTCACTCATCTCTAGTGCTGACGTGGGCCATGTTGTACATAGGCAGGTTCAAAGTCATAAAAGTATCTCAGGGACATTAGGTAACATTCCAAATTTCTGTTCATTATACTGAATGCATCTGTGAATTTATTACTTTGAGGCTTGCTATCTTTTAAATGATCACTAACTTCAATAGCACAAGCAAATATATCCAACTTTGTCATATAGCTTACCAGAGAAAAATGCTTCTTTCTCCACTCATCAGTCCACCCTTCCCCATCCTCAATTCTTCGCTCACTCTATAATCTCTGTAGAATTCATCTTGGTTTCTCAAGATGGACTGTCAGCTCACTGAAGTATTAAAACACATGTACTAAACATTATGGTTGTGAATAAAGCACTTGGGGTGAGATAGAAAACTTACTATTATCTGCAGTGTCCTGTATTTGCCAGTGTTTCTGTTTTTGCATCTCTCTGACCTAGTCTATGAAGAGGGAAGGCTAGGTAAGAGAGATGGAAAAACAGAAACACTGGCAAATACAGGACACTGCAGCTAACAGTGAGTTTTCTATCTCACCCCAAGTGTTTTATTAACACCCATAACGTTTAGTACTTCTTTAGAATATCGTATATGATGTTGCTGCTTCTGAGTGAGTAAGAGAGAACGAGGGAGAATAATCTTCTGTTTATGCATGTGTCTATGGGAGAGGTCATAGCAAAAGAAAAACTGAGAATTCGAGATAGAGCCTGCCAAGAGGAAATGTATTAAAAAGAATACAAGTCGTAAATTAGTCAGACATACATGACAGTGTATCCTGATAAGTCATATAAAGTGTAGGTACGCTTCAATGGGGTTTTTCCACAGGATCGGTCATCAGTATATGATCGGTGGGACCAACATAGACATTGGGGCCTGGAAGCAACTGCTACATCTGCTGCGCCTCGGTTTTGGTATTTGCCAGGAATGTCTTGTCTAAACAATTATTTTTGACGTATTCTACAGCCTTGAAAAAGTAACTTTGTACACAATAATAAAACTGCAAGTAACAACCGCCATTAATCTCCTGCAGCAGAACAAACATTGCATTGTCTTTCTGGGAAATAGTTTTTGGAACATTAATTTAACTTTGGAGATAGAGAAGGAAGAGGAGGGAGCGCAGGAACAGCCCCATCTGTAAAATGAAGAACGCTGGATTGTATATTATTCATGCCATTTTCAGACGGAGCGGAGGGAAACTTGCCAATATGCAAATTATTTTACTGAGATTTTCTCAGTGCTTGGTGCATAATGATGTAAGTATTGGGATTAATGCATTGTCTACACCAGTCAGCATTCAGGATATTGTATAGTGGTCATGTGACCTTGTTCCATGCTGTATGGATTTTTAATCGAAATTAGATTGATTATACAATCAGTTGTCACAACTCACTGGAGGGAACCAGAGAATGAGAGTAGTAGTACTTGTGTTGTCAACAGTGCCAAAGCCACTCAACTGAAACTACCAAGATGATCGTCCAGGCCCTCATAATCTCCCGCTTAGACTACTGCAACACCCTTCTCCATGGACTCCCAGCTAACATCCTCGCCCCCCCCAGTCCACTTTAAACTGCGCTGCTCGCTTAATCCACCTCACCCCCCGGTCTTCATTGGCTGCTCCCCTCTGCCAGTCCCTCCACTGGTTACCCATAGCCCAGCGAATTGAGTTCAAGTTATTAACGCTAGCATACAAAGCGATCCACAACCTGTTCCCTCCATATATCTCTGACCTCATCTCCCGCTACCTGCCCATATGTAACCTCAGATCCTCCAATGACCTCCTACTCCGCTCTGCTCTCATCCGCTCCTCACACAACCGTCTCCAAGATTTCTCCCGTGCATCCCCCATAGTCTGGAACGCCTTACCAAGACACATAAGACTGACCCCCACAATCACAGGCTTCAAGAAGGCCCTGAAGACTCCCCTATTCATGAAGGCCTACAACCTCCAATAACACTATCACCGCACCGCCATCTGTACAGTCTCCCCCTCTCCTTCTGTCTCTACCCCCTTCCCCCATAGATTGTAAGCCCTCGCGGGCAGGGCCCTCTACCCCACTGTGCCAGTCGGTCATTGTTAGTATTATATCTACCTGTATATTCTGTGTATTGTATGTAACCCCCAAATTGTATGTAACCCCCAAATGTAAAGCACCATGGAATTAATGGTGCTATATAAATATACAATAATAATAATAATAATAATAATAACTGACTCCTCCAGCCCATCTCCCAAATTGGGGCAAAGTTGAGGGTGCCTGCGGTGTACCTGATGCTGGTGGTAGTTCCAGTTGGAGGAGTCCTCGTTTCTTTTGAACCTTGTGATGATGGTCCTGATGGTAAGAGCAGGAAAGAGTCAGGTCGCAGTAATGGAGTTTAACCACATAATGGGTTAGTATTAGGCGTTCCATTGTGGGTGATGGTACTTAGCCTAGTAATGGTGTATATATTATAGTCTGCTTTACTCTGTCCATTTTGAATCTCCAAATGAAGCTACAGACATTCCTGATAATGCCCTAGTATATGGTGATATGAAGGTCCAGTATTTCAGGGTATATATGTGCTGCCTGAGGCTACACGTTCCAATCTTTTGATTGACAACAGCCAAATGGTCTTGCTAGGACATCACCTTCACCTATGGCTGCACCTTCCTTCCCAAACCAGACTCCCAAGATCTTGATGAAACCCATCTTGATGGAGAAGGGAAAGAGGGCAGAGGAAGTTTGTGTCCAGTCCCTGAAGAGCGTGACTTCTGTCTTCTTGCAGTTGACTTAGGCCCATGAAGCTCTGCTGAGTTCCTCGCAGGTCTATATGAATTCTGCAACTGAACACTCAGTGTAGAAGAAGGTTATTAGGACTACTAAGTCACCTCACTTTCTTTCCCCAATGCCAAACTGCTAAGTTGAATTCTATAAAATCAATTCTGTAATTAACCATAAAGGATAAAATAAATTGTAACAGAAGTAAAAACATTACAATACTACAGTAGTATGTGCTACAGATTTCCTTACAATGTATTAACCTATTTGTGAAGATTAAGTTTCACGTAAAGTGCTTGGGTATTCCATGTAATATTGCACCCTGTGTTTTATGTAACACAATATACGTCTGTGGTGTGTAACAGACACCATGGACGAGAGCGGTTGCCACTGAGACAATTATACGTATGGGATTGTCGCGGTATATTACACAAGTTAAAGGAGCATGCAATAATAATGAATTCATTAGTTTGGGGAGTACGGTGCGTCACAAAGACATGTTATCTGAGTTTAACATTCACTTAACCCATTGGCCACAACTTAGAATTCCTTCAGTTTACCTTTGTACTGGTTGCATTTTATTGAATTTACAACAGAATTATAAAGTGAATGGACAGAACTGAAATATTTACAGATGTCAACCATTACAATAACTGTATGTAGAGAGTCAAGCAAATATATAATCTTCCAAGGTGCTGTACATTATTATATTAATTCCATGGTGCTCTGTACATTATTATATTAATTCGATGATGCTGTACAATATTATATTAATTCCATAGTGTTGTACATTATTATATTAGTTCCATGATGCTGTACATTATTATATTAATTCCATAGTGTTGTACATTATTATATTAGTTCCATGGTGCTGTACATTATTATATTAATTCCATAGTGTTGTACATTATTATATTAATTCCATAGTGTTGTACATTATTATATTAATTCCATGGAGCTTTATATTATTATATTAATTCCATGGTGCTGTACATTATTATATTAATTCCATAGTGTTGTACACTATTATATTAATTCCATAGTGTTGTACATTATTATATTAATTCCATAGTGTTGTACATTATTATATTAATTCCATGGAGCTGTACATTATTATATTAATTCCATAGTGTTGTACATTATTATATTAATTCCATAGTGTTATACATTATTATATTAATTCCATGGAGCTTTATATTATTATATTAATTCCATGGTGCTGTACATTATTATATTAATTCCATAGTGTTGTACATTATTATATTAATTCCATAGTGTTGTACATTATTATATTAATTCCATGGAGCTTTATATTATTATATTAATTCCATGGTGCTGTACATTATTATATTAATTCCATAGTGTTGTACATTATTATATTAATTCCATAGTGTTGTACATTATTATATTAATTCCATGGAGCTGTACATTATTATATTAAATCCATGCTGATGTACATTATTATATTAATTCCATGGTGCTGTACATTATTATATTAATTCCATAGTGCTGTACATTATTATATTAATTCCATGGTGCTCTGTACATTCCCTGTGCCCTTCCCTCATAGATTGTAAGCCCTTGCGGGCAGGGCCCTGTACCCCACTGTGCCAGTCGGTCACTGTTAGTATTATATCTACCTGTATATTCTGTGTATTGTATGTACCCCCCAAATGTAAAGCACCATGAAATTAAAAATAAATTAATAATAATAATAATAATAATAATAATAATATATTACTTCCATGGTGTTGTACATTATTATATTAATTCCATGGTGTTGTACATTATTATATTACTTCCATAGTGCTGTACATTATTATATTAATTCCATGGTGCTGTACATTATTATATTAATTCCATGGTACTGTACATTATTACAGTGGGTGGCTTTTTATCTCATCAATTCAATATTCTATAGAGCATAAGATAATCAATATGTAACATACAAAGCCACTCAAGGATGTTCCTATCATGGAAGCAGGTGGGCAAATATTATGAAACTCTTGGAATAAGGAAAGCTGTGGAGGAAACGTAACTAAAAGAGTAAGATGTTGTCATTTGGATCGGGGGGCTGCAGTCAGAGGTTATTATTGTTGCTGAGGTTTTTATCTTTTTAATTCTGCAAACCTATTTACATAAAAATATCAGAAGATCCCTTATTTCTACAACCTCTGTCCTTCTTTACCCTGCCTATATTTTGGGAGAAGAGGCCCAATTCTGACTTGCTATGAGGCTCCATGAGATCTGGTGGCAGTATCAATAAAAGCTGGGAATCTATTGAAGGCTCCTATTCCATACATCTCTATTACAAGATGGCTACAGCAGTCTGGAATGAGAGTGAATGGATTTTTCAATATAGTGTAACACATTAGTATTGCGTTATACTGTACTGGTGATCAGACTCCTAGTCTAAAAAATTAATAATAAATAAATAAATATAAAAAAAACTAGCTTAAAACATTTTTTAAAAATTTAAAGTTTCAAATGTCCAATGAAAAATAAGCCCTCATATAATTCAGTGAAGAAAAATATAAAAAAAAAAGTTATGGCTTTTAGAAAGCGGGAAGTGAAGACAAAAAAACAAAAAATGGCTGCAACAGGAAGGGGTTAATAAACTATTTTGATAAATAATTAGTTGCTGGTTAGATGTCCAGGTCCTGTTCTCCTTAATGCATAAGGCAAACATCATGCTCTGTGCGAATGGGTAATGCTGGGAGATTTCATCTCTGAAGCCAGCTAAATTGCGAATGCAGCTCAGAACCACAATACAGACTGTAACACAGAATCTGTAGACAAGTAAAGCAATGTATTTACAATGTAACTTAACTCTTCCCTTACATCATCCTACTAATATTCTAAATGTGAAAGTTTGTGTGTTTGGATGTTTGTGTGTTTGTTACTCAATCACGCATATAGATGGTTTGTAACCTCGATTAACACATAAGCTACTTTTATCCCGGGAAATTACATGGCTTCACCACTGTTATGAATTTATGTTCACATACTATATTACACTGCTCTTGGAAGCAGCTTATCTCAGCCTCTGATAAAGCCAGGTCTGTTATCTCTCATGTAAACTCACGCTAACCCTGAGTCCATTGTGTACATCTATTTGCATATTATCTGATCTGCTCCAGGCAGTGCTGACACACTGGAAGGGAAAACACCTTTAATCCAAATTGGTAGTTTGCTACTTTTAAACATGTCGGGGAAAAAGAAAACCTAATTTGTTGCAAAATTCTAAAACAATGACAGCTATGAACGTAGCCAAGAGTCTCCTCA
The DNA here is from genome assembly GCF_031893055.1 of Leptodactylus fuscus. NCBI lineage: Eukaryota > Metazoa > Chordata > Amphibia > Anura > Leptodactylidae > Leptodactylus > Leptodactylus fuscus. The sequence goes on from NC_134268.1 coordinate 34,859,684, forward strand.
AACGGATCTGACGGGGGATCAACGGTGCCAACAACATGCTCATTATATGGCGTCCCAGCGAGCTGCTGAGATGCCAGAACAATCACAGGCACAGCGTGAAGAACAAGTTTAGCGGCAGGCCAGCTTGACAGCTCCCAAAACACTGGCGCAAGCGGATCATCGACACCAACAACACGCTCATTTATATGGCATCCCAGCAAGCTGCTGAGATGCCGGAACAATCACAGGCACAGCGTGAGGAGCAAGTTCAGCAGCAGGACAGCTTAAGAGCTGCTGAAACAGTAGGCAAACCATCGACGGCAGCAATTTGCTGAATATAGGCGGGTCATTGAAGCCAACAACACGCAGATGAAGTCATGGGCAGAGGCTAGTAAGATATATAAGATTAAATCTGCAATGTGATTGGGGGCTAGGCGCAACAAAAGCGAATATGAGTTATACACTGTCTACTAATAAGTATGCAAATGAAGATATCTGCGGTCGTGATGTACATTGCGCCTTCCGCCGTTAAATAGGAAGCAGCATTGGCATTATCACATTGGCATTAGTCACATACAAGATGCCACAAAGTGCAGAGTTGCCCGATTTTGAGAAAGGGGCAATTGTGGGGTACCACAGAAATGGTCCATCCTTAAGGGACATAGCAAGCGAACTGAATAACCCAAAATTGACAGTGGCCTATGTGATTATGAAGTGGAAGGTGGACAGTGATTGTCAGAATGTGTCCCGAGTCGGCAGACCCCCGAAACTGGGAGATAGAGACCGACGAGTGCTGGCCAGAGAAACCGCACCCAACCGATGGCTCACATATACCAGGAGTGTCACCAGGCATCCAGGAGTATTGTGTCGCTCAATACCATCCGTAAGGAAGCATCTGCTGGTTCTACCAACTACTGGATAGGAAGAAATTATGTTTTTCTATTCTACCGCAGGTGTCCAAATACTTATTGGTAGACAGTGTATTAACTTTACAAGCTGTAGGCTGTGAGATATTTCACTGCTATTATGATGTTATGTAAGTTTTCTCCATTACTATAGACACTTTGCTTTGGGCTGTTGGAGTATTTCGTATCTTAGATACAATTTTCCAATTTCCTGAGAAGTATGGCTACTGGCTTCCAACACTGGGATTTTTTCGCTATCTGTGACCTTGCGGCCGGATCTTCTTTCTGGCGACTCTTCACAGGTTTAGAACATGATGAGAGGAACAAAATATTGGAGTGAAGAATATGACTATATTGACAAGACATGGTTGCCTAGTTCTGCTTTGTGCTCGCGTTTCATAAGGCCAAATGGTTGACCTCATCTTTGATCACCGAAACAAAAAAGCAGAGGCGTTGAGCTGAGTTAAGCTGAGCACCGTGACCTTTCAGCTATGGTGGTTTTTTTGTTTTTTGGCGGATTTTGTTTTGGTGTCTAAAATCTTCATTTCAGTTTGATTTATACAATTTTTTCAGCACCATGTGCAAGAAATTAGACTCTGACTTTTTTGTGTTTTTCTCCTTTAGACTTATGTCAGCCAAGTCAGAGACGCTCATCTGTAGTCAGCATTGTTTCATTACCAAATAGGGATCTGATTAACTAGTTGCGATGTCGTAAAAGTTGGACATTGGCTTCCAGTTTCGCTAGCTATAGGTAGCACTAGAGAGATCGTTTTCTTGGAGGAGATCCAATTTGGTTACTTTCCTCAGGGAGCGTTCCTATAAGATTCCTTATATCCACTTGGTCTCTGTAAGAAGAAACGACGATTTCCAAAAAATCACCCATTTCAGAATAAGGCTGTAATGTAATTTGTATAAACCAATGTTGAATAGGCTGAAAAGGGAATATGTCGGAATGTTCTTTGGACTTACACAATTTGCTATGGTCTTCCCAGAACTTGAGTCATTGGCACATACCGTATACAAGATCTGGTTTTCAGACTTGGCTCAGGCCTGAGGTTGTGTTCGCCGGTGAAGACAAGCCCCGGATGCCCCAGCTAATAAGTTTAAAGGATGCAGCGGTGACATCCTACCACAATACAGAACCAAACTGGAATTCAGTAAGATCTTTAGATGTTGGGAACGGCAGACTACATGAATGGGGTAGTGATACGCAACCCTCACGAAATTCATTGCACAAAAATTCAAGAGGTTTGTTTGGACACCCCATGGGACCACTGACACCAATCACAGGTCACAGTATTCCCCTGAGACTGTCAATGTCACTCAGGAGAATGTGGACTGTAGACCCACACTGGATGCCACAATGGCGCCAAGGATAGGTGAGTAAAACTGTTGGAAGTTTACACTCGTCCCATGGACCTTCACCTCTACAGTGTGCAGATACCCCTGAGTATATGTGGCAAATATTCAGTTGAACCTGAAATTTTTTGAAAATTCTTACAAATTGATCGCTCATTCCTACTGGAGGGTTTTTATACACCTGAGGCAATGGGAAGGAATGAGAATCCTGAATTCAATGAACATTTGCCTACATAGTGTATGTTTAGTAAGTCAGTAAGGGTCCTAGAACACCCTGCAAACTTTATAAAAGCCATTTGGGAGGCGTTAGATTCCCGTTACATTATTTACAGTATTTTCTTACCCCAACCCTTCTCTGATTTATCCTCAATCCATCAATGACTAATGGTTATAAATCCCTCCGGTCCAGCACTCGTAGTTGTTTCTTCGATAATAGGATCGCGTTCTTTGGAACAGAAGAGTAAGGCCTTCTCCATGTTTAGTTGGCCAATGTACAAGATCCGCTTGGCTTTCTCTGAATAATATAACGTAAATAAGCACAAACACTAAAATGAACTCATTTGACCTGAACATCCTAAAACTTGTATAAAGTAAGCCAAAGAAAAATTCTAACAGACGATGAAGCCAAACCACAAGCATTTACACAATAAAGTATTTATTTCTAAAGACCCTCCAGCAGAAGCCCCGGCAATCTCTACACGATAAAGCTGGGGCGGGGGTTGTGGTATTCTCAAATTATCATAAAATATTATGTAAAGAGATTAGTCCAGAGGAAAACTTGGGTTCTGAGAGAGCTGGGCGAGGCGTTTCCTACAACTGTTACTTTATATGTAAAAATAATGGGGCTGGTCGTGCTGATACCGTCTGCTACATCATGGCTGGAGTCTTCACCTTGGGGATTGCTATTTCTGTTACCAAGATATCGCTATCTTTGTTTATATACAAGAGAGCTCTTTGGAGTGATGACAATGTCCTTGGTGCACCAAAGAGCTCATTAGCATATTGACATGAAAAACTATATCGGGATTCACAAAGGGAAGAGACTCTTTGATTCAGGTGACACTAAACTATGTATCTGGGGATAGTTTCAGATTGTCTGCCTTTAAGGCCTCATTCACATCTGCGTCAGTAATCCGTTCAGGGAAGTCCGCATGGGGATCCCCTGAACAGATTACCGAATGCATTGGCAAGCAGTGTGCAGGGAAAGCACACGGACCCCATTATAGTCTAAGCCAGGGGTCCTCAAACTTTTTAAAACAGTGGGCCGGAGGCAGAGCAGGTCGCACAGACATCGGGAGCGGTGCCCTCCAATAGATAAAGTGAAGTGCGCTCCATGGCCTGGCCCGAGCTCTCCAGGAGCTTCATTATAAATGCACGCCTGCCGGCTTTGTCGGCGGGGCCAGACAGAAGTGCTTGGCGGGCCGCATGTGGCCCTCGGGCTGCAGTTTGAGGGCCCCTGGTCTAAGCGGTCGTCGCGTGATCACCGCACGAATCATCCGGACAGGAAAGTAGCTCAGAGATTCGTTCAGAGATCTGGCGGCAAGCACATGGACCTCATTATAGTCTATTGGGTCTGTGTGCTTTCACTGCACACTGCTTGCAAATGCCTTCGGTAGTTCGTTCGGGGGGTTCCGATGCGGACTCCCCAAATGGATTACCAAACGCAGTAGTGAACCAAGGGTAAGATGCTTAAAGGGATTCTACCATTAAAACCTTTTTTTTTTTTTGTGGATAAGACGTCGGAATAGCCTTTAGAAAGGCTATTCGTCTCTTACCTTTAGACGTGGTCTCCGCTGCACCGTTCCTTAGAAATACCATTTTTTACTGGTATGCAAATGAGTTCTCCCACAGCGATGGAGGCAGGCCCCAGCGCTCAAACAGAGATGGGGCCGTCAACACCGCTGCCAGAGAAGTGTCTCCAGCGCCGCCTCCTTCTTCGTCTGCAGCGTCATCTTCAATGTCTTCTTCTGGCACAGGCTCGTAACTTCTAGCAGGGCAGACTGCGCAGGCGCACTGGCCATGGGAAAATGGCCGCTAACAATACTGTGCAAGCGGCCATTTTCCTGTAACCAGTGCGCCTGCGCAGTCTGCTCTGCCCAAGGCCCGAAGCCTAGAAGTTACGAGCCTGCGCTAGAAGAAGACATTGAAGATGACTCTGTGGACAAAGAAGGAGGCGGCGCTGGAGACACTTCTCTGGCAGCGGTGTTGACGGCCCCATCTCTGTTTGAGCGCTGGGGCCTGCCTCCATCGCTGCGAGAGAACTCATTTGCATACCGGTAAAAAACTGTATTTCTAAGGAACAGCGCAGCGGAGATCTAAAGGTAAGAGACGAATAACCTTTCTAAAGGTTATTCCGACGTCTTATCCACAAAAAAAAAAGGTTTTAATGGTAGAATCCCTTTAAAGGGTTTCCACTGGAGAGAGCAAAGATGGACGGAGAGAGAATTCTAACGTCTAATGTCTGGGTAAGGTCTCCAAACCACATGTTCCAATGGAGCCGAAACTGGTTGAGCATCTGTTTACATTGCTGCTTGCTCTGGAGTTGGCACAGTAACATCAAAACACTAATTCTGCTGTGCATGTGAACTCCATTGTCTCTGCAGCTTCTGTTGATGCTACCATGGCAACTCCCAGAGCAAGCAATAAAATAAGCAATCTTTACTTTGCTACTGCAATTATTACTGCAGAAAATTCAAGTGAAATGCACAGAGATGAGTTGGTAACTTTGTTACAGGGAGTCTATCACCAGAACCCCGAATATTAACTTAGGCCTGCAGATACATAGGTTAGGGTCACCTGAATTAAACAGTGTTTCTGCCTTGTGATTCGCTTCCTCCATTGCTTGAGACATTGTTGTTATTTTCAATATGCAAATGAGCTCTTTGAAGCAACAAGGGTGTGGCTACTTAATTCTTTGGAGCAACAAGGGCATGGCCGCTTATTTTTGGGGGGCATCAACAAGCAATGTCCTTTCAGTATATACATAGTATATAGTATAGTATATATATATATACATCACAACTCCATTATCATCGGACTCCCCAGCAATCATGTATCCCCTCTCCTGTAAATGAATAGCAGGATGACCCATTTAATGGGGTTTTCCTATTAACAAACCCAGATTTAAATTTGTAGACAATTAAAAGTTACACATTTTTGCAAATATAAAGTAAAAATTTACAAAGTTGTATAGATTTTCCCCATCTTAGTGTTTTCAGTCTTCTGTCTTGATCGGTTGCCAATGGCTATGACCATGAAGGCAGGAACTTTCTATGGTCTGGGACTTTTCAGAAACCAGCCATGATGTCCTTATTGTGTACAGGTTATCAGGCAGGGACACTACATGTATGAGAAGATAACCTGACCACAATAAGGACATCATGGCTGGTTATCAGGAGGACTCTACATGTATGAGAAGATAACCCAACCACAATAAGGACATCATGGCTGGTTATCAGGTGGACACTACATGTATGAGAAGATAACCCGGACACAATAAGGACATCATGGCTGGTTATCAGAAGGATACTACATGTATGAGAAGATAACCCGGCCACAATAAGGACATCATGGCTGGTTATCAGGAGGACTCTACATGTATGAGAAGATAACCCAACCATAATAAGGACATCATGGCTGGTTATCAGGTGGACACTACATGTATGAGAAGATAACCCGGACACAATAAGGACATCATGGCTGGTTATCAGAAGGATACTACATGTATGAGAAGATAACCCGGCCACAATAAGGACATCATGGCTGGTTATCAGGAGGACACGACATGTATAAGAAGATAACCCGACCACAATAAGGACATCATGGCTCGGTATTGGACAAGTCCCAGACCATAGAATGTTCCTGCATTCATAGTCATATCCATGGCCAACTGATCAAGACAACAGATGACACCGCTATGATGGCCAAAGAAAATTCTTAAAATACTGCCAAATTTTTTAGTTCTGTTTGCAAAAAATGTTGAACTTTTAATTGTCTACAAATGTAAATCTGGTTATGTTCATGGGAAAACTTTAACTTAAACCCTTTAAGCATACGCAGATGTGCTGGGTTCTTCTCTCCGGCTTATAGATGAGGGTCTTCAACACAGACCCCCTTTTATTACATCAGAATTTACAAAAATGTTATTTGAAAATGGATTTTCTAAACTCCACCACCCTTTGAATGCTGGGTGGATGCCTGGGGCCTAGATCATGACCATATGTCCCTACAAGGCGCGTTTACTGACTACAGGAGTACGCTGACCTCCTTCACCTACTTGCATCATTGATTTGATAATGAGAGGAAATTTGGTAACATTCCGAATTCTTGTCCTGGACTGCATCGTATGTCCATGTATAGTCATAGGGTTGTGTCCAGCTGTATTGTAAGTGGGTTTATCTAACAAAATATACAGCAATGAACCAAAGCCCAGATGAGAATGAGCGTGTTCACCACATGTGCCGCTCTGCAGTCTGTTTGTGCCCAAGCAACCGTCATATTGTGATCAGTGATGTTACTACATCATGTGAGATCGAAACCCACTAGAGAAAATCCAAAATAAAGTCTCCAAAGTAATGGTCCTACAACTAGGGTTGAGCGATCATGTTCGGAAAAGATCGGATTCCGATCGGCGATCGAGAAAATTTCACGATCGTGATCGGAATTCCGAACACGATCTTTTTAGGTGGTTTCGAGATTGGTAGTATTTCCCACAATGCTTTGCTTAGCCTTCACACTGAGTATATAGTGTATACTCAGTGTGAAGGCTCTGCTGCGGTTCCATAGGAATGAATGGAAGCAGCTGGCACACAGCCTTAACCCCCTGCGCGCCGGCTGCCTCCATTCATTCTAATGGGAGACTAAACTAACATCTCTAGTAGCTACTTACCTTCAGAGATGGCTGCTCCGGTCCCGGTGTTCTTCTTCGCCTCGCTGCCGCTCCACGCTGCTCTTCTCGCTGCCCCGGCTCCCAGGTTAGTGTTTAAAGAGCTAGAAAGGCGGGGCTTGTGGCTTGGGAGAGTGTGGGCGGGTACAGGGTGGGGAGACGTGACGTTTCCCCTCCCAGTACCCGCCCACACTCTCCTAACCTGGGAGGCAGGGGGCAGCGAGGCGAGAAGAGCAGCGTGATGATGGTCAAGCTCAGTTTTAGGACTTGGTAAACTGGGTGTAAGGGAATTGCTAGTAGGGCAATTCCCTAGTGCTGCTGCAACAATGGAAGAAGGATAATACAGAAACAGTGAGTCCTAAACTTGACCCAGCCCCTGTCCCTACTTACTTGCCACACTGTCCTAGTGACAGGAACAACTTGGCGACAGTCCCTTCTCTGAATAAGTATACACAGAACAGGACAAGCCAAAACAACACAGAAGAGGAGTGAGCAAGCCAAGAGTCAAAGCCAGAAAGCAGTACAAAATCGTAATCCAAAGAGTAGTCACAAGGGAAGCCAAAGGTCATAAATACAATAGTAGCAGAAAGAAGAGCTTAGCAAGGACAAAGTCAAAGGACAGAGTTGAGTATCGAGCGAGCGGAGGGTGACACAGAGAGCTGAACAGGTAAAAAGGTTACACTGGGCAGGTGCCTATGGTCCTCATTGCCTTTTAGGAAAGCAGGAAAGCCATGAGAAAACTAACTTAAAGGGGTTATCCAGTTTTTTTAAAATAAAAATAGGGGCCAAATAGCAGGATGCATCTACCCAAACAGTTCTTAATGTATATCCTGCTTAAATTCAGTACTATTTATCTGATTTATTTTCAAGTCAATGACTTCAGCTGCGGCATGTCATTTGCCCTTTAAAGCCCTTTAAAGCACTTAGTATTTTATAGAGTTGCATGGGGATATTATTTTTGGAATAAATCGTACTGTTTAGTGGGAACTATATGATGCTCTTCAAAGCATTCTTGTCGTTTCATTTGAATTTATGGATAAGTTGTTTTTTTGGACATAAAAAGTAAGACTAGATCTAGCCATTAAATGATTTATATTCTGCAGTTTTTAACAGTTCCCCCCTCTGCATTCTGTATATGGTGACTGCAGTTTTCTCTCAGCTGGTGGGTATTCACTAGATGCTATCCATTACTCACAGCAAGTACAGGAGAAGCTGCTCTATAACGTTCCCTCTTTCGCCCTCAACCAGCCCCAGTAATATGCAGGACATATATAGAGAAGCACTAGTATATACTGATTTGGACTGTTTCTATTCAGCTCCAGCATCAAACCAAGCCTGTCTTCCTGTTCATTCCTCCCTCTCCCATCTCCATAGACTTTTATAGACAGACGTCATGTGACCTGTAGTCCATCTGGAGAGGGATAGAGAAGGGATTTTCAGAGTTAGAATCATTTTAGCAGGGGGGTAGGGAAGTTGTAGATAATTGTCTCTGATATATGACAAAGTTTCTTATAATCCTCTGTACTATTCATTTATGCAAAGTATAATATAGCTGATCAGCGGGGGTCTGACTGCTGAATAGATTGCCAGGGGATTGGGGATAATAGGACAAGCCCCTGTAACATTGTATTATAGATGTACATATATGTGTGTTACAGCCTAGCTATACTAATATGGGCACATTCAATGCGGTAATCCTTTACCTTAGGCGAGTGAGACATTCCTGGAATATGTGCAAATAATTTTATAGAACTTCCTTCTGTAGCTTTTATAGTTTATTTCTATTACTTCATATATAGACTTGTCTAGTCAGTGTAATAAATACTCCTTTGCTCATTATGGCATGAAAGGGACTTTATTCTATGTATATACAAGTCCTGAGAGGAAATGGGATAAGGTTATTATTATATATAACGTGTGATGTGTCATTATATGTGTACAAAGGGGAGACGAGAAGAAAGAGATCCTTATAGAGAGTCTGTCAACAGTACATTGGTTATAAGCCTAATCTCAGTACCTTGTAGAGGGGATTGTACAGATTGCAAATATGTTTATGTTATTCAGCTTTGCAGCTCAATTTTCATGTAAATTGCAATTTTATTCATATGCAAATGAGTAAAAGTGCATTTGGGGAGGTCCCAGCTTGTCTGGGCTTTGGTCTCCTCTACCTGTATCCGCCCAGCTCCGTCCTCCATTACTTGATAGATATCTCTTCCCCTGGCCTCGAACGTCAGCTTCACCCTGGGCAGGTGCCATACTAAATGTATGGCGTATGCCTGTGATGTCAGCCTATACCTGGAACAAGAGGAGACCGTAACATTTGTCTCACAAGATTGGTCTGAAAGTCGACAACCCCAATAAGGTATCAATACACCTTCAATAACTGTCACCCTCCTGAATCTCCTGCACACACGCACCCTCAGCTTAGTGCAGCATGCCTGTATTCTCAATGGGGACAGGTGAGTTGCTAGACATTTCTGCCAATTCATTATGGCCAATGCTTATTGTGTTATTTCAATAAGCAGCTACCAATACTTCTTACTCACCTGTCCTGGTCGCCCTCAACTGCCTCCTCTAAGTGGCGCTACACTGACGTCACAACGCTGAAGAACACCAGGATACTGCACACAACTTCCCGACGTTCTTCAGCGTTGGCTACAGCGCACCCTGGAGACGGAAGCGGTGGACAGCCAGGTCTGGACCATGGACAGGTGAGTAAAAAGTATTGGCCACTACACTGTGTGTGGGTGCAGGGATAAAAGGGGGTTGTATACTGCAGGTGGGCTTTATAAAAAGGATCATATATTGTTTGGGCGGTCAAAAACTGTGTAGGGGCCATAAATAGGGGGATTGAATACTGTGTGGGGGTAAAATAAGGGAATCAGATCCTGTGTGGTGGGCCATAAAAACAGGTCAGATACTGAATGGGGGCCATTAAAAGGGGTCATAAATTGGTGGGAACCTTAAGAAAGGGGCCATACACTGTTTTTTTTACAACATATATCATAAAATTCTGGATATTTCTAGGTGCAACACGTCACCTGAATTACGCTAGGATCTTTTATGAATTTTGACACATCGACCTCAAAAGGTTGTCCATTACTGGTCTAGACAATGTGTATCCATGAGACGGGTTTACAAAGTTCTTGTGTAGACTATACTATAGATGGTGGCCATACTGTACATACATTATATGTATATGACACAGTTAATGTAACTAAGTCCGGTCTTGATGATTTATCATTAATATATCAATATGATGACAATGCAATGAAATCCGCTTTGAACTGCCACAAACGTCTCTGGGAAATTTATTACAAGAAAAATTCGTCCTTGTTGAGTTGTGTTCTGAGTATCTGTAAAATGATATCTGGAGGAGAGATTAACCAGACTCATTCCACAAACCACTCAGAGCCAAGAGACAACCATTAAAACCACGTTAAGAATCTCACACACGATCCTGGACCAAAGAACACGGCATTTTTATTTTTGTACCATCAATCACCATGTTCCGGCCATGACAGACCATAAGCAGAGCACAGACACCGAGCGAGCACAAAGGGGCTTATCATGCTCAATGGAATCCAGGAAACCTCAGTCATGACGTAAAGAGTTAAATCAATTATTTTTTCTGCCCAACTTTTTTAAAGACACAAAAACATAATCGTCCAAGAAAAAGGACAGAAATTGATTTTTTTTAAAGCATTGATGTCTATGTAAATGGATGACTATCCATTTGAATCCATTTTTTTCTGTTAAATAGACATAAAAAACGTGATCTGAATGGAGTCTTAGATATTGATGACCAATAAGGAACTGTAGGGAAAAAATAGCAGGGTTAACGCACAACTAGAGTTGAGTGAACCTCGGAAGATTTGGTTTGTTTCAGGTTTGGACGAGTTGTTCCTCTAGTTTGTTTCGGTACAAACTTTCACCAGAAGTCAAATTATTACCTCTGGGGTGTCTTCAGAAGACTCAAAAAATTTACAAAATTTACATTCACGTTCTATCACCTCTTCTGGGCCTCCTTGTGGCGTTTGGTGCTCTCTCTGGTCCTCTTCTGGTCTCTTCCTAGGTGATGTCATGGACCCAGAAATAGTGAGGCAAGTTGAGTACAACTTTTTGTTATTTTTTAGGCCTCCCCTATAGATGGGCATCCATCCATCTATTACCTTAGTGTGTAATAATTTAACGTCCAGTTTCAGGTGACAAATCTCCAAAATTCAGGGCCAAATCTGGTTCGATCCCTACCGATTCACTCATCTCTACACACAACAGTGCCACTAATGTCCATAGGCTGGAATTTTCCATGAGCCCCTATGTTTTTGTAAATACTACCTCCTCATGTTAACCCCTTGCCACGAAATGATGTGCATGAATGTCAAGAATGGGGTGTAGCTCTTAGATAATTTTTCACACGGACCTCAATGATTCAAACTTTATAGAAGATCTTTCATGTCGTCATTGATATGTGCCTCGTTCATTTCAGCACCGGTATCTCCCCACTGTCAGAAGGGCGGGCCTTACACCTTAGTGTCATCGCTGGGATGTGAAGAACGCCATCATCCCCCAATTATGCTAGCCTATAAGACCCGCCATTCTGACAGTGGGAAGATATCAGTGCCAAAATGAATGGGGCACATACCGTACAACAACGAGGGCATGAAAGATCCTCTCTAGTTTCTAAAAGAGCAGAACTTGCTGAATGCAGCCACTGATCCATGTAGAGTTCTCCACATCACATCTGCTGCTACACTCACTGGTGTGAAATAGCTCAGATGCTTACATGACAATGTTGCACAATCCTTCAAAAACTTTGTAAACACGAAAGCAAAAAAGTTCTCAAAAACAATCTGCCTTCCCTGACTGATGTCCCTCTGTATCACTACGAAAATAGCTCCAGCCCCAGACTCCAGCAGCAGTCAGTACCAGCTCGTAAAGGGACAGATCTCATTAATTATAGATGTCTGAATTGAATTGGAAGGAGACGTAATTAATTTTACTTAGCGGCGCAACCCACGGCATTGAGCTCGGCTATTATTACCCAATATGTTTGTCTAACAGTTCTTTCATAAACAGGTCTGAAGGATCTAGAATACCTCCATAATAAGGTATGTGACGCCGTATGAAATCGGAGGCCTATGGATGTATACTTGGTCCCTATTGTGCCTCTTTATTGTACAGACATGTGCTTTAGGGTTTATTTGTGAATTGGCCATTCAATCTAATCCTTATCCCGCACCCAAAACACTCAAAGACTAAATTTCAGATTAAGTTGGCCAATAAATGACAAGAAATCTTTCCAACCATTTGGTATCAAAGCCAACACACCAACATGGCAGCCATACACATGTACATAATAACATGGAGGAGAGTCATTGGAGCTACAAAATGGTCTGGCCCCCATACTATACTCATAACCCTAACATTACTTTACCACCACGTGACTTGGTGGCACCATAAGCAACCAACTTCCAGGGACACTGCCCTCTATGTGTCACTACATATGTCAGATCAACCAAAAATATTTTCCATAAGATTTTTGGGGAAAACATATCTACAATGACTCCCCACCAGCCTCAATTACTTCCACATGCCCAAGGCTACTTGGTCCCTGTACAAACTAATTTTCACATTTCAAAAAATTCCCGCAATGCAAAAACTACATAAAATGGTCCAGTTGGGCACATGGGGTCCTGTAGTTTTTCAGTTGTGTTGTGATCCCTATCAATACATGCGCATTACACCACCTCTGGCCTAAAGTATAAGGAGTAATTGTGCGCATGCGCTGATTGTGCAATCATGGCACCACCGCAAGACTACAGGTCCCGGATCAGCATCTCTGCCTGGCCCTGTCACTCTGACATGAGCAGCGACAAGGCAGCCAATGAGAATACAAAAGCAGCCGTCTGGAGTGTCGGAGATGCCCTCGGTGCTCAGGACTGCTCGTTTGCATAATCAAATTTATAAAGCTATTTTTGCAATGGAGGACCAAATTGACCTCAATCCATCTAGTCTACTATATCCTAGTAAACTATATTAATCTATCTTGTTTACTATACATGCTCATCCCTGGTGACAGAGTCTCTTTAACAAAAAAAAAAATGCTGGCTACTCAGCCATATATAGTCAATGGGCTGGTCAGCTTTGGGTTAAGTAGCTGATCAGTGTGGGTGCCAGAAGTTAAAACCCACTGGCCGGACATTGATATTCTATCCTTTTTGTACTGTATCCATCTGTATAGGAATGGGCAGTAGACTGCAATAGAGAATGCATGCACTCTACTGGTAAGTGCTGGGTACATGCAGTCCTATAGATCGGGAGCCTTCCTGTAATATACATTATACATGTTCTTATATATCAGTCTTATCCCCATGGTCGTGGCAGTATCGATGAATTCACTCTGTATATACCGATATATTCATGCTATAAGGCACCTGCTTTTCGGAACCGCGTTGACTTTTTCCAAATCCTATTCTGGCTTCCGATGACATTCTTTGCAGTCACTGTACCCATAAAAAGCTAAAATAATTGATCAGTAAAGCCAGGAATTTCAAAGGCTGAAGATTTCATGGGACATGTTCTGCTTCCAGAATACTGAAGAAATATGTAACACCACATCACACTCCATGTCCGCTGCCAATATGTGTTAACCGTTTTACATAGCAATACAGAATTCTGTCGTCTTATCAAACTATCATTGTGTGATGTGTCGTCGCTCATCACTGCTGAAAAACATATTGCACCATGGTCTATAGACCATAAGAAGAAGAGTTTGGGTGGGAGTGAAAGGCTGCAGATTAAGTAGGTCTTAGGCCCTGGACTGGTCTCCAAATATGGACCCTCCAGAACTACATTGCCGACTTCTCATACTGTGTCTATAGACGTCTGAGCCTTACTGGGCTGTGGTAACAACTGGATGTAAAAGGACTGCGCTCCTATACACTGGCATTGTCCAATATTCACAGACAGTGTCCGACTAGGAATATCCTATAGGCAAGGGTAATGGTAACACCAAAATTACCAGGATAGGTGACAGCTCCGTTATAAGTCCACTGACTTACAGGTGATATTTTCTCTGATTGTAGTCATTTTATTTCCTTGTCTTCTCCATCTAGCCCAGACTGTCATGTCGACTTCTCCTGACTGCAGAGTTACTACTGACGCTAGGTTCACACTAGCGGTCGGGTCTCCGTTCTGTGGTTTCCGTCTTCTGCATGGAGAAGACGGAAAGCTGTCAGACCGGGTCCGGCTGTGAGCGGCGGTGAGTGTTTTATGCTCTCCGACGCAAAACCGGCTTTTTAAAATCCGGTTTTAAAAACGGTTTTCGCGGCGGAGAGTATAAAACACTCACCGCCGCTCACGGACGTACAGCTTTCAAACCCATTCAAATGAATGGGTATGAAAGAGTCCTGCAGGTTTCTGTCTCCTGCAGAACGGAGACCGGGCGCAGATGTGAACGAGCCCTTAGACAGCTTTGTCCCCTCACTTCTGCAGCCATTTCCAGGCCCTATAGCAACAAAAAATAAATTCAGTCCACAAATCAGATCCCTATAATAAATACAGACCTTACCCCAAAATAAATACAGACCACAAATCAGACCCCTATAATAAATTCAGTCCACAAATCAGACCCCTATAATAAATTCAGTCCACAAATCAGACCCCTATAATAAATTCAGGCCACCAACCGTCAAACCCCAACCTTTTTAGTAATACACATTTAGATCCCTGGCCCATAAATTAGCTTAGAGCACAGACCAGACCCAAAATGAAATAAAACCCCCGACCCATAGAATACAAAGACCAGATTAAATGCAAACCCTTTCTCAAACTCTCTTAACAAATACACATCCTACCCCTTAAGTACTACAATCCAAATATAAGACACCCCTAAACAATGACAGACTTCAACTAGACCCCCCAAAAATGAAGACCCTTGGCCAGACACCCGAGAAAATCCAGGCACCCTAAATAAATACAGACCTAGTTACGAAATGACTACAGACCCCACACCAATCTCATAGTGGAGTTTCCTAGATCTTGGAGTGAAGTGGCTGGTGGGCTTGTGAACCTTGACCCTAGGGTCCCCGGCCAAGTTTACAAAACTGCCGCAATGATGTTCCAACACTTCACTACTGAGCCCATTTTCCGGACCGCATTATAGTTATGGGTACGTCTGAAATAAAACTATAATGTAAAATACGAAACATCAAATCCCTCTTTGACCCTGCAAGAAATCCTGTCTATTAATCTCAATTTGTGGCTTTGCAATACATTCCCCCACTCCATTATAAGGAAAACTGGACGAAGAAAATCCTAACTAAAGCCTTTCACTATAGCAACACACCATTGTACTGTGCGCCATGCTCTAAGTTATCTAAAATCATATGTTGGAGCATATTATACTAAGGATTTGATGGGGTGGGGTTTATCAGGGTATGGCTTATTATGGGGTGCGGTGTGTTGGGACATGGCTGATCATGAGCACAGTTTGCTAGAATACATATTATTTTCCAAATATTCCCTGTACTTGGTCCTGATATACTATAAGACCCTTATAGCGAGGATTAATTAAATTCATCTGACCCCGCACCGACCCCCAGCTGTTCCCTGCAACTACATGTTTAGATTAATGAGCATCCGACACCTGGACCCTGCACTGATCAGCTGTTCTTTGTAGCCTCCAATGTCACAACCTATACACAGAGTCTGAAGTAGATTGCGCCATCCCCTGCGTAACCTGATGCCAGAACACTACAGCTCTTCCTATTCACATTAAAGAGAACCTTTTATGGCACCTGCGGTTTTATATACCGCTAGAAAGCCGACAGTGTGCTGAATTCAGCGCACTGTTGGGTTTTCATTATGTGCCCTCGGGCTGGAGATATCGGTGTCCTCACCAATATCTCTTCCCTGTCAGAAGGGTGTTTCTGACAGTCTAGCTGGGCTGTGAGGAACGCCCCTCTTGACAGTGCTGTCCATAGCCCTGTACTGTCAGAGGGGGCAGCTCACAGCTTAGCGTTATCGCTTGGTGATAAGGAACGCCCCCTCTGACAGTACAACACTATGGAGAGCACTGTCAGGAGGGGCGTTCCTCACAGCCCAGCTAGACTGTCAGAAACACCCTTCTAACAGGGAAGAGATAATGGTAAGGGCACTGATATCTCCAGCCTGGGGGCACATAATGGGAAAGTTGACTGTTGGCTTTCTAGCGGTATATAAAACCGCAGGTGCCTGAGGACGTGAAAGGTTCTCTTTAACAGGCACAGAACTGCGACTCTCTGGCACCCAAGTATACAGTGGATGAAGTCTTCTTTTTCTGGCTCCATCCTCTATATAGCTTCAGGCACTGGACACTTCTGAGAATAGCTGATCAGTGCTGGGACCAAGTGTCGGACACTCATTGATCTAATACTGATGACCCATCCTGTGTATAAATCATAATAATAAATTGACCCCCATTCCAGAAAAACTCCATAATCATTCAGATCCTAAACCAGATCCCTAACAAACCCCAGACCAGGGTGGGTCCAGAAGGTGTGACTGAGGCTCTCTCCTCTCTACTTCTACTGGAGTTCCAAAAATAGCCAAGTCTACATTTGGGGGGAGGGGGGGCATACAAGGGGACAGTATGCCGTCTGTGGAGGCATAAAAAGGATTTTATTTTGTCATAAAGGGAGCACTGCACAGAATCAGAGAGGCATAGTCTGTAACCAGGGGAAAAAAAATTTCGGAAATCCCTGAAATCAATTTCCAAAAGGTACTGAGTACGCCAAAGGCTTAGAGGGAACATTGTCAGGGACCCCTTTTTTCAGGATAGGTGTGCACGATGCACCCCAGAGCTGGGACCCATATCCTGTGGATACGCCATAAATGTCCAATAGGAATTCTCCTTTATTTCTTATATAGTTATATTTCAGGAGTGAAAAGAGACGAGGGTCTAAGGAAAGTCGCAATTAAAGTAATAAGAACATAAAAATACAATGTAAGATATTTCTAATCTAATGTAAAATATTTTGGGATCCGCTTTTGCAGCCTGAAATAATATTTTCTGGAATTACTACCATATATATACTCCAGAGTTTCTTCTGTCTCTTCCATCTTCTGGATCGCAGACACAGTCACAATGCTAAGAATAACAATGCTAAAAAACCTTCCTTCTCTCCTCCATCCTTCAGACCATAATGTGAGGAGGTTGCAGAGATTTGCTCCAAGGTATAAGTCCTCTGTTCCTTCCCTTCCAGATGCCTTCAGAGGATCAGCCAGCCTGACTTTCCAGAGCTCTGGAGAAAGTTATACAGGGTGGAATAAGTCAGTGTGATGCTGGACATGTCGTCCTGACTGAGCCTGCCCCTATGTATCCCACCTCAGAAGCTCTGGCATGCCCTGTGCTCTGTCAGCCTGTGCTGTGCCCGGTTACTGGCCCTGGTGGGGAGGAGGGGCGGGTCTTTCCATGCCTGATGTGTGTTCCCAAAGGGGGGAATCTTGCTTCTTGTGGTCACTGGATGTAGACGGCTGTGTATGTGTGAGGAGCCGGGTTGTCAGCTGAGACTCCTTCTTCCATAGGAGCAGGTAAGATCTGAGTTGTCCTTACGCGCCGCGCTGTACAGTGGCACGCGCAAAAGAACTTGGTGCACCGACTACGGCTTCATGTTCTACCGGGTGCGCACTTTACGCGCTGTACTGTATGTATAGCATACTGTATCTCTGAAATATGAATGATGGGTGCAATGTACTGTGCAGAAGAAGTGTTAACATATGCCATAACGTAACCTATAAGTAAGTATTGGGGGAGGGGGGTACTCAGAGAATATTGTATCGTACCCTTATCATATAGAGGGGTCTGGCACTTGTAGTTTTTACAACAGCTGGGACATGCAGCTTCACCAGAAATGGAGAACTCTAAGCTGTGCACCATGGAAATACAGAAATGCAAGAAAATAAAATGCTCAGTACAAAGTGTTATGTGTTTCCAAGAATACTCAGAGCTACAGATGCAGCAGAGCTGAGTGTGACTATTGTGATATAATGATCTGATTTTGTGCTGTGATCTATAGCATTGTGTGAACTAGTTGAGCTCTGCTACATCTGTAATCCCCAGATGTTATACAGTATTACATCAGACATGTAAGGCTATTCAAGTTATGCCAGGCAGTTCATTTTGTGCCAGCTCCAAGTTGACATATGGCTGTATAATATGGCAACTAGGCTCTTATATCAGAATTTGTCTTTGAATATAGAGCATATACTTGCATCATAGTTATAAAAGTAACTTCATAAATGTTTTTGGTTATTTTGACATTTTTGACATCATGTTGATTTAGGGGACTTGCATTATACTGTACATGACAGCAGATAGAAGGTATAAGAGGTCATGTACAAGTGGTCAGTCCTCGAGAAGACATCTTCATGGATATGTCACCCACAATAGTGATAAAAGTTTGCTAAAATTAACCCACTTGTTACTATTAGTGGATCACATATGGATATAAATGTGACGGTGTGATCTACCTCTGTGCACGCGTGTAATACTGCTGCACCTGTAAATCTCTGCTCACTGGCTAAGACGACGCATCGCAACGTGCAGTTATACAGTAAATCAGCAAGGCAAATGCTTTACTTGCCATGTAAAAAAACCCCATAGAAAATGACAAAAAAATCTGCAATATATTGTATATATCCAAGATCCGCAGAGCCAACAACCAAACAAATTGTGTTTTTTGTTTGTTGTGCCTCTAATGTAGAATTGCTACGTATTTGCCACAGATTTCACTCATTGCAATGTGAACACGCTGCATATTCCATAGCAAATATACCCGGCTGCGTTTTTTTGTTGAAGATTTTGCTGAGGTTTTTATAGCCATATCCAGGAGTCGATTTAGGAAAAGTAATGTGTGTGATGTTTTATATTTCCTATTCTTTTTGGCTCAAAATATCTGCAACAAAATCAGCCATTAGATCTCTGGCTATAACTGCAGAATGAGATTAGACGCCGAAATCACTTGAGTTGAGTAAATTGCGATTTTATACGAGATCCTGGACTGATCCTACACAGTTTAGGATCCTGCATTTTAAAGGTTAAACAAAGTTTGAAATTGCTTTGTGATATGAAACCTTACAGAGATTACCGCAATATAATATCACATGTTGGTATAACATAATCACATTAGTAAGATCGTCTTAACCGCTTCTTCACCATGAGCCTCTGACCTTATGTATAAAGTGCAGAATTTGTGCCGTTCTCCATCCTCCTTGTACGTAAAACACAAATTGAAGTCAAACAGATGATTTACATATTGTAGATTTTGTCATCTCGGCTCCCCCCGGCCATTGCGACAGTTCATAACACTTTTAGACATGTGCCCCATAGTGTCCATACCGCACATAAGTGTGTCAGATGTCGCACATGACTCTTTCTTGGCTTGCGATGAGCCTTGGACCTCTATCTAAGACGCTGCCAATATCCCCAAGTTGCTTTCAGAGTCTGACTTTTCTTCCTGGCTACAAGTGAGTGGATGGGGGTGTGTTGGGGAGGGATGGGAGAAGCTTTGGCAATTCTCCACCTGAATCCGCCTACAGGAAAAAAAATCTTTCCATTACTCTTCAATGCAGTGAACAGTGGTTGTAGGACAGAGCTGTGCACAGCATTGTGTAAGCACTGATAGGTTCATGTTGTACACAGTGACTGATTATATATACCGTAGCTCCACTTGTCCTACTTGTAATTTATTGTGCACCTGATTCTATGAAGGATCTGCCATATGGACGGCAAACTAAAGCAGAACCAAGCTTTGACGCTTTAGCTTACTGTGTATTGTTAGTGAAGCCGCAGTAAGGTATATACTGATTCACTACTGGAGGGTATATACAGCCTGTCTGCTTCTGTCTTTACTAGGGTTGACGTTAGTTCACACAAGGTGTGTCTTCTTACTGCAAAGTTTTTGGGAATTATTGAATCTGGAGCATTGTCTAGGTAGAAGAGCTAAAACTGGTAGAATAATTCTCTAGAATTGTTGCTTCTAGTTAAAGCCAGGCATGTACAGATACACCGACCGGTCCTAACATTAGAATAACCTGCGCAATGTAATGTAGATCTCCTTCATACTGCAAACACATCAAGACATGGACTCCTAAAGACCGCTGGAGGTGTGCTGTGGTATCTGACACCAAGATGTTAGCAGCAGATCCTTTAGGTCCTATAAGTTGTGAGTTGGGACTTCCATGGATCAGACTACAAATGTTCAGTCGGATGGAGAACTGGAGAACTTGGAGTCTGCACCTTGAACTCTTTATCATGTTTCTAAGACCATTCCCGAATAATTTTTACACCTTGGCATTATCTTGTGGACAGAGGGAACTGCCATTAAGGAATACCACCGGCATGAAGGGGTATATTTGGTCTACAGCAATGTTTAAGTAGGTGGTGTGTGACAAAGTTACAGCTGTATGAATTGTATGACCCAAGGTTTGCCAGCAGAACATTGCCCGGTTTATCATATTGCCCCCACCAGTTTGTCTTCTTCCTATAGTACATCCTGTCGTCATCTATCCTTCAGATTCAATATGTGATGCATATATACCTGACCATCCATAAAAAAAAACATAATTTATTGGGCCATGCCACCTTTTTCCATATCTCCTTGCTCCAGTTCGGACACTCACAAGTCCATTGTATGGGCTTCAGTGTGGACAGGGGTCGGTATGGGCACTTTGACAGGCCTCTGGCTACACAGCCCCATACACAGCACTGTGTGTTCTGACACTTTTCTATTGTAGCTCCCATGACCTTTGGCAGCATTTTGTTCTACAGTAGCTCTTATGTAGACTTAAAGGGATTCTATCATTAGAATTGTTTTTTTTCAGGCCTACCACATCGGAATAGCCTTAAGAAAGGCTATTCTTCCCCTACCTTTAGAAGTCTTCTCCGCACCGCCATTCCCATGATATTCCCGATTTTCACCATATGCAAATGAGTCTGCAGACAGCACTGGGGGCGGTTCCCCTGCACTCAAACAGCACTGGGGGCATCCCCTGTTTTGCCTGCAGACTCTCCAGCACTGGGGGCGGGCCCCTTGGGCACAGACAGCACTAGGGGAGTCCCCTGTGCTGCTTGCAGACTCTCCAGCGACACCCTCCATCTTCTTCTTCTCAAGACTGCCTCTTCTCCGCGTCTTCAAACGAAAGCACCGACTGTGCATGTGCGGCGGCCATTTTCCTATGGCAGAATGTACAATTGCGTAAGACGCCATAGGAAAATGGACACCACACATGCACAGTCGGTGCTTTCAGTTGAAGATGTGAAGAAGAGGCAGTTTTGAGAAGAAGATGAAGGACGTCGCTAAAGAGTCTTCAGGCAAAACAGGGGATGCCCCCAGTGCTGTTTGAGCACATGGGGACCGCCCCCAGTGCTGTCTGGAGACTCATTTGCATATGGTGAAAACCGGGAATATCACGGGAACGGTGATGCGGAAAAGACTTCTAAAGGCAGGGGAAGAATAGCCTTTCTTAAGGCTATTTTGATGTGGTAGGCCTGAAAAAAAGAGATTCTAATGATAGAATCCCTTTAAATAAGTCTCCAATCTCCACATCAATAAGCCTTGATCGCCACGACTGTCATCAACTCACTGATTGTCCTTCCTTGGGGTACTTGGACCCCAGTACTCTGGGAATACCCACTGCACTCACTCCAACATCTGGGCATCCAGGCTTCGTAGTTACTTATATGTACAGTACAGTAAAATGTGCTTACTTATATATGGGAAAAATTTGCAAATCTGTTTCCCAAGATGTAAATAGATTTGGCTTAATCCCACATCATAGCAGCAAAGGCTTGTTGAAAAAGCCTTTCATCGGGCATGATGTTAAAGGAGCTACCCCTAGAGGGCAGCAAACAGAAGCACTGTTTTCCTATTTACATATTGGGAAACAGATTTGCATATTTTTCCCATAATCCCCCACAGTGGAGCTAAAATGGCTTTTTGTAAGACTCCATACACCTGAGAATGTGATCTCTCCTTAGGGAGTGATGTTATCCCCAGTACTTATTTATGGTCATGCACTCCTGGATTTACTGACACAAAGGACTTGGACCTATCTGTTGGCTAACACACCCATACATCCACCCATGTCAAGTACAGGCTAATGTTCATATATAATAATATTATTGTGTTTCTTGTCTAAATATCTTGAATTGATATCTATATGTGTAAGCGCAGAACTCCAGTTTATGTGAGATTATATCTATAATACATGGGCAGACAATTGAGCAGAGTTCCAGGGTGCATAAACCAAAGGGGCATCCAGGCTCACGGTCAGATAAAGCCCCCGCCGTACAGCTCAGCGTCATCTCTAGGCTGAATTCTGCAAACTCTCAGCTCTGCAGACAGTGAAATCCAAAGTTGTGTTATTGGCCTTCTTGCTGGTATTGTAGTTGGCACTGTTACATCAGCAATATGGTACTGTGATAGACAACGTTATGGGGACACTAGCTGGGTCTGGGACTCTATAAGCCCTTGCCCTTTATTTCCTAGAGGTTAAGGGACCCTTCACACGGCGTAAGCGCGCCGCTCATTTAGACATGTATACACATGTCCGAGCACGGCGCTTCAAAACAGAGCCCATTGATTTCAATGGGAAGCGCGCGTGCTTCCCATTGAAATCAATGGGCTCTGTTTTGAAGCGCCGTGCTGGGACACGTGTATACGTGTCTAAATGAGCGGCGCCCTTACGCCATGTGAAGGGGTCCTAAGACCACACATAGTCTTGATGTTACGTAGCATTTGCTTTGACGCTTTGACAAGGTAAACAGAAATAACTAACACCCCTCCTCCACCATCATCACCAACTGTCTCACATTTACTCAGCTGGATACATGACCAGAGCACTGGCGGAGGGTTGTAAATGACATAAGCCTCATACAGCCTGTTGAGGAACTATATGAAGCTGATTTCAGTTCTCCAAATGGGCACACAACATTAGGTCAAGTGGTATCTACTTTCTACCCACCATTCTTAGAAGGGGCTGCCCTATTTGTACGACTGCTATGTAGATGAGCCCCTACTGTTGGAAGGAGCCTGGTAGGGCTACAAGGCGCGGTCCCTCTTCATAAAGGTATTGCAAATTGGGTGTGTTTGGTTATTTATGATGTCTATGTTCAAGTCTATGGAGAGGATTGGTCCATGTTCATCCTGAGCTCCAGATGAGACCCTGTCTAAGTGCTCCTGGTTGGGCAATGTTGGGGGTCCAAGAGGTTGGATCCCACCTAACTTTTATAACCTGAGTGATTGACTGTTATGACGTTATAAGAAAACCCCTATAAAGAGGACTCGACACCAGGCCTGAGAAGCTCAATGACATACATCATCTTATCGGCCCTGTCACCCTGAGCATTTTGGTGTTTTCTATATCGAAATCCGTTCAGCCATTCCAAAGATATTTTTACATCATTAACTAACGCACCAAGTTTATTTTCTGCTTGGAAAATTTCCATTTATTGACAATGTCTCTTCCTGCACATATATAGTGTATAGGCTGAAGATAGTATAGCCGCCATCCTTTCCATGATGCATTCTTCATAGATGATGTTTTCTTGGAGTGACTCAACCATGAAGGACCTAATGTGGAGTAATCATCACCTCGCCCTGAAGGAAAGTGTACATTGTAATGTGCTGTATTAGACAAGACATCGCACAAAACTCCAGGCCCCACAGGTACAGAAGGTGCTGACCTGACTCTCTGAAGACTGACAATTTATGGACATATGTAGATCTCATTTGTTATTTATGAATCACAGAAGGAAAGTAAGAAACCCTATCCAGGTCCTCAAGGCTAATGGAGAAACCATCTGCTGGCAGCGGAGGGTTGTGCCAGTTTGCCATGTCATGAGTGGCCGAAGCGTTAGAAGTTACTTGGTCTTCAGAATCCCCTCAAACATCGGCCACACCTTTGTCAACAGTCCTGGAAGCTTGATGTCTTCAGACACTGTACTGAAAGTGCAATTCTGTTCCCATTCCTTAAGAATTTATTGCAACGCCATGTACTTGGAACAAGGATCTTGCCAAATAATTCAGGAAAACATCAACGGCCAAGGTTGATTCAAGTTAAAGTGTCCAAGCCGCGGAGAACTCCTGTTTTAATAGGACCATTAAAATAGACAAATGTTGATTTCTTTATATGGCCTGTAATCCGAGAAAGTTTTTCCTTAAAGTCGTTCCAAGACAAAACATTTATTTAAGTCTTCAGAGCTGAAAAGTTTTCCCATAAATATCTTCACGTGTAGACTCCGTTAACTGTAAATTGGAGGAAGAATTTATTTGTATATATCCAGGGCTAGTAAGTCTGCTCGCCGCCTCGTAGCTTCATATAGACGTCTGCTAGAAACTTCTAGAGGTAATGGCTCCAACAGCTGTCACTACAGAGACTTCTGAGTTATTTTAGAGGATTCTACAGTAGCTGCTGCTTCTTTCGTTCTCGTCTTTACTAAAGCTGTATTCACACGTTGCAGTTTGTCTGCCAGATGTGCAATGGTAGTCTGTAGAATGTTAGGAAGTCCCATTGACACATTTAATGTATTTGCTGAAGTCATTGCTTAGCAACGGAAACCACGGCTCGTCAGTGATACAAATGGATTATTATTATGATGATTATTATTTTTTTATATATTATTATTTATCGCTGCCCTTTGTGATAGCGGTGGAGAAAGCGAACTCTGTGATGGAACAAAAAATGAGAATCCCTCTCACCAGAATAAAGCCTTAAAGGGAACGTGTCACCATATTCAAATTTTCATATTTTTATTGATTTTTTTTTAACAAATTTCACTATTTTTCATTATTTAAAAAAAAATAAAAAAAGCACTATCTCCTGCAATTTTACTCTGGCCACTAATCCTGATAATAACCTAATAAACCTAATAAAAACCTAATAATACTTGCCAATTCTGTATGGGTTTTCAACAGTCTCTTTTCACACAAGGATTCTCACAACTGAATGCTATAACACCCGTAGGAAATATAAAAAAACTAAAAACTTGATAGTCTTCAGTAGTTGATACCTTTTTAATGGCTAACTAATAAAGATGACAGATTACAACGTTTCGGAACGTCTAGGCTCCTTTCTCAAGTAAATTTAAAACCATTTCTGAAGGATGCATATATACAGTCCTATGAAAAAGTTTGGGCACCCCTATTAATCTTAATCATTTTTAGTTCTAAATATTTTGGTGTTTGCAACAGCCATTTCAGTTTGATATATCTAATAACTGATGGACACAGTAATATTTCAGGATTGAAATGAGGTTTATTGTACTAACAGAAAATGCGCAATATGCATTAAACCAAAATTTGACAGGTGCAAAAAAATGGGCACCTCAACAGAAAAGTGACATTAATATTTAGTACATCCTCCTTTTGCAAAGATAACAGCCTCTAGTTGCTTCCTGTAGCTTTTAATCAGTTCCTGGATCCTGGATGAAGGTATTTTGGACCATTTCTTTCTGCAAAACAATTCAAGTTCAGTTAAGTTTGATGGTCGCCGAACATGGACAGCCCGCTCTCAAATGATCTGAAAACAAAGATTGTTCAACATAGTTGTTCAGGGGAAGGATACAAAACGTTGTCTCAGAGATTTAACCTGTCAGTTTCCACTGTGAGGAACATAGTAAGGAAATGGAAGACCACAGGGACAGTTCTTGTTAAGCCCAGAAGTGGCAGGCCAAGAAAAATATCAGAAAGGCAGAGAAGAAGAATGGTGAGAACAGTCAAGGACAATCCACAGACCACCTCCAAAGAGCTGCAGCATCATCTTGCTGCAGATGGTGTCACTGTGCATCGGTAACAATACAGCGCACTTTGCACAAATAGAAGCTGTATGGGAGAGTGATGAGAAAGAAGCCGTTTCTGCACGTACGCCACAAATAGAGTTGCCTGAGGTATGAAAAAGCACATTTGGACAAGGCAGCTTCATTTTGGAAACAAAAATTGAGTTGTTTGGTTATAAAAAAAGGCGTTATGCATGGCGTCCAAAAAGAAACAGCATTCCAAGAAAAACACATGCTACCCACTGTAAAATTTGGTGGAGGTTCCATCATGCTTTGGGGCTGTGTGGCCAATGCCGGCACCGGGAATCTTGTTAAAGTTGAGGGTCGCATGGATTCCACTCAGTATCAGCAGATTCTTGAGAATAATGTTCAAGAATCAGTGACGAAGTTGAAGTTACGCCGGGGATGGATATTTCAGCAAGACAATGATCCAAAACACCGCTCCAAATCCTCAGGCATTCATGCAGAGGAACAAGTACAATGTTCTGGAATGGCCATCCCAGTCCCCAGACCTGAATATCATTGAACATCTGTGGGATGATTGGAAGCGGGCTGTCCATGCTCGGCGACCATCTAACTTAACTGAACTTGAATTGTTTGTCCAAAATACCTTTATCCAGGATCCAGGAACTGATTAAAAGCTACAGGAAGCGACTAGAGGCTGTTATCTTTGCAAAAGGAGGATCTACGAAATATTAATGTCACTTTTCTGTTGAGGTGCCCATACTTTTGCACCGGTCAAATTTTGGTTTAATGCATATTGCACATTTTCTGTTAGTACAATAAACCTCATTTCAATCCTGAAATATTACTGTGTCCATCAGTTATTACATATATCAAACTGAAATGGCTGTTGCAAATACCAAAATATTTAGAACTAAAAATGATTAAGATTAATAGGGGTGCCCAAACTTTTTCATAGGACTGTATATATATATATATACAAAAAAGGGCACATTGGGATAGAATTCCAGGAGGAAGGGGGGGGTTGTTAGTAATTGATAGAAACAATGTAAACACTTACAGGTCCTTATCAGTTCTCAGGGTCTCAGGTCAGTGATTTCTGTAAAGTGACATAAAACCATGTGACAAATTTAACCCCCTCTCCAGTGTTTGGAGCAGGGTCATAAATTTACACTCATGAATGCGATGAATGGCGATGTGAATTCAAACACATTCTAAGCTGCTGTCCGGATCTGTATGTTGGAGAAACCGGACAGCAGCTTAGAATGCGTATGAATTCACATCACCATACAATTAAAGAACGAAGACTTGACCTTCCTGTATCAAAGCATTTTTGCAATGAGGATCATAATATGACCGATCACATGAAAGTTTTGGTTTTGGGAGGGAATTTCAAATCAAAGAGAGAACAACGCATTCATGAGTGTAAATGTATGACCCTGCTTCAAACACTGGAGAGGGGGTTAAATTTGTCACATGGTTTTATGTCACTTTACAGAAATCACTGGCCTGTGAACTGATAAGGACCTGTAAGTGTTTAAATTACTAACAACCCTCTACCCCCCTCCCTTCCTCCTGGAATTCTATCCCTATGTGCCCTTTTTTGTATAATTATACCCCAAAATCCCTGTCTAAGTGGACAATTATGTTCAGGTTCTAGTTTAGTATTTTTTTCATGTTGTAGCGACTTTGTGGTGGTGTCTCGGTGATGGCGTCCTAACAATTGGTTCCCAAATTTTTTTTAAAGAAACCAGGGAAAAATTGTAAACCATAAAATTGGTGAAAATACACAATGAAAGGAATGTGGACCCAATTACCATGTGCTCCCACTTAGGCACCGCTATAGCCATTATCCTCCAGGATGACAGAGATTGATTCAGAAAAAAAAAAAATATTGTAAAGGTAACAAGCAAAAGTCATAAAATATTCAAAATGGAAAGACCAGGAAGCAACACATTTCGGAGCCTGTTACTCCTTATTCAGACTTCACCAGTTCCCCAGTATTGGTCTATGAAAAGGAAAAGGGGACAGAAAAGACACTCAAATAACTTCTGCTGCTACACTCTGCTATTCCTTGCTTTTTTAACACGCTAGGTTGTAGATAAGAGACTACTAGTAAACAGAATGAAGCAATAAATCAATTAACCTGTTGGGCACGAGAATCCTACTCCGCCCCTCCCTGCTCCATAGAGTTGTATGTGTGAAGCTATGGAGAGGGACATAATGTAGACAGTCAGTGAGATTGATGATAAGGATTTATAGTCCCTATATATCCTAGTGTATTATACATGTCATTTTGTGACGTTATGGTATTTGTGAGTTGCCGGAGACGTTACTTGAATGTCTTTACTGTTATCTCTTTCAGATATGGGTCTACCAAGTCTGTACATTTTGCTTCCATTCCTCTTTTTGGCAGCAGAGGCGATACAAAGACGACAATCTAATAGACAGACTGAAGTAGAAATTCAATCTAATATATTAAGTAAGTAATAGTAATATTATTGTATTCCTTATAACAACGACTTTGACTTATTGACTACAGAAAGAGCTCAAATGTGTAAAATTTGCAGTGGAATAGTTGTGTGTTTATTGCTTTGTGATACATTTTTTGCTTCTGTTTCTGTTCTGACATGATTATGGGAACATCTGTCTTGGCTTCCAGAGGTTTGCTGTACAGAAGCCACGTGGATATGGAAAGCCTCAATTAGAAAATATCCTATCTGTACCGTCAGGAGGGAGGTGTTCAGCAGGAGCAGACAAGGGGGTGTGATTCTGAATTCTGACACTGTCCACCTCTGATAGGAGCTCTGAGTCACACCCTGCTCCTGTTTGGCACCACCCACTTGACACTAGAGAGTCTAGTTAGCATTTCAGGCACAATCATTAATTGCATTGATTACTCAGGAACAGGAGGAAGCTAGAGAAAAAATTCCAAATGGAATCACGTCAGCATGCCCCACTTGATGACTGAGGCCCAATTATTATATTACACTGTGTGGGGCCTTTGTGGAGCATTATACTGACAGAGGACTCTCGGGGAGCATATTATATTTTGTAGGACCAATGTGGAGTATTGTACTGTGGTGGGGGCACTGTTGGTAGCCTATTATACTGTGTGGGGCCAGTTATACTGTGTGGGACCACTGTGGTTCGCATATTATATGGTATGGGGCCACTGTGGAGTATTAAACTGTATGGGGCAAACTGTGTGGGGGCTCTGAGGAGCATATTATACTGTATGTGATCACTATAGAGCATTATACTGTAGTGGAGATGGGCTCTGAGGAGCAATTTGCACTGTGTGGGGTCACTGCAGAGCATTATACTGGGGTGTACTATGTGGAGACTATTATACTGTGTTGAGCTGTTGTGGAGCTTTATACTATGGAGCTCTGGGGAGTATATTATACTGTGTGAAGCCACTGTAGGGCATTATACTATGATGGGAGCAGGCTATGGGGAACATATTATACTGTGTGGGGCCATACCATGTTTGGTTCAAAATTCCTTATGACAGACCTGTGTTTCCTCACTATAATCTTGCACATCTCGTAACTACGCCAGCGTACTGCGCATGTGCATTACGGTCACGAACTTCCATTGACATGTATGAAATACGATTAGCGGTGCCTGAATAGCCTTTTTAACGGCAATACAGGCATATGTGTGGCTCATAGGGCATAATTTTGATGATAGAGCCCCTTTAATGCATCCTCTTAGCAGCAATGAGGAAGGCTGCTGCATGGGAATAGCCATAGGATAAGCTGCTGCAAAAAAGCAACAAAAAAAAAAACTGCATAAAAACAATAATGTCAGTTCACCAGCAGATGCCTGACATGAGGGATGTCTATGTAATCCCCTGATAAAATCATTCAGTAGTAACCGAGAAATCCTTTCTGAATGCAGAACTGAGGATCATTCAGGGCAGTTTGACAATTTCCCTAGATTTCAAGCAAACATCACCCCTTGCCAAAATCCACTATGGAGGGGCAGGACATCCTATTGACATTGGAGGTGTCAGAAAGTCCTGGAAAGAGTCAGTAACCGCATAGTGCAGCACAGTAATGGTAGAAACAGAGAGGATAATGCAGAATAATATTTCCTTTATAGTAACTTTGATGCCTTTGGATATTTTTGGTATATGGCAAATATTGATTTATTAATCTACTCTTGTAAATGAAGCATTTATAGAAATGTGAAAATCCGCCTGCAAAAATGTCTCCTATTCATTTCAATGGGAGTTGCTCGCTTTTCTCCTGCTAACGATTTTTTTCAGCTAGCGGGAAAAACAAACAACATGTCTTATCTTCCCGCGGATTCCACGGCTGAGTCAGCCACCGCACCCGCGGCTCAAGACTCACCCCTGATTACAGGGCGGTTTTAGACAAAATGGGGCCCTGGGCAAAATTAAAAGGGGGCCCCACTTGTACATACAATATAGTCACATTCTGTTAATTCGATGTGCTGCAGTGCCTATCATTGGTACTTACAGGGGTGTTCTTAATGTCTTTCAAGTGGTTGTTTGTAAATTTGTAATTTTTTTTTTGCCTAGGCAAACTAGTGGCTTGTGAGACTTATCTTTAAAACTGCACCCCACATTTTGTTACACAATTTCTCCTGAACACGACAATACCCCATATGTGCTGGTACCCTAATGTACGGGCACACGGTCGCTCTCAGAACGGATGGAGTGCTAATTGGATTTTGTAGGCCAGATTTTTATAAAATAGTTTGCAGGTACCATGTCCCTTTTGCAGAGCCCCCAAGGTGCCAAAACAGTGAAAACCCCCAAAATGTGACCCCATTATGGAAACTAGACCCCTCAAGGAATTTATCAAGGGGTATACTGAGCCCTTTGACCCTACAGGAGTGTAACAGCATTGGCCCAACAAAAGGAAAAGTGACATTTGTTGCTATAAAATGTTGCTTTAACCCCAAATTTTGCATTCCCATAAGGGATTAAAGGAGAAAATTCACCCCACAAATTGTTACGCATTTTGTCCCAACTACAGAAATGCCCCACATGTGGCTGTAAAGTGATCTATGGGCACGCTGAGTGGAAGGAGTGCTATTGGGATTTTGGATTTTGGAGGGCAAATTTAGCTGGAATCTGTTTCAGGCACCATGTTGCATTTGGAGAGCCCCTGAAGTGCCAGAACAGTGGAAACCACCCAAAATGACCCCATTTTGGAAACAAGACCCCTTAAGGAATTTATCAAGGGGAATAGTGAGGACTTTGACCCTACCGGAGTTTCACAGAATTGGCCCAGGAAATGGTAAAATGAAATTTTTGCTATAAAATGTTGCTTTAACCCCAAATTTTGCATTTCCACAAGGGGTTAAAGGAGAAAATGCAACCCAAATTTTGTTACCCAATTTCTCCCGAACATGACAATACCCCATATGTGCTGGTACCCTAATGTACGAACGGATGGAGCGCTAATTGGATTTTGTAGGCCAGATTTTGCTAGAATAGTTTGCAGGCATTCAGTAAGTGCTTTAGCATCTTCTTAGAGTAGCCAGATTTTTTGTGAAATGTTGAAAAAGATGCAAAAAATTTAATTAGTATTTTTGTTCCCCAATGTATTCATCTAGGGGTATAATTTAGGGAATTTAGAGTTTATAACAATAGGAATTTGCAGGTTTATGCAAAAAATGGGGCTTGGTGGCAATCACAGAATTAGAAGTGGAATATACAATTTTCTGGAGAAGAGCTCTAATAATGAAGAACAGTGTGGTATCTCTCAAAACAAGGGACAATACACAGGCCTGGTTGTGAGGGGCATGAGGGACAAAGTAACGGGTATCTCTGCGTCACCCATTTTTGGAGCAGACACAGCATTTTTTTGGCGAGTTAGCTCGTGTTGCTTAATGCCATATCTTGCCGTTTGGAAGGGAGATATTGGCAAAAGCTAAGTCTGCCGTGAAAACTAAGGAGGGATTCGTCCACACTGACGTTTTGCTCTGGGGTGTAATATTGCAAAAAGGAGCGGTTCAAATAATTTAGGAGGGGTCTTAGTTTGAATAACCGATCACGGTTTGGATCATCACTTGGGGAGGCCTGTGAATTATCACTGAAGTGAAGGAACCTCATTATTCGCTCATAGCGAAGCCTGGACATGACTGCAGAATATATTGGGGTTGACTGTGCGGGACTTTTTGACCAATATGACCTGATAGGGCTTTTTTACAATAACCATATTTAGGGTGAGGCCCCAAAATGTTTTCATTTCAGCCAGATCTGTGGGTGTCCAATCTTTGGCATGGGCAGATGAAGGTTTCTGTCTTACATACTGGGTGGCGTATTAATTAGTTTGATGGACAATTTCATTGAGGAGGTCGTCGCTTATAAATAAACTAAAGTAGTTCATGTGGGTAAATTGGGAATCATCCACTGTTATGCCAGGAGATGCAGTAAATGGGTGGACTCTAGGGGCAAAAGATGGAGCAGGTGCCCACTGGAGGGAACACACATCAACTAGTGGGAAAGTGTCACTGTCTGCTGCCGCACTGCTAGTTCCTGCACCTTCACCATCTGAAGGGTCAATGTCATCAGGGAGAACGTCCCCTGAAGACAAATCTGAAATGACACTTATATTGTCATTTTCATTGTCTACAAATGTATCAGTGTCAGACGCATCTGATGCATCTGACCAAAGAATGGCGTAACCCTCCTCACTGGTATAAAACCTCCTCGCCATAATGTCACTATAACACTGATTGCGAGCCCTCTTTGGTAGAGTGGCTTACAATGACTGTAAAGCGCCGCAGAATATGTTAGCGCAGTTCAAGTGACAGATATATATATATACCTATATGGCAGGTATATATATATATATATATATATATATATATATATGTATATTTTATACGGTAGATAAATATATATATATAAAGAAAATGGAAAAAATGGCAGCACTCCAATATTTAGAAAAAGTGTGGATATATACAGTCCTATGAAAAAGTTTGGGCACCCCTATTAATCTTAATCATTTTTTGTTCTAAATATTTTGGTGTTTGCAACAGCCATTTCAGTTTGATATATCTAATAACTGATGGACACAGTAATATTTCAGGATTGAAATGAGGTTTATTGTACTAACAGAAAATGTGCAATATGCATTAAACCAAAATTTGACCGGTGCAAAAGTATGGGCACCCTTATCATTTTATTGATTTGAATTCCCCTAACTACTTTTTACTGACTTACTGAAGCACAAAATTGGTTTTGTAACCTCAGTGAGCTTTGAACTTCATAGCCAGATGTATCCAATCATAAGAAAAGGTATTTAAGGTGGCCAATTGCAAGTTGATCTCCTATTTGAATCTCCTCTGAAGAGTGGCATCATGGGCTACTCAAAACAACTCTCAAATGATCTGAAAACAAAGATTGTTCAACATAGTTGTTCAGGGGAAGGATACAAAAAGTTGTCTCAGAGATTTAACCTGTCAGTTTCCACTGTGAGGAACATAGTAAGGAAATGGAAGACCACAGGGACAGTTCTTGTTAAGCGCAGAAGTGGCAGGCCAAGAAAAATATCAGAAAGGCAGAGAAGAAGAATGGTGAGAACAGTCAAGGACAATCCACAGATGACCTCCAAAGAGCTGTAGCATCATCTTGCTGCAGATGGTGTCACTGTGCATCGGTCAACAATACAGCGCACTTTGCACAAGGAGAAGCTGTATGGGAGAGTGATGAGAAAGAAGCCGTTTCTGCAAGCACACCACAAACAGAGTCGCCTGAGGTATGCAAAAGCACATTTGGACAAGCCAGCTTCATTTTGGATGAAGGTCCTGTGGACTGATGAAACAAAGATTGAGTTGTTTGGTCATACAAAAAGGCGTTATGCATGGCGTCCAAAAAAACAGCATTCCAAGAAAAACACTTGCTACCCACTGTAAAATTTGGTGGAGGTTCCATCATGCTTTGGGGCTGTGTGGCCAATGCCGGCACCGGGAATCTTGTTAAAGTTGAGGGTCGCATGGATTCCACTCAGTATCAGCAGATTCTTGAGAATAATGTTCAAGAATCAGTGACGAAGTTGAAGTTACGCCGGGGATGGATATTTCAGCAAGACAATGATCCAAAACACCGCTCCAAATCGACTCAGGCATTCATGCAGAGGAACAATTACAATGTTCTGGAATGGCCATCCCAGTCCCCAGACCTGAATATCATTGAACATCTGTGGGATGATTGGAAGCGGGCTGTCCATGCTCGGCCACCATCACACTGAACTGAACTTGAATTGTTTTGTAAAGAGGAATGGTCCAAAATACCTTCATCCAGGATCCAGGAACTGATTAAAAGCTACAGGAAGCGACTAGAGGCTGTTATCTTTGTAAAAGGAGGATCTACTAAATATTAATGTCACTTTTCTGTTGAGGTGCCCATACTTTTGCACCGGTCAAATTTTGGTTTAATGCATATTGCACATTTTCTGTTAGTACAATAAACCTCATTTCAATCCTGAAATATTACTGTGTCCATCAGTTATTAGATATATCAAACTGAAATGGCTGTTATAAACACCAAAATATTTAGAACTAAAAATGATTAAGATTAATAGGGGTGCCCAAACTTTTTCATAGGACTGTATATGTATTTAGCTAGAGAACTAGCTAGAGAGGGACTGTCACTGGGGGGGGGGGGGGGGGGGCCTGATCCCCTATAAAATAGAGTCTAAAGACCGGCCGTATTTTTACAATAGGCCGGTCTTTAGGTACCACAATCACTGGCCGTATATATACGGCCAGTGGTTGTTAACCGGTTAAAGGGATATTCCCACGTCGCATACTCACCAGTCTTCACTGCTCTAAATTCTTCTTTCTTCCAGCTTTGATGCGTCATTGGTGGGTGGGGTTACATATGCAAAGCCAGCGGCGAGAAGTCGTTGCTTCTATGCCGCTGGCCCTGCATGTGCGCTGCCGATGCAGCTAGGCATCGGCTGTATAGCCTTCACAATGTAATACAGACCCGGCATCCGCCTCTCTATTGCAGCAGAAGCGATGCTGGTATTCCGCTCCTCCGCCCCTGGCGCTGCTGGCTTCGTGCAGGATGTTGAAGGCACCTGTGTCGGCATCTACACTCCCCGGCATCCGCCTCTCTATTACAGCGGATGCCGGGTCTATATTGGCGGCCCCTTCCCCCCCCTCCAGGCTCGCTCCCGCACACTTAGCCCCTCCTCCCTCCCCCATGAGAGCAGCAGATACATCTCTTGACTTTTGACCAGATAAGTCAAGGGATGTGTCAACAAAGAAATGAATAAAGTAAGATAGTGGACAAACAAAGCAGTTTTGCTGAAGCAATGTATTTAGGAAAAATCTTACATTCAAATTAACAAGCAGTATAGATAGGATCCTTGTGATGGGACAACCCCTTTAACCGAAGTCTCCGTGCAAATGGCAGTCTCCTGAAGGAGTTTTCTTAGTCCCTGGTTTTCTATGGAGTCTATGGTGTTTTGGGACTCTTATGGTGTTTTTGGGACTCTGTAGGATCTTCTTATTGTTCTTCCTCTTTCATGATTTCAGACAATTCTTGTAGATTTTCACTGATGACGTTCATGTAAAATTCTACGTCTTTTAGTAATGTTCTTATTAATGCCTCCATAGGATCAGTCTTGGGGTCTTTATGTGGCGGTGTCTCAGAAACCACTTCGGTTAGTTCTATCTCCGCACTGTCCGTGTGTGCGGGCTGATGTTTCTTGTAGGTGTAATATATAAAGGCGCCGATAATTATCAGTAGCAGGGCGCCACATAGTGCCACAGCGGTTGATCCAAGGATTAGCTCTGTAGCCGGGCGCAGGGTGATGGTGGAAGTGGTCACTGTTAAGAAATGAAAAATAAACAATGATGAGATTTTACTGTATACAGGACAAACATCTTAGAGGGCGTTCACACTTGCACCCGTTGTCCGCCCTGTGCCACTCCATACCATAAACATACAAGACAATTGTTCAGGAATGGTTTTCTTCCCTGATTCTGGTATTTTACCTTCTGTCTATGCTGAGATTATGGTTGGTTTATATATTTGAGAATTGGATGTTTTTGGGTTATATGTAGAAATAAAATGACAGACTAATTGTGCAGGGAAAGATAAATGGTGCTAGTGATCTGCGTATAACCCTTTGTACCAGAAGCCCCGGGTATGACATTATTACCTTGTGCTGTCATGGCGGTGACTCTCCCGTCCACATCACATGAAGTAAGTAAAAGCATAGTCGCAAGAAAAAATCTCCTCTCCATCTCCATCAACTTCTTCAAAACCCTCAACTGTTTCCATCAGATTCCTCACCTTATAGAGCAGAACAGGGCGTTGTGATGTCACTGGTATTGTGATGTCATCAGCTTGTATACAGACATCATGTGTCGATGTCTAATAAAGATTGGCAACTTAAAAAAAAAAAAAAAGTGCAATTTAAAGGGGAAGTCACAATTACTGGCTGATGGTTTTGCTGTTAGCGTGTGGTCACCTGGCATACAATGGGATTTACAGAGAAGTGAATGCACCGGTGACCCATGGACTGGCTATTGCTGGATCCAGCACATCATGTGTCATCACCCTAATACAGATGGAGTATAGGTTCCCAAATTACTGACACCCGACCCCAAAATGTGTAGAAAATGAAGATTCAACAAAAGTCTTAGGACAGGTCATCATTAAAAATGTTCTGGGATATCCCTTCAAAGCTTGATGTTGTCCTTGAGTCTGTGAGCAGTAAATCAGTTACAAACCCAATCCCGATACCTTGTACAATTTCCAAATATTCCTGGTATTTAGCTTTGGAAATGTAAATTGCCATTTTATTAATATGCAAATGAGGGGGTTGTGCTTTGATGAAGAGCTGAGATTGAAGCCCAGACAAGATAAGCCACATCCCCCAAAAAAATTATTTTATTTGCATGTGGATTAAACTGCAATTTACATGAAAATGGGGCTGACAGGGCCGGTTTTAGACAAAGTGGGGCCCTGGACAAAACTAAAAGTGGGGCCCCCATATCCTGACTTACCAACACCATCATATTCAGTCATTACAGAAGTCAGGGCTGCACTTCCAGCAGCAGTGATATAGTCTCAAAAGATCATTACCTTGCATAGTGAATCAAAGACCATAGCTGTGCACTACACAGACTTCTAACTTAATAAACATCACATCACATTAAAGGGATCCTATCATTCAATCACAATTTTTTCTCATTAACATGTTGGAATAGCCTTAAATAAGGCTATTCTTCTCCTACCTTTCGTTGTCTTCTCCGCACCGCCGTTCGCTTGAAAATCCTCTTTTTGTCGGTATGTAAATGAGTTCTCTCGCAGCACTGGGGGCGGCCCAATGCTGCCACAGAACTCTCCAGCGCCGCCTCCATCTTCTGTCCTGCTTATGAATAACTAGCTGGTACCCGCGACTTCGTCTGCGGTGATTGTAGCAGTGGGTATATACAGGCGCGGGTAAGGTTTTCGTACTGTGTATAAGGTATGGGATATAAAATGTAACTGTGTATCTTGTTGTTGCTGTAATTCTGAGAGCACATGAGACTGTTGTGTTGAATGTAATTTGTATTTCAGCCGCTATACGGTGTTGGTATAAACTGTACATAGTGACTTTGGGGCAGAGGTATTTCAGGTTAATATACTTCGATATACGACATTGTATGATTTGTTATTTTCCGCCAGTACATGTAAGTTTTGGGCACAGGATACTTTTGAGTAAGCAACATAAAGTCTGTCCCTGTGCATGACAGTTTAGTAACTCCATGTGCCTCTTATTAATAGCAATTAACCCCATCATGTCCCTCACATTAACCCCAGTGTAAGAGTTACTGATAGAGATGAGCGAGTACTGTTGGGATCAGCCGATCCGAACAGCACGCTCGCATAGAAATGAATGGACGTAGCCGGCACGCGGGGGGTTAAGCAAGCTGGCTACGTCCAAGCGGAAGTACCAGCTGCATCCATTCATTTCTATGGAGCGTGCTGTTCAGATCGGCTGATCCCAACAGTACTCGCTCATCTCTAGTTACTGATATGTGAGAGACTTGGAGGTAATAATTAAGTATCTTCATTACTGAGGTCTTTTATTAGTACCTCCATATGTCTCACATATTAGTAACCTTTATATGGGGCACACAGGGGTTAATATGAGGGACATGATGGGGGTTATTCCTATTAATGTGAGGCACATGGAGTTACTAACACTAAACTAATAACCCCAAATGCCTGACATTAATGAGAATAGGAAGTAAAGGAAGGGAGCTGTGTGTTTCTTACTTTCAGTTTTCTAGCAGCTTCGGCAGGAGCTATCACTATAGCAGGCAGAGACTTGAGCGATTAAGCTCCACCCCCTGGGTTTCCTGCAGCCCTCTCACAGGGGAGTGTCCTTATGCCTCAGCTCTAGCAGAGACTTTATTTAACTCTTGCAGGTCCTGTGCTGCTGGCGTGCCAGTGAAATATGGCAGGAGTGCCACTCTTGGCATGTGTGCCAGGGGTCGCTGACCTCTGCTGTAGGGGGTAATATGAATTTTGTGGCTTGCTATGGTCCAAAGTGTGTGAGATTGCAGAGATAGTGATGTGAGTTTGGGTTTTGTGGGGATCCTGGGAAAAACGTATGTGCGCTATTGTGACGAAAAGTAGCCTATTGCGCAATCGAGTGTAGAGACTATGTTTGTGGAAAATTTCAGCCAAATCGGTGGAGCGGTTTTTGTGTGATTGACCGCCAAAGATCCGAACATCCAAAGGGTCCTGGGAAAAACGTATGTGCGCTATTGTGACGAAAAGTAGCCTATTGCGCAATCGAGTGTAGGGACTATGTTTGTGGAAAATTTCAGCCAAATCGGTGGAGCGGTTTTTGCGTGATTGACCGCCAAACATCCGAACATCCAAAGGGTCCTGGGAAAAATGTATGTGCGCTATTGTGACGAAAAGTAGCCTATTGCGCAATCGAGTGTAGGGACTATGTTTGTGGAAAATTTCAGCCAAATCGGGGTCCAAAGTGTGTGAGATTGCAGAGATAGTGATGTGAGTTTGGGGTTTGTGGGGGTCCTGGGAAAAACGTATGTGCGCTATTGTGACGAAAAGTAGCCTATTGCGCAATGGGGTGTATTAACTATGTTTGTGGAAACTTTCAGCCAAATCGGTCAAGCGGGTTTTGCGTGATTGACTAACAAACATCCGAACACACAAACCCACAAACATCCAAACTCACAAACTTTCACATTTATAAAATTAATAGGATAGTTCTACCTTAGTAATAATAGTTCGTTCTTATAAATAATACCCCCCTCCTCTGTGAGGAATAGCTTCCCATTATAAGTAATAGATCCTTCTTGCAAATAGCCCCCCTTATAAATAATAATTTCATCAGCTTCATTAATAATAATAATAATCCCTCCATATTAACTATAGTCCCCCAGCTGACTTTATTATTAATAGTTCCTCCTTATAAATAGCCTCCCTTAGGGGGCATTCACATGGAGTAATGCCGGGCGTGTATCACAGCCGTACACGCCGGCGTTACGGCAGACTGCCGAACACTTCCCATTCACTTCAATGGGAGCGCTCGTAAACGCCGCTGTTACGAGCGCTCCCATTGAAGTGAATGGGAAGTGTTCGGCAGTCTGCCGTAACGCCGGCGTGTACGGCTGTGATACACGCCCGGCGTTACTCCGTGTGAATGCCCCTTTATATATATAATAGTTCCCCTAACCTTATTAAGGGGGCATTCACACTGAGTAACACGGCGCTAATTCTGGCACGATAACTCGCATAAGAATCAGCGCTGCAAAACAGAATCCCATTAAGTTCAATGGATTCCATTTAACGCACATAACACATTGAAAGCAATGGGATTATTAATAGTTCTCCCTAATAAATAATAGTTCCACCAGCCTTACTAATATAAGACCCCCCTTATTAATAATAGTTCCTCCAAAAAAAGAAAAATTTATATATATATATATATATATATATATATATATATATATATATATATATATACACACACAGATAGACAGACGGATAGACAGACAGATAGATAGATAGATAGATAGATAGATAGATAGATAGATAGATAGATAGGAGATAGATAGATAGATAGATAGATAGATAGATAGGAGATAGATAGATAGGAGATAGATAGATAGATAGATAGATAGATAGATAGATAGATAGAGGTAAGCATGTAATATCTCTGTGAACTGCAGTCTGTCTTGAGTCACTGTTTGAGAAGGTGTATCAGTGATATATATTAGAGTATCTTATATTTGCTTGTACTATTAATTTATGCAAAAATTTGTTTGCAATTTAACTCTAAGGGATATTAGAAGATTAATCGCTGCACAATTTAGGAATTTAGGAACTTATAAAAAATAAATGATTCCAGGGTAGACATTCACTTGAGGCTTCCCAAGGCGTGTTATCTCGAGAAATTGCAGAGATGTTGTATAGCTTTGGCCAGTCTCTATGGCTTCGCTGCATGTCTCTCTTCAGTATGATAAGATTTACATGTCACATTCATGAGCGATTACTCTGTGGCTTGAAATAATTATCCTGCGGAAGCGTCTTTCCTGGATCGGGGCCTTTCCTTTCTTCTTACTGAGGGATGACCACGTTCCAGCAGTTCAATGAGAGAGGAAACGCTCTGGACAGGTTGTGATAAGCATTGCCTGTATTATTCTACAAGCCATTGTTTGCATGGTCGGATCCTAAATGCAGCAGCAGAGCTCTTTACTGGGTGAGGCAGCGTGCTAATTGTATCTGTCATGTCCTAACCAAGCAGGGAGAATATACACAATGTGTTCTTAGAGGGCTGCGACGGGGCCTGGGTTAATGGTGCAATACATTGACCACCCCTATACTGTATCTATTGTTATTAGAGCATACCTCTAGTTCTAAAACCAATTGTCATAAAGGTGAATATAAGAAACTTCATATTTTATTATACTTCTTTAAACTTTAGAATCCG
Source organism: Leptodactylus fuscus (assembly GCF_031893055.1). NCBI lineage: Eukaryota > Metazoa > Chordata > Amphibia > Anura > Leptodactylidae > Leptodactylus > Leptodactylus fuscus. The sequence goes on from NC_134268.1 coordinate 34,900,556, forward strand.
TCTCTATATCCAGCTGACACACAGAAGTCTATGAAGAGGAGAGGGGGAGGAGAGTGATGTGCTTCCATTTATTGCTTTATTCTGTGCAGTGGTAGAGTCTTATCTTGAAGATACAGCAGTGTCAGTCACCACGTGGCATATGCAATTACTTGTGTGTATTTTCCTCCTCCTCCTGCCCTCTCCATAGACTTCTATGTAGCAGTAGAGACTTTCTGTCCATCCTAAAAAGCAGACAGAGACACACATTGTCAGTAATGGGCATTCAATGGTTCGACGGTTCAATGGCCGACATTTTTATAAACAAACCACCTATACAAATGTACCAGTTGGACGGACCTCAATAACATGGTCCTGTGACTGCTCAGATGGGGTATAAGCACAATATATGTTTCTGAGCTTTATTCTTCAAGCACTTATACACTATGAAGCTCCCCAGATTCTCCGTGAGAGCTCTTAGCACCCACATATTTAACCCTTTATCAGTATTTATAGTTTCATCCTATGCGGGTATATCTGTACTTACATACGCAACAGAATTGCCAAATGCGTATCTCAAGGATCATATTCAGACTTAAATGGATTGTGTCATTATGGACATTTATTATCCCCTATGCACAGGACAGGGAATAAGTGATTGATCGCTGGAGCCCTGAACGCTGAGTTCCCCATTGATCAGGAAGACCAAAAGTTCCCCTAAAACCTACTTATGAATAGAGCACCAGTGTGTTTGTGTGAACAGTGCTCCATTCAAAGCTGTGTGGCTACTGGGACTATAATCTTTGACAGCTCCTGCAGCCCCATAGAAGTGAATGCAGTGCAAGTTATGTATGTGTCCTAGTGCTCCATTCACAAGGAGGCTTTGGGGGAACTTTTGGTCCTCCTAATCATTAGGGGATCCAGTAGTCAGGCCCCCAGCAATTGGACACTCATCTCCTGTCCACAGGACATACAGCCACGACCCCAAAGCGACAGAGAGTGGTGTCTACTTATGTGACAAAGAGGGTATTGGACCTCCTGAGATACCAGAGATCAAGTCCAACCTGCACTCCCTGTAGCTCCGCCCCTGAGGACCTTACTCTCACCCTCTACCCCTGTAGTCATAGTCATCAGCTCCTTTCCCCCACTTACCATGTGCCATTTGTAATAGTATGGCTCTGCCCATGCTTATGTCACTACACTCAGTATATACAGATTGTACCCGTGTCTTCTGGTGCAGAACAACTAGCCCAGTTTTTGATAACTGAACAAATACACTTATATTATTACATGGCTGATTTTATTCACAGAGTTTGGCCTCAGCGACAGCACAGGGTTTACCCTTTTTTTTAATTTATTATGTTAAGAACCAGAGAGGCGCAATGAGAAGTTGGATAAACTAAGCTAACTCAAGGAAGCCAAGAGAAACCTCATCCATTCCATGGCGTTGCGGCATACGGTTCTCATTTTGCAGAAATCCTGAAATGATTTGCTGATGTAACCCTGTTAGTCATAATAGTATTCCTATTGCTCTGCCTGGAGATATTCATTGTTAGACCGCACATGTATGTACTACAACCCCCAGCATGCCCCGACAGCCCGGATACATACACGCTATGTAATTTGCTTGGCTCATGTCCCTGCATAGTCCGGCCATGTTCTCACAAGAACATCTCAGTTTATTTTACCCCAGAGACTCCGCTCCATAAAAGAAGCAAAACCTCGAATAACTCCCATAATCCTTTATAATTGGTCATAATCTCTTCTGTGCGGAGAAATCATTTCTATTGTAATTTTTAATGGGCGCCGAAAATAAAGAGTTTATTTATGTCATTGGTGGTAATTGTTACAGCTGGCTTCTATGCAAAGGAGGACATTAAAAATCCAGTCTCTGCATAATATCACCATCTATAGAGGGCTAATATGGGGGGGACTAAAGGACATTTCCCTAAAATGGAAATAATACTAATAAATAGAAGGCCTTGAGTTTATCTCTATCAGGCCGACAAATATTCTGCCCCACTACTTACTGGGAAAGTTGGGAGACAACCAGAATGGCCTCCATAAAGGGAACGCAGGACATTTACCAGCCCCATAGATCAGTGGTTCTCAACCTTTCTAATGCCGTAACCCTGCAATACAATTCCTCATGTTGCGGTGACCCCATTCAGTTTGGAACGCGCATCAATAATGGCGTGCGTTCCAGCTGAATAGCGCTGCTGCAGACAGTAGCGTGGCTTCTCAGCGGCTAAAGCCATCGGAAATATGTATTTTCTGATGGCTTTAGGCATACCTCCCAACTTCTGAAGATCAGAAGGAGGGAGAAGATGTGCGGCGCGAGCAGTGCGGCGTGGCAAATTTAGCTACGTCCACTTTTATGTTGACTCCGCCCATTCTCATTCATTTTTCATGTGCTCTCACACAGTATAATCCTCCTACAGTCACCCGTACATTATATGTCCCCCCCCCGCCATCTCTCCTCCAGTTTCATATAACCCCTTCATCTGCCCCCAGTTTCATGCCCCCCCTCCATCTCTGCCCCCAGTTTCATGTCCCACCTCCATCTCTGCCCCCAGTTTCATTTCCCCCATCTCTTCCCCAGTTTCATGCCCCCCCATCTCTGCCCCCAGTGTCATGCCGTACACCCCCTTCATCTGCCCACAGTTTCATGTCCCCCATCTCTTCCCCAGTTTCATGCCCCCCATCTCTGCCCCCAGTGTCATGCCATACACCCCCTTCATCTGCCCACAGTTTCATGTCCCCCCATCTCTTCCCCCCAGTTTCATGTCCCCATCTGTTCCCCAGTTTCATTTTCCCCCATCTCTGCCCAGAGTTTTATGTCCCTCCATCTCTGCCCCCAGTGTCATGCCGTCCCCCCCCTTCATCTGCCCACAGTTTCTTGTCCCTCCATCTCTGTCCCCAGTGTCATGCTGTTCCCACCCCTTCATCTGACCCCAGTTTCATGGGCCCCTTCATTATGTTCCACCTTAATGTTTAAAACAAAAAAAAACCACTTACACTCACCTTCCCTCGCTCCCCCGCTGCTCTCTCCGCAGTGTTGCTCACTCATATAGTTGTAGGCGCGATGTGACGTCATCACATCGCGACTACACATGCAGAAGCCACAGCGTTAAAGCAGGAGCTGGCTGTGACAGCTCCTGCTTCAATCGCTTGTGTGTTCAACTAATCGGCGTCCTCCAGGCGCCGATCAGTTGAAACCGGGATATACCTCCCACCAACCAGGATGGTTGGGAGGTATGCTTCAGGCGACCCCTGTGTTTTGGTCGCGACCCACAGGTTGAGAACCGCTGCCATAGATGGATAGGGTAGGGGCACCTGAACTAAACCTTGTTTCCAAGATATTGAATTTTTTTCCGATATGGAAATGAGCTCTTTGGAGAAATGAGGTTGTTGTCACATCTTTGGGACAATGGTAACACCTTTGTTGCTCCGAAGAGCTCATTTCCATATTGACAAAAATGGCCATTTCGACAACGGAGGCAGCCGGTCACAAGGGGAAAATGGAGTTGGCTAAAAAAAAAATGCAGCAAAGTCCACAACAAAAAACTGTGTTTTCGCAATGTGAGGCCTTAGCCTTAAGTTACGTTCAGACGTTGGAATTTGGTCCAGAATTTGACGCGGAATCTGCGAATTCAATGGGAGCCAGTCATTTCTTCGTGGAAGCGACGTGCCCTATCTTCCATGGCTGAATCAACCGCGGTAGACCATGGCGCTTCACTCCCTCCAGACTAGGCCCATTCATTTGGGCCTATTCCAGAGCGGAATTCCGCAAATGGCTATCTCAAATTCCAGACAAAATTCCGATGTCTGAACTTAGCCTTAGGCACAAACTGTGGGTATCCAATGTTGATAAACCAAATGTAGGCCATTGAGATGACTCCTATTGAAGATCCACAAACCATTCATAAGTATAAAATGTAACGTCTTATAGCCAATCTACGTTTCATACCCTTCTTAAGCTGTAACCTTTTTCCCAAAAATTTAATAAAAAGAATATTCAAAACAAAAATATATAACAAAAAGTTAAAGGGAGCCTATTAGAGATGAGCGAACACTGTTCGGATCAGCCGATCCGAACAGCACGCACCCATAGAAATGAATGGAAGCACCTGTGACGCCGGCCGCCGGCAAAGTCAGCGTCACAGGTGCTTCCATTCATTACTATGGGTGCGTGCTGTTCGGATCGGCTGATCCGAACAGTGTTCGCTCATCTCTAGAGCCTTCCCCAACCCCTTCAAGCTGCCACCATAGTGATGTAGGCGCATGTACAGTATGCACCACAAAGTCTCACACATGCATAGCCACATATGAGCTGTATCTTAGTATACTCCGCATACTGTGCATGCGCAAGACTTCACAGAGCAGATGATACATTGCAGCAGCAGGACCAGTGGCATAACTACCGCCATAGCAGCAGAGGCGGCTGCCACAGGGCCCGGGACATTAGGGGCCCGGTGGCAGCCGCTACCGCTGCGTTTTTGTTTTTTTTAATAGGCCGTTACCGGCTGGAGTTACTCCAGCCGCTAACGGGCCCCATATACTTACCGATCCTGGCAGGGGCCGGGATCGGTAAGTGACACTGCGGGCCCCACAAGCACTATTATACTCGGGGGTCTTTTCGGACCCCCAAGTATAATGATCGGAAGTGCAGGAGAGGTAACTGAACATAAAAAACTGTGTTACTTACCTCTCCAGGCTCCGCGCAGGCTTCGGCCTACTTGTGTGACGTCTCAGACGTCATATGATCCGGGCCTGCGTCCTTATGCGTCGCGATGCAGGCTCCCGGTCACATGACGTTCCTCACGTCATTGAAGATGGCCGCCAGCGGGGAGTCGGGAGACAGGTAAGTTACAGTGGGTTTTTTTTTATGTTGTTCTTCCCTTGGATCTCCGATTATTATACTCTGGGGTCTGAAAAGACCCCAGTGTATAATAATTGTTAATGGGTGTCCACAACGGGACATAATAGTGGGTGAAGGGGCCACTATGGGGCGTAATAATGTGTGCAGGGGCCACTATGGGGTGTAATAATGTGTGCAGGGGCCACTATGGGGTGTAATAATGTGTGCAGGGGCCACTATGGGGTGTAATAATGTGTGCAGGGGCCACTGTGGGGTGTAATAATGTGTGCAGGGGCCACTGTGGGGTGTAATAATGTGTGCAGGGGCCACTGTGGGGTGTAATAATGTGTGCAGGGGCCACTGTGGGGTGTAATAATGTGTGCAGGGGCCACTGTGGGGTGTAATAATGTGTGCAGGGGCCACTATGGAGCGTAATAGTGTGTGCAGGAATGCGGGGAGTAGGGTCGGTCGGGGTTTTCGACGTCATCGGGGGGGGGGGCCATGTCAAAGGTTCGCCACGGGGCCCCGCCATTCCTACTTACGCCACTGAGCAGGACTATTATGAAGGTATGATATGTAAGCATGGTACAGCGCTTACACAACTATGGTGTCAGCTTGAAGGATTTGAGGTAGGTGACAGACTTGGTGACATTCTGGTGATACGTGTATAACTATAAAACAAGTAAATTGCATCATATGTCTACCATGTTCTTTGCACCTGGAGTACATCCGTCCTAACAGTGTTTCCCAATTGTTTTCCTCTACAGGAGAAGCCTGCCACAACAAGCCGCTGGATCTTGTCTTCATCATTGACAGTTCCCGGAGCGTCCGTCCATATGACTTTGAAAAAGTCAAAGAATTTCTCATCACTATGTTAAAATTTCTTGACATTGGCCAAGACACTACTAGGGTGGGCTTAATACAATATGGCAGCACAGTTAAAAATGAATTTTCCTTGAAAACTTACAAAAAAAAGTCAGATATCGAACGTGCAGTCAAGAGAATGATGCACCTGGCCACGGGCACCATGACTGGACTGGCGCTTCAGTATGCCATGAACATTGCCTTTTCAGAGTCTGAGGGTGCTCGTCCTGCAGACATGTATGTGCCAAGGATTGCCATGATAGTGACGGATGGCAGACCTCAGGATCCTGTCGCTGAAATTTCTGCAAAAGCCAGGAATTCAGGAATATTGATCTTTGCCATTGGGGTGGGACGGGTGGACATGCAAACCTTGAAATCTATTGGAAGTGAACCTCACGATGAACATGTTTTCTTGGTGGCCAATTTTAGCCAGATTGAAACCCTGACCTCTGTGTTCCAGAACAAACTTTGCGGTAAGACTTAATATTTATGTATTTTTGTCTTTTATGGATCCAGAATATAAAATGACGTATTTATCTGAAATGGAAGGGTAATGCGACTCTCAAACTGACCCATAATGTAGCCGTGATGAGGCACACACACAAAATATATTTAACATCTTCACCACCCAAGCCACTAGTAATGGGGATTTTAAACCTAACCCCCTTGGGCATGTTATCACCAGTCTGGGCACCAGTCCAAAACTTGCTCCCCTGTGTACACAGACAGTAAGTCTCTACTGTGTGGTAGACCTGTGAACTACAGGATTATATTATCACCTATCAAATCCCTCCTGACAGCTCTTAGATATGTCCCATCTCCACCAAGTTCCACCTCCCTTATTCCTCTCTATGTCCCTCTAGTACTGCTTAACATAGAATTTCTCCACAATCTATGTTATAAAACTGCCCTCACACTGTCCATCTTTGCTGTGTGCAGAGTCTCGGTGTACAGTAACCTGTGAGATGAGGTTTCACAGTACTCCTCCTGCTTCTATGAGATGACAAAGAGAAACATGTCAAAGCAGGAGTCAAGGGAGACAGGCTGAAGTATCATATAGAGAACACTGAAACTCTGCAGTTTGAGATAGGGTGCAGGTACAGAGCAAGTGTTTAGGGGAGTCATATCAGGGGGAGAGAAGAAATCAAGATGGTAGACATCCCATAGATGGGTACATTTATGGTTTTCCCTAAGGTTTACATTATTCTTTAAGGATAGCCTGTGCTGCAGTATGTAGGCACCACTTTTTGTCAGGGTCCTACTTTAATCTCTCTTTTGGTGTGGTTCTTTTATCTGTTTGTTCTACTGTAATCTTTTTGTTGGAGTGCTCCTTTAATCTTGTCAGGCTTCTTTCTTTGCTGTGTGCTTCTTTTATCTGTTTGTTGGTGTTCTATTTTAATCTGTTTTAACTTACTTTAACTTGTCTGTTGGTGTTCTACTTTAATCTTCAAGTCTGCATATTACAAAACACGCCCAAATGAAATCAGCAGCCCTCTCCCAGAATAAGAATGATGCACTGCAGTCGATGTCCTGGTCTCTACATGACCCACAGAACAAGCGCTCCCAAATGAAAACCAAATGTGAGCTGTTTATTCGCTGGGACATGTGTGATGTATAAACACCTCCCATGTGGATTCTGTTTCGGAGGTCTTCTTCCTTCAGTTATCATACAACTTGCATTGCTTCTTGCTCAGTAGTTTAGCAAGACGTAAGGAGGAAAGGAATAAGACTTCAGCATGTGGCGGTGCAGGGTGTCTTACTAGTTTGTAACCTTGGTGGCACATAGGTCTGCATAGGAGCTGTAGGTACAAAACATTAAAGGGGTTGTTCAGTCCCAAATTTTCCATACTGATGACCTATCCACAGGATAAGTCATCATCATGTGATCTGTGGAGCCTGACATCTGTACCCTGCACAGGTCAGCTGTTCCTGCATACACTGGGTGCCAGAAGCTGCTGCATTGGGCAGGGAGTGTGTGTAGGCTGCTCTTATTCAAGTAATAGGAACAGTACCGCAGCTCCATCCACTGTATAGCAGCGGTTCTGGGAAATTGCAGCACTGCTACTATTACTTGAATAGGAGAGCCTGCACACGTTCCCCATCCGCTGCAGCAGCTTCAGTGCCCAGGGTCCAGGTGTTAGATACTGATTTATAAGATAAGATATTCCTTTAATAGTCCCACAATGGGGAAATTTCAGTGATACAGTTTCATACTGTAGATGGTACAGTAGTATATAACAGGAGAGAAACACATACAAGCTCATGGCAGAGAAATCCTAGGAATCAGAGCAACTAAAAAAGAAAGAAACACAGACACACTGCAGGATCATTTAGTTCTCTGTGCGGATTGATGTTAATAATAACAATAATAATAATAATAATAATACAGCCGACTTGGTTGTTGTAGGACACGAGGAGGGGGGGTCACAGCATGTAGATATAACAAGCAGAAATTTTTGTAGAGGTGGGGGACATAGTCAGCTATTATGATAACATGTGGCAGTTCTTGGTAGGTGGTGAGATCCCCTGCTCACAGCTGATAGTTCGGTATCTTGCATCAGCGCTATTGTCCTTTTAACCACAAAAAAAAAAAAATGCCCCAAATGTCCTTCGTCACAAGCCCTCCTCCTCCTTACCACAGTGTTCTACTGCCCCAAGGAAGTCAGAGACCATCCAGGTATACATGGTGCTGCTCTCTTGCCAAGATTCCATAACTCATGGGGTAGGTGGGTGATGGTAGGTTCCCAGGCTGTAGCAGAGTCCCACATGTCCACAGTAATAGAAAGAAATACCAGTCAGCTGTAGCATCTTCACACATCAGCAAGTGACGCCAAAAATCATCTCCTTGAAGAAGTCCACACTTCCATGTAGGTTTTCCTCCATGCCGCATGGTGAGCCATGCTGTCCTAGCTGGGGGGATGGTAACAGGTACATGTGGAAACCAGCTGAACCAGGTCTTGTCATTGTCCATGCTTTACAATGGAAAACAAAAGGAACAAAATACTCCACAGGGTCTTCCATTCGATTTATAGTTGCTAATTCATAGTGCTAGATTGCTTGGTTACCGGATTCTTGAAGATACAGAGAAAAAAGAGTGAAAAAGGAAAGAAAAAGTTTGCTCCCAGCTTGGAGCACTGCATCAAGGCAGCCAAGCCCCTCAGGGCAGGAGCCAGTCCTACATTTCAGCTGTGATTTCAATAGGTGCTGATCTGCAATACTGGTGCCCAGTTACTACCAGTGTCAACCATTGCAGTACCGGTACCCAGCCATCACATCAGATACTCATATTATGCATACCATGGAGCTGGAAGGAGTTGGCTCTGGTCCCTGAGATGAGTGCTGATCTCTGTTGGCGGAGTTGTATAGCGGAGATAGCAGTCGGGGAATCAGGTTTTTCCTGGCCACTATCATGGTTCTTCATAGACCTAGCTATATCCAGTTGGCGCAGGCCTCCTACCCCTTGCACTCCCTACAACATGCTGTATATAGTATGAGCATCAGAAGTGACCCCATACAGCTGATCCATGGGCGGGTCTGCTGACAACTGCCACCAACCACATAACCACCGATCAGATATTTTTGGCCAATCCTAGGGATAGGCCATAAAACAATAAATAAATTCTGTACAGTCCCTTGAAGATAGATCAATATCAGATGATTTGGGATCCTCCTCTCTTTGACATGTGACATCACATATATGGGTGACATGGCCTTAAGTAGTTCATTCCTATGCAGATGAATGGGACTGAGCTGCAATGTCTAGCATAGCTGCAGTACAATGTAAGGCTCTGTAGAGTGAACTTTCCAAAGGCCGATTGGGGTGCTGGTACCTGGACCCCTACTAATCTGATACATCATCAATAACACAGTCCTGGAAAAACCCATTAAGCAATATGTCTTAGTATTTGCACTTAATGAAGTAGAAAGTTCTTTCATCTTCCTCATATTCCACCTTAAAGAAATAAATCCTGACTTGCTTGATTTTTTAGTTAGAAACATCTGGTCAACCATTTAAACCTTCTGGTGTTGGTTCATTGTTCGGAAAAAATATCTCTTGGCTGGAAGAACAATGCTGCAAATGTCTCAGAGCGCTTCTTGTGCTCCTTCAATAATAATGTCCTAGCGGAGAAAGCCTTATGAGTCCATGACTTTGACTGACCCCTTACTAAGCGTGGGAGGTCTACGAAAACCCTGTGGTTCAGTGGAGACCCCAGGGACTCTACCGTTACAAGAGACCAACCCCTTGAAAGACATTTGCAAGTGGGACAAAAAAACCCACAAGAATCCCCTTTGTGTTGCTGCAAATACGACTGCTACATCAGTGAATGAGAATTGGGCCGTGGGGATTTGTGGTTGGTTTACACAGTGATTTATAGTGAACTCCCCTCGTGGCGAAGCTCCAAACACTCAAGTGATACCATGAACCTCAACTAAAATAACCAGTGAATGAAGCTACTGTATATACAATAATAAACACACTCGAGACATGTATATACACATAACATAACATATATACTGTTCCAGAAGCTAGCACTAAGTGATACATAATACTAAGAGTCAATATAGCTCGAGAAGCCTTTGGGAAGAGACCAAAATATTCGGGAATGTATTTTTTTTTCCATTAAAGGGAATCTGTCAGCAGTACGATCCTAAAAATTGCTGACAGAGCTAGATAGGTTACAGGAAGAGAGGGTCAACTATACCTATATCACCGGTCATACAAGTCACACGACCAAGGAAAAGAAGTTTTAATCCACCTTGTGATAAGGTCCAAAGTGTCCTTTGGATGATCCCTCATCAAAGTGCCACTAACACTCTGCTCCACCCTGAAGATCTCAAGAATGGTCACTCAAAAAAAGAAGGCAATGGTTGGGGAACGTTCAAGGTAGAGTCACTTTGTTATTCAGGTCAACCCAGAGGACACTTTGGATGTTGGAACAATTTGGATTACAACTTTCTTTTCTTGGACCAGCCACGTAGGATTGTTTTATATTTTTATTATTTTACTCCCTGGTCATAGGATTAAGATGGTCATGAACTTACCTACAGGTGGTGCTGGTGGTGGCCTTGTTACAGATTTTTTTTTTATCAAGGTTACTTCCATTGACTGACCCCACAAGATATTTTTTGGCAGACTTGGTCAACTTTAATGGAATCTACCTGTAGTCTGTGGCCCTTCATAGACATTAGATTGTCTAAAGATCCATCAAAAATAGCCAACACATTAAATCAAGATTGGCCAAAATGAGAAGATTGACGATACTTGGGAACGTTCCTAAGAGGAGTCCAACGATGACTATGCCAGACTAAACAGGAAATCGAGGGCATTGGTCGCTCATTGGCCATCACTTATAATTTAACTTTTCCAAAAGTGGTAGAAATCCTATATTACATGTCATGGTGGGCTATTATCTCCTGCTCTATAATGACATGATGTGTATTTCTTTCTTACAGCTCCTCATGTCTGTTCTACCATCACACATGGCTGCGATCACTTCTGTATCAATACTCCAGGCTCGTACTTATGTAGATGTAAGCAAGGATATATCCTAAATCCAGACGCGAAGACCTGCAGAAGTAAGTCACAATCATTTAAGATATCATCCTATAGACCGAACAACACAAGCAGAGGTTGTATTGTGAAGTCTTCATATGCCACATTTTTCTTGATAAGGAGTTTCCGCTTTGGTGCAGGAATTCGGTGTATTCTTGTGTAGAAAACGGTAGTAGACCTATATATTCCTATCTTTCCCGTGATGAAATTCTTTTAATATGACATAGAACTTCAGGTAATCCAATGTGTCTCAGTATCATAGTGTGCCTTAAGAGCTTAATATTCAACGCAAGCCTTGAACCATATTGGTGCCCAGTAAGTGAGCATTTCCAAGACGAAACCAGAAAGTGGGGTCCAGAAAGGTCCCAGTAAGCACCAGAACAAGACTGGTGGGGATTGGTGAAGTGAGTGTTATGCTGCCTCTTTTGTATTTCTATAGCACTCTGAGTCTTCAAAAATTTGATTGGCCAATTCTAGTTTTTGGGGGGTTTTCCGAACCTGAAATAGGAACAACTTTGCATTATACTTCTCAATGGCCTTCTACTTCTTCTTCCTTGTCCCATTACTGATATCTCTTCATCCAGGGTGAATATTAGGATATGGTAATGTGACATGTTTATATATATATGTGGTTATAGCGCATATTATGAGTAAACTGTGGACAAATTCATATGTTACTGCACTATGGACGAAGCGTTCCACTGCCTAGTCTTGATTGTACTCAGGGGTGTAATTTGGGGGTTACAAAGGGTGCAGTTGCACCCAGGCCCTGGAACCTTATTGGGCTAGTAATGCGTCTCTTCCCAATATAAAGATACCAATGATGTATTATAGTTGGGGTGTCTGGTATGGATTTGGCACTGGGGCGTAGGAGCTTCACGTTACGCCTCTGCTTGTACTAAGGGTTATCTGCAACAAGTAAAGAATTCCAGCAGTAAATAAATTAGAATTTTCATTACAAAAATTACTTTATCAGCTGAAGATGGAAGAAGATAGCAAATGCCACCATCTGTGATGTGTCCATAGAAATGCAGACTAGTGTATAAGGCTTAGTTCACACGTGAAAAAAGCCTAGCTGATTTTGTCACTGATTTTTCAGCGTCGCTTATTTTGGACACTGTTTTTTGCATTGGATGCTGTTTTTGGCACTGTTTTTGTCGCTTTTTCAGTCACTGTTTCAGTCACTGTTCAGTCACTAGCGGTTTCAGTCGCTGTTTTTGCCAAAACAGCTGCAAAAATAAGCGACCAAAAACCGCTAGCGGTTTTTTCAGTGCCCCATAGACTCCTATTCATTTTTTCAGGCTTTAAACGCCTGAAGAAAGGTCATGTTGCTTCTTTTTCTGCTAGCAAAAAAAGCTAGCAATAAAAAAAGCTAGCAGAAAAAAAAAAGCTAGCAATTCACATAGGGCTACATTTTATGGAGGCTGATTTGGCCGCGAAATCAGCTGTCAAAATCAGCGTCCATGTCCCCGTGTGAACTAGCCCTAAGAATGATATCATGTAATTACAACATTGGGATTTTTCAAATTTTTTTTTACTTTTCTACCCAAAGAGTTACATGAATGACCGGTGAATTTGTTATGCAGGAATAATTGATACTTCCAATAGATATAAAAAAGATATAAGGCTAAATCATTTGCAAGACTCCATCATGTATATGTTGTGTGGTATAACAGGTGCTGGTACCCAAGTCACCAGATAGAGCCGCAGGCTTAAAAATCTTAGAGATCTGTTATAATAGACCATATCAAGCTCTTGTTTTATGTGGGAACATCTCATGTTGTTCTTGCCCTTTGCTACTGATATTTTGGAAGTCATTGACTGATGCTCCATTGTCCGTTATACCCTTGTATTGTGCAGCCGAGGACTTGTGTGCTACAGAAAAACATGGATGTGAACAGATCTGTGTCAACACCCTGGGATCCTATCTGTGCCAATGTTATGATGCGTACAAGCTGGCCAAAGATGGCAAGTCCTGCATCAGTAAGTATTATCAGTACAATTACTATTAACCCTTCCATTTCTGAAAGTATTTTTACTTTGCACCTGCCTAAAACTTTTACACAGTCCTTTATATATAACTTGTATTTATATCATGGCACCATACTTTTATCACCAGACGCTGACATTGCTTTTCTTCTCTTTAGTTGTGGATTATTGCGCCTTGGGTACGCACGGCTGTCAGCACGAGTGTCTTAACGCTAACAGCTCATATGTCTGTCAATGTCGGTCTGGCTTTATTCTGAATCCTGATAAGAAAACTTGTCGGAGTAAGCAAACTCTTTGTCCTTCCGTGAATATCAATGTTGAGTTAAATGAGAAACCGACACGACAATGTTACTTTGCTGATTCTGTGATAATATAATGAAAGTCACCCGGTGTCACCCACGTCTTGTACGGTGGAAGTTTCATCTATAAATAAAGTGTAATCTGGAGTTCACTTCGGGAAGATTTCAGGTAGAGCTGATAGATGACAGTGAGCGCACTCAGCCCCCCCAGAGAGCAGTAACTTGAGAGTACTCCACCTATTCTCTGCATCACCCATTGGTTTTGGACTGGCCCACCAGAATACCAGGGAATCCTTCGGTGGCTCTAACACAATAATAGGCCAGCAGAAGCACCCAAAATTGAAGGTTACTATCAGACGTGTAACCAGTGGTGTAACTACCGCCATAGCAGCAGAGGCAGCTGCCACAGGGCCCGGGACATTAGGGGCCCGGTGACAGCCGCTACCGCTATCTTTATACTTGGGGGTCTTTTCGGACCCCCGAGTATGATGATTGGGGGACCGGGAGAGGTAAGAAATATAAAAAACACTGTTACTTACCTCTCCACAATCCTGCCAGGCCTCCTTCCTAGTTGTCTGATGTCTCTGACGTCACATGAACCCGGCCTGCTTCCCGGGTCATGTGACGTCCGACGTCATTGAAGAAGGCCGACAGCGGAGGAGCTGGGGACAGGTAAGAAACAGTGGGTTTTTTTATGTTTTTATTCCCCCGGGTCTCCGATTATTATACTCTGGGGTGTGAAAAGACCCCAGAGTATAATAACTGTTTATGGGTGTCCACAGTGGGACATAATACTGTGTGCAGGGGCCACTATGGGGCACAATACTGTGTGCAGGAGCCACTATGGGGGATAATACTGTGTGTAGGGGCCACTATGGGGGATAATACTGTGTTCAGGGGCCACTATGGGACATAATACTGTGTGCAGGGGCCACTATGGGACATAATACTGTGTGCAGGGGCCACTATGGGGGATAATACTGTGTGCAGGGGTCACTATGGGGGATAATACTGTGTGCAGGGGCCACTATGGGGGATAATACTGTGTGCAGGGGCCACTATGGGGGATAATACTGTGTGCAGGGGCCACTATGGGACATAATATTGTGTGCAGGGGCCACTGTTGGGGATAATACTGTGTGCAGGGGTCACTATGGGGGATAATACTGTGTGCAGGGGCCACTATGGGGGATAATACTGTGTGCAGGGGCCACTATGGGACATAATATTGTGTGCAGGGGCCACTGTTGGGGATAATACTGTGTGAAGGGGCCACTATGGGGCATAATAGAAAGCACAGGAATGTGTAGGAGGGGGTCGGTCGAGGTCTTCGGTGTCGGGGCGGAGGGGCCCCATTTCAAAAGTTCGCCACGGGGCCCCGCCATTCCTAGTTATGCCACTGCGTGTAACTTAAAGTTCATGGGCTCAATGCTAAATTTGTAATTTGGCTCCTATTTACCATGTTCTAGCTATAACACTGGTGTCTTCTTCAGTTGTACAGAGGCCTTTAGGCCCCCTCAGGCTCCAGGGCCTGGTAGGGATTGCCACCGCTGCACCCGCTTTAGCTATGTCCCTTTTCTATTTACTGTGGGTTGATGAATCATTTTATCTGTAGGCCCAAGGAACTCCAGTCCGACTTTGTCCCCCGTTACTAATATACCTATATACCTATATACAATTCACTATTACAGCCTGTCATTTTCCTTAGGACCGGATTACTGTGCATTATCTAATCATGGCTGCCAACACGAGTGTGTTAATACCGATGAGTCCTATAACTGTAGGTGTCGGCCAGGATATTCACTCAATGCAGACAAGAAAAAGTGCACAAGTAAGTTTATTTTATTTTACTCACCTGGGCTATATATCCATGTGTATCAGCATTGGTTAGCTATGGGAGTTATGGGTTAAAAGCCATAAACAAGGAGCCAATGTTATGTTATATAGATGCGCCCTAGCGCTTCATTTATTTGCTGTCAGAACTGGATAGAGCTGAATTTATTCTGTGTTCTCAGGAGTGTACACTCACATGTGCAAGTTTCCATTAGGTTTTAAAGGTGCTTTACCATCTCCCTGTTTCAACAGCTTTGCCTACTGTCTCTTCTTCTCAATTCCTGTATTCTTCAGCAAGCTGGTGGGAGGCAGCTTTGACTGTTTAATGAAGTATGACAATATAGACTTTGCATTTACCTTGGGATGATTTATTGTGATTACTAGTATGACATTACACAGATTTATATAGCACACATACCATGTGTACACATACAGAGATAGTAAACAGCAATTAGCTGAGCTGATTATCCTGCAGGCCGAGCTTTAGATAACACTGAGAGTACTCAGCCTCCCCAGAGAGCAGGGACTCATGTCATCAGTCCTGTCTTATCACATAGGCCTTCATGTGTAAACAATAGGAGGAATAATTTCACATAGCAGGCAAACAAAGTAGCATTGCTAAAGGTTCTTTGAGATGGGAATACCACTTTAATCAGGGATTTTGATGCCAAAACAAGAAAGAATTTTAAACAAGTAAGACCCTCTTTTCTTTATACTTTCTCTCATTTTATGATCCACAACCGATTTTGGCTTCAAAATCTGCATAAAAAACCTGAACAAAATGTGAATGTGTGAATATACCCTAATTATGACTCCCTCTGCAGTAAATTACGCCGCACTCTCAGGATCCTGGCAGGGCATTGTCATGTATTATTCATTGTGCTTCAGTCAGAACATTGTATTAGGATGCTGAGGTTGGTTTTGTATTTCTTTGGTGTCGTAATGTTTGTGAATATAATGCCTGAATTTACTAGATTTATTTATTTTTATTTTTTTTACCCTTTTGCAGAAATTAACTACTGCGCGCAGGGTGATCATGGATGTGACCATGAATGTGTCAGCGGCGACACCTCATATGTCTGTAAATGTCATAAAGGCTATGCTCTGAGTCGCAACGGGAAAACCTGCCGGAGTAAGTTGCTATAGAGACTTCATATTTCCTAAAAAAAAAAAACACAACCAAAGTGATTACTGCAATTATACAAGGCAGGAAACAGAAATGAAGTCAGAATACTGCAGCTCCGACATACATGTAAACAATATGGTGCTGATATGTTACAGCTGGCTCTGCCGCGCGCTAGCTGGAGGGTGAGGCACATACAGCGGAGAATACCGACCCTCTGGATAATCTGTTCTTTTACACTAAATACTGCAGAAAATTGTTCTTTCTGTAAGGGTAAGGCTGTACGTGGCGCATAAGGCAGTCGCATTGCAAGAAAATCTTTGCTGGCATGTGGTCTTATTGATAATGGTGCAGTTTGTTAGGGTGGTCACACACCACGCAACCAGGGTGGCATCCACAACGTGCAGCCATTGTCCATATTATGGTTTTTCCTACAGAGCTTTTCACAGAAAATACACATAGGTTTCTTCTGCGGACTTTCTACTTCCATTACACCTATAGGGAAACCGTAACAGTTTTGGAAATCGTAGCGTGTCTTCTGCGTGTATTTTTTCACAAGGTGTCTTCACTAGAATCCCATCCACCTTGCAGTAACTGTAAAACGCTGCTGTTTTTACTGCATCATTTTCAACGCTGCTAAACTGAAGCATTTACGCCACGTGGGGCCCCATCCTTGTAGTAAGTAGGCTCATTTATATTCATTGCCAAAAGGTGCATAAAATGAAGCAACCATTGACTTCTCAAAGTCAAACATTAGCAGTAACATGGATGACAGGGGCAGATTAAGAATATCAGGGTCAAGGACTGTTCGGAAAGATAGGGCCCCTCGCATTCCTTCTCGCCAAAGATCCCAGTGAAAGAATAATGTCTCATATTGGCCTTCCAGACTGAATAATGTTTCATAGTGGTCTCTCCACACAGTATAATGTCCCAAAGTGACTCCTTCATGCAGTATAATGTCCCAAGTGACTCCTTCATCCAGTATAATGTCCCATAGTGGCCCTTCCATGCAGTATAATGTCCCGTAGTGGCCCCTTCATGTAGTATAATGTCCCATAGTGACACATCCATACAGTATAATGTCCCGTAGTGGCCCCTTCATACAGTATAATGTCCCGTAGTGGCCCCGCCATACAGTATAATGTCCCATAGTGACACATCCATACAGTATAATGTCCCGTAGTGGCCCCTTCATACAGTATAATGTCCCGTAGTGGCCCCTATATACAGTATAATGTCCCGTAGTGGCCCCGCCATACAGTATAATGTCTCGTAGTGGCCCCACCATACAGTATAATGTCCCATAGTGGCCCCCGGACATTATGAGCATCAATAGCTGTAAAACATGCAGATAAAGAATAATGGTCTAGGATTGTTTTTCATGGATTGGGTTGAACTCTGATCAGAAGCAAAGATAAATCTTAATGTAACATCATACAGTGGGTTTCTAGGCAGGGTCGGTCGTGTCCCCAGCTGGACAATGCTCTTGTGCACAAAGTCCCTATAAAAAGCATTTGCCGAATTGTGTGAACAACCTTGGCCAGCCTGCACAGAGCTCTGACCTCAGCCCTATAAGATACCTTTGGGATGGGTCGGTCTATTAACACCAAACCATGCTTTATGGTCCAATGTCAATGCCTGACTTCATCGCTGCTCTTATTCCTGAATGAGTGTACATTCCCACTGCTGAAAATCTTATCAGAGCTGTTACAGACGATTGGGGTCTGTTAGAGCAGCAAATGGGCATAAACTGCTTGTTAGTTTTGGAACAAAAAGGAATTTCTCAGAAACAGGTTATAAGTGTCTGATTCAGACGTGTCCACTCACCCGGTATACTCGGGGGTCTCGCGGTTTTCAGGTCGTCTCACCCGAGCAATAGTCTCTTCCATCTGGATGCCACCTCAATAATATTCGCCGCACATTGACATCACCTCAGTCTAGTGGATATTAATAAGGAGGTTCCCGGGAAATCTATTTATCAATTTAGACTTTAACTTTATAAATGTTTTCATTAGGTATCTGTGGGGATTTGAACCCACGAAACAAAGTATGTACTACTTCTATAGGTTTTTCGTATACCAAGCTGCAGTAGTATTATATAGTGCATATATGTAACTGTGCCCCTTTATCAAGGCCACGCCCCTTAAAAGGCCACTCCCACTTTCACAACGACTTACCCTGTGAAGGGCTGGCATCTCTGCTGATTAGTTGAACAGAGCAGTGGTCACGCGTACATGCTGCCACTCCATTCAAAGTCTATGGGAGATATAACATGTTTAGTTCTATAGATGCAGCACACTTGTATGACTTCCACCCCATTAAAATGGGGAATACGGGACCCCCATTCTTGTAATTGGGGAGGGTCCAATGGTGATCCCTCTAGTAGTTGAACACTTACTAGTTCTATAATCAGTAAAAAATATGCAAATCTATTCTCCAGGATGTAATTAGCTGAACAGTGCACTCTGTATGCCGCCTATGCTGAGGAGGCCCAATAGGCCGAAACAGTGCTGTCCATAGCTGGGAATCTGTTCCTTTTGGAATAGAAATACTAATTTGGCAATGAAATCCGCATCATGATAGTAGGCTTATTAACTGAGTCACGCATGATGTTAAGGATGCTGCCTTCTAGAGGACGGCGTACAGAGTGCACTGTTCTCCTAATTATATCCTGGAGAATAGATTTGCATATTTTTTACCCAGAATCCCTAGCAGAGCAGGAATGACTTGTAAGTCTCCGTACTGCCTATGTAGGCACACACTCTCCCTAATGTGTATGATTATCCCCTGACCCTAGTTCTATAATCCCAATTATTATACCCTTGATAGTATATCGCCCCCTATATCTTACACTATATGCTGGTGATGGTCTTGGCGACAGTCTTAAACATCCCCATCATTTACGGCCCTCCATAGTATGTCGTAACCTTGGCCACGTTTCCTTTATTTCTTTATTCTCCAGTCACGGGACTAGACATTATTTCGAGCCAAAATAGAAAAAAAAAAAGTCCTAAAATTTTATTCTAAGATAAACAGATGTTGAGTTTTCTTGCAGAAAGCTCTCTACAAACAGCTGTTGGGCCGGTTTTACACTTCGCAGCAGACTTCCCGGCAGTCCTCGTACGAGGCTGTACCTGCAGGCACTTAGGATTTAGGGCGACATGATTCATTGTTTTATTTGGTCCCTGAAGTACAGAGTTATATGTAAGGAGGAGAAACATGAGTGCTGGGAATATTGTCAGCGAGCCAGTGCTCATCTCATCCAGAGTCAGCAGTAATTGTAAGCATCTGGCACCCCGGACCACTCTCTAGTTACTGGCATTACATTCATTCTATATTACTTAAAGGAGATCTCCACATTCTGCCAAACGCCTTGAGATTTGTGAATGTGAGAACTATGGACGTCTTTAAAGTGAATCTTTGGCCTTTAACACTGCGCTGGTTTTGATTAATTTACCAATATATCTTTATTCTGTTTGGAATTTTGTTTCTTCTAATACAGAGTTCCACATACATAACAGAGATGTCAAGTTATAGAAATCTTGCACTACCTCCGGCAACTCCAACTCTTGACATTCTACAATAGGTTCCGTTTTACTGATTCTGGCACAGGTGGAATTTTTTCTCTAGCCCCCGCCATTCCCGAGCAATCATTGCTTTTATATTCAGCACAACTGTGCTCTCTGATGTCAGGTGGGAGGTGCCTGCCATTCTGATCTAGTTGAGGACCGCCCACCTGACAGTAGAGAGAATAATTGTTCTAAAAGTAACAGTACTGTTTGTTCAGGAATGGTGGGGGTTAGAGGAAAAAATCCAACTGTGCTGAAATCAGTGGAGCTGCGCCTATTGACAGATGCAATGAGTTGGATTTGGTGGAGGTGGTGAAAGGTTCCCTTTAAATGATAAACCCCTGTCTGCCTTCAGATGCCTCTAGAGGAAGTTTGGTTTGTACATTAAACTCAATAATATAACAGTATGCAGTAAACTCTGTGTAGCATTACATAGTTACCATGATTCCTCTAGGGCGGGAGCTACTTCTTGGTAGTTTTACACTAATATATGAGGTTAAAAGTAGGGCCCCACCTCTGGAGCAACAGCCATTTTCATTTTGGTTCTCCCATTCCAATAGTTTTCATTCTCAGTAAAAATAAGCAGAAATAGAGCTCTACCTGTACTACATGTCCTGTACTGCTCTCTACCTGTACCGTACTGCTCTCTACCTATACTACATGTACTGTACTGCTCTCTACCTGTACTACATGTACCGTACTGCTCTCTACCTGTAATACATGCACTGTACTGCTCTCTACCTGTACTACATGTACTGTACTGCTCTCTACCTGTACTACATGTACCGTACTGCTCTCTACCTGTACTACATGTACCGTACTGCTCTCTACCTGTACTACATGTCCTGTACTGCTCTCTACCTGTACTGTACTGCTCTCTACCTATACTACATGTACTGTACTGCTCTCTACCTGTACTACATGTACTGTACTGCTCTCTACCTATACTACATGTACCGTACTGCTCTCTACATGTACTACATGTACTGTACTGCTCTCTACCTGTACTACATGTCCTGTACTGCTCTCTACCTGTACCGTACTGCTCTCTACCTATACTACATGTACTGTACTACTCTCTACCTGTACTACATGTACTGTACTGCTCTCTACCTGTACTACATGTACCGTACTGCTCTCTACCTGTACTACATGTACCGTACTGTTCTCTACATGTACTACATGTACCGTACTGCTCTCTACATGTACTACATGTACTGCACTGCTCTCCACCTGTACTACATGTACCGTACTGCTCTCCACCTGTACTACATGTACCGTACTGCTCTCTACCTGTACTACATGTACCGTACTGCTCTCTACCTGTACTACATGTACCGTACTGCTCTCTACCTGTACTACATGTACCGTACTGCTCTCTACCTGTACTACATGTACCGTACTGCTCTCTACCTGTACTACATGTACCGTACTGCTCTCTACCTGTACTACATGTACCGTACTGCTCTCTACCTGTACTACATGTACCGTACTGCTCTTTACATGTACTACATGTACCGTACTGCTCTCTACCTGTACTACATGTACCGTACTGCTCTCTACCTGTACTACATGTACCGTACTGCTCTCTACCTGTACTACATGTACCGTACTGCTCTCTACCTGTACTACATGTACCGTACTGCTCTCTACCTGTACTACATGTACTGTACTGCTCTCTACCTGTACTACATGTACCGTACTGCTCTCTACCTGTACTACATGTACTGTACTGCTCTCTACCTGTACTACATGCACTGTACTGCTCTCTACCTGTACTACATGTACCGTACTGCTCTCTACCTGTATTACATGTACTGTACTGCTCTCTACCTGTACTACATGTACTGTACTGCTCTCTACCTGTACTACATGCACTGTACTGCTCTCTACCTGTACTACATGTACCGTACCGCTCTCTACCTGTACTACATGTACCGTACTGGTCTCTACCTGTACTACATGCACTGTACTGCTCTCTACCTGTACTACATGTACCGTACTGGTCTCTACCTGTACTACATGCACTGTACTGCTCTCTACCTGTACTACATGTACCATATTGCTCTCTACCTGTACTACATGTACTGTACTGCTCTCTACCTGTAATACATGTACCGTACTGCTCTCTACCTGTACTCCATGTACTGTACTGCACTCTACCTGTACTACATGTACTGTACTGCTCTCTACCTGTATTACATGTACCGTACTGCTCTCTACCTGTACTCCATGTACTGTACTGCTCTCTACCTGTACTCCATGTACTGTACTGCTCTCTACCTGTACTCCATGTACTATACTGCTCTCTACCTGTACTCCATGTACTGTACTGCTCTCTACCTGTACTACATGTACTGTACTGCTCTCTACCTGTATTACATGTACCGTACTGCTCTCTACCTGTACTCCATGTACCGTACTGCTCTCTACCTGTACTCCATGTACTGTACTGCTCTCTACCTGTACTCCATGTACTATACTGCTCTCTACCTGTACTCCATGTACTGTACTGCTCTCTACCTGTACTACATGTACTGTACTGCTCTCTACCTGTATTACATGTACCGTACTGCTCTCTACCTGTATTACATGTACTGTACTGCTCTCTACCTGTATTACATGTACCGTACTGCTCTCTACCTGTACTCCATGTACTATACTGCTCTCTACCTGTACTCCATGTACTGTACTGCTCTCTACCTGTACTACATGTACCGTACTGCTCTCTACCTGTACTACATGTACTGTACTGCTCTCTACCTGTATTACATGTACCGTACTGCTCTCTACCTGTATTACATGTACTGTACTGCTCTCTACCTGTATTACATGTACTGTACTGTAGTGATTCCCCAGCTTCTAACAGCACTTTTTTAACTTCTATATAAGGTCTTGCTTTTCTATATTAGTTATTTGCATATTTAGTTTTAATTTATATATTTTATTATTTTACCCCTTTGGGGCTTTTCCCCAGAATTTTCCATAGAGTTATGGGATCAAATTAATATTCTCAGTTTACAATGGTTGTCTCGGAATGAATTATTATGGTAACTGGAGGAAACGCTGTGTAATCAAAGCCTGCAGAAAAAAACAGGGCCACCCGCACTGCAACCAATGCAAGAGTATTATGTGTCACAAAGAACAAGCCACAGGTAGTAAATTGTATGTAGGACTATGTGTATGAAACACTGAAGAGCTATTCTAGAAAGCTACTGGCAACAGAAGAATATTATATTGTATAGCATGTATACATCACATGTGGTTGTCATTGTCCTCTATAATTTCATGCACAGTTTGCCCATATTATGTCTGTTGGAATGTAATGCTTTGTTCATCCAATGTTTTTGAGGTTGTGAATATAATATGACTGAGTTAGAGTCTACATACGGTAGAATAATGGGCTATAGAGTCTCCAGATTCCTGGATTGGTTGCTAGGTTCCAATGGAGCAATGGTCAAGGTCCCTAGTCCTCACCTGCTTTAGTTATGGGAGCACTCCAGGGGCCATGGTATACAAAGAAAAGATGGAAAACATGAATCATTAAAAGGAGACACATTTACAATGCAATTATATGGAGTTCTCCATGAGTCAGGGGCCTGCGCTGTAAGGAATGGCAGCCATGTAGAGAATGTTTAGTGACCTTTTTTTCCTGTGCATGGAAACTTCTCAACTACATCTTCTGCCCAGTCTATGTTAGGCCTTCTTAACACAGTGTATGTTTAATGGGTTTGGGGAACCAGTGGAGAGTCTTTGATTGGGTCCCCGGTGTTGCCCAAGGACATGAACATAAACTCTCCGCTGGATTTCCGGCCGAACAGAACGATGAGTATATAGTTTTTGTTACTTTAGGTCTCCCTATACATTAACAAAAGTACTGAAACACTCCTTTACATTGCACTGTGATTGTTTACGTAAAATATCCAGTAGTCTAAAGCAGGGGTACCCAAACTTAACTATAAAATGGAACTATAAAATGTTTCTAAACCTGGAGAACCCATAATGTAGTCCCTGCCTCCATGAAGGTTGGTGTTATCCAGGGTGAGCACTAATGCAATCCATTGCAAAATACCAGCACTTGTATGACAGGCTGCATAAAGCAGCCTATCATACAAATGAATGCCTGACAAGCCTGGGAGCCTTCAATAGGCTCCTGGCTGTAACGGCAACAGATTGCTGGCCCTGAATCTCGTTTCGGGTGTCGACAATCTTTGCCAAAATGGCTCGGGGGCCTCAATGTCCGTGATCAGTGTGGGCACTAGCCCCAGGTCAATCCTGAATGGCTGCCATATTTAAGTATTGAACATCCACCATACTATTATGGTGAAAGTTGGAAAGGGGTTAATGGTCTGAACAGAATTCCAGGAGAGGGACTTTTAGCATTATTGACAATACATGGACTAAGTTTCACTGAAATGAATTGAGTTCCTGTCTACACATAAGAGGCTGTGATAGTTGGAGAGTCAGAGTGTTGGTCACGTGACACATCTGAGGACCAGTAGCGAGTGGATAACAATCAAATACAGCCACTGGTAAGAAGGTCGCCTTTACTAAAATCACATCACCTACTTTTCTAACAGAAAAGAAGTAGTATATATGTAGTAGGACGTCTCCTAAGCATGTGGGTTTATGTAGTGAAGATTCAGAGAAATATCAACTGGTGCATTTCTGTGAGATACCATCTTGGTTCTTAAATTTTACAGATTTTCAATTGTTACCTCACTCCAGTTATTTCCTCTTCAGACGTAGGTCAGCAGTAATGTGACTAGAAGAAATCAGGGACCTCCTACAGATTTTGTCCCCGGACACCTCTAGAATTACATAGTATTGATGGACAGGCCCCACCGTAGCATTGTATGATGTCTATGACAAGTAACTTGCCTTGCTTTAGCAGCTGATGAGTTGATGGGTTAATTGTCCAAGGACTGACCTCTGCAGTCACGTCCCACAGAGAGTTGAGACCGAGTAGTATTTGCATGGAACATTATACAATTAGTTTTGATGTCCCACATGGATATGTCAACATAGGAAACCGCCATGAGAAATACATTCCATGGAAAGCTAGGATGGATGTTTTACAATGTACATATCGGCAGTGGTGCAGCGATAGTGGGTCAGAGGTTACATGTGCGCCTCAGCAAGGAGGGTGAGGGTGTTCTATGAAAAATATATAATGGACAGGGCTAAATAATACCAACAAATGAATATCTCACTTATATAATGGTTATAGGGAATGTGTCAGCAGTAAATTATCTAATTTTTAAACCAAGTTTTTATGTTAGGGCCCAGGCACATGACCGAGTATACATCCGAGTTGGGGGCTGAGTTTGTCTCGCAATGCAGTTGAATGATATCCAAGTGTATTCCGCGATGGATTCATATCTATTGGGCTTCTGATCCATTCTATTCCAAAAACACAGAGCAGAACAAGACCTGTTCTATAATCATCCATGTTATCATAACGAAATGGATTCAGAAGCCCCATAGACGTGAATCTATCACGGAATGCACTCGGAAATAATCTGACTGTATTCCATGATAAACTCGGCCCCCAGCTCGGATGTACTCAGTCATGTGCATGGGCTCTTAAACATATAATCTTTGAATTTTTTTTTCATCATTCTTGTCACTATCTCTATTTTCAAAAAAAAGTGTCATATCCTGCAATTTATGCTATGGCCACTAAGCCTAATAATAGAAGGACACTTGCCAATTCTATAGAGGTTTCCTTTGCAGCTGTTACCTCACAATAGATGATATTACAGTTTATCTGCCTCTGCTCGTCAGTCACTGAGTAGGACCGCCCACTGGACTCCTAAGCCACATATAGGACTACTAATACACATTTACTAACACAACTATATATCAATCTACTTGGCATCTCCATCTCTATAACATGATGCCCAGAGACTGGACTGCATTTTAATGTGACAAGTTTTCTTTAAAGTATATGTAGATAAGATAATTACATGGTTGTATGAAGGTCATTTAGATGGCAGTACCAGGGTGCTTCTCACAGTCTGGCAATTACAGAACATAATATTTATCAAAGTCATAGAAATTAGCATATTTCGGCCAAATCAGATTATCATGTGTTATTTCTTTTCCATTAGAGGTTGATCATTGCGCTGAATCGAGCCATGGCTGCCAACACATCTGCACCAACACAGACGAGACCTACGTGTGCCAGTGCTATGAAGGGTTTGTGTTGAATGATGATAAGAAGACTTGTAGAGGTAAAAACATCTTCTATTTTACTCTAGACACACTTTCCTATTCTATTCTTTTCATGACATGGTGTTATAGGAACCTACACCTGACCCTTACTGCCAAGGAACCCATTACAGAGCTTAAGTAACACATCAAATAGGTCAACAAAGCTAACAGTACTTGTTGCTCAGGAATGGTGGGGGCTAGAGATAAAATTCCAACTGTGCTGGAATCAGAGGAGCGGCGCCTATTAACAGATGCTAAGAACTGGTATAAGTGCAGGTTTAGAAATGTCCTCTTTAATTTGACCATACACATTGTAAGACTGAGGTTCTTTGGTCTGCAGGATACATGTATGGGTTTTCAGGTGTTTTATGTACTTCGGTATAGGGTTAGATCACGTGAACATGTATTAGGCTTTACGTTATATGGTCCTGACGTGATATGTCATATACCGTCTAGTACATGACAATATTATTTTGCATTTCAGCGGTGGACCACTGCGCTTCAAACCAACATGGCTGTGAGCACTTGTGTGTCAACACAGAAGGGTCGTACAAGTGTCAGTGCTTCGAAGGATATTCTCTTCGGGATGATAAGAAGACCTGTCAGAGTAAGAGGCTGGTATTCTGTTCTTGACATGCCATGGTACAAGTGTTTGCTCTTTCCTTGGTCTTTATATGTACAGACTCTTGTAGCCTATCAGATGTTAATGTCATCATTTGTAGCCCCTTGGCAAACGACATCAGGGGTTAAAACTGGACCACAAAAATTCACAGAGGTGGAGGAGAGTAATGGAGTAATCCTAGATGGTGAACATTGCTTTGTCTGGGCTCTTGGAGGTGGTTAGTATAGAATTCTTGGTATGATGATATTATGATAACCAAGAGGGTACGTACTATAGAGGTAGAGAAACTTACGGTCCACACATAAGAGACTGTATCAGTTGGGAAATCAGGGTACAAGGTCAGCAGTAATGTGACGGGGAAATCAGGGACCTCCTACAGATTTTGTCCCCGGACACCTCTAGAATTACATAGTATTGATGGACAGGACCCACCCTAGTATTGTATGATGTCTATGACAAGTAACTTGCCTTGTTTTAGCACCTGATTTATACAATGGGTTAATTGTCCAAGGACTGACCGCTGCAGTCACGTCCCTCAGAGAGTTGAGACCGAGTAGTATTTACGTGGAATATTATATGATTAGTTTTGATGTCCCACATGTCATGTCAACATAGGAAACCGCCATGAGAAATACATTCCATGGAAAGCTAGGATGGATGTTTTACAATGTACATATCGGCAGTGGTGCAGCGATAGTGGGTCAGAGGTTACATGTGCGCCTCAGCAAGGAGTGTGAGGGTGTTCTATGAAAAATATATAATGGACAGGGCTAAATAATACCCATAAATGAATATCTCACTTATATAATGTTTATAGGAAATGTTCCACCACAAAAGTATCTAAGTTTTTATGTTAGGGTCCAGGCAGATGGCCGAGTATACATCCGAGTTGGGGGACTGAGTTTGTCACGCAATGCAGTCGAATGATATCCAAGTGTATTCCGTGATGCATTCATGTCTATGGGGCTTCTGATCCATTCTCTTCCGATAACATGGAGCAGAACAGGACCTGTTCTATAATCATCCATGTTATCAGAACAGAATGGATCCGGAAGCCCCATAGATGTGAATCTATTATGGAACGCACTCGGATATAATCTGACTGTATTCCATGAAAAACTCGGCCCCAACTTTGATGCACTCAGTCATGTGCATGGGCCCTTAAACCTATTGTTTAAGAATCTTTGAATTTTTATTTTTTTTTTCACTTCTCTTGTCACTATCTATGTTTTTTAAAAAGTGCCATATCCTGCAATTTTCACTGTGACCACTAAGCCGAATAATAAACGGACACTTGCCAATTCTGTAGGCGTCTACTTTGCAGCTATTATCTCATTTAAATCACAGACAGAATTACAATAGAGGATAACACCTCTATAGATAACACCACTGACCATCATTACACCCGCTACTGACAACAGATGATGTTACATTTTATCTGCTCCCGTTCCCTGCACAGAAAATATTTAGAAAACTCTCCCATTGCCCTTAATGAGTGGTCTCTAGACTGTGCATAACTGTCAATCACTGAGTAGGACCGCCCACTTGACTCCTAAGCCACATATAGGACTCCTAATACACATTTCCTAACACAACTGTATATCAATCTACTCGGCTTCTCCGGCTCTATAACATGATGGCACAGATTGGACTGAATATTAATGTGACAGGTTCTCTTTAAAGTATATGTAGATAAGATATGTACATGGTTAGATAAGGGTCATTTAGATGGCAGTACCAGGGTGGCTATTACAGACCCTAATTTTTTTTATCATAGTCATAGAAATTAGCATATTTTGGCTAAATCAGATTGTAAATGGAAAAAATGTTATCATGCGTTATTTCTTTTCCATTAGAGGTTGATCATTGTGCTGAATCGAACCATGGCTGCCAACACATCTGCACCAACACAGACAAGTCCTACGTGTGCCAGTGCTATGAAGGATTTGTGTTGAATGACGATAAGAAGACTTGTAGAGGTAAGAAGATCTATTTTACTCTACATACACGTTCCTATTTTTTTCATGACATGGTGTTATAAGAACCTACACCTGACCCTTACTGCCAAGGAACCCATACACAATAGATCAGCCTAGTACAACCTACCTAGGGAGAGAGGAATCTCGGCTAAGCACCTGCAGAGGTGTATGGCGGCAGTGTGAATGGATTTTCAGGGGTTTTATGTATTTCCATATAGACTTCGATCATGTGAATATGTATTAGGCTTTATGTTATATGATAACCTTTGGTCCTGACGTGACGTGTCTTATACCGTCCAGTACATAACAAGATTATTTCGCATTTCAGCGGTGGACCACTGCGCTTCGAACCAACATGGCTGTGAGCACTTGTGTGTTAACACAGAAGGGTCGTACAAGTGTCAGTGCTTCGAAGGATATTTTCTTTGGGATGATAAGAAGACCTGTCAGAGTAAGAGGCTGTTATTCTGTTCTTGACAAGTTATGGTACAAGTGTTTGCTCTTTGCTAAGCCTTTGCGTGTACAGGACTCTTCGCTCCGCAAGCAGATTGCAGTTGCAGGCGGGAACCTAGTCTTAGGCACTTAGCCAGGGATATGTATCCACATATCTGCCGACAAAGAGGGACCGCCCACCTGACAGTAGAGAGCCTAATTAGCATATTGGGTGCTGAGACTGACTGCACTAATTGCTCAGGAATGGAAGGAGTTACAGAAAAGATTCCAACTATGTCGGAATCAGTAGAGAGGTGCCTGATGAAGGATGAAAAAAACTGGAGTTGTTGGAAAGGCGGTGAAAGGTTCTCTTTAATCTTTTCCAGACATCTACCATAATAGTACATTGATAAAAATGGCTTCAATGGCCGTGATATGTAAACCTGACAGCAATGCCTATGATGAGTGCCCATACTGATTGAGTGCAGTACCCTGCTGATGCATCAGTCAAACATGACCCTGTGGTGCATGGGTGCTGCTATTTTGATAGAATCGCAGGCCTCTGGAATGATATCGGGGGACAACAATCCATTGCCTAGGCAGCCTGAAGCCTATTGAAAGCGTCCAGGCCTGTCTTCAATAGGATTCTATTCTAGGCAGCCTGTAATACAACTGAAGGCATTTTACAATATATTGCAATGCGTTAGCATAGCAGTGTATTGCATCAGTGATCAGATTGCCTGGGGTTCAAGTACCTTAGGTAGTCTAAAAATAACAGTAAAAAGATTTAAAAAAAAAAAAAAAAAACATTAAAAAGAACTAAAAATTAAATTCTCCACCCTTTCCCTAGAAAACGCATAACATATTTGTTAAATACATATATCCACATCTAAAAATACCCGCATTACAAAGTAATAAAAATATTTTCCCATAGTGAGAAAAAAATCAAAAGAGCTGAGCCACCTTTTTTTTTTTTTGCAGCTTAGCCTTCCAAATTTTTTTTAGATCAGAACACATGATATTCCCCAAATGGTAAGAATAAAAGTTACATACGGTCCCAGAACGAAAGATGCTTTATGCAGCCCCTTATACAGAAATATAACAAAAATTATAGGTGTCAGAATATGGCGACTGTAAGGAAAAAGTTTTGTTTCAAAGTATAGGGATTTTTTTAAGGTGTTAACACATAACTAAAACTATATAAATTTGGTATCACCATAAATGTGCTGACTTGCAGAAAATAAGTAACTGGTCATTTCGGCCATACAGCGAATGCCGTAAAAACTAAATCCATAAGAACAAAGTTTTTCTCTAATTCCACCCCATTCAGCTTCCTGGTACATCATATGGGAAATTAAATGGTACCATTACAAGGTAAAGTTGTCAGGTGCCTCAGTGTTGTAAACCAATAGAGGGCGCTCACTGGAATGTGCAAGCCTGTCTTCCCTGATGTAATTAGGAAGACAGAATCTCAGTGAAATAACCCAATAAAGGTTTGCTCCCTTTAGCATCATGCTCGACCTTCCAAGAGGCCTTTGTTTTGCAATGATGCTACGATTATTACCAGGTATAGTCTCTCAACCGAGGACGGACGTTTCAATGTTATTGCATCTCGTCAGCCTGGTGTAGAGAAGACTAACCTGGTAGAGGTGAGAGGCTTAGACAGGGTTAGGGGGAATATCGTCACTCCTTGGGGAGAGACCACCATATAGGTGTGTGGAGACTTATTAAGCCTTTAGCACTCCGCTTTGCAAGGGACCATGGGAAGAATATGCAAATCTGTCTTCCATGATGTAATTAGGAAGTCATGGAAGACAGATTTGCATATTCTTCCCATGGTCCCTTGCAAAGTGGAGTGCTAAAGGCTTAATAAGTCTCCACACACCTATACGGTGGTCTCCCCCAAGGAGTGACGATATCCCCCTAACTCAAGGTAAAGTTGGTCCAGCAAAAAGTAAGCCCTAATACAGCTCTATGAACAGAAAATTAAAAAATAAGGGCTTCTGGAACGAGGACGGGATTAAGATCTATCTGTACAGCATAGGAGTATTCTATAGTACAGTGAGAGTATTGTACTGTGCACCACTCAAACAGTAGTCATGGATCTGGAGGCCTACCCTGGTTCAAGAAGAACCCACCCTGGTTTTGGGTCTGACTGGGAGATCCTGTGTCCAGTCCGTGCCTGTTTGCTGTGACGCCCCCTCTCTTCTCTGTACACCATTGATCACTAAGGCAGGATTATTATTGATCAGATACAGAGCGAAGCTAAAGACCAGTACAATACGCGGAGACTGATCCTACATAATCTCTTCTGTTTCTGACCCACTAAACAAATTTCAAGGCCCATTACATCTTCTTCCTGCTTTGATCTGTAACTTAATTTGCAGAATTTTCTGCGCCCGTTCATTAGTGTGTTTTTTTTATTTCCCATTTTTACGCTCAGCTCAACATGACTGGTAACAGTGTGCAGGATAATAAGGGGACGTCGGTGCAGGCTGTGTCATTTAGATGTACTGTATAGAAAGACCATTAAAATTGTACTGGAAGCTTAGTAATGTAGTGGAATAGAAAGATGTAAAAGCAAAACTCATTGGATATCTGTTGCTAGAAGTGTGTATATTAAAAGTTGAGGCCTCATGCACATGACCGAGTGTGCGGGCAGAATGCAGGGCAAACTCTGTTTCAATGCTCCCTTCTAAGGGCCCATACACACAACCAAGCGTGCATCCGAGTTGGGGGCTGAGTTTACAACAGAATGCAGTTGTTTGACACTCGTGACATCCAAGTGTCATCCGAGTGCATGCGGTGATGCATTCATGTTTCAGTTTGTGTTGAAAGCGTTGTCTCCAAATGGAATTTTCATACTGATGACCTATCCATGCTGGGGTCATCTATTCTACCCTGTTATAAAGGAGATCCTTTCATGTCCTTGGGCACATGCAGTTTTATATACTGCTAGAAAGCCGACAGTGCCCTGAATATGTGCCCCATATGTGCCGTTACTGATCTCTGCCCACTGTCAGAAGGGTGTTCCTGACAGTCTAGCTGGGCTTTGAGGAACCACCCTGCTGACCGTTCTTGACCATTGCCCTGTACAGTCAGAGGGGGCATTCCTTAACACCCAGCGATGACGCCAAGCTGTGAGGAACCCCCACCCCCCTTTTCCCGAATGTACTTGTCTATAGATTAGTACTGGGGCGCGTTCTTCACAGCTTAGCCTCATCACTGGGCAGTAATGAACACCCCCTCTGACAGAGGGCAGAGATTGGTAAGGTCACTGATATTTCCTGACTTGGGGCACATAATGGGAAAGCTGACAGTGCATTGTATTCAGCGCACTGTCGGCTTTCTAGCGGTGTATAAAACCCAATAACATGTAAGGTCCTCTTTAATTCTCTTTTCCTACACAGATGCACAGACTTGTGATAAGTAAGCCACAACTATGGTTGGAACAGCAAATAATTAAGTTCCATTGAAGCAGAGTTGTGTTTGCAGTCACTCACTAGGATGAGTCTCCAGCTGCAGATAAGTCTTCCGTTTTTTCCATATTTTAACAGAATAGAATATCCCATGAATCATTTCAGTACCAAAAGTCCTAAAAGGCTGTTTGCTGGGTTAGGCCAGGGACACACAGGCTGACCATTTACCCTCTGTAATGAATAGGAGCGCAGTGGATGAGATTGCTCCACTATTCTCTAAGTAGGGATGAGCGAGCAGGGTTAATTACAAATTGAGATTTTCAGGGTTCACCACCCACCAAGAGCCGCTTTAACCATAGGGATAATGGTGTCAACTTACACAGAGCCCTATGCTAGGGAAGGACAAAACTTCCATTGGGCCCTATGGTATAGGGGGGGCTGTATTTGGACAGTTTTCCTGAGTTGTGAGTCCAGGCTTTCCCGACTCCAACTCATCCAAGTCCTTTAGTCCAGTAAGATAATTCTCCTGACTATTCTGCAGTGAATAGAGCATCACTATCTAGAGACATGGGAAGAAGGACTGAGCATGTGTGTCCACCATTACTCAGCTCGTCAGGTGGACGTGCACATTTCTATACACTGTGAACACAAGGTGGCACCATTCTATGTTTGCAAATGCATTATTTTTTTAGATTCCTACAATGAATGTGATATTTAATGATGGGACGACCATTGTAATACTTTGTGCTGACACATACACTTACATTAGTACAGACACTCCTGTAAGCCTGGTTACCATCACTGGTGTCCTATAGAGAATTAATAAGCGACCAGCTGTAATCTCTTGAGTAATCTGGAAGCAAGTATCCACTTCCCCTGCAGCGCCACCACAGGCGTTATTAAGTATTGCATAGTGCTCACTAAATCCTATCCCCGCTGAGTATTAATCGTAACTACATGGTCTTTCATTCACAGATAAAGATGTCTGCAAATCCACAGAGCACGGGTGTGAGCACCTCTGCGTAAATAATGAGGAATCCTATATCTGCAAATGCTTCGATGGATATATCTTGGCTGAAGATGGGAAGAAATGCAAAAGTAAGTAAAGTTCAGTAATTTGAGAATCATAAAGGTGGATTCAGGTAACTACAAGATCGGTGGGGTCTGACCACTGGGATCCCCCACTCATGAGAACAGGAATTCCCAGGTACCTCTTTGTAATTGGCACTCCATTTAATGTTGAGGACACAGGACCATCAGTCTCGTATCAGTGATTACCGGTTATTGCCAGTAGATCCCTTTAGGATTTTGGCAGGCCAAGTACTTAAAGAGGACCTGACGGCTCTCCGGACTTGTCTGTTTTTGCAAATACTTGGATGCACCATGCATTC
The DNA here is from genome assembly GCF_031893055.1 of Leptodactylus fuscus. NCBI lineage: Eukaryota > Metazoa > Chordata > Amphibia > Anura > Leptodactylidae > Leptodactylus > Leptodactylus fuscus. Next base: position 34,934,683 of record NC_134268.1, read on the forward strand.
AAAATTCTAGAAGCAGTTGGAACCCCGAGCGTTCAGACACCTGTCAATGGGAAAATCCCTTTAACAAAGAGGTGTGTCCCTATATAGTAAGTTGCTACGGGCACTAGATTTCTGGATGGGTCTTATTGGGTTTTGGTGCAGAGCATTACAGCCAACCATGACCGACTATGACTCCCTTCTCGCCTACAGTCCTCCACATTTATTATGGCATAAAACATTGGACTTGTATGCTTTTTATTGTTTTTGCCCTATGTATAAGAAAGGTGGAATATGCCTTTAAATCTATTGCCATGAGTGTTAGTGGTGATGCACATGGTAGGTGAGATAGTCTGCAGATACAAGATGACATACTGGGGTTATGTTGGGTAACAAGTCCAGGTTAATATTCATTAGTCTCGTGGCTTTAAGGTCCCGGTTTCACTGTCTGTCATCGGCGTCTCTCCCCATAAACAGAAGGAGTTAAGTCAGGAAAACTGATTAACCACAAATTGCACAATAGGATTTGTCTGTACAAGCAGATCTGCTGCCGCCGCCACCGCAGAGAATACAAAGCAGACGGGAACAGTTGGTGAGAAATTTTAGATGCATAATCTGTTTTTGTGTCCGGCTTAGCGGCCGCTCCAAGGAATCTGTATGATTTCATAAAACCATGCCGATATTTCCAACCTATACATTACTATCGAGAATTAGAGATTGTCCTATAGAGACGACTGAATGAATACTGGGAATACTAAGAATGGGCAACGCTCCTCCTCAAGGTCTGAGACAGAATGTCACTATATGTCATATATTGAGTCAAAAGTGGATATACTCTTGTGGAGCCTTGTTGAATATATGGGGACAGCACAGTACCACTACTCTTATCCTGAATATATGGACATAGCACATTACCACTACTCTGATCCTGAATATATGGGCACAGCATAGTACCACTACTCTTATTTAGGATATATGGGCACAGCACAGTACCACTACTCTTATACTGTATATATGATCACAGCACAGTACCACTACTCTTATCCTGAATATATGGACACAGCATAGTACCACTACTCTTATCCAGAATATATGGGGATAGCACAGTACCACTACTCTTATCCTGAATATATGGACATAGCACAGTACCACTACTCTGATCCTGAATATATGGACACAGCACAGTACCACTACTCTTATCCTGAATATATGGACACAGCATAGTACCACTACTCTTATTTAGGATATATGGGCACAGCACAGTACCACTACTCTTATACTGTATATATGATCACAGCACAGTACCACTACTCTTATCCTGAATATATGGACACAGCATAGTACCACTACTCTTATCCAGAATATATGGGGATAGCACAGTACCACTACTCTTATCCTGAATATATGGACATAGCACAGTACCACTACTCTGATCCTGAATATATGGACACAGCACAGTACCACTACTCTTATCCAGAATATATGAGCACAGCACAGTACCACTACTCTTATCCAGAATATATGGGGACAGCACAGTACCACTACTCTTATCCTGAATATATGGATATAGCACAGTACCACTACTCTTATCCTGAATATATGGACACAGCATAGTAACACTACTCTTATCCAGAATATATGAGCACAGCACAGTACCACTACTCTTATCCTGAATCTATGGACATAGCACAGTACCACTACTCTGATCCTGAATATATGGACACAGCACAGTACCACTACTCTTATCCTGAATATATGGACATAGCACAGTACCACTACTCTTATCCTGAATATATGGACACAGTACAGTACCACTACTCTTATCCTGAGTATATGGACACAGCACAGTACCACTACTCTTATCCTGAGTATATGGACACAGCACAGTACCACTACTCTTATCCTGAATATATGGACATAGCACAGTACCACTACTCTTATCCTGAATATATGGACATAGCACAGTACCACTACTCTGATCCTGAATATATGGACATAGCACAGTACCACTACTCTTATCCTGAATATATGGACACAGCACAGTACCACTACTCTTATCCAGAATATATGAGCACAGCACAGTACCACTACTCTTATCCAGAATATATGGGGACAGCACAGTACCACTACTCTTATCCTGAATATATGGACATAGCACATTACCACTACTCTGATCCTGAATATATGGGCACAGCATAGTACCACTACTCTTATTTAGGATATATGGGCACAGCACAGTACCACTACTCTTATACTGTATATATGATCACAGCACAGTACCACTACTCTTATCCTGAATATATGGACACAGCATAGTACCACTACTCTTATCCAGAATATATGGGGATAGCACAGTACCACTACTCTGATCCTGAATATATGGACATAGCACAGTACCACTACTCTGATCCTGAATATATGGACATAGCACAGTACCACTACTCTGATCCTGAATATATGGACACAGCATAGTACCACTACTCTTATCCAGAATATATGGGGATAGCACAGTACCACTACTCTGATCCTGAATATATGGACATAGCACAGTACCACTACTCTGATCCTGAATATATGGACACAGCACAGTACCACTACTCTTATCCTGAATATATGGACATAGCACAGTACCACTACTCTGATCCTGAATATATGGACACAGCACAGTACCACTACTCTTATCCAGAATATATGGGGACAGCACAGTACCACTACTCTTATCCTGAATATATGGATATAGCACAATACCACTACTCTTATCCTGAATATATGGACACAGCATAGTAACACTACTCTTATCCAGAATATATGAGCACAGCACAGTACCACTACTCTTATCCTGAATATATGGACATAGCACAGTACCACTACTCTGATCCTGAATATATGGACACAGCACAGTACCACTACTCTTATCCTGAATATATGGACATAGCACAGTACCACTACTCTTATCCTGAATATATGGACACAGTACAGTACCACTACTCTTATCCTGAGTATATGGACACAGCACAGTACCACTACTCTTATCCTGAGTATATGGACACAGCACAGTACCACTACTCTTATCCTGAATATATGGACATAGCACAGTACCACTACTCTTATCCTGAATATATGGACATAGCACAGTACCACTACTCTGATCCTGAATATATGGACATAGCACAGTACCACTACTCTTATCCTAAATATATGGACACAGCACAGTACCACTACTCTTATCCAGAATATATGAGCACAGCACAGTACCACTACTCTTATCCAGAATATATGGGGACAGCACAGTACCACTACTCTTATCCTGAATATATGGATATAGCACAGTACCACTACTCTTATCCTGAATATATGGACACAGCATAGTAACACTACTCTTATCCAGAATATATGAGCACAGCACAGTACCACTACTCTTATCCTGAATATATGGACATAACACAGTACCACTACTCTGATCCTGAATATATGGACACAGCACAGTACCACTACTCTTATCCTGAGTATATGGACACAGCACAGTACCACTACTCTTATCCTGAATATATGGACATAGCACAGTACCACTACTCTGATCCTGAATATATGGACATAGCACAGTACCACTACTCTTATCCTGAATATATGGACATAGCACAGTACCACTACTCTGATCCTGAATATATGGACATAGCACAGTACCACTACTCTTATCCTGAATATATGGACATAGCACAGTACCACTACTCTTATCCTGAATATATGGACATAGCACAGTACCACTACTCTTATCTTGAATATATGGACACAGCACAGTATCACTACTCTGATCCTGAATATATGGACACAGCATACTACCACTACTCTTATTCAGGATATATGACCACAGCACAATACCGCTACTCTAATCCAGAATATATGGACATAGAACAGTACCACTACTTATACTGTATATACTGTATGTGCACAGCACAGTACCACTACTCTTATACTGTATATACTGTATGTGCACAGCACAGTACCACTACTCTTATCCTGAATATATGGACATAGCACAGTACCACTACTCTTATCCTAAATATATGGACACAGCACAGTACCACTACTCTTATCCAGAATATATGAGCACAGCACAGTACCACTACTCTTATCCAGAATATATGGGGACAGCACAGTACCACTACTCTTATCCTGAATATATGGACATAGCACAGTACCACTACTCTTATCCTAAATATATGGACACAGCACAGTACCACTACTCTTATCCAGAATATATGAGCACAGCACAGTACCACTACTCTTATCCAGAATATATGGGGACAGCACAGTACCACTACTCTTATCCTGAATATATGGATATAGCACAGTACCACTACTCTTATCCTGAATATATGGACACAGCATAGTAACACTACTCTTATCCAGAATATATGAGCACAGCACAGTACCACTACTCTTATCCTGAATATATGGACATAACACAGTACCACTACTCTGATCCTGAATATATGGACACAGCACAGTACCACTACTCTTATCCTGAGTATATGGACACAGCACAGTACCACTACTCTTATCCTGAATATATGGACATAGCACAGTACCACTACTCTGATCCTGAATATATGGACATAGCACAGTACCACTACTCTTATCCTGAATATATGGACATAGCACAGTACCACTACTCTTATCCTGAATATATGGACATAGCACAGTACCACTACTCTTATCTTGAATATATGGACACAGCACAGTATCACTACTCTGATCCTGAATATATGGACACAGCATACTACCACTACTCTTATTCAGGATATATGACCACAGCACAATACCGCTACTCTAATCCAGAATATATGGACATAGAACAGTACCACTACTTATACTGTATATACTGTATGTGCACAGCACAGTACCACTACTCTTATACTGTATATACTGTATGTGCACAGCACAGTACCACTACTCTTATACTGTATATATGTGCACAGCACTGTACCACTACTCTTATCCAGAATATATGAGCACAGCACAGTATCAGTACTCTTATACTGAATATATTGGCACAGCACAGTACCACTACTCTTATCCAGAATATATGGACACAGCACAGTATCACTACTCTTATCCAGAATATATGAACACAGCACAGTATCACTACTCTGATCCTGAATATATGGACATAGCACAGTACCATTACTCTTATCCAGAATATATGGACATAGCACAGTACCACTACTCTTATACTGTATATATGTGCACAGCACTGTACCACTACTCTTATCCAGATTGGGCACAGCACAGTATCACTACTCTTATACTGTATATATGTGCACAGCACAGTACCACTACTCTTATCCTGAATATATGGACACAGCATAGTATTTGTCTGTCTGGATGGCCGGGTGCATGTGTGTCACTTACCTGATGAAGAGACAGCACCAAACTTCACCAAAAGAAGGGAATCCAGTGGAAGAAAACATGATAGTCTGGGCAATATTCTTCTCTAAAGCTTAGGGTCCCGGCATTCGTGTTGAGGTTACTTTGACATATAGCTTCTACCTAAACATTGTACAGAACAAGCAGGATAATGTGTTCACGAAGGAAAAGGTTTCAAGAATGATTTGAAGAACACAACAAAATCCTCAAGGTGTTGGCTTGGCCTCCAGATCCCTCAGATCTTAATTTGTTCGATTATATGTAGGATGTGCCATAAAACATGTCAAACCCCTGGGGCAAACCTCCCAACTTTCAAAAAACAGAAAGAGGGACAAAATGTGCGGCACGCTATGTGCGCAGTGGCAACTTTGTCTCCACCCACTTCTACATTGACTCCGCCCATTCTCACCCATTTTTTTTCAATGTGCCCACATACAGTATAATGCTCCTACAGTCACTGTTACATTATATGCCCCCACGTTATAATGTTCTCTTTCAATTGCCCTACAGTATGAAGTCCCTCTCCTTATTCCTCAGTTTAAACTGGGGGCCAATTGGGGGGACATTAAACAGTTGGGGTAGTTGAAGGGGAACAATAAATTAATGACAGCTGGAACGGAACATTAAAATGGGGGCAACTAGAGGGGGACATTAAACTTGGGCAGCTGGAGGGTGACTTTAAACCGTAAGGGTAACTGGAGGGTGACATTAAACTGGGGGAAACTAGAGGCGTACATGTTGCCCCCAGCTTAATGTCTTCGTTCAGTGACCCCCATTGTTTAATGTGCCAATCCAGCTGTCCTCAGTTTAAAGTCCTTCTTAATCGCTTCCTGTTTAATGCCCCCCTTCATCTGCCACCAATTTAATGCCCCCCTTCATCTGCCACCAATTTAATGTCTCCCCTTCATCTGCCACCAATTTAATGTCTCCCCTTCATCTGCCCCCAGTTTCATGTTTCACCTTCATCTGCCCCTAGTTTCATGTCCCCCCTTAGGTTACACACAAAGTTTAACTTAAAAAAAAGCAATGATACTTGCCTCTCCTCGCTTCCCTGCTGTTCTGTCTGCAGTCCCAGTCACAGAGTGTTCTGGGAGCTGCAGGTGCAATGTGAGTGACGTCATCACATCGAGCCTACAGCTCCCTATGCCAGAGCACACAGAGGCACAGTGGTGAGGCAGTGGCTGTCTGCTCCTGCTTCATTCACTATTGTATTCAACTCATCTGCATCCTCTGGACGCAGATGAGTTGAATCAGGAACATACCTCCCGCTGACCAGGACCACAGGAAAGGACCCGGAATAATACACAGGCACGGAGGCTAGCCATAGAGGGGCGCCTAGCAGCAGGGCCGCCATCAGGAATTTTGGGGCCCCATACAGCCTAAGTGTCTGCCCCCCCCCCCCCCCCGCCATTTTAAAACTACTTTATTTTGCGACATACCAATTCTGTATTACATTTCCCTTTATTTAGCAGCATTACAAGGCTTCATCAGATTCTATTTGCAGGTAAAATCTGCTACGTGTGACAGCGCCTATAGGGAGCCAACACCATCTATAAGAGCCCTCCTAATAAATCCTCAGGGCTTATTCACATTACGTTTTTGGCCTCCCTTGCCGGGATACGTTGGTAACCAGTCAGAATCAGCTGTCAACTTATCCCTGCACGAAGAACTGGCCATTAAAAAAAAAGGGGGCCTGCAGTTCTCCGTGCAGGGATAAGTGGGGAGCTGATTGTGACTGGTTACCAACGTATCCCAGCAAGGGAGGCCAAAAACGCAATGTGAACACTCCTTTAAAGTGAAAGTCCCACCCCCAAACAGGCTGCTATGCTAGTAGCATAGCGGCCTACATCATTATTAATACAAAGCACACGTACCTTTGGAGGTATTGTGTGCTTTGTAGTTCTCCAGCTAAAAACTTATATATTATATATTATTGCCCCAGTTCCCTCTCCGCAGTGCCGCACACCCGATGTCCCAACAATCCCCCTCCCCCCCCCCCCGTCCACCTTCTAACATCTTTCCACTGCCCCCTGCACCCATACCTCCCAACTTTTGAAGAACCAAAAGAGGGACAAAATGAGCGCCGCGGCAAATTTATCCCCACCCACCGTTATGTTGACTCCACCCATTCTCATTAATTTTTCATGTGCCCGCACACAGTATAATCCTCCTACAGTCACCCGTACATTATATGTCCCCCCTCTATCTCTCCCCCAGCTTCATATACACCCTTCATCTGCACCCAGTTTCATGTCTCCCACCCAATCTCTGCCCCCAGATTCATGTCCGCCCATCCATTTCTGCCCCCAGTTTCATGTCCCCCCCCCTCCATCTCTGCCCCCAGTTTCATGTCCCCTCCATCTCTACCTCCAGATTCATGTCCCCCCTCCATCTCTGCCCCATATTCATGTCCCCTCCATCTCTGCCCCCATATTCATGTCCCCTCCATCTCTGCCCCATATTCATGTCCCCCCTCCATCTCTGCCCCCATATTCATGTCCCCTCCATCTCTGCCCCCATATTCTTGTCCCCTCCATCTCTGCCCCCATATTCATGTCCCCTCCATCTCTGCCCCCATATTCATGTCCCCTCCATCTCTGCCCCCATATTCATGTCCCTCCATCTCTGCCCCCATTGTCATGCCGTCCTCTCCATCTCTGCCCCCATATTCATGTCCCCTCCATCTCTGCCCCCATGTTCATGTCCCTCCATCTCTGCCCCCATTGTCATGCCGTCCTCTCCATCTCTGCCCCCATATTCATGTCCCCTCCATCTCTGCCCCCATATTCATGTCCCTCCATCTCTGCCCCCATTGTCATGCCGTCCTCTCCATCTCTGCCCCCATATTCATGTCCCCTCCATCTCTGCCCCCATATTCATGTCCCCTCCATCTCTGCCCCATATTCATGTCCCTCCATCTCTGCCCCCATATTCATGTCCCCTCCATCTCTGCCCCCATTGTCATGCCGTCCTCTACATCTCTGCCCCCAGTGTCATGCCGTCCTCTCTCTGCCCCCAGTTTCACGTTCCACATTACACTGACTGACTTACCTTCTCCTTCGTTCCCTCGCAGCTCTCTGCGCACCTCTCTCTCACTGGCACACAGTTATAGACGCGATGTGACGTCATCACATCGCGTCTACAAGCCAGTAGCGGAGGCGGTGAAGCGAGGAGCTGACACAGGTCAGCTCCTCGCTTCAGCCGCATATGTGACAGCGAGAGAGGCGCGCAGCGGCGAAGCAAGGAGCTGACCTGTGTCAGCTCCTCGCTTCGCCGCTGCCGCCGGCTACTGGCTTTTAGACGTGATGTGATCACATCGCGTCTACAAGCCAGTAGCAGCGGCGGCGGCGAAGCGCTGACACAGGTCAGCTCCTCGCTTCAGCTGCATATGTGTCAGGGAGAGAGGCGCGCAGCGGCGAAGCGAGAAGCTGACCTGTGTCAGCTCCTTGCTTCAGCCGCATATGTCTTCAACTCAGATCTGTGTCCAAAACCGGGCCCCCCCCCATTTTTCAATTTGGCCGGGCCCCTGACGCCAGTACCAGTAGTACTGGCCTATCGGCGGCCCTGCCTAGCAGTATAGTTATCTATGATGTTTAGGGGTCCCAGTGACATACTGTGCCATACTCATAGATTACTAGGTGCACCTCTCCCTCTATACTATTCAGGCCAGTAAATCCAGCCAATACATGAAGCGAGTTTCATGGATGAAACTAGGTTGTGTGAATGCGGCTTTAACCCCATCAGTGCCATGATCACACTATTGCTTTCCAGCCCTGTTTGACTTATATGAAGTCCATCTTTCTAAATATTAACCATAAAAATAACCTAATAGTACAACAATATCAGACCAATAATTTCTGTTACATGAATTATTTCTGGTGTTAGGACTTCCCAGTGCAGAATTGTGGAGTTTGGAAAATTCAGGAGATTTTGTGTTTTGATGTCTTAGCATCGCCATCTGGTGGTAAAATTTGGTATTACGTGTAAGTGTAAGCACTGGATTTCATGCATTTCCTATTCCATGGTGTGGTTTATAAAATATCTGACAGCACACAAGAAAATCATTCTCTTAATATAATACTGGAGTATCTCTTTTTAGAACCTTTCAATGTACAGTTCCCCTGTTATTCCTCCTGGAAATGTATTAATAATTTCACAGCTGTGTTGGGGGGTGTCCTTGCAGGCTCTGACAATATCCAATCTGTGCTGACAGCGCCAGATTGCTTAGGGTCACATCCATTTGATAAAGGTAATGTCCAAATGTCGATGTATTCATAAATATTCAGGAGGAATAACAGAGGAACAGCACAGCATAAAGTTGTGGGAAAAGGATGTTTCAGAATTGAATTGGAATTGCAAACATTCACTAAAACAGACTTGTCTGGATGGTGACGGATCCTCTTTTATGGGTGCATCGGTCCATGTGCACAGGCCAAGGGTTCGAATATTTTAACTGTAGGCACTTTGATGACATCCGAGCCTTCTATCCTGCATTGATATCAATGGGGAGTTCCAGAGCATTGCAACCCCCCACTTGGTCATGTGCATAAGGCCTAAGCGTCTACCTAAATAATCAATAATATGTGTCTGTTTTCAGAGTGTGAAGAAGGACCGGTGGATCTGGTGTTCATCATTGACGGATCTAAAAGCCTTGGAGAAGACAATTTTGAGCTTGTAAAGCAGTTTGTGAATGGAGTCATAGACTCGCTAGAGATCTCGCAGAAAGCCGCCCGTGTAGGACTGGTCCAATACTCCACTCATGTCCGCACAGAGTTCACTATGGCACAGTACAGCTCAGCCAAAGACATGAAGAAAGCCGTGTCCCAAATGAAATACATGGGCAGAGGCTCCATGACTGGGCTTGCCCTGAAGCTCATGTATGAGAAAAGCTTCTCAGAGGCTCAGGGTGCGAGAAGAAAGTACCTGGGTGTGCCAAGGGTGGCAATCGTCTTTACTGATGGACGAGCTCAAGATGAAGTCTCAGACTGGGCGCGTCGGGCAAAGCAAAGCGGTATTTATATATATATATATATATTTATATACTGTCAGCTCACCATATTTACCACCTAATACAACTGCAGGAAACCAATGTGAAGGGGTTACCCAGGGAATAACAAGGCTTATCAGTTCATACCTTGCACTTCTTACAGGGGTTGTCCCAGGGAAGATTATTAAAATCTGTCTTCCATAATGTAAATAGGAAGACAGTGCCTCAGTCATGCAGCCCACTAGGGGGCGCTCCCTTTAACATCATGCCCGACCTTCCCAGAGGCCTTTGTACAATGATGTGGGATTTTACCAAGTACAGTCTCTCAGCCGAGGACAGCTGTTTCCATCTATTTGGATCTCTTCAGCCCGGCGTAGAGAAGACTGACTTGGCAGAGGTGAGAGGCTTCTAGACAGGGTTAAGGGGATATCGTCACTCCTTAGGGAGAGACCACCATATAGGTGTGTGGAGACTTATTAAGCCGTATGCGCTCCACTGAGGGATCATGGGAAGATTATGCAAATCTGTCTTCCATGATGTAATTAGGAAGACTGAGGCACTGTCATGCGATGATTTCCCCCAAGTTCTAGCATAAGCAGAAGTCTTCATGCTTCATGGGGACCCTTATATAGTACTAACCCTACTGTACAGGGCCACCATGGGCCCCTTGTCTACCGACCCACAGTGGATTAGGCTGTGTATCAGTCGTTCACTATGCTTATCGAAGAGGGGGCTCGGGGGCTGATGGAGATTTACAGACACTAGAAGACGTCTTATGATTTGCTTATGGCTCGTTTTGATCACTGCGGGCCGTCTGAGGAGACAATGATGGTGTATGAGTCATGGTGAGATGCTTCTCAGGGAAAATGTAACAGCTCTCGCTCCATACAAAAGTGATAACAAGTGAGGGAAATATATCAGATGACAAATACTCTACCATTATTACGGCGAGCTTTGCCGCAGCTCACCAATACTTACTGAGAATAAGAAGAATGGAGTCCAAGGATTCTATACTAACAGGTCTGACTGGATTGGATATGGGCGAATATTCGTGTGGTTCGTTTCGTACCAAACTTGTACAGAGATGGTATTATTATATAATGGCGTCTTCTCAGACCCCAGGGTATAAGAATTGGAGGCCCAGGGGAGGTGAAGGAAAATAAGAAACACACTCACCTTGTCTCACCTCTCCCGGACATCTTTGCTGCATCCGATGGTCTCCTTTGTCCTCTTCCGGCATCTATCTGATGTTACACACCCTGGGTTCGGTACAGTTTGCCCATATGTAGCAATGACCTATGGTGCCCCCCCCACCCATAAACAGCACCCAAACATTCAGTACCCCTGCACTAAACAAATACACTATGCATCCACTTCAAGGTTTGGCTCAAGAAAACGTATCGAAAACTATAGTGACATTTTTCCAAAAACGGTGTCGCAAGCCACCCTAATGTTGAGGCCCCTCAACTGCATTTTTTGTTGCAGATTTTGCGCTATTCTTTTAGCCAAAGCCAGGAGTGGATTGGAGACATCGTATGTATAATCACTATAGCAGTGTGCTGCGGTTGTACATCATCCAGCTCTCACAGTACAGATGCGGTGTAATCTTCAGAGGTTCTCGGCCCCGTAGGTCTCCTTAGTCGCCGGCGCTTGTGGTCAGCTCAGGTCACTTGGAGGTTGTTGTAGATTTAATGGATATGATGTCATTATGCAGCACTCCTCCTGTCTCCTTCTCAGGCATCACCATCTATGCTGTTGGTGTTGGCAAGGCCATTGACGAAGAGTTACAAGAAATTGCTTCATCGCCACAAGAGAAATACGTTATTCATGCCGATGACTTCAGCTCCATGGGATACATCACTGAAAAATTAAAATCCAGCATCTGCGATGGTACGGGGGTATTGTGTAGATTTATTATTCAACCATTACAAGGATCTATCATACACATTATGAGACACGTCAGGCCTATTGATGTATTTTCGGATTCCGGTTATTGTAGCTTATTTTACTGAATTATACATAGCGGTATACATAGAAGTTTCACGAATATTTACAAGGTTCATCCCACTGTTCGGTCTGAAGCGGAAGTGCTATTATTATACTCTGGGCTGTTTTCAGACCCCAAAGTTAATGGTGTCCCAGGGATGGCGCCGAAAAAAAGTGCGCTCCCTCGCTGCCTCCAGTGCTCCCAGCCTCCTGGGTAATGTCATAGGCCCTAGGGGACTGCTGAGGCCTGCTATTGGGTCTTTAATACAAGTGCCATTGGTGTGCCATGTGACTGCTGAGGCCCAAAAATTTTGGACACTTGCATTGAAAACCCAATAACAGGTTTCAGTGGTCCCCCAGGGCCTCTGACGTCATCCATATGGCCAGATAATGTGGGAAAACAGCCAAAGTGGACCCAGGTAGGGCTATAATTTTGAGACATATTCTTATAGGCTCAGAGATCAGTTTACATATGATTACAGAATATAACTGTTTGAAAAACCACATTGCAAGAAGGATCCGCAACATCTTGGGTATGTATAAAATTTAACCTTTAATCCATGAGTTAAAAATGAGCCCCGATGGGCAGGCAAACAAGATAACTAATACATAGTAAAGTGCAGAAAAAGGTCAGAAAGGTGGATAAAAAACCGCAACTGACCAGTTGCGGTTTTTTATCCACCTTTCTGACCTTTTTCTGCACTTTACTATGTATTAGTTATCTTGTTTGCCTGCCCATCGGGGCTCATTTTTAACTCATGGATTAAAGGTTAAATTTTATACGTACCCAAGATGTTGCGGATCCTTCTTGCAATGTGGTTTTTCAAAGAATTTTGAAGCTCCTAGGAGTCAGGAGACAGGGTCGTGCACCTGGGACGTCTATTTCAGGGTGAGCTAACCTCTTGCATTTTTTCTTTTTAGAATATAACTGTGTCTGAATGAAGCCACCACTAGGGGGAGCTCACTGCATACAAAATCATACAACTATTAATGGGAGCTGAAAAAAATCTATGTGCATTGACCTGCCCCTAGTGGTAGTGCAGGATAATGTTAACTGGGTTATTCCGTGTGGGTTATATACATATAAACGCAGTGTTCACCTCACTAATATCCTACCATTCCTGTTCTGACGCTGCCTGGGTAGCCTGTTGATATCTACTTTCTGGTCCCGTGTCAACACAAAATGAAGCTCCCATTGAAATAAATAGAGTAGTGCCCGCACTGCCCGACCACCATTATATGTATAAACACTGTTATACTACGGGACAAACATCCCAGCCCATCTACTTCCTTTCGACCAGCAATGTCTTTTCTCATCTTCCTTCATTTTAATAGACATCACAGTATGAGACGAGCCATTTCTGAGTACAAATATGATGTTTTAATAGTTTTAATAGTTAAATGTAAAGGATTTTTAGGGATTGTAAACAAAAAAAAATCTCTTTTTTAGGTTGGAGTAATTGGAAAACCACAACTGACCTCTCCAACCAAGGTAAGAAGTGGACAGCGGTTTATATTATGTTCTATTACCTCAAATGACACTAATAATACTATGGGATGACATCATAAGGGCTGAGGTGTTGGGTCAGATGACTCCTTCCGTGACTTCAGTGAAGGAACACTAAGAAGTGAATGATAAAAGGAAAGAAGAAATATAGTTTTCATCTCTGTCAGTCAGTAATATTTTCTACATAACTCTTACACAGTCTTGTACAAGTCTTGGAGAAAACACAGATTATCTGTTCTATCTTTGCTTAGTCGCTGATTATATTGAGAGAGACTTAACAGTCTCCTGTCCTACTGTGGACTTGGCACAGTAGGGAGAGTCCTGCTTCAGCCAGTTGTCTTACAGTCAGAATCCTGCTCCAGCCAGTTGTCTTACAGCCAGTATTCTGCGCCAGCCAGTTGTCTTACAGCCAGTATTCTGCTCCAGCCAGTTGTCTTGTAGTCAGACAGAACAGTGTGGAGGAATAGGAAGATTTCTTTATATATGTCATGTAATGAGACAAAATAAGATGAAGGAAAAGGAGGGGATAAAGAGAAGGGGTGCAGGGATATTTTTGGTGCACTTTCTCTGTTTCCTTCAAAAGAAAGTCCTGCTTCCAATATGTGACAATAATTTATGGAGACCTGCACAACATGACAATAAAATAATGATCCTTTGATACAATGGTGTGTAAATAAGGTGAACACTTTGCAAGAATAGGCCTGTTTCAGTTTAGTAAAAACCAGAAGTGCTATTATACTTTGGGATCTCTTCAGACCCTAGAATATAATAAGCAGAGACACAGGGAAGGAGCGGAACATAATAATCACTGATACTCCCCTTACCTCACCTCTCCTGGGCTCGCTCGTGGTTTCCAGCGCTCCATCATGGTCCTTTTAGGTCATCTTCCAGCTTCTGGGTGATGTCATAAGTCCTGAGAACCACTGAGGCTTATTATTGGGTCTCAATAGTCACGTGGGGAATGCTGAGATCATGGGACTGCCCTCATTGCTCATGACATCACCCAGGTATCTGGAAGATGACCAAAGAGGATCATATGGGGGCCCAGGAGAAGTGAAGGAAGGTAAGTATCAGTGTTTATTATGTTTCTGCCTCGCCTGGGCCTCTACGTATTATACTATGGGATCTGAACAGACCTCAGAATATAATAGTGGGTTGTAGGTGGTGATCCCAAAAAATTTGTATTTGGCCAAAACCTAAATTTAAAAAAAAAATTTGTAATGAACTTGTCTTATGTGATGTTTAGCCCATTAAGTGCCATCCCATGTCAAGACCCAAACTCAATAACACTCTCATTGCAATAAATAACTATTACATAAAACTTTTTGTCTTTCAGAATTTTCCTCTGAACTAAAAGGAGAGAACAGTGAGATCACAGTCTCTTGTTCAATGTCCGCCATCAAATTCACAACTCTAGGAGAAGGTGAGACTCTGGTCGTATTTCTTTCCATTAACCCCATCCGGATATTTGACGTGCCATACCTGTACTGTACATGTCAGCTGTGTTATACAGCTGACACCCACCTGCAACTTTAACCACCTCATTGCCTTGGTCAATGGCAACCACAGCATTTGAAATGCTGGTTCCCTCTGTCTCCCTATCACCTACCCCTTCTGAAGTAATTGTGGGAGTCGTGAAGTACACCTATTATACCCCGTCACAGTATTTTTTTATGTAATGCCTCTTCCTCACATTACCATATTTGCCATCATTTTGGTTTTGTGGGAGCATGAAAAATTTTGGAGGAAGCCATGTCCCCTATAGGTGCAGCCTAGGAACTGCGTAACTAGGAATGGCGGGGTCCAGTGGCAAACTGGTGGGAAACACCCCCCCCCCCCCGACTGACGCCGAAGACCTCGACCGACCCCCACCTACACATTCCTGCATGCTCTATTATGCCCCATAGTGGCCCCTGCACACAGTATTATCCCCAATAGTGGCCCCTGCACACAGTATTATCCCCAATAGTGGCCCCTGCACACAGTATTATGCCCCATAGTGGCCCCTGCATACAGTATTATCCCCCATAGTGGCACCTGCACACAGTATTAACCCCATAGTGGCCCCTGCACACAGTATTATCCCCAATAGTGGCCCCTGCACACAGTATTATCCCCAATAGTGGCCCCTGCACACAGTATTATCCCCATAGTGGCCTCTGCACACAGTATTATCCCCAATAGTGGTCCCTGCACACAGTATTATTCCCCATAGTGGCCCCTACACACAGTATTATGTCCCTCAGTGGCCCCTGCACACAGTATTATCCCCATAGTGGCCCCTGCACACAGTATTATCCCCCATAGTGGCCCCTGCACACAGTATTATCCCCCATAGTGGCCCCTACACACAGTATTATCCCCAATAGTGGCCCCTGCACACAGTATTATCCCCCATAGTGGCCCCTACACACAGTATTATCCCCCATAGTGGCCCCTGCACACAGTATTATCCCCCATAGTGGCCCCTGCACACAGTATTATGTCCCACTGTGGACACCCATAAACAATTATTATACTCTGGGATCTTTTCAGACCCCAGAGTATAATAATTGGAGACCCGGGGGAATAAAAACATAAAAAACTACTGTTACTTACCTGTTCCCCGGGTCCTACGCTGTTGGCCACCGCTGCCGTCCTTCTTCAATGACGTTGGACGTCACATGACCCGGGACGCAGGCTGGGTTCATGTGACGTCAGAGACGTCAGACAACTAGGAAGGAGGCCTGGCAGGATCGTGGAGAGGTAAGTAACAGTGTTTTTTATGTTTCTTACCTCTCCCGGTCCGCCGATCATT
This sequence comes from Leptodactylus fuscus, assembly GCF_031893055.1. Taxonomy (NCBI): domain Eukaryota; kingdom Metazoa; phylum Chordata; class Amphibia; order Anura; family Leptodactylidae; genus Leptodactylus; species Leptodactylus fuscus. The sequence goes on from NC_134268.1 coordinate 34,951,363, forward strand.
ATACTCGGGGGTCCGAAAAAAACGTTACACACACCCTTTTGCCATCACATTTGCTGTCTATGTCCCCTTTTCGCCATATAAAGTTCCCAAGTCACATATAAAGTGATTGCTACCCCGATGGCTTTGGAGATTTGTCTGCTTTTCTGGGAGCCCAAGAGATCACCCCTTTTTTTCCCAGAGCTTTTGGGAAAGTTGTTTATTACAGATACGTATTACTGGGATCCCAAATATACACTTTTGGCTTGTTACTGTTACTGTAGCTTACAAATAAGCAGCGGAGAATACTGAGCCATATAAAGGCACCATACGGCGGCACATGGTGTAGACACGCCACACAGGAACCCGCACACAACATTGCCATGTAGGCGTCTTGCTTTGGAGCATGCATACAGATCTGTGAGAGATAAAAACTGTATATAAAAATGCAGGCACAGCACAAGCCTGTTGCAGTCTTCAGGTCCACCTTATGTATATTACTTTTCATAATACAATTACTTGCCAGCACTAAAGGCAGCGTCAGTCCTAATCCATCATCTACAATGTATATTCCAGAAAAAGACGCGGAGCAATGCCAGTGCAAGAATATTATGGAGTTCCAGTCCAATGCAAATGAAGAAGTCAGACGACTAACTCAGCAGTATATCCTTTACAGTAAATATAGTCACATTTTTATCGTCTATTGCGTTGAGAGGCGACTTCTAGTCTTGTTCCTGCCATTACGTTCATGGACAGTGAAAGATACTTTCCTGGATTCTACCTCTTTGGATACATCTTAACAAATTCTAAGGGTCGATAGTGACATTGGTCACAGCTCCCATCGACCTGCAACTCCTTCACTAATTTAATGTGGCGACCCTGAGGGTGCTGTGACTGGGATTTCTAGTTGCAAAAGGATCAAGCACTGGTGGATAAGTCATATCCATGGCACCCTTAGGGTCACAAATGAGACCCCAGTCACTTACATTAGTGAAGGAGTCACCATGTCGCCCTAATGTTGTGGTAAAGCATCCAAGCGATGACAAATTATTTTTGGTGTAGAAACAGAAGGTAACAGGTATGTCATAGGATCTGTTTGCTAGTGACATGAGTTCAGTTATTGTCCATGTATACACGGGCTCCCGATTTTCAGCCCCTTTCACCCTATGAATAACTCTTGCTTGGAGATCCTCTATTAACCCCAAGACACAGAGTATACAAAGCTGTTACCCTACTCACTAAGCCACAAGCTCTGTTAGCTTCAATATAGGTTTGGGTGTTTTTGTTACTAATGCCAAGCTGCAATAGTATTGAACTGTACATACATAATGTATTGCTATATAGAGATATGTATCTGTATATGCCAGAATATTGAATACTTAAAAATCTACCTTCCAAGAATGCAATGTACCGGCATATTCAGACACATCTCTATATATCATAGATATGCAGGAAAAAGAAAATGCTTGGTATGGGGAAAAAACCACCTAATGAAAATATGGGATCTGCATATATGGAACAGTGCCCTTGCATAAAGGCCACGCCCCTTTAAAGGCCACTCCTACTTTTGCCAAAACTTACAATTTTTGATTCACCCCATGAAAGGCCCTCCCAGATTGACATCTCTGATCATATTACATCAATAGTGGATTGTCCAGACTAGACCATTGTATTTGCAATTGAGAGCAGGACTAGATCTGTAAGAGCTGACTCAATTTTTGATGCATCTTTTGTATCGCAACAAGCAATGGACACAAAAAGAGAAGATTTTCCTTAGACTTCCCACTTGCTAGATGTTCTGGGTCCATAATGGGAAACTTAGAGTACTACCTTAGGGACTGGTACTAAATTCTACACTACTTTATTTCCAGAAGCAGATTGATACTAGGGCCATACTAGCGCTTGCTCTTCGTTGTTCGGACCCGTTGAGTGGCGGACCGTTAAAACAGCGGTTACATACAGAGCCTGGAGACCCCAATGACCCCAGTGTAGTTGGTCCAGAGGTTTAGCAGTGAAATGTAGATAAGATGGCGTTGGCTTCATGGACAGTGGTGCCAGCGAGTGAAAATGAGCCCGTCACGACTTAGCAGAACGGAAGGAAAACCTAGGGGATATGTGAAGCACATGAAATGGTAGTGACAGGGATAGGTGGACGTAGTTACTGTAAGAAGAGAAGGTAGACACGGGCATTGGAGAACCCAATGCAAAGGTTTCATCAATGGTGTGGGCTCCACTCCAGGCCAAAACAGTTACACTGGTTGTATAAATGAGAACGTTCTTCCTCTTGCAAACACACAATCTCAGAGACTAGAGCTTTTTAAAGTTTCCTTGACTCAAACCCACTGGAGCAGATTACAAGACGGATGGAAGAACTGGAGAATCGAGTAGGACAAAGATAGCAGACTGGATGAGAACTGTACAAAGAGGACATGACATTTATTCCTTAGAGAGGTGCAAAATATTCCGAATGATCGACCGACTGGACATCTGCAAAATGGATAAAGTACAGAATTGAGATTTATTTATATTGTCTTACAATCTCATGTATGAATACAGAGTATATAGGCAGCATTTGTGTTTATAGGAGGACTTAAAGGGGATGTGCCGTTATGGACACGTATCCCTTATGTTCAAGTGTCCAATTGCTGTGGGTCCGAATGCCAAGTCCTTTGAAATGGAGTGCCAGTGTGCTTGGGTGACCGATGCCCCATTCACTTCTTTGGGGTTGTGACACTGCCGGAGATAGGAGTCCCAGCAGCCCCAAAGAAGTGAATGGAGCACCGATCACGTAAGCACACTGGCGCTCCATTCACATGGTGGCTTTAGGGGGACTCCTGATGAGTGGGGGATCCGGCATTGAGGACCCCAGCGATCAGACACTTGTCCTGTGAATAGGGGATGTGTCCATAGCAGCACAACCCCTTTAAATGTATGTTTCTATTGGAAACCAAACCAGAGGAAAATAGAGAAGAGTTCAGAGGACCAAGTCTAGTTTTGTAAGTCACAATGTTTTACACAATATAAATATTAAATGGATAACTATTTGTAATAAGCGTGGCTGTGTATTCATTGGTGTATATCATCAGATACCCGACTCTACGCACTTTGTATACAGGACAACGAACATCTTATATTACTAAAGATACCGCCGATGAAGGTAAAAACTTCTCAGTACTGCTGAGCTTTGTTCACATATTCACATTCGTGGCGTTTCCAGGACTATCATATTGTTGACTGATCCTTAGGGCAGACTATCAATATTAGATTGATTTCTAACACCCATGACCTCTGCCGATCAGCTGTTTCAAGAGCTTGTGACACTTGGGTAAACTCCACCTGTTCTCAGATCAATGATGTCATTTCCATTGGCTACGCACAGCTTTGTCCTATTAAAATAATCTGATCTGCAGAATAAAGTACAACCCTATACAAAGTATGGCAATACAGTATGGCGAGACCCCCAAATGTCTGATATTGATACCTATTCTAAGGACAGGCGACCAATATCATAGTTCTGAAGAATCCCTTTAAGACCTTAAACTTGGTATTTATACCAAGCAAATCCATAGTGCTCCATTACTCCAAAGAACACAAGCTCTATAACATGTTATCTATCTGTACTATATCAATCTGCTCAGCTCCTACTGCTCTATAATATGTCATCTACACTATGTGATCAAAAGTATCCAGACACCCCCATAAACATGTTTTTCATATTAGGTGCATTGTGCTGCCCCCTACTGCCAGGTGCTCCATATCAGCGACCTCAGTAGACATTGTGAGAGAGCAGAATGGGGCGCTCCGCAGAACTCACGGACTTCGAATGTGGTCAGGTGATTGGGTGCCACACATCACACAGGTCAATGCCAAACGACGCCACGCTTGGTGTAAGGAGCATAAACATTGGACGATTGAACAGTGGAAAAACATTGTGGAGTGACCAATCACGGTACACAATGTGGCAATCCGATGGCAGGGTGTGGGTATGGCGAATGCCCGGTGAACGTCATCTGCCAGCGTGTGTAGTGCCAACAGTAAAATTCGGAGGCGGTGGTGTTAAGGTGTGGTCGTGTTTTTCATGGAGGGGGCTTGCACCCCTTGTTGTTTTGCGTGGCACTATCACTGCACAGGCCTACATTGATGTTTTAAACACCTTCTTGCTTCTCACTGTTGAAGAGCAATTCAGGGATGGCGATTGCATCTTACAACACGATGGAGCACCTGTTCATACTGCACGGCCTGTGGCGGAGCGGTTACACCACAATAACATCTCTGTAATGGACTGGCCTGCACAGAGTCCTGACTTGAATCCTATACAACACCTTTGGGATGTTTTGGAACGCCGACTTCGTGCCAGGCCTCACCGACCTACATCAATACCTCTCCTCAGTGCAGCACTCCGTGAAGAATGGGCCGTCATTCACCAAGAAACCTTCCAGCACCTGATTGAACGTATGCCTGCGAGAGTGGAAGCCGTCATCAAGGCTAAGGGTTGGCCAACACCATATTGTATCCAGCATTACCGATGGAGGGCGCCACCAACTTGTAAGTCATTTTCAGCCAGGTGTCCGGATACTTTTGATCACATAGTGTATCTGCACTATATCAATCTGCTCAGCTCCTACTGCTCTATAACATGTCATCTATTGATACTATATACCAACTGCTCAGTCCCTACTTCTCTATAACATTTCATCTATCGATACTATGTATCAACTGCTCAGCCTGTACTGCTCTATAACATTTCATCTATCTATACTATATCAATCTGCTCAGCCCCTACTACTCTACAATATGCTATCTATCTGTACTATGTATGAACTGATCAGCCTGTACTGCTCTATAACATGTTATCTATCGATACTATATATCAACTGCTCCATACCTGCTGCTCTATAATGTCATCTATCTATACTATATCGATCTGCTCAGCCCCTACTGCTCTATAACATGAACATTGAAAGGCATTATTTTACTTGGACATTGCACAGCATTTATATAAAGAAGTTATCTGGTTTCTGAGATTGCTGGCCTATTCTTAAAGGGGTCACAGGTGCCAGACTCCCATAGATCTAATATTGACAGTCTATCTGTGACACTATGGCCACCCACCAGTCATTATGGATCGACAGTTAAGTGTCCCAATTAGCCCTCTTTTAATGCCACATATGCCCACAATAAAAACAACAAAACATTTACACCTACCGGCTCCTGTAGTCCCAGCATGGGGCAGTTCTTCAGTGAAGCCAGAGAACATCTATGCCAGACCTTGGTCACGTGCAGTGAAGATGGGGTGAACACCCCCGGCCTCACTGAAGGACTGCATAGGTGCCAGGGGCACCAGGCGCGATACCGGTGTTGTATTGCAGCAGAGAATTGATCCACAGCTCATCTGATATAGATCCTATGGCTTGGTATTACCATGTGGTGCCAGTGCCCCAAAACAAATTCTTGCACTTAGAGGTAAAATTAAAGTTCCAACTCCAGACAAAAATCCATAAAATTTTACCTTTAATCCACTTTTAAAAAGTTCTCACACACGGCAAAGTAATTAAAATTACGCGTTTCGTAACATTCTGCTTCTAAGTCATAACATGGAATACTATGAGAACCTTATAAAAGTGGATTAAAAGTTACATTTTACTGATTTTTGTCTGGAGCTTTTATTATTTTTTGAATACATCAGCTGTATTGTAGTGGTGTGTGCCATGCAGCGTTGTATCTAGAATAGGAACCCACTATACAAAGGCCCTCCTGAAGTGGCTAGTGGGCTCATACACCTTCATCAATAGATATACTGAGAACCTCGGGTTTATTTTTGTAGACATTGCTGAGAAGCATGAGATCAATGTATAAGACGGGGATGTGCGGGGCCATATCTTATTCTATAAAGTGCAGGAGCAGAGATAAGTCTGATGAGTTTATCTCTAAGTATAAAGATTTATTTATTTATTTTAAATGCAGGTGAATATGGCATCAGGTCTATATGAGACACGAAACACCCCCACCCCCGAGTTCATAAGGACCTGTGGGTAGTTTAGTGTTCAATATTGCCCTGAAAAGTTCCCTTTAACTCAAGGAAATGGGAGTCAATCCCTACAGAATCCACAGCCTTGGTGTGATGGCATAAACGTCGCTGGTTTGGCCACAGCAAAAAAAAAAAAAAAAAACATGGGGCAACACGGTGGCTCAGTGGTTAGCACTGCAGCCTTGCCGCGCTGGGGTCCTGGGCTCGAACAACATGAACAACATCTGCAAGCAGTTTGTATGTTCTCCCCGTGTTTGCATGGATTTCCTCCCTTTCTACAAAGACATACTGATAGGAAAAAATGTACATTGTGATCCCTATATGGGGGCTCACAATCTACAAATGCAAAAGAAAACATGGCATTTTACAATCCCTGCATAGAGGCTGAGATTCTAGAGAATGCAATAGGCACACTGTGGAAAAATACACGCAACGGACACGTGGCGATTTCTAAAACTGTTGTGGTTTTGGAAATTGCAGCATGAGAAAGGAATTGCTGGCGGTTTCCCTATAGGTATAATTGAAGCAGAAAGTCAGTAGAGGAAAACTCTGCAAACTTTCTGTGAGAAGTGCTATAGAAAAAAAACATGATGCATTAAAACCGTGGTTTCTCCTGTGGCGCTTTTTTGCTGCGCCCACTACGTGGGGCCTTAGCCTAGAAGAGATTTTTATTACAAGGGCAGGACAGTATTAAAAGTACAGCGCCACAAACATTGAACCCCATGAGCGTTTGCCTGCTTTTACACAGCAATATTTGGCATTAATATTTGCAAGCTAAGACTAGACATGGGCCCAAAACACACACAAGGTGCCGATCCTTCCAGGGGTCCCAATGCTGGTATTGGCTTTCAAATATTGATGAAGATCCTGCTGATGGGTTCGCTGTATTCTACAATTTAAAAAGTTATTGTAAGATAACACATTTTACATTGTAACTTACATCTTCCTTTGGCTGGCAGCAGCAGCGAGGAAGTAAATGGCTTTAGTATAAAGTGTCCCCCTACGCTGCCCAAGTGGAGTGTAAAGAGTGCATCGGAATAATCCCACCATACACCGTGCACTTGGGTTTTTTCCATTTTAGACTGAAAACAAACAGCTAAATATCCTATGAGACATACATGGCATAGCCACAGCAAAGAGCAAGAGTATTGTCGGTGTGGACCCCACCTCTGGGTGCCAGTAACTTCTGCATCTCTTATACATGTCCACAGAAGTCTAGGGATATTGGGGACACTGATTTCAGCCCGAAGACTGACGCTGGGTTCACACCTGCGTTCATGTCTCCGTTCTATGGTTTCCGTCTTCTGCATGGCAGAAGACGGAAACCATAGACTGGGTCCGGCCGTGAGCGGCGGTGAGCGTTTTAGGCTCTCCGCCGCGAAACCGGATTTTTTTTATCCGGACACAGAGTACTGCATGTCCGACACTGTGTCCGGATTATAAAACCCGGTTTCGCGGCGGAGAGCGCAAAACGCTCACCGCCGCTCACGGCCGGACAGCTTTCTCACCCATTCAAATGAATGGGTGAGAAAGTCTCCTGCAGGTTTCCGTCTCCTGCTCTGTTTTATGCAGGAAACGGAAACCTGCAATAAGGAAAGATGAACGCAGATGTGAACGAGCCCTGACAGATCATACACTGCAGTGCTATACTGTAGATAGGCCATCAGTATGATATGATTTGGGGCTGAAAACCCCCTTTAACTGGAGACCCCCAGCTTAACTGAAAAGTGGGACTGATAACTGCTCATCTAGAAGTCAGCAAAATCTTCAGCTTACAACAGACTCATGACAAGACCTGCACAACTGACCATGTCCAAAACTAGGACCCCCTCCCCCTATCAATTTCTCAGAGGACAGTAACATAATATAACATTATTAAAAATAACACAATAGACGTTCCTGGGAAACCAGTTATTTATTAACAGTTTGATGTAGAAATTTACTTCTCGCTGGGCTGCTGTTCGGGCATGCTTCTAATGATATCAGAGTCACCTGCAAGACAAATACAATCGGTTAATAAAAGACAACGTATAGGTTTACCGAGCTGCATGCAAGTAACACTTAATATCTAATAGTACTGCAATGTCTAGGGGTGCGGGGTCTCACATAACTGCTGCCATCCAGTCACTGCACATAATGGAGACCAGGCCCATCTGTGAAGACCATAGATAATACGCAGTTGCTGGCAAGACCTTAGCTTTACCTGCAACTTTGTCACCTTGGTGGCAGCAGTCAAGTGAGAGACCACTCTTAGGGCCCCGTGCAAATGAACAAGTGTGCCATGTGAACAAGGCTCTGATACTCCGTTTCGATCTGATAATTATAGTCCAGGTACTATCCTGTCCCATAATGTCAGATCAGAAGGAGAAAGAACATTCCATAAAAATTCATGAATTCTGGAAGGCCCTCCGATGTCATCTGAATGAGGTCTGAGTAGCTTTGGTTTTATATATAACAAAAAAAAACACGCTCAGTCTCTATTGTGTGCATGAGGCCCAACTTAGCACTAAAATGTCACACGCCTTTCTCTCCATTCCCTCAAAACATATAACATACAATGTAAGGACTGGTTCACATCTGCGTTTGTTAATCCGTTCGGGGTCCGCATGGGGACCCCAACCCCCTCCCCCGAATGGAGGAGAGCTTATGAAAGCACACAGACCCTATAGACTATAATGGGCTCCATGTGCTTTCCGTGCAGTCTCCGCTCGGAAGATGTGGACAGAAAAGTACTTCATGAGCTACTTTCCTGTCCACATAACATGCGCAGACACCGTGTCAAAAGCACGCGGACTCCATTATAGTCTATGAGGTGCGTGTGCTTTCACTGCGTTCAGTAGTCCGTTAGGAGGGGTGCCCATGCCGACTCCCCAAACGCAGATGTGAACTAGCCCTACCATCTACAGTCCAAGGAACCTTTCACAATTTCATCTGGCTCAAAAAGCTTCATGTGCGAGTCTAGCCTAAAACTTCTTTTGCATTGTTAGAAACCCCACAACCCTGACCCATTTATGCCAAGTCTATATGTATTTTACATTAGTATTTCTGAGCCAAAACCAAGAGTGGGTCAAAGAGAACTTGTGATGAAGAGATTAGCGTCTAAACCAGATCATACAAAGGGCATTTCACATGAAAGCTTATAGTCAGAAAAGAGTTCAACCAAGATTTTAGTATAGCTGGTGGCTATAAAACTTTGGGTGCGGCTCCTGCCACATGACCATAGATCTCTGTGGCGCCCTGCTATCTCTTTACTAATGTAAGTGAATGATGTCAACCTGAAATACCAAGGGTGCCTGGCAGAACTTCTCACAAGTGTGTATTGGCACAAAGACCTAACCAAGGATCTACACTCATATGACTGTGGAATAGAATCGGTTTTTGAGCTAATACACAAGCGCCTGCAGTATGTGCTGTCACACAGAAGAGTAGGGGGCACAGACTTGAGAAATTAATTAAACAAAATCTTCATCTTGTGGAAATAAATCTAATATATCCAGCATATCATGGCCCATTTTTTGTCTGTATTATGGCTCATGGTCCCGGCTCGATCACAACTCTACCAAATCCCCCTTTAAGTCAGGCAAGGACACTTGGCCAAAATACAGGCACAAAACTGCAACCTTAATATACTGGCCTAAAGAATGTCAGCTCGCCTAGTTTCTCTTCATTGTCAAAAATGTGAAGTGTTCCCCTGTGTTCATTTTCAATGCATTACTAGACTGCAAACGTGCAAAGAATATACTACTGAAAGCGTGTTTTAAAATTGGTGGCAGAGAGTAAAAAACGGTGACGAGATCCCAAGAGAAAAGCAAATAGATTAGTGAGAAGCACCAGGACAACGGTGCTATACTACAGCCGTGATGTAACAGGCCTTTAATAATCAGCACTGCATATGGGCCAGCACCAATGACGCAGACCAGTGTTGATCTAGCGAACTTCTAGCCCGGAACTGATCACAGGCAAATCAATCCGGCGAGAATATATTCGCACACAGACCGATTCCCCAAACGCAACGTCATTGTAATGGGATTACCTGGATCAATAATAGCCAGTGTGCAGACTCTGTAGTATTTACCGCAGGCTGTACCAAGCTCAATGTTGTTACCGCTGTAATGATGGACTCCGGTCTTGGCCAACATTGCATAGTATTCAATCTCTGATTTCCTGTAGAAGAAAAATCACACAATTATAATATCACATCTTTTATATGACAGTCTATACCGACACCAGAATGTGTCGCATTACATTCAGTCACTTTAGTAACTATACACTAAAAGCTTTGTGGATGAGTAACTTCTATTAAGATATAAAAATGTAATGCTGGACAACAACAAAGGCACAACTATCTGACAGCAAAAACGTGAAGAAAGAGCAACAGACATTAAAGGAGTTTTCCGGGCAAAAAAATTATTTTAAAAAAAGGTCTGTTAGAGCTATTAATGGGTTAATAAGTGCACCCAAATACCTTTAGCGGTGGTTTGAGTGATTTCTAGGTGTCTCTGGGAGCTCCTGGGATCCTCTGCATTTGTTTACATGGGTAGCTTCCTGCTGTCTTAGCCTACAACTACCATGATGCATTGCAGTTCACTCAGATCCCCCCATAACTTCCTCCCTCACAACCCCCCCATCTGTTTCCCTAGCAAACACACATTACTATCCTTACCTACCTACCTCCCTCAGTACCCGTCTTCTCGTCCTGGAAATGACTTTTGTACCGCTGTCCCCTCTTCTGTCCGTACCTGGCGCAATAGAACGCTGGCAGAAGCAAAAAGAGGCCGCCACGTATGCGCAATAGAATGCGGCTTCTCATCGCTTTTGCTGGCATTCTATTGCGCAGGCACCGGCTCCAGCTCCCTTGAGAAGGAAGCGGCGCCCAGCAGAAGAGGACATGAGCTATGGTGAGTATGAAGGAGAGGGAGGAGAGAGGAGTACTGGTGACTAGTTAGGCCGGGGAGGAAGGTATTAGCTTAGTGTTAAAGTTTTTGTTGTTGCCGGAAAACGCCTTTAAATAACAGTAGTAGGAACCTAAGATGTAGTCTACATACTGTGAAGATAGAAATCATCTAAGGGGGCATTCACACAGAGTAACGCTGGGCATGTATCACAGCCGCACACGCCGGCGTTACGGCAGACTGCCGAACACTTCCCCTTCACTTCAATGGGAGCGCTCGTAACAGCGGCGTTTACAAGCGCTCCCATTGAAGTGAATGGGAAGTGTTCAGCAGTCTGCCATAACGCCGGCGTGTACGGCTGTGATACACACCCAGCGTTACTCCGTGTGAATGCCCCCTAAGAGTACATAATACAGAATACCGTCCACTTTAAGTTGTCAGCTCGTGTTCACGTGTCCTTCAAGGAAAAGAGAACTCACCTCAGAGCTGGGCAGTTGTTGGCAAGAATGACAAGTTTCGCCTTGCCCTCACGGATCCTCTTCAATGTCTGCTTGTACCCAAGGACATATTTGCCACTTTTCATCACAAGTTGCAGTCTTGAGTTGATAGACTCCAGAGACTTTTTCTATAGAGAAACAGATAACACATAAAAATCACTAGAGCTCAGTGTAGCAGAACATGCAGCACGACCGACAGATTTGTCAACAGACGTTTTAGCAAACAATCCCAGCTCTGCTACATCTGTATTCATTCAGTGAGGCCGGGTTATGTAAATTGATTCCAAACTATTAAAGAGGATCTATGATACCAATATATACTACCACATCACATACATATCCGCAGATGGCACCTAACTACAGCACTGAGTCATTGGGATGACACTAGCATATGGGGAAGGTTTATTGTCAGACTTTGTCTTTGGCAGGTTACTTTAGTATAACGTACATTGCTGTAATATTGTCCTCGACATTCTATATACAGTATGTATGCCACTATCCAAACTGTCTATGTAACTCTCCAGATATATCCTTTGCTTGTGACTAGTCAGAGTAGTGAGACTATGAATAAAGTTCTGAAAAAAACTGAATCCCTACCTCAAAATCAGCACCTAAATAGGAAATATAAAAAACTTGCAAGTCTTCAGTAGTTGATACCTTTTTTTAATGGCTAACTCATAATGATGACAGATTACAACATTTCGAAGCTCTTGCTGTAATCTGTCATCATTATGAATTAGCCATTAAAAAGGTATCATCTACTAACGCCTCAAGTTTTTTGTTTATTTATAAATCTGCAATGTGAACATACCCTAAGTGACCACCCTGCACAGCGATGTCTAGCAATCACATGACCAGTCGTATGCCATCACTATACACACCTGGTCACTGTTTTTGTAGGTTTCCAGAAAAGGTGCACCTGATAACTAGGAGCCCGTCTGCTCCCATAAACAGGGTACTGTGCGCCCCCCCCCCTCCCCAAACAGTGATTGATTGTCCATGGGCGGTGTCACTTCAATCTCTACTGACAGATCTATGAGCAGAGCTCAGTTATGTTCAGCACCCCAAGAGATTTAATGAAACGGCAAAAAAATATTGATCACTAGTCAGCACACACAAGGGGCACGGGGACCCCACTCTAAAAATGAGGGGTCCCAGAAATGAGCATCAATTCACCTATGGGAAGCCACAAAATCATGTATTATAGAGTTGTACATGCTCTACAAAATATGTGCCGCGTGTGTATGTATATATATATATATATATATATATATATATATATATATATATATATATATGCGTGTATGCTGTGGGCATCAATATACCTTGTCCAGTGTACCTTTATTCTATAGGACTATTACTCCCACCATACATCCTCTATTATCAGAACCTCCCACACTCGTACACAAGACTTCTCCCGAGTTGCACCACTTCTCTGTCCCGGACAAATTAACTCATTTTGAACAGCTTCAAGTGCAAACTAAAGACACATCCTATCAGACAGGCCTATCACAATTCCTAATGTAAACCCTTCCGTACCATAATTAGAAGCCCCCAAATCTAACCCTCCTCTGTCCCCACTCCCACATGATATGATGCCGTTTCAGACTAACTTCATATGTCCAGGCACCATCCACATGTTAGAGGACACCACTAGTGACGGCTCATACAGTATTATTTGTGTAATGACAGTCACCTCTATTACAGAATTATCTGACCCCTATATAAGCAATGCCGCCCCTGCTACCTCTTGTGTCACCCCCTCTACCTCATAGATTGTAAGCTCTTGTGAGCAGGGCCCTCAGTCCCAGGTACTATATCTCTGTAATGTATCTTTCTATGTGTATTTGACCCCTACACATTGTACAGCGCTGCGGAATATGTTGGCGCTATAGAACTAGGATGTCTTATTATTACAGCTATATACACCTCCCACCCCATGCGGATGCCATAGACACTACTGATCCTGATGTGCCCCATGCCAGGCTCCACTACTGCCCCCGGCCGGGCACTGCTGCGGGGCCACACACAGGACCTGACGGACCAGCCCAAAGGCAGATGCCGCTCCACGTGAGACATGAGGCCGCACTCACCGTCTTCTTTGCGGCCACCATGATTGCTGCGCAGGGATCCCGGACCTGTACAGGAGAGGAAAACACACAGTAAGGCGGCGGTCACTCTGCTCTACACCCCCGAGCGGGAACCGACCTCCCCCGGAGCCCGAAACGAGAGAAAATCGCCGATGATCCGGAGCTCCACTCACCAGAGGTCTAGCTCCAAGATGGCCGGGCACCGAGAAAGGAAGGAGCTCCCACAATGCAACGCTTTTGATGAAGGCACCGCCTGTGCAACAGGGCAAGGAAGGGGCGGGGCGTGTATAGGACGTAGGGGAAGGTGGAACGCAACGCTACGGAGGGGAAGAGTGGCCAAAAAGAGCACAAAACAAGTGACCGCGATTTATGAAAAGTGCTTGCTTTTTAGGATGAACCATAATGCAATAACGTAATAATCTGTCTGTATAAGCTTACTAGAGCCATAAAATAGCTCCCTCATGAAAGAGGAGTAACTTTGTACACAAATATATATTTAAGAATTCTGTAATGTTCCCTCCCTCTGTTACTCCTCCTGGAACTGTATCAATGATTTGATAGTCTGGTCTTTATCATTCACACTGTCCGGCTTGGTTCACATCTCTGTTGGAGACTCTGCTATAGAAATTGGTTTCAGTATAAGAACAGGGGACACCAGGCAGACCCCATTATAGTATACATAGTCCGCTGGACCTGAAAAATGGAGACCCAGGTGACTCTAGGTGCAATGGGGTTTGTTCCTGCACAGTCTGATGCTGTCTACACAGCGTCAGACCAGGTAGGCATTCATTTATACAGTTTCAGGAAGGATAACAGAGGAACGGTACAAAGGAGCATAAAGAGACATACTCTACAAATATTTACCATGACGGACATGTCAGGAATTGTGAAAGGGTCTTTTTTACCTGTACTGATCCAACATCTATCATCTACCTTATAGCCAAGAGAGGTAACTTAAAGCTGCTGGGCACCAATACAAAATCTGTAATGGTCCCCTACCAACCTTGTGCCATTTAGAATAATGGTATATGTTATGCAGCAGAGGGACCTTTGGGGACCCCTATGGGTCCTGACCCCACACTATATTGATTGGAGACCCAGAGGAGGATACAAACATAAAAAACAATGTTACTTACCTCTCCTGGGCTCCGGTGCACTCCCCCACAGATCTCTTCAATGTTGGACCAGAAGTCACCTGACCCAGGCCTCAGCACATAATGATGCTGGCCTGGGCCACGTGACGTCTGTGACGTCACCAAACAGGCCTGAAGCCTGCTGGAGCACAGGAGTGGTAAGTAAGGGTGCATGCACACTACGTAACGCCGGGCGTGTATGAGAGCCGTACACGCCGGCGTTACAGCAGGGCTGCCGAGCACTTCCCATTCACTTCAATGGGAGCGCTCGTAAACGCCGCTGTTACGAGCGCTCCCATTGAAGTGAATGGGAAGTGTTCGGCAGTCTGCTGTAATGCCGGCGTGTACGGCTCTCATACATGCCCGGCGTTACTCAGTGTGCATGCACCCTTAGTGTGTTTTTTTATGTTCCCTCACCTCCCCTGAGACTCCAACCATTATACTCTGGGGTCTGAAAAAAACCCAGAGTATAAAGATAGCAGTGTATATGGAGTTTGCGGGTCCGCGGCCTCACTTAGTGATCCCCACTCCTGATCACAGCCACCTCCGCAGAAGAGGAAGTGCAGGTGGCCATGAGCAGGGATCAGTAAGTAAATAGGGCCCATTACCTGCTGGGATTACTCCATCAAGTAACGGTCTATTAAAAAAAAAAAAAACATCAAGGACCCTGCGGGCCCCCTAATGTCCCAGGCCGTGTGACTGCCGCAACTGATGCTAAAGGCTGCGGACGAAAAAGCCTTTCTCGGCTACCAATTTCAGGTGGACACTACAATGGGGTCTCCTGCGTAGAGTCCAACGCAAATGTAAACATAGCCTCAGGCAATAGCGGACTAGAGATACATTCAGCAGTCACACATGCATACCCTGACTGCCTGCACTGCCTTCAGCAACAAGAGCAGAAGATATGGAGGATACCAAGTAAGTAAGGGCTAGTTCACACTGATTTTTTTGGCAGTGGATTTTGACGGGGAATCCGTCTAAAAATTCGCCTGTCAAAACGGCTCCCATTGACTTCAATGAGAGCTGCTGGCTTCTTTTTTTCCGCTAGCTAGTAGCAGAAAAAAGAAGCGAGATGACCTATCTTGCCGCGGATTCTGCGGTGTGAGACTCCCTCCCAATTAGGTCCATTCATTTGGGCCTAATTCAGAGCGGGATGCCATGACGGGATACCGGTGCACTGCATCAGCATTCCATCGTGGCTAGCCGCGTGGTATGTTCACATGCAGAATCTATTTTCCGCCATGTGAACATACCCTAACAGGAATTCAGTGATCGCAAAAATGAATCTAAAAATATTTTCCTTTGAGTAAGTTCTAGTGTTTCAGCCACCACGCTAGGTCTTTCATAGTTGGACCTGCAGATAGACTGGTGTCTTATGATTCGTTAAGGCAGATTTATTAAGCCCCTACACAACTTTGTGGCATTAAAAAGTTGCAAACCTTAGATCTGCACTGTGGGTGTTGTTTTTCATGTAGGCACAAGGACTGCACTGATCTGTAATCACAGGTGTGGACCCCGGGTTAGGCATTACAGCTCTGTAATATGTAGCTGCCTCTTTATCAAGGGACCAAAGGTAATTGGACAATTATCTCAAACACTATTTAATGAGCTATTCCCTCATTATTCCATTATCAATTAAGCAGATAAGAGGTGTGTGGTTGAGTCCAGGTATGGTATTTGTATTTGGAAGCTGTTGCTGTGAACCCATAACATGCGGTGAAAGGAGCTCTAAATTGAAGTGAAACGGAACATCATTAAGCTGAAAAAAAGAAGAAATCCATAAGAGAGATAGCAGAAAGGTTAGGCTCAGTTCACATCTGCGTTCGGTATTGCATTCGGGGATTCCGCTTGGGGAACCCCTAAGCGGAATACTGAACTCATTGACAAGCGGTGAGCAATGAAAGCACATGGACTCCATAAACTATAATGGGATCCGTGTGTTTTCTGCGCGTTGTCCGCACAAGTCATGTGGAGAGGAAAATAGTTTATGAAGTACTTTTCTCTCCGCATGTTTCGTGTGGACACCGCGCAGAAAACACACGGACCACATTATAGTCTATGAGGTCCGTGTGCTTCATAAGCTCACCACTTGTCAGTGTGTTCGGTATTCCTCAAGCAGACTCCCCATATGGAATATCGAACGCAGATGTGAACCTGGTCTTATGCTTGGCGAAATCAACAGTTTGCTACATTATAGTAAAAAAAAAAAAAAAGAGCAGTGGTGAGTTGGGGAACTCAAAATGGCCTTTATTACAGTAGTGGATGATCGCAGATTCCTTTCCATGGTGAAGAAAAATCCCACAATTTACAACATTTATCCAAGTGAAGAACACTCTCCAGGAAGTAGATGTATCAGTATCTAAGTCTACCATAAAGAGAAGATAGGGGGGCAACACGGTGGCTCAGTGGTTAGCACTGCATCCCACCCGGAACAACATCTGCAAGGAGTTTGTATGTTCTCCCCGTGTTTGCGTGGATTTCCTCCCATTCCACAAAGACATACTGATAGGGAAAAATGTACCTTGTGATCCCTATATGGGGCTCAAAGTCTACATGAAAAAAAAAAAAAAAAGCGAAGACAAATACAGAGGGTTCACAACAAGGTGCAGACCATTCATCATCCTAGAAGGCCAACTTAGATTTTGCCAAAAAAAACATCTAAAGAACCAAGCCCATTTATGGAACAGCAATCTTTAGTCAGATGAAACTAAAATGAAACTATACCAGAATGTTGGGAAGAAGAAAGTATTCAAACGTCAAAAACTCTTAATACAAAGCATATCACTTCCTCTGTCCAACATGGTGGAGGCTGCATGATGACATGGGCGTGCATGTAATTACTGTAGTGTTCTTTGATGATGTGACAGAAGCAGTCGGATGAATTCTGAAGCGTACAGGGATAGATTTTTTTCAGATTCAATCAAATGCTGCAAGATTGTTTGGACAGTGCTTCACAGTACAGATGGAAAGTGACTCAAAACATACTGCGAAGGCAACACAGGATTCTTCTAAGGAAAAGAAGTGGAATATTCTGCAATAGCTGAGTCATTTGCCAGATCTCCAACCCATGCAATGCTGAGCAGGGAGCTGTGACTGCATCTTGACCAAGAAGGAGAACCTATCCGCTAAAAATTGATTACCTGTGGACACCATAGACTAGAATGGGGTTCGTGTGGTGTCCGTGCGGAAAAGTCCTCCGTGCAAGAATCTGTGGCGGAGTCTCCTACAGAGACTCCAACTTGGTGCTGCCAAGACAGAGAAACACCTTGACCAAGGGTGTCCCTTTGAAACTTACAAGTGGTTGTAGATCACTTCTTTGGATAGAATCTGTCCTATAGGCAATAGGATGCCCTATGTGCTTCTGTGAGTTGCTCTGAGAGCCATTTTGAGACTGTAACCCCTAAGCTGTGTGCCTGCTAGAGATGTATAACCGCTATATTGTGTACTATCTAGAGACCCATAGCGGGTGTGTAGGAACAGTTGTTACAGGACTGTACCCTGGACCAAACTCACTATCACTACAGTATGGTTCTTGGCGCAAGAAATAACAACTACGGAACTGATTTCTTTATACAATTTACATTTCTTTGTACAAAATTCTTTAAGATTCGTTAAATAAATAAAAAAATACACAATTTGAAAAATATTAAAATATACCTTTTTACATATTAAAATATATTTTTACATATTAAAATTTTAAACTTTTTTACATATTAAAATATTATACTTTTACATATTAAAATTTTAAAACTTTTTTACATATTAAAATATTATACTTTTACATATTAAAATTTTAAACTTTTTTACATATTAAAATATTATACTTTTTGCATTATTTGGTTCTGTAAGTTCTATAAATAATAGGGTAAGTGTAGGTAGTGGTTACATATAATAAGAAACATTATAGTTACCCATATTTCTGGCTGCAGCTTTCATCGCCAGTCCGCAGCACTAGGATATCTTTATTTGGCTGTAGCGGGAAGACGTCCATATACTCAGGTCACCGCTACCTCTTGGCGGTCTCTTGCCATATAACTGCTGAAGCCGGTGGTGGCTGCGGCGCTGGTCTGTGTATAGGGTCATCTTCACTGCAGCCATGTAAACATATACCAGCGCTGGAAGCGGCAGCCAGGACAGGCAAGCGTCTTTTTTCTATTTTGCACCCCTCTCTACACTTGCCCTATATTTCTATAACTTATTGTCCAGGTATAATAATTTATAATCTATTGCTGCAGGTCGCGTCTATCCTAAAACTAAAGGCTATAAATTATCCTCAACATAGTAAAAGTCTTCCTTAACCTACAATTATACATTTGCCCTCAAAACCATTAAGACTATGAAGAGCAAGGTAAACTTTATAAGACTCAGAAAATAAATAGCATGTCAGACGGCGGCCACGACAGCGGTATTGTTAAAGACTCGGTGCTCCACTTGTGTAGTCTGATACTCTTGAAAGACAGCGACAGCTTCATCAACCTGAAATAAGAGCGTGCATGTTAACGCCATAGGGGAGAGTTCTCACTTCGGATTTTGATGCTGAATTTGTCAAGCAGAAAATTTCAGTTTCGGGAATTTGAAGCAGGTGAGTTCTTCTCGACAACAACCAATGTTGGATTTTGATGTGGAATTTGGAGAAGAGTGCCACTGTATGTTGCCTTTATTGGCCAGGGGCAAATTCCAAAGGTGGATTTTTGTGACAAATTTCACGTTCAATTGTGCTTCAAATTCCTTGAAAAGTTTTTTTTCCGTCTCCCATTCATTTCAATGGGAGTTCTCAGGCCGAATTCGCCTGTCAAATTCCTATGTGTGAACATTAACTGTAGCAGAGTAACAGATACAGACAGAGCGCCCTCTATCTGTGTCCGTTCCCATTGACTCTCATGTATACAATATATTGGACACTTTCTTCCATCATATTTATTTACTTCAGTAACAGAAGAAGGGTCCTGTATACACAACTTTTTCTTCCATCAGAAAAGTAAAAAAAAAAAACGTCAGAAGAAAACCTCCAGCACACTTTTTACATTGGAGTGATTGCAGACGGACACCAGACTTAGTGGGCTCCATCTGCTTCTGTCATTGAATGTCCGTTGCTCTTATCCTGTGATGGTAGAGAGCAATGGACATTACATAAGAGTAGTGTGAACCCACCCTAAGAAAGTATACATCACACTGCCCATAAAATGATGTCTATACCTTGGAGCGCAGATATTCAGGTGACTCAAGCATGTAGAAAACCTCAGAATTGTCCAGTTCCAGCAGCATCCCGGTGACCTTTGCAGCTAGCACAGGATGCATGGCTTCAATCAGAGGGAAGAGGCGCTCGCCTAAAAATCAAAGAAGACACTTATGTCATGTCTTATGTTCTTTCCCATTGCATATAACATGGCAGCATTCTGCAGCTTTACATACCCAGCATTTGCTTCTGGTCTACTGGAGGGGCAGCCGATGCTTCTTCAGGAAAGACTGAGGGCTGTAGGCAAACAATGCAGAAGATACAGAAAAGTATTAACTGAGAAGGAACATGTACATATAAGTCACAGAAGATATTACAGACAGGGGCCACATGGTGGCTCAGTGGTTAGTACTGCAGCCTTGCAGCGCCGGAGTCCTGGTGTTCAAATCTCACCAAGGGCAATAAACCATCTGCAAGGAGTTTGTATGTTCTCCCCGTGTTTGCATGGATTTCCATCCCATATTCCAAAGACATACTGATAGGGAAAAATGTACATTGTGAGCTCTATGTGGGGCTCACAATCTACATAAAAAAGAAGATATTACAGACAAATGCTTACCTGCTGTACAGCAACCTGTGGCTGCATTGTGAACTGCTGCTGATACACTGGAGCTGGGTACGGATACTGAGGAACAGGGCAAACTGGAGGAGCTGCAGCAGCAACATGTATGGACTGGGAATCCATTGCTGGTTGTGGGATATTTGCTGCAAGAAACAGTTACAAAACTTTATTTAAAAAAATGCACAAAATGTATAATCACATCAAAATACACAGGCAATGCACACAGTGACGTCACAGTACAGGGATAATACGCACAGTGATGTCACAGTACAGAGATAATACACACAGTGATGTCACAGTACAGGGATAATACACACAGTGATGTCACAGTACAGAATAATACACACAGTGATGTCACAGTACAGGGATAATACACACAGTGATGTCACAGTACAGGGATAATACGCACAGTGATGTCACAGTACAGGGATAATACGCACAGTGATGTCACAGTACAGGGATAATACGCACAGTGATGTCACAGTACAGGGATAATACGCACAGTGACGTCACAGTACAGGGATAATACGCACAGTGATGTCACAGTACAGGGATAATACGCACAGTGACGTCACAGTACAGGGATAATACGCACAGTGATGTCACAGTACAGGGATAATACACACAGTGATGTCACAGTACAGGGATAATACACACTGTGATGTCACAGTACAGGGATAATACACACAGTGATGTCACAGTACAGGGATAATACACACAGTGATGTCACAGTACAGGGATAATACACACAGTGATGTCACAGTACAGAGATAATACACACAGTGATGTCACAGTACAGAGATAATACACACATTGATGTCACAGTACAGAGATAATACACACAGTGATGTCACAGTACAGGGATAATACACACAGTGATTTCACAGTACAGAGATAATACGCACAGTGATGTCACAGTACAGGGATAATACACACTGTGATGTCACAGTACAGGATAATACATACAGTGATGTCACAGTACAGGGATAATACACACAGTGATGTCACAGTACAGAGATAATACACACAGTGATGTCACAGTACAGGGATAATATACACAGTGATGTCACAGTACAGAGATAATACACACAGTGATGTCACAGTACAGGGATATTGTATACAGTGATGACACAACACAGGGATAATACACGCAGTGATGTCACAGTACAGGATAATACACACAGTGATGTCACAGTACAGGGATAATACACACAGTGATGTCACAGTACAGGGATAATACACACAGTGATGTCACAGTACAGGGATAATACACACAGTGATGTCACAGTACAGGGATAATACACACAGTGATGTCACAGTACAGGGATAATACACACAGTGATGTCACAGTACAGGGATAATACACACAGTGATGTCACTTTACACTGATAATGTATACAGTGATGTCACAGTACAGGGATAATACACACAGTGATGTCACTTTACACTGATAATGTATACAGTGATGTCACAGTACAGGAGTACTGGGAAATATTTGTGAGGACTTACATTACTAACGACAGTCTTCAAAGCAGGAACTTTCTAAGATCAGATAATCAGCAATGATGTCCTTATTGTAGCAGGGATATCTTCTGATACATGTAGTGTCCTTGCCTGATATACCAGCAACAATAAGAAAATCATAGCTGTGTTCCTGACAAGTCCCAGACCATAGAAAGTTCATTGGCAACCGATCAAGACAACAGATGTCACCACTAAAATAGTAGAGAAAATCTTTAAAAAAAAAAAAAACTCAACAGAATTTTTAACTACTTATATTAGCAAAAATGTTTAACTTTTAATTATATACAAATATAGATAGTTATATTCATGGGAATACTCCTTTAAGGCTAGGTTCACATCTGTGATTGTAAGTCCATTCTTTTGTTGTGTCATGGGAACAGAAGAACAGACTGAACTTTAAAAATGGATCTAATGAGCTGGACTAGCGGATCCCGGCGGACCCCATTGACTATAATGGGATCTGTTGGGTACCCGCTATGTTCATCATTTGAGCAAAAAAGTCCTGAGATTTTGGACAGATTCTCGGACGCAGATACCATTAATGTCACCACTTACCTAAACTCTGAAATGGTACAACATGGTGGGCAGAAGGAGCCGGACTAATGGTGCTGTACGCCGATAGGCTGGGAGCGGATAGTCTGATAGTCGTTGGACCATTCTGGAAAGCTGTAGGAAGGTAAATGGATAATTCAGCTTATTAAAGGGAGTCCATCAGCAGTAATTGTTTTTATTCTGGTTTACCCTAAACTAGTAAGTACTACACTCAGGCTGCCCATAGTTTGTAGGCCGCAGGTCTATTGTGACTGGAAAGTGGTGGGGCAGGAAGCCTATGGGATCCTCTTCTCCCCAATTCTGTAATCCGGCTTAATTTTTAACAGCCAGATCGGCAGATTTAGGAAGAACTGGCTCATCCCACCTCTGCACTCAGATGACAGCCCCATCCCTGATGTGTTGGAGATCCCCTATCGGGGGGTGGTATAGCGGGTTTTGGCACCGAGAGTGACGCAGGGAGCCGCGTCACTCTCAGGTCAAAACCCGCCTGCCACGACTGTCGCCCCCCCCCGGAGTCGGCTCAAATGAATGGGCAGAATCTGGAGGTTGCTGCTGCTGCGGCTCTTTCAGCCGCGGAATCCGCCTGAAGAAAGGGCAGCCCGCTTCTTCTCCATAGGCCACCATTGTGAGGGGGCGGATTATTACGTGGATTACGTGCCATAATCCGCCCCCTCTGTGCCCATGTGAACAGGCCCTAAGAAAACTGTAACGTCTATATAATCTGTTAATAGAAAATACATTTCTAAAAGACTAAGTTATAGACCATGTGCACACTGTACATTTATAGGACACCCCATTGTCACAATGCATTGGACGCACCTTGTGTTGTCCAGCTGGGATTCTGCATTGCCTGTGGTGTCTGTCCAACGGGATAATATGTGGCATGGTTCTGGGCCTAAAGATAAAAACAAGGATTTAAAGGGGTTGTGTAGAGTCAAAAGTTAAGACATGGCTGTTTTCTTCCACAAACGGTATCACACCTATCCATAGGTTGTAAGTGTTATTGCAACTCAACCCTATTCTCTTTAACAGAAGTGAGCTGCAATGCCAGAAACAACCTGTGGTCTGATATGGCACTGTTTCTGTAAGAAACCACGTTTTTCTAATCTACTTTGTACAGATTTATGATCTGCAGGCCTACCTGTGTAGGTGCCATTACATATCTGGTTGGCGGTGGTGGCTGGTAAGGATTAGTGACTGGATTTGGTGCCATTCGGATATGATGCATCTTTTGCATAAACTGTGCAGCCAGATTAGCTTGGCGGTCCTTCTTGCGCTGTGCCAAGGCAACGTACAAGGGCTTGGAGGCTATAATCCTACCGTTCATGTCTGTCACAGCTTTGGCTGCTTCCTTCGGGGAGGAAAAGCAGACGAAACCGAACCCTTTGCTGCGTGCACCATCCATCATAACCTGAAATATTAGATCATAGTAAAATCCCTGCCGTCCTCACAGACTAAGGGAGACTTACAAGGAGTGCCCCAGTGGATACTACTACTACTTCCACCATCCACACTGCAGGCGCCTTCAGCACTCGGTCCACCAATCCCTGTGGAGTACTGGAGGACTAGTGGAGACAACCACCAGGAGCACAATCATGACTGACTACGACTTCCAGACTCCCTTCAAGGAAGCATAGATAACATATCCTCACCCAAGGGCGTTCACATTGGTTGATGTAAAGTTTAGAAGATACAACCTGAGCTCACCTTGGCACTGGTGATGGTACCAAAGGTGCAAAATGCTTGATGCAGTTGCCTGTCATCAATGCAATCTGCAAGATTTTTAATGTAGAGATTGACGCCCTGAAACAAGAAAATACTGATTAGAAACCTGAAAATTTTCTCCAATACTAAGGTAAATCACACAGAAGTGAAGTGACATCACTGACCTGAGACCTGATGATGCGTTCTTGCCTTATGTGCTCAGACTTCCTTCTAAGTTCAGCTTGTCTTTCTGACTTCTTCTGGGCTCTTCCAACATAAATGGGCTTACCATTCACGTTCTTACCGTTCATTTCACCCACGGCCTTATGGAATTACGAAGAAGGTTATTCAGTCCCAAAGGAATTGTCATAAATTCTTGATACATGTTGGCCCCACCTTTGGGACCCACACCTATCACTGTAAGTGGATACTGCCAACCATATAGGGCTCACAATCTACATTTTTCCCTATTAGTATGTCTTTGGAGTGTGGGAGGAAATCCATGCAAACACAGGTAGAACATACAAGCTCCTTGCAGACGGTGTCCTTAGCAGGATTCAAATCCAGGACTCCAGCATTGCAAGGCTGCAGTGCTAACCACTGAGACACCATGCTGGCCGTTAAAGGGGTAGGGGTCCAACACCCTGCTCCAATCTCTGTTTAGTGGTGGAACCAAGTCAGTGCAGTTTAGTTCCCATTCGAGTGAATAGGAGCTAATCTGTAGTAACCTGGTCTGACCACTACACAGAGAACGGAGCTATCTGCTTCCTGCTCCATTCTCTGCGTAACAGCTGCTGATTGATGGGGGTGACAGGTAATGAACCCCACGAATCTAAAACTGATGACTTAAATCATAAATATAGGTCAACAATATTTTTAACCCATAGAACGCACGTAGGCTAAGGCCTCATGTAGTGAGCCTCAGCGAAAAAGCGATGCCGGAAAAAAACGTGGTTTCCTCTGTGGAATTTCTGCTTCCGTTATGCCTATAGGGAAACTGCCGGTATTTTCTTAGGTATAATTGACATATGATTCTCAAAATTGCAACATTTTTGGAAACCACAATGTATCCACTGCACGTATTTTTCGGCAGTATGTCTAATGAATTCCATCCACTATGAAGTGACTGTAGAACGCCACGTTTTTTTGTTTTTTTTGTCATGGCATTTACATGACATGGGGTCCCCGGCCTTGTTGGCTGAGCAAAATGAACTCAATAGGATTGGCCGACCGTCAAATGTGGCTGAAGGCTTCCTGGTGTTTCCCCGATTACAGATATTGGGGTAGAAGAGGATGAGGTTGTTGGAGTTCAACATGCCTGAGCTTTGGTTCTAAAAGACGACAAGGCATTGCCAGCTATCTAATGTGTATGGCCAGCGGTAGAAAGGATAACATTTCTAAGTCTCTATCTCACTTTTAGGGCATCCTCATGTTTCTCAAAGTTGACGAAGCCAAATCCCTTGGATTTTCCACTTTCGTCCACCATAACTTTAACGCTCATTGTAGGTCCTGAAACGAGATTATAGCCCACCTTCAAAAAGGAGACATAAGGCTAAGAAATATATCAGGCTAAAAATGGCGTCACGCTGAATCTTTACCAAATGAGCTAAATAATTCCTTGAGCCGTTCATCATCCATATTTTCCCCAAAGTTCTTGATGTAGACATTCGTGAACATGGCTCTGGCGACAGTCTCAGGTTCTCGTTCTTTGCGGGACTTGAAATGTCCGATGAACCTTTACAGAAAATACAAAAAAAATTGTTGAGCATGGCAAGAAATTTTCATAGGGTTGCCTTACCCCAAATCTACTTTCAAAAGTGGTCACCAGGACAATGAGATGTTAATCCCGGGCCGCAAGGCCAGGCCTTGCTGGGGAAGTCACAGCCAGGCAATTCCAGGAATGAATGTGTCCTAGAAATAATCAACCACCCCCACACTTTACTAGCTTTGGCAATGCCAAATATCTATTTGGACGTGCCAATAAAGCTTGTTTGATTTGATTACTTTACTACTTATCACATTGTACTACACCTCGGCACACTACACTAACATTTCTTATCCTATTCTATCCTTCCTAGTCTATTCCACAGATTCTGACCCCATCTAGAAGTTACCCTGCACTTAGTATATGCATAATCACAGGAGATTATACAGAGAACATACAAACTCCGTGCAGATGTTGTCCTTGGCAGGATTTGAACCCAGGACTCCAGTGCGACAAGGCTACAGTGCTGCCAACTGAGCCAAAGTACTGTCCTCAGACTGAACCATTTTCTATCACTATCTGTCACTGCTTTGTTTATAGACATACAACTGGCATTTGTAGTGTTTTTCCAGTAATTCTGCTACATATAGAGGTCACAGACATATCCTCGTGGGCTTCATCTATGGAACCATTATTGAACCAGTGCATGAGATTTCCCATTTAGCAGGAATTGTGGCTGATATACCTTATACTGTATATATAGTTGAAACATTGTATTTAAAATTTTTTTTTTATTAACGGTTATGTTTTATGTTATCCTTATAGTCTAACCTCTAACAGTAATGCCAGTACAATGTCAGGAAGGGGTTAATATTAGAGGGAATACTGTTCATTCTGAAGAGGTAGGGGGTCACACGGAAGAGGAAGGAAAGCAAAGTCCCACGCCACTTCCGGTAATCTGTCTTAGTATCTCTACTGCTAGAGACAGATTTTACATGACAATAGTCAGTAGACAGTAAATTAAAGGGAAGGTAACTGTCACGTCGGTGTCTGTGCCCAAACCACAGAAGACGGAATGCAGCATGCACCTCTATGGGCTAGTTCACATGGGGGCAAGGAGGCGGAATTTGACAGCGGATTTCGCCTAAATATCCACCTCCATACAATGGTGGTCTATGGAGACCACTAGCATTCTTTTTTGCAACATGCCGCTAGCAGAAAAAAGAAGCGAGCTGCCCTTTCTTCAGGCGGATTCCACGGTTCGCTGAGCCGCGGCTTCCGCCTGACGGCACCAACCTCCGGAGTCGGCCCATTCATTTGAGCCGACTCCGGAGGGGGTAGTCACGACCGTGACGGTCATGGCAGGTGGGTTTTGACCCGAGAGTGACGCGACTCTCTGGTTTCGTATCAAGTGAAATTCTACTTACACTTTCTGTTCATTTAAGAGCATTCCATTCAAGGAATTAATGGCGGTCTGGGCCGATTCCTGGGTCTCAAAATGGACGAACCCATAGCCTTTAGATCCATTTTCATCACACGCGACCTGTAATACCTCGTATTAATAAATGATAGTATTACTACACGGACACGTTCTATATATCGACGTTGACTTACCTTACATGACAAGATATTGCCGAAGGATGAAAATGTATCATATAGCAATTTACTGTCAATAGATTTTTCCAGGTTTTTGATAAAAATATTGCCAACCCCGCTCTTTCTTAGGGATGGGTCACGCTGGCACCACATAAGGCGCATTGGTCTGCCCTTCATGTCTTCAAAGTTCATTGTATCCAGAACACGTTCCGCTTTTGGAAAAAAAAGGGGAAAAATGTTTGCTGACAAAGGGGTAAGAACAGCAAAGAAGTAAAAGAAGCGAAACCTACTGATCCCTCTATCCAAGCACAGTGGTGACCTACCTGAGCCAGTGATAGACTCTCCAAAAATTCAGGTTTTAAGAGGGACTAGAGAGTAGAGACCAGCAGGGAGTGGTGGAGGATCATTGAAGTCTCTTTTATCTGTTTACTATGGAACTCTTTCCAAAAATTTTCTGTGCCAAAGAACCCTTAAACTCTATGTATGCCATCTGCATCCTTGGCAGACAGCATGCATATCCGTTCCAATGTATTCATTCAGATATCCTAAGATTTATGACCGCTATAAAGGCATATTAAAGAGGGCTATAAGATACTGATGGAATCATAGACATGGGTTAGACCCAAATATGTCAAATCGTACATTTTTTTTTTACAAAAAACTAAAACGGCAGCCATGACATCCATTGCAGGACAATATTGTACTCCGGGGTCTCTTCAGATATGTGGAGGCCCAAAAAACCCCTCACCTCTTTGGGGCCTCCTTGTGGTATCATGTGTTCTCCTGGTGACGTAATTTGCTCAGGGATCACATCATGCTCAATGTACTCATGTGACCACGGGTGTATGACGTCACCGAGGAGGCCGAGAGAGAGCACTAGATGCCACAAAGAGGCCCAAAAGAGGTGCAGGTAGGTGAGTATAAGTGGTTTTATTTTGTTCACCTCTCCTGGGCCTACACTGATTTTATGTCTTGTTCAACCCAAAACAAATCTGGAGCCCGAGCCAGCTGTACCCTAAACAAATCTTGAGAGGTTCACCTATCTCTATTGACTCAGGGGTTACCCATTTCAGAACAGCTTTCCCATTCATTACAACCACTAAGGCCTCTTTGTTTGACCTCAACCCTAGAAAGGTTCCTTATAGATTGCAATACACTTCCAGCAGGTCTTGAAGATCAGTAGCTATATAAGTGAAAAGCACAGGGACGCCGGCAGAATAAGAAGATGTCACAATGTGGAGAAGCACTGCCTGGCTTCGGTGCCTGCTGCTCCATCTTGCTCTTATCTGTATTCAGGTTGTACAATACATGAAGATACTGAAGGTAGGTCTGAGCTCAGTTCTGCTTCAGGTGCTCCTTGGAGAGGTCACTTACTCCACACTGGATCAATAGAGCCTACACCCATAAAGATACATCCAAGCATACCAATTTTGTGCTGCAAATTTTCAACCTCAAATTTTGCAGCATGTCCGCTTTTCCCATGGAATTGACCCTACACCATGCAAAGTGTGAAATATCGCAGTATAAATTGATATACCGTATATACTCGAGTATAAGCCGAATTTTTCAACACAGTTTTTGTACTGAAAAAGCCCCCCTCGGCTTATACTCAAGTCAATAAGATTTCCCAGTTTTTTGTGGTAAAATTAGGGGCCTCGGCTTATATTTGGGTCGGCTTATACTCGAGTATATACGGTATATGGATTTAAAATCCACACGTCACCCAACATGTGAGATTTTTGAAGATTATTTGTTAAAATCTGTAATGTATCTGCTTCATGTGGGCATAACCGAGACTGAAGGGGAAAGGGAACCAGTTTACATTGCTCCAAAATTTGACCATATACATTAGGTAAGTTGGAGGTCATGTGACTGATCATTTCTGTCAACCATCAATTACCGCGATGACCGATCAGGAGGGACAGTATAGATATAAAAATCTAAGCAAATTGGCAAATGTTCGGAAGGATTCAGCAACTATGCCAAAAACTTCTATATTCTAGATTTCAAACTGGATATTTTTTCCATTGGCAAAAGCTTGTTTATGATATTTTTGGGGAAAAAATTATATTTGGCCCATTCTAATCCCAAATCTTATGTGTATGGTCATCATTAGGATCCATATTGGAAAATCTGGTCTGTGCATCAGCTGAATTTCCTGTTACAAACCTGGTCTGGAGATGGGACTCCTTACATTGTAGTGATCTATGATGCCAGGAGTCCCTGCACGCACCTTCATTGTCCTGCACCATATACAGTACAGGAGAGTAGAGATGAGAGGAGACTCTCGGCTTGTAGATGACTACAATGGAAGGAGATTGAAGTGGAAAATACCCGGGCCTTAGTGCAGACAACTGCCTGTAGCAAAAAGGATCAGTTCATAACCAATACAACTTCTTTGACCACTGAAAATACGAATAAAGAAATTCAACACTCAATTCTTTGCAATGTATTTAATAATGTGGACTTTAAGGCTAGGTTCACATTTACGCCCATTGTTGGGGTCCACCGGGAGACCTGAACGACGGACAGCCTGTCGCCCTAAACAGCAGTTACCCGCGTCCTGGTCTTTTCTCTCCATCTACGGAGAAGCCGACGCAGAAGTGAACCTAGCCTAACCCTGACATGTTTTCCTACACATATAGTCTCATACATACCATCTGCCGACTGCTGGAAGTTGACATAACCGTAGCCCAGAGACTGACGGGTGATCTTGTCTCGGCATACTCGGATTGACAATATGTTACCGGCAGGACCAAACTTCTCATACAGCATGGACTCTGTCACCTCGGGCAGGAGGTCCCCCACATACAGGGATGCTGCATTATAGTTGAGAGCACTAGCAGGCATGGCGTATTTCACTAAACTATGAAGAAAACACATGGATCACTGCAGGAAAGACAGATATACAACATAGCAGTCACACTATAAAGAACTGGTGCTGTAGTCCTTGGTTAAGCAGCAATTGGAGCATTTTGATATTTCCCCCAAATGTGCTTTTCACTGGAAATCAGGTCCCATAATGTGAGAACCAAAATGAAAAAAACAAAAAACAAAGCTGCTTTCTTCTATTACTCTTGGCCAATGGTTGTGTGCAATATTGTAACTCGACTCTATATTAAGCTGCAGTACTGCACACAAACAGAGGTCAAGAGTGGCGCTGTTTTGATATGGTAGAAACCATGTGTGCCTTATCTTACATAACAAATAGATGACTGCTCCCAAGTAGAGATGAGCGAACCCATTCAGATCAAACCGGATTCAAGATGAATTTTCCAAAAGTTTTGGTCTCAGATCGAAGGTGAATCTTTTTGGGGTTTGTCACTCATGACTCACTATAATAAGTAGAGGCCCAGGGGTGGTGTGGCAATATAAGAAACCGTTATACTCACCTCTCCTGGGCATTCTCGCCTCTGGTGACCCCTCAGTGTACTTTTCTGGCCTCCTGCCTGATGTTGTGCACCTCGGGGTCACCACTGAAGCCTGTGACTGGGCCTCAGCGGTTACGATGCAGACGCAAGTGCGGCACATGAGATTGCAGTAAGGATGTCCAAGAGATGTCAGGTATAACCGTCCCCGGGGCCTCCACTATTAACAGCACCTTCGCTTCATACTGATCAAGGTTTGCCCAAATCTAACTGGACGGTGAACCATCAAAGTGAATCTTGGATTCTAAGAGGAGTCAGAATCTTTTTGGGAATGTGAGGATCAGGAGCTGTAGATTCAGCGAAACCTGCTTGTAAGAGGCCCTACATTACAGGATATATCTGACTGAGTGTACCCCGATTTGGATGTCAGTGACCTTAGGGTATAATTTTACAATTCCTACCAGGATATATGTAAGTTGTGCTGCGTTCAGACTAGTAAAATAAGCCCAATTTGATCTTTCTGCTCCAGGTTACCTTACCTCTACCTCTTCAGGTAACGGCTTCTGTTAAACTGTCGCCAGAGTTGAGTTCCCGCACGGCTGTGTGAGCCTTGCCAGCTGGTGCCCATGTCAGGCCAGGGCAGTTACTAACACTGTGAGCAATACTCCATGAAATAAAATAGATTTCATTACCTAAAACTCTACACCTATGTTTAGTTTGTCAATAATGTACAATTTGTTATCAACTTTTATATTGTAAAACTCAATGGCACTGAATGTGAAGGATCTGAGCGGTCAATGACGTCAATGCTTTAACTTTGCACGAGGGTGTAGTTGCTGCAATTCACCAACACTCATCCACATGCTGCAAAAAATTTGCTAGCGGCGATCTGTAGTACTACAAAGCTCAGCCATATGCATGTCAATTATCCATGGATTTCAACCTTTGCACCTTGATATTTAGTTTGGTTGCTGCAGTTTACATCTTCACCACTAGATGCCCACATTGCATCACAGAAGTCAGACTCAAGCATATCTATAAGGAAGTCATTTTCCAATACCAAATGGACAATCTCTGGCACAGATCAGCTGCATTGGCAGCCTGCAGGTGCTGGAAGCGGCTACACTGGACAGGGAATCCAAAGACTTTACCCCAATTGCATGTGCTGTAGGACATCTAGAATGAGACCCCTTACAGATGACAAAGTATTATATTATTACATAATGTAATGGCTGCTATATTGTAACATTGTGTGCTTTCCTCCACAGTACTGACCTACTTTCTGCTCCTCTGATGCACACACTGAGGTTTACATATTATGCAAGTACACAGATTTTTGGAATTCACCTATTGGTGTGTGTCACATATTTTGGCACATGGCCAGTTTGGCTAGAAAATGTGCCCCTTCCTCCATGTTATAATTCCCGAACTACTTCTGGGGAAAGTGGATGAGTTACACCAGGAAACTTGACTAAGTTAGACTTGAAATTTAAGTTCCTGTTAATTTTGGCATGTGGATTCCTGGGCAGCGGGCAGTTTAGGCCCATTCATTTTCCTGCATCGGCATCCCAAGCGGCAACAACAGAATGAAATTAAGAGGAATTACGCTTCATTTTCCAACAAGACTTTACTATGGATGACCTATCCCTTGGACATAAGCAGTGCCCGTTTCAGAGTAGCATAGCCCTTTGAACTGCTAAGGCTGGGTTCACACTACGGCCGCGGTCTACCCCGGGGAAACAGGACAGCATGCAGGCCGCTCAGCATTAAAACCCCTTCATTTCAATAGGTTTTTGAAGATAACAGCCGGTGTTCGTATGCGGCCTTTCTGCATGGACACAAGTCCTGTATGTAGGGCATAAAAATTTAACAAGAATGACTTTTCCCACTGGTCACCAAGGTGCGCCACTACAATGCCAATAGGGGAATTTACTAACATTTATGTCAGTTTTATGCATGTATGTAGTACTCCAATGACTGCAGTAGTAGGTCTCATCACAGATGGAGACAACAGAGTACAGAGGCTTAAACCAGGATTTTGTGGATGTCAGCGGAACCACCTCAGGATTAATGCTGGGAAGGACAAGGACATGCTGGTGGACTTTTAAGTGCTCCAAATCTGGACATCCAGGGGACAGGCATTGAGAGAGTCAAGACCTGTAAGTACCTGGGTGTGCTCCTCAATAAGCTGGACTGATCACCTGGATGTGCTGCACAGAAAGGGCAGTGGTAGACTCTACCTGCTCAGGAGGCTGAGGGCCTTCGGAGTCCAGGGGACACTTCTTAGGGCCTTTTTCAACTCTGTGGTAGCAGCCGCCATGTTCTTTGGATTGGCCTGCTGAGGGAGTAGCATATCAACCAGGGACAGAAATAGACTTGACAGGCTGGTTAGAATCCCCCTGGACCCAGTACAGGTGGTGGGTGACAGAAGGATACTGTCCATGGTGAGCTCCATGCTGGAGAACAAATCCCACCCCATGAATTAGACCTTGATGGCACTTGGCAGCACTGTCTGTGACCAACCGCTTCACCCCAAGTGTGAGAAGGAGCGCTATCGTAGGTCCTTCCTCCCAACCACGGTCAGGTCACAATCTACATCAGACCGAGCGAAGATCACTCCGCACAGAGAACTAAATGATCCTGAAGACTTTGTCATGACTTCTGGTATCTTTCTCTCCTATTCTGAGGTTTGTGTTTTTCTTGTACTATTACCATCTTATCTGTGCTGCTGTAACACTGAATTTCCCCATGGTGGGACTATTAAAAGATTATCTTGAATGTTGTGCATCTTAACCACATTGATCATTTTAGCACCAAAGATAGTCTTGGTTTGGCACTAGCTTACTGACTGGATAGAAACCAAGGACTTCCAAGCACACGGCAGCCTGACATGTACTGTAACTTGTGCCAGGAAACTGCCCTGCGTTATACCTGGAATCTACAGGGGCCCCTGACTGCCATCTATTTAACTCTGGTGCAAGGGAGAGCACTTAGAGCCCGGGGCCTTTCAACTTCTGCCATATGAGGAATTATGTCTAATACAAAATGCCAGTCTTAATTCCCCCTTTATCTTCACCAATTATACAGTGCCCAAGAGACGAAAAAAAAAAAATGGATTGGGGACCCTCCCACCACCCCTCAGGAGACCTAAAAGGTACACCCCTTCCCCCCAGGTACCCTGAACTGACCATTGAGTGAAATCCAGTCTGTATTGGAGCTTTGATGTAGATCTTACACCCAATAACCACAAAATCATGCAATGTTTTAAGTAATTTTATTAAAGCAAGAATTTTATAATCCAAATTATGTTTTTGCCCAGCTATCTTTCCCACAAAATACCAACTGTGGCGAAATTCTGGGCTTTTCAACAATAAAGAATTACAAAATCAAAGAAAGGAATGCTTAACTTCTCGTACTGTGTTCAAAATGCCTTTCCCCGGGTCTTAAAAAAACAATTCCATTTGGTTTTGTATTTTACTATTTTTTTTGTATTTTTTGTATTTTTTTTTTAAATATCTAGGACTAGCACGGATATGCCAGACCTGGCATTTGTGTGTACGTAAGCATTGTCGTTTCCTTCCTTTTTTATTTGATTTTATGTTTTGCAGTGTTTTTCAAGAGATTTAAGTTTTTCCATGTTTTGATATTTTTCAGATGAAGTGAAGTTCTTTAAAAGTTCCCATTTCCCTAGAAAGAGAGACAAAGCATGATTACAATAGATTCTGGTTAATATGTTAACACAAATGCAGTCATTTAACCCCTTAACCCCAGCTGTATATTTGCAGTTTGCTGACACTTTACGGCAGCCATATCTCTTTTCACTGACATGGCTGCTCAAGGCCTTGTTCTAAGTGGAAGGGGATTCTGGAAAAATATATATACTCGAGTATAAGCCAAATTTTTCAGCACAGTTTTTGTGCTGAAAAAGCCCCCTCGGCTTATACTTGAGTCAAGCCAAAAAAAAAATAATTTTGGTCTATGACCAGTCGCAATAGTAATGTATAGAATCTCCCATAAAATAGTGTAAAAAGGAAGCTTTAAAAAAATATATATAATAAAAATATAAAGTAAAGTTGTAAATCCCTCCTTTCCCTAGAATACATAGAAAAGTAGAAAATGACTGAAACACATACACGAGGTATCCCTGTGTCTGACAGTGTCCGGTCTACTGAATATAGGGGATCTGCAGTGCTCCTGTTCCATCGGGAAGGGGTTAATAGGAGCACTGCAGATACCCTATATTCAGCCAGACTGAATTCCAAGTGAGGGGAAGAGAAAAAAAACGAAACAAAAAAACAGTCCTCAAGCTCAGGGAAGGGGCAGACAGACACCAAAACACCAACTCCCCTTCCCCAGCAACTACTGCACCCAAAAACTCCAACCATTTTAATTTTCAAGTAGCTGCTGCATTTCCCCCCTCGGCTTATACTCAAGTCAATAAGTTTTCCCAGTTTTTTTGTGGTAAAATTAGGGGGCTCGGCTTATACTCAAGTATATACGGTATGTCTATATACACACACCTGCCAAGGCAGCCCAGAGTGAGGACATCTTGCCCACAAATTGGCAGGAGTAAGCCCTGAAATGTAAGCCAATTTTGAGTACCGTACTTGCTTCAAGTCCAAGAGTCCTATGGGGCGGTCAGTCATTTGCTGCCAGTCCCATAGGATTGAATTAAGCAGCAACACACTTGACTATTGCTACAATCAGATCCTCCTCTATAACATAGGAATTACTTGTCCTTAAGTTGTAATCTTGGGATAACCCCTTCCCAACATTTACCGTACTAGTACAGCAGGTGCCAGGTGTTTAACTATGGCGGCTGCCATAGCTGCCGGGTGTCTACAATTTTCTACTGTAGACACCCAGCACTAATGCCCCCGGCCGATGGGGGCGCATTAACCCCTCCGGCGCCTCGGTCAAAGCTGACCGAGGTGTCATTTTGCCAGCAAGCTCCGGGGCCGGGATCACGTTGTCATGACAGCTGGGAGCCTTCCTGTCATTCAATGGATTGAATGACCCATGTTTTTGCAAAGCAGTGCAGTAGCATTGTAATGTATTACATTAGTAATCAGCCCCCCTGAGATTCAAGACCCCTAGGGGGTCTAATAAAGTAAAAAAAAAAATAAAAAAAATTCAAATCACCCCTAGAACATAAAAGTACTTAAATACTGTGAAACACACTACACATTAGGTATCCCTGTGTCTGAAAACGACTGCTCTGCAAATCTATGAAAATATATTTACTGTACAGTAAATACCATAGCAAGGGGGGGGGGGGGGGGGGGCCAAACCGCCATTTTATCGCTGTTTTGCTTCTGTTAAGTTTGAATAACAAGTGATCAAAGCAAAAGCTATTCCCCAAAATGGTAGAACTGAAAAGTACATTCAGCCTCGCAAAAAAAAAAAAAAAAATGCCCTGTACACGGAAGTATAAAAATGTTACGGTGTCAAAATATGGCAACTTAGAAAAATAAAAAATAGGCACAGTTCTGGATTTTTATTAAAGGGGCTCGAGCAGCAAAATCATGCTGATAGAGCCCCACATATGCGTGCATAGCCTTTAAAAAGGCTATTCAGGCACCGTAAATGTTATATTAAACTACCCCCCAGTTTTAAAATAACCTAAAAAAGAATGTGATCTACTTACCGAACGTGCACTGTGGGCGGGCATTCAGGGTGCGCCGTCTTCATCCACACCTCCTCTTCCTCCGATGTCCTCGGGTCCCGTCCCCGTAAAAAAAAAAAAATGACCTGGGCGCATGCGCAGTAGCCGTAGTAGAAGCCGCATGCTACTGCGCATGCGCCCAGGTCATTTTTTTTTTTTTAAATCAAAGTCCGTTCGCGAGCACCAGAGGAGGACGGGACCCGAGGACATCGGAGGAAGAAGAGGTGTGGACGAAGATG
This sequence comes from Leptodactylus fuscus, assembly GCF_031893055.1. Taxonomy (NCBI): domain Eukaryota; kingdom Metazoa; phylum Chordata; class Amphibia; order Anura; family Leptodactylidae; genus Leptodactylus; species Leptodactylus fuscus. The sequence continues at coordinate 34,988,130 of NC_134268.1, forward strand.
AAGACACACCCTGAATGCCCGCCCAGCGTGCACGATGCATAAGTAGATAACATTCTTTTTTAGGTTATTATTTTAAAACTGGGGGGTAGTGTAATAACTTTTACGGTGCCTGAATAGCCTTTTAAAAGGCTATGCACGCATATGTGGGGCTCTAGCAGCATGATTTTGCTGATAGAGCCCCTTTAAGAGGTTAAAATGTAAAAAAAAAAAAAAAAAAAAAAAAACTAATTTGGCATCTTTGGAATCGTACCGAAACATTGAATACATGACCTGTCATTTTGGCAGTGAACGCCGTATAATCAACGCCCGCAAGAAATTCATACAAATACAAATCTTCAAATCCCCCCCCCCCATTCTGAATTTTTCCCCAGCTTTCCAGTACATTATACAAAATAAATAATGGCGGCATTGTGAAGAACAATTTGTCCCACAAACATTAAGACCTTCATATGGGTTTGAGTGTGGAAAAATAAAAAAAGTTATGGGGTTTGGAAGGAGGGGAGTCAAAAACAAAAATCAAAAAAATGCCGTCGGCGGGAAGGGGTTAAAAGTGCAAGTACCATTTTATTTTTTGCTATGGCGTCAAAGGGTGACCATGTTTGTAACACTTATTAACCTATCAAACAGTCTGTAGAGTTCCCCATTAGTAATGCTCTAAACTAGAGACACCATGTGCCGCAAGTAGAGCTGAAGCTTTTCTGAAAGGAGGGGGGGGGGGGGGTGTCACACAGAATGGCTGTATCTCTAGTTTTATACCGCCTATAAATCTGGTTCAGGTGAAATGCATGCAGAAGGGTTTTGTATCTGTTTATTCAATTTTTCAAGGGATTTGGAAACACAAGACAGAATTCTTAAAAACACCAAAAAGCAAAAACAAAACAAGAAACACTGGTTCAAGTCAAGGGTCAGGTCAGAGCCATCTAATCTATTAGATTAAGTATAGTCTCTGAACCCAGGTCCTGAAATTACACAAATTATATACAGCACTACAGTAAAAAAAAAAAAAAAAACATTGGATACAAAGATTAGTCTGGATATAAAAGTTGAAAATACACTGCCTGGAAGAAAAAAAAAAAACCAAAAAACCAGTAGCAAAGTATAGTGTACAATGCACACAGCACAGACAATAAAAAAAAAATAAAAATATAAAATAAAACCAAGCTTCTGAATTCAGAAGACTGAGACGACATAACCTGGGTCTGCCAGGTACAAAGTAGTCTTCATCCAGTATCCCCACTCATGTACAAAATGTATTGGGCTCCTGTATACATTCAATAGCCTGACGGTAAGGAGGGAAATAGTCGAAAACGGGCTCTGGGGTTGTGGGTCACAACATCGCCATTCAGAATGGCTTTAGAAGAGTCTTTCCGTTATATTTCCAAGAGTCCACAACTTACATGCTTAGACAGCTGCCACTCCTGCAGCGTTATTCACCGCCTTCTGTGCGGCTTCCTTAGCCTGATGGGCTTGCAGCACAGCAACGGCTTCATCAACCTAAAAGAAGAAGCCTCATGTTAACACCAGAACTTTACACAACCGTAGTTATGGCCTCCAAGAATGAATGTACTGCAAGGCACATACCTTAGAGCGGAGAGATTCTGGTGACTCGAGCATGTGGAGAAGTTCAGAGTTATCGATCTCCAACAACATGCCAGTAATTTTACCAGCTAGAGTCGGGTGCATAGCCTGAATGAGCGGGAATAGGCGCTCACCTAAAAAAATATGAAAAGTCTCAAGTCAAGCTTTATTCTCTTTAACCATGTCTGCAACCATGGCCGTAATGAAGATCTTTACATACCCAGCATTTGTTTCTGTTCCTGGGGTGGAGCAGAGGCCAGCATAGAGGCAGTCAGGGGCTCCTGTCCTTGTACATGGACAGCAGGCTGCAAGAAAACATCACAAATATTAGGAAACGTGTTTAGGGCATTTTCTGGGTCCTCTCCTGCACAAGACACTATTGTATGTACTATGCAATCTCATTACTGGGTAGACTGTCCACTTGGAGGGAACACATAGTAGGAAATACTCCACCATGAAGCACCTAGTCTAATATCTATGTCTCATATGAGCCTACGGATCAATACTTACTTGCTGCATAGCAACTTGTGGCTGAGCATTAAGGTGTTGCTGAGGATTACGAACACCAGCAGCATATTTATACTGAGGGACAGATCGTACTGTGGAAGTGGCGGCGGCTGCAGCAGCTGCGGCTGTAGGACGAGGTCCCATTGTTTGGGTAGATGTGTTCGCTGTAGGCGGAGAAAAAAAAAAAAATTAGAATTAAAGTCAGGTCAATACAAAACCAATTCACAAGTGTTCTTTCTCCTGCCTGGCAAGGCATATTGAGAAGACACAACAGAGAGGACTCAGGACAAGCCCTGTCCAGTGCATAGAAGAGCGTATCTGTAAGTTGCTAAAGTTTAGAAGATTTATCAGTCCCCTCCTGCCTTGTACTTTTAGAACTTCTATTAGGTGTTGTTGAGGATCATAATTTAGGTGTCAATTTATTTATAAACTTCAAGACTAGATGGAATAAGAGAAACATTTTACATTAAAAAAAAGAGGAGACGCTCTAGTGTTTATATTAAGAGGAATAAGTGTCAGGAGAGCCGAAAAATCCTCTGTGCACTGGCAATAGTCACTTCAAACCAAGTTTTTACTAGTTTTATTAATGCTCAATTATTCAGATGAATAATTTTTCGCTAAGGCATCCATTTGAGACCCTGAAACAATCTTGAATTCTTACAAGATGTGAATAGCTGAATACTTACCAACTCTCTGAGCCGATACTACACGTGGCACTGAAGAGGCAGGTCTCATGGCGCCGAACGTAGGTGGCCTAGGTGCCGCAGGTCTGATGGCTCCTGGCATATTCTGGAATGCTGTGGGAAGGCAAATAATTCAGATTACGAATGGCAAGACCTAAAAGTAGGCAAGACACCTGAGCCAAGAAGCCACCAACATACTGGGCTACATTAGGATATGTCTGCACCAACAATGAATGTGCCCACAGTACTATGTCGGTGTAAATCCACCCGCAACACCTATGGGTATGCAAAATAAAATACTTCTTAAAATGATGACTTACGGTGAGGTCTAGCGCCCTGTGCTGTCCAACGAGGACTTGGCCTGAGCTGGGCTATCTGTCCAGCTGGGTAGTAGGCAGCACGGTTTTGAGCCTAAAGAGGAAATGTATTTTTTAATTAATAGATCTTTCCCATGTACCAAGAGTAAGTTTATATCCTGGGGGTTTTGATACATACCGGTGGAATAGCTGCCATGAAGTAGCTGGATGGTGGGGGCTGATAAGGATTGATGACAGGGTTGGGTACAGCCCTGACACTGGCCATTCTCTGCATATACTGGTTAGTTAGGTGAGCTTGACGTTCCTCTTTGCGTTGTGCCAAGGCGACATACAATGGCTTGGTGGCTACAATCCTGCCATTCATTTCAGTGACTGCTTTTGTAGCCTCCTCAGGGGAGGAGAAGCAAACAAATCCAAAACCTTTGCTGCGCCCGCCTTCCATCATAACCTGAAACATTAGGGGGGAAAAAAAAAAAAAACATTAAAGCTATACATCCCAACAACACTTTTTGATGGGGCTTTCTGCAATCAGGTGTAGGCCCAATAATTCACTCCCCACTGATCAGCCATATAAAGGGGCCTTTAATATCCTGATCCAAAACACCCCTTTAATATGCCGAAAGATACGTGAATCTACTATGAATTTGCTCCTTGTCTGGTATACAGTAATCTGTATATACACATGTATATGAAGTGGAACCAAAGCTCACCTTTGCACTTGTTATGGTGCCAAAAGGAGAGAATTCTTTACGCAATCTTTCGTCGTCAATTCCATCATCAAGATTTTTTACGTACAAATTGACACCCTGTAAGAATGAAAACACTGATTAATAAACCCGAAATGTACAGAGAAATACCATGTACATAAATCTATATAACAGTGACCATCTAGGACTGACATCACCCACCTGATATCTGGTAATTCGGTCTTGTTTCATTTGCTCAAACTTTCTCTTTAATTCAGTTTGGCGCTCTACTTTTTTCTGGGCTCTTCCTACATAAATGGCCTTTCCGTTCATGTCTTTACCGTTCATTTCATCCACGGCCTGAAACAAAAAAGTGTTAGACATTTAATTCCCAAACTCAAGCCAAAGTTAGCCAATGTTGTGTTCACAGGCGGTTCCAAGAATTCAATAAACATAATCAGTCATATGATTGATAGGAGTGCACTCCAGTCACGGTCACTGACTTAGCAGCTGGAGGAAGGATCCTATAGCCCCCCCATCTGTTGATTCACATGTAATGCAGGGTCTATACTTCAATGCAGAGAACCCTTTGATTAAGAATCCCAGCAAACCCTTTACGACAGGATATAGGCCAAGAAAATGCCATATTCCTTTAAGAGGTGAATACACTTTTTGCAGACGTCTAAGGCTTCCTTCTAGTTACAAGGCTATACCAGGTTCACTTACTTTCTGAGCATCCTCATGTCTCTCAAAGCTGACAAAGCCAAATCCCTTGGACTTCCCGCTTTCGTCTGTCATCACCTTGACGCTAAGAGCAGGACCTAAAATGAGATGAATGCATAAATGTAATTACGCCTGCAACAAGTTAATCAGGTGAGTTGTAGCTGAAACCATATACACAAGATCAAAGGCTGTTACCATATTTGCCAAACAATTCCTTGAGCCGTTCGTCATCCATGTCTTCTCCGAAGTTCTTAATATAGACGTTGGTGAACTCTTTAGCTCTGGCGCCCAGTTCTGCCTCTCGTTCTTTACGAGACTTGAAACGGCCAACAAACCTTAATAGGAAATAAAAAACCTATGTAAATACCCACATTAAAATCTATTAAAACCTCACCAGGGACAATCCGATTCAATATACAGAGGCCCAATTTAAGCAATGGTTCAGTCCTAGACTATAGGAGAATGTTAAAAGACTCCTCTCTGATGCATCTATCTATGGGACCAAACGGATATGGTACAACCAATTTAGCATTTTCACACCATTACAAGAAATACATACACTTTGCGGTCATTCAAAAGCATGCCATTCATTTTGTCGATGGCCCGTTCAGCAGCTTCTTGCGTTTCAAAGTGCACAAAGCCATAGCCCTTAGAGCCATTTTCATCACAAACGACCTGCAAGTCCATAGCAATGAGTTAGGGACATGGAATTTACACACAAGCGATATATATTATATAGACACACACAAACACACGAGTTATATACAGCCAGAAGTCATTACCTTGCAAGACAGGATGTTGCCAAAGGCAGAAAAGGTGTCGTAGAGGGCCTTGTTGTCAATAGATTTATCAAGGTTTTTTATAAAGATGTTACCGACTCCGCTCTTACGCAGTGACGGGTCGCGCTGAGACCACATAATGCGAACAGGCTTGCCTTTAATTACATCAAAATTCATGGTGTCCAATGCTCGTTCAGCTGGAAAAAGGCAAATGAAAAACAAAGTTATTTAAGGGAACCAGTCACATAGAAAGATATTATAGAGCAGGAGGTGCTGATCAATATATAGCTTTGGGAGAAAAGATTCAGAATTTAGTCATTAAAATTTCTACTCTATGCCGATAAATCAAGGGGGGGGGGGTCCTAACAGATTTATCCGCCTTTAATTTGCCAAATGTCTCCGCTTACACTAACTCATCCATGACCAGCCTGTGTTCCCGCTCTCATTCAGGAAACCTAACTTAACATTTACCTTTTTCTGCAGCTGTACGAGGGCTTGTCTATCTGCAGGACTTCCTATTCACTGACACTTGTTAACTTTCTTAAAAGGGGTTTGCTAGACTTATGGATACCGATAAACTATCCTTTGTTAGGTCATCAATATCAGATGAGTGGAGGTCTGACACTGAGCATATGGCCAATCAGCCAATGGCGCCAAAACTATACAGAACCAAAAGCAGACTGCTACATACACTAAACCATGCTATGCTACTTCAACTCACATCCCCTTTAAGTGATTGAGGGCTGAGCTGCAATAATCTGACATGGTCAGCACATGTTATATAAAGCAGCGCCTACTTCTGGCTGCTTGGTGGGGGTAACAAGTGTTGGACTGATCTGATATTAATACATATCCAAGGGAAATTTCATCTGATTTCAGATCAGACATTCAGAACTAGCAGCACCAGAATAGGGCGCTGTCAGTTTGGAGTATTAACATCTTGGTTGAGATGGGACATGAATATGGTATATAGCTATGGCAAGCCTTTATACAGCCCCATCTACAGTGACAGCAGTCCGTACTAGAGTCAAATGGTGCCCTCTCCTTTTGCAAACGTCTTACACGTGATGATCGCTATTGATCGGGGTTTACATGTCCAGTTTCTAAGGACACATCAAATCTAGTATTGGCAACAGGAGCCCAGCTATTGGTCATTGTCTCCTTGTGAACGCTTCAGTTATGAGCCCTTGTGATAACTGACACTACTGTATGTCAATGTGTCCATACTACTGAGCACTATGACATACAGATCAATCTGTAGCACAGGCACTTTACCTATACTGCAGTGAACCATCAAGGCATGAGAGACTTGAAAGGTGTTCTCTCTCAAAGGACTGCCTTGACTGGTTATAAAAGTTCTTACATAAAACTAGTAAACCCCTTTAAGAAGGCCCCACTGGAATCTGTAGTGTTGTGATGTCCTAATATAGAAACAGATGCAGACATTCCTCCCTGAAACCTGAACTCACAAACAACCTTGTATAAACAAACGGCTTTAAGCGGTGGGTCATGTGACATCCCTAAACACATACAAAAAGTTCTTACCGTCAGCTGGTTGCTGGAAGTTGACGTAGGCATAGCCTAGAGACCGGCGTGTAATCATGTCTCTGCACACTCTTATTGATAAAATTGGACCTGCAGGGCTGAATTTTTCATATAACATGGCTTCCGTGACGTCAGGATGCAGGTCGCCAACATACAGGGAGGCCATGGGATAGCTGGGCGCACTTGGATTCATCTTCACTGATTAAGGTTTAACTACAAGAGAAAAGAAATAAAGACAACATTTCACTTTTGGAATGAACATTTTAGTATTAATAAAAACTGTAGGCTCCTAAAGCTGTATTCACACATGACAAATGAATAGTGTTACTGCCTGTGCATGGATTGTGGCAGGGTCCATTCAGATTTATGGGACAGACGGCGCTCTGAATGGAGGGGGTGGGCAAGTATTCGCTGCTATGGGAATTCCAAGAAGAGACAAGCAAGTGAATATTGTCAGAACTTCCATTAAGAGCTGAGGAAATGGGGGTTTCTGGTACCTACACAATTATTAGAGCCAGGGAAATACATGTAGGCCTCACCCTAGGTCTGGAACATCCACAATGAAGACTACATATATTTTCCCTGACTTCACCAACCCACTGCACAGGTGCAAGAAGAAGACACCAGGAAAATAATGGTTTTTATCAGTACAACCAGCTTTGTGACAGTGAAGCACTACTCCATAAGGACCTGTGGGTCTTTTAGTGTCCCAAATGATCCCGACAGGATCCCTATAAACACTGGTGACTGAGCTACATTTGATGTAAGCAGACAAGGCCTAATGGGGTTTTTCTAGTGACGCAACAGTCTCCTTTACAAATCCGATGTCTCATCATTAATCTGGAGGCGGAAAGTGATTTATATACTGGAAATATAGGACAACAGAAGACACTACTAAAATAAGCTCATGTGAGTCACGATAACGCCCTCTAGTGAGATCACACACCGAGATGTACATTACTACCGTGTTACTAGGAAGGACACACCCTACAAGTGTCATCATGCACCCACCATCTGTAAGAAAACATCAGGCCAAATAAATATATATACACATAATAAATATTATATAAATAAATATAAATATAATATATATATTATAAATAAATATAATATATAAATATAATATATATATATATATATATATATATACACATACATACATACACACACACATACAACCCTCATGCATACAGGCCCTAGCACACACCATGCAGCCAAACAAGTTCAGCTCACTGCTGATTTAAACAAACATTGGGATGGACACCTTGGGGCCAATAACTATTCCTTGTAGTAGAGCACATTGTGTTCTCCACTGACCCACTAACACACAAGACAAGGGGCATCCTGTGCCCGCTACAGGGCCATATCCCAGCTCACCACCCTGCAAACTCCCAGCCCATCACTGGCACAAGTAGTGGGGAACTTTGCAAAATTTACATTTAAAGCAAGTTTATAAAATAAAGTATTAGCCCCAAAATATCGCCTTGTAGTCCGATTCAGCAAACTCTTCACCTTGGGACTGCACAGACTTCCAACATGTAGCCCTGCGGCATGCTGAGAGTTGTAAGCCACCCAACCCCTTTAAGATCTGCATCAAAACTCAAAGCAAGAATTGTGCTTGCCCAGCAGTCATGAAATTAGGATTGTCAGGGGGGGGAGGGGGAATGATGGGGGGGAGGTGATAAGCTGTGAAATTGCCTATTGTGTGGATTCGGAGTCTTATCTACATATGCAAGATGGCTGTGGTCACCAGCATGCTGAGGGGGGAGGTCTGTTGCAAAGTCTCCTCCTACACGAAACAGGAAGTGGCCAAATACTTGGTCAGAGCTGAAGGGTTTTAGGATTTTCTTCAATTTGGGTAAAAACACCTGTAAGAATGTAAACTCAACAAAAACTATTAAATAGGTTAAACATAAAAAAAGTTATTTGCTGACAACACATGAAGAGTTGGGACTAAGGGCACACACATGGGGCCATGAGCACTGGAGGAGTAGCTACAGTATTTGGAGTATTTGTATGGGGTATTTTACATGGGCTGAGGATCTGCTAAGTTAAAAATCATTATAACCATTGCTAACAAATAAGTATCCACCTGCCCAAGAAAGAGGGTCTCTGGTTCCCCATCCATTCATCCCCATAGGACTACCAGAGAGGGCACACTGCTCCCCTTCCCACCCTGCTGCTAGGCCAGGGGCTTTTTTTTAAGACTTACCAAGAAAAAGAAATCTTGAAGAAGTTGTAAAAAGTCTGCTAATCCCTTTAAGAGTCCTTATGAGTTCTTTACTGCCTAAGACCAAGTTAGTTCAGGTTCATGTGAATCGAACCAGCGGCCAGGATGAACTGGCCCCCCCTCCTCCCTTACGGTCACTTTTATTACCTGAACTGTATGGGGGCCGGCAACTCCATTGTAAAACTAAAGCCGCCCCCCTCTAACACAGGTAAGCCCAATGAACACGTGAGAAGAGGAAGAAGGAGGAGGAGCCCCTGGTTCACATGACCCCAAGCAAAGACAACCCAAAAACCCAACTCTTTCCCCTCCCCCAAAAAAACCTTGGGTTTTTGAGGGGAGGGGAAAGAATTTAAAAAAATTTTCCTGGACAATCCCATTACTACAGTTACCACCCAGGGCCTCTTCTCACTATACCGGCCATCAGACCCCACTGTATCCCCTAACCATTACTTAGAATTATCAAAATACCCCAATTGCTCCCAAAAATGAAGTCACGAGGGGTAAATAGGCGACTAAGACTCTGCCCCAGACCTGACAACATGCACCCAATATTTCCTTTACTTCCTAAAGGAACATGAGGACTTCACAGAGTAAACAGAAGGTTCACTCCACCCCCCAAGAAAAACTTAGACACATTTACAGCCATTACCCAATGACATCAAGGGTTAACCACACAGCTTTCCTAGGACTCAGAAAGCCAGTACAGAAGGGATGCAGATGGAATAAACCTCTCTGGACACCCAACTTTGCTAGAACTCAGACAGATGGGATATAACACACTAACACTGGAGACCAGGAAAGCTGCTAAAGGGTTAACAGCCACACAGTCTGAGCACTCTAATACAGAAGGGATAGAACACATGGGGGGGGGGGTATGACGCAACATTTAACAGTCACCCAGCTTTCTCACGCTCAGACAGAATAGAACGCAGCAGGAGAGCAAAGTGAGGGAATAAAGGGTTAATACGGTCACCCAGCTTTCTCACGCTCAGACAGAAGAGATACAATGTAGCAGGAGAGCAGAGTGAGGGAATAAAGGGTTAATACCGTCACCCAGCTTTCTCACGCTCAGATAGCTCACAACACAGATAGTGAGGGCATAAAGGGTTACTAGGCAGACACCCAGCTTTCCCACGTTTAGACAGAAGAGATACAATGTAGCAGGAGAGCAGAGTGAGGGAATAAAGGGTTAATACCGTCACCCAGCTTTCTCACGCTCAGATAGCTCACAACACAGATAGTGAGGGCATAAAGGGTTACTAGGCAGGCACCCAGCTTTCCCACGTTCAGACAGAAGAGATACAATGTAGCAGGAGAGCAGAGTGGAGGGGATAAAGGGTTAATACAGTCACCCAGCTTTCTCACAACACAGATAGTGAGGGCATGAAGGGTTACTAGGCAGACACCCAGCTTTCCCACGACACCTCTTCGGTATGAGGAAGTGCCGGCCATGTTGGGCGCCAGGGCCCGGAGCTCCATGCGGCTCGTCACCTCCTCCCGGGCCCTCGTGCTCCCCTCTCCCCGGCCACTTACCGATGTCTGGAGTGTCAGCCGTCTCCTCGCTCTCTCGCTTCTCCGCACTTCTGTTAACAAACGGTTCCGCTGCGGTTTTTTTTTTTTCTCTTCACTTCGCGTTACTTATTCCGTTTTTTTTTTCTTTTGTAGATTTTTGTTTCTCTAGCGTTAAAATCAGAGATTTTTCGGCGGGCGGCGGTGGCTCTGCTTCTCTTGTTAAAATCAACAGAAAATAAAATAAAACGTCAGGGGAGAAGAGGAGCTGAGGGGGATTTTTCTGGATTTTTTGAAGGGATTTTGTGCTTTTTTTTTATTTTTTTATATTTTTTTAATAATAAGAAATGTGTGCCGAGGCCAGGCTCCGGAGCACACACTCACACACAGCACTAACAGCCGGGGTAGAGGGGAAAAGGCCGCAGCCCTTCGGCGCGCTATTTATACGGGCGCACGGACGTACGGCGTGCTCTGACGCGCCTGACGTCGTGGCTCCGCCCGCGGCGCGTGACTGGAGGGGGCGTGGCCGCCGAGAACTGCGTGATGTTCTCCGCAGTGGCCGCCATTTTCTGTGCTGATGACGACATCAGCGTAAAGCAGGACTGGCGGCGGGCGGAATGCCAAACCGGAGCGGGTTATGGGTCACCCGGCACCGTGTAACAGATATAAGCGATCTAGGATCGTATGAGGACGAGGGGGAGGCTCGGAAACGCTTCATGGACTACAATAACCGGCATGCCTCAGTGTGCTTTCTACTGGCTAGGAAGTGACAATGCATGCCGGGAAGTGTAGTTTCATAGTTTGAATTTCACCACGTGGGCAGCACATGTGTTTACTGAAGACATTGCAATGCAGAGAACTGACAGTAGATCCAACGTGTCTTATCCCTAAAGGGAAACTCTCATCCCCTCCCCCCAGGATAGGTATCAGTCCCTCCTTTTTTCCAGTAATGTGTATTAGGGTATAGTCACACAGCGCAGTTAAAACCACATTGAAAAAAATGTGATCCATTTTTATTGCAGTTTATTAAAATGATAGGTGAAATGCATTTATTTGACATGGTTCATCTGTAGAAACAGAGATTATACCAAAAACAACATGTAACCCTGCACTAAGGTTACGGCCCCACAGGATGGCCCACAGCAAAAAAAGCACTGGGGGAAAAATCGCGGTTCTTCCCACAGGATTGAAAGAAAAAGTTTGCAGAGTTTTCCTCCACTGACTTTCTGTTACAATTATACATATGGGGAATCCGCTGGCGTTTCCGAAGGGTATAATTGACATGCTGCGATTTACAAAACCGCGCCAACTTTGGAAATCATGGCATATCCGCACTACGGTTTTTACCGCAAAGTGGGCATGGGATTCTCTAGAATCCCGTCCACTTTGCCCTTACTGTAAAACGCTGCGATTTTTCATGTTCCCACCACAGGCAATTCGCAGCATTTCTGTCCTAGCCTCAAATTGAATGGTATGACTGTGTATATTAAGGCTCAGGGCCCCACATGACGAGCCACAGCCAAAATGCACTGTGGAAAAAAAAAACACATTGTGGTTTTTAATGCAGCACTTTCTTAAAGGGATTCTACCATTAAAACCTCTTTTTTTGTGGATAAGACGTCGGAATAGCCTTCGTCTCTTACCTTTAGATGTGATCGCCGCCGCGCCGTTCCTTAGAAATACCGGTTTTTACCGGTATGCAAATTAGGTCTCTCACAGTGATGGGGGCGGGCCCCAGCGCTGGAAATGCGATGGGGTGGTCCCCACTGCTGCTCGAGAACACGATCCTGCGACGCCTCTATCTTCGACTGGATCCTCCCCTTCTCTGTCGTCTTCCTCCTGCGTCACTTCCGACACCTGCACAGTTCGCTCTGCCAGTGAGACACTAGTAGAGCCGACTGTGCATGCCAGCCGGCGGCCATTTTTGGGAAGCAGTGGCGGATCCAGGGTTTGCGGGGCCCTGGGCAATTGACTTTGGCGGGGCCCTACTTACTGGGGGTCTCGCACTTCTAACCTGTACTTCCCAACTTGAAGACTAGAAAGAGGGAACAAAACGTGCGGCGCGCACACCCTTCATCTACCCCTAGTTTCATGTCCCCCCCCTCTATCTCTGTCCCCAGTTTCATGCCATTCTCCCCCTTTATCTGCCCACAGTTTCATTTCCCCCCCGTCTCTGCCCCAGTGTCATGCCGTTCTCCCCCCTTCATCTGCCCCAGTGTCATGCCGTTCTCCCCCCTTCATCTGCCCCAATGTCATGCCATTCCCCCCCCCTTCATCTGCCCCAGTGTTATGCCATCCCCCCTTCATCTGCCCCAGTGTCATGCCGTTCTCCCCCCCCTCATTTGCCCCAGTGTCATGCCGTTCTCCCCCCTTCATCTGCCCCAGTGTCATGCCATTCTCCCCCCTTCATCTGCCCCAGTGTCATGCTGTTCTCCCCCTCTTCAAATGCCCCAGTGTCATGCCGTTCTCCCCCCCTCCATCTGCCCCAGTGTCATGCTGTTCTCCCCCTCCATCTGCCCTAGTGTCATGCCGTTCTCCCCCCCTCCATCTGCCCCAGTGTCATGCTGTTCTCTCCCCCTCTATCTGTCCCAGTGCCATGCCGTTCTCCCCCTCCATCTGCCCCAGTGTCATGCTGTTCTCCCCCCCTTCATCTGCCCCAGTGTCATGCCATTCTCCCCCCTTCATCTGCCCTAGTGTCATGCCATTCTCCCCCCTTCATCTGCCCCAGTGTCATGCTGTTCTCCCCCCCCCCCTCCATCTGCCCCAGTGTCATGCTGTTCTCCCTCCCCCTCCATCTGTCCCAGTGTCATGCCATTCTCCCCCCTTCATCTGCCCCAGTGTCATGCCATTCTCCCCCCTTCATCTGCCCCAGTGTCATGCTGTTCTCCCCCCCTTCATCTGTCCCAGTGTCATGCTGTTCTCCCCCCCTCCATCTGCCCCAGTGTCATTCTGTTCTCTCCCCCTCCATCTGCCCCAGTGTCATGCTGTTCTCCCCCCCCTCCATCTGTCCCAGTGTCATGCTGTTCTCCCCCCCTCCATCTGCCCCAGTGTCATGCTGTTCTCCCCCCCTTCATCTGCCCCAGTGTCATGCCATTCTCCCCCCTTCATCTGCCCCAGTGTCATGCTGTTCTCCCCCCCTCCATCTGCCCCAGTGTCATGCTGTTCTCCTTCCCCCTCCATCTGTCCCAGTGTCATGCCATTCTCCCCCCTTCATCTGCCCCAGTGTCATGCCGTTCTCACACACACACACTCACCATTCCTCGTTCCCCCGCAGCTCTCTCCCTCATACACATATTGTAGCCGCGATGTGATGACGTCATCACATCGCGGCTACAAATGCCGGAGCTCAGCGTTAAAGCAGGAGCTGACAGCTCCTGCTTTAAACGCCTATGTTGTCAGCTCATCGGCGTCCTAACGCCGATGAGCTGAATACATAGGCGTTTAAAGCAGGAGCTGTCAGCTCCTGCTTTAACGCTGAGCTCCGGCATTTGTAGCCGCAATGTGATGACGTCATCACATCGCGGCTACAATATGTGTATGAGGGAGAGAGCTGCGGGGGAACGAGGAATGGTGAGTGTGAGTGTGTGCTTTAACACTGAGCTCAGTTGGAATCGGGACATGCCGACCGGGACCATTTTGTTAGGTCCCGGCCGCGCCGCGGGGCCCCGGGCGTTTGCCCGGATCGCCCGGCCCTGGATCCGCCCCTGTTGGGAAGCCGCTCTTGCTCTTGTAGTTCAATGCAGGTGCGGCCTCCCAAAAATGGCTGCCAAACTGATTTGCCATACCAAAAGTGAATATTTACCATTATCGCGACCGCCCAAGGCACATCTTCATAATATCCTGTGACGCTCCTTCTCACCGCTTCCAGAGATCCCCTCCCCTCGCTACACCCCTCCCCATCAAACTTTCTTCCTGCCGTCTCCTGTCAGGTTGTGTCATCAACGATCTGCGCAGTGAGCTATTGCGCGTGCGCAAGCCGCCTGGCGCCATCACAAAGATGGCTGCTAGCGGTGAATTTGGCGGGCTAGCTAGGGAAAAAGGGAGGGGGACAGTGAGTGTGAGAAGGAGGTGTGGTGATGGATATGTAGTATTCTAAGGGTATGTTCATACAGAGTTTTTTGGCAACGGATTTTGACGCGGGATCCGCCTCAAAATCCGCTGCCAAAAACGGCTGCCATTGACTTCACCCCCAGTGATCTAACGCTTATCCCCTATCTTGTGTTTAGCTGTTCTTAATAGCACAACCCCTTTAAGGCTATAGTCCCACGGGCCTTATCCGCAGCACTAAAGCGCTGCAGGAAGAACCGCTGTGTGAACACATTGCGGTTCTTTCCGCAGCACTTTTAAGAGAAAGTTCACAGAGTTTTCCTCTGCGGACTTTCTCTTAACATTATATCTACAGGAAAGCTGCCGGCGTTTCCATAGATATAATTAACGTGCTGTGATTTGCAATGCCGCGCTGCGATCTTTTCCACAAAGTGGGGATGGGATTTGCATGAATCCCATCCACTTTCCCTGCACTGTACAACGCCGCGATTTTTCCTGCAGCGTCTCCGCTGCGGGCAAATTGCGGCGTTTCTGGTCCGTGGGGCCCCGGCCTAAGAGAGGGAATAGACACCTTTTCCAAAACATCTCCCCAAAACTCATTGGACAAACATCCCACATTGGATTCCCAGAGCTCTTTCAGACCAAGGATGGGGTCAGTGGGTGCTCATTTAGCAGTTGGTTGGCTAACTCTCGGACCACCCGCAGATCAGCCATAATCTGACAGTAAATCTACATTGATACAACGTGGCCATTTGTTTCCATTAAATTCAATGTCAATGAATGACGGCTGTTCACATGACCGATATTTTAACAGACCGTGAAAATAAAGATCATGTCCTATTTTTGTCTGTTTTCACGGATCACTTCTCTGTATGGGGGATCCATGAAGACGGGTGCCGTGATAAATGAACACTTTTCATGGCCGTTTTGCACCTTGGTCGTATGAATTTCTGTTTAGTTTTCCTGTAGTTCCTTGTTTCAAATGGAATGAAGAATATACAGTAAAGTCTACAGCTACATTCACACAACCAATGGACAATCCCATTATTGAGGAATCCGTAAAAACAGGTAAAAATTGATCTTGCGCGGTCATGTGAACAGTCTTATCTATGTATACTGAATTTAGTCAGCTACGTGACATCCATGAAATAAATGGTCATCACACGGCAGTTTTTCATTGTTGTGTGAATAAGGCTTTATACTTCTTATGGTGGATTAACGTCTGCCTAGACAGCAATCTGTATTAAGCTGGCTGTATATATGTGATAGCTATAGGCTGTATAAGCTTGGCAGACAGGAGAACGAGTTGGAGAGGGAAGTAAGTTAATGCCAGATAATGTGTGACAGCAGCTTCCCTCCACATGAAGAAACAGATTGGATAGAAGCCCAATCCTTCTCTATCATTCAGTGGCGGATCCAGGGTTTGCGGGGCCCTGGGCAATTGACTTTGGCGGGGCCCTACTTACCGGGGGGTCTCGCACTTCTAACCTGTACCTCCCAACTGTTGAAGACTAGAAAGAGGGAATAAAAAGTGCGGCGCGCAGCGCGCCACGGGAAATTAGGCCCTGCCCACTTTTATGTTGACTCTGCCCATTCTCATTCATTTTTCATGAGATTCCACACAGTATAATCCTCCTACAGTCACCCGTAAATTATATGTCCCCCCTCCATCTCTCCCCCATTTTCATATACACCCTTCATCTATCCCTAGTTTCATGTCCCCCCCTCTATCTCTGTCCCCAGTTTCATGCCATTCTCCCCCTTTATCTGCCCACAGTTTCATGTCCCCCCTTCTGCCTCAGTGTCATGCCGATCTCCCCCTTTCATCTGCCCCAGTGTCATGCCGTTCTCTCCCCTTCATCTGCCCCAGTGTCATGCCATTCTCCCCCCTTCATCTGCCTCAGTGTCATGCCGTTCTCCCCCCCTTCATTTGCCCCAGTGTCATGCCGTTCTCCCCCCCTTCATCTGCCTCAGTGTCATGCCGTTCTCCCCCCCCCTTCATTTGCCCCAGTGTCATGCCGTTCTCCCCCCCTTCATCTGCCTCAGTGTCATGCCGTTCTCCCCCCCTTCATTTGCCCCAGTGTCATGCCGTTCTCCCCCCTTCATCTGCCCCAGTGTCATGCCATTCTCCCCCCTTCAACTGCCCCAGTGTCATGCTGTTCTCTCCCCCTTCATTTGCCCCAGTGTCATGCTGTTCTCCCCCCCCTTCATTTGCCCCAGTGTCATGCTGTTCTCCCCCCTCCATCTGCCCCAGTGTCATGCCATTCTCCCCCCTTCATCTGCCCCAGTGTCATGCTGTTCTCTCCCCTCCATCTGCCCCAGTGTCATGCCGTTCTCCCTCTGTTCATCTGCCCCAGCGCCATACTGTTCTCTCCCCCTTCATCTGCCCCAGTGTCATGCCGTTCTCCCCCCCCCCCATCTGCCCCCAGTTTCATGGGCGCCCTACATTATTTTCCACCTAAATGTTTAACACACAAAAAAAATCCACACTCACCTTCCCTCGCTCCCCCGCAGCTCTCTCCCTCATACACATATTGTAGGCGCGATGTGACGTCATCACATCGCGGCTACAAATGCTGGAGTGCAGTGTTAAAGCAGGAGCTGACAGCTCCTGCTTTAAACGCCTATGTATTCAGCTCATCGGCGTCCGTAGGACACCGATGAGTTGAAATCGGGACATGCCGACCGGGACCATTTTGTTAGGTCCGGGCCGCGCTGCCCGACTCGCCTGGCCCTGGATCCGCCCCTGCTATCATTGCTTTAGAGCCCTGTTCACATGATGGAAATGGAAGCGGAGTGTGAGCTTAACTTCCGTCTCAAATTCCTCTTCAATTTCCACCACTCTTGCTTGTACTCACTGATTAGGGTCAGATGAATGGGTCTAATAAACGGCGTATCTCATGTCATGGCGTCTGTGGCTGAATCATCTGCAGAGTCCGCAGCAAGGTTCAGCAGGATGCTTATGTTTTCGCTGGATTTTTGAGCTATCCTATCTTTTTGTTGCCCGAAGAGAAAATTGGTGCTAAAGGTGTTATATGGAGGAGGCAAGAATGAAATGCTAACAGAAAAAGGAACCCATTGAAGTCAATAGGAGGCTTTTTTTTTTTCAGCGCTGAATCTGACGCGGATTCCACACCAAATTCAGCGCCATTTTACTCCATCCGCGGCCGATTCAGCCGTGGACGTCCGCCTGAAGACATTCCCTTCCAACTAGGCCCTTTCATTTGAGCCTAATCCGGAGCAGAGTGCTGTGAATGGATGCCGGTCCATTTTTTGGACCGGAATCTGAGGCAGCCTCCACATCAAATTCCAGTCCAAAATACCCCATGTGAATCCGGCCTTAAGGGTGCATTCATACTACGTAAACGGCAGCTTATTCTGAATGTAAAACACGTTCAGAATCAGCGGCGTATAAAGCAGTTCCCATTCATTTCTATGGGAGCCGGTATATGAGCGCTCTCCATAGAAATAAATGGGATCTGCTTTATACGCCGCTGATTCTGAATGTGTTTTACGTTCAGAATAAGTTGCCGTTTACGTAGTGTGAACTTACCCTAAGGCTGAAGCCCCACATTGTGGAAACGCAACTTTTTGTGCTGCAGATTTGTTGCAGACTTCTATATATTTCCCATTCCTTTTGTAGCCACTCCTAGGTTTGGCTCAAGAAAACACAGCAAAAACTGCAACAAAAGAAGCTGTGTTTCCACAACGTGGGGCCTCAGCCTTGGGGTTGGTTCACACTAGCGCTTGTATCCCATCCACAAGGAGTCCGCATGAAGACCCCCCTCCCCCCCGAATGGAATACCAATGCTAATGCAAGCGCTGTGCAGTTAAGCACATGGAGCCCATAGACTATATTGGGCTCAGTGTGCTTGCCACGCACTGCCCGCACAATTCATTTGTGCGGGCAGTGCACAGCAAACACACGGAGCCCATTATAGTCTATGGGCTCCATGTGCTTTGCAAGCACATTGCTTGCAATTGCATTCCGTCCGGGGGGTCTCCATGCGGACTCCTTGCGGACGGAATACTAGTGTGAACCAACCCTTAGGGTGCATGCACACTACGTAACGCCGGGCGTGTATGAGAGCCGTACACGCCGGCGTTACAGCAGGGCTGCCGAACACTTCCCATTCACTTCAATGGGAGCGCTCGTAACAGCGGCGTTTACGAGCGCTACCATTGAAGTGAATGGGAAGTGTTCGGCAGCCCTGCTGTAACGCCGGCGTGTACGGCTCTCATACACGCCCGGCGTTACGTAGTGTGCATGCACCCTTAGGCTGTCTCCTTCCTGCTCCACTCTCTGTGTATTGACTAGTGAAAACAGCTGATCATGGTGGTGCAGGTTGTCGGATCCTCACTAATCAGATATTGATGACCTAACCTTAGCCCAGCCAAACCCTCTAAGTTGAAACAGCAAATTGCCGGTTGCTTAACCAATGACTTCAATTGCAGCATACGATTTTGGTTGCCATCTGGCATCTTCATTCATGTTAGGCTGGGTTCACACTAGCGTCAGTGTCCGCAGCTAATGTCCACGGAAGATTTTAGCATCGGACACTAGCTGTGTCTGTTTGCAATTTGCATGATTTTAAATGGGACATCATGTAGTGTCTTTTGTTGTCTGTGGGTGTCCTTAAGTGTCCATTTACAAAGATGTCTGATTTTTCAAGCGGACAGCTAAATACTACATGTAGGATTTAGCTGTCCGCTTGAAAAATCGGACATCTTTGTAAACAGACACTTAAGGACACTACATGATGTCCCATTTAAAATCATGCAAATTGCAAACAGACACAGCTAGTGTCCGATGCTAAAATCTTCCACGGACATTAGCTGCGGACAGCGACACTAGTGTGAACCCAGCTTTACAAAAAAGCACCGATTGGGAGAAATGGTCTAAATTAGGGGTAGGGAACGTACGGCTCTCCAGCTGTTGCAAAACTACAACTCCCAGCATGCATACTTGCTCTGCTGTTCTTGGAACTCCCATGGAAATGAATGGAGCATGTTGGGAGTTGTAGTTTCATTGCAGCTGGAGAGCCAAACCCCTGGTCTAAATCATTCTTTATGGCTAGATGCATGGCCAACTTTATTTCCCTGGTCTCCAATATGTGTGCTCAGCTGGTTTTATGGAGTATGGGGAGGTCAGAGAAGATAGCTTGTATCCAAATGATTGTTTGTAACATCTCTTATCACAGACCAGGTTCCAGACACCTTGTGTGTCCAGCCTTGACAAGAGCTCAGCTGTCAGCTCCTTGGTATGCTACTATCAGCAATGTCTACAGATTACTATCAGTTGCCTAGATCTGCACTTTTGGCTGAATACAAATGCTGGCTGTTTCCAATACAAATATAATGGTGCTTCATTGTTCATCTGTGTATGCACCAATTCACACAACCATGTCCAGTCCAGGAAAAGCAGTGCATATGATAGCCGCATTTCTCTGCCCAAGACTCGGTTCTGACATGTCGTAGTCTTTCTGGAATTTACAATATCATAAATCGCTATGATTGTGACTAGCTATGGTTGGGCTGTGATGCGATTGTCAAATGGACCGTGTTTCCCAGCACAGAGTCTCTTGCTCATTGTAGTGATGGGAATCTCAGGCTAAGTTCACACAGTTTTTTGGTCAGGGTTTTGAACCCTGACCAAAAAGATGGCTCCCATTGAAAGCAATGGTAAACGCTGTAGCAGGAAAAAAAAATCAAAAGTGCCAAATTGCCATTTTTTCACGGTTTCATCTCTGCTAAAAATTTTAATAAAAAGTGACCAAAGCAATTGTTGATTATGATGTTAATCTGTTTTAGTCCTAACAGCAGCGCAATGCGAGGGTATTTCTGCCCCTGTGTACTGGTAGGACAGGTAGAATTTCAATTAACATAAAATATACATGAAGCAACCCTATAAGAAGGCAAAGAGACCTCCTCCCCCATGTGTTAATAAAGTAAAACAAAAACCTTCTTAGGGAGGGAAGCTTGTGCTGCTGTTAGGACTAAGGGAAAACTGATTACCATGATAATCAATGATTCCCTTAGCTCCTACCAGCAGCATAATGTGGGGACATAGTAAGTAATCCCCCTAGGGAGGGTTTCCTCACTTTACGGAATCCAACATGAAACGCCCAAAGGCAGTTGCCTCTGAACGACAAGAGCTTAACCTGTTTAACAAATGTGAAGTGAGAAAAGGCTGAGGCCACAGAGCCTAATCTAATCTAGAGGCAGAACCCGTATCTCAGCCCAGGAGGTAGATACATCCCTAGTAGAGTGAGCCTTTAGAAACTCAGGAGAGAGATAACCCCTGAGCGGAAAGAAAATTCTAATAGCCTCTTTAACCCATCTAGAAATGGTAGGCTTGTAGGATCTCAGACCCCTCAGTCTACCATACATATTAATAAGGAGGTTTTCCAACCTCCTGAGGGCCCCTTCGCACGGCGTAAATGCACCGCTCCTTTAGACCTGTACACGCAAGCGCTTCAAAATACATCCCATTCACTTCAATGGGAGCGCGTGTAAAGCCGGCTTTACGCGCACTCCCATTGAAGTGAATGCGATGTGTTTTGAAGCGCTCGCGTGTACGGATCTAAATGAGTGGCGCACTTACGCTTTGTGAAGGGGCTCTTAAAGAAAGGTATGAAACTGGGGGCAGAGATGGGAGGACATGACACTGGGGGCAGATGAAGGGGGGGGGGAGAACGGCATGACACTGGGGCAGATGAAGGGGGGGGGGGAACGATATGAACCAGGGGGCAGAAATGCAGGGGGGAAACGAAACTGGGGGCAGAGATGGAGGGGAGGACATAAAACTGTGGGCCAAGATGGAGGGACATGAAACTGGGGGCAGAGATGAGGGGACATGAAACTGGGGACATATATGGAGAGGCATGAAACGGGGGGGGGGGCAGAGATGGGAGGACATGACACTGGGGGCAGATGAAGGGGGGGGGGGAGAACGGCATGACACTGGGGCAGATGAAGGGGGGGGAACGATATGAACCTGGGGGCAGAAATGGAGGGGGGACACGAAACTGGGGGCAGAGATGGAGGGGAGGACATAAAACTGTGGGCCAAGATGGAGGGACATGAAACTGGGGACATATATGGAGAGGCATGAAACGGGGGGGGCAGAGATGGGGGACATGAAACTGGGGGCAGAGATGGAGGGGGGACATGAAACTGGGGGCAGATGAAGGGTTTATACTGTGTGGGGGCACAGGAAAAATGAATGAGAATGGGCGGAGTCAACATAAAAGTGGGCAGAGCCAAATTTGCAGCGGCGCGCGCAGCGCACATTTTGCCTCTCTTTCTGCTCTTCAAAAGTTGGGAGGTATGAATAAGTCCCTTGACTCATGAGCATGAGCTGGGCAAACCAAGATCTCTTTGACCAGAATGGAATGATGGCTATTAGAGATGAGCGAGTACTGTTCGGATCAGCCGATCCGAACAGCACGCTCCATAGAAATGAATGGATGCACCTGGTACTTCCACTTTGACGGCGGCCGGCCACTTAACCCCCCGCATGCCGGCTACGTCCATTCATTTCTATGCGAGCGTGCTGTTCGGATCGGCTGATCCGAACAGTACTCGCTCAACTCTAATGGCTATCATAGAGACTTGCTCCTGTCTGACTTTTATCAATACCGTTGGTATCATGGAAAATGGAGAAAAGATGTAGGCCAGTCTAACCTCCAAGAAATGGACAGGGCTACCACTACCAAGGGATTGTCCTCTGGAAAGCCTCAGAAACCAAATAACAGCGCGAGAAACCACACTTCTGGTAGCAAGAATCTGCGCTACCAGAAGTAGGCTGCACCTCAAATGGCTCCCCCAAAAACCCAGCACACAGGGGCAGAAATACCCCCGCATTGTACTGCTGGTAGGACGTAAGGGAATAGCAATTCCCCAAAACGGGTAACTAAAAAGTACACCTGGCCCTGCAAATGAAGACTCCCTATGCATCCCTGTACACAGAAACATAAAAAAGTTCTGAGTGTCAGAATAGTGTAACATTTACAAAAAAAAAATTACAATTTGTATAGTTTTGAATTTTTGTTAAAGGGTTTGTCCCATCACAAGGATCCTATCTATACTGCTTGTTAATGTGACTGTAAGACTTTTCCTAAATACATTGCTTCAGCAAAACTGCTTTGTTTGTCCACTATCTTACGTTATTCAATTTTTTTTTTACACATCCCTTGACTTATCTGGTCATAAGTCAAGTGATGTATCTGCTGTTCTCAGGGGGGAGGGAGGAGGGGCTAAGTGCAGGGAGCGAGCCTGGAGGGGGGGGGGGGTAGTTTACCCTTTGGGGGGAAGGGGCCGCCAATACAGACCCGGCATCCGCTGTAATAGAGAGGCGAATGCCAGGGAGGGTTACACACCGGCACAGATGCCTGCAACATCGCTATGCTCCTGCCCTGCCCTCCCTGGGCAGGAGCATAGCGATGTTGCAGAGCTAGTGCAGACATCCGGAGGGAATAGTGGCAATGACCGCAATAGATGTGGACGGAAAGAACAGAGATAACATCCCTCAAAAGTCATCTTCATGACAAGACTAAAGGTCTTACTAATAAACAGTGCAGGTATGTGAATACTGGACCAAGCACATGCTCAGGGACAGCACTGCAAGATTACTGGCACGATCGCTCCTGCCGCTGCTGGCTTCATGCAGGGCAGGAGCATAGCGATGTTGCAGGCATCTGTGCATCTGTACTGGCGTCTAACCCTCCCCGGCATCCACCTTTCTATTACAGCGGATGCCGGGTCTGTATTGGCATTGTGAAGGCTAGACTGGTCTCACCATCTATGAGCGTGCACGCAGGGCCAGGGCATCTCGCCGCTGGCTTTGCATATGTAACCCCGCCCATCAATGATGCAACAAAGCAGGAAGACAGAAGATTTTACAGCAGCGAAGACTGGTGAGTATGTGACGTGGGACTACCCCTTTAAGGGTTTAAAATGTAAATAAAACCATAGACATGATATCCTGGAATCGCACTGAAACATAGAATACAGGGGTCAGGTCATTTTGGCTGCAAAGTGAATGCTATAAAAACAAAGCCCGTAAGAAAGTCACACAAATGCAGTATTTCTTCAAATCCTCCCCATTCTATATTTTTTTCCAGCTTCCCAGTAGTACATTTTAAAAAAAAAATTGTCCCGCAAACATTAATGCCGGGTTCACACGAGGTTTTTTGGAGCGGATTTTGATGCGGAATCCGCCTCAAAATTCGGTTTCAAAAAAACGCCTCCCATTGAATTCAATGGGTTCCTTTTTCTGTGAGTGGTTTGTTCCCGCTCGCGGAAAAAAGAAGCGACCTGCCCTTTCTTGACGCAGATTCCACGGCTGATTCAGCAGCGGACGTCCACCTCGCGACACCTCCCTCCCGACTAGGCCCATTCATTTGGGCCTAATCCGGAGCAGCTAGCCGCGGGAGAGGTTTCTGGAGCAGATTTTGCGCTTCAAACTCTGCTCAAAAACCCCTCGTGTGAATCCAGCCTAAGCCTAAGGCCCCACGGGCCGTAATCATAGCCTAAAGCGCTGCGGAAAGAACCGTGGCGTGGACGCACTGCGGTTCTTTCCGCAGTGCTTTCAACAGAAAGATTGTGGAGTTTTCCTCCGTGGACTTTCTGTTACAATTATATCTATGGGAAAGCCGCTGGTGTTTCTGTAGATATAATTGACATGCTGCGTTTTTTTCCGCAAAGTGGGCATGGGATTCGCATGAATCCCATCCCCTTTGCTTGCACTGTAAAACGCTGCAATTTTTCCCACAGTGTCTCCGCTGTGGGCAAATCGCGGCGTTTACATCCTGTGGGGTCCCGGCCTAAGGGCAAGTTCACATGAGGTTTTTTTGGTCAGGATTTTGAGGCCTTATCCGCCTCAAAATCTTGACCAAAAAGACGGCTCCCATTGAAATCAATGGGAGTCAGTCAGTTTTTTTTCTGGGAGCCGTTTATTCTGGCTCCCGGAAAAAGAAGCGAGGTGCTTATTCTATCAGGCAGATTCACCTCACGACATCCGCCTGAAGACACTCTCGACTAGGCCCAGAGGAGAGCGACTGGAGTAGAGTGTGCGACTGGATGCTGATGAACTGCAGCGGCGTCCAGTCACAGCTACCTGTATTTTGGACCGGAACCTGAGGCGGACTCTGCCTCAGGTTCCTATCCAAAAAAGCCCGTGTGAACTTACACACCTCATATGGCTCTGAGAGCAGAAAACTAAAAAAAAGTTATGAGGTTTGGAAGTGGGAAAGTCAAAAACAAAAATCAAAAAATTCCTCCAGCAGAAAGGGGTTAAGACTGGCATATGATAAGCCAATTTTAATACATTTTCATCAATCTGCCTCATTGTTCTACCCAGTAAAAAAAACAAAACGATGTACCCCATTATAAGTTAAAGAGGTCATCTATGAGCATCCTATTTCATGACCTTTCCTTAGGGATCGGCGGGGTTCCTACTGCAGACATCCCCTCTGATCAGTTGTTGGCAGTCACCTCAGTATACCATGACAGCTCTGTACACCGTGTAGCATCTGGGGAAGTTGCTGCAAGTTCACACTGATAGGATTAGTCACTGATTGTATCATGTTGTGGATTTTTCAGCTCTCCAGCCTGCTTTGTGTTGGGTATTTTTGCAAGTTTTGTGCTGCAGATGTTTATGCTACAGGTGAATGCTTAAAAACTTTTAAATAAAATGTATCTGATTTGTCTCTTTTAGTTTTTTTATGACCCCTCCCAGTCTTGAGTGGGTTAAACTTTGGGCTACAGGTCTGGCCTTCAGTTAATGTTAAATACAACTAAGTGCAAATAAGATTTGGATACATTTCTCTTTGCTGTACAGTGTGAGAAGCACCTTCTGGAGGTGACAGACTTGGTTACATCATTTTCACCTCCCTGTATACCCAACTCACAATCAACCAAGTTACAATTAACTCTTTCAGTTCACCCCTTGTCCCAATTCAGTGTAATGTTCACATGAGCATCGCGGGTTTTCCCGCAACGCTTTAGACAGAAAGTTTGCAGAGTTTTCCTCCGCGGACTTTCTGTTACAATTATACGTATGGGGAAACCGCCAGCATTTCCGTAGGTATAATTGACATGCTGCGATTCCTAAAAGCGTGCCAGTTTTGGAACTCGCAGCATGTCCACTCCGCGGTTTTAACCGCATAGTGGGCATGAAATTCACCAGAATACCATCCACTTTGCCCCTTACTGTAAAACACTGTAATTTTTCCCGCGGTTTCTGTCACGTGGGCCTTGGCCTCAATCAGTGTTTGGACCCTGGGGAGAGGGTGTATTTGCAGAGAAGGTATGGACCTAATACTGTATACTATAGGAGATGCATACCTCCCAACTATTGGAGAACAGAAAGAGGGACAAAATGTGGCAACTTTAGCTCCGTCCCCTTTTTTGTTGACTCCACCCATTCTCATTCATTTTTCATGTGCCCCCACACAATATAATCCTCCTACAGTCACCCGTAAATTATACGTTACCCCTTCATCTTCCCCCAGTTTCAGGTCCCACCATCTCTGCCCCCAGTTTCATTTCCCCCCATCTCTGCCCCCAGTTTCATGTCCCCCCATCTCCGCCCACAGTTTCATGTCCCCCCCATCTCTGCCCACAGTTACATGCCATTCTCCCCACCCTTCATCTGCCCCAGTTTCATGCCGTTCTCCCCCCACCCCCTTCATCTTCCCCCAGTTTCATGGGCCCCCTTCATTATGTTCCACCTCAATGTTTAACACAAAAAAGCTCTCTCCACAGTCTCACTCATATAGTTGTAGACTTGATGTGACGTCATCGCATCGCGCCTACACATCCACTAGCTGGAGCGCAGTAAAGCAGGACCTGAGCTGTGACAGCTTCTGCTTTACTCGCGCATGCATTCAACTCATCGGTGTCTGAGTTGAAACTGGAACATACCTCCCGATGACCGGGACCGCGGGACAGGACATCGAATCTGTGAATGTCCCGTGGAATCCGAGATGCTTGGGAGGTATGGAGCTGTCATGCTGTGATATTGCAGGTAAGGACCCACTCTGCACTAAACTGGTGTGGCTTAGGCTACAATACCCCTGAAGGCATTGTATAGGTCAGGGGTAGACAACCTTAGGCACTCCAGCTGTTGTAAAACTACAACTCCCAGCATGCACACTTGCTCTACTGTTTTTGGATCTCCCATGGAAGTGAAAGGAGCATGCTGGGAGTTGTAGTTTCATAGCAGCTGAAGTGACCCTGGACTGCTAGTGGCGCCCAGTACCTGGTTGATCCTGCCCAGAAGTAAGGAAGTCAGCCTATGCGTCTACGTAGGCTAACTTCCTCTATAGACTCAATACATGTATATTGCAGTCTATAGTGCTGAACCAGTGATCAGTGCATCGCCGGTTCAGGTCCCCCAGTGGGACATCACTAAAAAGCAATGCAAGGCACGTATTCCGCGTCTCAGGAGTCCATTTATTCAGGCCTAATCAGCAGAGGAAAGCCACATCAGCATGCTGATGCGGACGAATATGGCGGCAGAAAAAGAAGAGGAATTTCTCTTCATTTTCCTCCATGTGAACCTAGCCTAAGAAGTCGTTCATATGTATCAGGTGTCTGGTTCTTCAGTTTGGGGGCCTTTGCACTGCGGTGTTGTTAGGGCCTCTTCACATGGCGTAAGCGCGCTGCTCATTTAGACCCGTACACACGAGCGCTTCAAAACACATCCCATTCACTGCAATGGGAGCGCGCGTGAAGCCGGCTTTACACGCACTCCCATTGAAGTGAATGGGATGTGTTTTGAAGCGCTCGCGTATACGGGTCTAAATGAGCGGCGCGCTTACGCCATGTGAAGAGGCCCTTACTATCGTTAGAATCCCTTTTTCAGATAATATCATGTCGGAATAACCTTAAAAGAAAGGCTACCTTTATATTTCTGCTCCGCGCCGCCGTTCCGTTGCTATACCGTTTTTCTCAGTATGCAAATGAGTCTCCAGACAGCACAGGAGGCGTCCCTTGTTGCTGCCTGAGAACTCTTCAGTGATGCCTCCATCTTCTACAGCCATGCCTCCATCTTCTACAGCCATGCCTCTCTGCCGTGTCCTTAGTGTAGTCATCTTCTAGCAAGCCTGCGTTCAGAATCTAAATTTCGTGCATGCACAGTTGGCTCTGCCATCGGGCTTCGGGCAAAGCTGACTGTGCGTGTCTGTTAAGCCATTTTACTGTGGCCGCTTACACAAGCGTACTGTTCCTGTAAACGGCCACAGTAAAATGGCCGAATAGGAGCAAAATGGTGGCTGAGTGGTTAGCAATTGCAGCGCTGGAGCTCCTGGGTTTGAATCCCACCATGTTCGAACAACATCTGTAAGGAGTTTGTATGTTCTCCCCGTGTTTGTGTGGATTTCCTCCCATTCTACAAAGGCATACTGATAGAGGAAAAAAATGGCCGAATAGACGGCTGTGCTCGAAACCTGATGGCAAATCCCGACTGAGCATGTGTGGGATTTAGATTCCGAATGCAGGCTTGCTGAAAGTAGACTCGAAGGACATTGCAGAGAGGTGCAGCATGGGGACGCGGGGCGCCCCCTATGCTGTTTAGAAAATCATTTGCATATCGGGAAAACCGGAATATCAACGGAACGGCAGCATGATAATAATAATAATAATAATACATTTTATTTATATAGCGCCAACATATTCCGCAGCACCGTACAATTTGTAATGTAGCTATGTAAAGATAGGGGACGAGTAGCATTTCTTAAGGCTAATTTGATGTGATATCAAAAAAAGGATTCTAATGATAGAATCCTTTCAATGAAATAATATTATATATAAAAATACAATAAAATAACTAAAAAAAATGCAAGAATTAAACAATGGAAAAAAATAATAGCTACAATAAAAGATGAATTTAGCAGCTGGCACAATGCATGTAAATATTTGCCCTGCTACTTTTGTAAAGTTTACATTGACTTGCTAAGTAGATTACTACAAGGCCTTTAGTTTATCAATGCACAGCAGGCGGCTGGCTTCCAATTATCACAGGCGGTTGGGCTCTGGGTGTGGGACTTGGCCTGGGATACACTGAATGTATTAGTTCTCCAGACTTCTGGCTGCATACATTAGCACTTCAATACAGTATTGTCATTCCTTCCTTGCATGTGCATAGTATCTGCAAAGAAATTTCCTGTTACATATGAACACTACATAGAGTCACACTTTGTGTCATGTTGTTTGCATTACAGCCTTTGTTACTTTTGTTTTAATGCAGCTAATTTTAGCCTGGCCACATATGGTTAATGCTTTGACTGGTTCTGCTGTCCTGGCAGGGGAATAAGCTGTCTAAGCAACTTTCAGCCTAATGTAGCAACAATAAGGGCCCATTCACACGGCCAATATTTGCATGATTTCTAGTGCTGAAGCTGCATGGGATTGTTCTCATTGTTTTGCATGGGGTATGCTTATAGGCAGTGTCACAGCACAGGAGGCCGGCACACTCAAGGGGATCCTCGCTTTGTTACAACTGCAAACTTTTCTGATACTTTGGTCATTTTGCTTTATTTTATCTGTTGCTTTGCACCTTACGTATATACGGGCTCCCTGATATACATGGGAACAGGGCCATATTGGTACCCCCATCACCACCACATAACTCCAGAGGCCCCATGTGGCGGAAACGCTACAGAAAAATCCGCAACGTTTTACAATCACATGGGATATGTTATAATCTCATCCACACATTGCAGAAAAATACACACAGCAGAAACAGTTGCGTTTTTCCCCCCTGCCATGTGTAGATGGGAGTAAATGAAATCTCATTCGCTTTGCAGGTATCGTAAAATGCAGAGTTTTTGTTTCCAAAGCAGTCAAAAATACTGCTTTTCTGCAACATGTGACCTTGTAGGCCCTACATTATGAAAAACTGCTGTTTTGTTGCAGATTTTGCTGCATTTTTTTTTAGCCAAAGCCAAGAGTGGTTGGAGTAGAAGGTGAAGAACTTCTTATATATTTCATATTCCTTTTATAGATTCTCATTTGCAACAAAAAATAAGGCAGTTTTCTGCAACATGGGGCCTAAGGGTAAGTTCACACAGGGTTTTTTTTGGTCAGGATTTTGAGGTCGTATCCGCCTCAAAATCTGACCAAAAAGACGGTGTCCATTGAAATCAATGGGAGCCACTCAGCAAGGTGCTCACTCTTCAGGCCGTTTTGCTTCACGATTTGGGCTGAAGACACTCCCTCCTCCTAACTAAGCCCATTTATTGGGCCTAATCCGGAGCGGAGTGCATGGCTGGATGTGGTATAGTACACCGGCTTTTAGTTGCCACGTACCAAAAACACAGCTTTTTTGATTGCAGATTTTGCAGCACTTTTTTTTCTCAACCAAAGCCAGGAGTGGTTGGAGTAGAAGGTAGAAGTATAAAAACTTCTTATTTATTTCTCATTGCTTTTGTAGCCATTCTTGGCTTTTGCTCAAAAAAAAATACAGCAAAGTCTGCTAAAAACAAAAATTGTATTTCCACAAAGTGGGGCCTGAGTCTTAGGCTGAATGGTGAAATGGTGTTTTACAGTACCTGCAAAGTAGATGAGATTCTGGCTGGATTTCGCTACGCGGGGCCTCTGCTTTAGGCCAGTTGTAGACGAACATGTGCTGTTGGTCGGCCATGAATTAAAGGCACGGGCGGCACACCCAGATGTTCCCATGCGCCAGTCGTGCACGGGCCGTCTTTCATTAACTGAACAGGAGCCACGGAAGCAAAGGCTGCAAAATCAGACAGGAATAGGGGCTGTTCTATATTTTGTGACCTAAACTGATGACCCGCATATGTGACCATGTAATTCACGGTCGTGTGTACGGGCCCATAGAAATGAATGGGGCAGTGCGCTATCCTTGACATACAAGTATAACACACTGATCACAGCCACGGTCATCTGAAGGGGGCCTTGGGATAATTTCACATATGGCCTTTTTTTGGGAAAACTCCAGTTTTTGTTACAGTTTTCAATCCAGTATTATGAGCCAAACCAAATTTCTAGTTGGAAATTGCAGAATGTCAATTATACCTACCAGCGGTTTCCCTATAGGTATAATTGCTTTTTTTCTGCAGCCCGCTACGGTGGGGCCTTAGCCTCAAAAACTTAGTAGCTTTGAATCACAAGAATTTTCACTATAGATTTAATGGGGGGGGAAGGAGGTAAGAAAAAAAACAACAAAAACACAGAAAAAAATGCAACTTATTTTTAATGGTTTTTTTTTTCCTGCTATTTATTATTTGTTGGAAATTTTACTGCAAATTAATTGCAAATGATATTTGCGAATTCCATTTTTTATTTTTTTTGCACAGGCGTAGCCTAATCAGTAAATGTGGATTAATAGGGTCAGATATGTTGTCATCAACCATAAAACACGTAAAGTATAATTAAGATATTTATCACCGTAGTAAGCCGCGCACAGGCCGCCACATTGCCAGGCGTTGCTCACCTGTTACCTTCCTGTAAGGTTTTCACAGGCATAGCTGAAATGTTACAAGCTGGTGGGAGGGAATACTAGACCATTACACAAGTGTTAGGATATTCGGCAGCGTGCACACAGCGCTTCCTTTCCTGTTTGTTCTGTTCTACAGGCCTGAACAAAGTGGGACTGTTCTAGTAAAACCAGATTATTCAGATGTTTGTGTATACAGGGGGAAGGGCGTACTGTGAGGAGGACAGGCAGCTAAACACTAGGGCCTCTAATGCCCGACTCTGACACTTGACACCAGACAAGATAAACATTTGATAGGATTATAATAGATGTGGACGGAACTGGAGCTTTTTATTACTGGTTAATCATTATCAGGAGAATAGGAGGATTGTCCTAATGTATAGAAATAAAAGCCATGGCAGCCTCAGACTAACCCGGTGTATAGGGAGTAACCTAATGCAGAGCCTGGTGGAACTTGTGAACACTTTATCAGACTTATACACAATCTAATAAAAAAATAATATAAAGTATGCATCCAAGGCCCTGCGTAGCGAGATAAGAAAAAAAAAAACGCTGTGGGGGAAAAAAAAGTTTTTTCAGCAGAAAAAGTCTGAAAGAGACAGTTTCTACCCCGATTATATCTATATTATAAACACCGGTGTTTCTGTAGGTATAATTGATATGCTGCGATTTTCAAAATCCCCATCGTCTTCAAAGAACGTGTGGATAAGATTACCGTATATACTCGAGTATAAGCCGAATTATTCAGCAGTTTTTTGTGCTGAAAAAGCCCCCCTCGGCTTATACTCGACTCAAGCAAATAAAAAAACTTCTTTTTTTTTTTTTTTTTTGGGGGGGGGGGAGGGTTCTATGACCAGCCGCAATAGTAATGTATAGAATCTCCCATAAAATAGTGACCAAAAAATAAGCTTTGCAAAAATATAATAAAAAAATAAAGTAAATAAAAGTTGTAAATCCCTCCTTTCCCTAGAATACATGTAAAAGTAGAAAATGACTGTGATGCACATACACATTAGGTCTCCCTGTGTCTGACAGTGCCCAGTCTACTGAATATAGGGGATCTGCAGTGCTCCTGTTCCGTCAGGAAGGGGTTAATAGGAGCACTGCAGATACCCTATATACAGCCAGACTGAATTCCAAGTGGGGGAAGAAAAACCCAGTCCTCAAGCTCAGGGAAGGGGCAGACAGACAACCAAACACCCCCTCCCCTTCCCCAGCAACTACTGCACCCAAAAACTCCAACCATTTTAATTTTTTGAAATTTTCCAGTAGCTGCTGCATTTCCCCCCCTTAGGCTTATACTTGAGTCAATAAGTTTTCCCAGTTTTTTGTGGTAAAATTAGGAGCCTTGGCTTATATTCGGGTCGGCTTATACTCGAGTATATACGGTATCTAATTCCATTTTGCAGGAACTGTAATGCCGGGTTCACACGGGAGTATTTTGGGCAGCATTCCGCTCCGGATTAGGCCTAAATAAATGGGCCTAGTTGGAAGGGAGGTGTTGCGAGGTGGATCCTCCACGGTTGAATCAGCTGCAGAATCTGCCTGAAGAAAAGGCCTGCTGCTACTTTTTTCCGTGAGCAGGACAAAAACCGCTTGCGGAAAAAGGAAATGACCGGCTCCCATTGAAGTGAATGGGAGGCGATTTTTTTAATGCAGGATTTCACATCAAAATCCTGACCAAAAAGATTCCGTGTGAACTTAGCCTAAGGCCAGGGGCCCCATGTGGAGTAAACGCTGTGGAAAAAAACATGGTGTTTTTCAGTCACTACAAAGAGAATCCCAGCCACAGATTGCAGAAAAATACACACAGCAGAAGTATTGCAATTTCCAAAACTGTCGCAGTTTCGGAAATTGTAGCATGTCAATTATACCTATGGAAACACCAGCAATTTCCCTATAAGTATAATTAAAGCAGAAAGTCCGTAGAGGTTTCCTTTTTCGTGAAAAGCACAGCAGGAAAACCTTGATGCGTTTCTGCCACGGTTTTTCTCGCAGCACTTTTTTGCTGTGGCCCGCTATGTGGGGCCTTAGTCCAAAATACAGCCATTGCATTTTCTCAACGTGGGGCCCTGGCCTGTAGTTGGAAACACAAGGACGTGAAGTAAAGTTTGTCTTCATTTCCTTTGGTGCCCTTTTATTCTTCTGGACATGTTTCATGGGTGACATTTTAGATATTGGTAAGCTTAGCAGATCTCCATGTCAAAGCTACAAGGTGAGGACACGTGAAAGGATGTAGACTTGGACATGTCTGTAAGCTGTTGATTCTTATCTCAGAGGCCTCATTGTGAGAGGACACATTCAGGTTCAGTGTGACAGTGTTATTTATTAATGTATGGTGGTATTATTATGCAATTCATATTGTACATCTCCTAAAACACAAAAGGGGAGCAGGACTCATCATCCTTTTCACCCAGAACCCCCCTGCTGATCTGGAGCCGCCATGTACACAACAAATGACTATGCACAAAACTCATTTCCAGTCATATTTTTATAAAAATTCTCATTCTTTATTTACAACTTGTGTTATACACATTAGGACATTAGGCTCTGCCTTGGAGGTTCTGTACAGTCACATTTCGGGCCATAAATACAATAGATCCCATTTTAGCTGTAAGTCAGTGTTGTTTTGAAGAAGAATGTCTCACATAACGGAAAAGTCTAGAACATCACTGGGTAAAATGTCCGTTTGAAACAATTATTTCCCAATGAAAATTTCACACTAAATACATCATTGAAATATTGGGTGTCCTCATTTTTTATCTTTCAAGTACGCTTCCTCCCAATCTCAGACCTCTTCTTGATGTCTATAGACTTGCCACCAGTTTCTTGAGCTACTATATGCACATTGTACTGTGGTAGTCTGAACCCCCCCCCCCCCCCCCCAGCTCTGTGACAATCCATCCAAGAGTGGGAGGGGTCTATCAAAAGTGGATTTTGGCACGGAGATTGACACGGGGAGCCACGTCACTCTCGGGTCAAAACCCGCCTGCCACAACTGTCGCGGCTTCCCCTTTCGGAGCAGGCCCAAATGAACGGGGCAACTCTTCGAGCCGCGGAACCCGCTTGAAGAACGGGCAGCCCGCTTCTGGCAGTCTACATAGACCACTATTGTGAGGGGGCGGATTATGACGTGGATTACGCGCCATAATCCGCCCCCTTAGTGCCCGTGTGAATGAGCCCTTACAAGGCACTGGGAATCTGAGGGACCACACCAGGAATATTACAAAGAAGGGCACTAAATATTTAAGCTATACATTTATCCTGATCAGGAGAGTCTCTTTATAGATCGCAGTCAGACAGATTCGACAAATCACATTTTATATTGGGAAAGGATTCCTTTTTACAAGGGACGTCTATCTGTGAAGACAAAAATTCAGAAATTTATCATGAATCAAAGGTATAACCACGATGGTGTAGAGTTATTGAAGGAGGAGTACTGTAAGTTCATTTTCTATTGAAATGACCCCTTTATCAGGTCACTTATAAAGGAGTATATACCATAGGCAGTTCATGCTGCTGCCTCAGAGAGGGGTGACCTGCTCGGGTTGACCCATTCCCTTTTAACCTGTCCATGAATTCCCTCTGCATAGGTTCTACAAACTAGAATATGGGGAAGAAGTACCCAGTCCTCCTGTCCTAGGGCTCAGTTTTAGCTATCCTTATAATAGGTCACCAATATCAGATTATTGGGGGTCCAACAACTGACACCCCCACTGTTGAGCTTTTGTGACCACCAAATCTACAGATGCAGAACCAGATGGTTCAGTACACTGTTTAGCGACTGTGCAGGTCAGCTGCTATACAATTAAATGGGTCCAGGCGCAGTATCTTGGTGTATGGAGCTGTCTGATTTCAGCAATTCCGATCCAATACCCACATCAGCTGTTCATTGGGGATGCCCGGTGTCATATCCACTCCGAAAGGATATTGATGACCCATCATATGAACAGATCATCAATAACAAGTTTTGGACAACCTCTTTAAATGCCCTCACTAATATGACCTTGTCTGCACATTAGTTTATTGCAGAGCCCGGGAAATGTTGACAATCCTTCAGTGGAAATGGCAGGATTGTGCAATCCTAGTAATACCTGGAAAATAATATATTCCTGCAATGGAAATCTTTTGACCCTACACACTACTGTATGAAGCCGTGTTTTGTTACACACTTTATATAAGTCCATTTGGTGGGTCCAGTGTCTTCTTAAATTAAATCATTAAAAACTCTTGCACTGTATGTGGCTGCAAGTACAAAGAAATGCCCCCTAAAGCCTAGTTCACATGGAGATTTTTGGCAGCAGATTTTGATGTGGAATGCGCCTCCAAAAACGGCTCCCATTGACTTCAATGGGAGTTGCTCGCTTTTCTTTTCCACTAGCTAGTAGCGGAAAGAAGAAGTGAGATGCCCTATCTTGCCACGGTTTTTGCGGCTGATTCAGCCATGGTGACCATGGCTCGAGACATACTCCTGTTTAGGCCCATTCATTTGGGCCTAAACAGGAGTGGAATGCCGCGATGGAATGCTGATGCTACATTGGTATCCTGTCGCAGTTAGCCGCGCGGAATGTTCACAAGGCGGAAAAGGTTTCCGCGACCTTTTCCTCCATGTGAACATACCGTAAAGTAGCCACTCACATTAGGCAAGTTGTCATCCAAATGCTTGTTTGGCCAAGTGTTATCTCGCCCAACTTGCCCATACATGTGCATATGTTCTCAACAGGGAGAAAAACACTGCCAGACAGTGACAGTGGGCACCCAATACATTTAAAATAGTTGGCTGGGTTGGATTGACATATATGATGGGTATGGCAAGCTTTAGAATGGCTCATCCAAATGTATAAGTCTCAGGGGATCACAGTGGCTCAGTGGTTAACACAGTGGCTCAGTGGTTAGCACTGCAGCTATGAATCGCTGGAATCCTAAGTTTAAGTCCAGCTAAAGGACATCTGCATGGAGTTTGTCCTTTCTTCATGTGTTTGTGTGGATTTTCTCTGGGTTCTCCCACACTCCAAAGACATATTGATAGGGAACTTAGATTATGAGGCCTACTTGGGACAATGTTAACAATATTTGTAAAGCGCTGCGGAATATGATGGTGCTATATACGGTGAGTAAGCAAAATATATAATTCTCTATAGTTAATGAGTTCACCACAGATCGGATACTGGTTATAAATTGTCTTAGTGGTCTATAGTATTTTACGGGGTCCATAGAGGTTAACTGATAATCCATACTTGATGGTGAGAAGATAGTTGCTATACTAATAGATAGATAGATAGATAGCTCTATCTATCTATCTATCTATCTATCTATCTATCTATCTATCTATGTGTATCGATATAGACAGGAGAAGATCACAGCTCTGTATCGCATTTATCAGTCTTTAGCAGACCTACCTTTGTTTGCTTTCTCGTGTAGATATTGTTTGAGCTCCTGTTTTCTTGCTAAAATAATAGAAAGGGTCATTGACCTTTATGTAATAGGTTACTGAATATGTTCCATAGGAAAGTTCTGAATGATTTCCTGTTACTTACAATCTCTAGGTTCTCCTTGGTCACCGGTTGTTCTCTCTGCATCTTTTTCAACCAAGTACTCAACAGGAACAACTGAAAGTGACAAGAGATGTTATTATAAGATCATATTGGGTTATCCTCTATACCTGTGAGGGTTCACATGATGGACAATTAGTATCAGTGCACCTCTGGCCTTTATTACTGGGCTGCATTGGCATAAACTATAGTAATAGAAGCATATTCGTACAGTATCATTTGGCCTCGCATCACCCCAATATATACGTCAAGGTAGTGAAATATACTGTAGTATTTGCGGTTTTCCTATAGGTATAATGGAAGCAAAAGGTCCGTAGAGGAAACCTGCTGTGTTTTTTCCTGCAGAACTTTTTTTTTGCTGTGGCCCGCTACATGGGGCCTTAGCCTTAAAGGGGTTTTCAAGCCCCAAATGGACTCTTCATCAGTCATCAGTATCTGATTTGTGGGGATGGACACCTGCACCCTGCACAAATCAGCCGTTCCAACAGCCTGCAAGTGGCCGAAGCTGCTGCAGTGGACAAGGGGCAGCAGGGACATGCAGTCTCTCCTATTCAAGTGATAGGCGGGGAGCTGCAGTATCCTAGAAGCGACCACTACAGCAGCTGATCCGTGCAAACTCTAGGTGTCAGACCATCACAGATCAGACACCGACGACCTCTCCTGTAGATAGGTCATCCGTATGAAAAGTACATTTGGGGCTGGAAAACCCCTATGTTTAGCTCTTGGTCCTGCAGCACATAGCCTATTTGGTACACGTAGATTAAGAAACACTGCAAAAAAAAAAAAAAAAAAAAAAGGTGATTCATTGTTTATCATTAATTTTTCAGCAACATGGTAGGTATTGTTGTTATGTTAATAGGGCGATACTGCCATCTGTGGTCGTGTCAGTAAAGTCATGATGACGGTATAAACAATATTACATAAGGCATATAGTATCTTATCTGATTCCTCCAGCTCTTAAGGTGCTCATACGTTTATAACTTGTTATGTACCATTATTTAGCCCCTTACCCCTGACTAACCTGGTTTGTCCATATTGTAATCCATTTCAGAACATCTCCATCCACGTACCGAAGCTTAAACTCCTGTTGATCGATGGTCTTTTCTGGATGCTGAAAAATAAGGAACTGATTAAAGCCTCAGCCATCTGCCATCTTCATTCATATAGTTTGTAGCTCCCTTGTACAATATGGCAGTAGGGGTATAGCTATTGGGGGTGCAGCAGTAGCAGTCACTACCAGGCCCTGGACCTTGAGAGGACCCAAGGGTCCATGAAATGTACCAATATTCTAAATGGTACAAGGTAGGTAGGGGCCCATTACAGATTTTGCACCGGGGCCCAGGAGCTCTGGACATTAGTAATATATTCACAACAGTTATACTAATTTTATTAATAATTTTTAGGGAAATAATAAACAGTAATATGCCTAGAAAAATGAATAAACAAATAAATTAATAAAATTGGACAGTAATAATGGACAGTATATTGGGCGACTGAAAGTAATGGACACAAAAGTGCTGTACCCTGTGTTATTATTTAAAGGATTTATGACCGATCTGTTAGTGTCCACTTTTAACATTTTGTAATGGATACTAGAAAATGACACTACTAATGGTAATGTGAACGCCTCTAAGAGAAAAAAAAAATTATATATATCTTTCAGACCCTTTAAATGTGCCATTGCTCCTGTCCCACAGCAATAGCATCACATTAATAATTCTCGTGACTGTTACATCCTATGCCATGCTTACACCAGTGATATCTCACAGCCATACAGTTTGCATTGTGGGCAGCACATCCCCTTTTTACAGAAGGTCACCAAGAATGTTTTAGGCTTGCATGAAGGACCTGATCAGCTGACATCATCGACTAGCCAACCAACAACTAAACGCTGCTCCATCCATAGGAACACGACTTACATAGAACATGACATGCCAGCAAGCAACTTCACCAATATGGAGCCTGACAATTTCAGTCTTGTTGTCAGAGGTCTTAAAGCTGCAGAAGAGTTCATTATTTCCCACAGAGACTGTGACTTTGGTGTTGTCATCTAGATAATCGGTGACACCAGGGTCCAATTTCTGATAACTGTAGTGCTCCACTTCTTGCATCAGCTCCAAGACCTGAAATGTAAAATGTCAAGAACCTCAAAATATACATTGAAATCAACAGCGGTTATACATAGTAATAAGATCCTGACTGTCTCTGCTGCTACAGATGGACCTCACATAACGGACAGTGAGTGCATTAGAGCAGACGGCAGGTAGGTAACATTACCTTTACTTTATTATCCATTTTTATTAACTCCATAAGTGCTGTCATTTGCTGTTTTGTTGGTTTCGACCAGTTCATCTTTAATTCTTGAACAGCCTGTAAATAAATGCCAGTAAATAAATTCTGTTCATGTAGAGCTCTTCTGTAGTGAAGATCAACAGCATATCCAATCATATCCGCATAGAATATACTACTAGGATTTCTTCACCTCAGGATTTCATAAGCATGAAGCACCTTGTTAGCTGTCAGGGCTCCTAGGAACCTATCTATAAAACATAGTGTAGAACACTGTCAGGGCTCCTAGGAACCTATCTATAAAACATAGTGTAGAATACTGTCAGGGCTCCTAGGAACCTATCTATAAAACATAGGGTAGAATACTGTCAGGACTCCTAGGAACCTATCTATAACACATAGTGTAGGACACTGTCAGGGCTCCTAGGAACCTATCTATAACACATAGTGTAGGACACTGTCAGGGCTCCTAGGAACCTATCTATAAAACATAGTGTAGGACATAGTGCACACATGTGACCACTTGTGCCCCATCACAGAATTCAGCAGTGACCCCGGGTATGTGACATCAGCAGGAGAGAACCGAGCACAATGAAGAGACCCAAAAGAGGTAAGAGAAGGTGGATTTGAATGTATGTTTATACTTTTGTCACTACCTCTGGGCTTCCACCTATTAGGGCCCCTTCACACGGAGGATATGCTGGCTGATTCTGAACGTGTAAGTCAGCGGCGTTTAAAACAGATCCCATTGCTTTCTATGGGAGCTGGCACACGTGTGCTCCCCATAGAAATGAATGGAAAAAAGCAGCCCATTCATTTCTATGGGGAGCGCACATATGCCGGCTCCCATAGAAAGCAATGGGATCTGTTTTAAACGCCGCTGATTCGGAACGTTTACACATTCAGAATCAGCCAGCATATCCTCCGTGTGAAGGGGCCCTTATACTCTTGGGTCTGAAGAGACTCTACAGTATTATGCAGTGGCCATTTTAGTTCGCCCGAGACAGCTCTCCATTTGTTCGGTTTTGTAAAAAAAAAAACAAAAAAAAAACAATTTGGAATATTCAGGTGGAACGCGGTTCAGTACGAGTCAGTTTGTCCTTCTTTTAATGTGTCACGAACGTTCTTGGTGCATAGACTGCATGCACATGGAAAACACAATGTGAGAAGTGCATGTGAGAAATTTCACATCATATCATACCTGGGCATAGAGCAGATCAATAGTGGCTGTGCAACCCATGAGCATAGCATCAGTAGAAGGCGTCATATAACTGCAGACACAAGGATGACATGACATTACTAATACATGTTCTGGTATTTCTAGCAATTTCTGCAATGAACTCTGCCACATGTGAACACAGGACTACAATTTGGAGATTTAGTCTGTAAAATTGGTTTGCATCACACACTCAGTGGCAGGCGTTTATAGGCCATGGTGATGGGGAAAGGAGGCATGAGCTATGTGGACACCATCCCATATGGCCCAGTTATTCACCACAAATTTAGCTATATTGGACTATTTTGTGGGCTGAACAAGTGTCTACTATATTACATAGTTACATAGTAGATGAGGTTGGATGAAGACATCAGTCCAACCTATAACCCTACAATCCCCTACAGTATTAGCCAAGATACGTTCCATGGCCACACATAGGCAGCTCAGGTGGAGAAGGTGTATAATTGAATTTCCGGGCACTCACCACTTCCTGATGTCTATCTGATATGAATCATTATTAATGTTCCAGATGGTTAAAAATGGGATTTCAAAAGGTGCGACCCACTTCACCACTGCAGATAGAAGAGGATTAGTCACATCATATAATGGGTAGTATACATGACGTCAACATAATTGAACTGCTCAGTGATCTCTTTGCCAAAACTGGCCCTTAGGGATATTCCTTTCCTATAGCACATCTAAAGGATATCCCATAAGTTTTTGATAGATGCTGGTCCCATATCTATCATTAGAACGTGGGTCCTTTGCTTCCATATTGCCTGGCGAGGTCGGAGAAAGTGAGAGTGCTGCTTACCCTGCCCAACCCAAGATAACGCCCTCATTGTTCCAGTGTATGTACACAGAAGGTTGTCAATCACTGTGCGTGGGCGGGATCATCAGGACTCTCAATGGCAAAATTAAACAATACTACGATATATATCTATGGATTAGAACTCAAAAATGAATTCAAAGATATGTGAAGAAACATATTGAACAAGGACGACAACATCAATAGACACAATATCATCTATCATATTGCACTGCCCATGAGGAGCAGCCACACTTCTTGCAAGGCTGCCCTAGACACGTGTCTCAATTCAGAAAGTTATCACTATAGGTGTGTACATCAAGTGATGAATAGTTTCTATTCTGGTAAAAAGTAATTTTAATTGGAATCTTCCATTTTAGCTACATTATTGGTCATATGGTATCAAAGACAAACCCAAGAACCTACCTGAGAATACGCCATTAGTGTCTGTGTGTGTAATAAACAAGCTGAAATATTCGGTAAGTTCTCTGGATACATTTAATTTGTACAATGCAGCCTGGAAAAAGAAAGTATACAATACTAATAAGACCTCCTCAACATACCTATATAATATATACTAGCTATAACCCGCGAGTTCGTCTGCTGTCCCCTCACCCTTGCGCGAACCACCTGCAGTGCAGCCCGTGGCCCCCCCACGGCCCTTTCCTTGTGGCCGGTGCGGGCCCCTCCCACAGCATCATGGTCTGGGACCACACAGCCCCGCTGCTGCACCTCCGGCCCTCCCCTTTCCCCCCCACCTGCACCCCCGGCTCTCCCCTTACCTCCCACCCGTGTCCCCGGCCCCCTTCCCCCCCTTTAGAGATTACAGTCACCTCCTACATCTACGCCTTCCCCCCCCCCCCCACCCACCCGTGACCCCGGTTACCCTCCCCCCCCTTTCCACATGTGCAATCTGGACCCCCTCCCCCCTACTTACCTTCTGCCCTCTGGTGCCAACCCCCCCCCCAGCCCCCTCCCTAACCCCTACCACCACACCTCCCACAAACCAGCAACCCCCTTCCCCCCGCCCCTACCCATCACCTGTGCCCACCCCACCCTCCTCTCTTAAGCAACCCGCCGATCCCTGTTCCCGCAGCACTCACCATGTAGATGCTGGGGAGGTGTGCGGCTACTCCGGCCTGAGGCAATGTGTGGCCAGTCAGCATGTCAGTGGTGTTCGGAACCATGCGGGCAGCCGCCATGTTGAGCGACGGGTCCCCACGCGCTGGTCACGCCCACAATTCGGCGCCAAACTATGGGCCGCTGTGCTGGCTCCCTATCCCGCCCACATACCGCCATGCACCAATAGGAGTGGCGTGTAACTACCTGCGTTGTCGTCATGGCCAGGCTGACAGCGGAGCAGGAGACAACTTTGGAGGGTCGCGGTAGCGTTTTGGGGTGAGCGAGACACTTTTAAAGTAGCCCATTTTTCCTTCCTGGCCAATATGTAGGTGTGTGTGAAATTTCTAGGAAATTCATTCAGCCGTTCGGGTGTGATTGAGGAACAAACATCCAAACACACAAACCCACAAGCATCCAAGCACACAAACTTTCACATTTATAATATTAATAGGATTCCTCCCGACATCCCCATGCACACCATCAAGTGTACATGTGCTCTGAAAGGAGACCAGACTGTTCTAATGGTGGCCCCACAACATCTACCATAGAGAGAGTTGTCCTTGGCTGGATTTAAACCCATGTAGCAGGGTTAACCACTGAGCCACCATGCTGTCCTTGGACCCATCCCAAGTGGCCTTAGGCTAAAAATTAGAAAAAAAAACAACAAGACATGAATTACTTGTAGTAC
Organism: Leptodactylus fuscus; assembly: GCF_031893055.1. Taxonomy (NCBI): domain Eukaryota; kingdom Metazoa; phylum Chordata; class Amphibia; order Anura; family Leptodactylidae; genus Leptodactylus; species Leptodactylus fuscus. The sequence goes on from NC_134268.1 coordinate 35,030,877, forward strand.
TCTCTCCGCCGTGTCAGAAGTCTTGGAGTCTACATCAACCTGTCTGCCATCTGGCAAGTAAATTTTAAGAATTGCTTTTACAGATGGCATCTTAAAGGTTTCCTGTAAAACACACATATTTTAATCAGTTCAGATCACCTTTCACCATCTTCACAAGGTTATAAGGATCGGTTCACAGATATAGCACCGGTGGACCGTTGAGAATACTAATCGACAGTGAAGTACAGGGTGAGAGAACAATGACATAAAGCAGGCAAGTGACCAAGGAACCGAAAACTACTTGGAATACCCTCCCAATATCTGCCACCTGCTTACCAGTTGTAACTTCTTAAAACACGTGATGAAAATTTCGCTGCTGGAAATAACAGGATCTGAGACAACTGTAAGACAGGACAAAGATAATAGATTTGTTATACTGTATGTCGGGAGTCCTCAAACTTTTTAAACAGCGGACCAGTTCACTGTCCCTCAGACCATTGGAAGGTTGAAATATAGATAAAAAAAAAAGAAGAAGATTATACGCTCCACAGTAGCTCCCCCCAAAAAATATTATACGCTCCTCAGTACGCCCCCCCAACACAGTATTATATGCTCCTCAGTACACACCCCTCCACACACACACAGTATTATATGCTTCTCAGTACGCCCCCCCCCCCACACACAGTATTATATGCTTCTCAGTACACCCCCCCACACACAGTATTATATGCGTCTCAGTACGCCCCCCACATAGTATTATATGCTCCTCAGTACGCCCCCCCCCACACAGTATTATATGCTCCTCAGTACGCCCCCCCACAGTATTATATGCTTCTCAGTATGCCCCCCCAGTATTATATGCCCCTCAATACGCACCCTCCCTACTTACCCATCCTCCTTCTTCTGACTGCAGGAGCTAAGATCACACGTCGGGGCAGAGGTCACGCTCTGCAGTCAATGTAGGTCGCGGTCACTTGGACCACGTCCTACACAGACAGCTTTCAGCTGTATTTGCATTTGTACATACAGTATAACTGAAAGCAGTGATCACTCTCTAATGGGGAATCCTGTACTGGATTCCCCCGTTAGTGAGCGATCTGGGAAACAGCCACATGCAGCAGACCGGAAAAATGTCCTTGGCAGGCCTCATGTGGCCCGCAGGCTATAGTTTGAGGACCCCTGCTGTATGCCATTCCCATTGATCGGTAGAGGTCAGTTCTAGAATTCTAAAAATAAAAATATAGGACCCATCTAAAGAGCAAAAGAAAATCCAGAGAGTGTAAGTGCAGGTGACTAAGTGGACTTGGCTGTTTATGGATCTTTCATTTACTCTAGTGGAGAATGACCATGCACAATTGTCGGGGTAACAGGACTGAACACCCTGCTTCTTGGGATTTTATTTGCCATTAAAGTGTTAAATAGGATATCCCCTTTAATAATATCTGCGTTGATAATAAATATACATAATCCATGGAGAAGGTTGGAATGACATGGAATCAAGTAGGAGACAAAGTTACTATTACCTTCTTGTAAGTACTTCTCCAGCATAATTCTCCTTTCTACGAGCATGGATTTAGTCATCACCAGATAATATTTTGGTGGAAACGTTGGCAGCCTCTTGCCAAATACATGACGCATCTGTAATATAGAACCAACTGCATTAGTTATGTAGAAAATAAACTGCAACACTTCATATTGAATACACATTAAAAAAAAAAACATGTTCAAGTTCCAACAGGTATCAGAAAAGCAAATCCAGAATTTTTACAAAAACATCCTGTAAAAATAACCCAACAAGTGAAAGGGAGCCTTCACACGGAGTAAACACGCGTGTATTTTTGCAAAATAAACGTGTAAAAATAAGACTCCCATTGACTTCAATGATATTTTTTACACGTGTAAAAATACACCTGTAAAATGTCATTGAAGTCAATGAGAGTCTTATTTTTACACGTGTATTTTGCAAAAATACACGCGTGTTTACTCCGTGTGAAGGCTCCCAAAAAATAGTGATAGCTGTTCAACTAACACGGCTTGGAAAAGAAAAAAACAAAAACAAAAAACGGGTAATACAACGTCACCAACATAATAATAAGAAGTTTGTTTTGGGACTTTCCCTGTGCTGCCTTGTATCTTATTCTCTCCATGTGTACACGGTCCAACATTCCACAGGATTTTTTTATTGCATAAAGCTTGTCAAATAAAAACAAAAACCTGTAATATCAGTTCATAGTGTACACAGAAACCCCCAGCACGTCACATAGATCATATCATGCCAAGAACCACCCGTAGATCTCTCAAAACAAGTCTTCAGATACACGCAAAACAGTTTAGCAAATACATTGTAGTCAAGGATTTCAGACACTTAAAGAGGACCTTTCATCAGATTGGGCACAGGCAGTTCTATATACTGCTGGAAAGCTGACAGTGCGCTGAATTCAGCGCACTATCGGCTTTCCCGATCTGTGCCCCGGGTAAAGCGCTATCGGTCCCGGTACCGTAGGACGTTAGATGGATGAACCCACAAATTTTGGTGGGACCATTCAACTGTTTGTAGTGTATGAGGATATATATATATGTATTGTTATTTCTGTGGAAGTGCTAAGTCAAGACATTAGGACAAGTGGAGGGACATTATCGGGCCCACTGGTGCAGGGAATGGTAATAACAGGACATTCGATGATATCAGTGATAATCATTTATGAGGATACAGCCAGAAGGACCTGTGAATAAGTGTCCATAGATAATTCTGTCTGCCATGCCATACACTACATGGGCATGCACGTCCGCCCATCTTCAGAAAAGAAGAGGAAGGTAAATGGCGTAAAATAAAAGAAACAGTACTTGCTCCTCTTGGTCAAATTTTGCCAAAACTGCATTTGGAAGATGTATAAAAAGTGGTGCAATTATAGGGACAGCACGGTGGCTCAGTGGTTAACCCAATCCTGCCAAGGATGACATCTGTAAGGAGTTTGTATGTTCTCCCTGTGTTTGCATGGATTTCCTCCCACGCTCCAAAGACATACTGATAGGAAAAATGTACATTGTGAGCCCTATATGGTCAAATTTTGCCAAAACTGTATGCGGAAGATGTATAAAAAGTGATGCGCACAATGTACACAAAGAAAAAAAAGTGGTGCAAATACAAAATATGGTATAGTTGCCACTGATCAACTTTTCAGAGGGGCCAGAATCAGTTTGATAGTCAAAGGTGACTACTCCACTTTGCCTTTGCTCCAGTTTTGATATAGCACATGTCCAGTGGTCCAATCCTCTTGGCCATCAGACACCATCAGTAGTCACACATGAGAAAGTACCTACCTGAGCATCCCAGTAGTGGAGAGCTTTGTATCGCACTTTGAAAAGAATGAAGCCTTCCAGGTACACAGAGTATCTCTGAAATTAGAGTGGTGTAATATTAGGTGAACCTGCTATTAGTATGCTATACAGAACACTGACCCACTCTTTTCTATGGCCCTGCGCTATAGAACTATACTGAAACGCTACACTCCTTTTAATACTAGAGACTTTTCCTACCAATGCCTATAGGAGGTCTTTAAAAGGTACCATGAAAAGCTGAAATATGTGCAGGGTCTAGCAGGGCAGTCCGTTCTATAAGTCTTCATACATACTGTCCAAGCAGTTTTTTTGCTGATAATATCCACATTATGGCTGCAGCACATTTTACATTTGTCTCTGAGGCAGAGGACATGTGCAATAAGGAGCAGTGTGCCACCTCCCCTATCCATTACTGATACTGTTCTGCCAGGAGTAACTGTACAATAGCAAGTAAATGTTATGCTATTCACTGAGGCTTGGTACACACAACTAGAGTTTTGGTTCATAGCATATGGACCCATTCATTTCTATGGCCCTACACACACACACACTTATAGTTTTTATGGATCCATGTGAGGGCTATAGAACTGAAACACAAAATATGGAGCAGATCCTATTCCTGTCCATTTTTGCAGCTCGGCCCATCTATTTTACGTAGTCAGCACACAGGTGACAAAAACTGTTTTTAATGTTAATGCCCCGACTATGGACTATGGTCCACACAAACGTTGAAGACCACAAGCTAAGGCTGGGTTCACGTCTGTGCCAGTCCGTCCAGGAAACCTGATTTTTTTATATATTTTTTTAACCAGTGATTTCAGATAAAAAGAACAGACCCAAGATGAACTCCATTATATTCAATATGGTCCCTCAGGCTTTGTTGGTGTCCGCTATTTTAGCAGTCCATTTGTCTGGTCTTCTAATCCTCCGGATGTCTGGCGCTAGTGTGAACATTCCCCAATATGGCAGTCTTTATAATGCTACCCAGAAATAGCTCACAAAGTATGACGTGTACAAAACACATGAGCTTCACTCATATCATAATAGAATTGCCTGAAACTACTGAAAAGCGTGATGGCAGGGAAGTCGCAGATTACTAGTGATCAGTACCCGGTTATTTCCTTATTCTAGTCCTCCAGCCAAGAATGTGAAAGAGAAAACAGCAATGGACACACACTGAGCTACAGGCGGATCCTGTCCTACCACTTCAGCAAGATAAACCGCACGTACATAGTCCATAGAAGAAAAGGGAAAAACTGGGCACTCACCACATGAAGCATTCCATAAAAAAAAAATCGAATCTTTATTTCAACATCACTTTCATGATACCCGAACCCTCTGTCCTGATAAAATACTGTATTACTCCCAATATAGTAAAGTGATCGTCTCTCTTCCAATTTGGGTCCAATCAGATTAGATCATTAGGAACACAATGTATATATCAATATATAGAGTCCGCCTATGGCTTTGGACTCACTGGTTGTATCCACATACCCACCCATAGCTAACCCACTGCTATATACAGTAATAGTATAGTGGACGAGGTTTCACATATCATTCACCAATTATAATCTATGGGATCTGCAGGTTTCCACAGGTAACACTTTTTAAGCAGATCGGGTTTCTGTATTTTAGTCCCCCAAGTGAACTGGAAGAACGGAAACCGAAACGCAGGTGTGAACCTAACGCTAGTGTGTCTAGAGCTTAAACATATCGCATGACATAGTGAATATGTCCCTCTGTATACAACAATCTAGGCCATTTTTCTGGCATAAAGCGCTCGACAACCCATAAATCGCAACCTAAATAGTGCACGTGGCGTTTTTAATCCAGAACTGTCAGGTTAGAAAGCATTAAAAAGGGGCAAATGACCAATTTTTTAGCAAATGGGGCAAAGTGCATATAGTTTATAAAGCTGCATCTAAATTAACATGTGCAGAACATTTAACAAGGGCGTGTGTCTATATCATAAATAGGCAACACAATAACAAAAAAAGGTATAACCGCGAAAACCCCGAGTAAATACATTGGACAATTCTCCCAATGTATAGACCGCAATGTCATACGGGGCATAAATGCGTTTTATCATCCACACATTGCAGAAAAATCCATGCAATGTACATGCTGCGGTTTCCAAAACAGTCTTGGGAATATACTGTATAGGAAGTTTCTTATACTTCTACCTTCTGCTCAATCCACTCCTGGTTACAGCTCGAAAAAAAAAGGGTCAAAATCTGCAAAAAACCTTGAACCTTAGCCTAAATGGGATTTTATAGGACTTATTCATTCATAACTTATCTTTAAAATATGTCATATAGAATATTGGCAGGGTCTGACACCTAGGACCCCTGCGGCCGGCTCAGCTGTTAAGTGGAAGCCGTGCTTCAAAGACATGGAACACGGTTATCGGTCACATGGCCTATTTGCATTTCAGCCCCATTTAAGTGGCTGAGTGTCCATTCTCACATACAGCCATGAGCAGTATGAATGACCCCTTCCAACAGCTGATCCACAGGACTCCCAGGTGTCAGATCCCCACCGATCGTCAATGGACGACACGTCATAAAGGTAGGTCATCAATAGCCGTGAAATCCTCTTATCACAAAACCAATGTCAGTATATTAATAAATATATATCAGAAATCCTAATACTTAACCACATAGTGTCCTCCTAGATTGTCCACGAGGTCCTCAGTGAGCGGGATGCTGATGTGCATGGTGACTGGTGTGGCAGAGACTGCAGAGCTCAGTGTTGTAGTGTGAATAGTGTGCAGTGGCAACTCGGTGTGCGGGCGTGCCCTGTCTGCAAAGAGAGGCAGAAATACTGGCTGTGACCTCACATACCGCACATTGCTGCTCACATATACACCTGTACACGGGGGCAGGACTGGCCTCAGGCCCCCTTTGCACATTTTTGCAAGGTGCTTGCACACTGGTAGGTTTTCTGATCCAAATTTGAAGGAAAGACCAGGTTTCAGTGAATGGAGTTTCCTTGTGACTCCCTAGTGTGCCACGTCCGCCACTTCTAGTTGCAAAAATGTTCAACTAGAAATCATGGTCACGCTAGGGGTCATAATGCAATTAAATTCACTATCATGGGTATGACGTGAATAAAGTGAAGGATTAATATAGCAATGAACTAAAACATACCACATAAATAGTAATTCTTGTAGGGTGGAGTGTTTTTGTCACAAAAAAAGAAAAAAAAAAAAAAAAAAGGCAATGTGGATCCACTGTATTGATGACTATAAGGTCTCATACAGATCTCTGTATTATAGTACTATACTATATACTGTTAGCATGTGTGTATATATAGTACATGCTAACATTGCCTAACCATAGTTATGGTCCATCAGAGGGCCCGGACAATGGATAGGTGAACCTCAAAAAAACAGGGTTACACACGGCGTCCAACTGATCCTATTGAATATAATGGGGTCCATTGGATGTTCATTGTTTTATAGTCTGTGCAGGATTTTCCTTTGCAGATTTTCAGGTGGACACTGCAGGTGAAAAACTGGTGCAGATGTGACCATAGCCTGAGTTGTAGGGTGCAGTAATTAGAAGTCTATAGATGTCATTGTGGCCAACAAAAATCACACCATCGTAGAAGAGGGAGGAGGTGGAATGAAACAAGTATCAGGTGCTCAATCTGATTAGGTGACCCTAGTGTCAGACTAGAATGTGTAGCACCCAATATTGGAATTGTTTCTAGGGGCCCAGCACCCACCACCAGGACCCATGCAGATCAGCTGTACCGAAACAGCGTGGCTACATGTTGGGAGTCATGCTGCTCATCCCCCATATGAGAACCCGCCATACGTGAACCTCTGTACTACCTAAACCCACCCCTAGTACTCTTGTATGACAAGCAAGCAGCGTAGTTCCTGGAATTGTTACCATTACCTGTAGCCACACTATCCTGGAAAAGCTGATCTGCAGGGGCCCCAGCTGTCGGACACGCACAGATGTAATATTGATAGCTTATCCTAAGGACGGGCCATGTATGTAGGTTTTGTCATATTTTCCTTTCCCACCTTCCAAAATTCATTTGGAAAAACATTTTTAATTTTCTGCCTATGTAGCTATGCGAGGGCTTATTTTTTTTACGACACCTATAACTTTTTTTTACTGTATTGTTGACAGAGATATGTCAGAGCTCAATATTTGCAAAATAAGTTGCACTTTTTATTGGTACCAATATTTGCTATTTACTTTTTCCTCACTTTTTAATGTTATTTGTTTGGGAAAGCGCAATAACCAAAATACGTTAATTTGTACACGGGGATCCCTGTAGGTTGAAGTGGTAATAGGAGGCCGCGACCAGGAGTGGGAATAGGTAAGTTAATGGGTGTTTCAACCCTCCACTGAGGGGTCCAATAGGGCCTGCTAAAGACATGGGGCCCACTGGAGGATTCACCGGTGAGTCAGTCCGAGCCTGGGTGACCCTGAATCAGAACCAGCCCCTAAACCCAAGGATTGGGCTAAATATAACCTGGCCGGGAAGTAACGACCAAAAATATTCCAGTTTATTATAAAGGTTTAGTGTCAAATGTGAACAGTAGCACCTTCTAGTGGAGAGATAATCACATTTACCCTATTACCAATAGGTTGCTATTGAGTATTTAAAGGGTTTTTTCAGGGAGTGTTTTTAGTTATTTGCTTCAGGGGTTTTTAGATGCTGCACACAGGGAACCCCATCATGTGATCAGACCCAGCGCTCAGCCCCTGGGTCACTCTGGCTACACCCTCCACTCCTGTGCTATGGGGGATGGAAGAATATAGTAAAATCAGCCCCATAGCATAGCATGGTGAACACAGGAGAGGAGGGAGGACTGACCTAGGATCTGGGTAATGGTTCTGATCACATAACCCAGGGTTGGCACCAGCCCAGATCCCCTAGGTTTAGCATCTAAACACCCGCTTAGAAAGTAAGTCTAAAATGAATCCCTGGAGATCCCCTCTAAAGTTTTCAGTGACTTTACCATTATGAGATCAGTGGGGGCCACGATCATCTGCATCCCCTGTATGTATCACTGTGGCTGTGCTTAGTGTTGCAATGACTGGGGCACCAGAACCCTTCAATAAACTGAAACATCCCAGTACTATGGGCGAAGCAATGGAAAAAATGGCAGAGCACCGCTTTAAGGCTGCGTTCACATGGAGTTTTTTGGTCAGGCTTTTGACGCGAAATCCACCTCAAAATCCTCCTCACAATAGTCCTATGCAATCCGCTAACGTTTTTTTTTTTGTTCCGCTAGCAGAAAAAAGAAGCGACGTGACCTTTTTTTTTCAGGTGGTATCCACCTGAAAAACCCAACGGGAGTCAATGGGAGGCAGAAAAAACGCTAGTGGTTCTGATGTGTTTTTTGCAAAAAAAACCCAAAACTTCAAAAACTTCTATTCCCCCACCCCCAAGGTCCATATACTGAGCTGGAAGAAAAAAACAAAAACTAAAAACACTCCAAAAAATGCCTCATGTAAAAATAAGCTTCAAAAAACAATATCCTAATTCATGAAGTGGATTTTTTCCTCTGCAAAAAACCCTGTATGAACCCAGCCTAATAGGAGCTGTAAGGCTGGGGCCTCACGGACCGGAAACGTTGCGATTTGCCTGCAGTGGAGACGCTGCAGGAAAAATTGCGGCGTTGTACAGTGCAGGCAAAGTGGATGGGATTCGTGCGAATCCCATCCCCACTTTGTGGAAACGATCGCAGCGCGGACACGCTGCGATTTGCAAAGCCGTTGCGGCTTTGCAAATCGCAGCATGTCAATTATATCTACGGAAACGCCGGCGGCTTTCCTGTAGACCTAATGGTAAGAGAAAGTCCGCATTGGAAAACTCTGTGAACTTTCTCTTAAAAGCGCTGTGGAAAGAACCGCAATGTGTTCACGCAGCAGTTCTTCCCGCAGCGGTTTAGTGCTGCGGATACAGCCCGGGGGGGGGGGGGGGGGGCCTTAGCCTAAAAGTCAGTGTGCAGCGAGCGCCCTCTAGTGACCATCAGGAGAAGCAGGTCAGTGCCAGCCTGGCTCTCGTTTGCTTCTCATTGATGAAAGGCTTCCTTCTGCTCAGGCAATGTTCCCCAACTCTGAGGACTGGTTTTTCCAGCAGGACAATGCGCCATGCCACACAGCTAGGTCAATCAATGTGTGGATGAAGGAGCCTGTCATGGCCAGCCCAATCTCCAGACCTGAACCCCATCGAAAACCTCAGGAATGGAATCAAGAGGAAGATGTGTAGTCACAAGCCATCAAACATAGAAGAACTGCTGACATTTTTGTGCCAGGAATGGCATAAGGTCACCCAAAAACCATGTGAAAGACATGTGGAAAGCCAAGATGCATGAAAAATCCTGGTTATTCCACCAAATATTGGTTTCTGAGTTACAACATTAATATTGTAGTTTCTAAATGAATATGCTCTTGTTCTCTTTGCATTATTTGAGGTCTGACAGCGCTGCTTCTTTTTTTATTATTTTGACGATTTCTCATTTGCTGCAAAATAAATATATATATATATATATATATATATATATATATATATATATATAGGATTTCCCACAGATGCTCAATATGGTTTGGGTCTGGAGACATGCTTGGCCAGTCCAGCACATTTACCCATAGCTTCTTTAGCAAGGCAGGGGTCATCTTGGAGGTGTCTGGGGTTGTCATCATGTTGGAATACTGCCCTGCCACCCAGTTTCTGAAGGAAGGGGATCCTGCTCTGCTTCACTATGTCACAGTACGTATTCATGGTTCACTCAATGAGCTGTAGCCCCCCACATCCAGCAACACTGCTGCTGCCCCAAACCATTACACTCCAACCACCATGCTTGACTGTAGGCAAGACACTCGTGTTTGTACGCCTCACCTGGTCACCGTCATATACAAGTGACACCATCCGAACCAAATATGTTTATTTTGGTCTCATCAGACCACAGGACAATAATACATGTCCTTAGTCTGTTTGTCTTCAGCAACCTGTCTGCAGGCTTCTTGTGCCTCTTTAGAAGAGGCTTCCTTCTGAGATGACAGCCATACAGACCAATCTGATGCATTGTATGGCTTATGATCTCAGCACTAACAGGCTGACTGCCACCCTGCCCCTTCAACCTCTGCAGCAATGTCGACAGCTCTCATACTTCTAGTTTGTAAAAGCAACCTCTGGATATGATGCTGAGCACGGGCACGCAACTTCATTGGTTGACTATGGCGAGGCCTGTTCAGAGTAGAACTTGTCTTGTTAAACCACTGCCAGGTCTCTGGCTGCAGATACGGCGAGTTAAATTAATGCTAATTTTTTTCTCATGACCAATCTGGATGATTCTGAGAGTGATTGGGAGAAAGTGCTGTGGTCAGATGAGACAAAAACCAAACGGTGTTCCAAAAACCAAAATGGAGCTCCTTCCCTTTCTGTGCCCAAACAGCAGTTTATACCCACATATGACATTTAGGGCTTGTTCACATCTGTGCCCGGTCTCCGTTCTGCAGGTTTCAGTTTCCTGCCCAAAACTGGGCAGGAGACGGAAACCTGCAGTCATTTTTCAAACTCCTTCATTTGAATGGGTTTAGAAAGTGTCCAGCCATGAGCGCCGGTGAGCGTTTTATGCTCTCTGCAGCGAAACAGTTTTTTTTTTAACCGGACACAGTCGGACATGCAGTACTTTGTGTCCGGTTTAAAAAAAACAGTTTCACCACGGAGAGCATAAAACTCTCACCAGCGCTCACGGCCGGACCCGGTCTGACAGGTTTCCGTCTTCTGCATGCAGAACGGAGATCGAACGCTGATGTGAGCGTAAGTATGTTATTTGGTACACCAGTGTCACACATGTGGGCATAAACTGCAGTTTGGGTACACAACAGGGCGCTATGAGCTCAGTTCTAGCTGTCTCACTATTGTATTAATTAGAATGGAGTTGTTCCAGGGCTGTTCATGGTTTCGGTGCAGACTGCAGTTGTGTTAGAGAGGTCCTCTTTGGAAGGGGTTAGAGGGCCTAAGGAAAGGACACCAGACACTACAGGTAGTGATGTTTTGTGCCCTTTTCTTAGGTTGTCGATAATAGTAACTCGTAATGCTGGTGGAAGACAAGTCCCAGAGAGCAAAGAACAGCTCGGAGAGTGACAATGCCACAGAATTTTGGCCAAGAGTGAGACCATGTCCATACCATGCCCACCTGGGCCAATCCTGGGTTATGAGAATCACTGGAACACCTTATGACTAGAGATGAGCGAACAGTGTTCTATCGAACACATGTTCGATCGGATATCAGGGTGTTCGCCATGTTCGAATCGAACACCACGTGGTAAAGTGCGCCAAAATTCGATTCCCCTCCCACCTTCCCTGGCGCCTTTTTTGCACCAATAACAGCGCAGGGGAGGTGGGACAGGAACTACGACACCGGGGGCATTGAAAAAAATTGGAAAAAGTCATTGGCTGCCGAAATCAGGTGACCTCCATTTTAGACGAATAGTGGATTTCAAATCCGGGTCATATGAGAATGTGAACTTTGTGACTATGAGACAGGGATAGCTGTACAGGCAGGGATAGCTAGGGATAACCTTTATTTAGGGGGGAATGTTATTAAAAATAACTTTTTGGGGCTCTATCGGGTGTGTAATTGTGATTTTTGTGAGATAAACTTTTTCCCATAGGGATGCATTGGCCAGCGCTGATTGGCCGAATTCCGTACTCTGGCCAAGCAGTGCTGGCCAATGCATTCTATTAGCTTGATGAAGCAGAGTGTGCACAAGGGTTCAAGCGCACCCTCGGCTCTGATGTAGCAGAGCCGAGGCTGCACAAGGGTTCAAGCGCACCCTCGGCTCTGATGTAGGAGAGCCGAGGGTGCACTTGAACCCTTGTGCACCCTCAGCTCTGCTACATCAGAGCCGAGGGTGCGCTTGAACCCTTGTGCACACTCTGCTTCATCAAGCTAATAGAATGCATTGGCCAGCGCTGATTGGCCAATGTATTCTATTAGCCTGATGAAGTAGAGCTGAATGTGTGTGCTAAGCACACACATTCAGCTCTACTTCATCGGGCTAATAGAATGCATTGGCCAGCGCTGATTGGCCAGAGTACGGAACTCGACCAATCAGCGCTGGCTCTGCTGGAGGAGGCGGAGTCTAAGATCGCTCCACACCAGTCTCCATTCAGGTCCGACCTTAGACTCCGCCTCCTCCGGCAGAGCCAGCGCTGATTGGCCGAAGGCTGGCCAATGCATTCCTATGCGAATGCAGACTTAGCAGTGCTGAGTCAGTTTTGCTCAACTACACATCTGATGCACACTCGGCACTGCTACATCAGATGTAGCAATCTGATGTAGCAGAGCCGAGGGTGCACTAGAACCCCTGTGCAAACTCAGTTCACGCTAATAGAATGCATTGGCCAGCGCTGATTGGCCAATGCATTCTATTAGCCCGATGAAGTAGAGCTGAATGTGTGTGCTAAGCACACACATTCAGCACTGCTTCATCACGCCAATACAATGCATTAGCCAGTGCTGATTGGCCAGAGTACGGAATTCGGCCAATCAGCGCTGGCTCTGCTGGAGGAGGCGGAGTCTAATGTCGGACCTGAATGGAGACTGGTGTGGAGCGATCTTAGACTCCGCCTCCTCCAGCAGAGCCAGCGCTGATTGGCCGAATTCCGTACTCTGGCCAATCAGCGCTGGCCAATGCATTCTATTAGCTTGATGAAGCAGAGTGTGCACAAGGGTTCAAGCGCACCCTCGGCTCTGATGTAGCAGAGCTGAGGCTGCACAAGGGTTCAAGCGCACCCTCGGCTCTGATGTACGGAACTCGACCAATCAGCGCTGGCTCTGCTGGAGGAGGCGGAGTCTAAGATCGCTCCACACCAGTCTCCATTCAGGTCCGACCTTAGACTCCGCCTCCTCCAGCAGAGCCAGCGCTGATTGGCCGAATTCCGTACTCTGGCCAATCAGCACTGGCTAATGCATTGTATTGGCGTGATGAAGCAGTGCTGAATGTGTGTGCTTAGCACACACATTCAGCTCTACTTCATCGGGCTAATAGAATGCATTGGCCAGCGCTGATTGGCCAGAGTACGGAATTCGGCCAATCAGCACTGGCTAATGCATTGTATTGGCGTGATGAAGCAGTGCTGAATGAGTGTGCTTAGCACACACATTCAGCTCTACTTCATCGGGCTAATAGAATGCATTGGCCAATCAGCGCTGGCCAATGCATTCTATTAGCGTGAACTGAGTTTGCACAGGGGTTCTAGTGCACCCTCGGCTCTGCTACATCAGATTGCTACATCTGATGTAGCAGTGCCGAGTGTGCATCAGATGTGTAGTTGAGCAAAACTGACTCAGCACTGCTAAGTCTGCATTCGCATAGGAATGCATTGGCCAGCCTTCGGCCAATCAGCGCTGGCTCTGCCGGAGGAGGCGGAGTCTAAGGTCGGACCTGAATGGAGACTGGTGTGGAGCTATCTTAGACTCCGCCTCCTCCAGCAGAGCCAGCGCTGATTGGTCGAGTTCCGTACTCTGGCCAATCAGCACTGGCCAATGCATTTCTATGGGGAAAAGTTAGCTTGCGAAAATCGCAAACTGACAGGGATTTCCATGAAATAAAGTGACTTTTATGCCCCCAGACATGCTTCCCCTGCTGTCCCAGTGTCATTCCAGGGTGTTGGTATCATTTCCTGGGGTGTCATAGTGAACTTGGTGACCCTCCAGACACGAATTTGGGTTTCCCCCTTAACGAGTTTATGTTCCCCATAGACTATAATGGGGTTCGAAACCCATTCGAACACTCGAACAGTGAGCGGCTGTTCGAATCGAATTTCGAACCTCGAACATTTTAGTGTTCGCTCATCTCTACTTATGACTTGATCATCCAGGTGACCATGGAAAGGAGTAGGAAAGAGATAAAGGAGATGGAACTGGATTGGGTCAGAGGACCTACGTCTGAGACATGAAGGTCAGGAGGTTGTGGGTGAATCTGGAGGCCATGAGGTCTACATGCGGGGTATCCCACACAACAGAAGTTGTTGGGGGCGTCTCAATGAAGTAGAAGCAAAGATGCGCCTAAGAGCCGAACCTCCTGCTTCAAATACAACGGCTAGCAGTGGGCCATTGAATCCTGTTGTGTGAATAAGTACCTAGAAGGCAAGAAGATCAGAAATATAAACTAAGAATCCCTCCAGTAGCTGCAAGATCTGCCTTCTAAGGGGGCGTTCACACTACTGTTGGTGTCCGCTCAGTAGTGTTCGTGGCTATTGTCCGTACAAGATTTTAGCAATGGACACTAGCTTGTCGGTTTGCAATTTCCATTCATTTCAATAAGATTTTGTCTTGTGTCCTTTAGTGTCCATTTTTTTTCAAGAGGACAAAAAAATCCTACATGCTGAACTTTTCTGTCCATTTGAAAAATTTGTATTCAATTTTTTTTTTAACACTGAGGTCTATGGGCAACAGACAAATAACGGACAGTAACTGCTTATTTTGTGTCCGTTTATTTTCTGTGCATGCTCAGAAAGCATAAACAGCAAAAAAAAAAAACGGACAGTATAAACAAAAAACTGACATTAACTGATGCTAAAGCCGGGTTTACATCTGCGCCCCGGTCTCCGTTTTCAGGTAGTGTCAGATAGTGTCCGCCCGTGAGCGTTTTGTGGTCTCTGCTGCAAAACTTTTTTTCAACTGGACACAAAGACCTCCATGTCTGACTTTGTGTCCGGTAAAAAAAAAAAAAAAAAAGGTTTCGCCGTGGAGGCCACAAAATGCTCACGGGCGGACACTTTGCAAACCCATTCAAATGAATGGGTTTGAAAGGTGACTGCCGGGTTCCTGTCTCCTGTCCAGCTTCTCGGGCAGAAGACGGAAACCTGAAAGTGGAGACACATACTAATGTGTCCATTTTTTTTTTTTTTAACTGATCCATTAAATGGATGTTAAAAAAACGGACACATTATCATCAGAGAGGGCAGGTTCACATCTGCGCCCATGCGCGCTTTAAGCAATCCAGCTGGATTTCTGTCTTCTGCCCTGAGAAACTGGACAGGGGACAGGAACCTGGCAGTCACTTTTCAATCCCATTCAAGTGAATGGGTTTGAAAAGTGACCGTCCATGAGTGTTTTGTACCTGTCTGCAGGACTTTGTGTCCGGTTTAAAAAAACAAAACAAACTGACTGCCGGGATTCAGCCCCCTGTCCAGTTTCTCAGTGTAGAAGACGGAAACCCAGCAGGATTGCTCAAAGGGCACAGGTGTGAACCCGCCCTTAGCATCAGTGTAGGAGCCTTCACACGGAGTAAACGCGCGTGTATTTTTGCAAAATACATGTGTAAAAATAAGACTCCCATTGATTTCAATGATATTTTTTTTACATATGCCTGTAAAATGTCATTGAAGTCAATGGGAGTCTTATTTTTACATGTGTATTTTGCAAAAATACACGCACGTTTACTCTGTGTGAAGGCTCCCTTAGGGCTCGTTCACATCTGCGCCCGGTCTACGTTATACAGGTTTGTTTCCTGCCTGAAACTGGACAGGAGACGGAAACGTGCAGACATGTTTCACACCCCTTTATTTGAATGGGTTTGAAAAGTATCCGGCCGTGAGCGTTTTATACTCTCTGTGGCGAAACCGTTTTTTTTTTTTTTTTACCTGACACAAAGTTGGACATGCAGGACTTTGGGCTCGGTTTAAAAAAAAAAAGGTTTAGCCGCGGAAAGCATAAAACGCTCACCAGCGCTCACGGCCGGACACGGTCTGACAGTGCAGAAGACGGAAACCTGAGTACGGAGCCCGAACGCTGGTGTGAACCCAGCGTCAATGTCCGTTTTTTTTTCTTTTAAACTGACTCCTTCATAACAGAATTCAGCGGTAGTGTGAACCCTGCCTGAGATACTAAGATAAAGCTGATCAACTCACTGTCCCCTAGCTGGGTATAGCAGGGAGGAGGCGTGGATACTATTGGCTTAGTGGCGCCTACTAGTGGCCACAACTATACCTCACTGTCTGCTGTGTTCTCCAAATTAATTATTCCCATTAGCCTCCACCAACATACAGTCCCATATAACAGCATCACCCTCTCCCTTCAGCAGTCCCATGTATATGGCATCACCATCTCCTCAGCCCCATCCAACACAGTCCCATGCATCTTCACTCTTTCCCTTCTTCTTCCCTCCAACACGCCAGGCCTCTCACACCCGCCACCACACTGCTACTGCTTCCTACAGTGAGTGCCAACCAAAGTAATCCAGAGGACCCGCCCTCCTTAGAGGCTCCGCCCCCTACAGACATCCCACATACCGTTCTAGACACGCCCCAACACACAAACCACACCCTGACTCCTCCCACACATGTGACTGATCACATGACCATAATATCGTCCCTCGATTGGATGTGGCATCTCCAGTGTCACCAGCACTGTGTGGTGTCATACTCAGTAGCCGCCGCTGGGTGTCGCTGCTCCTATGCTCTTACAGTGTAGCCGCTCCTCCTCGCCAGGGCTCAGCATACAATAAACATCGCAGCTCGGCGGCTGAGGGTGTTACACGGCGGCAGGTAAGTGGCCCTCATGTCTGGGACTGCTGGGTACTCACATCATGGAGGCGGAGCAGGCCTTTCCTTTAATGGCTGGATGGATGAACGGAACGGGTCTGGAACGGTGACAGGCTCTGGAGAATGGCCGGCCTGGGCCTGAGGTGTGCGGGGAGAGGGCTGGAGATCAGCAGTATATGGGTCAGCTCCATGAGGAGGTGGCAGCACTGTATACACAGAGCGGGTCATATACAGCCCTGTACACACTGCACGTCATATACAGCCCTGTACGCACTGCACGTCATATACAGCCCTGTACGCACTGCACGTCATATACAGCCCTGTACACACTGAGGGTCACATACAGCCCTGTACGCACTGCACGTCATATACAGCCCTGTACGCACTGCACGTCATATACAGCCCTGTACACACTGCACGTCATATACAGCCCTGTACACACTGAGGGTCACATACAGCCCTGTACGCACTGCACGTCATATACAGCCCTGTACACACTGCACGTCATATACACCCTGTATACATAGAGCGGGTCATATACAGCCCTGTACACACTGCACGTCATATACAGCCCTGTACGCACTGCACGTCATATACACCCTGTATACATAGAGCGGGTCATATACAGCCCTGTACGCACTGCACGTCATATACAGCCCTGTACGCACTGCACGTCATATACACCCTGTATACATAGAGCGGGTCATATACAGCCCTGTACACACTGCACGTCATATACAGCCCTGTACGCACTGCACGTCATATACACCCTGTATACACTGAGGGTCATATACAGCCCTGTACACACTGAGGGTCATATACAGCCCTGTACACACTGCACATCATATACAGCCCTGTACACACTGCACATCATATACAGCCCTGTACACACTGCACATCATATACACCCTGTATACACTGAGGGTCATATACACCCTGTATACACTGAGGGTCATATACAGCCCTGTACACACTGAGGGTCATATACAGCCCTGTACACACTGCACATCATATACAGCCCTGTACGCACTGCACGTCATATACACCCTGTATACACTGAGGGTCATATACACCCTGTATACACTGAGGGTCATATACAGCCCTGTACACACTGAGGGTCATATACAGCCCTGTACGCACTGCACATCATATACAGCCCTGTACGCACTGCACATCATATACAGCCCTGTACGCACTGCACGTCATATACAGCCCTGTACGCACTGCACGTCACATACAGCCCTGTACGCACTGCACGTCACATACAGCCCTGTACGCACTGCACGTCACATACAGCCCTGTACGCACTGCACGTCACATACAGCCCTGTACGCACTGCACGTCACATACAGCCCTGTACGCACTGCACGTCACATACAGCCCTGTACGCACTGCACGTCACATACAGCCCTGTACGCACTGCACGTCACATACAGCCCTGTACGCACTGCACGTCACATACAGCCCTGTACGCACTGCACGTCACATACAGCCCTGTACGCACTGCACGTCACATACAGCCCTGTACGCACTGCACGTCACATACAGCCCTGTACGCACTGCACGTCACATACAGCCCTGTACGCACTGCACGTCACATACAGCCCTGTACGCACTGCACGCCACATACAGCCCTGTACGCACTGCACGCCACATACAGCCCTGTACGCACTGCACGCCACATACAGCCCTGTACGCACTGCACGCCACATACAGCCCTGTACGCACTGCACGCCACATACAGCCCTGTACGCACTGCACGCCACATACAGCCCTGTACGCACTGCACGCCACATACAGCCCTGTACGCACTG